>NW_027507785.1:170269845-171469845 GCF_037356315.1 Lithobates pipiens | reverse complement strand
TGGGACTGTTCTTTGTGCCTATTTTTTATGCATTTTTATGCATTTATATATTTTTCTATGCACGTATATTAATTTTGGTTTTAAGCACTTAGCACTTTTTAGTAACATTTGGGTTGCGCAGGACCATTCTATATTTGTAAATGCAATGCATACTAGCACATTATGTCTTTACCTTGCAGGATTTGTTTGTTTGTTTTACTACTGCTTTAAACTGCTTGTCTATTAGAGACTTCACTGTGTGGTTTGTATCTGCTAACATATACTCCTGAGGCAACAAGCACTTACATAACAGCCTATGTTCAGTGCAGATGTGAATATATGGAAATATAGCAATACATACTGTATTTGCATAATAACCGACTGGATGTTTGCATGATACATAAATATGGCAACTGGAAAAGTTAAATGACTCAATATCAAAAAGTGACAGGTTGGCGTAAAGGAACACAGGTTGTTTCACACATGCAAGTGTTTTTGGGTGTGAGAAGTCAGGAAACTGTTTAATCTTTTCACCTCAGTTTCACATCCTTCTTCCCTTTCTCTGCAACCACAGTTATGTGTGAACCTTTAAGAAAGAGGTTAATAAGTGAAATAGGTACATAGATATTTGTATTGGATTTTTAGGATGCTTTTTCCAAATGCAGAGCCTGTCGCTTTTAATTAGCTCTAGCAGGATGCATTAATTGCATTTAACATTTAAACAAATGTATGTCTTTTTTTTTTTCTTTGCCTGCTACTATAAAATACGTTGTGACCTAGTTTAGCATATTACCCCATTTAATTACATTATTACATGAGTATCATTTGATATGCCTTTATGCATAATCCATGTTTACTAACCTATACTTTTTTCTCTGGCTCTTATTGTTGGCCAGAGGCTTACCTTCAGGGTTGCACAATTGTACATGTTCCTCTTATCCCCTAAAACTTCTTACTATGGGGTTGATTTACTAAAGGGAAATACACCTTGCACTGCAAGTGCACTTGGAAGTGCAGTCGCTGAAGATCCATAGGGGACAGGCAAGGGAAATAAAAAAATAGAATTTTTTCTTGTACATGATTGGATGATAAAATCAGCAGAGCTTCAGAATTTTCCTTTAGATTTACAGCGACTGAACCTCTAAGTACACTTGCAGTGCACTTGTAGCGCAGAGTGGATTTGCGTTTAGTAAATCAACCCCAATGATTTCAAAGGACACTGTGAGCTTCTCACAGTTGGACCAGGGAAGCCAAAATATAAGCAGATTGAAGTGATATTAAAGTCAAGTGTTTGTTTTTTTTGCTTGTTCTTTTTAAATAACAAACATGTCATACTTGCCTGCTCTGTGCAATGGTTTTGCACAGAGCAGCTCTGATCCTGCTCTTCTCTCTTCTGACTTATTTATCCCACAAGGTAGAAATACTAAAAAAATGACAGCGCTATCCTTAATGCATATGATTATGCCAAAACCGGAAAATTGTATACTTACCTTTCCGTAATTTTCCTTTCCTGTCGCATCTTCATGGCAGCATACACTCTGGGTTGTGACTCCGCCCCCACAACCTGATAGGACCACATAGCTATAAGATGAAGATACGCCCCCCGCCCCGGTATTCTCTGTATATATGAATCACCTTTGTGGGTGGGATATTGTATGCTGCCATGAAGATGCGACAGGAAAGGAAAATTACGGAAAGGTAAGTATACAATTTTCCGGTTTCCTGTCGCATCATGGCAGCATACACTCTGGGGATTAACTCGCAGACTGGGTGGGAGATGCAAAGGTAAACGTTTATTAGCAAGGAATAGAAGAGTTGGCTTGAATAATGGACTTTCCAAATTCTACTGTTGATAGCCGAGCTGAGTCCACCTTGTAATGAGCGATAAAGGTGTTCCTGGAGGACCAAGTGGCCGCTCTGCAGATGGTTTCCGCTGAGACCCTACAATACGCTGCCCAGGAGGTGGCCACTGCTCTGGTGGAATGAGCCCTCAGGTCTTCAGGAATTTGCAGCTCACTCAGCAAGTAGGCTTTTTTAATGGTCTTCACCAACCAGGAGGCAATGGTTCGGGCCGATGCTGCTTGACCTCTCCTAAGGCCGTAGGGAATGATGAAGAGGTTCTCCGATCTTCTAAAGGATTCGGACATGGAAAGATATTTTATGATGTTGCCCCTTACATCCAGAGGATGAGGGTCGCCCTGGTCTGTGTTAAGGGCTGGCAAGTTGATTTCCTGGTTGAAGTGAAAAGAGGATGCCACCTTTGGGATAAAGCGATCCGAGGGTCTTAGAACTACCCTGTCCGGATGGATGATCAGATACGGCTCCTTAATCAGTAATGCTTGCATCTCTGAAACTCTCTTCGCTGATGTGATTGCGACCAGGAAGGCAACTTTTAGTGTCAGGTGCCAGAGGGAGATGTTTTCCAGCGGAAAAAAGGGTTCTTTGGATAGTACCTCTAAGACGACTGATAGGTCCCATGTTGGAAAGGAGGGCTTCCTAGGTGGTCTTAGTTTAAGACAGGCCTTCTGAAATTGCATAACAAGGGGATCATGAGCCCATTTTACCCCTGTCAGGGCGGATAGAGCTGACACCTGAACTTTCAGAGTACTAGAGCTAAGACCTTTGTCTAAGCCTGATTGCAGGAACTCTAGGATCAGAGGAGCCGAAAGGGAGGATAGATCCCGGCCAAGGTCCTGAGAGAAGGAAACAAACCTCTCCCAGACCCTGCGGTAGGTGCAGTTGGTGGTAGGTTTTCTGGCCTGGAGCAGGGTATCAACTACCTTCTGGGAGCAGCCCTGACCTAGATACCTAGCCCTCTCAGCCTCCAAGCCATCAAGTGTAGCCTCCCCGGATCTGGATGTAGTAGCTGGCCCTGGGAGAGCAAGTCGGCTGACAGGGGAAGAGCAAGAGGGTCTGCTGTGCTCAGTTGTAGGAGGGTGGTGAACCATGGCCTCCTGGGCCAAAAAGGAATCACTGCTATCACCAATGCTGTTGATCTCTTGAGCCTTAAGAGAAATCTCGCTATCAGGGGAGTCGGAGGGAAGATATACCCGAGATGGAAATTCCAGGGATGCTGGAGGCAATCTGTCCCCTCCGCTGAGTGAAAGGGAAACCTCGACAGGAACCTTCGGCACTTGGAGTTTGCCGGAGTCGCAGCAAGGTCTATGTCTGGTTGACCCCAGGTCTGGCAGATGAGGGAGAAGGCCTGAGGGCTCAGGGACCACTCGTTGTTGGAGGCGAACTCCCTGCTGAGCGTGTCGGCTAAGATGTTTTCGACCCCCGGGATGTAAGTCGCCCTCAGGTCCGACAGGTTCAACTGTGCCCATTCCATCACAGGGAGAACTTCCTGCATCATGGAGGGACTCCTGGTCCCCCCCTGTCTGTTTATGTAGGCGACAGCAACCTTGTTGTCCATCCTTAAGAGGACCTGCTTCCCCCTTAAAAGGGAGCTGAAAGCCAGGAGAGCCTGGAGGGCCGCCCTCATCTCCAGCACGTTCGATACCAAGTCCCGTACTTCGAAAGGCCAACGGCCCTGCACTACATGGGACTGGTAGTGGGCTCCCCAACCTTCTAGACTGGCGTCCGTGGTCACTACCTCCTGAGGAGGGATGACTATGTGTTTGTAATTGTTTAAGTTGTGGGGACGAGTCCACCAATGCAATGAGCGCCTGACTGTCTCTGAGATCCTGATCATCTGGGTCATGGATGAACCATCCCACTGATGTAGGAAGGAGTTCTGCAGAGGTCTGGTGTGCCACTGCGCCCAACGGACCATAGGAATGGTCGCTGATAGGGAGCCTAGAAGGCTGAGGCATACTCTGGCCGACAGGGATCTTGCTAAAATGGCCTTCTTCACCTTCCGAACCAATAGGGAAGACTTCTCCGGAGGCAGCTGCACTGTGTTCAACTGGGTATCTAGTTGGGCTCCTAAGAAGATCATTCTCTGGGTGGGCCGAATCTGACTTTTCCCCCAGTTTATCAGCCATCCCAGATTCTGCAGAGTGGAGATGAGGATATTCCGACGTTGTAACAGCGACTCCCGGCTGTCTGAGAGGAGGAGAATATCGTCCAGATAATGGTGGACTCGCAACCCCCTCTCCCTCAGATGCGCGATAACGGGAAGAAGGACCTTTGTAAAGGTCCTGAGAGCCGTAGAAATTCCAAACGGAAGACTTCGGAACTGAAAGTGTCTGTGGTTTAGCGAAAAGCGGAGGAACTTTTGGAGTTCTGATTGGATAGGGATATGGAGGTAGGCGTCCTGTAGATCTATGGAGAGCATCCAGTCCCCCAGATTTATGGCCTGGAGGATAGACTGGAGGCTCTCCATTTTGAAAGCCTCTACCCGGATAGAGCGGTTTAATTTTTTTAGATCCAGGACCGGACGTAGTTCCCCTGATTTCTTTTTTACTAGAAATAGAGGGGAATAGTACCCCTGACCTCTTTGGGATAGGGGCACCTCCATAATTGCTTCCTTTTGGAGCAGATCCTGAACGTATCGAGCCAAGGCTAACCTCTTTTGCCGGGATGATGGGAGGTTTGTTGGGCAAAAATAGTCCCCCGGGGGAAGTCCCCTGAATGACCATCTGTGCCCGAAGTGAATGGTGGCTAACGTCCAGGGGTCGCTTATCATTTCCGCCCAGACCAGCGTGAACTTTGAGAGTCTGGCCCCCACCACTGCTGGCTGGGCGGACGCACCTTCAAAAGGACTTCTGGTCAGTAGATGCCGGGGTCCTGGGCTTCTGGAACCTCAGGAAGGATGTTTGAGGGGCCTTCCAGTTCCTTCTGTACTCCCTACCAGGCCTGTAGGACTTGACATCCCTGTACCTGTCCGGGAGGTTACGCTTAAAGGGAGGAGGCCTCTGAAGCTTTGGCTTTCTATCCGAGGGGATAAGCCCTGATTTTCCGCCAGTAACCTTAGAAATAGCAGAGTCCAATTTGGCGCCAAAAAGATTCTCGCCATCATATGGGATGTGGCACCAATTGGACTTGGAAGCAGGATCTGCCGCCCAGGGTTTGAGCCAGAGAGCCCGTCTGGCCATTACCGAGGACAACATAGCCCTGGATGCAGACTTAATAGCATCCACAGATGCCTCTGCCACAAAATCCCCTGCAAGGCTTAGTTCTTGCAGGGCCCTAACTATCTGGTCCTGATCAGCGCCCTCGCATACAAGCTTTTCTGTGCTTGTTGACCAACTGGCAATCGCCTTACCCACAGCTGCAAGAACCACTGCTGGCCTGCATACGCCTCCTGCTGCTAGGTAAGCTCTTTTGAGATCAGTATCAATCTTCCTATCTAGGACGTCCTTGAATGACACGGCGTTCTCGATAGGGAGCGTAACGTGCCTGGCCAGGCGCATGAGGGATGCATCCACCACTGGCGGGGACACAAGAGATTTAATTTTAGCCTCCTTTAGAGGATATAGTTTGGCAAGCCGATTGTTAAGACTTGCTTTCTTCTCGGGTCTCTGCCACTCGTCTCTGATGAGTTCCTCCAACTCATCAATGAAGGGGAAGGCTTCGGGTTCTCTCTTCAGGTACGGGAAATATTTTCTCTTTTTGGGTTGGGCCTCCTGGGGTTCCTCCCAGCTAATGGCCTCCTTCACTGACCTCACGAAAGGCTCTATTAGGGAGAAATCAAAGCCAGCTGAAGCCTCTAGTTCTTCCTCTTTTAAAGGAGAATCATGCTCTCTGGAAGTACTTGGGGGAGCCGGCGAAGCACCCCGTGGAGATAACTCCATGTCCGGAGCGACACGTTGGGCAGAAGACTCCGTGAGCTCTCTGTGTTCTTGCCCTTTTTCTCTGGTGGCTTCTTCAAAGCACCTGCGGCATGCCAACCTGTCTGGAAGGGCTATGGCCCCGCATACCCAGCAGGTATTTTCAGAAGGATGGGAGTGGTGTGCTGGTGAATGGCGCCTCCGGTCAGGGGATCTTCTTTGGCGGTAATGGCTGCGCCTTGAACGAGACCTGGAGCGACTCCTCATGCGACTCCCTTTCCCTGAGCGACTTCCTCCACCCGAATGGCTCCGCCTATGGCCAGAGCGGTTTCTTCTATGCGAGGAATCTCTGCGAGATGATCTTGCGGACCTGATGGGGCTAACCATTTAGGTAGCGTTAGTGCGTCCTGCTCTCTTTTTCGATCTTCTCTACTTACCAAACTCCTCCCCTCTTACCTAGTATGCTGGTGGTGATCTGCTGGAGCAGTGGTCTCCATGGATAGGGAACAGAGGAAGCCTGAAGACACAGGTAACACAAAAAGGGTAAGGAAGATAAAGCCACAACAGAAACAAGAGGGGAATAGAGAGTAGAAAAATACAGGGGAGATACTTACCAAACAGAGAGGCAACACTGGGGCAGAAAAAACAGAAAAGCAGCAGTCATGAAATTCAGCTGAGCACAAAAACAGGCAAAAAAGGCATCTGCATTAAAAAAAAAGGCATCTTCCCCTTTTAAAATTGGAGCCAGGTTCACGACCCGCCCGCACATGCTCAGTAGCGCCATGCGGCCACCGGCGCCATCTTGGAAAAGGGAAAAGACATAGATAGACATACACAGGCTGCCCAAAGTGCACAGTGAGCATGTGCAAAGCGGCAGAGTGACCAGGAAGAATGCTGATACTACTATGGTACTACAGAGCTCAGGAAAAGGTAAAATATGGCAGAGAGGCAACACTGGGGAAAGGCACCAGACAACTTAAGGTGACAAGAGATACTGAAGGCAGAGGGTATGCTGTCAAGCTGCAGACAGAGTGACACCAGGGAGGAAGAGGAAACCGGAGACCACCGCAGGTACCAAGCCTGTTTAAGGCTTAAAGACCAATCTTTTTGTTATATGCCTTCAGCCTGTTTAAGGCTTACTTCCAATGGCTATAGAGGCAATGCTCTGTTTGCAGAGAAAAAGTATTCATACCCCTGAGATCACCAGAGTGGGGTTCCTTCCATTTAGCTTCCTTTAGAGGCTGTACCGGTAAGGACTTCCACCCAGGAGAGGCTAGAACCTGGCTGGGGCGAAGCGGTAAGAGGGTGATGATCCGTGCGGTCCCAACAGGTGAGGAAAAATAAGAGAATACCGGGGCGGGGGGCGTATCTTCATCTTATAGCTATGTGGTCCTATCAGGTTGTGGGGGCGGAGTCACAACCCAGAGTGTATGCTGCCATGATGCGACAGGAAACATACCATGTAAAATCAAAACCTTATAAGAATGAAATAGAACACATTGGGGGTTATTTATGAAAGGCAAATCCACTTTGCACTACAAGTGCACTTGGAAGTGCAGTCACTCTAAATCTAAGGGGTAGATCTGAAATGAGTGGAAGCTCTGCTGATTTTATTATCCAATCATGTGCAAGCTAAGATGCTGTTTCTTTTTATTTTTCTTGCATGTCCCCCTCAGATCTACAGCGACTTTACTTACAAGTGCACTTGTAGTGCAAAGTGGATTTGCCTTTAATAAATAAACCCCATTAACTACAAAAAGATCCAAGCTTGAAAGTGCTTAACCACTTTCAGACTGGACCATTTTGCTGGCTTAAGACCAGACCACTTTTTGTGATTCCACACTGCGTCATTTAACTGACAATTGCACGGTCGTGTGACGTGGCTCCCAAACAAAATTGACGTCCTTTTTTTCCCACAAATAGAGCTTTCTTTTGGTGGTATTTGATCACCCTTGCGGTTTTTATTTTTTGCGCTATAAACAAAAATAGAGCGACAATTTTGAAAAAAAACATTATTTTTTACTTTTTGCTATAATAAATATCCCCCAAAAATATATAAAAAAAAATGTTTTTCCCTCAGTTTAGGCCGATACGTATTCTTCTACATATTTTTATTTAAAAAAAATCGCAATAAGCAATTATTGATTGGTTTGCACAAAATTTATAGCGTTTACAAAATAGGGGATAGTTTTATGGCATTTTTATTAATAATTTTTTTTTTTTACTAGTAATGGCGGCGATCAGAGATTTTTATTGTGACTGTGACATTATGGCGGACACATCGGACATTTTTGACACATTTTTGGGACCATTGTCATTTTTACAGCAATCAGTGCTATACAAATGCACTGATTCCTGTGTAAATGCCACTGGCAGTGAAGAGATTAACCAGGGGTTGGCAGTGTAGGGGTTAAGTGTGTCCTAGGGGCGTGTTACTAACTGTGGGGGGCTGGGCTGTGTGTTACTGATCACTGATCTCTGCTCCAATCACAGGGAGCAGAGATCAGTGTCACTTGTTGATAGGCAGAACGGGGAATTGCTGTTTACATCGGCATCTCCCCGTTCAGCCTCCCCATGAGATAATCGTGGGTATCCCCGTGCCGATCGAGTCTGCGGGACCCGCGACCGGACTCACAGGGGTCCTGAACAGCATGCGCGCGTGCCGTCTGTGGCACGCACGCGATGGCAAGGCGGCAAATACAGATGGGAGTACCTGTACGCCAATTTGCCTGCCCGTGCCATTCTGCTGACGTACATCGTCGTGCGCTGGTCGGGAAGTGGTTAATACAGAGTCCTTAGCGGATCTACTACTTCCGCTTACCTCCTATTTCATAACTTGTGCAATATACCAGCCTTTTCCAAGAAAAAAGTGTGCAAGAAAGTGGGTGGATCAAGCCTGCTTGTTCGTTACACAAAGCCACAGGTTTCATTGTGCAACATTACAACCTCGATCACTGTGTAGGGCAGCCTCCAGTACCCTAAGAACCACTGACATCATTGGTTGATAAGAAGGACGTCAGGCAACTGCACATCCTTGTTTGACCCCCTGCCCCTCTCTCTCAGCACTGGGGTCATGTTAGCTGCGTGGGGAGGAGAAAAGGAGGAAGAAGAAATGCTGCAATATCAGTCAGGATCAGTGTGCAAAAGTATATTTTACTTTATGTCATGGTTATGCAATAGAGTTCGTCTGCTTACCTGTCTCCATGTGTTCATCTCTAGAGACCAGCCGACCCTCACCTGACTGCTTTTCTAATCCATCCTAGCTCCTATCAGAGAACTCTATATTAACCTGTGCACTGCAGGCCAACCCTGCTGATCAACCTTTGTGGGTTTAGCTTCCTGTCACCTGCCGTGTGCGCTTCTGTTGTTCCGTTACCGACTTTGGCGTGTCCTTGACTATCCCTGTTTGCCTGTGATCCTGACCTTTTGGCGTGTCCCTGACTATTCCTGTCTGCTTGTGGCCCGACCTTGGCTTTATCCCTCACTATCCCTATCCTCCTGTTGCCTACTGTGGGTGTGAGCTGGGGGACCCTGGGGGTCGCGACCTGGAGCCAGTTGCAGCCAAGTCCACCCTCACCACTAGAGGCTCTGGTGAACAGCTGCTGGCTCTTAGACTTCCTTGCCCCAGGGAATCTTACGCTATAACCCCCGTGGGGCCCATCTTGGTGTTCTGGTGGCCCTGTCTTCCTTATCACCTTGACCCCCGTCCGCAGCAGTCAGCTGTAGGGTCCACAACCTTGCGGTGCACTCCTGATCCCTACGGTGTGCATCTGTCACCTGGCCTCAAGGTGACCTGACACGTTAAAAGAATGAATCACCTCTAAACGTGGGTGTCATACATGTGTGGAAGCTGCTGCAATATGTGATTGCATATTTTTCTCTTCAGCTTTTTTACATTTTAAAAAGGGGTGCCTCAAGCTTGTCCATAATTGTAAAGGGTGCCTTAACAGGAAAAATACTGAGAAATACTGCAATATACCATGTGGGATAGAAACCATATATAAGTAAAATATAATAAACATGGGGGGTTTATTTACTAAAGGAAAATCCACTTTGCACTGAAAGTGCACTTGGAAGTGCAGTCGCTGTAGATTCGAGGGGGACATGCAAGGAAAATAAAAAATAGCATTTTAGCTTGCACGTGATTGGATGATAAAATCAGCAGAGCTTCCACTCATTTCAGATACCCCTTAGATTTAGAGCGACTGCACTTCCAAGTGCACTTTCAGTGCAAAGTGGATTTGCCTTTCGTAAATAACCCCCACAGTCTGTAAACTGAATGAGATAAAACATAGGCTGTTCCTAAAGAGGCCACAGGTGGGGTGATATGTACATAGAACATGTTTCTGGTTCTGGTAACATCACATCCGGCGTGTGGAATGCATGCCAACAGCGATAGTCCCAGGCTTGGATTTGTTTTACAGATGCCTGAAGCTTTTTATTGATGCCTGCCTTGTTTTACAAAACAAGTAATTGTATTTGCATGTACATTTTTATGAGTAATAAACAGTGTTGTACTATGATGGATCCAGAGGCGTACTAAGTAGGGGGCGGGGGGTGCGGGCCGCCCCGGGTACTACACACTGGGGGGGTGTCAGGCCGGCACCCCCCTCCGCGATTATAGCGGTGGCAGCGTTGCGGGATTAGGCGGCAGCACACAGTGATAGGCACAGGCAGGGAGAGGAGAGGCGAGCTATCGCTGTGATGCAACAAGGGGGAGGGGGTGTGCGGGGGGGTGCAGGGTGACACAGGTGCACCTTCCATCCCCTCCTCTCGCGGCCGCGGGCTGTCTGTCTGTGTGATCACTGATGTCACACAGGCACAGCCGATCAGCCACCTCCCCCTCCTCTCTGTTTATGTGTAAACAGGGGGAGGGGATCTGCTGAGCATGTGCCACTGCGCTGCGCTGATCTGAGGTACTGAATGGGGGGGTCTGCACTGAATGGGGGCTATACTGAGGAAGGGGGGCTGCAATGAAGAGGGGGGCTACACTAAAGAGGGGCTGCACTGAAGAGGGGGGCTACGCTAAAGGGGGGCTGCACTGAAGAGGGGGGGCTACACTGAAGAGGGAGTCTGCACTGAATGGGGGCTACACTGAAGGGGGGGTTTGCACTGAAGGGGGGGTCTGTGTAAAATGCAGGGGGTCCAGAGCTGCAGGATGTTGTGTAATGTAAAGGGGTCCAGAGGATCAGGGTGTTGTGTAATGTAAAGGGGCCAAGAGGCGAAGGGGGCTGTGTAATGTAAAGGGGCCCAGAGGTGCAGGGGGCTGTGTAATGTAAAGGGGCCAAGAGGCGAAGGGGACTGTGTAATGTAAAGGGGCCCAGAGGTGCAGGGAGCTGTGTAATGTAAAGGGGCCCAGAGATGCAGGGTGTTGTGTAATGTAAAGGGGTCCAGAGGTACAGGGTCTTGTGTAATGTACAGGGGTCCAGGGGGGTCCAGAGGTGCAGGGTGTTGTGTAATGTAAAGGGGTCCAGAGGTGCAGGGTGTTGTGTAATCTAAAGGGGTCCAGAGCTGCAGGATGACGTGTAATGTAAAGGGGTCCAGAGATGCAGGGTGCTATGTAATGTAAAGGGGTCCAGAGGTTCAGGGTGCTATGCAATGTAAAGGGGTCCAGGAGGGCAGGGTGCTATATAATGTAAAGGGGTCCCGAGGTGCAGGATGCTGTGTAATATAAAGGGGTCCAGAGGTGCAGGGTGCTGTGTAATGTAAAGGGGTCCAGAGATTCAGGGTGCTGTGTAATGTAAAGGGGTCTAGAGGTTCAGGGTGCTATGTAATGTAAAGGGGTCCCGGGGTGCAGGGTGCTGTGTAATGTAAAGGGGTCCAGAGGTGCAGGGTGCTATGTAATGTAAAGAGGTCCAGAAGGGCAGGGTGCTATGTAATCTAAAGGGGCCCAGAGATGCAGGGTGCTGTGTAATGTAAAGGGGTCCAGAGGTGCAGTTGTGGAGAGGGAGTAGGCAGTAGTGACAAAGAGAAATTGAAGGATGCAGGGGGCACAGTGGGGTATTTTTTACATTTTAATGGGGGGGGGGGTGCCAAATATAGGATCCGCCCCGGGTGCCAAATGCTCTAGGTACGCCCCTGGATGGATCCCTCTGTTTTTTTTGACACACATGGAGTAAATCAAACTCTAGAAGGGGAGGAAGTCTGAAGCAAACAAACAGGAGCCCTGGAGAAAGTCTTACCAGATCAATCCTTTACACCGCTGTGTAAGTGGAATACAAATAAATAGCTTGTTGGTAATCATATAGGCACATGGTTATAGGGTCACAACATTCTGGGGAATGGGGAGAACTTACAGGAGGGTACAAAGCATGTATGAAGAGAGCCAGGGAGCTTCCATATTCACTGTGAAGGCACGGTCCATGATTTGTTAAAGACCGCATGAGCTATGAAATAGGTGTCAGGCGTAGAGATGGGTTTGATGTTCGAGTTGAACTTAAGTTCAACTCAAACAGCAGTTATTAGTTTGTTCATAGAACAAACAAACATGTGGGGCGCTCATGGGATGTTCACAGTGCATTGAAGGCTGCTGATTGGCCAAAGCATGCACCTGACCAGTATGCTTTGGCCAATCACAGCGCAATGTGCTATGAGAGCCATGATTGGTCAAAGGCAGGGTTCATTTGGCCAATCATGGCTCAGGGTCTAAGTCCACGCCCCACACTATATAAGGCTGCTTACATGGCGCCCGTATAGTGTAATTTAAGAGAGAGATTAGGCAGGGTAGTTAGTGGATTGAACGTTGCAGTCAGTGTAGTGTATAAAATACAGTACAGAGTATATAGTGCAGTCAGTGTAGCATATATAATACAGTGCAGAGTATACAGTGCAGTCAATGTAATATATATAATACAGCGCAAAGTATATACTGAAGTCAGTGTAGTATATATAATACAGTGCAGAGTATATAATGCAGTCAGTATAGTATATATAATACAGTGCAGAGTATACAGTGCAGTCAGTGTAGTGTATATAACCCAGTGCAGAGTATATACTACAGTGTATTAAAGTGGTTAAGGGGAACCCTATGACAGAATTAAGAAAAAAAAACTGTGTGCCCCCCCCCCCCCAAAAAAAATCCATAACAGGCCCTTTGAGTCTGGATATATTTTAAGAGGAACTCCTTCCAAAAAAATTTAAAAAATGGTGTGTCATACCAGACCCTTATCCGAGCATGCAGCCTGGTGGGTCAGGAAGGAGGGGGGACGAGAGAGAGCCCCCCCTCCGGGCCACATACCAGGCCGCTTGCCCTCAACACGGGGAGGGTGCTTTGGGGTACCTTGTTGATGGGGACAAGGGCCTCTTCCCGACAACCCTGGCCAGTGGTCATCAGGGTCTGTGGGTGGGAATCTGGAATAGAATCCTAATGGAATCTTGAAGCCTCCTTTAACAAGGGGGGCCCCAGAACACGCCCCTCCTTATGTAAAGAGGTATTGGTACATTGTACCCATTCACCAAAAAACTATCAAAAAGAAAAAAACCACAAAAAAATGTTTTTAACAAGTACTTATTAAACAGGTAAAAGAAAAAAAGTGTCCCAGAATGTAATCCACGCCAATCACTCCGCCAAACAGGCCCAAAAGATAGCAAAAATGCAAAACACTCCACCTCCATGGGAGGCCCCCAGCCGACTGCTGTCTCTTGACGTAACTGGGTGACCCTTCCCCCTTCTGACGTCACAAAGCAAGACCCGAAATGGCAGTGGCAGCACTTAAAAATTGGTTTGGGTAAATTCGTGGACAGGTTGACACCACTGGATTCATGTACAAGTAAGTGTCCTAATATTAAAAGTCATTAACTACAGTATTTGTAGCTGTTCACTTTTAATTTTTCTCTGGAGCTCCTCTTTAAGCACATTCAAGCTTCGATTTTTTTATAGATACAGTATTGTGTTCTATTTTATTTTGATAAGGTTTTGATTTTACATGGTATATTTTGCAGTAATCATATGCATTAAGCATAGTGCTGTCATTTTTTGAGGTCATATACTTTAAAGGGACAGTGTACCCTTTATGAGCATCAGCAAGTTCAATTACCATTAATAACACATAGAGCAGGGTTTTTTTCGCACTTTTTTAGAAGTGATGATAAGCACTGAACTGCTTGTACACTTTGTACCTAACCCACATAAGCACATGCCAACACATATTTCTTTTTTTTTTGAAGAGCATCTTTGGAAGTTAAATACACATTGTTTAAACCGTTTGAATTCTCCTGAACAGTTTACCCTGTCCAAGTTCATGCTGTTGTAGCCAAGTGCCGGCTATGTTATTTCTCCATCCAACAGATACTTTAAAGTTTCCCCCTAGTGCCAGTTTTGGGATAGCTACATCACTTCCTGTTAGCAGAGCAAATCCCTTATCGCCTTGCCAGCAGAGGATCTTGGGATCCGTAGTCCCTCTGTTAATATACACTGTAATCTTGAGTGCTGATCAGACTCCACATACCAAAAGGCTGGAGATGAGAAGAGGATGCTGGGAGAGCAGATACATTGAACTTTGAGCATTCGCAGTATCGCTCTTATAGGATGCGAGAATCTAAGCTAAAGGACAGGAGCCTTTTACCCTTTCCCTGAGAGCAAAGTGAACATAGCTGTGATATTCTCATCACGACATCGCTGGGGTGCAGATCTTTGCTGCGGCTTTACACGACTTTACACCGGCTGTTCTGCCCATTAGGATTACCACTGTTCATCTTTATGGAGCTCTCGCTTATCTGCCGCACAGTCAGGCGGGTACTCTATTCATTGCCGCAGACCCTCAAGAGCCTGTGCAGAAATTCCCTGTTCCTAGGAGACTGTGTTATCATCAGGATTGGTGAGTTGGCGAAGGCCCAACCTTCTTTTTCCAGCTATTTAACACAGAGACACTGCATGCAGACACCTTTACACCTCAGTCATTAGGAGATCTTTCGGCGTGAGCAGCAAAAACCCATCTGTTTAATCCCACTAACCTAAACAGTGGTGACAGGTGGTAATTTTATTGGGGGGGGGTGGCAAACAGTGCCAATACACCCCTCTGTCTGATCGGTCGGGCCGGAGCACTTACCCCATCTATGGCAGGCAGCGCTTCTCCCGGGCTTCACTTGTGGCTTACCCTGCTCTCTGCGGTCATCACAGTGTCTTCCCCTTCTCCTGCTCTCTGAGGTCATAACAGTGTCTTCCCCTTCCCCTGCTCTCTGCGGGCATCATGGCAGCGGCGGCTTCCCCTTAACTGGCTCTCTGTGGGCATCACGGTGGTGGCGGCTTCTCATTTCCTCCCTCCTGCTCGGGAGCCAATCAGGATGCTTCCCCTTTCGGCCAATTGGGAAATGGGTCTCAGACCCACTTCCAGATTGGCTGGGAGGAAGATCAGTGTTTCAATAGCAAATATTCATTCGCTATTGTAACACACCTAGGGTGGGCTCGTAGTGCAATGCTCTGCCTCCCCAGCCCACCCTATTTTAAAGCCTATTAGAGCTATCTTGATAACTTGTTGTTATGCTAGTTTTCACCACAGTACATTACACCCATTTCCTACTGCCCCATTTTTAGCAAACATAATACTAACATTATCATTTCACAGTTATCAGTTCTACAGTAAGAAGAAAGTTATTGGTGACTTTAAGTCTAGAATTTTAAACCCAAAAGCTCACATACAAAAGTACTATTATTTATTGTCATATTGCAATACCAATATGCAGTCAATCACCTACCACATACCCCCCTCCCCCCGAGTGGCCAGCGGCACCTCCAATCTCCCCCCTCCCCCGCTCTCTGTCGGTCAGTCTGCCACTTACCCAATCTAGGCAGGTAGCGGCTGGCAGGCAGTGGGCTGCGGCTCCATGTCCTCTCCAACATCACGGCGGCTTCCTCCAAAAGGATCACCTGTCCTTTCAGTGAATTGGGTGATGGGTCTCAAAACCCGCTTCCTAATTGGCCAGGAGGAGGACCAGTGTTAAAAAAGCGATTATTCATTTGCTGTTGTAACACATCGGTGTGGGCTCCGTGCCCACCCTCTTCTAAAGCCTATTAGAGTCTCTGGCTCTAATCAGGTAATAAAAAAAATAAATACCCGTCCCCCCCCCCCTTTGGAAGTCATGCATCCGGCATCCTGAAAGGGGCCAGACACATTGATAGGCCCCTGCCAATATGGTATTTAAAGCAGTATTATATTATTATATTGCAGCTTGCCAATTCTTAGATGTGATGGCTGCATTCATTTTTTTAAGCCTTTCTTTCTTCTATTTTCATCTGGTGATCCAGTCAGCTAGTCTGTTGTATTTCAAAAGCACAAGCAACCCAGCAGAATGTATCAGTTTACATTGATAAGACAAACTATTTAACGCTGGCATGGGCATGTAAAATGATCAGCCTTTTATTATTCATGTGAAACCTTTATCCCAAAATGAAAAAAAAAAATTTCTGCAACTGCAAGCTGAAGTTTGGCCTCAGTTTGGTAGACCTGAATCTGCTAATACAGGTAACATTGCACCCCCCCCCCCCCCCCCAGCTTCATGCCAGTACCCGTTCCTTTTTTGGCAGTAGTTTGCCTATTAGCCTTAAAAATGGCAAGAGTTTAACAAGATCCCCCCACAGACCACCATTGGATTCAACTCTTAGTTTGAATCCCCCCCCTTATACATGGTCAATCCAGATGCTGGCCACTATGATCTGTCTCCACTCTCCACCCAAAAAGTGAAAGAATGTATCAGCGGCACTCCACTCTTATGCCCCTTACACACGATCAGACTTTTCACCAGCAAAACCGTGGAATTTTGTTCGAAGGTTGTTGGCTCAAACTTGTCTTGCATACACACGGTCACACAAATGTTGGCCAACAATTACGAACTAGGCTTGTGCAATTCGTTTCGTAACGAATCGAAATTCGGCCGAATTTTGCATCTTTCGGACATTCGGATGCATCCGAATGTCCGAATTAAAAAAGAACGAATAACAACGAATACGAAAGAAATATAACGAATGAATTCGAATGAATTCAGTAATTCTTTAAAGATCTAATGAAACAAAAGGTCAGCTCAAAGTAAATTTTATAGTCCAATCAGCTAATTAATTTTGTGCCGGAGGATGGATTACTGGCAAAGTGCATTCTTGAGAACTGAGTTAGAAGGGTGTTGTATTGTATTTGAGCCGAGCAGAAGAGACGTTGTCATTGTGTGTGTTAAAAGATTCAATAAACAAACGACTTTGCAAACTACGAATCATTATCACGAATGTCTATACATACATAAATAGCGAATTTCAATGAATACGAACGAATGAATTCGACACTCTATGAATAATAACGAATTATCTGAAAACGTATTAACGTAACATAACGAATATAACAGAACGAAATGATGTATTTTACGAATGACAACGAACCGAAACTAAACGAAATTTTCCGTTGTGCACAAGTCTATTACGAACGTGGGAACGTGGTGATGTACTCATGGAGACGTACGACGAGCCGAGAAAAAGGAAGTTCAATAGCCAGTGTGGCTCCTTCTGCTTGATTCCAAGCATGCGTGAACTTTTGTGTGTCAGACTTGTGTACACACGATCAGAAATTCCGACAACAAAGTTTTGTTGGTGGAAAATTTGAGAACCTGCTATGAAACATTTGTTGGTGGAAAATCCGACAGCAAATGTTTGATGGAGCATCCGACAACAAGCTCACATCCAGCATCTCCCATCGGAAAATCTGATCGTGTGTGCTGCTGCATTAGCTCCATTTGCCATATTTATTAGTTGTCAACAAACTGACTGCAAACAACAATGACTCAGCTACTCAGGAACCAATCTTTCTTAATGTGTTTTTCGCCACCCCTGGCTTGCTCACAAAGATAGGGGAAGTCCTTCCCTATCTTTGTGAGCATGCCAGGAGTGGTGAAACGCATCAAGGAAGGGTGGATCGGGCAGAGACATTGTTGCATGCAATCACTTTTTTTGACAATGAATAGATACGGCAAGAGAAGCTAAGAGTGGACTGCAGCTCATAAATTTTTTCATATCTAAGTTTGGGCACAAGCTCTTAGCACATAAGTGTGTTTACATAGGGCCGCATATTGCAGCCTCTGGGTGTTAAAGCCCATGTGCCATGTCAATGGGAAGAGGTTAAGAGATACATGTAAGCCCTTGTACACACGGTCGGACATTCCGATGGAAAATGTCCGATCGGACCATGTTGTCGGATAATCCGACCGTGTGTGGGCTCCATCGGACTGTTTCCGTCGGAATATCCGACCGACTAAGTTTTAGAGCTGGGCCTTAAAATTTTCGGACAACATGATCCAATCGAACAAAGTCCGATCATTTGTAGAGAATTCCGTTTTGGACAAAGTGCCACGCATGCTCAGATCAAATTCCTAGACCAAAGCTATTGGCTACTGGCTTGAACGTTGTCCCGGCATAACAAAATAACGTCATCACATTACGTACGATCGGATTTTCCGAGAACTTTTGTTGTCGGAATGTCTGACCGTGTGTACAAGGGCTAAGGCTGGGTTCAAACTGTTTCCCTGCATCAGGGTCGCATAGCAGTAGATTGTGACTCACTCTCTATGGAGCCGGTTCACACATCTTCCGGTGCCAATTGCACAGGAACCCTGTGCGTTTTTTTGGTCCATTTCAGGTCTGAATTCAGCCAAAAATGCAGCTGAAATCAAACCTGAAACAGTGAATGGGGACGCACTGGACTCCTGCTGTGAGCTGAAGCGTGCTGCAGTGTGAACCCAGCCTCAGTTAAGATTAAACATTTAGCGTAGGAATATTATTGTAAAGTCCACTTTAAAGGCACCACCTATGGAATAATAGAGCTTTGGAAACTTCATTTCATCAGCATCCCACTACAGTTCTCTGCATCACTAAGCAGCTCTGTCTTCTGTTTATAAAAAAAAAAAAAACGAAAGTTAGCTCAGTGGTTAACCACTTGCCGACCGCCTCACGCCGATGTACGTCATCAGAATGGCACGGGCAGGCATAAGCACATATATGTACGTCCTTTGCCTCCCGCGGGTCGGGGGCCCGATCGGGCCCCCGCCCGGTGCCTGCGGCGGTCGGTTTTCGTTCGGGAGCGATCCCGGACGAGGGGACGGCCATTCATTCATGGCCACCCCCTCGCGATCGCTCCCGACGAATGGAAATCCCCGGTGACATCACTTCCTCTCCTGTAATGTAAACACAGGAGAGGAAGTGATGTATTCTCTCCTCCGTGTCGGTATTTTTCGTTCCGACACGGAGGAGAGCGGATCAGTGAGTTGCACCAACACATCCCACACACAGTAGAACATGCCAGGCACACTCACACCCCCCCTTTACCCCCCGATCACCCCCCCAATTACCCCTGCCCCCCAGTCACAGTGACACCAATGTCATTTTTTTTTTTTTTTTTTTTTTTTTTGCATTGGTGTCATTTGTGACTGTAATAACTGTTAGGGCAGTTAGGGTTAGCCCCCTTTAGTTCTAATGTACCCCCCTAACCCCCCCAATAAAGGTTTAACCCCGTGATCACCCCCCGTCGCCAGTGTCACTAAGGCTGGGTTCACATTGCAGCGGTTTATGAGAACGAATGTGATTCGCACCGCACTGCAGTGCAAATCACATCCGATCTCTGTGCGATTCGAGTTCAGCCATTCGCCGCACCCGCCGCACCCGCCACACCCGCCGCACCCGCCGCAAATTCGCACGGGACCCTTTTTTTGGCCCGCAGCAGAATCGGATCGCATGGGTGTTCACACCATGCGATCCGAGTTTGCAGATCGCACTGCGATATGCGAACTGATCTGGGGGTGTCAGTAACATTTCACTGACACTCCCAGCAGTTCGCATAGGGCAGTGTGAACTGCCGCCGGGAGGCATGCGATGCGGGAACCCGCCGCGGATTCGCGGCGTTTCCGCATCGCTCCAGTGTGAACCCAGCCTAATAAGCGATCATTTTTCTGATCGCCGTATTAGTGTCACAGGTGACGCTAGTTAGGCAGGTAGGTATTTAGGTTCGCCGCAGCTTTTTATAGCGCTAGGGACCCCCATATACTACCGCATAAAGCCCCCTGATTGCCCCCTAGTTAACCCTTTCACCAGTGATCACCATATAACTGTTACAGGTGACGCTGGTTGGTTAGTTATTTTTTTATAGTTTCAGGGCACCCGCCATTTATTACCTAATAAAGGTTTAACCCCCTGATCACCCGGCAGGTGTCATTTGTGACTAATAACTGTTAGGGCAGTTAGGGTTAGCCCCCTTTAGTTCTAAGGTACCCCCCTAACCCCCCCAATAAAGGTTTAACCCCGTGATCACCCCCCGTCGCCAGTGTCACTAAGGCTGGGTTCACATTGCAGCGGTTTATGAGAACGGATGTGATTCGCACCGCACTGCAGTGCAAATCACATCCGATCTCTGTGCGATTCGAGTTCAGCTATACAGATAGTATGGCTGAATTCGTGTCGCACCCGCCGCAAACTCGCACGGGACCCTTTTTTTGGTCCGCAGCAGAATCGGATCGCATGGGTGTTCACACCATGCGATCCAAGTTTGCAGATCGCACTGCGATATGCGAACTGATCTGGGGGTGTCATTAACATTTCACTGACACTCCCAGCAGTTCGCATAGGGCAGTGTGAACTGCCGCCGGGAGGCATGCGATGCGGGAACCCGCCGCGCATTCGTGGCGTTCCCGCATCGCTCCAGTGTGAACCCAGCCTAATAAGCGATCGTTTTTCTGATCGCTGTATTAGTGTCACAGGTGACGCTAGTTAGGCAGGTAGGTATTTAGGTTCGCCGCAGCTTTTTATAGCGCCAGGGACCCCCATATACTACCGCATAAAGCCCCCTGATTGCCCCCTAGTTAACCCTTTCACCAGTGATCACCATATAACTGTTACAGGTGACGCTGGTTGGTTAGTTATTTTTTTATAGTTTCAGGGCACCCGCCATTTATTACCTAGTCTCACTAGTGTACCCCTAAATTTAGGGGTGTCTACTTTCTAAAATGGGGTCATTTGGGGGGGGGGGGTTTGTGCCATCTTGGCATTTTATGGCCTTCAAAACTGTAACGCCCTTAGAAAGCCTGAAGGCGGTGCTTGGTTTTTGGGGCCCCGTACGCGGCTAGGCTCCCAAAAAGTCCCACATATGTGGTATCCCCGTACTCAGGAGAAGCAGCAGAATTTATTTTGGGGTGTCATTTCACATATGCCCATGGCATGCGTGAGCAATATATCATTTAGTGACAACTTTGTGAAAAAAAAAAAAAGTTTGTAATTTTCCCGCAACTTGTGGCAAAATATAAAATATTCCATGGACTCAACATGCCTCTCAGCAAATAGCTTGGGGTGTCTACTTTCTAAAATGGGGTCATTTGTGGGGGTTTTGTGCCATCTTGGCATTTTATGGCCTTCAAAACTGTAATAGGTAGTGAGAAGTGAACTCAAAAAATTACGCCCTTAGAAAGCCTGAAGGCGGTGCTTGGTTTTCGGGGCCCCGTACGCGGCTAGGCTCCCAAAAAGTCCCACATATGTGGTATCCCCGTACTCAGGAGAAGCAGCAGAATTTATTTTGGGGTGTCATTTCACATATGCCCATGGCATGCATGAGCAATATATCATTTAGTGACAACTTTGTGAAAAAAAAAAAAAAAAAAAAAAAGTTTGTAATTTTCCCGCAACTTGTGGCAAAATATAAAATATTCCATGGACTCAACATGCCTCTCAGCAAATAGCTTGGGGTGTCTACTTTCTAAAATGGGGTCATTTGTGGGGGTTTTGTGCCATCTTGGCATTTTATGGCCTTCAAAACTGTAATAGGTAGTGAGGCGTGAAATCAAAAATTGACGCCCTTAGAAAGCCTGAAGGCGGTGCTTGGTTTTCGGGGCCCTGTACGCGGCTAGGCTCCCAAAAAGTCCCACATATGTGGTATCCCCGTACTCAGGAGAAGCAGCAGAATTTATTTTGGGGTGTCATTTCACATACGCCCATAGCATGTGTGAGCAATATATCATTTAGTGACAACTTTGTGTAAAAAAAAAAAAAAAATTTTTTTTTTGTCATTATTCAATCGCTTGAGGCAAAAAAATAAAATA
Organism: Lithobates pipiens; assembly: GCF_037356315.1. Classification (NCBI taxonomy): domain Eukaryota; kingdom Metazoa; phylum Chordata; class Amphibia; order Anura; family Ranidae; genus Lithobates; species Lithobates pipiens. Next base: position 171,448,099 of record NW_027507785.1, on the reverse strand, counting down.
TTCAATGGGCTCAACATGCCTCTTATCAATTTCCTTAGGGGGTCTACTTTCCAAAATGGGGTCATTTGGGGGGGTTTTGTACTGCCCTGTCATTTTAGCACCTCAAGAAATGAGATAGGCAGTCGTAAACTAAAAGCTGCGTAAATTCCAGAAAACGTACCTTAGTTTGTAGATGTGACAACTTTTGCGCAAACCAATAAATATACAATTATTGACTTTTTTTTTACCAAAGACATGTGGCTGAATACATTTTGTCCTAAATGTATGACTAAAATTGAGTTTATTGGATTTTTCTAATAACAAAAAGTAGAAAATATCATTTTTTTTCAAAATTTGCGGTCTTTTTACGTTTATATCGCAAAAAATAAAAATCGCAGAGGCAATCAAATACCATCAAAAGAAAGCTCTATTTGTGGGAAGAAAAGGACGCAAATTTTGTTTGGGTACAACATTGCATGACCGCGCAATTACCAGTTAAAGCAGCGCAGTGCCAAAGTGTAAAAAGACCTCTGGTCATTTACCAGCAAAATGGTCCGGTCTGAAAGTGGTTAAACAAAATCAGCTAACAGTAATGACTGAGCACTTTCCTACTTTTTCGCTAGATCAGACAGTAAGCAGTACAGGAAACATGCACTTCACAAATGGTTTTGCAGATGAAGAATATTGGTCAAAATCAGTGTGCAGGAACCAGGTCCACAAAAGTAGAACCAGGCTATTCTAGGACAATGGAGATGACAGAGTCCAATGTCAGTAGCACCAGAGACAGCGGGGTTGGCATGAAGGACACAAAAATTGCAACAAATAATTGCTGGGGGGACAGCAGAATAAAAAAAAGGTGGCGTTTGAACTGAAAACATTGAGACTGGCTATTAATGGAGACTATGCCATAGATTTGTGAGCAGTGGAGGTCAGCAGACCATAAAGAAAAAGAAGATGGGGAAGGGGGTCAGATCTTTGTAACTTGGGAATGTTTAAGCAGGACAAAGGGCAGTAGAGCTGAGATCATTATAGAACCAGGAGCAATCAAGATGAGATTAATCTTTGTCCATTTGTATTGAATAAATATAATTGTTTAACATGCATATTATAGAGATTTGAAGCTAAGAGTTTAAGGCATGTGCACTGGGTACTTTTGGTGCTGAGGGGTTATGACGCATGCACTTGGGAGAAGGCACTGAGAAGATATATGCTCTGCAGACTTGGTGTTGAGGGGCTAAAGTGCATGCATCAGAGACTGGTCACTAAATGATTAAGGCGCGAGTGCAAGAAAAAGTGAACATTTGCTATGTTATAAGGAACATTTAGAAATGACAAATTGTGTCTGGAGACTTATCATTGAGGGGTAAACACACATACACTACTGGTGTGAAAACTGGTTAGTGAGCACTACCTAATGAATGAGCCCATGTCCCTGTTGGCAAGAATACTGGGAAGTGATGTGTGAGTGCTTCAGGGCTGTGACAAGGGGTGGACAGGAGGGGAAGCTGCCCTGTGGACAGCAGAGGAAAGGGACATAGAACGGCACAGGGCAGTAAACCCATTCTACGTTGTGCATTAACAGCAGTTCCATATCCTTTCCCTAGGAGCTAGACAAAGCTGCCCTGGTGCTGGTGTGCTGGTGGCAGGATACAATGGACAGACTAATGGGTGCTGGTAGTAGGATCTCACTGGTAGATCACTCTTATGGGGAGTTTATTAGAGCCAAACGAAACTGTTCAACAGACTCAGCCTTTGAGCTGGAATGCAAGGTCATTCATCAGCGCTTATTGGACCAAGGTTATAACGAATCTGTTATACACAGAAAGGGTTTTGATAATGGACAGAGAGGAATTATTGTCTGTCAGATGAGCCTAAAACTAAGAGAGAGTATAAAAAAAGGGAATAAACCTTATAAACCTTACAACTCTAGAAACAGAAGAACAGGCAAACGTTTGTAACTACATTTTCCCAAGAATATCATCAAATAGTCAGAATAATAAAAAAGAATCTGCCAATACCCTATACAGATAAAGATTTAAATGGGATATTGCAAGCAGGTTGCCATTTTTCTAGCCCACATTAGGGACTGCACTATCACCTAGTCTTTTCTCATCTAACAACCCACCTGGCTCTCCTATCCTGGAAGTTACCCTTGTAATACAAAAACCTGTAGGTAATGTAATTTGTGTCTTTTGGGTAAAACGTTTGTTGTCACAGCCACAGATGAAGAATTCATTATACAGCAATACATCAACTGTGGCACAAACTATGTAATTTACCTGATCACATGTATTTCATGCAGCCTCCAATATGTAGGTTGTACCACATGTGCTTTGAGAGCCCGTATTGGGGAACATTACTGTGACACAATTCACCTAATTGCTAGAAATATTTTGAATGCAACACGTCACTTTAGAGAATGTCATCAGGGTGATATTTCCTCATTTCACTTCATAGGAATAGAACGGATGTCTCATTCGCTCAGAGGTGACAGAAAGGCTACTGGGGAGAGAAGCATGGTGGATTTTTAGAATAAAAACTAGATCACCTCAGGGGTTAAACCTGAGGTGGGATCTGAACTTGCACTTACATTAAGAATGCCTCTCCCCAGAGCCTCCTCTCTCTCTTTTCCTTTCTCTCTTCTGTTTTTTTTTTCCCGCATCCCTGGATTATTATTTTCATCTTCATCTTTTTTATTTAATGTTTTTTTAATTTTATGGTGTGCTTTCTTATGCATATGAATGCGAATGAGATCACACTATATGTATTGCAGCTGATTCTCTTTTTTGGATAATTGCCTGCAGTCAATTAAAACAATCAATGGGTGGAGCCTATGATCTTTAGAGCTACTATTTATTTCAAAGTTTTATGTCTGTAATGTGGTTATGACGAAGGCCTTATAGGCTAAAACGCGTCAACTGACTTAATCTGCGTTTGTTCACTGTGGCTATTCAATAAAATTAAGAAATTTTAAGAGCAACAGCCGGAGTGTGGATCATTTTTTCCACTACTGAGCCAGCGACTGTGGATCGAGCACCTGGGAGCTCTGCTATCTATGTGGTGTATGGGTAGTAGCACAGAATTTTCTGTTTATACATTAGTTCATGTTCTGTTCAGCTAAACAAAGTATTGAAGACAAAATCCCGCAGTTAGAAAATGAATCTGACAATCTATTAATAATACTATAAATAGGATGTGCTTAGGAACAAATTAAATGCAAAGGTAATCTTTACTAAAGCTTGAAGACTACAGATTCGTTTTGCCTATGTAAAACAATTGTTCTTCTTGACAGCCTGTTCTTAGGCCGCGTACACACGCGGGGACTGTTCGCTCAACTTTGTCCGTCAAACAGTTTCAGCAAACAGTCCGCTCAAAATTAGCATGGACGGACTTGCCCACACACGACGAACGAACAGTTTGCTGAAACCGTGCGTGATGACGTGAACGGCACGTACGACGGGACGGAAAATATGACGTCCTATACACTGCATTACAACTTTCGGCGTGTAAATCCTTTCTGAGCATGCGCGGAACTTAGTTTGACGAACAAGCCTACACACGAGGGGACTGTTCGCTGAAACCAAGTTTCAGCGGACAGTTTTTCGGAATTTCCGAAAAACTTTGTTCAGCAGACTGTTCGCTGAAACTGTCCGCTGAAAGCCCACACACGGGCGGACTGTCCGCCGAAACACTGTTCAGCGGACAAAGTTGGGCGAACAGTCCCCGCGTGTGTACGCGGCCTTACATGCACTCTCACACCATTTTTAAAGTAAAACTATGGGGGTTATTTAGGAAAGGCAAATCCACTTTGCACTACAATTGCAAAGTGCACTTGAAATTGCACTGAAAGTGCACTTGGAAGTGTAGTTGCTTTAGATCCGAGGGAGACATGCAAGAAAGAAAAAAACAGCATTTTAGCTTGCACATGATTGGATAATAAAATCAGCAGAGCTTCCCCTCATTTCAGATCTACCCCTCAGATTTACAGTGACTGCACTTCAAAGTGTACTTTCAGTGCAATTTCAAGTGCACTTTGCACTTGTAGTGCAAAGTGGATTTATGTCAACCAAAATGTCATATTCCTGATAAATGCCTGCTGTACCATGTGCTTGCATGAAAATGTATCCTGTTCTCTTTAGATTGCTTCCTTTTTGTGAAATCCCTGGTGTTTCTGCCAGTCCATCTGCTTTCCTATTTAAAACTGACCAGACTAAGCAAGCATTTATAATAAAGACTTAAATGTCATTGGTGGAGATGTGTTAACATTTTTATGAACTGTCACTATCATTTTTTTTAGATATATGGACTACTAATGTATATTTTTGGCAATAATTGCACATTATGACACAGATGACAGTTTTTATCTATGAGCGCTGCACTTTTTTTATTGTAATTCATTAGAATCATAGTTTCGCTATTAGTAATAGAAACTTCTAAGTGTGAGCTGTGAAAAAGATGTAATCAGATGACTGTAGAAGAGATCAGTTAGCAAATCTGTATATTCTGGAATATATAATTGTGCAACTTCACTTCAGTGTTTTTTTTTAAACTAAGATTCTAAGATGCTAGCAGATACTAGCAAAGGGTGTGCCTTTGTGGGTGCAGGAGGGTGGGGGGGGGGGGTATTTAAAAAAAAATCATAATTTCATAACAATTTAAAGCTGGCTGTGAAAGAAACACAAGTAACGCTACATCAATTATCCAGTGCACACCAGCAGGAGAGCTATATATTTCTGTATAGTAAAACTCTGAAGTACTCATTGTGAAGGGTCACTGATAACACCAGACAGCCATTGTCCACTATATTTGAGGTTACAGCTGATATCTTCTACAATAAAGGCATCCCAAGGCACTGAAACCATGTCTAGTAAGGAGCCCCTACACTATTATATGACGCCTCGACCAGAGGCGGCTCTAGGCTTTGTGAGGCCTTAGGCAAAATTTAGACACGAGGCCCCACTCACGCCCATAATGGATAAAAAAAAAATTCAAGCAAGTAAAAATGGCTGCAGAAAGATGCGTGGATCTAGCCCACAGGCGATCAGCACCACCTCCGGGGCACCCTCCTCAGACATATGCAGCCAATACAACATCTGGGACAGGTGACAAGCCCTCTAGGATTTCCTCCTTTGCCTTGGGAGAATGGGAAGGGGGTGTCACTGAATCATTCCACATCCACAGAGGAAGCAGAGTGGGGGGGATACCAGCACAGTGAGGGAGGGTGACAGGGAGGGAAAGAGAGTGAGGGAGCGGGGGAGAGAGAGAGAGGGAAGAGGGGAAGAGAGGGAGAGAGAGAGGGAGAGTGAGGAAGAGAGAGGGGGAGAGAGAGAGAGGGAGAAGGGAGGGGGAGAGAGAGGGGGGGAAAAGGGGGGAGAGAGGGAGGAAGAGAGAGAGGGGGAGGGGAAGAGAGGGAGAGGGAGAGGGAGGAAGAGAGGGAGAGGGGAGGGGGAGAGAGAGAGGGGAGAAAGGGAGGAAGAGAGAGGGGGAGGGGAAGAGAGGGAGGGGGGAAGAGAGAGAGGGGGGAGAGAGAGAGGGGGGAAGAGAGAGAGGGGGGAAGAGAGAGAGGGGGGAGGGGGAGAGAGAGAGGGAAGGGGAGAGGGAGGAAGGGGGAGAGAGAGATCTCTAGCCCCGTTCCTGTCTGCAGCCCCTCCTGTGTACCATGTCCCAGTCTACAGTGCCAGTCTATGGGAAGCTGTGTGTGATGCTCGGTACTGTACCTTCCATGCCAGCAGGATGTTCATGACGGCCAGCAGCAGGCAGGGTCCATTCTCATTCTGGGTGGGGACAGTGTCCTGCTCTTTCCAGAGGATCTGGTTGCTGTGAGATGGAGTGGTCCCTGGTCACCTTTACCTTCCACCCGTCCTCGTTTTCTGGCTCCAGTCAGCCTGTCCTTCACCAGTACTGGGAGGTCTTTAGAGCTCGTCTCCCTCCAGGACTATCGATCCTTGCAAGTCTCGCTGCTCAACTTGCCCACCAGGCTCAGACTGGGGAAAAAATTGACCGAGCAGCCCATGATAGCGGTCCCTTCCCCGCTCCCCAGCCTGAGAGACCCCTGCAGCAGCCTAAGTGAAAAGAGGGGAAACCTAGCAGAGCTGCCCGGGGGTGAGGGGGCCAGAAAGAGAACAGGGGTGGCGGAGAGCATTGGAGTGAGGCTGAAAGCAGCAGGGGGGCAAGACTGTGGGGGGCATGAGCACTGGGGGAGTGGAGAGCAGGGGGGAAGAGAGCACTGGGGGAGCTGGGGCACTGGGGGGGTGCACTGGCGGGAGTGGGGAGCCTGGCAGGGGCAGAGAGCATAGGGGCCAGAGAGACCTGGGGAAGGGGCAGAAGAGCATAGGGAGGGTGGGGGGTGGAGAGCACCGGGGGAGCTGGATAGCACAGTGTGGTGGAGAGCATGGGGGGAGCCAGGGAGCATGGGAAGGTGGGGGAGTTGGAAAGTACTGGGGGGAGCTAGATAGCATAGTGGGGTGGAGAGCATGGGGGAGCCAGGGAGAATAGTGGGGACTGGAAAGCACAAAGGGGAGCTGGAGAGCACTGTGGGGGGAGCTGGAGAGCACGGGGGTAAGTTGAAAGCACAGCGGGAGCCAGGGAGCATTAGGGGCAGAGAGCACGGGGGGGGGGACTGGACAGCACAGGGGGCAGAGAGCACTGGGGGAGCAGTTAGAACTGGGAGGGGTTAGGGAGCACGGGTGAGCAGAGAGCTCTGGGGGGCTGGAGAGCACTGTTGGGGGGAGCCAGGGAGCACGGGGTGGTCGGAGAGCACTGGGGGGAGTGTATGGGGGGGGCAGGGAGGACCAGAGAGCACTGTGGGGGAGGGGGAATCAGTGGGGGGGAGCCAGGGAGCACAGAGCACTGGGGGAGAGGTGCAGAGTAGTGGGGGGTGACTGAACATGACAGTGGGGGGGAAAGCATGGGGGAGCTAGGGAGCACAGAGCACTGTGGGGACCAGAGAGCACTGTGGGGGGAGCACTGTAGGGGAGCCAGGGAGTACAGGAATGGGGGGACTGGACAGCACAGTGGGGGGGAGAGCATGGGGGGAGCAGTGGGGGGGGCTGGACAGCACAGTGGGGGAGCACGGAGGACCAGAGAGCACTGGGGGGAGCCAGGGAGCAGAGGGGGTATGCAGGGAGAACGGTGAGGAACCAGGGAGCATGGGGGCAGTAAAAGAGTTGGATAGGAGGAGCTCCGGTGGTCCTATCCCAGCGCTTGCTGCAGCCTGGCTAACCCCCGCCAGAGATCGTGAGTGCCTGGCTGTGCCGCCCTCCTGTGTGCCTGAATAGGAGGAGCGGCGGGGACAGCTGCATATGGAGGAATTGAGCTTTCCATATTCTTTCTACAGCCAGTGAACGCCCGCAGAAGAAGCGGTCATTCAGCGGCTGCATGAGGAATATGGAAAGCTCAATTCCTCCATATGCAGCTGTGCCGCTCCTCCTATTCAGGCACACAAGAGGGCGGCACGGCCGGGCACTCACAATCTCTGGGGGTAGTCGGCCAGACTGCAGCAGGCGCTGGGATGGGATCCATCCACCGGAGCTCCTCCTTCCCCTTCACAGTCATAGGGCAGGGATAGTTTCCACAACCTGGCCTGACTCCCGACCCCAATAGGCAGCCGGCCAGACGTGGAGAGCCCAGGAGGGGGAGTGCAGGAGCAGCTCAGCTGCTTTAGGGCCCCACATGGACTTGCGGCCCGCCCGGTGTGCCCTATGGCTGCCCACACGGCTTTTACAGGTGGCACCTGGAGCCTGTTGTTCAGTCCAGTGATCGAGCAGAGGTAAATTAGGCGGCCACGAGGCCCCTGTGAGGGCGAGGCCTTAGGCGGCTGCCTAATTTGCCTAATTAGAGAGCCGCCTCTGGCCTCGACTATATTTATATTCACTTTATTGGGTATGTCTTTCTAGTATTGAGTTGGACCCCCCTTTTGCATTTAGAACTACCTTAATTCTCCATGGCATAGATTCAACAAGGTGTTGGAAATGTTCCTCAGAGATTTTGGTCCATATTGACATGATAGCATCACACAGTTGCGGCAGATTTGTCGGCTGGACATCCATCATGTGAATCTCCCTTTTCACCACATCCCAAAGATACTCTATTAGATTGAGTGCTTGTGGAGGCCATTGAACTACAGTGAACTAATTTTCATGTTCAAGAAACCAGTTTGAGATAATTTGAGCATTGAGACATGGTGCATTATCCTGCTGGAAGGAGCGGTCAGAAGATAGGTACAATGTAGTCATAAAGGGATGAACATGGTCAGCAACAATATTCAGGTAGGCCATGGCATTTAAACGATGTTCAATTGGTACTAAGGTGTGACAAGAAAATATCCCCCACACTAATACACCACCGCTACCAGCCTGAACGGTTGAAACAAGGCAGGATGGATCCATGATTTCATGTTGTTTACGCCTAATTCTGACCCTACCATCTGAAAGTCGCAGATGAAATCGAGACTCATCAGAGCAGGAAATGTTTTTTCAATCTTCTATTATCCAATTTTGGTGAGCCTGTAGCCTCAGTTTCCTGTTCTTAGCTGACAGGAGTGCCACCCAGTGTAGTCTTCTGCTGCTGTAGCCCATCTGCTTCAAGGTTCAAGTTCAGAGTTGGTATTCTGCTTACATTGGTTGTAAAGAGTGGTTATTTGAGTTATTGTTGCCTTTCTATCATCTCAAACCAGTCTGCCCATTCTCCTCTGACATCAACAAGGCATTTTCATCCACACAACTGCCGCACACTGGATATTTTCTCTTTTTTCTCTGTAAACTCTAGAGATGGTTGTGCATGAAAATCCCAGTAGATCAACAGTTTCTTAAATACTCAGATCAGCCTGTCTGGCACCAACAACTATGCCATGTTCAAAGTCACTTAAATCCCCTTTCTTGTCCATTCTGATGGTTTGAACTTCATAATGTCATCTTCACCACCTCTAGATGCCTAAATGCATTGAGTTGCTGTCATGTGATCGGCTGATCAGCAGTTCGTGTTACCAAGCAATTGAACAGGTGTACCTAATAAACTGGCCAGTGAGTGCGTATAGTGCTTAGCCCGAAGGATCTTCAGTTTCTCGGGTCCCCAGTTTCTGTGCCCACAATTCTGCAAATAGAATCACGCACTCTGACACACCTGGCTGGGTGGGGAATATTTACTGGAGATGTATTTGCCTCCCTAAGGCGCTCTCAGCCAAAGTTGTATGTTTGCCTCCCCCATGAATAATGTAGGCTAATCACCCTGCATTGTACGTGATGATGGCAAGGGACCGAACACAAAGCTTTGGTTAGAAAAGGACACCTCTGGAGCATGCTACACCAAGGGACAGGGTAAGTATTATTCCTTATCTCTACACCCCTAGACTAAACAATCACTTGCGTATTTCTACTAGATATGTGCAGAAATTGTCACTGTGCAGGAGCTTCCTGTAATAAAGTTTCTGCTGCTTTCTCTCCTTGTGCAGGGTGACTGGTCTTAACTCCACCCCCTTCTGTAGTTTCCTGCAGGCAGCCTGTATTGGGTGGGGCCTACTAGGCCCCTCCTACAGCCCTGCCGTCTGCACAGGCTATGTACAGCACAGTGATGATGTCACTGCTACCTTTACTTAGCAATAACCATGTTTGAAAAGGCATTTAGTGCACACAAAGTGGGTTTATATCCCTTGTGGCTATTGATAAATATATTTAAATACAATTTTTTTGAGTTCAGCTTTTTTTCTCTTCTTTCATTTGGTCCCATTTTGATTGGTTGCCCTTTTGTTCCCTAAACCAATCTCAATATGATGGCTGCAACTCCACCGCCTTTTGAAGCACAAACTAGAAGAGTTCCTGTATGTGGTGAGTGATCTGGCACTATTATGAATGAATGGCTAGTGCTGCTTGTTCATTCATAATAGTGAAAGATCGTTTAGAGCTTTGGATCTGTGTAAAGTATCTGCCCTGTGTGTGTGTTCAAGCAGATATGAGTGAACAAGCAGAACTGATAGTAATAGATCAGACACATACACAGCCCCCCTGAGCATTACAGCGATGTGTGAGCTTTCACTATTTCTGAATGAGAAATCAGCATTGTGAGAGCGGTGCCGTGTATACCAATGCTCATTGCCGGCTGTGGATGTGTAAAAGCAACCCTAATTGACACGCAGTGCGAGTCTAGAACAAAACCAAGTTCTATGAGTGCTATGAGAACTCAGTCCCCTAGGAAGGTAAATAAAATTAAATTAAAGGGCATAATGAAGGATCTTCTTTAAGGTTACATATTTGTTATTTTAATCCCCTTATGTGTCAATTCTAATCTAGATTTTTCTTATTTTGTGTTCACAAGTACACTGACACAAATCAAAAATGTTCCTAATAAAATTTTCTTACTATAAGTTACTAAAGAGTCGGTCCACCAGAAACCTATTTCAGTTTTTGGTAGGCGCTTAGAGGGTTAAACCGCCGGACAGTTTCTTATATTGTTCAATGGCTTTATTAGTTTGCTTGCAGTCCTGGATTTTCTGTAGCCCTGATGAGGTCCACTCTCCCTGTTAAATGCTTATATTTATTTTATACAGCAGGAAATATAATAGGAGGAAATGGAGTCATACTTTTTGACAGGGAGATCTTAGTGTTGGAGTATTTGAGGTGCCAGGGGTTAACTCAGCGTACAAGGCTCTACCTATAACCAAAATATCACTTTTGTGTGGACTGACCCTTTAAGGGCCGGTTCACACTGCGACGCGAGGCGAGGCGACACGGCTCGCCTCGCCTCGCTCCCGCAAGTCGCCCCCATACAGTGCTATGGAACCGTTCTGAGAGGAGCGACTCGAGTCGCTCCGACTCAGAAAAAAGGTTCCTGTACTACTTCGGGGCGACTTCGGGGGCGACTTGCATTGACTTCTATGCAGAAGTCCTCTGCAAGTCGCCGCTGACCCCCCCTGCAAGTCGCGGCGAGGAAGTCGGAGACGCCTCGCCGCGGCTCGCAGTGTGAACCGGCCCTAAAGCGTAATTTCTGGCAAATATGAAAAAACTGTTTAAGCATGCCTCTAAAACTATAAAATGTAAAAAATACTGCTAGTGTGACTATCGGACATCTCTTTTCATGTTATTTCCCCACTGACCATTTATATACTCGGTTGACTGGTACAATGCCATGCACAGAAGATATCAGGCTAAGAGTGGGTTTGTTTCTTTTTTGGTTACAAACTATTTTATCGGGTACAAAGAAATGGTACAAAAAGCTTTTGTCATATGCCATAAAAAGTACAATAAAGGTAATTTATACATAAATATTAGCAAAATATATTGTGTAATTATTGATAGAAATATATTCGAAAAAATATACATATATTGGGGGTTATTTCACCTAGCAGTAAGACGGGTTGCTGGTTCGAATCCCAACCATGACACTACCTGCCTGGAGTTTGCATGTTCTCCCTGTGCCTGCGTGGGTTTCCTCCGGGTACTCCGGTTTCCTCCCACACTCCAAAGACATGCTGGTAGGTTAATTGGATCCTGTCTAAATTGTCCCTAGTATGTATGAATGTGAGTTAGGGACCTAGATTGTAAGCTCCTTGAGGGTAGGGACTGATGTAAATGTATAATGTATATGTGAAGCGCTGCGTAAATTGACAGCACTATATAAGTACCTAAAATAAATATATAAATAAATAAATACATTTAGGAAAGGCAATTCCACTTTGCACTGCAAGTGCAGTCGCTCTAAATCTAAGGGGTGGATCTGAAATAAGTGGAAGCTCTGCTGATTTTATCATCCAATCATGTGGAAGCTAAAATGCTGTTTTTTATTTTCCTTGCATGTCCCCCTCAGATCTACAGCGACTGCACTTACAAGTGCACTTGTAGTGCAAAGTGGATTTTCCTTTCGTAAATAACCCCCATTGCATTGTTCTTCGATCACCAGTATTTGGTAAAGTTAATCAGGGTTGAAAAAGAGATTTGCATGGTTAAGCCATGGGTCCCATTTTTAAATGTAAAAATGGTTAGTATTCTTTAGTGTGTGGAATATTTTCTCCATAAGATTAATATTGTTGATTCTGGTTTTCAAGTGTGATAGAGGGACTGAAGAGGATTTCCAATGGTATACTATCAATCACATATTGGGGGTTATTTACTAAAGGAAAATCCACTTTGCACTGAAAGTGCACTTGGAAATAAAGTCACTATAGATCCGTAGGGGACATGCAAGGAAAATAAAAAACAGCACTTTAGCTTGCACATGATTGGATGATAAAATCAGCAGAGCTTCCACCCATTTCAGATCTACCCCTCAGATTTAGAGCGACTGCACTTCCAAGTGCACATTCAGTGCATGTTCAAGTGCCCTTGCAGTGCAAAGTGGAATTGCCTTTCGTAAATAACCCCCATTGGGTGTATCAGTCTCATATTATGGATGGAAAGTCCAATGATAGGGGAAAATAGGAGGCAGTTATGGAGAGTGAGGTTTATACTACTATCTGAAATTTTGGAAGCAAATTTTTCTAGTTGCTTCCATATCTGAATAACCTTTTCACAATTCCAAAAAATGTGAGAAGTAGCCTGTGGAATTGCAACCTCTGAAGCATGTTTGAGGAGTATAAGGCCGCGTACACACGCGCGGACTGTTCGCCCAACCTTGTCCGCTGAACAGTGTTTGGGCGGACAGTCCGCTCGTGTGTGGGGCTTCAGCGGACAGTTTCAGCGGACAGTTGGACGAACAAGGTCTTACGGAAATTCCGAAAAACTGTCCGCTGAAACAAGGTTTCAGCGGACTGTTCGCTCGTGTGTAGGCTTGTTCGGCCAACTAAGTCTCGCGCATGCTCAGAAAGGATTTCCACGTCGGAAGGTTGCATTGCAGTGTATAGGACGTCGTATTTTTCGTCCCGTCGTACGTGCCGTTCACGTCATCGCGCACGGTTTCAGCAAACTGTTCGTCCGTCGTGTGTGGCCATGTCCGTCCATGCTAAGGTTGAGCGGACTGTTTGCCGAAACTGTTGGACGGACAAAGTTGGGCGAACAGTCCGCGCGTGTGTACGCGGCCTAAGAGAAAATGGCATGAATTTTAACCGCAGTATAACTCCACCTTGTAAATATTTTAAGTGCCGTCTCTTTAATCGTGATTGACCTTGTGCATTTGTGTAAATTGTTGATGCGATTGTCCCAGTTTCCCAGAGTGGGTTAGTTTCTTGAGCCAGTTTCTATAGCACTGCAGATTTCTGCAACATATATTAGGCACTGCGTCCTGGAGGACTTTAGCAGTGTGACCATTCATAGCCCAAAAAACAAGTGACACAGGAAATACTGAAAATTCCAACACTCCAACCCTCTAATTGCTCCTCTCATATGCTGGAATCAGGTTGTGGCTTGAAGTCCATCACTCCTCTACACATACAGCATCTAGGTATAATCCAAAAGAAAAACAGCACATCTGACGTCTTTACAGACATTATTAGTATGCAGTTTTTCTTGTGAATTTTACCAAGTGACACAGGAAGTTGCAAATATGCAACCTAAAGAATTGGTGTCACTCTGCTGGTTATGCATTGAGGAAGGTCCGTATAAAACAGAGTAGCTGAAAATAATTTTTGTTTTTCTAAGGGGACTTTTATCACATATATAATTTCAATACTGTATACATGTGCAATTGTACCAATATGTAGGATTCTATGTGACCTTTTCTACGTTTCCAAATTCAAGTGTAGTTTTATTGGACTTTGAAAGAAATGTATTTTCAGAGAGAACAGTTCCTACCTGTAGAACCAGAAAAAAATCTACAACTTATGCATCAAATTGTAAAAATGATATACAATAAACAAAAAGAAGTGCAACTACAATCACTGGGGTGTTTATCACTTAGCAAGAAGCAGCTCTATCCTTTCATTTCCTGGCCTCCAAAAAAAATATTTCAGATGTTGCATGCTTCCTTCATCAATATTTCCCAATGAAAAAAATATTGTGAAATGTGCAGAACCACAAAAGTGCATGAAGGTCACACATGATATTTAGAACTTGTGCACACAGGCACTTTTTTTGCATAAGAACTGCTTTTCTCTGTAATACAAGTCCAATGGGTATGCAAATGCAGATTAGAACTAGGTCAGAAGCACTTCAAAATCCTCTCAAACTGTTCTCAAATGCAAGCCGAATATATATGAATCCTTGCATTTAGAGCCTAAATAACTAGAGCAGGGTTTCTGAACCAGGGTTCCGTGGTTCCCTAGGGTTCCTCCAATGGTTGCTAGGGGTTCCTTGAGCACAATGACCAATTTTTGCCTCTCAGATAAGTTCCCAGGGACAGTAAATTATCTTTTTAGATATCTGTGGGGGGATTCTTCCATAAGACCCCAGATGTAAGAAGCACTGTCCCACTTACCATGTATCATGAGTTGTAGATCCAGACATTTTTAACAGGGGTTCCCTGAGACTGAAAGGTTATTTCAAGGGTTCCTCCATGTTGAAAAGGTTGAGAAAGTCTGAACTAGAGTGTGAAGTAAGTACAGTAAAGAATACCTTCACACTTCACAGACCATATTCAAAACCTTTCCTCATATCCATAGCATGGGGGGGAGGTTTTATGCAGTTTTCAAAGGAGAGCTAGGAAGGCTGATAATACTGTTTGAGGTTTCAGTTAAATGTGCAGGAAGTGACAAGGACACAAGTTTTCTGGCAGGATCATCAGCTATTTTCAATATTTATATAGAATATATAAATACAGTATTTAAATATACTGAATATATAAAAAACTTAGCCTGAAAAAAGACCAATGCAGGCAATGGTTCTAATGAATGGTAAACAGCAATACATTGCATTTTTGTTTTTGGGCTATACTGTACTGTAGGAAAATCTGATTCTAGAATGCAAATATACAAAATATGTACCATTCTGTGCAAGAAAACTACCTATATTAACAAGTTTTAACTTACAATATAAAAATAGTATTTTCTATAAAGTAGATTTTCAACTAAATTATTTTATTTCCTATCATTGTCCTAGAGATGTTTATCTTTCAGTTTCAATTGTGTGATCTAGATTGTTTAAAAAAGTCAAAAAAATTGAAAACTATTTTATGGAAAGTGTGTACTTACCATCACGATTTTGCATCTAGTACAGCCCTTTATGAAACCTGAGAAGCAAGTGATTTTTTGTAGTGTTAGTGTTACACTTCAATGTATAATAGTTTTGATTGTGCTTCCTGTAGTCACAGAGTTGTGAAATTTCCACTGCTCTTCTTTCAATATGCTTCTTTACACTATAGGAAATGTGATAATATTTCTTTAACCTGTTGCAAACCCAAGTCAGGTAGTGCCAGAAATGGCTTTTTAAATAATGTCATCTCCAACAGAATATTCACGTTTGCAAAGAAATGCAATAACATGAAAAAAACTAAAACAAAGCCGGCATTTGTGAAAATACATCAAAATTGTGGATATGCAAAATGAGGATGGCATCTTTACAGAACAAGATAATGAGCAGGAGAGACAGCTTTTGTGGGTTGCACAGGGATTGTTTTACAAAAGGCAGTGCCAGGACAAGGTCATCTAGGGCCCAGGGCGAAAATGCCAAACTGTGACCCCCCCAAGATGTATGAGCATTATGTGTCAGCAAACCCCCCCCAAAAAATACTGGCCACTAATCTGCATGATTACCACCTAAGCATAAATCTCCCCTCCTCCCAGTACACATTCTTAATACAGCCCCCAGCTAGCACAAATCTCAGCCCCCTTCATCCCCCTTCATCCCCCAGCACAAATGCCCCTCCCAAAAAAAATCACCCCCTCCTAGCACAAATCCTCCACCCCTCAAATTTCCCCTCGGAATACACATTCTCTCCTCCCCGCTCCAAATCCCCCTCCTTGCACAAATATCCCCCAATCATCCCTGCTAGCACAAACCCCCCCCCCCAAACAAAACTAAATCTCCTAGCACAAATTATCTAAGTATCACCTCTTCTAGCACATACCCCCCAAATCAACCATCCTAGCACAAATCCTCTTCTACCATCCCCCTACCAACACAAATCCCCTTGAATCACCACTCCTAGGACACACTCCCAAATGTCCCTGTTAGAAAAAATCTTACCCCCTTCTACCCCCCCCCCCCCCAAATTCCTCCTAACACAAATTCCCCCCTCCACAATATCCTTGCAGTTCCCCTCCCCCTGCTCCTCACATGATATTGCCGTGCCCAGCAGCCACCTCTCTTGCCCACCCCTTGTTCTGCCCCTGAGGAGCAGAGACTGTTGACTTAGAGAAGTGAATTATTTTGCAAAGTGAATATTAGTGAATAAGTTGAAGTTATGTTTACAAACATATGAATGAGTATTCAAACTGAGTGCAGCTCCAATGTGTTCATTAACATTCACTTTACAAAGAGAACAGCTTCTGTTTCTTTAGAAATCACTCTCATTGTGTAGGAAGTAATGGTGCAGATCACAGACTTATATGTAAGTGGAAAATACCACAAGAGGTTGGTGGTCTATAACCTCCAGTACATGCAGTATAAAGAACATCTGCTGCTAATCTGTACACTGCAAAAGTTGAATTTTCATTTAGAGCTTTCACTTGTCATACATTCTAAACAGAAATATTCAAATTCATAGCAGTTAATATTCTGACAAATTTTATTTTTAGGAATTGGCGTTATACTGTACAATATGAACACACTTTAAAAAAAAATGAACATTATAACAATACACAATTTCAGGCACTGGAAATGTGAGAGTTCCATTGTAATGATATAACAGAAGTTTATTATTTACAAAGGCTTTAGGAGAAAAAAAATCTAGTAGTGAAGTGAGTATAATGACATCTGCCTTCATATCGCTGTCCTCCAGGATTCATTGGTCTTTTTATCTGGATGCTGATATTAATTTTATGGCACTGACCTTTGTAAAATGAAAGCAGGCTGAGTGTCAGATATTTCAGATGGAGCATAGAACAACATTTCCCATAAATGCCCAGATCCTTGCAGCTTTATAAAACAAGTTGCTCCCATTGGGGGTTATTTACAAAAAGGAAAATCCACTTTGCACTGAAAGTGCACTTGGAAGTGCAGTCGCTCTAAATATAAGGGTAGATCTGAAATTGTGTGAGAAAGTGGAAGCTCTGCTGATTTTATCATCCAATCATGTGCAAGCTAAAATGCTGTTTTTTATTTTCCTTGCATGTCCCCCTCGGATCTACAGCGACTTTACTTCCAAGAGCACTTTATGTGCAAAGTGGATTTTCCTTTCGTAAATAACCCCCAGTGTTCTGTTCTGCATTTCTTCACTATTACTTCATCTAAAATGAAGTATTCATAAATATTATTACTAAATTGCTGTATGCAAAAAACATTTCTCACTCTCCTTCAATTGGCATACTGTAGCTTAGTATAGAAGAAAAATAAATGCAAAATGCTGAAAACAGAACAGTCATGGAGATGAGTAAAGTAATAGAGAATTTTCATTTGCAAAGTGAAAGTTCATTTAGGTCAGTGAATGAGTGCGCTTGCTTTTTTTAATCATCAAACCACGTGCAGACGTGAATCCAATTTTTTTTTAAAAAGACTGTTTTTTAACTTTGTAAGTGCATGCATGCTATATAATGTGTAGGAATAAAATGTATAGGTATTTATTACCTCTCACTCAGAACACAGCTCTTCTCTTGAGAATATTCTTGTCTGTTTTTCTCCTCAAAGGGATGGTGTGAGCTTGGTCTAGGCACTAACAAGGGTCAGCATCTACTTCCTAGATTGAAAATCAGACAAATGCTGCATACACGAGATCGGAATTTCCAGCGGGAAATGTTGGATGTGAGCTTGTTGGCGTTAAGTCCGACCGGGTATATGCTCCATTGGACATTTGTTGGCGGATTTTCCGCCAACAAATGTTGGCTTGCATGCTCTCAAATTTTCCGCCAACAAATATTTGTTGTTGGACTCAAGTCTGTCGGACAAAAGTCCAAAGTACAAACACGCATGCTGGGAATCAAGGATGAGCCGGAAGCGCTCGGTCTTGTAAAACTAGTGTTCGTAATGGAGATATCACAAATATCTTGTACGTCACTACATTCGTAATTGTTGGCCAACATTTGTGTGACCGTGTGTATGCAAGTCAAGTTGGAGCCAACACCCTTCAAACAAAATTCCACGGTTTTGTTGTCGGAAAGTTCGATCGTGTGTATGAGGCTTTAGAGATAACACAATCCTGTAAATTCTGGTGTCCATGCAGTTCTTGGCTGGCAAATGCAAATAGGCCCCCTGCTGCAGCCTTTCATCTTCTGACTTGCTATAAAGTTCCAATGCTGCACTCTGATCAGAGATTCCAGGTGCCTGCAGAAGACTGATGACATTATCAAAGTCCTTACATTAAGGTAAAAAAACATTGTCTATTTCTATTTCTGCTGCTGTCAATCAAATGCAGTGAGGAGGAAGTGGGGAGCGCAGCTTGGGAGCGTGCAGGCACTGTATGCCTCCATAGCAAATGGCTTGCAATGGGGACACACAAAGAAGAGGAGGAGCCAATGAGCCCTGCTGAGGAGGATCAGGGCTGCTCTGTGCAATACCACTGCACAGAGCAGGTAAGTATAACATGTTTTTTATTTTATTTAGATGTTTTTTTTATTAACACTTTAACCACTTTCAGACCGGACCAATTTGCTGGTCAAAGACCAGACCACTTTTTGCGATTCGGCACTGCGTCGCTTTAACTGACAATTGCGCGGTCGTGCGAAGTGGCTCCCAAACAACATTAACGTCCTTTTTTTCCCACAAATAGAGCTTTCTTTTGGTGGTATTTGATCACCCCTGCGGTTTTTATTTTTTGCGCTATAAACAAAAATAGAGCGATAATTTTGAAAAAAACGCATTATTTTTTACTTTTTGTAATAATAAATATCCCCCAAAAATATATAAAAAAACATTTTTTTCCCTCAGTTTAGGCCGATACGTATTCTTCTACATATTTTTGGTAAAAAAAATCACAATAAGCGATTATTGATTGGTTTGCGCAAAAGTTATAGCGTTTACAAAATAGGGATAGTTTTATAGCATTTTTATTAATAATTTTTTATTATTTTTTTTTTTACTAGTAATGGCGGCGATCTGCGATTTTTATTGTGACTGCGACATTGTGGGGGACCCATCGGACATTTTTGACACATTTTTGGGACCATTGTCATTTATACAGTAATCACTGCTATATAAATTCAGTGATTCCTGTGTAAATGACACTGGCAGTGAAAGGGTTAACCAGTGGGTGGCAGTGTAGGGGTTAAGTGTTCCTAGGGGTGTGTTACTAACTGTGGGGGGGTTGGGCTTTCATTTAGTGTACACTGATCTCTGCTCCAATCACATGGAGCAGAGATCAGCGTCACTAGTTGCTAGGCAGAATGGAAAAATGTTGTTTATACAGCATTTCCTCCATTCGGCCGCTCCGTGAGACGATCGCGGGGATGCCCGCGGCGATAGAGTCCGCGGGTCCCGCGACCGGACTCACGGGGGTCCCGACCAGCGCGGGAGCGCGCCGCCGGCGGCGCGCTCCCGATGGCACGGCGGCAACGAATATTGGACGTACATGTACGCCAATATGCCTGCCCGTGCCATTCTGTCGACGTACATCGTCGTGCGCTGGTCGGGAAGTGGTTAAAGAACGTTCATTCTACAGGAGTTTTCTGTTTTCCCCGTAGAAGCAGCTCAATGTTATCTTATGTGTCCATGCACATTAGAACATTTTAGAAGCATATTTAAAGCACATTATTTAGAGGTAGGAAAAAAAATCATTTCCACAGGAGTAGGACTAGGTAGAACAAAAAAACAAACCCTGACTAAGCCCATGGGCTGTCCTCCATCAGTATATAACCCCCTACCTGCTCTAGGTATTCAGTTTAGTAGCAAGCAGTAATAGAAGTACCAAAAAACTCAATAGAGGGGGTGGGTGCAGTGTTTGTCAAAGATCTCATTCGTTCATTGACAGACACAGCCTTCTTTATTCAGAACGGTATGGACATCCAAAAGCAGTGCTGAACATGAGGGATGGGATAGCAAAAAATCCCAAGGCTAACACAAAAGCCAACCAGGTAACAGCAGCTTCATACAGGACAAGCTGGAGCCCAACCTGAATGATACCCCTTCAAGAGGGATTAGACACTCTTAACAGCAGACTGCAAAAAGCTTGTGGCCAAAAAAGGCACCCACAGATGCCAACCCATCCACTTCATAGAACTTGTGAAAAATGTGCCACGAATCCTGAAGACAGAAGGCCCAAGACGCACTAGGCGCCCGAGAAGAACGCATGTAACAGAGAAAGCAGGAACCCGATTCCTGACAGAATAGCCCAGAGTCATCATCTGTCTGATCCATCCAGAAGAAGTTCGCAGAAGAAGCAGACAGACCCTTTTTTGGGCTGTCCATTAGTACAGAGAGCCTGACCTCCAAAAGACTCAGTGGCTTGCAAATATAACCGTATCCCCTAAACCACATCCCGGGCAGATAATGCAAATTCTTTGGGATGTGTGGCCAGAACACAAGAAAGGAAACACAATGTCCTTGTTCAAATGGAAACCCAGGGACGGAACTATAGAAAAGGGCGAAGGACTGCTTAAACCTTGATAAGGTGAATGAGAAGATAACGCCACCCTTTTTGACACCAGGTGAGCAGAGGTGAAAGCCACCTTCCGAGACAGAGTAAGCAGTGGAATGTCCTGATATTTTGAGAGAGGGAGAGAGAGAGAACCGAAAACACCAAGTTCAGATCCCATGGTGATAGGAAAAAAATGCACCGGTGGAGCAGACGTCTATCCCCTTGAATAAAGGTATGCACCAGGGAGTGCGGGACCAGGGGATGCTAAAGACGCACTGTCCCCATGAGCCACTAGAGCTGCTAGAGCAACCTTATCAGAAACTTTGGCACCGTCCAGTTGAACCAGGACACCAAGAGAACTACCTCATGAGTGTCCCAGCGGGAACAAACCTGAAGAAACACGGCCCAGTGAAGGGCTAATCCGTGGTCCAACCCTCTCCAACTGAGGTACCGCCTGTCAGCATTCCACTACTGGAATGTATACACTGGAAAAGGGCCGGACGAAACGTTCTGCCCACCGGGGAATACTGGCAACAGCCAGGGCAGCCATAGCCTATTTGATCTGCCCTGGCGAAGGGCATAAGCCATCATGGTTGCCTTGTTCAACTAGGTCCATACCCTGAAGTCGATCTATCCATGATCCAGACTTAGCCTGATCGCTCAAAGTTTGAGCATTTTACCTGGTAATCTGTATTCCACCAGTGTACAATGACCCTGAGCAGAGCTAAATCCCAGGACATCCTACCCTGACCGACTGGCATTGGTGGTCACCCTGTTTAATACAAGGGGAGAAAGGATTTATCCTGCAGAAGAACAGGAGAGCAAGCCACCAGACCAGGGAACCCTGGTTTCCTAACTCAGCCGAATCCAATTGTCCCGAGACCTCGGGCATTTGTCTCATGCCAGGATCTCCCCGAAGGGAGCTTGTATGGAACTGTGCAAATGGAATTGTTTCAAAAAGGTAGAAACTCTCAGACTCAACACCACACACAGGTCCACAGAGGGCCTACCTGTGGGACAGAAAAATATAAAACGCAGCATGCAACTTCTAGAGTTTGTTCAAGAGAAGGAAACAGGCTGGCTAGAGCTGAAGCTCGAGCTTAGATAATCCAACATTCTGGAAGGGCCCAAGTAGACTTCAGATAGTATAGATAACTACTGAAATCAGTCAAGGTCTGTATAGAAACTACATTGCCCCTCAGGGTAGCCGAGGAGTGGCAGAAGAAGATAGTCCAGGCAGCCAGGACCGCAAACTCCCACAGATGCAACCACGCCCGATCTTGGGCCAACACCTCATGAATCATGCGCTGAGCACCCACAGCAAAATGGAGGAGGTGCTGGAATCGGGCACATAACAGAATGGGTAAACAAGCATTCGTATGTCCAAAGAAACCAGAAGGTCCCCATGATAAAAGGGTGCTACCGCCATGCTAATGGACTCCATCCTGACCTTCTGTACCCACACAATGCAGGTCAGGGCCTTAAACTTTCCGTGAACCGTGATAACCATACTCTGCAGCAGCGGAGTTTTCACATCCCCTGTGGAGAACAGCAAGTGGTCCAGCAGTGGAAGCCCATTGGAAGTATTGACATCCAGGGTAGCCCCTAAAATACCTGTCTAAGCACCACTGAGGAGACCTTAGAAGCTCAGCAACCAGAGGAACTATGGCCAAGAGGTGCAGCTGACATACTGTAGTGCCTAGACCAGGCATTTCCAAATTCCGGCCCGTGGGCTAATCGGGGCCCGCGGCCCGGTTTTGAATGGCCTGCCTGGTGTGCTGTGGAATCAGGGCTGTCAGATGAGCCCGATCCTGGCACTGTGTGAAGCTCTGTCGGCTTCAAAAGTGAAAGTAAAGTGTAGAGGAGTGTGCTGTGCTCTCTGCTTCCCCCTACGGTGCAGTACCCGGCTGAATGAGGAAGCTGGAAAGGTACTGTACTGTGCTACAAGCTAAATTCGTTTTAAAAAGGCTTTATTTATGTGTCTGTATGTATGTGTGTGTGTGTGTGTGTGTGTGTGTGCGTGTGTGTCTGTATGTGTGTGTGCATGTGTATCTCTATGTATGTATGTGTGTGCATGTCTGTCTGTCTGCATGTGTGTGTGTGCATGTGTTTCTGTATGTGTGTGTGTGCATGTGTGTGTGTGTGTCTGTATGTAAGTATGTATGTATCTGTGTGCATGTCTGTCTGTATGTGTGTGTGTGTGTGTGTGCGCATGTATGTCTGTATGTGTGTGTGCGCATGTATGTCTGTATGTGTGTGTGTGCACGCATGTACATCTGTATGTGTGTGTGTGTGCACCCATGTATGTCTGTATGTGTGTGTGTGTATGTATGTCTGTATGTATGTGTGTGCATGTATGTCTGTTTGTGTGTGTGTGTGTGTGCATGTGTGTATGTATGTATGTGTGTGCATATCTGTCTGTATGTGTGTGTGTGTGCGCATGTATGTCTGTATGTGTGTGTGTGCATGTATGTCTGTATGTGCATGTCTGCATGTATGTGTGTGCATGTATGTCTGTATGTGTGTGTGTGTGCATGTATGTGTGTGTGCATGTATGTGTGTCTGTATGTATGTGTGTGCATGTGTGTCTGTATGTATGTGTGTGCATGTGTGTCTGTATGTATGTGTGTGCATGTATGTCTGTATGTATGTGTGTGCATGTATGTGTGTGTGTGTGTGTATGTATGTGTGTGCATGTATGTCTGTATGTATGTGTGTACATGTGTGTCTGTATGTATGTGTGTGCATGTGTGTCTGTATGTATGTGTGTGCATGTATGTCTGTGTGTGTGTGTGCATGTATGTATGTATGTGTGTGTGTGTGCATGTATATCTGTATGTGTGTGTGTATGCATGTATGTCTGTATGTATGTGCGTGTATGTCTGTATGTATGTGTGTGCATGTGTCTGTATGTACGTGTATGCATGTGTCTGTATGTATGTGTGTGCACGCATGTGTCTGTCTGTATGTATGTGTATGCATGTGTGTGCATGTGTCTGTATGTATGTCTGTATGTATGTGTGTGTGAATGTGTCTGTATTTATGTCTGTATGTGTGTGCATGTGTCTGTATGTATGTCTGTATGTATGTGTATGCATGTGTCTGTGTCAGACTTCCACTTACCAGACCAGTGAGTCCGCTTGGGCAGAGGGAGGTCTCCCGTACGTGTCCAACTTACAACCCCTGGTAGAGTAGACAGGTGGCTGAGAGTGCAGAGTGGTATGAGAGCCTATGATGAGGGCCCAGGAGCTGGAAGCAGGAGAAACCCCATAGTAGCAGGTGAGTAGGCTGGTACACAGGCAATTGGGGTGCGGAGCAGGGGCTGAGCAGGCAGGTCCGGGTACAGGCAGGATTTGGCAACAGGCGGGCAGCAACGGTACAATAGGAACAGGCAGGAGCAAGGTCAGAACAGGCCAAGGTCAGGTGCAGGCGGAGATCAGGGGTGTCCAAGAGCAAGCCGGGTCATCAGGAGATCGGAGATACAGGAATGCAGATACAGGCAATGGAGCAGGGACCGGGGGAGCTGATGATCAGGCAGCACTTGAGTGGAGTATGCGGCAGACCTAAATAGGCCGATTGGCGCCAAACACCGTGCACACGCGCGCGTCAACGCGCATAGGCACGCGCATAAGCGCACGTGCACCCGTACGCGCATGCGCACCTGTACACGCACGCGCGTGCGCCCGAGCGCCAGCACGCACACCAGTGCCAGCAGGAGTGCACACAACAGTGTGCACCAGCACGCATCGGCGCAAACCAGCGCTAACAGGAGAGCGCACAGGCGCGCACCACAGCGCGCAAAGGAACACACGCGCCAGCACGCACCGTCGCACATCGACGCACACCAGCACGGCCAGCACCGCGACCAACCAGGTAATTTCTCTGACAGTCTGTATGCATATGTATGTATGTCTGTATGTATGTGCGTGCATGTGTCTGTATGTATGTGTGTGCATATGTCTGTATGTGTGTATGTTCATGTGTCTGTCTGTATGTGTATGCATGTGTCTGTATGTATGTGTGTGCATGTGTCTGTATGTATGTATGAATGTGTATGTATGTGTATGTATGTGTGTGTATGTGTATGTATGTGTGTGTATGTCTGTGTGTTTGTATGTCTATGTGTATGCATGTGTCTGTGTGTGTGCATTTGGCTGTATGTGTGTGTATGTGTCTGTGTGTTACTTTTAATCCAGACACCCCCCTCCATTCTTGTACCATCAGAACTGCTTTTGTAGGGCTTGTGTGTGTGTTACCAGCCAGGACTGCTGCTCCTCTAAAAAGCAATCAATACACAGATCGCTTTTCAGAGGCATTTGAAAGGCGGTAAAGAGGCATTATGTTGCCTCCTTACCACCTGTTTTAAGCCCGTAAATGCAGCATCACTATACCACAACTGTGCAATCCACACAGTTGCGGGGTAGTTGCAGTGCAGGCCCATTCACCCTGGGTATACCTCCAGCTGCAGCCACAGCATGTGTACACCCCTAGCTTCTCCCTCTGCAGCTAAAGGGGGAGAAGTTGGGGGTGGTAAAAACAGCTTAACCATGTGGTTTTACTGCCCCTCCAATAAGCCTTTGGTTCACATCTGCGTGGCCGCATGCTGCGTGTAGGGCAGCCCATGCATTTCAATGGGCTTCCCTACCCACAAAAATGTAGGGAAAGAAGTCCCTTAGCTTTTTTTTTTTTCTAAATTGCACTGCACCAAAAGCACCCCACGTTTCCAATGTGTGGGGTACCATTAAGAATTAACGGTACACCTAAAGAGCAGAGCATTCGTCTGTGTTTCGGCAACGAGCACGACAAAGGCAAGAGAATTCTTGTTGGGCAGTGTATTAGTGCTCGGACGACCGAATTTTAATGGTTCAAAGAATGTCAGGCAAAATGGTTGGCCCTCATCCATGTTCACTTCATCAAATCTGGCCCTCTTTGAAAAAAGTTTGGACACCCCTGGCCTAGACCATAGGTCCGGCAATGCAGCAAAGGCAGGAGAATCCCAAATGGATGTATTATTCTAGGCGGGGACCTTAACCTACCATCAAATGCATCTCAAGATATACGTCAGATGGCACATCCAGTGTACCATACAAAAAACGTAAAATAAAGTCATTACTATCTTCCTTGGTGATTGGGACAGAAAGTGAGCTGAAATCTTCTGAAGAGGTGCACAGAGGGGGAAAAGAAATGTTACAGGGGGGATAACCCTTCCCTATGTTTTCCAAAAAGCTTAAAAATTGATTTTTGGACTGGAGCTACACTTTAAAAACGTACCAGTTCAAAATTACAAACAGATTCTACTTAACAACAAACCTACACAGTCCCTGTCTTGTTTGCACCTCCTGTATACTGCTGTTCTGAGTACCTGGGGGCCCCACGCCTTACCTTTTTTAATTTGGGTACGGGGTTCCCCTTAATATCCGTACAAGACCCAAACGGGCTGGTAATGGGCGGGGGGGTACCCATGCCATTTTTCTCAATGATTTTCATCTGTATTGCCGGGACCAAACATTACATTAAAACCGCAAGCAGTTTTAAATTACTTTTTTTCTGTTAGAGATGTAATTTTGTGCAGGGACTGTTCTAAACAAGGGAAACATGTGCCACTTCACAGGCATACTATAGACACCCCCCAGGCACGATATTTAAAGTAATATTTCACCTTTTTTCACTTGAAGCGTCATTAAAATCAGTGCTCCCGAAAAAAACGTCAGTTTTTAAAACTTTTTTTTGCATTGATACATGTCCCCTGGGGCAGGAGCCGGGTCCCCAAACCCTTTTTAGGACAATAACTTGCATATCAGCCTTTAAAATGAGCACTTTTGATTTCAAACGTTCAAGTCCCATAGACTTTAATGGGGTTCTAAAGTTCACGCAAATTTTTGGTCCATTCGCAGGTTCTGGTGCGAACCGGGGGGTGTTCGGCTCATCCCTAGTTGGGACAAGGAAGGGCAATCCATGGTATAACCATTCTATAACCCTATAATCCTATAATCTTCCTGTGTGATGCTGTCCGTCTGATTACCAGATTGCTTCTCAGTGCTAGCTTCACTGTTAGTGGCGTGTACTGCTGGTACCCCAAAATTGTCATTGTGGGAATAGATGTACCATAGCTACCAGATATACCAGATGAGTGACCAGATGAGAAACGGAACAAGAAACAACAAGAATGGAGTCAATTTAATATCTTGTTTTTTGATTCTGTGGATTCTGGCGGTCTTACATCAGGATATGCATACGCTATTATATACCAAGCTACATATTATACTACCATGCTATTAGGTTACACTGCTACTATAGTATTGGCATAGAGATTATTGGTATTTTGGACATTTTGATAGACATTAGTGTCTTATATTGCTTTTGTTCTCCTTGGATATTATTTTTGATAATTTCTTCTTTTTTTTTATCTGTCCATTGTTTACAATATACATAATTATAATCATATATATTGATAATTACTAATTGTCAATCTGCCCTTTTTGTTTTCTTTTTATATCTCAATCTGTTAATTTTTTGCTCTCCCTTTGTGCTCTTTTTTTTTCTTGCCCCTGCTTTGTGGAGATACACCAGTGTCTTCAGGGACAGTCTAGTCATTTTAGTCTAACCCAGTACATTCTTTTTAGGATTGTTCAGTCCAGGCCCAGGTCCAGCATCAGTATCTGGTTAAATAGGATTGGCCATTCTCTTTTTCTTTTTTTTTGGAGACCCCCTTGGAAATCAACTTGAAAGCAGATTGTTACTAAGTTACCTATTGGGAAATACCAGAAATACCAGGACGAAAGACTACCACTGAAGGTTGTTTTCATTAAAAAGAATCTGCTGGGGGGGAGTCTCCGGCAGCGAATCGAGGGGAACGTGTGGATACTAAGCTCCACAAACCCGACCACAATCCACTGCCATCCTGGCTACAAACAACGCGGATGAGCCACCAAACTTGCCCTAGGGGCCCCTGGACATCCCCTGACTTCATCGCCACCTTTATTGAATGGTCTGGTAGGCCAATCGAGGCTTCCCTCAGCCCGCTCCACAAAACTCGGGCCTGTCGCCATCTTTGGGCCTACAAATCCTCCTACGCCAACTTACCGGCCCATAGACGTTCCCTTTACCGTCTCCAGCTTAAGGTGAGGTGCCTAGCCGGATGTCTGTTCTCCTGGCCGACCCGTGGCCCCCTCAGAAGCGTAGGGGTTCACCACCATCTTTCAGCCTACAAGGCCTCCATCATCCCTGGCCTAAAGTACGGCAAACTGCGGAACTGCGGGACGAGCGTTGGATCCTCCAGACGCCCCTAGGTCTGCATACGCAGGGGTGCACATTGGACTGTGTACCCCCTAATGGCCGATCAAACACGCTTGCGGCCTGTAGGTCTGTAAATCCTCCAGCACCCTCCAGCCTAAAGTTCCGCGATTCACGGAGCAGGTAGCCGCCCATCTTCCTCCACCTGGGACAGCATTCCTGAAGGGGGCAGAGCCAGCCTCTTACAAAAACCAACAATCATCCTGGGGCTTTTGGCGCCAGCCTCCCCCTCCTCATCCAGGTACAATACTCCATAGGGGCCATCCCCATAGCCTATGTAGAAATACCTGGCCCCAGGGAGGTAGACTATCACTACACCAACTCAGTTACTTACCTGCCAGCCTTACAACATACCTTCTACTGTTTCTTCAGCAGGCTCTTAAAGAGGCGTACGCCCCCCCCCAAGACTCTAGTTAACCCAAATGCACCCTCAAAGTGCAAAATAGGGAAATGCATGTGCGGCCAGCAAAGATAATAGACATGTCTTAGACTCGCTCAGGTCCCCGCTCCTTTCCTAAGGGATCCTGCACCGCTTCAAAAGCTTTTACAGCCACAGGATCATCACCAGCTGCCTCCAGACACCTCCAGGCACTACATGGGCAAAATAGGATTTCAGAAGCACATATATCAAGGTGTTATCCCGCCATCTACTTTCCGACTTG
Source organism: Lithobates pipiens (assembly GCF_037356315.1). Lineage (NCBI taxonomy): Eukaryota > Metazoa > Chordata > Amphibia > Anura > Ranidae > Lithobates > Lithobates pipiens. The sequence continues at coordinate 171,419,642 of NW_027507785.1, read as the reverse complement.
CACATACCATGGAGCGATTTCTATATAGACCGCATTCCCCGGCCTCGAGTACCCCTACAGAACCAACAGATGCCACAGACCTCCTAGCCGCCGCAGCAGCTATATTTCACACCGGAAATGCATCCCAGCAGACAAATCCTGCCGAAGCAATCACGGTAACAGAGTGATTTGAAACGGAAACGGAGAGTTTGGGACTTTAAATGAAGCACACGGGTTGTACCTCCATCCGTGATTCAGGGGGAAGTACCTAGAGGGATCCTTGATTTTTTGTTTCTGCTTCTCCACCCCCCAACTCTTATGCAGCTGAGAACAGAGGGAATGTGATCACTTATAAAAAAAAAAAGCTCCTTTCTTTTTTGGGAATTACTGAGCTCCTTATTGGGACCACGAAATAGATTGGTATCTAGAAGGCACTATTAGGAGATGGAGAGCTGACCTACTAAAAAGGAGGATATCTTTTGATGGGACCCATCGAATATATACAAACGCCCTAATTTGTTTATTTTCTGGTAAGCGCATTGAATATACGGTGACGGGCACTTTATGCGCTTTTTGGATTGTGTTGAATCACTGTGGTGTCACAAACGTTTATCCGGACTCACTTATGAACTTTCCATGATTGGACTTTTGTTTATGATATTTTTATTTTATTTTATGTAATACTGTGTTTTTTGCACTTAAGGTGTATTTTTGTCGTTATAATTATTTAATGATAACTACTTATATTTTGTCACTATTTTTTGTTACTTATTTTAGTATAGGGTTGGCGCAGTTTTCCATTTTTGCATATCTGTTTTGGTGTTATATCACATCTATTACTGCTGCCTGTTTCACATATAGTTTATTTGTTTTCATGTTTTTTCCTAGCGCGGCATAATTTTTTCCAATCACGGTAACAGCTTTGGACCTGAAACTACAGACACTTTTACAGGATTTGGCGTGCAATATATCTAAAGAGGTTGGGAAGCTTGCTCAGGGAGATTGACCAGCTTGGAGAACGCACTGCCACTTTGGAAACTAAATTTAACAAGACTGTACAATATATACATGCACTGGAGGAAGAAAATGCATTTCTTAAACACACAGTTTCCCAAATACAACTCCAACAAGAAGATTTGGAGAATAGAGAACGTTGTTCAAATGTGAGGATCCGCGGAGTCCCTGAAACAGTCAATGATAAAGAGCTAAGGGTTTATCTACTTGATCTGTTTGTCACGCTGGCTCCGCACATACCCAATATTGATTGCCGCCTAGATAGGGCACATAGATTTTTGTCCCCCAAACCCCCCCGATCCAACCCGAGGGACATAATAGTCCGTTTCCACTATTATGACAGTAAGGAAGCTCTAACAGCAGCTATACGCAACAAAAATCGCTTTGACTTCAAAGGCTCCAAAATCCAGATCTTCAGTGATCTCTCCCCCATCACCCTGGCCAAAAGATGCAATCTTCGCCCAATCACAGCTCACCTCCAACTCCAACAAGTCCCCTATAGATGGGGTTTCCCATTTCGGCTCTCAGCATGCAAAGATGGAACACAATACCCCATCAGAGATTTACATGAATGCGAGGCCTTCACTTGCAATTTGGGACTACCGCCTGTTCCAGAAGAAGATTTCCAGCTTCCTCCGCCTGCTTTAGCCCCCAAGCCTCTCCAGGCCCCTGCAGCAATTTGGACCCCAGTACGTCGGAGACAACAGAAGGCTTTCTCTACGCCGTAACGCTCCAATCTGCTCCAATCTGCCTAGAGGCACCTGAGGCCCCAAGGCTTCCCTGATTTGCATCTCCTTGCTTTTGGTTCCCAGATACCCAGGATCTCGGCTGATTTCTTCAGGTATCTGCGGGGAGTACTCTCCCCTATGCTCCTTTCCTTTTCTGATGTGCTCAGTGAGCCTCGTCTCAATTTTTTCCCTTTTTATTTTTTCTCTCGTATTATATTTTTCCACACATATGTTTTTTTCACTTTGGAAGGCTCCGGCTCTCCTTTTAGCCCCCATTGTATTTACAGTCAGTGGTGTTATGTTCTGAACATTGTTAACTATTAACTGTTCAAGGCCAGTTATTTCCTATAGGAGTGGTCCACAGTTTGTCGATCTAGCTGACTGTCATGTTCCTTTACATGTCCAAGGTGTTCCGCCTTGGTTCCCTGGAGGTCTTTTTTCCTTCAGGCTTTCAAAACACTTTTTTTTTTTTTTTTTTTTTTTTTTTTGTGCTTTGCTCTTGTTAAACCTCTCGATTTTTTTCACCAGGTCCTTTTTTGACCTGTTTTTGTTCTTTTATTTTGCTGCAGGTTATAAATTCACCACACATTGTCTTGTTGCTTAGAAATGCTGATGTGTATATGTGTTTCCCAGGCCTCCTTGGGTTGGAATATTTCTTACCCGTGAGTTATGTTAAAATGTCATCTGGAGGGGCGTGGCCTGGACATGGCGGAGGAAGGTCGCGTTTAAACCGAGCTCCCGGCCGAGTCCTTTCCCAGCCGATTCACGCAGCTCCTTTGCCCGCAGAATGCTCACTGCCAAGCGGCGTTCATCGCAGCGGAACAGAGGTAACCACAGGCAGTCCCCCCGTACCTCACCTCCGGGAGGAATCCAGCGTCTCTTCGGCCGCAGCCAGCCGAGCGCCGAGGACTCCAACAATAGCGCAGGCACATACACTGCACGTGCCAGACCCTGACCGCACTACACGGCCAGTATCTCCGACGGGCTCTCACAGCCCGGAGATCTTCCCCAACACTCCATATGCCGGCTCGTCAGACCCCGGAGGAGCTCCGCAACTGAGCCAGGCAGGTGGAGTGGATGCTGAGCTGAGAGCCATCCTTAAAGCGCTCCCTACCAAAGCGGACATAGAAGCACTGGTGGGTCGCGTGAAAGCGGCCCACTGTAAAGAACTCCAGGTAGTGAAGCAGGAGGTGAAATCGCTATCGGGGAGACTCACGGCAGGTGAATCAACTCTGGCGGCACTAGACAGCAGGGTTGCTGCCCTGGAGGCACATGAAACTTCTCAGACAGACCGATCGCTTGAGCTCCAACTTTCTATGGAGGAAATGGAGGACAGGAGCCGCAGGAACAACCTGCGGCTTCGTGGCCTTCCTGAGGCCACGGGTGCGTCCGACCTTGAGGCCACAGTGGCGGACATCTTCCGCAGGGCTGCTGGTGACCAAATACAGAGCCACCTAGAGTTCGACCAGCTCCATAGGGCTCTGGGCCCCAGGTCGGGGGACCCCGCCAGGCCCAGAGATGTGATCTGTCGCCTACATCATTATGCCCATAAGGAAATAATCGCACGCAAGGCGTGGGATGTGAGAGACTTGGAACTAGATGGGGCGCGGCTAACGATTCACACTGACATCTACAGGGCGACCTTGCAGCGACAGGTGCTCATGAAGCCATTGCTGGACCTGGCCAGAAGTCGGGGGTTCACTTATCGCTGGGGTTTCCCCCTGGCGGTGAATTTCCGGAAAGATCAACGATCGTTTGTCCTCCGCTCACCGGAATCTCTGCCGGCCCTATTCACCTTCTTGGGAACAGAGCCGATCAATGTCCCTAACTGGCTTGGCTTCCTGCCAAGGCACCAGGGCCGCAGGAATAACCCCATGCCGTGGGGTGGTTCACCACCCAGACCACAGAGGAGCCGACGACGTTCTCGGGCGGAGTCGCCAGGAGCAGACAGGGAATTCTGACTAAGTGAGGACTGCACCTTCCCCAGACACAGTGACTAACAAAAACGCCATCTCACATGGTCCCGCACGTTTACGCTCTACCACTGACCTCCTGGACCCGCTGGATGCTATCTCACTGCTCTTTGACTGCTTTGTAGGTTCTCTCCCTGCTCCCCCCCCCCCCCCCCGCCCTCTACTCTCTAGTACCAATGGACGTTACTCACTGCACAGAAGAACACTTTTTGAGCCCCTTGCTTGGCCCCACAATGGGATCTGGGGTACTCCAGGTGTACGGAGCACACTGCACCCTCGGGTTGGTTTTGACATGCTCGCCGGTGTACCAGAGGTCCAGCGAATAAAGACAACGTTAGGAAACACTTTTTTATGAGTATGATGTTTGTTGGGCCTAACTGTGAAGGAAGACCACATTGTGCATGCTACTGTATAATCAGGTTGTACTGCCGGAGCCTCCCTGGGTGGCAGGGTGAGGGGCCATGTATAGTGATTGTCCTCAGCGGTACTGTTTGGACACCTGATTGTGGTGCTCCCCCCCTCCTCCCTCACTCTGCCTGAGCTCTGGCCCCAATGCCGGGCACAGTGGGGACCTTTGGTGGGAGCTTGGGGCCTTGGCCCCTCTCGGACCGGGGGAACTCTCCTGAGGGGCTTCCCTATCTCGGAACAGGTGGTGCCATGGCTGAACACCGGAGGCTCCATCTTCGTCGGGACACCCGAGGGGTGAAAGGGGGTCCTCGGGCTTTGAGCGCACCATGGTGGGGGGGTGGCCCAGTGGGGGTGATGGCGCTGGTGTCCGGGTTGGGAGCGCGGCCCTGGGGAGGGGCATATATTGTACCTCCATGACAGCACAGGGAGCCCTCGGGTGGTGGAAGCGTTGGGCGAATACCTCTGAGGTAGCGGGAAGCGGAACCTGACACATGAAGATGTAGGGGGGTGGCTTTCGGATGGAAATGCCCCTGATATTGGGACACAGCGGGGCCCTAAGTCTGATGAGAGTAATAGAGACGAATGCACATACATCGCGAGTCCGGGGGATGTACTTAGCTCTGGGTATCATTGAGCTCTTGCTACAAGGGTTCACCTGTCTGTATATTCTGCATACATGCATGTGTTGGTAGAATTTATTCTGTTCTCCTTACTATGTTGACGATTGCAAATGTTACATAATGCTGAAATGCTGTTTTGATCACTCATGTGCTGGGTCGTTTGGGTGGGACGGCTGGAGCCCTAAACCTTTTTCCGGTCACAGTCCGTCTCCGCCCCCAAATAGGCCCGCACTTACCTCCGCTTTAATTGGCGTAGGTACTGTGGCTTTTCAAGTTTACACTTGTACTTTTAGCTAGCAGGTCTCATAGCTGGGACCTGCACTACTTTGCCCCTCTCTTTCATCATCTTTACCCCCCTACTCGTCCCCTTCCCCTCCCTCCCCTTCCCCCCTCACCCTTCACCCTCCCCTCTTCACCTTCCCCGTTTCACCCTCCCCTTCTCTCCCGTTTCGCATTCAGTAACCAGGGTGATGGATTCCTTAAAAATTGTATCAATTAATGCTAAGGGTCCGAATACCCCAGAGAAGAGACATGTGTTGATGGATGACCGCCGCAAATCACGTGCGGACATCGCTTTTATCCAGGAAACACATTTTAGACAGGAGAAATACCCGATCCTTAAAAACAGATTCTTTCCGACTGCTTATCTCTCCACTAATCCCTCAGCCAAGTCCAAAGGGGTCTCCACCCTAATATCAAACAAACTCCCCTGGCAGTGCCAAGCAGCATTGGGAGACCCGGTTTATTAAGGGTCTGGTGAGAGGTACTCCCTTCACGCTGGCCTCCGTTTATGCACCGAACGAGCACCAGAGTGCCTTCATAGCGAGGGTCCTAGATAAGCTTGGGGACTTCACCACGGGTCAGCTGATCCTTGGGGGGGACTTCAATGCCCAGCTGATTCCCTCCTCAGACACATCTTCTGGACTTTCTTCGATTCCTCCACTGCATAGAAAATGCATAGCTAACTCCCTACACAAGGCCCAATTGGTGGATGTTTGGCGTTTAACGCATTCTGGAGAACGTGACTACACGTTTTATTCGCACACCCACAAGCTTTACTCTAGGATCGACTACTTCCTTGTACCTCATAATCCGCTATACTCGGTAAAAAACGCCTCCATTGGGAATGTCACATGGTCGGACCACACTCCCATTACCCTAGAATATATGCTGACAGGGAGCCACAGGGCTGGCTCAAAATTTTGGAGGCTGAACAAGAGCCTCATCCAAACTCCTGAACTTGTGGCTGAAGTAACAAGGGCACTGTCCCTGTACTTCCAAGAAAACGCCACCCCAGACTGCGACTTGGGCACTTTATGGGAAGCGCACAAAGCGGTCATCAGGGGGCTTTTGATCAGCCATGGTTCGTGGGTGAAGAGGGAGCGCTCGGAACAGCTGTCCAAACTGCTGTCCACCATGTCCTCACTGGAAGCACGCCACAAACACGCCCCTTCCCAGTCGCTTGAATCTGAACTAGGGATGGTTCGCAGGCAGATAACCGATCTGCTATACTACAGAGCCAAAGCGGCCCTCCAGCGCTGTCGGCAAACTACATACGTGCCTGGTGACAAATGCGGCAAGACCCTAGCTAGAGTGGTGCGAGAACAGAAGCAGGCTTTCTACATCCCCCACATCATTAATCCTGACAGCCAAAGAGTCACCTTTCCTGAACAGATATCTGACGAGTTTGGGCAATTCTACTCTAAATTGTATAATTTGACGTGCAACCAGCCCTCCCAAACCGCTATAGCCGACTACATTACCTCCCAAATGCCCTCCCTGTCTACAGACATACGGGAAGAATTAGAAGCACCTATTACCATGGAGGAACTCCGCACGGCCATCGGACACATGAAACCGGGTAAAGCCCCGGGTCCAGACGGATACCCGCTGTCGTACTATAAGACCTTCCTCCACATTTTGGGACCACACATGGTGTCCTTCTTCAATACAATTGGGCCTGATGTGACCTTCCCTAGGGAAATGTTGAAAGCCCATATATCCCTCATTCCCAAGGAAGATAAAGACCCGACTTTATGTGGTAGCTACAGACCCATATCCCTGCTGAATGTAGACTTGAAGTTATTCTCCAAAATCCTAGCGTCCCGCCTAGTACACCATCTCCAAGGACACCAGGACCAAGTGGGTTTCATACCCAACAGGGAAGCCCGAGACAACACGATAAGAGTCCTCAACCTCCTTCACATAGCTAATAAAAGGAACTCTCCCTGTGTATTCCTGAGCACAGACGCTGAAAAGGCGTTTGATAGGGTTCATTGGAATTTCATGCTCGCAGTACTCAGACATATAGGCCTTGGAGATAGAATGTTCAATTGGATAAAACAAATTTACTCAAACCCCACTGCGCAAGTGAAGGCGAATGGAATTCTCTCACCGTCTTTCGCTATCGCTAATGGCACAAGACAGGGGTGTCCCCTATCACCCCTCCTCTTCACCCTATCGCTGGAGCCATTCCTATGTAAGGTAAGACTGAATAAAAAAAAAAAGAAAAAGAAATAAGAATAAGAAAAAAGGACATCCAGGGACTTGTTGCTGGGGACACGCATTGTAAGATTACGGCTTACGCAGACGACCTGCTGTTCACCCTATCCAACCCCACGATATCCCTCCCCAACCTTCTTAAGGAATTTGACACATACGGTGGGCTATCAAATTTAAAGATTAATTTTCCAAGTCTGTTGCAATGGGAATTGCCGTACCCCCCGCCCCCCCCCCGAGTTTCACTCTCCATGCAAACGCATTTCCGCTTTAAATGGACGAGTGAAGCGTTGAAATATCTAGGATTTTAAGCGTACTTTTGCTTTGAACTTCCCACCTGTCCTGGCGAGGATTCGTGTCCTGCTAGAAAAATTGAATAGCGGATTGCACTCCTGGTTTGGTAGGTGTAACCTACTAAAGATGTGCATCCTACCTAAATTTTTGTATCTCATCCAGGCTCTTCCTATACACATACCCCTGTCCTTCTTCAAGCAAGTCTACACAATGTTCACCCGCTTTGTCTGGGCGAATAAAAAAAACCCGTATTGGCAGGTCCTATATTTCCCTGCCGAAGCGGCAGGGGAGTCTAGCGCTGCCGGACGTTAGGCAATACTACATGGCCTCGCATTTAGGTTTCATTCTAGACTGGAGACGCAACAGGCGTTCCAAACTATGGGTAGACATTTAGCAGGCCAAAACAAAAATCCCATTAAAAAGTGTGCTCTGGTGTTACGATTCTATTTCTGGGGAACTGAGGAGTCATCCTCTGATAGGTACCACTCTGTGACACAGTAGACAGTGCACCCTCCAGCTTTCCCTCACCTCAACACATTCACCACTATTCCCGGTGTTGGGTCACCCGGAATTCCCACCAGGTCTAGAGCCCAATGAGTACAGCAGCCTGAGGGATGCCGGCCTGGATTGTGCCGCTGCTTTCGTGATTGGTGGGCATTGGCCCTCTATAGCGGAACTGACTGCATTGACAGGGGGTTCTGTCTTCCCTTCTGGAAGGCGGTACAGTTGCATCATTTTCTTCACTCGTTACCTAACCCTGGGGATTTCACCAGACTACCGACGGAATATGAGGAGTTGTGCCTGGGTACTGGCTCAATATCGAAAATCTTATCCACCATGTATTCCATGCTTGGCAACGTCACGTCGCCACCACACTTACTCTACCTTACTAAGTGGGAGATGGACCTAAACCGCACGTTTTCAGAGACACAAAAACAAAACATTATCAGCTGTGCCCTCCAAACGTCCACATGCACCAAAATACAAGAAACAAACTACAAAATTATGACGCGCTGGTATCTCACACCCTCTACCCTGCATAAGTGCTTCCCCACCACCTCAGATCGCTGCTGGCGGTGCGGGAGGGAGGAGGGCACAATGCTTCACGTGTTTTGGTCTTGTCCCAGCCTGCAGGAATTTTGGAGGGAAGTTAGACGCATCACTCAAAAGTTTACGGAATACGATATACCAGAGGATGCGGCTTTCTTCTTTCTTCACTTTTCCGACGTGCCGATCAAAAAGTATAAAAAATTGTTGACCCGCCACCTGCTCAATGCTGCGAAGGCCTGCATACCCCTGCGTTGGAAACAAACCTGCCCCCCTTCGGTAGCGGATTGGCTGAGGAGGGTGGAGGAGGTCAGTAAGTTAGAGGATCTGGTCCTTACGGCGCTACACAAACACGAGCAATACTTAGAAACCTGGACACGGTGGAAAATCTTCATATATTCAGATGAAGGGACTGCACTGTTGAATCTTTAACTGAGCATACATTGTTTAGGTCTCCAAAGACCCGTACACACTGGTATTTTCCTCGTCCTTCTCTCAACCCCCCTCTTCTCTCCCCCTCTTCCCTCCCCCCTCTCTTCCCTCTGCCCTCTCTCTTCACCCTTGTTCCCTCCCTTCTTCCTACTTTACTTGCGCCTACTTCCTTGCTAATTTCACCATGATAATGGAAAATGTAGGGAGGAAATCCAGCTAAGACCGCAATCAGACTATCCGGTTGGTCCTTTTTTGCGACCAAGTTTTTGCACTTTGTCGGTAACACGACCAATTCGGTTGTATTTGTACTGATGTTTGATGACATGTTGTTTATGTGGTCTGTAATATGTTACATATTTTCAGTCTTCACTTCTTTTTGCGCTTTATATATCGCTGGGAATCCTCCCTTAGTCGATGTTCAATAAAAATTGTATATTTGAAAAAAAAAATGTCATCTGCTTATCACTTCATGATTGTATTATGGCTTTAAAGATATTTTCTTGTAATGTTAAGGGCTTGAATTCCTTACGAAAACGCTGTCTGGCCTTGAAGGGATTCAAATCCTCTGGAGCTGATGTGGTGATGGTTCAGGGGACACATTTCCACCCAGGGGGCTCCTTTAAATTTGCTTCCAAACTACTCCCCACCATTTTTATGGCCTCAGATCCGTCTGGGAAGGCTGGAGTGGCCATATTGATTAAATGTTGCACTATACAGATTCTAGCTTCGACTCTGGACCCCCGGGATCAGTTTATGCTCCTGAGCTGTACCTACCTGAATACCTCCTTCACTTTACCTAACGTTTATGCACCTAATACGGGACAGATTGGTTTTCTCACTGGAGTTCTTGATAGGCTGCGTTATTTCTCTCAGCCTTTCACAATCGTAGGTGGGGATTTTAATATATATCAAAGAATAATATATGTATTAGAAGGGGCTAGGCGCTACTGGTAATGACTAAAAAGAGGTATGTGCATATATGTGTATAGGCATAAGTATGAATACACATACAGCACCACCAACTAAAAAAAACACAATAAATATTGATGGTGAGACCCCCACCATCCACTAGTTAAATGCAGGAGAATGGAGTAGACAGAAGCAAATGACAAGCAAGGCCATATAATTTTTGCCCCACTGATGAGTAATAATATGGTGCTAGTTGTGGCATACACTATTATCTATAGTAAACTAGAAATATCTCAGAAATATAAATATCATACCAACCCCATGAGTGTATGTATGAAACACTAGTTCCAGCTTATATAGCCATATACCAAGTGAGCAGGTTAATCACGACAACAAAAAATGTATGAACCTAAAAAATAGGAGTATATCTGCGCAACCTTATAAGGTGCTATAGGTATACATACATATATATGTATACATATATATATATATATATATATACCGGAAAGTGCTATAGTACAACATAAAATGCTAAAGACCGCAGGGGTGCAAGGGGTGCAAAAAATGTGCAAAGAGTGCAAAATTTGTGTAATAATTGATCACATAAATACTAGATAATATTATGACAAGTGAAAAAAATCAAGATAAAAATAAGAATGAAAAAAAGGATAAAAAAGGAGGTAAAATTAATACATGAAGTCCATAGGTAAATTCATATGTAAACCAAATAAATCCTAAAAAATGCAGTCCAAAACAAAAAGCAGGTATATATCCTCAAAATCTTCAAGTAGGTTCAGGTTAAGGTGACTGGTGCCCAGATATATATGAAATTCAGGTGACTTCCGTGCTCACCCCCTCAGTTCCCCACTCACCGGAACTTTAAGCCCACGAAGGGCAATCAGGCCTGTAAATCTCAGACAGCAGTGGCTGATCCACAGGAGGAAGATCCAGAGGAGGCGGTTTTCCACTCTTTTCTCCTTTCTTGATGTATAGAGAGGACTGATACTGGTAGATCGAAGTATCCTCAGGAAGAAAAAAGGGAGCTCATAGTGTAGTAATTCCAGGTCTCAAAAGGTTTATTTTAAAAAAACATACACTTTATTGGTTAGCACACCAGAGAAAAAAATGTTTTTTTTTTAAAACAAATAACATTACCCCTGGGGGGTATAATACATAAAAAATTACAGTCCCAAGTTGGCTATAAGTAGATGAGCAAAGTCTTTTTGCAATGAAAAAATAAAAATAAAAATAAAAATGAAGACGTCCTATGACGAAACGCGTCTGAAGTAATCACGCACACCACTTCCGGACTGTTGGAGCTCAGGTGGAACGCAGGGTGGAACGCACACCGGTTTATCCGTATACAGGTCTGCCTACTGATCCGGCTGGGCACTGTCAGTTTTATCCCGGCCTGGAGGGCACTATCCTCGGTGAGGATTAGCGGTGTAGGATCCCTTTGTAGGGTGCCACGCCTGGGAGCCGTGTACTTTAAACCCACGGCATAGACAGCTGCACCTAGGGCTTCCCCCTGCCTATATCTGTCTTGTCTAGAACCACCTCTGCTCACAAGCGTTTTAATTGGAGGAGGTGTGCAAACACAATCTCCCCCATTTTTATTTTTTATTTTTCATTTACTCTTTATTTATTTATTTATTTATTTATTTTATTTTTTTTTTCATTGCAAAAAGACTTTGCTCATCTACTTATAGCTAACTTGGGACTGTAATTTTTTATGTATAATACCCCCCAGGGGTCATGTTATTTGTTTTTAAAAAAAACATTTTTTTCTCTGGTGTGCTAACCAATAAAGTGTATGGTTTTTTAAAATAAACCTTTTGAGACCTGGAATTACTACACTATGAGCCCCCTTTTTTCTTCCTGAGGATACTTCGATCTACCAGTATCAGTCCCCTCTATACATCAAGAGTGGGGAACTGAGGGGGTGAGCACGGAAGTCACCTGAATTTCATATATATCTGGGCACCAGTCACCTTAACCTGAACCTACTTGAAGATTTTGAGGATATATACCTGCTTTTTGTTTTGGACTGCATTTTTTAGGATTTATTTGGTTTACATATGAATTTACCTATGGACTTCATGTATTAATTTTACCTCCTTTTTTATCCTTTTTTTCATTCTTATTTTTATCTTGATTTTTTTCACTTGTCATAATATTATCTAGTATTTATGTGATCAATTATTACACATATTTTGCACTCTTTGCACATTTTTTGCACCCCTTGCACCCCTGCGGTCTTTAGCATTTTATGTTGTACTATAGCACTTTCCGGTATATATATATATATATATATATGTATACATATATATGTATGTATACCTATAGCACCTTATAAGGTTGCGCAGATATACTCCTATTTTTTAGGTTCATACATTTTTTGTTGTCGTGATTAACCTGCTCACTTGGTATATGGCTATATAAGCTGGAACTAGTGTTTCATACATACACTCATGGGGTTGGTATGATATTTATATTTCTGAGATATTTCTAGTTTACTATAGATAATAGTGTATGCCACAACTAGCACCATATTATTACTCATCAGTGGGGCAAAAATTATATGGCCTTGCTTGTCATTTGCTTCTGTCTACTCCATTCTCCTGCATTTAACTAGTGGATGGTGGGGGGTCTCACCATCAATATTTATTGTGTTTTTTTCAGTTGGTGGTGCTGTATGTGTATTCATACTTATGCCTATACACGTATATGCACATACCTCTTTTTAGTCATTACCGGTAGCGCCTAGCCCCTTCTAATACATATATTATTCTTTGATATTTATTACAACTCGCAATCCTTTTTAGGACTGTGAGGTATAGGGGTGGCGACACCGTTTCTTAGCGCTCTGTCAGTTTGTGCCATGTCTTGCTAGTACCTCTATAGCGCGGTTTGGTTCTGTGTGACCTGTGTTTATTAGGATTTTAATATATGTATGTCTCCTAGCAGAGACAGATTTGCTCTATTTCAACAAACTCCATCTCTCCAAGTTCTTAAATTGTCTACCTCCTTTCGCAAATTAATTCGCTCCCACAATATTTTTGATGCATGGAGAGTGAGGCATCCCACCCATCGCCAATATACCAGTAGCACTGACCCCCGAAGGAGCTGCTGATTTAAATTGGGCCTGCACTCTACTGAGAAACCCCCCTTCTGAATGACTCTGTCCCCTTGGCACAGCTGTGGTGCAATAATAATACAATACAGTGTAAACAATATAATGTACCTGTGTCTATCCCTCAGGATCCTCTGGCTCCACCTGGTGGGGAAAGTAGGTAAACCCCACACTTGTACTCTTAAACAGGAATACTTTTACTGAAAATATAGCAAATAGGTGGTTACAGAGTTTGCACTGTCGTTCCAACGTAGAACATCAGCACAGCATAAATCAACAGTCAAATACAATATCAGCATGCAGGTATGTTACTATCTAGACCTGGGAGCTCCCCTTATTTAAAGTCTAACGTGAGGCCTCACTTAATGTATTTCCTCCTTTATCTTCTTTCTTCGCTAGCTTAAATAGTTTCTCAAATAATTGTAATCCAAAGGGGTAAGTAGAGAAAGTTAACTTAGAACACTCCAGGTGTAACTCCAGAAACTTGTAATCACACTTAGATACCAAAGTGTAACAGGCCTTGGGCCTACAAAGTGTCAGTTGCTCAGTTGCACTTCCGTGGAACAATAGGTTCCAGCAAGGCCTATTAGTAAATCTAAGTATGTGTAATAGATTAAACGGTGGGCCGCAACACGCTCACCAATCGGATCAGAGTTCTTAGTGTTGGCTTTAGTCCTGCAGCTGCAGCTTGCTTCCACTTACTAGGCCAGATGCTCCATGTACTCCACCGACTGGATCCGGCTCTCTGCTGCTCCAACAAGCACCTCCGATCCCCGTCAGTCTGATCACCAGCTCTTTGCTCCATCAAGTCACCCAGCAAACAGTCCGGTTTGCACTCTGCGTGACTATCTACCAATGAGTCCGAGAACCTTACACACAGTTCCGCACAGGCAGGCAACGTGGTTCCAAGAGACCAAATATGGCCGCTGCAGTCCCTTTTATACCCTACCCAGCATGCACTGCCTATCAAAGTGTTCATGGGTAGGTTACATGGACTCCTGGGTAGATAAGGTCAAAATTACCAAAGTAAACACAGAAACGTCCTGTTATCTTTCAAGACCATAGAAAAGAAAAATAGCTAAGGTCCAGTTCCAGTTTTTGGTCACTAGATGGCATCCAATACTAGTGAATACATTGTCCATAGATTTACATTGTATTTCACATTCATTGCATTAATACACCATTATATCCCTGCTACATACCTTTTTCTCCCCTCCACATAAACTATATTCTTGATTTTCTTTCTAATATCAGCTCCCTTGCTACCCAACATAGTCTCTTCGGAAATAGATCCTATCACGTGGTCTGATCATGTCCCCATTACTCTGAGCTTAGCGCTCCAAGCTGCATCACCCAAAACCTGCCATTGGAGGCTCAACGAGTCTCTATTGCGACATGCCAAAACTAAGGATGGGCTTCTCAAGAAATTGGAGGAGTTTTTTCATTTAAATGTAGGCTCAGTCTCTGATGCATCTACTATGTGGGAAGCACATAAGGCAGTTTTTAGGGGTGAGTGCATCTCAGCCGGCTCACGCTTGACTCTATTAGGCTGAGGCCAGAGCTTGTGACCTGGCTGCGGACGTTGGAGGCACGGCTACTCCACTTCCCTATGGTGGGTCGATTGCGTACAGTGATTGCTATACGCAATCATATTAGGTTTGTAGATACAAATAACATTTCCAAGTCAATGTTATGGTCTAAGCAAAGGTTTTATGAGTATGCTGACAAACCGCACAGGATGCTTGGTCACAGACTTAAGCCCCGCCCTTTTCTATACATCCCTGATCATACAATACAATCAGACGGCACACCTACACAATGTCCCCAGACCATGTCCGGAGTATTTGGAGAATATTATAATAAACTTTACAACTGCTTAATCACAGGTTCACAGGTCCAATTCTCAAAGATAGACTAGACTCCTTCTTGTTATCTGTACACCTCCCAAAACTCACACTAGACCAATGCTCCTCCTTAAACCAATCTATTTCCACAGAAGAATTAACTGAAGTAATTAAACACCTTCCCTCACATAAAGCCCCAGGACCAGATGGCTTTCCATACTCCTATTACAAGACGTTTTTATCGACCCTAACCCCGCATATGTTAACCTTGTTCTCCTCGTTACTCCAGGGCACACCACCGCACTCTTCATTTTTACACATGTTTGTAACCGTTATCCCTAAGCCGGTAAAGATTCATCCGTCCCATCGCCCTATTAAATTGAGATTACAAAATTTTCAACAAGATCTTAGTGAACAAACTCTCTCTACTAGGACCCTTTGAAAAAGTCACGAGGTTGTAACGCAACGTGTCAGGGAGGAGCCAGGTGTCGCGATCGTCACTTCCGGTCCCGGCCGAGACCGGAAGTTCATTTGTTTACACGCAAGTTCCGATTTTGATATGTAAGTGTGGATATTATTTAAATAGTATCTATATTTTAATACTACACTATCGGAGCCCCCCCTCTCTTTTGCTTCCATTTCTATGAGATTGTTTTCGCTGTGGTGATTACATAACTGAGTAGAGTAAACGAAGATTGGAAAAGAATATCAGGGCATTCACAGCGCTATATGACCCTAAGGGGTTCAGATGTGAGGTGAGAGGCTGGGGGAAATAAGGGGTGCACTGAGCACTGAAGTTTACTGCTAATGGTGGATGGTCACTATTTCGGTGGATGTTGTCATTTGGAATTTCACTGCCTGAAGACCTTATGAATTTGGACTATTATAATTAATTCACTTTGAACAGCACACTTGTTTGATTGTGATCAAGGACTTGTATTTATTTATTTTGGAATTTTTTGGACTCATTGGTAGCACTGTCTCTTTGGAGTTTTTTTGCATGGCATATTCATTTACACTGTAATATTGCACTTTTTTTGAATTTGTTGAATATTTAACTTTATTTAATATTGCATTTTGCTTATATAGCACATTTTTATTGGTATTAATGTATGCTTATCCTCATTATTTATTTATCAGATAGCTATCGCCACATAATTTATTTAATATTTTTCACTCACTAGTGTAGAGATCACTATACACGTTGGCAGGTTCCTTTAGTTTGATTAGTTTAGTATTATTCACCAGGGTAATTGGTGTTAGACTAGTAGTAATAGGCTGTGCGCAATAGTACCTTCCTTTTCATTCAGACTCTCTCTACTACTGCCAGCATTAATTCATAGAGACCAGGTGGGATTCGTTCCCACAAGACATGCGGGTGACAATACACATTGCACAATTGACCTTATAGACCTACTCACAAAAACCAAAAATCCTGATTTGATACTCAGTTTAGACATTTGATCGCCTTAGCTGGCCATTTATGTTTGCAATACTAACTCATTATGGATTCTCGGACCCCTTTATTCATGCTCTTCGGGCCCTATATTCGAAGCCCACATCACAAGTACAACTCTCCTCCCACCTATCACGTCCTTTTTCACTTAGCAATGGTACGAGACAGGGGTGCGCCTTTATCGCTGCTGCTCTTTATTCTTAGTTTGGAACCCTTAGTTGTGGTTATACGGGAATGTCTGGATATTAAAGGCGTACATCTTCGACACATGGAATATAAATTATCCCTATTCGCGGACAATGTTCTTCTAACTCTCACCCAATGTTCTTCTAACTCTCACTTACCCACACACCTCCCTGCCACACCTACATAACATATTATCTACCTTTAGTGGCCTCTCAGGTTTTAAAATTAATGATACTAAAACTGAAGCATTACCCATAAACAGTCCCCCTTCTCTCCTATCTTCCCTCCAAAGCAAGTATAATTATCATTGGTGTTCTCAATCACTTAAATATTTGTGGCTTCAACTCACTGCCCCTTATGACACTCTATATCTGGCTAACTTCCCTCCCCTGTTTTCAGAAATTAACCGTTTGCTGACCCAATGGACCACCCTTCCCCTATCCCTGTTGGGGCAAATTAATGTCCTTAAAATGTCCATCCTTCCTAAATTATTATATTGTTTTGAAACATTGCCAGTGGCGGTCCCACTGACACAGCTGAAATCCCTTCAAAGGAGAAGCCTCCGCTTTATTTGGAATAATCCCACAGGATGGCAGGGAGGGTGGTCCTGGCCCGGAAGAACAGGGGGGGTATTAGGAGGCCCAGACTTCATCAAATACTATTATGCCTCACACCTGAGAGTTCTTACCTCCTGGACCTCCCGGAAGGCCCAAAATAGGTGGGCGGAAATAGAAATGAGTGTCACAGTCCTGGTCCATCCTTGCTATATGCTCTGGCCGTTTACTTCCCTTCACATGCCCCAATTACGGAAAATCTGTTTAGCTCCAATGCTGTTCACGTTGTCTATTTGGAAAAGATTTTCCGAACGCTATTCCCTGTCCTCGCCGTGCCTACAACTCTTGAATATCCTATTCAATCCAGACATCCCAGATAGCCTTTCTTATGACCGTATGCTGCCATGGACCCAGGCAGGACTTTTCCATGTCACTTTGTTAACCCAGTGACACGAAATTTACTGACTTTTCCTAACTTGCAAAAACAACATCAGATTCCCCAAAAGCTTTTACATTCATACTTACAGGTTAGACATTTTTTCTCCACCAGATCCCCTTTTTTGGCTCTGGAAAAGCCAACAGACTTTGAAACCCTATGCGCCAATGGTCCTTATGAGCCACAAATGATCTCTACCATATACAAAATATTGCATGAGGCTGTCCCTATGATGGTAAATAACCACCACTACATGAGAAAATGGTCTCAGATATTGCAGCACGACATCTCCTTGTTGGATTGGGGGAGCATATGGAAGCACACTTCCAGAATCTCTCGATGTGTGACCCATAAGGAAACTGCATACAAAGTCCTGATGCATTGGTACAGGACCCCAGACATTCTACACGCCCATAATCAATCAATCTCAAAACAATGTTGGAGATGTAATAATGCTGTAGGCTCTCACTACCATATTTTTTGGGAATGTTCTCCTGTCCACCAATTTTGGCTCAGAGTCCAGAAATTGTTAGGAACACTGGTTGGTAACCCCGTCCCTCTGACATCCATGCACTATTTGATAGGTCTCCCTTTCCCTGGTGTTTCTAAGGCTATGTGCCGATTGATGTCTTTTATTTTATTGGCTGATCACCACTGTGGCTGACATACATAGAATGGAGCATCTGACGGCTATTGTGGAGGGTACCGAGCAGAAATTTTCTGAAACGTGGTCCACATGGGATGATTCTGTATATGGTTTTGAAGGAAATGAACCTAGTTAGTTTACTTCAGTTGCTTACATATTTTTGTGAGATCGTATGGTATTTTTCTTTTTGTATCTTTTTGTACAGATCTCTCTATCTCTCTGTATGAGGTTAAATAGTATGTTTATATTGTGCAAATCAATAATACACTCACTAATGCCCTTTCACCTGTGTATTTACCACTGCGCTTCCAACAAAGGACCCTTCCCCACTAAGCAGCCACTGAAAATAATGTGTAATTTCTGTGTATTTGTACCTATTATAAATAATTGAAACACGTGGCGCTAAACCAAGTGACTGTTACATTACTAAATATTATACTACAAAGTGCATCAGATATACTGTAGCTCAAAAAAATGTATACATAAATAAATAAATAAATAAATAAATGATTAATAGTAAATAAACATTAAATAAAAATAAATAACCCAGTGAATAAGTTATAATTCACACTCTACATTTAAACACTCCTCAGGGAGTATTGCAGAACATATGCAGTGTTCATACAATGTTGCAAAAGTCTGTGAGCTCCAAAAACATATTTCACTTTAACAAGCAATATTGATCAGTGTTTTTTCCTCTCAAACCACCTTTCCTTCACCACACTGCTGTGAAATGTGATTCCTCTCCCCCTTATGTGAATTAACTCACCGACTAAATCAGCCTCACACTCAACGTGTTTGGCAAAAAAGCGCTTTCCAAACCCTTTTTGCAGGGATGTGGATGACAGGCATAAAATCCTTCACTTCAGCAGGAGAAGAGCTGACCCAATTGACACTTTCATAGACAGTGCTCTCATGAAATAGAAAAAAGGAAATGCGTGATACCATAAAAAACTTTTAATCACTCATAAGAAGATCCTCTTAAATTACACTCACATTTTAAAACTTGTAACCACGCCAAATAAGTCAAGCCACAGCACATTTTAACACAGCTGATTGCCAAAGCATTGGTGATTTTAGCGGACCCAGGGTATGCGAGACACACTCTTTAAATCTCTCACCACTCCTTGGCCTCGCCTGCACCTTGGTGAAGATAGGCGTGAGCCGTCCAATGGATCCTCTCACTCTCAGTTACCTAGTAGCTACGCCCCAACATGTTTCGTCATTCACTTGACTTAATATTACCTCTATAACCCCTTTACGGATAGGGTAGGAGGTTGTTTCAATGTCCTTTTCTTTTTTTTTGGGCTTGACTATCTCTCTCCCACTCAAGTTAACAGTCTAATCACATTGCTATTCCTCTATTTGTATGTATGTCATGACTAGAGGCTGAAAGCACGTGTGAACAAATTATAGAAGCAACAGTTAAACAGCCTAAATTGTCTAGATTAAACAGCCTCCATCGTTATATGTCTACTGCCTCCACCGCTTCCCTTGTTTCCACCTCCACTTCAACCCCTACCTTTACCTCTACTTCCATTCCAGCTAAATCAAAAATAAAAGCCACTTCTTCCAGAGCAATAGCCCAGAACACCCAGAAATCCAAACTAGCAGGCCCCCTGGTAGACACGGAAAACACTCTGGACAATCAGGACAATAATCAGGGAGAGGGAAACACTCTTGGAAATTCAGTTGATAATAGGGGTGGAACAGTTGCTTGCCAAAGAGGGGATCTTCAGGGCATTGTAGGAGACCCAGAGGGTAACTCTGGGTCCGCGGTTGTCTTGGAAACAGGATCTAGTGACAGTGATAGCAATCTTACTAATCCTACTACTCTTATCACCCCTATTTTGCCTATAAACACTATGGCTGGCAATCTACTCAGGACAGAAGGAACTGAGAGTATGTCATCTATGTTACTAACCTCCCCTACTGGCCATACTGCTTCCTTAGTGGAATCAATAGAAGGGAGCAACAGGGCAATCACATCGGTCAGACCAAATAAGTGTGTAGTGGACTCAGAAACTTACACCGGTAATACATTTAGCGATCCAGTTATAGTTGCCAACCTTGGGATGCCTGTAGCTTTACATAATACAGCCATACCTCATAATGCAGCTACCTCTCCCACTTCAGTTTTAGCTCCATCTGAACACACTGCTACGGATCTTCAATCATGTGCCTTAGTATCTCCTGTAGAGGTCGGAAATATAGCTAATCAACAATCAGATAGGGGAACTTTGGTTTCTTTAAATCCAGCACAATCTCAATCTTGCTATTCATGAACACAAGATCCTGAGTTGAGGGCAATATTGCTCTCACTCCCTACTAAACAAGATCTATTATTACCAAACAGAGGAGATTTGGAAGTGGCAACACAACGTTTAGAAGGGGCTTTACAGAAGGAGATATATGAGGTGAGGGAACAGTTGGATATTGTTGAGACTAGGGTTTCCAACCTACAGTCAGGTCCATAAATATTGGGACATTGACACAATTCTAATCTTTTTGGCTCTATACACCACCACAATGGATTTGAAATGAAACAAACAAGACATGCTTTAACTGCAGACTTTTGGTTTTAATTTGAGGGTATTTACATCCAAATCAGGTGAACGGTTTAGGAATTACAACAGTTTGTATATGTGCCTCCCACTTTTTAAGGGACCAAAAATAATGGGACAGATTAACAATCATCCATCAAACTTTCACTTTTTAATACTTGTTTGCAAATCCTTTGCAGTCAATTACAGCCTGAAGTCTGGAACGCATAGACATCACCAGACGCTGGGTTTCATCCCTGGTGAAGCTCTGCCAGGCCTCTACTGCAACTGTCTTCAGTTCTTGCTTGTTCTTGGGGCATTTTCCATTCAGTTTTGTCTTCAGCAAATGAAATGCATGCTCAATCGGATTCAGGTCAGTTGATTGACTTGGCCATTGCACAACATTCCACTTCTTTCCATTAAAAAACTCTTTGGTTGCTTTCGCAGTATGCTTCGGGTCATTGTCCATCTGCACTGTGAAGTGCCGCCCAATGAGTTCTGAAGCATTTTGCTGACTATGAGCAGAAAATATTGCCCAAAACACTTCAGAATTCATCCTGCTGCTTTTGTCAGAAGTCGCATCATCAATAAATACAAGAGAACCAGTTCCATTGGCAGCCATACATGCCCACGCCATGACACTACCACTACCATGCTTCACTGATGAGGTGGTATGCTATGGATCATGAGCAGTTCCTTTCCTTCTCCATACTCTTCTCTTCCCATCACTCTGGTACAAGTTGATCTTGGTCTCATCTGTCCATAGGATGATGTTCCAGTACTGTGAAGGCTTTTTTAGATATTGTTTGGCAAACTCTAATCTGGCCTTCCTGTTTTTGAGGCTCACCAATGGTTTACATCTTGTGGTGCACCCTCTGTATTCACTCTGGTGAAGTCTTCTCTCAATTGTTGACTTTGACACACATACACCTACCTCCTGGAGAGTGTTCTTGGTTTGGCCAACTGTTGTGAAGGGTGTTTTCTTCACCAGGGAAATAATTCTTCGGTCATCCACCACAGTTGTTTTCTGTGGTCTTCCGGGTCTTTTGGTGTTGCTGAGCTCATTCTTCTGCATTCTTTCTTTTTAACCAGTTGCCGACCGCCGCATGACGATGTACGTCGACAGAATGGCACGGGCAGGCATATGGGCGTACCTGTACGTCCCTGCCTTCCCGCGGGTGGGGACCCGATCGGGCCCCCCTCCCCCGGTGCCAGCGGCGGTCGGAATCCGTTCAGGAGCGATCCGGGATGAGGGGGCGGCCATTCGTTCATGGCCACCCCCTCGCGATCGCTCCTGACGAATGGAAGTGCAGCGTGACATCACTTCCTCTCCTATAATGTAAACACAGGCAGAGGAAGTGATGTAATCTCTCCTCCGTGTCGGTATTTTTAGTTCCGGCACCGAGGAGAGAGGATTGGTGAGTTGCACCAACACTACATAATACAGTAGAACATGCCAGGCACACTCTCACCCCCCCTTCACCCCCCGATCACCCCCCAATCACCCCTGCACCCCCAGTCACAGTGACACCAATTGCATTTTTTTTTTTTGCATTGGTGTCATTTGTGACTGTAATAACTGTTAGGGCAGTTAGGGTTAGCCCCCTTTAGTTCTAGGGTACCCCCCTAACCCCCCCAATAAAGGTTTAACCCTGTGATCACCCCCCGTCGCCAGTGTCACTAAGGCTGGGTTCACATTGCAGCGGTTTATGAGAACGGATGTGATTCGCACCACACTGCAGTGCAAATCACATCCGATCTCTGTGCGATTCGAGTTCAGCCATACAGATAGTATGGCTGAATTCGCATCACACCCGCCGCACCCGCCGCATACTCGCACGGGACCCTTTTTTTGGTCCGCAGCAGAATCGGATTGCATGGGTGTTCACACCATGCGATCCGATTCCTGTCCGAGTTTACAGATCGCACTGCGATATGTGAACTGATCTGGGGGTGTCATTAACATTTCATTGACACTCCCAGCAGTTCGCATAGGGCAGTGTGATGCGGAAACCCGCCGCGGATTCGTGGCGTTCCGGCATCGCTCCAGTGTGAACCCAGCCTAATAAGCAATCGTTTTTCTGATCGCTGTATTAGTGTCACAGGTGACGCTAGTTAGGCAGGTAGGTATTTAGGTTCGCCACAGCTTTTTATAGCGCCAGGGACCCCCATATACTACCGCATAAAGCCCCCTGATTGCCCCCTAGTTACCCCTTTCACCAGTGATCACCATATAACTGTTACAGGTGACGCTGGTTGGTTAGTTATTTTTTTATAGTTTCAGGGCACCCGCCATTTATTACCTAATAAAGGTTTAACCCCCTGATCACCCGGCGGGTGATATAAGTTTGAGGGTCAGATAAGGTCTGCGTCGCCCCAGGCAGCGTCAGGTTAGTGCCAGTACCGCTAACACCCACGCACAAAGCATACACCTCCCTTAGTAATATAGTATCTGATCAGATCTATATTAGCGTCGCCAGCAGTTTAGGTTTCCCAAAACGCATTGTTAGCGGGATCAGCCCAGATACCTGCTAGCACCTGCGTTTAGCCCCTCCGCCAAGCCCAGCCCAGCCCACCCAAGTGCAGTATCGATCGATCACTGTCACTTACAAAACACAACACACATAACTGCAGCGTTCGCAGAGTCAGGCCTGATCCCTGCGATCGCTAACAGTTTTTTTTGTAGCGTTTTGATACAGTCGCTGACAGCCTAGGTGCTTTTTTACCTGTGAGTCTCACTAGTGTACCCCTAAATTTAGGGGTGTCTACTTTCCAAAAGGGGGTCATTTGGGGGGGGGTTTGTGCCATCTTGGCATTTTATGGCCTTCAAAACTGCGATAGGTAGTGAGGAGTAAAATCAAAAATGTACACCCTTAGAAATCCTGAAGGCAGTGCTTGGTTTTCGGGGCCCCGTACGTGGCTAGGCTCCCAAAAAATCCCACAGATGTGGTATCCCCGTACTCAGGAGAAGTAGCAGAATTTATTTTGGGGTGTCATTTCACATATAACCATGGCATGTGTGAGCAATATATCATTTAGTGACAACTTTGTGAAAAAAAAGTTTGTAATATTCCCGCAACTTGTGGCAAAATATAAAATATTCCATGGACTCAACATGCCTCTCAGCAAATAGCTTGGGGTGTCTACTTTCTAAAATGGGGTCATTTGTGGGGGTTTTGTGCCATCTTGGCATTTTATGGCCTTCAAAACTGTAATAGGTAGTGAGGAGTGAAGTCAAAAATTTACGCCCTTAGAAAGCCTGAAGGCGGTGCTTGGTTTTTGGGGCCCCGTACGCGGCTAGGCTCCCAAAAAGTCCCACATATGTGGTATCTCCATACTCAGGAGAAGCAGCAGAATTTATTTTGGGGTGTCATTTCACATATGCCCATAGCATGTGTGAGCAATATATCATTTAGTGACAACTTTGTGAAAAAAAAATAAAAATAAATAAAAGTTTGTAATGTTCCCGCAACTTGTGGCAAAATATAAAATATTCCATGGACTCAACATGCCTCTCAGCAAATAGCTTGGGGTGTCTACTTTCTAAAATGGGGTCATTTGTGGGTGTTTTGTGCTATCTTGGCATTTTATGGCCTTCAAAACTGTGATAGGTAGTGAGGAGTGAAATTACAAATGTATGCCCTTAGAAATCCTGAAGGCGGTGCTTGGTTTTCGGGGCCCCGTACGCGGCTAGGCTTCCAAAAAGTCGACCACATGTGGTATCCCCGTACTCAGGAGAAGCAGCAGAATGTATTTTGGGGTACAATTCCACATATAACCATGGCATGTGTGAGCAATATATCATTTAGTGACAACTTTGTGTAAAAAAAAAAAAAAAAAAAATTTTTTGTCATTATTCAATCGCTTGAGGCAAAAAAATAAAATATTCAATGGGCTCAACATGCCTCTTATCAATTTCCTTAGGGTGTCTACTTTCCAAAATGGGGTCATTTGGGGGGGTTTTGTACTGCCCTGCCATTTTAGCACCTCAAGAAATGAGATAGGCAGTCATAAACTAAAAGCTGCGTAAATTCCAGAAAACGTACCTTAGTTTGTAGATGTGACAACTTTTGCGCAAACCAATAAATATACAGTTATTGACTTTTTTTTTACCAAAGACATGTGGCTGAATACATTTTGGCCTAAATGTATGACTAAAATTGAGTTTATTGGATTTTTCTAATAACAAAAAGTAGAAAATATAATTTTTTTTCAAAATTTGCGGTCTTTTTACGTTTATATCGCAAAAAATAAAAATCGCAGAGTCAGTCAAATACCTTTAAAAGAAAGCTCTATTTGTGGGAAAAAAAGGACGCAAATTTTGTTTGGATACAACATTGCATGACCGCGCAATTACCAGTTAAAGCAGCGCAGTGCCAAATTGTAAAAAGACCTCTGGTCATTGACCAGCAAAATGGTCCGGTCTGAAAGTGGTTAAGGTTGTTCCAAACAGTTGATTATGCCACACCTAATGTTTTTGCTATCTCTCTGATGAGTTTGTTTTGTTTTTTTCAGCCTAACGATGGCTTGCTTCACTGCTTCACAAACCCATTTGTGCTTCACATGTAAACCATTGGTGAGCCTCAAAAACAGGAAGGCCAGATTAGAGTTTGCCAAACAACATCTAAAAAAGCCTTCACAGTTCTGGAACAACATCCTATGGACAGATATGAACAAGATCAACTTTGGATCTCATATTGAGAGTTGAGAGCAACAGATTCCATATGCAAATAGCACACTTGAAATGAACTCTGGACCTTTTATCTGCTCCTTGTAAATGGGATAATGAGGCAATAACACACACCTGGCCATGGAACAGCTGAGCAGCCAATTGTCCCATTACTTTTGGTCCCTTAAAAAGTGGGAGGCGGGAAGGGCGTGGTTTGGATGGCCTCCGGAGCGGACATGTTTCCTTGAAGCTTCCGCAAGGCCTGCCTGCACATCGCTGATATTCGCTGCTCCTGCCTCTCACCATGGGCAAATCCCGCAAGGATAAGATGGCGGGATCCCGGGGACACTCCACCAGGACCTCCTCCGCTCCGCTGCCACTCATAACGGAGTATTTTAACTCCGAAGCGCCGGCGGGCTCACACGCGGCCAATATGGCGCCGTCACCATCGCCATCACGGGACCGCCCGGCGGCCGTCTCCTCTCTGCCACCGCGGGATGCATCGGGCCACAGGTATGCCCCACAGGGGGACCCCACTGCGGGACATGCCTCACTCTCCTCCCCGGCCCCCCGGATGGACTCTCTGCTAGCGCTGACGGGTGTGGGGTGGGGAGCTTGTCACAGCCGTTCCCCCCCGATGGACTCCCTGTCACCCCCCCAGACAACTGGGGATCAGCCGTCCTCCCCCTCTCCCTCCTGGGACTCATCCATCCATGATTGGGATCCCTCTTCCCTGCCACAAAGAACTATGGCTGGAAGGGACAGGCCTCCCCCCCTCCTTCCCCCTCTCGGAGGGCCTACTCACAGGCCCTGGTCCATCCCTCTGCTTCACAGCCCCCGGAGCCCTATGGAGGCCTCTCTCTCACCCACAGCACCGCAGGGTACCTCCAAGAGAGCCATGCATCCAGATGGCATCCATCCTGTGCGCCACAGGGTGGCCACCCCCTGCCAAAAATCCGCCAGGCTCCCACCCGGGATTCTAACCCTCAGGCTGTAATGGACTCTGATCCTGAACCCGAGGCGTGCTCATCTTGGCGAGATTATGTTCGCTGCATGCCGACGAAACAGGACTTCCGTATGCTTATCCAAGAAGTCCGCGAGACCTGCAGATCCGAGATTAGTATCCTGCGCACTGACCTCCACCCCCTATCCACTAAAGTCACATCCTTGGAAGAGGAGATGTATGATACCAAGACCGAAATCTCGCAAATACACGAACGCCTGGCCGCGCAGGCCGCCACTCTCAGGGACTTTCAACGCCACCTTGAAGACCTTGATAACCGGGGCAGACGAAACATCAGGATCCGAGGCCTCCCGGAAGCTACCCAGGATGAGGACCTCCCCGTGACTCTGCAAGCTATCTTTAACAATATTCTGGGCCACCCAGAACATTTTAAAGTCAAACTGGATCGTGCCCATCGGGCCCTTCGTCCTCGCGGCCCTGGGACCAGACCAAGGAATGTGATCTGCAGGGTCCACAACTACACCCTCAAGGAGGATATTATGAGGAAAGCCCGCAACATGCGCACCATTGACTTTGATGGAGCCCCTCTACAACTTTTCCCGGACTTGTCCTGGCTTACTCTCCAGCAGCGACGGTCCCTGCAACCGCTCCTTACCTCCCTGAGAGAATGCGACTTCTGATACCACTGGGGCTTCCCCTTTAGCCTTACTGCAAAGCGGGACGGCCGATCTACAACATTGCAGTACCCTGAAGACCTCCAGTCCTTCTGCAAAGCCCTGGATATCCCAGTTCCACCTACTCCAGGATGGGACCCCCTGCCGGCCCCCCCTCCTCGCCCGGAACCCTGGATCCAGGTACCGGGGGAGAAGATGCCCGAGGCCGCCCCCCCCAGCAGGCACTCTCCCTCCGTCGAACCCCCAGAGATGACTTCCTGCCCTTCCGGGAACCCCCTCAGTACAAGTCACCTTGTTTATTTAGGGCCCAGTTTATGCCCTTTGTTTCATGGCCCCTTTGCCAGTGTTTGCTGCCCTCCCTCTACCCTACAGCCTCGACTTTGCTGCTGAGACTTTCCTGAAGAGACAACCCGCTATGGACTATATTTAGTATGGGATCGGTGGCACGGGTGCCTCTTGGTCACCCCTCTGTTGATGGCTGCTTCCCCCCCCCCTCCTCCCCTTCTTTCCTCCACTCCCCCCTACCCCCCCTCCCCTGCCTACCCTCCCCCACTTCTCTTTTCTCCCCCTTCCCCTCTCCCCTACCCCACCTCCCCCCCCTTTTTTTTTTCACTCTCCCCTCCCCTTGGGTTAATGGTCTCACCGGTTGGTTCCAATTTATGCTGGGTTTTTCTTTTGTTGTTTCTCTCCTTACAGGTTTTTCTGTTTTTTGTCTCTTGCACTTTCTGGGCCCAGCCCTGGCTCTGGATACAGACTTCCCATTTGATATGTGCAGGTTTTTAACCCTTTCTTTTTGTTGTTTTTACGGTTAGGCTTGTGATGCAGGCAGGCCTTGGAGCGGATTGCCTCCACCCTGAGTCTACCTTCCTCCCCCCCGGGGGCTCTCCGGACGGCTCTCCACTGTGGTCTCTCTGTATGGGACTTTTTTGCCCCTCCCGCTGGGGGGGCCCTCCGGAGATCCCCAACCCGCCGCCTTTTTTAGGTGGGTTATATTGTGCTGGTATTATTAGTATTGTGATATCTCTAATATTTTTCTTTTTGTGCCTCCTTTCCTTCCCTCCTTCCTCCTTTCCTCTTCTTACTCCTTTTATGCCCATCCAAGCAGACGCCTCCTGCCTCTGGGGCTCAGGTTCCATTTTCGAGACCGCAGCTCTTCGATTTCTGCTTGTGCTGAGGGTGCATTCAGCAGCCCCTGGGAGCGCTCGGATCTCCCTGAGTCTGTCAGGTAAGCTACCTCCTCCCCCTGTAACGCACCCACCATGATTGACATACTATCACTTAATGTGAAGGGCCTATATTCCAATATTAAATGGAGCCTGGCATTGCAAGAGTTTAAGCACTCTGCAGCTGATATTATTTTTATTCAAGAGACGCATTTGGCCAAGATGGGCACCATGGCTTTTGCCCTCAAGTCTTACCCGCAAATATACATGGCCTCCAATCCTCGCAAGCGAGCCGGGGTGGCCATTCTCTTTAAACAGGGCACCCCCTTCCGGCTGCAATCCCTAATCTCGGATCCGCTCGGGCACTACTTTATCTTTAGAGGCACTTGGAACGGCGCGTAAATTACGCTCTGTAACATTTACGCCCCGAATGTTAATCAGGTCCCTTTTCTGACTAAGGTGTACAAACGGCTGTTTGAAGCTCCCCACCAGTATCTGGTTATTGGAGGGGACTTCAACCAGAAAACCGCCTCAGAATACAGCTAGAAACTCTACCCTATTTCGCCAGCTGACCAAGAAACACGCCCTGTTTGACACCTGGCGCACCAGGTACCCATCAGCGAAACAATTCACCTTTTATTCCCATCCCCATAAGTCCCAAACACGACTGGATTATTTATTTGTTAATGCCCCAACCTTGAGGGCCTGTATGGACTCACACGTTCAAGCCATATCCTGGTCGTACCATGCTCCCATCAAACTTTCCCTTGCACTCTCAGCAGGCATGCACTCTCACCTTTCGTACATGTAACTGGCGCTTGAATGACTTCCTACTTAAATATGGCCCGACCAGAGTGGAACTGGAGCGAACATTGGAATTATATTTTGCTGAGAACGGTTCCTCTGGGGTTTCCACTTCCTCTCTCTGGGAGGCCCACAAGGCAGTCCTTAGGGGCCAGTGTATATCCCTCTCCTCGACCTTAAAGAGAAACGCCAACTCTGCCCGTAGAGCACTCCTGGATAGACTTCCAAGTCTGGAAGCGAGACTGCTCACCTCCCCATCCCTGGCCACTCTTAGGGAGTTTATCAGAGTCCGGGCTGGGCTGAAGGACATAGACATGGGTAAGATAGAGAAGGCCCTCCTTAGGCTTTGGCAAACGTACTATGACAAGGCCAACAAGCCACACACACTCTTAGCCCGACAACTTTGTCGCCTGCCCTCCTTAAAGACGCCAAAGGCATTCTCCAGTCCCATCCCGCTAACATCGCCCAAATATTTCATGACTATTACTCCATTCTCTACAACAACCCGAATGTCCCACATACCCCTCCCTCATCTGACTTGTCCCAAGATATCAACTCCTACCTGAGGGGCTGTGACCTCCCTTTCCTCTCCCCTGCGGCTCTTGAGACCCTTAACTCCCCAATCACGGAAGAGGAGATAGGGGACGTGGTCAAATCTTTACCCAATGACAAAGCCCCGGGCCCGGACGGCCTTCCGTACCGGTACTATAAGACTTTTCTCCCGCATTTACTGCCCCATATGATGACCCTGTTCAACTCGTTCCTCTCATCCACGCCTGTCCCGAGGGACATGCAGGCCTCCTATCTTACGCTCATTCCTAAGGTGGGCAAAGACCACACCCTCCCGTCTAATTACAGACCAATTGCACTCCTCAATACCGATCTAAAGATATTTATGAAAACACTAACTGGCAGATTAAATACTCTTCTGCCGTCCCTCATACACAGAGATCAAGTGGGCTTTGTTCCCCTTCGCCAAGCTGGGGACAACACAAGGAGGGTCATCGATCTAGTGGATGTTGCGAACAAGGCCAAGATGCAGGCTTTACTGCTCAGTTTGGATGCGGAAAAGGCCTTCGATAGGCTGAGTTGGCCTTTCTTGTTCGCAACACTCCGGCGGGTGGGCATCGAGGGGCCCTTCCTCAGAGCCATTATGCACCTGTACTCGTCCCCCTCAGCCACTGTACGCACCCAATTTGCCACCTCACCTGCCTTCCGGATCTCTAACGGGACCCGGCAAGGCTGCCCGCTCTCCCCCCTCCTCTATGCTCTGTGTATTGAGCCCCTAGCGGCCCACATCAGACAAAACCCAAACATCCATGGGATTCCGGTCCGTATTCGCGATTTCAAGATCTCTCTATTCGCTGATGACGTTCTCCTTACTCTTACGCAGCCCCATATCTCTCTCCCGAACCTACATCTCGAACTGGATAGATATAGTGCTCTTTCGGGTTACAAAATTAATAGCTCTAAAACGGAAGCCCTCCCCCTTAATAACCCCCCCAAACTTTATCGGTATTATCACAATCATTTAATTATGCGTGGAGGACGTCCTCTCTAAAATACCTGGGGGTCCACCTAGCACCTTCCTACGACTCTCTCTATGCAGCCAACTTTCCTCAACTGCATGTATCTATCAAAGCATCCTTAACCAAGTGGAGATCTCTGAGATTGTCGCTGCTTGGTCCTCTCGCAAACGCTAAAAATGACCATTTTACCCAAACTTCTGTATCTTTTTGAGACTTTGCCCATCCCTGTCCCTGCCTCGTTTTTTAAAAAAACTCCAGGGTGATCTTCTAGATTTTTTCTGGAACTATAAGAGACACCAGATCAGCAAATCGGTTTTGTACGCCCCCCGTACCCAGGGTGGCCTGGGTACGTATCTGGTCGCAGGCTTCCAGAAGCTCCATCTTCACGCTCTACAAGGAGAACCAATACAAGATCTTATTCCATTGGTATCAGACCCCAGACCTGCTCCACTCCATATACCCATTGACTGACTCCCGTTGCTGGCGTTGCCATAAAGATAGGGGAACGCTATTTCATATCTACTGGATGTGCCCCCTACTTCTCCCATACTGGCTGATGGTGCAATCCTTGCTCCGATCTATCTTCGGCACTGAGGTGCCCTTAGATCCCAAAATGTATCTGTTAGGTCTACCACCCGTCTCCTTCACTAAAATGTCACAGAAACTATTGTCGCATGTATTAACCACAGCCCGCTGCCTGGTGGCCCTAAAATGGAAACAAACGGACCCCCCTCCCTATCTGAACTGCACACCAGGATCAGAGATGTTAAGAGATTGGAATACCTGACAGCCTCCCTGAATGACACCCTTGATAAGCATGATAGAATATGGGAGCCTTGGGTCCTATTGGAGACTCCCCCAGCCTTATGATACACGGCTCTCCTCTCATAGGCCTAATGCTGCCTGAGGTGGCTGTTTTTTGGGACAGTCCTGGGCTCTTGGGGCGGGAGGCTGACTTAACCCTCTTACACCCTATCTCTATTGTTTCTCTCCTTTTCCTGACTTAGCTTTTCCCTCCTCTAATGCTCCTACTGCTATTTGTTGAAGAGACCTGGCACAGGAGAT
This sequence comes from Lithobates pipiens, assembly GCF_037356315.1. Lineage (NCBI taxonomy): Eukaryota > Metazoa > Chordata > Amphibia > Anura > Ranidae > Lithobates > Lithobates pipiens. The sequence goes on along the minus strand of NW_027507785.1, from coordinate 171,388,073 downwards.
CCGCTATTGCGGCCCTTTTACTCTATAGTAGCTTACTATAATGTCAGGGGTCATAAACTTTATGAACCGCCACCTAGTCTTACCCCTAGTTGGGATGCTGGATCAACTGGAAATCTGATGCATCCTCCTGTGCTCTTTATTGGAAATGCTTTGTTCTCTTTTTTATTTATTTTTTCCCTTCTTTTTGTTGATCCCCTCTTGTTTCTGTTCCCCTCTCGTTATTTTTTTAAATTAATAAAATTGTCAGTTTTCAAAAAAAGTGGGAGGCACATATACAAACTGTTGTAATTCCTACACCGTTCACCTGATTTGGATGTAAATACCCTCAAATTAAAGAAAGAAAGTCTGCAGTTAAAGCACATCTTGTTCGTTTCATTTCAAATCCATTGTGGTGGTGTATACAGCCAAAAAGATTAGAATTGTGTCGATGTCCCAATATTTATGGACCTGACTGTAGAATCTAACTTAGAATCTACAGAAGAAAACATGAATACATGCATGGATAAACTGATAAATCTAATTCTGCTGCACAGCAAAAATTTACAACAATTCTTCTTCAGGTAGATGACTTGGAAAACCAAAGCTGGAGCAATAACATCCGGTTTAGTGGTATCCCCGAAAATATTGAAGTTGAGATCTACGATACAGTCTATCTGCAACAATATTTTGGGTAAAGCCCCACTAGATGAACTTATAATAGATAGAGTACATCGAGTTACTCCATACAGAAGCTACCAGGGGTCGGGTCCATGAGATGTCCTTTGCCGTATACACTTTTTCAATATAAAGGATGAGATCATGCGTCGAGAGTGGCAGCTGGGTCAGATTGAACATGCTGGAGTAAGAATATTAATCCTCTCGGATATATCAAGGAATACACACCGTATGAGAGGATGTATGCATCCACTCTTAGACCAGATTAAAGCATCTGGGGCAACATACTCTTGGGACAACCATTTAATTTGAGAGTCAATAAAGAGAATCAGTCTTTCTTACTCCGAATCCAGGACCAGCTTCAAGACCAGTTTACATTTCTGGGGTGTGAACCAATACAAGTCCCTAATTGGTTAGCCTTTACCTGAGTTAGAGTTTGCTTGTCTTTTTTTTCCCCCACTACACAAGTACCATATTGTATATCTTAAGCCTCATACACACGATCAAACAATCCGGTGGAAAAGCCCGTGTGTAGGCTCCGGCTGACTTTTTTTACCCAAAAGTCCGGCGGACTAAGAAAGTATTTTTTCACTCCAATCTGTCCGCTGGACTCGCATTTCAGCGGACAGTACGGCCGTGTGTGTGCCAGTCCGCTGTACTTTTGAAATGAACGGACTTTTCCCGCCCGGAGAAAAGTATCCTCTGGGACTGTGACATCATAATGGGCGGGGACATCATCTGGGGATGTCCCTATATAAGTCGCCGCACACCGCGTCCCTGCCATTGTGACCGGAGACATCGACGAGGCAACATCTCCAGAAGAGAAGAACAGAAGACGACGACAGCGGCAGCGGCGACAGAAGAACCAAAGAGAGGTACAAGACCCCCGAAGAGGGGGACAAGACCCCCGAAGTCGGAAGAAGAGGGCGGCGTCGAAGAAGAAAGCCAGGCTCCTCCGCTAGTGAAAGAGCTAGTAAAAGAGCAGAAGATAGCGGAGGAGTCTGGCGAGAAGACCCCCAAAGACTGAAGAAGACCCCCGGAGCTGTGCAATAAACTAATTTAACCCTTGTGTGTTGTGTTTTTTTTTTTCACAAGTGAATGGGTAGGGGTACATTGTATTCCATACTCATTCACATAGGGTGGGGGGCCGGGATCCGGGGGCCCCCTTATTAAAGGGGGCTCACGGAGTCCGATAAGCCCCCGCCCGCAAACCCCGACAACCAATGGCCAGGGTTGTCGGGAAGAGGCCCTTGTCCTCATCAACATGGGGACAAGGGGCTTTGGGGCGGGGGGGGCCAAGCGGCCCCCCTTCCCAAAGGCACCCCCCATGTTGAGGGCACGCGGCCTGGTACAGCTCAGGAGGGGGGATGCTCGCTCGTCCCCACCCCCTTTCCTGGCCGGCCGGGTAGCATGCTCGGACAAGCGTCTGATATGGACCTGGGGTGGACCCCCGCGCCGATTTTTCGGCGTAGGGATTCCCCTTTAAGTCCCTACCAGGTGACGGGGCCAGCAACGCCTTCCTGGAGACGCGCTCAAAATGAGCAGACTTTCCTCCGCGTGTGTGGGCAAGTCCGTTCATTTCAAAAGTACGGCGGATAGTCCGGCGGACTTAGTATGCCGTATTAGTCTGCCGCAAAAGTACTGTGTATGGGCAGGTAGCTCATTCGGAAAGTCCGACGGACAGTCCGGCGGAAAGTCTGCTAGACTAAGTCCACCGGATAGTCTGCTACGTGTGTACGTGGCATTAGTGTATTATGGTGGGCACGGTGTTTCATTAACCACTTAAGGACCTCCTCACGGCTATATACATCGGCAGAATGGCACGGCTGGGCACAAGCACATACAGGTACGTTGCCCTTTAAGAGCCCAGCTGCGATTTCCGCCAGTGTCCCGCGATCGGGTCCCAGAGCTGAAGAACGGGGAGAGGTAAGTGTAAACAAACCTGGTTTGTTAGTTCGCTTTTTAAAGCATTAGGGCACCCACCATTTATTACCCATTAAAGGTTTAACCCCCTGATCACCCAGCGGGTGATATCAATTAGGTTTTAGGGTCAGATAGGGTCTGCGTTGCCCCAGGCAGCGCTAGGTTAGTGCCAGTACCGCTAACACCCACGCGCAAAGCATACACCTCCCGTAGTGGTATAGTATCTGAACAGATCAATATCTGATCTGATCAGAGCTATACTAGCGTCCCCAGCAGTTTAGGGTTCCAAAAACGCATTGTTAGCGGGATCAGCCCAGATACCTGCTAGCACCTGCGTTTTGCCCCTCCGCCCAGCCCACCCAAGTGCAGTTTTGATCGATCACTGTCACTTACAAAACACTAAACACATAACTGCAGCGTTCGCAGAGTCAGGCCTGATCCCTGAGATCGCTAACAGTTTTTTTTGGTAGCGTTTTATATTTAAATCCTGAAGGCGGTGCTTGGTTTTCGGAGTCATGTACGCGGCTAGGCTCCCAAAAAGTCCCCCACATGTGGTATCCCCGTACTCAGGAGAAGCAGTAGAATGTATTTTGGGGTATAATTTCACATATGCCCATAGCATGTGTGAGCAATATATCATTTAGTGACAACTTTGTGCAAAAAAAAAAGTTTGTAATATTCCCGCAACTGGTGGAAAAATATAAAATATTCCATGGACTCAACATGCCTCTCAGTAAATAGCTTGGAGTGTCTACTTTCCAAAATGGGGTCATTGGGGGGGGGTTGTGTTATTTTGGCATTTTATGGCCTTCGAAACTGTGATAGGTAGTGAGGAGTGAAATAAAAAATTTTCACCCTTAGAAATCCTGAAGGCAGTGATTGGATTTCAGGGTGCCGTACGCGGCTAGATTCCCAAAAAGTCCCACACATGTGGTATCCCCGTACTCAGGAGAAGCAGCAGAATATATTTTGGGGTGCAATTCCACATATGACTATGGCATGTGTGAGCAATATATCATTTAGTGACAACTTTTTGTAAACTTTTATTTTTTTGTCATTATTCAATCACTTGGGACAAAAAAAAAATATTCAATGGGCTCGACATGCCTCTCAGCAATTTCCTTGGGGTGTCTACTTTCCAAAATGGGGTAATTTGGGGGGGTTTTGTACTGCCCTGCCATTTTAACACCTCAAGAAATGAGATAGGCAGTCATAAATTAAAAGCTGTGTAAATTCCAGAAAATGTACTCTAGTTTGTAGACGCTATAACTTTTGCGCAAACCAATAAATATACGCTTATTGACATTTTTTTTTACTAAAGACATGTGGCTGAATACATTTTGGCCTAAATGTATGACTAAAATTGAGTTTATTCGATTTTTCTTACAACAAAATTAGAAAATATCTTTTTTTTTTTCAAAATTTTCAGTCTTTTTCCATTTATATCGTAAAAAATTAAAATCGCAGAGGCAATAAAATACCATCAAAAGAAAGCTCTATTTGTGGGAAGAAAAGGACGCAAATGTTGTTTGGGTACAACAAACCGCGCAATTACTAGTTAAAGCAGTTCAGTGCGAAATTTTAAAAAGGCCTCTGGTCCTTAGGCTGACAATTGGTCCGGGGCTTAAGTGGATACTTAACCACTATATGGATTTTTGGTCATGCGTCAGGATAATGTGTAAGGACGCTATGGATATTGCTATTTGCTGGCATTTCCATCTTTATTTTTATGTGTATGTTTTTTTTTTGCTACTTTTGCCATTGTATGCTATTTTGTTACCGCACATATTCGTATAGTTTTAACAATGGCAGTGAATAATTTATTAATTTATTTTATTTACACATTTATACACAGCTGTTCATGTTAGTGTCCATTATGACGTTTTTGAAACTGAAGTTGTTACTTTGTATTAGATCCAACATTGTTTCAGTATTTCAGTATTCATCATGTTTTCCTACCCCGAGATCTTGGGTCCACATACTGAGAGATAGCATAGAAGCATAAGTATGGGAAATGATTATGTATTTATTGCAGGCATGGGTTCACCTGACTAAAGTTGTGGTCTGGTAGACCCATATGCATATTTTTACATCATTTTGGTTGCTAGGAGTTGGCTTTACATCCAAACTCCTTCTTCGCTCAGGTGTGTCCCAATTTCGAGGGTCTTAACTCAGAGTTTATCATGGGTTTGAGACTGCCTTTTTCTTTAACAAAGGTTTTTATTATAAACTTATAGACTTATGTTCCAATACAATAGGCTTACATTCAGATTTCAATACAGGTGTTTCACAATATAGTACAAATTCGAGCAGGCTGTTGCCTAGCAATTTACACAGTTCCTGGATCCGGGCGGCTCCGGGTTTTTACATAACTGCAACACAAGAGTGTCATTCAACATACAGAAAGCCCATAGTAATCATTTTCAGAAAATTGGTTAGAAGAAAAGAGGAGAAGGGAAGAAGGAGATGTACGAAAGGCCAAGAATAGATTAGAAGAGCTTTTAGAGTGGAAAGTAGAGGAGGAGTAGTGAGTCAAGAGAGAAGAAAGGGAAGTCAGAGAAGGGAGGGAGGGAAAGGGAGAAGTCAATGGGTTCACGGGGTGTGCCCAGTCAAGCTCCTACAGTGATAGTAAAGTGACATAGAATCTAGGAGAATAATGATATACAATCCAGGGTTGCCAAACCCTAAGAAATTTGGTATGAGTGTCAGAAAGAACAGAAGACAAATTTTCATTGACCATAACATCGTTCAGGCGGTTCTTGACTGTCTCAAAACTCAGGGCTGGGGGTTCTCCATGCTCTCGCTATTGTCCACTTAGTCGCGGTAAAGAGATGTTGTGCTAGTTGCTATTCTGGGCGTAATAATTCATTAATTGGTTTGCCAAGGAGTGCCTCAAACAGATCTCTTTTAAGATTTACTCGTAGTAGACTACGGAGTAGCGCGTAAACCCTGACCCATAGTCTACATACCCGCGGACATGTCCACCAAATATGGGCCATGGTGCCCTCCTGGGCGCATCCCCTGAAGCAGAGTGGGGAACAGGTTGGGATAAAGCAGGCCAGGTGCATCGGGGTGTAATACCACCGGTATAGGACCTTATAAGCATTTTCCAAAATTATTACATTGTGCGAGCACTTGGATAAGGCTAGGGTCATTGTCTGCCAGTCCTCCAGGTCCAGCCTCTTCCCCAACTCCCTCTCCCACTGCAGATGATAGGACCGCACTGCAGGTCTATTCATAGAGATCAGTGCCGAGTATATTAGAGATATCAGACCAGGAGAGTGGGGCCTAGATCTGCAGATGCTCTCAAATGGTGTCAACATGTATGGGACGTCTTGAGATTTAATGAGACTTTGGAAGAAATGACGGATTTGTAAATACCTGAAGTGCTCACGTAAAGGTATGTCGTTCGACGAGCGCAAAGCTGCAAATGATAAGATCCAAGTGGGAGTAAGCAATGAATGTACATCAACAAAGCCATTCATGGTCCACCATTTGAATTGTGTAGGGCTATCAAGGCCCGGAGGAAAAAGTGGGCAACGAAGGAGCCACATAAGCGGGAGATGGGGAGAAACCAACCCAGCAGAGTACTTCACCGAGTCCCAAACTCGCAACGTGTGAATCATGCAAGGCCCCGTAATCACAGGATGGTGTATAGGTGGGAGCCAGGGCAAAGAAGAAATTGGGATGGGGTCAACTTCAAGCAGGTCGATAGTATCCCATAGTGGGAGTTGGTACGTCTCATGAAGGTGGGAGAGTGGAGCTATGTTGGCTGCTACATAGCAGTCCCTTAGGTTTGGGGCCGAGAGGCCCCCATTAATTTTTTTGGCAAACATGATTTGTCTATTAATGCGGGGGCAAGACGATCCCCAGATAAATTGTAAGATCTTACGCTGATGGGTATTGAGCATATGTGAAGGAACCGGGATAGGAAGAACCCGAAAATAATATAGTAGCTTCGGGAGATACGCCATTCTGATGGCTGTTATTCTCCCAAACCAGGAAAGAGGTAAAGAAAACCACGATAACAGCATATCCGTTAATTTTTTGAGCAGTGGTGGAAAATTCGCCTGATATAGAGCCTGATACGTGGAAATGAGATGGATTCCCAGCTAGGGCAATGAGGAAACCCATTGATAAGTAAAGGCGGACTGCAAGTCCCTCAGTAACTCCAGAGAGAGGTTAGTTGACAGTGCCTTTGACTTTGATGGGTTGATCCAGAGTCCCGAGAGAGATGCAAAGGTCTGCAACAGTGTGTGTAGGTTTGGTAGGGAAGTTCTAGGAGAGGTGACAGTAAGAAGAATGTCACCAGCAAATAAGGAAATCTTATGGGGACAACCTGCTATTTCAATGCCTCTAATATCTGGGTGAGTTCTTATTGCTTCCGCCAGGGGTTCCAATGTCAATACAAAAAGAAGGGGAGACAGCGGACACCCCTGGCGGGACCCCCTTCGGATTTCAAAAATGGGGGATTCAAATCCGTAATATAAAATTTTTGCCCGGGGGGAATTTTTGCCCTCGTATAGGGCTGACATCCAGGTCATAAATGAGGCCCCGAAGCCATAATGCCGCAGAACAGACAAAGGTAAGGCCAAGATACAGTAGGTGCCGCCGATATTGTGTTTCCAGCATGACAGTATCGCGCTGGTTCCCGGCGACAGGCTTCTCTAACCAGCGCGATCCCCTTGCGCTGGCTGCAATAGGAAAATGTAATTTTCCTATAGTAGCCAGAGCGAGGCGATAATGTCACCTCACACATGAAGCCTGCATGCCTTCTCGGGGGCATACCAGGCCCTTAGGTCGCAAAAAAAAACGGAGTGGGCTCCCCCCCGAAAATCCATACCAGACCTCTATCCGAGCACACAGCCCGGCCGGTCACAAAAGGGGGTGGGGACGAGCGAGCGCCCCCTCCTGAGCCATACCAGGCCGCGTGCCCTCAACATGGGGGGTGCCTTGGGGAAGGGGGGCCGCGCGGCCCCCCCACCCCAAAGCACCTTGTGCCCATGTTGATGAGTCCCTGTCCCTGGCCGTTGGTTGTCGGGGTCTGCGGACGGGGGCTTATCGGAATCCGGTAGCCCCCTTTAATAAGGGGACCCCCGGATCCCGGCCCCCCACCCTATGTGAATGAGTATGGGGTACAATGTACCCCTACCCATTCACCTGTGAAAAAAATGTACAAAAAAACACAACACGCAAGGGTTAAAATAATTTATTGCACAGCTCCGTGGGTCTTCCGTCTTCGGGGGTCTTCTCGCCGGCTTTCTTCTTCGTCGCCGCCCTCAACCCTTGTGTGTTGTGTTTTTTTTGTACATTTTTTCACAGGTGAATGGGTAGGGGTACATTGTACCCCATACTCATTCGCATAGGGTGGGGGGCCGGGATCCGGGGGCCCCCTTATTAAAGGGGGCTCCTGGATTCCGATAAGCCCCCCGCCCGCAGACCCCGACAACCAACGGCCAGGGTTGTCGGGAAGAGGCCCTTGTCCTCATCAACATGGGGACAAGGTGCTTTGGGGTGGGGGGCCCCACGGCCCCCCCTTCCCCAAGGCACCCCCCATGTTGAGGGCATGCAGCCTGGTACGGCTCAGGGGGGGACGCTAGCTCGTCCCCACCCCCTTTCCTGACCGGCTGGGCTGCGTGCTCAGATAGGGGTCTGGTATGGATTTTGGGGGGGATCCTACGCCAGCGAAGGGGATTCCCCTTAAAATCCCTACCAGACCTGAGGGCCTGGTATGCCTCCCAAGGGGGAACCCCTGCCATTTTTTTTTTTACATTTGGCGTGGAGTTCTCCCTTAGGATTCATACCAAACACAGTGCCTGGTATTGGCGGGAATCCAATTCGGATCCCCGCACCAGTGTGAACCCGGCCAGCGATGCTTGTCGCTTATCAGGAAGGAAAAGAAACATTTTTCCTTTCCCGATGCGAGCCATCTCGGCGCTGGCTCCCGCGGCAGGGCTCGTAGGCTGTCAATCTCGCCGATAGAATCGGCGAGATTGACACAATATCGCGGTCACCTACTGTAAGGTGTCAAAGGTTTCTGCGTTACATCAGAGGGGGGTGGGGTCACCCATACGTCACTGGGGAACCCCATGGCTTCCCTCACCAGCGTCAGAGGGAGCGGGGTCAGGTGACGGGTGGCCCCGCCCTCCTAATATAAGAAACGTCAGCGCTGGGATCCCCGCAGTGTCTCCGCAGTGGAGACAGAAGACAGATGCATGTATAGACAGCACTGGACTGCGAGATCCCCCGTCGCTGGATCAGATCAGCCATCGCTGGACCTCGGAGAGATGATCATCCATCGCTGGATAGCAAGAGTGGATCAGCACCGCTGGAATCTTTTTTTTTATTTTTTTTTATTTTTAATAAAGGAATTTTTCAAAAGTGTGTTTGTCTTATTTAACCATTTTTACACTTTCTTTGTGAAATGGTAGGTGTACTTTTGTACCCCCTTACCATTTCAAACAGGGGGGGGGCAGGATCTGGGGGACCCCTTGTTAAAGGGGGCTTCCAGATTCTGATAAGCCCCCTACCCGCAGACCCCCACAACCACCAGCCAGGGTTGTGGGGATGAGGCCCTTGTCCCCATCAACATGGGGACATGGTGCTTTGAGGGGTCACAGACCCCCAAAGCATCCTCCCAATGTTGAGGGCATGTGGCCTGGTACGGTTCAGGAGGGGGGGCGCTCTCTCGTTCCCCCTCTTTTCCTGCGGGCCTGCCAGGTTGCGTGCTCGGATAAAGGGTCTGGTATGGATTTTTAGGGGGATCCCCACGTCAATTTTTATTTTATTTTATGCGGGGTTCCCCTTAATATCCATACCAGACCTGAAGGTTTTTTTTTTTTTTTTTATTTAACATGGGGTTCCCCTTAATATCCATAACAGACCTGAAGGGCCTGGTAATTGAATTTAGGGGAACCCCCACGCTTTTTTTTTTGCTTTTTTTTTGTTTTCTTTTTTATCAATGAATGAATTGTCGACTAATACAGAGAACACTCATTGAGTGTTCTCTGTATTACGGGAGCCGACAATGGAAAGTGATTTTAAAAGACTTTTTTTCCTTGCGAAATGACACTTTGAGCAGGGACAGTTCTAAGCACGGAAAACATGTGCCCCTTCACAGGCATACTATAAACACCCCCCAGGTACGAAATTTAAAGGAATATTACACTTTTATTGTTTCACTTTAATCATAATTAAAATCACTGCTCCTGAAAAAACTGATGTTTTTAAAACTTTTTTTTGCATTGATCCATGTCCCCTGGGGCAGGACCCAGGTCCCCAAACACTTTTTAGGACAGTAACTTGCATATTAGCCTTTAAAATTAGCACTTTAGATTGTGAACGTTCGAGTCCCATAGACTTTAATAGGGTTCTAAAGTTCACACAAAGTTTAGGTCTGTTCGCAGGTTCTGGTGCGAACCAAACAGGGGGGTGTTCAGCTCATCCTTAGTCATGAGTATTAGAGAACATGTCAACAATGACATAAAAGTGTGAATATCAAAAAACAAGTTAACAAAGGCTTGAAAAACAGATTATTGTATGTGGAGGACCTCAGCACAAAAACAGACAATATGAACTTGGTGCCACCTGAATTGGACACAAAAACGAGTGTACCTGTAAACTGTGGGGCGGGCTCAAGGATGCACCCCATCAGGGGCAAGAGCGATCAGGGTCTAAGCCCAGATTGTATGTACAAAAACTTTCTTTATTCCTCAAATGGCCGCAGTAAAAGGCCCCCTGGTCTGCGAGTGCCTGGCAGGCAATAGTAAGCCAGACATCATGCATCAATGCTTACAGCAGGCCCAGCCTTCAAGGGGCAAAAAAAAAAAATGGGGGGGGGGTGGCTAAAGGAAGCTCGTCCATTACCGCAATAAGCAGAGACCTTTACAATAGGGAGTAAGGGGGGAAGAGAAAAAAAATCAAAAACAAAAGATAAAAAATCAAAATCAAAATGAGAAAATAATATATAAAAATATATAATATTGTTAAAAACTGAAAAATTGAAAAAGATTATGCAACGGGGAGGGGGGGGGGGGGGGGGAGAGAAGGTAGTCGTTACCTGAGTGCAACAATTGTCCAAGGAGAGATCAGGGCGGTACCCCAGTCCACCATCACCAGCACTTAAGCTGGGCTACTATGGTCCGGGGTTGTGGATCTGCATAGTCCATCTGAGGTTCAAAGGAAGACTTGTTTGCTTCTTACCAGAGTAACAGATGTGGTTCAGGGGTAATTAGCCCCATCCGGCTAGCGGCATAAATTGCAGCAGGTTCAAGATCTATGAGTTGGCCAGCTGCACAAAGTCAGGAAAAAAAAGTAATTTGCAGTTTTCTAGCGATGTCCACCTGTAGAAACCTCTTGAAATCTCTGGACCTTGAGAGAACGGAGGGCTTGGGATCCGTGTTGAGAGGACTGCGAGGATCTTGTTGGAGCCCGGGAAGGACCCGGGCGGGCCATGGAAGCTTCAGGTTGGGAAGGAGGGAGGTCAAACTGCAGCTCCTGGAATTGCCGCCGTAGATCCAGCAAGGATGAAGCATGAAACTGACGTCCCAGGTGGTAAAAGGAGAGTTTAAAGGGGAACCCCCACCTGTAACGGATGTTTCTGGCTTGCAAGATTTGCAGATAGGGCTTCATATTCCGCCTTTTAGCGATAGTAACCGGGGAAAGATCTGCAAATAGTTGGAGGGAGTTTCCCTGAAATGAAATGTCTGGCAATTCTCTGGCCGATTGGAGAAGCCGTTCCTTGGTTCTGTAGGAGTGAAATTTTATGATTACGTCCCTGGGAGGACCCTCAGTAGGCTTGGGGACGAGGGACCTATGTATACGGTTGAATTCTAGGCGTTCCGTAGGGATATCAGGTGCAAGCTCCTGGAAAAACACTGTAGCTGTTCCCTGGAGGTCTGTAATGGCCTCCGGGAGGCCGCGTATATGCAGGTTACCTCTGCAGGCCCTATTTTCAGAGTCCTCGAGCTTGTCCTGGAGATTAACAAGTTCAGCATTAAATTTTTCCACCTCTTCCTCATGCCCCTCCAGTACTGTGGTTGTTAAGTCCATCCTCTCTTCCAACTGATTAGTGCAGTGTCCTAGCTCTTTAAGACCCTTCACCAGCTCAGCAGATAGCTTGCGAGAGGCTACATTGATTTCATCCCTCACTATAGTGCGGAATTTCTGAAGCAGAGCTTCGGAGCTAGTGTCCACAGGACTTGCTAGGTTAGAAGGGAACTGAGACAAGCTATCGTCTGAGTGCTGTGTGGCATCATCAGGCTCCGGCGGTTCAGGTGCCATCTTGCCCTTCCCCTCCACCTTCCCCCGAGCTGGAGAGGATTTCTGTTGTGATCTGTTGTGGGGACGGTTCTGGGGCGTATTATACATACCCGCCGGTTGCCCAATAGTGTCCACAGCGGATGGGCTAGATGTGGCAGTGACTTGCAGCGGGATGTGCCTTATCCACCGAGTGGAACGTTCAGACGGCGTGGAGCTACGAGACTAAGCTGCCATATTCCCAGCGTCCGCGCATTCTCCCCGAGACTGCCTTTTTCAATTGGTCATTACATTTTTTTAAGTTCCTCTATATATACCCATGATCAAACTCAAAGGCGAAACAGATGCAGGTCTGTCTTTAAGGCAGAGCAAAAGGGGCAGCTGCTCTGGGCCCTGTCACTGTTGTGGGGCCCAAAACAGCTGCCTCATACTTGCCAACTATCCAGGTTTAAATTCCCTTGTCCCTTGAAGTTTTAGTCCTGTGCTGTGTTCCGATATCTCAGTGTGAAGTGCTGCTACTAATACTGCTCAGCTCTGCACTATTGTTGTGTACATATGATTCACCTGCAGACCCTGTGTTTACATGTAAATAACCATCATTCAAATGTAAATAGCAGTGGCAATACTAAGTAAATAGCTGCGGCCGGTGGAATTGATATGTAAATAAAGGCGACATTCATATGTATATCATGCTCCCCTGCAGTGAGGAGATGATGTGCTGTAACCTCTAGCAACCAATCAGTGAGTCATAATGTGTGCCATAACCTCTAGCAACCAGTCAGTAAGCAGTAATCAGTAATGAAATGCTGTAACAGACTAGCAACCAATCACATTTACTGCCTGATCTGATACAGTAACTGATTTTGTGTCTAGCTGCTATTTATTGTATGTCTCAGAGCAGGTGGAGAGTGAAATTGCATGGGGGGGGGGCAAGAACATTTTTGCCCAGGGTCCAATCAATATTAAAGATGGCCCTGAACAGATGTAATGTCATGTTGAAATGTTGAAAAATATATGAAAAGCAAAATTTCTCATCAAAGTAGCAAACAAGTCGCATGGATCGCATCAATAGCATCAAATGTTTCTTTAGCTATGAATAATGGTAGGGCGTGAAACGCATTAGATATTTGCCCTGTTTTTTCCCTATTTATGAGGTGATTGTATTTGGATTTTATCATTTGACAATAAAGATGCCTTTTTTTGATGTGCGCCCATCCAGGACTTCTTTCTCTCTACAAGTAGAACTACAAGCGTCACCAGTCGTTTTGTCTGTGCTTCCCAGGGTTGCCTATAAATATTATCGGGATTGAAGAGGCACCCTACATTTGGGACTACAATTGCAGTCCATATTCAAACATTCTGAACAAAGGGCGTTTCTCCCAATTCATCACCTTTAACACCAGTGATTCAGAACCCAGACTGCACGCTAGGGATGAGCCAAATACCCCCCGGTTCGGTTCGCACCAGAACTTTCGAACGGACCCCAAAATCGTACGAACTTTAGAACCCCATTGAAGTCTATGGGACTCGAACGTTCGAAATTAAAAGTGCTAATTTTAACGGCTAATATGCAAGATACTGTCCTAAAAAGGGTTTGGGGGCCTGGCTCCTGCTCCAGGGAACATGGGTCAATGCCTAAAATGTTTTTAAAAATGGCCGTTTTGGCGGGAAAACTGATTTTAAAGTGAAAAAAAAAATGAAACATTCCTTTAAATATGGTGCCTGGGGGATGTCTGTAGTATGCCTGTGAAGTGCCACGTGTTTCCCGTGTTTAGAACAGTCCCTGCACAAAATGACATTAAACGGAAATAACATCATTTAAAACTGCTTGCGGTTTTAATGTTATATCGGGTTCCTGCAATATGGTTGAAAATCACTGAGAAAAATGGCATGGGTAGCCCTCCCTGCCCATTACCAGCCCCTTTGGGTCTTGTACGCATATTAAGGGGAACCCCGTACCCATATTAAAAAAAGGAAATGCGTGTGGCCCCCAGGCCCTATATACTCAGAACAGCAGTATACAGGCGGTGCAAACAAGACAAGAACTGTGTAGGTTTGTTGTGTTAAGTTGAATCTGTTTGTAATTTTCAACTGGTACATTTTTAAAGTGTAGCTCCAGTCAAAAAAACTATTTTTAAGCTTTTTGGAAAACATAGGGGAGGGTTATCACCCCTGTATAATTTGTTTTGTCGTCCATCTTTTTTCATCTCACTTGCTGTTGTCTCCTTCCGTTTGCAAGTAGGAGATGTTTGTAAGTTGGATGTTTGAAAGTAGGGGCCTGCCCTATATGCTCTGCAGAAATGGCGGAACAAGGTGTTGGTTTTGCCACAACATTGTAAGCCCTCAAAGTGACTCTTGGTGGGCGCTGGAGCGCCCTGCTGTGAACGATTATATCAAGAATTGTAATTACATGCCATTGTTGAACAGTGGTAGAACAATTGACCTTTGGTGGTTGTGGTGCCGGTGCCACAACACTATAAGTTCTCACAGTTACTCTGGGTGGGCACAGGAAGGGGCCCTCCTGTGAAATATTATATCAAGAATTGTAATTACATGTCCCTGTTAAACAGGGGCAGAAAAATTTGGCCTTAGGCACTGGTGCTGGTGCCACGACATTGCAACCTCTCCCATATACTCTAGTTTTATTGCAGGAATTAGCCCTGCTGCAAAGCATTGCATCAAAAATTGTAATTAAACGCCCCTGTTAAACAGGGGCAGAAAAATTGGGCCTTAGGCACTGGTGCTGGTGCCACGACACTGCAACCTCTCCCATATACTCTAGTTTTATTGCAGGAATTAGCCCTGCTGCAAAGCATTGCATCAAAAATTTTAATCAAACGCCCCTGTTAAACAGGGGCAGAAAAATTGGGCCTTAGGCACTGGTGCTGGTGCCACCACACTGCAACCTCTCCCATATACTCTAGTTTTATTGCAGGAATTAGCCCTGCTGCAAAGCATTGCATCAAAAATTGTAATTAAACGCCCCTGTTAAACAGGGGCAGAAAAATTGGGCCTTAGGCACTGGTGCTGGTGCCACCACACTGCAACCTCTCCCATATACTCTAGTTTTATTGCAGGAATTAGCCCTGCTGCAAAGCATTGCATCAAAAATTGTAATTAAACGCCCCTGTTAAACATGGGCAGAAAAATTGGGCCTTAGGCACTAGTGCTGGTGCCACCACACTGCAACCTCTCCCATATACTCTAGTTTTATTGCAGGAATTAGCCCTGCTGCAAAGCATTGCATCAAAAATTGTAATTAAACGCCCCTGTTAAACAGGGGCAGAAAAATTGGGCCTTAGGCACTGGTGCTGGTGCCACCACACTGCAACCTCTCCCATATACTCTAGTTTTATTGCAGGAATTAGCCCTGCTGCAAAGCATTGCATCAAAAATTGTAATTAAACGCCCCTGTTAAACAGGGGCAGAAAAATTGGGCCTTAGGCACTGGTGCTGGTGCCACCACACTGCAACCTGTCCCATATACTCTAGTTTTATTGCAGGAATTAGCCCTGCTGCAAAGCATTGCATCAAAAATTGTAATTAAACGCCCCTGTTAAACAGGGGCAGAAAAATTGGGCCTTAGGCACTGGTGCTGGTGCCACCAAACTGCAACCTCTCCCATATACTCTAGTTTTATTGCAGGAATTAGCCCTGCTGCAAAGCATTGCATCAAAAATTGTAATTAAACGCCCCTGTTCAACAGGGGCAGAAAAATTGGGCCTTAGGCACTGGTGCTGGTGCCACCACACTGCAACCTCTCCCATATACTCTAGTTTTATTGCAGGAATTAGCCCTGCTGCAAAGCATTGCATCAAAAATTGTAATTAAACGCCCCTGTTAAACAGGGGCAGAAAAATTGGGCCTTAGGCACTGGTGCTGGTGCCACCACACTGCAACCTCTCCCATATACTCTGGTTTTATTGCAGGAATTAGCCCTGCTGCAAAGCATTGCATCAAAAAATTTACTTAAACGCCCCTGTTAAACAGGGGCAGAAAAATTGGGCCTTAGGCACTGGTGCTGGTGCCACCACACTGCAACCTCTCCCATATACTCTATTTTTATTGCAGGAATTAGCCCTGCTGCAAAGCATTGCATCAAAAATTGTAATTAAACGCCCCTGTTAAACAGGGGCAGAAAAATTGGGCTGATGGCATCACCCAGAACCAGAAATGTTCTTCCAACATATCAGCGGAGGAGGAAGAGGATAGACAATCAACATAACAGGACATTCACTCAGCATCAGCATAGGCAGTCTTGAAGGGATGTGATATTTCAAAAAAAATTATTCGGTTACATCAGCTTCAGGTGCTTGGTAGCTGTGGGTGATCCAAGACTGATTCATCTTGATGAAGGTCAGTCGATCAACTGATTCGGTGGACAGGCGCACCCTGTGATCGGTAACAAAGCCACCAGCAGCACTGAAGGTGCGTTCCGAAAAAGAACGCTGGATGCAGGACAGGCCAGTAGCTCAATTGCATACTGTGCAAGCTCTGGCCAGTGATCCATCCTCAAGACCCAGTAAGCCAGAGGATTTTCGGTGGGAAAGGTGTCCAAGTCTGACCTTGCCCCTAGGTATTCCTGCACCATGTAAATCAGACGCTGGCGATGGTTGCTGGAACCGATCATACCTTGGGGCTGCGGACTAAAAATTGTCTGAAAGCATCAGTCAGACGGCCACCTTCTCCACCGCTCCTTCTGACCGATGCCTCAGCAACACGTTGTCCAGGACCAGAAGTTTGTAACCTCCCAGTCTCTGGGAACGCGTTGCACAGACCCTTCTGCAAGGCCTCCCGGAGATGTCTCATCCTCTGCTCCCTCTGCAATGGCAAGATAAGGTAGGCAACCTTACCCTTGTACCGTGGATCAAGGAGAGTGGACAGCCAGTAATGGTCCCTCTCCTTTATCCGAAGAATACGAGGATCCTTCCGCAGGCTTTGCAGGATCAGGGAGGCCATGCAGCGTAGGTTAGCTGAGGCATTCGGTCCGGAGTCCTCTGGGTCACTAAGAGGCTACCTCCTCCCAGCCACGTACAAGTCCACGTGTTTCTTGGGACTGTAAATCATCCCTACAAGACTGCTGCTGCTGATGCTGAGTACCAGCCTCCACCTCCATGCTGACACAATCATCCTCCTCCTCCTCTTCCTCCTCCTCATCCTCTTCCTGTGTGATGGGTGGCACAGCAGGAACACTGTCTGGATAAAGGGGGCCTTGAGAGGCAAGGAAGTCCTCCTCTTCCTGCCTCTGTTCTGTCTCAAGTGCCCTGTCCATTATTCCATGCAGCGTATGCTCCAAGAGGTGGACAAGAGGTACAGTGTCACTGATGCATGCACTGTCACTGCTCACCATCCTTGTGGCCTCCTCAAACGGTGACAGGACAGTGCATGCATCCCTGATCATGCCCCACTGGCGTGGTGAGAAAAAACCGAGCTCCCCTGACCCTGTCCTGGTGCCGTAGTCGCACAGGTACTCATTGATGGCCCTCTGCTGCGTGTGCAGCCGCTGCAGCATGGCCAACGTTGAGTTCCACCTGGTGGGCATGTCACATATAAGGCGGTTCTTGGGCAGGTTCAACTCCTTTTGGAGCTCAGCCAGCCGAGCACAGGCATTAAATGATCGGCGGAAATGCACACAGACTTTCCTGGTCTGCTTCAGGACATCCTGTAAGCCGGGGTACCTGCCCAAGAACCGCTGCACCACCAGGTTAAGGACATGAGCTACACAGGGCACATGGGTCAGTTGTCTCTGTCGGAGGGCGGAGAGGAGGTTGGTGCCATTGTCGCAAACCACCATTCCTGGCTTAAGCTGGCGTGGCGTCAACCACCTCTCAGCCTGCCCCTGCAGAGCTGACAAAACATCCACCCCAGTGTGGCTCCTGTCCCCCAAACAAACCAGCGCAAGCACGGCATGGCATCGTTTTGCCTGCGTACTTGCGTAGCCCCTGGAACGCCTACGGAGCACCGCTGGTTCTGAGGACAGAGCACTGGAAGAGGCCATGGAGGAAGAAGAAGAGGAGGGGGTGGAGGAGAGAGGTGTGTCACAACCAATAGTAGCATTTTGGAGGCGTGGTGGCGGAACAACCTCCAACACTACTGCACCTTGTCCTGCATCCTTCCCAGCTGCCAGAAGAGTGACCCAATGGGCCGTGAAAGACAGGTAACGTCCCTGTCCATGCCTGTTGGACCATGAGTCAGCGGTAATATGCACCTTACCGCTGACCGTCCTGTCCAGCGAGGCAAGGACATTGCCTTCCACATGCCGGTAGAGAGGCGGAATTGCCTTCCGTGAGAAAAAGTGGCGTTTGGGGACCTGCCACTGAGGAACCGCACATTGTACAAACTCACGGAAGGGGGCCGAGTCTACCAACTGGAAAGGCAGCAGTTGAAGTGCTAGCAATTTAGCCAAGCTAGCATTCAACCGCTGGGCATGTGGATGGCTGGGAGTGAACTTCTTTCGCCGGTCCAGCAGCTGGGGCAGGGACATTTGCCTGCTATAATCGGACGTGGGTGTACTGCTAGCAGAGTGCCCGGAAGCACTTGGCTGTGACACACCTAATTCTACACCTTCATTCCACTCAGAGCAGGTTTCAGAGAGGACTGAAGGTCTAGTGGGGTTGGAGATGCCAGCTGATGAGGACCAAGGAGAGGTCCGCTTTGTTCTTTGGTGTGGGTCTTTGAGGTACACTTGCCAACGAGCTGCATGGCAGGTCAACATAATTCTGGTCAAGCATGTGGTGCCCAAGTGGCTGATGTTTTGGCCACGCGAGATACGCTTGAGACATATGTTGCAAATAGCAGCGGTGCGATCTGATGCACTCGTCTCAAAAAAGGCCCACACCAAAGAACTTTTAGAATAACGCGCAGAGGCAGCGCCCTGCACAGGCGGAGCTATGCGGTGTGATTCAGTCGGTGTGCTGCCCCTAAGCTGGCCCCCGGAGGGCATCCTGCCTCGTTGGACATGTGCCTCCTCCTCTCTCCTACCAGGCACCCACGTGGAGTCAGTGCTTTCATCATCCTCTCCCTCTTCATCGCTGTAGCAAACCTGGCAATATGCTGCAGCTTGTGGAACATGACTGCCAGATTGCTGTCCTTCTTGAGCATTCCCTCTCTCTGCATTCACACTACTGCCTTCCTCTAGCTGAGTGTCATCATCAGAGCCTGCAAAACACTGGGCATCCTCCTGGAGCATGTACCCAACACAGTGCTCAAAGAGTTCTGGAGACTCCTCAGGAGGACGTGGTGGGTCTAGGGAAGGAGTCACTGATGATGACATTGAGAGGAGGGAAGAAGATGCGTTGGCAGCTGCTTTGCTAGTACACTGAGACTGGGTGAGAGAGGATGAGGAGGATGAAGAGGGCTTGGTCATCCACTCTACCAAGTCATTGACATGTTGCAGTTCAACATGTCCAGCTGCCGAAAAGAAGGACAAGCGTGTCCCATGGCCACGTGCTGATGACAATGCACCGTGTCCACGACCAGCACTGTTGTCTCTAGACAAAGAGCCTGCTTGCCCTCTTTTATCGGCTCGCGCCTGTCTGCCTCTCCTTGCTGGCCTTCCAGACATGGTAATGGCCTGAAGGGAGTTGGGTAAAACAGCAGTTGGGTAGTGTATATTGTGCTGGAGGCACACAACACCCACTAACTCCTGCAGATGCCTTTAGTATAGAACACCAGAGATAAAGGGGTATACTGTAATGGAGTCACACAACACCCACTAAGCCCTGCAGATGGCTCTATTAGAGAACAGCAATAAAGGGTAGATACAGGTGTATATTGTGCTGGAGGCACAAAACACCCACTAACTCCTGCAGATGCCTTTATTATAGAACACCAGAGATAAAGGGGTATATACAGATGTATACTGTGCTGTGCTGGAGGCCTTATATAGTGTGGGGCGTGTACTACACAGCCTGAGCTGTGATTGGCCACAGGCATCCTGCCTGTGGCCAATCATGGCTCTCCTCGCTGCTGGCGCTGTGATTGGCCAAACATGCGGGGTCACAGTGCATGCTTGGCCAATCATGAGCCAGCAATGCACTGCGATGACGGAGTGCATTGTGGGCCGTGAGCGCCACACGATTTTGGCGCGAACGGCCCATAATGTTCGGAATTCGAACAGTCGATGTTCGAGCCGAACATATGTTCGACTCGAACACGAAGCTCATCCCTACTGCACACCTGGGCTTGACAATAAACAGCTTCGGGGCTCGGTAGGACTTGGCATAACTAGACGTATGCACTTCGCTACCTCGCAGGGATGGATGTCTATGCAAAATCTATCCATCCTTTCACAGCCCCCTCTGAGCTCCTGGTCAGCCTTTCAATTGGCACATTATTTAAGGTCTATATCAGATGTAGAACTTCATGTTAGGTCTCTGACACCCTTTGAACATCTATGTGTGGCGGGAGAATATGTACCACACTCATTGTCACTCTTGAAGGCCACATCCCCTCTTATATACGTCACTGGGAGGAGGACCTTCAAATTTCCTTTACAAGCATGCAAATTAAAAGGATTATTTCACTGGCCCCAGGGCCGTCTTTAATATTGATTGGGCCCTGGGCAAAAATTTGCTTAGGGCCCCCCTCCCCCATGCCATTTCGCTCTCCACTTTCTCTGAGACATACAATAAATAGCAGCTAGACTTAAAATCTGATTACTGTATCAAATCAGGCAGCGATTGCGATTGGTCGCCAGAAGTTACAGCATATCATTACTGCTTACCGACTGGTTGCTAGAGGTTACAGCACTCCTTAAGGTTCACTAATTAGTTGCTAGAGGTTACAGCACATGATTTCAGCTTGTTGATTGGCTGCTAGAGATTATTGTACAGTAATACTGCTCACTGGTTGCTGTAGGTTACAGCACATCATCTCCTCATTGCAGGGGGCATGATATACATATGAACGCTGCCTTATTTACATATCAATGCCGTTGGCCTCAGCTATTTACATATGCATGTCACTGCTATTTACATATGAATGCTGGTTATTTACATGTAAACACAGGATCTGCAGGTGAGTCGTCTGTACACAACAACAGGACTAAAACCTCAAGGGACAAGGGAATGTAAACTGGGATAGTTGGCAAGTATGAGGCAGCTGCTTTGGGCCCCACAACAATGACAGGGCCCAGGGCAGCTGCCCCTTTTGCCCTGCCTTAAAGACGGCCCTGGTTCTGGCCCTACTTAATAAACTCTCTCTGCAAATCTCTAACCTATGTTAGCATTGCAAGAAAGAACCAGGGACATTATTACATATTTTTGGGGTATGCCCTTTAATTATACCATTTTGTAAGGAAGTGGGGAACTGGATTAAATAATTGACATCAGTTGATCTTGGTTCGGACCCTCTGGGATAACTCCTGCACCTAAATCTGATACCCCTTCATAAATATAAAAATGCATTGGTAGCACACATGCTGAACGCTGCCCAGGCATGTATCGCAGACCAATGGAAATCTTCTACTATACCACCTGTGAAACATTGGTTTTCCAGAATAGAATTTATTAGGACAATGGAAAAAATGAAAGCCTTATTCTATGGTAGAGAGGAGAAATGTAGGGAAAACTGGCAGCCATGGATGACCTTTACTTGTACACCTCAGCAGGGGCGGACTGACAACTCATGGGGCCCCCTGGCAATAGAAGATCATGGGGCCCCCTTGATCCCAACACTCAAGCTACACCTGCACAGGTACACTGGAGGGAGAACGCACACACATGCGGACACTGGGGGGAGAACGCACACACAGGGGGACACTGGAGGGAGAACGCACACACAGGGGGACACTGGGGGGAGAACGCACACACAGGGGGACACTGGAGGGAGAATGCACACACAGGGGGACACTGGAGGGAGAAAGCACACACAGGGGGACACTGGGGGGAGAACGCAAACACAGGGGGACACTGGGGGGAGAACGCACACACAGGGGGACACTGGATGGAGAATGCACACAAAGAGGGACACTGAGGGGAGAACGCACACACACACACAGGGGGACCCTGGAGGGAGAATGCACACACAGAGGGACACTGGGGGGAGAACGCACACACAGGGGGACACTGGAGGGAGAACGCACACACAGGGGATCACTGGAGGGAGAACGCACACACAGGGGGACACTGGAGGGAGAACGCACACACACAGGAACACTGGAGGGAGAATGCACACACACACAGGGGGACACTGGAGGGAGAACGCACACACACACACAGGGGGACCCTGGAGGGAGAACGCACACACAGGGGGGCACTGGGGGGAGAAAACGCACACACAGGGGGACACTGGAGGGAGAACGCACACACACAGGAACACTGGAGGGAGAATGCACACACACACAGGGGGACACTGGAGGGAGAACGCACACACACACACAGGGGGACCCTGGAGGGAGAACGCACACACAGGGGGGCACTGGGGGGAGAAAACGCACACACAGGGGGACACTGGAGGGAGAATGCACACACAGGGAGACACTGGAGGGAGAACGCACACACAGGGGGACAATGGAGGGAGAACACACACACAGGGGGACACTGGAGGGAGAGCACACACACACACACACACACACACACAGGGGGACACTGGAGGGAGAACACACACACACGGGGAGATACTGGAGGGAGAACACACACACACGGGGACACTGGAGGGAGAACGCACACACGGGGTAACACTGGAGGGAGAACACACGGGGGACACTGGAGGGAGAACGCACACACAAGGGGGACACTGGAGGGAGAACGCACACACACACAGGGGGACACTGGAGGGAGAACGCACACACACAGCAACACTAGAGGGAGAACGCACACACACACAGGGGGACATTGGAGGGAGAATGCACACACACACACACACACACACACACACACACACACACACACACACAGGGGGACACTTTGGGGAGAATACACACATAGGGGGACACTGGAGGGAGAATGCACACACAGGGGGACACTGGGGGGAGAACGTACACACAGGGGGACACTGGAGGGAGAACACACACACAGGGGGA
Organism: Lithobates pipiens; assembly: GCF_037356315.1. NCBI lineage: Eukaryota > Metazoa > Chordata > Amphibia > Anura > Ranidae > Lithobates > Lithobates pipiens. Next base: position 171,365,215 of record NW_027507785.1, on the reverse strand, counting down.
CACTGGAGGGAGAACGCACACACAGGGGGACACTGGAGGGAGAACGCACACACAGGGGGAAACTGGGGGGAGAATGCACACACAGGGGGACACTGGGGGGAGAACGCACACACAGGGGGACACTGGAGGGAGAATGCACACACAGAGGGACACTGGGGGGAGAACGCACACACACACACAGGGGGACCCTGGAGGGAGAATGCACACACAGGGGGACACTGGAGGGAGAACGCACACACAGGGGGACACTGGAGGGAGAACGCACACACACAGGAACACTGGAGGGAGAATGCACACACACACAGGGGGACACTGGAGGGAGAACGCACACACAGGGGGACACTGGGGGGAGAACGCAAACACAGGGGGACACTGGGGGGAGAACGCACACACAGGGGGACACTGGATGGAGAATGCACACAAAGAGGGACACTGAGGGGAGAACGCACACACACACACAGGGGGACCCTGGAGGGAGAATGCACACACAGAGGGACACTGGGGGGAGAACGCACACACAGGGGGACACTGGAGGGAGAACTCACACACAGGGGATCACTGGACGGAGAACGCACACACAGGGGGACACTGGAGGGAGAACGCACACACACAGGAACACTGGAGGGAGAATGCACACACACACAGGGGGACACTGGAGGGAGAACGCACACACACACACAGGGGGACACTGGGGGGAGAAGACGCACACACAGGGGGACACTGGAGGGAGAATGCACACACAGGGGGACACTGGAGGGAGAACGCACACACAGGGGGACAATGGAGGGAGAACAAACACACAGGGGGACACTGGAGGGAGAGTACACACAGGGGGACACTGGAGGGAGAACGCACACACACACACACACACACACACACACAGGGGGACACTGGAGGGAGAACACACACGGGGAGATACTGGAGGGAGAACACACACACACGGGGGACACTGGAGGGAGAACGCACACACGGGGTAACACTGGAGGGAGAACACACAGGGGACACTGGAGGGAGAACGCACACACAAGGGGGACACTGGAGGGAGAACGCACACACACAGCAACACTAGAGGGAGAACGCACACACACACAGGGGGACATTGGAGGGAGAATGCACACACACACACACACACAGGGGGACACTTTGGGGAGAATACACACACAGGGGGACACTGGAGGGAGAATGCACACACAGGGGGACACTGGGGGGAGAACGTACACACAGGGGGACACTGGAGGGAGAACGCACACACAGGGGGACACTGGAGGGAGAACGCACACACAGGGGGACACTGGAGGGAGAATGCACACACAGAGGGACACTGGGGGGAGAACGCACACACACACACACAGGGGGACCCTGGAGGGAGAATGCACACACAGGGCGACACTGGAGGGAGAACGCACACACAGGGGGACACTGGAGGGAGAACGCACACACACAGGAACACTGGAGGGAGAAGGCACACACACACACACAGGGGGACACTGGAGGGAGAACGCACACACACACACAGGGGGACCCTGAAGGGAGAACGCACACACAGGGGGACACTGGGGGGAGAAAACGCACACACATGGGGACACTGGAGAGAGAACGCACACACAGGGGGACACTGGAGGGAGAACGCACACACAGGGGGACACTGGAGGGAGAACACACACACAGGGGGACACTGGAGGGAGAACACACACACACAGGGGGACACTGGAGAGAGAACGCACACACACACACACACACACACAGAGGAACACTGGAGGGAGAACACACACACACACAGGGGGATACTGGAGGGAGAACACACACACAGGGGGACACTGTAGGGAGAACGCACACACGGGGTGACACTGGAGGGAGAACACACGGGGGACACTGGAGGGAGAACGCACACACGAGGGCGACACTGGAGGGAGAGTGCACACACACACAGGGGGACGCTGGAGGGAGAACGCACACACACAGGAACACTAGAGGGAGAACGCACACACACACAGGGGGACATTGGAGGGAGAACGCACACACAGGAGGACACTGGAGGGAGAACGCACACACAGGGGGACACTGGAGGGAGAATGCACACACAGGGGGGACACTGGAGGGAGAATGCACACACAGGGGGACACTGAAGGGAGAATGCACACACAGGGGACACTGGAGGGAGAACACACACATACAGGGGGACACTGGAGGGAGAATGCACACACACACAGGGGGACACTGGAGGAAAAACACACATACAGGGGGACACTGGAGGAAAAACGCACACACACACACACACACAGGAACACTGGAGGGAAAACGCACACACATACAGGAACACTGGAGGGAGAACACGCACACACACAGGGGGACACTGGAGGGAGAACGCACACACAGGGGGACACGCATACAGGAGGACACGCACACTGGAGGATACGCACACAGGGGGACATGCACACAGGAGGACACGCAAACAGGGGGACACGCACACAGGGGGACACTCACACAAGAGGACATGCATACTGGAGGACACTCACACAGGGGGACACACACACAGGGGGACGCGCACACAGGGGGACATGCAAACAATAGGACATGCACACAGGAGGACACGCACACAGGGGGACACGCACACAGGGGAACACTCACACAGGAGGACACACACACAGGGGGACACACACACAGGTGGACACGCACACAGGAGGACACGCACACAGGGGGACACGCACACAGGAGGACACGCACACAGGGGGACACTCACACAAGAGGAAATGCACACTGGAGGACACTCACACAGGGGGACACGCACACAGGGGGACACTCAAACAATAGGACATGCACACAGGAGGACACGCACACAGGGGGACACGCACACAGGGGAACACTCACACAGGAGGACACGCACACATGGGGGACACGCACACATGGGGGACACGCACACAGGAGGACACGCACACAGGGGGACACGCACACAGGGGGACACGCACACAGGAGGACATGAACACAGGAGGATATGCACACAGGGGCACATCCACACAGGAGGATATGCACACAGGGGGACACGCACACAGGAGGACACGCACATAGGAGGACATGCACACAGGGGGACATGCACACAGGAGGATATGCACACAGGAGGATATGCACACAGGGGGACATGCACACAGGGGGACATGCACACAGGGGGACACTGGAGGGAGAATGCACACACAGGGGACACTGGAGGGAGAACACACACATACAGGGGGACACTGGAGGGAGAATGCACACACACATAGGGGGACACTGGAGGAAAAACACACATACAGGGGGACACTGGAGGAAAAACGCACACACATGGGGACACTGGAGGGAAAACACACACACACACAGGAACACTGGAGGGAAAACGCACACACATACAGGAACACTGGAGGGAGAACACGCACACACACACAGGGGGACACTGGAGGGAGAACGCACACACAGGGGGACACGCATACAGGAGGACACGCACACTGGAGGATACGCACACAGGAGGACACGCACACAGGGGGACACGCACACAGGGGGACACTCACACAAGAGGACATGCACACTGGAGGACACTCACACAGGGGGACACACACACAGGGGGACGCGCACACAGGGGGACACGCAAACAATAGGACATGCACACAGGAGGACATGCACACAGGGGGACATGCACACAGGAGGATATGCACACAGGAGGATATGCACACAGGGGGACATGCACACAGGGGGACACGCACACAGGGGAGCATGCACACAGGAGGATATGCACACAGGAGGATTTGCACACAGGAGGATATGCACACAGGGGGACATGCACACAGGAGGATATGCACACAGGAGGACATGAAGACAGGGGGACACGCACACAGGGAGACACGCACACAGGAGGACACGCACACATGGGGGACACGCACACAGGGGGACACGCACACAGGAGGACACGCACACAGGGGGACACGCACACAGGAGGACACAAACACAGGAGGATATGCACACAGGGGGAAATGCATACAGGGGCACATGCACACAGGATTATATGCACACAGGGGGACACGCACACAGGGGGACACGCACACAGGGGGACACGCACACAGGGGGACGCGCACACAGGAGGACACGCACACAGGGGGACGCGCACACAGGAGGACACGCACACAGGAGGATATGCACACAGGGGGACATGCACACAGGAGGATATGCACACAGGAGGATATGCACACAGGGGGACATGCACACAGGGGGACACGCACAGGGGGGCACGCACACAGGAGGATATGCACACAGGAGGATTTGCACACAGGAGGATATGCACACAGGGGGACATGCACACAGGGGGACATGCACACAGGAGGATATGCACACAGGAGGATATGCACACAGGGGGACATGAACACAGGGGGACACGCACACAGGGGGACATGTACACAGCACAGGAGGACATGCAAATAGGGGGACACACACAGCCAGGAGGACACTGTGGGGTGGGGGGACCCGGGGCCCTTACATCTGTACACTCCCCCCCATCACATGTAGCGGCCCTGGTGTCTCAGCTTCACTCACCGAGTCACCGGATGCTGTTAATAGTACTTCTAATAGCCCGCTGCTCCCCGCCAGCCCCTCCACTCTTCCTGTCCGTCCCAGGTGATGTCACGACGCATACAGTACAAGCACCTGGGACGGACAGGAGGGAAGGAGGGGCCGGCGGGGAGCAGCACACAGTTAGCAGTGTTATTATCGGCATCGCGGCATGTAATTCAGCCGCTGCAAGTGGCCTCTCATGTGGAATATCAAATATTACTAGAGCGCAAATAAAACCATGCACTTTTTTTAAACCAAAAGGGTTAAATGTAGATGAGCAAACTTGGGAGCATCTTGTGGTTAACAAGCAATATTACACCAAAAAAGGAATACAATAAAATTCAAATTTGGCAATCTAAAAAAAATAAAATAAAATAAAAAATAAACACATATAACAACACAAGAGAAAAAAACAAATAGTAACCCTCTCTAAAAGCATACAAAGATAAATGTTAACAGAACAAATCAATCAAAAAAGACATAATTGTATCTCAGCTATTAACAATAAAGGAACTCATGTCTCAGTCAATATTCATTCCAAAGGGAGTGAACGTTTGGGCCTGATAAAACCACCTCATTTCCAATCTGGAGACTTCCATGATCATAGTACTTCCCCTCTAGTGGCCAGAAAACTTATCAATTCCCAGGAAGATGGTACCTTCAGGATTACAATCATGCTTCAAAGCATAATGTTTGGAAAGACTGTGCTTGGGGAAACCCCTCTTTATATTTGCTACATGTTCACCCAGTCTAGTCTGCAACATACGTATAGTGCGCCCTATGTATTGAAGCCCACAGGGGCACCAAACAATGTATATGAGATTCTTGGTCGAGCACATAATAAACAGTTTAATAGCAAATGTTTCTTGGGTCGAGGTAGACTGGAATGACTCAGTCCCCCTACTCTTGTTAGCATTTAATTTGCAAATTGAGCATTAACTACAAGGGAAGAAGCCTCCCATGTTCTGAAAATAGACAACTGGTATGACGGTTTTCGCTATCTGCAGAAGTACTATGACATGGGAGGTCTCCAGATTGGAAACAAGGTGGATTTATCAGGCTCAAACGTTCACTCCCTTTGGAATGAAAATTGAATGGGACATGAATTCCTTTATTAATAATAGCTGAGATACAATTATGTCTTTTTTGATTAATTTGTTCTGTTAACATTTAGCTTTGTGTGCTTTTAGAGGGGGTTACTATTTGTTTTTTCCCTTGTGTTGTTATATGTGTTTATTTTTTAATTATTTTTTTTTTTTAGATTGCTAAGTATGAATTTTATTGTAATCCTTTTTGGTGTAATATTGCTTGTTAACCACAAGATGTCACCGCTTCCCAAGTTTTGGTTTAAAAAAAATGTACATGGTCTTTATTTGCTCTCTAGTAATATTTTATTTATTTTTATACTATTATTTTTGGGCTATATGTGCACAATCTTTAGCCGTTCTTAGTGGTCATTGGCTTCTGGTTGAAGTTCCAGTTTCTAGAGCGCAAGCGATTTCCGGCTCCTGGTAAGCACTTAGCCTCCGGTGTTTACGCCAGCCGGCCCCTTATAAATTGAAATAACACACGCCTTAAACACGCCCCTGATGATGCATTTTTATGATGAAACGTTGGGTGGAGCAAAGACATGTGATGTAGGACGTGGACCGGGAAGCGGCGGCCATCTTACTGGTTGGAAACACTGGTAGTTTCCATATGCCTGCTTGCTTACTTGCAACTTTTATCATTTGTGTGTATTAGCCTTTTTTACTCAATAAATTGCATATTGGAAGTCTGCGCAATGAGCATTCCCTTCTTTTCATCCCATTTTTTTTGTTGGCTGATATCATACAAGATTTTGTTGGACTAAAATTTAGAAGAAACTGTGTTAGCCCTGCCCAATCGATTTTGCTGAACTACTGACTCCTGCCCTTCTCCTCATCTCCACAACAGAATTATTCACAAAATCATATATTAAAAGTTTTCCCTACCCTTTATGTACTGGTTACTATCTGTCCTCCTATATAAGCTAAAGTAGCCGGAGAAATCAATTGCAGTCTGACTGTCATCATACATTACATTATTTTCCATAAAACCCTTTAAGGTTGTTTGCCACAAAAATTTTATCCTTAGATTTCAGCAATTTACTGATAAAACACCACACATATTAAAGTAATTTATTAACTTTATCTAAATTGAGTAAACAAAGCTCTGAATAGAGCAATATTTACCTTCACATTTTGCAGGCTTTTCTGTCCATTGATAAGGAGATTACATGTTATTTATGGAAATGCAATCAAGGTAGCTTTTTAGCTGTTGACTTTTGATTTTTGTTTTATGGACTGAACCTCCTTGTTAATGCATAGGAAATTGTGATGCTGTGCTATGTAGATGGACAGATGGAATGGATGGATAAATGGATTTTTATATTTTCTTCACAAACATTTCACCTTACCTTAACTTATAGATCTTTTTTAACTTATATACAGTATCTCACAAAAGTGAGTACACCCCTCACATTTTTGTAAATATTTTATATCTTTTCTCGTACAAAAGTTTTCATTTTATTTTATGTTAAAATAAATTACATGTACAGAATATAAGACAAATTATTTGATACCAGAAATAAAAAGTAGACATATTGAAGTATGGATGATACAAAGCAAAGAAGAATTTCAAGATATTCTCGTGGGAATGACAATAAATGGCCTTATATATTTTAAAATTTGAAAACATTCTTATAGCTGAGTTTTAAACATTTTAATCCCAAGAAAGTATAAATATGTCTAAAAGAAAATATATGATTTTAAAGTTTTGACCATAACTTCTAAAGTATGTTTATAGTAAGTATTATATAGTAAGGGAAGAACATAAAAGGTATATAGGAGGGGAAGGGGAGGGAATAATTCTCCGGAGGGGGTTTTATATATCAGCTAATGTTGTAATTTTATAAAAAATCTTAATCACCATAACAATAAAACTCGGTTATCAATATTATCTGACGTATAATATTTAATCCAGGGTTTCCATATGATATCAAACCTTGTCATCTGGTTTTTATCTATAGCGTCCATTTTAGCATGGATGAAAGATTGATTCATTCTACGTTTGGTTTCTGCAATATTCACCACATCTGTTTTGGCTATAGTCTGCTTTACGGCTATCAGGAGTGTAAGAACTAATTTGAATTGTTTCTGATTCAGAAAGGCTGGTTTTAAATTAAGGAGAGCTATAATTGGGTCTGGAAAAATTGGACGATCAAAAAATTTTGTAATTATCACAAAGATCTTTTTCCAAAATGATTGTACAATTGGGCAATGCCACCAGGTATGTATATAGGTACCTTTTTCTGGACAGCTACGAAAGCAGAGGCCAGTGTTGTCTGTTGAGAATTTGGCGATTCTCGCAGGAACCAAATACCAGCGTGTGAGAACTTTATATGATGATTCAGACGCCAATATATTTATAGAGGAAGATTTTGTGAAAGACCATACGTTGGACCAAGACCTAGAATCGATCGTACAATCCAAATCTTTTTCCCACTTGGCCACATATTTAGGTATAACAGTATTAGAATTAGATATCAATTGTGTATATAATGATGTAATACGACCTTTAGCATGTGGTTCCTTGAGACAAAATCTTGCAAATTGAGAAATATTATGTAAGTTTACATTTAAATTGAGAAGAGGAGTATAAAAAATTTTGATTTGGAGATATCTGAAATTTTTTGATTGTGGAAGCTTATATAATTCACATAGATCTGTAAAAGATTTTATTGATGTAGTTGAAGTTAAATTATATAGGCAAGTGATACCAGCCTTAGACCAAGCTTTAAAGGTTTGGGGATATTTCCAGGCTGGGTAAAAAGTCGGATTCTTGTGAAAAGATAATAGCAGATTTTGTGGAGATTGCAGACCATGTGAATTTCTATACCTATCCCATATAGATAGAGAGTGCTTAGAAATTGGGTTATTTATAGACTTACGATCCGCAGGTTGTAACCATAATATATTGTTTATAGGAAGAGGATCACAGTCTACAGCTTCAATGAGGACCCATAAAGGAATCTCTGTAGAAGAGTGATATTTTGTTAATTGAGATAATTGAGCTGCCTTATAATATATGTTAAAGTCTGGAAATCCCAAACCACCCAAAGCTTTGGGGAGAACAAGTGTTTTTTTGTGAAGTCTGTGTTTTATTTTCCCCCAAGTAAATTTCGTTACTTTTTGTTGAATCAGCCTAAGAAAATATGCAGGAATATGAATCGGGAGAGTTCTGAATAAATATAAAAATTTCGGAAGAACAGACATTTTTATGATATTGATTTTCCCAAACCATGATATCGGCATTGATGACCAATTAGATAACGACCTTGTAATATTTTTTAATAGAGCTGGGTAATTAGCTGCAAATAAATCGGAGGGGTTAGGAGTAAACTGCACACCCAGATATGGGAGGCTATGATCTACCCACTTAAAGGGTAGTGAATTTTGTAAAGATTGTTTATCTTTCTCGACAAGTGAAATGTTTAATGCTGAAGAATTTTGAATATTGACCTTAAGGCCCAAAATAAATGAGAATTCTTGTAGTACAATGTCAAAAATAAAGTGTAAGCGCTCAACTTATATATATGTGACTCTTAAAGTGATACAAAATTATACGTGCTCCTGTGTATCAAGATATATAAAATAACCCCAAACAAAAAGAAAAAAGGGGGATAATATTGTATTGAAACTAAAAATAGGAAAAAATATATATATAGTGGTCTGTGAGTATATGTGTAAATCAAAAATGGGGACTGTGTGGATATTTATCCCAGTGAAAAGAAAAACCAAACAGTATCCGTAAACATATACAAATATAAATAGTGACAGTGATAAAGTCCATAAACAAACATATGGTCCATATGAAAACGTGCAAGATGTCAATCCAAACGTGTTGTGATAACAGCCAGGACTCTGTGGTGTTATAACCAAAGGAGATGATATTTCACCCTGTGACGGTCCCACCACCTTATAGGGTACAGGCTTACCAGATCTATATGACCCTAGCAGACATACGCCTCAGGGGTCAATCAAAGCTTGTAATCTTGGCCAAAGTAGTCCCAAAGGATGGATATAACAATCGTGTCGTATACGATCCACACAAACGACTAGATGTAATCACTGTTCTTCATATGCATGTACAAATCCGACAACGACGCAGGCATAAAAGATGAAGGAACAAGGCCAACATGGCATAATAACGTTTTTTTTAAAAACTTTAATAAAAAAAAATTGCTCAAACTCACATTTCCAAGATGAATAATGAAGCATGTCAGAGGAAAAATGGCAGTAGTGGAGTCCTCCCGACGCGTTTCGACCTACGGGTCATCATCTGGGGTGGGCTCCCACTACTGACATACTGCCTTATATAGGTACTTACACAATGAAGTGATGCCCCCATGTGTCACAATCATGCCCACTTCCGGTGTATCCAAGATGGCGGACCGGCGTGCGTTCCACGCCTCCGTTATTATGCATTCCACCCATATGTTTAATCTACTTGGACCTGGAAGGCATGATTGGGGATAAAAACAACCCCACTTCCGGTTAGGGTAAAATGGCGGCTTGGCGTGCGTTCCACGCCTCGACAACAATGCGTTCCACCCATTCCGGTTAATGTGGAGAGGAAAAGACTTACTTAATATGGTAATATAACAAGTAGCGAAAAGGGAGCCATCCCCCTGTATAAGCCTTCGTTTAATACAACTCACAAATGAGTATGGAGGTATGCCCATCCCTCTATCGAATCAAAACCCGGAACCGGAAGTGTGCATCAGTGATCACACCGGAACCGGAAGTGAATAAACGTCCGGTACGGAACAGAAATGAACACGAGGCCTGGGTATGGAAAAAACATCGTTTCCTCTCTAATATTACTGAAAAAGGTGCCACAATGACAACTAGTGGCCACAAATGAAATGAATCTTAACATTAAAAAACAATACATACAATGTATCATATTATACACAATATATATCACATAATATGGAATTATGACCATGTAATCTGGATAAACTATCTTATCACATAAAACAAAAATAAAAATAGGTATCAAAATGATCATTTAAAGATGAATAAAAAATTGTAAATGAATTAAAATAAAATAAAATCTATTAGGTGAAATAGACCTACGAATAAACCTGTGTGATGCCAGATCACGTACTGCAGATATTCCAAAAAACTTCTATGAATCATCTATGAAAGCATTAATGTCCCACTCCACATTCATACCGAATGGGGAGTGGGACTGAAGCTCATAGATCCAGAAAGTCTCCAACCTGGAGACCCCACGTGTGAGGGGTCCCCCTCTCCAGGGTGGAGTATATCTATCTATCGCAACGAATTGTGTTCCCCGTAAATCGTTGTTATGGCATTCCCTATAGTGCCTAGGCACCGTATGTTTAGACAATTTACTTTTGATCAAGGAAATGTGTTCGCCAACCCTCGTGGAGAACGGCCTAGTGGTACGGCCAACATACTGCTTCCCACAGGGGCAGGTTATTAGATAAACCACGTATTTAGTTTTACAGGTGCAGAAACATTTGATTGGATACCTTCTCCCTGTTACTGTAGATGTAAATTCAAAAATTTTTCGTTGTGTCAATGTATTATGCTGACATACACTGCATTTTTTGCACGGAAAATAACCTACCAGATTGTGAAAAAAAGTAGGCTGAATTGGGGGATTAATAATGTTAGGAGCTATTTTACTTTGCAAAGTTGGAGCACCTCTAAACAAAACGTTCGCTTTTTCAGGAAGATTTGGACCTAGCACAGGGTCTTTTTTCAGAACCCCCCAATATTTGCTGAAGATCTTTTTTACTTGCCTATACTGCATACTGAAGGTGGTTATAAAAGACCATTTAAATTTGTCATTATCGTTCCGGGGGATTTTGGCCTGTAAAAGAGTATCCCTGTTTATATCTGAGACCTCTTGTAGTTGTTTTTCCAGAGTAGGCGCATAATATCCCTTATCCAAGAACTGTTGTTTCAAATGGTTCGCCTGGTCTAGAAAAATGCGGTCATCAGTGCAATTACGACGTAATCTAATGAATTGACTACGGGGGACAGAGGTAAGCCAGCTTTTATGGTGGCAGCTATCGATGGCAATATAGCTATTGCGGTCGGTGGACTTGAAGTGGGTTTTAAAACTAAAACCCCCTGATGTAATTCCAATTTCCAAATCTAGAAATTGTATTTTATCAGTGCTGGTCTGGTAGGTTAATGAAATTCCCCTATCATTGATGTTCAGACCACTAAAAAAATTCACGGAGCGCATCAGGGGTGCCTCCCCATAGGAGGAGGATGTCGTCTATATATCGGACCCACAAAATCAATGATGGACTCCGCTGGGCATAGACGACATCCTCCTCCCATTTGGCCATGAAAAGATTGGCCAAACTAGGCGCAAATTTGGCCCCCATGGCCACACCCCTTTGTTGTAAATAATACTGTCCATCAAACAAAAATAGCTATGGCTAGTAGCAAATTCCAATAATTCTATGATATAATCACGTTGGCAAGGGACTAACGTCTGTTCTCTGTCTAAAAAGCAACGTACCGCTTGGATTCCCTTGTCCTGTGGAATACAGGTGTACAGGGATGCAACATCTGCGGTAGCTATGATACATTGTCCTTGGAATTGTATACCTTCCAATTTTCTGATGGTGTCACCTGTATCTTGTATATATGAAGGCATTTTTCTGACGAGTGGTTGTAGATAAAAATCTATATACTTGCCTATACGTGCTGTGACAGAATTAATGCCACTCACAATTGGTCTACCGGGGGGGGCCGTCAGATCTATATGACCCTAGCAGACATACGCCTCAGGGGTCAATCAAAGCTTGTAATCTTGGCCAAAGTAGTCCCAAAGGATGGATATAACAATCGTGTCGTATACGATCCACACAAACGACTAGATGTAATCACTGTTCTTCATATGCATGTACAAATCCGACAACGACTCAGGCATAAAAGATGAAGGAACAAGGCCAACATTCATAGATATACATAAATTTACACGGAAGATGAATATCCAGAGATATCTTATATCCAATCCGTATCGTACAGACTATCATGCCAGTACATCAGGCACTGTCCATTCAGGGTTATCTAATCCCTCTCTCTTTTCCCCTCCAGTACCCACTGCTCCTGCAGTAAAAATTTTCAGAGATTTGGTACTCAGCGATTTAGCTAAATTACCAGTTAAAAAGCACTACCCTACTTCCTTGCCTAAAGACGCATTGAGGTCCCTTTGCGACCAGAAACAAGTTATTATACGCCCTGCCGACAAGGGAGGGGGTATAGTTATACTTGATAAGATTCAGTATGAGGAGGAAATGGCGAATATTTTGAGTGAGCCAGACACGTATTGCAGGTTACCCAACAACCCCACCAATGTTTACAAAAAACAACTAAAAACTCTCATTGATAAAGGTTTTGAACAAAAAATTTTGAACAAAAAAGAGAGAGCTTTTTTGGTTCCGGTATCCCCCAGAATACCGACCATCTACTATCTGCCCAAGATCCATAAGAGTCTGACGGCCCCCCCCGGTAGACCAATTGTGAGTGGCATTAATTCTGTCACAGCACGTATAGGCAAGTATATAGATTTTTATCTACAACCACTCGTCAGAAAAATGCCTTCATATATACAAGATACAGGTGACACCATCAGAAAATTGGAAGGTATACAATTCCAAGGACAATGTATCATAGCTACCGCAGATGTTGCATCCCTGTACACCTGTATTCCACAGGACAAGGGAATCCAAGCGGTACGTGTTGTGATAACAGCCAGGACTCTGTGGTGTTATAACCAAAGGAGATGATATTTCACCCTGTGACGGTCCCACCACCTTATAGGGTACAGGCTTACCAGATCTATATGACCCTAGCAGACATACGCCTCAGGGGTCAATCAAAGCTTGTAATCTTGGCCAAAGTAGTCCCAAAGGATGGATATAACAATCGTGTCGTATACGATCCACACAAACGACTAGATGTAATCACTGTTCTTCATATGCATGTACAAATCCGACAACGACGCAGGCATAAAAGATGAAGGAACAAGGCCAACATGGCATAATAACGTTTTTTTTAAAAACTTTAATAAAAAAAAATTGCTCAAACTCACATTTCCAAGATGAATAATGAAGCATGTCAGAGGAAAAATGGCAGTAGTGGAGTCCTCCCGACGCGTTTCGACCTACGGGTCATCATCTGGGGTGGGCTCCCACTACTGACATACTGCCTTATATAGGTACTTACACAATGAAGTGATGCCATTCCCCCATGTGTCACAATCATGCCCACTTCCGGTGTATCCAAGATGGCGGACCGGCGTGCGTTCCACGCCTCCGTTATTATGCATTCCACCCATATGTTTAATCTACTTGGACCTGGAAGGCATGAGGAAATGTGAGTTTGAGCAATTTTTTTTTATTAAAGTTTTTTAAAAAAACGTTATTATGCCATGTTGGCCTTGTTCCTTCATCTTTTATGCCTGAGTCGTTGTCGGATTTGTACATGCATATGAAGAACAGTGATTACATCTAGTCGTTTGTGTGGATCGTATACGACACGATTGTTATATCCATCCTTTGGGACTACTTTGGCCAAGATTACAAGCTTTGATTGACCCCTGAGGCGTATGTCTGCTAGGGTCATATAGATCTGACGGCCCCCCCCGGTAGACCAATTGTGAGTGGCATTCATTCTGTCACAGCACGTATAGGCAAGTATATAGATTTTTATCTACAACCACTCGTCAGAAAAATGCCTTCATATATACAAGATACAGGTGACACCATCAGAAAATTGGAAGGTATACAATTCCAAGGACAATGTATCATAGCTACCGCAGATGTTGCATCCCTGTACACCTGTATTCCACAGGACAAGGGAATCCAAGCGGTACGTTGCTTTTTAGACAGAGAACAGACGTTAGTCCCTTGCCAACGTGATTATATCATAGAATTATTGGAATTTGCTACTAGCCATAGCTATTTTTGTTTGATGGACAGTATTATTTACAACAAAGGGGTGTGGCCATGGGGGCCAAATTTGCGCCTAGTTTGGCCAATCTTTTCATGGCCAAATGGGAGGAGGATGTCATCTATGCCCAGCGGAGTCCAAAGGTCGAAACGCGTCGGGAGGACTCCACTACTGCCATTTTTCCTCTGACATGCTTCATTATTCATCTTGGAAATGTGAGTTTGAGCAATTTTTTTTTATTAAAGTTTTTTAAAAAAACGTTATTATGCCATGTTGGCCTTGTTCCTTCATCTTTTATGCCTGAGTCGTTGTCGGATTTGTACATGCATATGAAGAACAGTGATTACATCTAGTCGTTTGTGTGGATCGTATACGACACGATTGTTATATCCATCCTTTGGGACTACTTTGGCCAAGATTACAAGCTTTGATTGACCCCTGAGGGGTATGTCTGCTAGGGTCATATAGATCTGGTAAGCCTGTACCCTATAAGGTGGTGGGACCGTCACAGGGTGAAATATCATCTCCTTTGGTTATAACACCACAGAGTCCTGGCTGTTATCACAACACGTTTGGATTGACATCTTGCACGTTTTCATATGGACCATATGTTTGTTTATGGACTTTATCACTGTGAGGCCACGTACACACGGGCGGACTGTTCGCCCAACTTTGTCCGCTGAACAGTGTTTGGGCGGACAGTCCGCTCGTGTGTGGGCTTTCAGCGGACAGTTTCAGCGGACAGTTGGACGGACAAGGTTTTTCGGAAATTCCGAAAAACTGTCCGCTGAAACCTTGTTTCAGCGAACAGTCCGCTCGTGTGTAGGCTTGTTCGTCAAACAAAGTTGCGCGCATGCTCAGAAAGGATTTTCACGCCGAAAGCTATAATGCAGTGTATAGGACGTCGTATTTTTCGTCCCGTCGTACGTGCCGTTCACGTCATCGCGCACGGTTTCAGCAAACTGTTCGTTCGTCGTGTGTGGCCATGTCCGTCCATGCTAATTTTGAGCGGACTGTTTGCCGAAACTGTTGGACGGACAAAGTTGGGCGAACAGTCCGCCCGTGTGTACGCGGCCTCACTATTTATATTTGTATATGTTTACGGATACTGTTTGGTTTTTCTTTTCACTGGGATAAATATCCACACAGTCCCCATTTTTGATTTACACATATACTCACAGACCACTATATATATATTTTTTCCTATTTTTAGTTTCAATACAATATTATCCCCCTTTTTTCTTTTTGTTTGGGGTTATTTTATATATCTTGATACACAGGAGCACGTATAATTTTGTATCACTTTAAGAGTCACATATATATAAGTTGAGCGCTTACACTTTATTTTTGACATTCTCCTAGCTAAAAAGTCCCTAATTTTAGCGTGTCAGCAGCTTACAGCCTACTGTTTGTTCTCCTTTTTACAATTTTCCTTTTTTTCAATTGACTTTTGCGCAGTATTGTTGTTGTATAGTTAATTCTTGTAGTACAACCATAAGATTTGGGGCCGAAACATGTGGAGAAGATAGAAAAAGGAGAATATTGTCTGCGAATAAACAGAGCTTATGATGAAAGCCACCCATTTCAATACCTGTTATAGTGGGTTCCATCCTAATTCTTTGTGCTAAAGGTTCAATGAGTAAAGCAAATAATAATGGCAAAAGTGGACATCCTTGACGAGTCCCCCTCAGTATATTAAACTCGTCCGATTTGTATCCTGCATATCTGATATAAGCTTTGGGATCTTGATACAAATTAGAGATCCATCGTAAAAAAAGGAGGGCCGAATCCCCATTTGGAAAGGGTATAGTTCATATATGACCATGATATTGTGTCAAAAGCTTTCATAATATCTAAGGAAAGAAATCAAGTGGGAATACGTCTTTTTATAGAGGCATGTGACAGGAGTGTTGCACGTCTAATATTATCTCCTGCTTGACGTAATGGAATGAAACCCACTTGATCACAGTGTATAAGATTGCCTATAATAGTATTTAATCTGTTAGCTAGAATTTTGGCTAAAATTTTTATGTCCAAATTTAGTAACGAAATAGGGCGATAATTAGACCATACTGAATCGTCTGTGTGAGGTTTAGGGAGCATACAGAGAATTGCAGTCAGGGTTTCTCTTCTAAAAGAATGACCTTCCAAAAGGGAATTAAAAGTGTTTGTCAAGACTGGAGATAGGGTGTCCACAAACGTTTTGTAATACAGCGCAGAAAAACCATCAGGACCTGGCCTTTTATTTAGTTTCAGATTTTTGATAACTTCAGATACCTCTATAATTGACACTGGTTCCTCCATCATTTCCATTTGTGTTTTAGATAGTGTAGGTAGAGATATATGAGAGAAAAAATCATTCGCTCTAGAAGGGTCCAACTCATTATTAGAAGAGTATACATTTTGTAATTGTGTTTTGAATTATTTTATATCTTTTCATGTGACTACACTGAAGAAATTACATTTTACTACAATGTAAAGTAGCGAGTGTACAGCTTGTATAACAGTGTAAATGTACTGTCCCCTCAAAATAATTCAATACATAGCCATTTATAACTAAACCGCTGGCAACAAAAGTCAGTATCAGTGTCAGTGTCAAATTTTGTGTGGCCACCATTATTTTCCAGCACTGCCTTAAGACCTTGTACTCCTCCACCTTACGTTTGAGGATGCCCCACAGATGCTCAATAGGATTTAGGTCTGGAGACGTGCTTGGCCAGTCCATCACCTTTACCCTTAACTTCTTTAACAGGCAGTGGTTGTATTGGAGGTGTATTTTGGGTTGTTATCATGTTGGAATACTGCCCTGTGGCCCAGTCCCCAAAGGAAGGAGATCATGCTCTGCTTCAGTATGTCACAGTACATGTTGACATTCATGATTCCCTCAATGAACTGTAGCTCCCTAGTGCCAGCAGCAATCATGCAGCCCCAGATCATGACACTCCCTTGCTCAGGGCTTTCTTAATGAGTGGGCACACCTGGGCACTGCCCAGGGGCCCCAGCTGCATGGGGGGCCCCTGCACTTTCCCCAAAGCAGCTGGTCCTTGAGCCCACGCTGCCCCAAAATTGGGGGCCCCCACAATGGCACTGAGAGTGACGGATACACAGGGGAGTTGCAATGTGCCGTGCTGTGCAGAACAATACCCAGTATTTCACAGCCAGCAGGGAGGGGCCAGGCTGGAGCGCCAGTGATGACCCCACCCCATGCAGCTTGAATGCTAGGGACTCGGAGGCCGAGGAGTGGGAGCTGCTGAGTCGGCAGCGCTGAGAGCCTGTCTGGAAAGTAGCATTGTGGATGGTGTCATGGTTATCCCAGCTGTCCAACACTGTTTGCCTTGGAATGCCCGGGGGATGCTCCCCCCTTTACTCCTCCTTCTGCCTGCTTGATTGGTATAGGTGAGTCCAGTGCTGGAGGTGGGCACATAGCCAAAAGTTTACATGCACTGTATCTCCACTGGAAAAGAGGGTACTACATGGATGGTATAATGATGCTGGGAGATATCCAGGATGTATGGGGAAAAACAATGCTGAGGGGGGATCTGGGTTGTATAGGAGGTAGCAATGCTTGGGATAGCTTGGGTGGCTATAGTGCTAGAGGTATCTGGGATGTAGCGAGGCCACAGTGTAGGGGGTATCAGGGATGTAGTGGGGTCACAATACAAGGGGTATCTTGTGGTATATGGTAACAGTGCTGGGGGGAATATCTAGGATGTAGAGGGGTCAGAGTGCTGGGGGGATATCTGTGATGTAGAAGGATCACAGTTCTAGGGGATATCTGGGATGTAGAGGGGTCAGAGTGCTGGGGGGATACCTGGGGTTTAGAGGGGTCAGAGTGCTGGGGGGATATCTGGGATGCAGAAGGATCAGAGTGCTGGGGGATATCTGGGGTGTAGTGGGGTCCGAGTGCTGGGGGATATCTGGTATGTAGAGGGTTCCAGTGCTGGGGAAATATCTGGGGTGTAGAGGGGTCAGAGCGCTTGGGGGATATCTGGGGTGTAGAGGGGTCAGAGTGCTGGTGGGGATATCTAGAGTGTAGAGGGGCCATAGTGCTGGGGAGGCATCAATCTAGCGGATATATTATATGCACAGGACAGCTTTAATCCTATATGTATGTAGTATTTTCCCACTGTTTCTTTGCTGTACAGAATGATTGCTCATGTAGTTAATGTGGAGCTCCACCCAATAGGGGAAGCTCAGATTGTCTGCCTTCTACCTACTTGATATCTGTTTACCTGTGCTGTCTCCATTGTAAGGGCCCCAGAGCATTACTTTGCCCAGGGGCTCATGATTCTATTAAGATGGCCCTGCCCTTGCTTGACTGTAGGCAAGACACACTTTGTCTTTGTACTCCTCATCTGATTGCCACCAAACACCCTTGACACCATCTTAACCAAATACGTTTATCTTGGTCTCATCAGACCACAGGACATGGTTCCAGTAATCCATGTCCTTAGTCTGCTTGTCTTCAGCAAACTGTTTGTGGGCTTTCTTGTGCATAATCTTTAGAATAGGCTTTCTTCTGGGATGACAGCCATGCAGACCAATATGATGCAGTGTGCGGTGTATGGTCTGAGCACTGACAGGCTGACCCCCCACTACCTCAACCCCTGTAGAAATGCTGGCAGGACTCATATGTCTATTTCCCAAAGACAACCTCTGTATATGACGCTGAGCACATGCACTCAACTTCTTTGGTTGACCATGGCGAGGCCTGTTCTGAGTGGAACCTGTTATTATTATTATTCAGGATTTTTATAGCGCCAGCAATTTACGCAGCGCTTTACAATATAAAAAGGAGACAATACAGTTACAATACAATAAAATACAAGAGGATTAAGAGGGCCCTGCTCAGAAGAGCTTACAATCTAATAGGGTGGGGCAGGTGGTACAAAAGGTTATAACTGTCGGGAATGAGCTGATGGAAGTGGTAGGAGATTAGTATGAGACGTGATAGGCTTCCCTGAATAGATGAGTTTTCAGGGATCGCCTGAAGGTAGCAAGAGTAGGGGATAGCCGGACCAGTGGAGGTAGCGAGTTGCTGAGGATTGGAGAGGCTCTGGAGAAATTCTGGAGACGAGTGTGGGAGGAGGAGACGAGAGAGCTTGAGAGTAGGAGGTCTTGAGAAGAACAGAGGGGACGATTTGGGTGATATTTGGAGACAAGATTGGTGATGTAGCTCGGGCAGAGTTGTGAATGGCTTTGTATGTTGTGGTTAGTATTTTGAATTTAATTCGCTGGGTGATTGGGAGCCAGTGTAGGGATTGGAGGAGAGGGTTGGCAGACACTGAGCGGTTGGTAAGGTGGATAAGTCTGGCAGCAGCATTCGTGATAGACTGAAGAGGAGATAGCCTATGGAGAGGCAGGCCAATGAGAAGGGAGTTGCAATAGTCAAGGCGAGATATAATAAGGGAGTGAATGAGGAGCTTGGTAGTTTAATTTGTTAAAAAGGGGCGAATTTTAGAGATGTTACGGAGGTGAAATCTACAAACTTTTGACAACGATTGGACTTGGGGCTGAAATGACAAGTCAGAGTCTAGGGTTACACCTAGTACCCTGGAGTGAGGGGAGGGCCTGATGGTTGCATTGTTGATTTTGATGGAAAAGTCATGGAGGGGGGCATGTGCAGGGGGGATTATTAATAGCTCAGTTTTAGAGAGGTTTAGTTTAAGGAAGTGGTGTGACATCCATGCTGATATGTCAGTTAGCAGGTTACTAATGCGAGAGCAGAGTGAAGGAGTGAGGTGAGGAGTAGACAGATAGATTTGGGTGTCATCGGTGTATAAGTGGTATTGGAAGCTGTAGGCGGTTATCAAGTGACCAAGGAAGGAGGTATACATAGAGAAGAGAAGGGGTCCAAGAACAGAGCCTTGGGGGACCCCCACAGAAAGAGGCAATGGAGAGGAGGAGACAGAGTTGTACATGACACTGAAGGAGCGCTATGATAGATAGGCAGAGAACCAGGAGAGAGCAGAATCTCGGAGGCCAAGGGAATGTAGTTTATTGAGGAGGAGCGGGTGGTCAACAGTATCAAAGGCAGCAGAGAGGTCAAGTAGTAGGAGTATGGAGTACTGGCTGTTGGTTTTAGCAGTTAGTAGATAGTTAGTGAGTTTTAGTAAGGCAGTTTCCGTGGAGTGCTGAGAGCGAAAGCCAGACTGTAATGGGTCAAGAAGGTTATTTTCACTGAGGAACCTGTCCTGGTAAACTGCTGTATGGTCTTGGCCACCGTGCTACAGCTCAGTTTCAGGGTCTTGAAAATCTTCTTATAGCCTCAGACATCTTTATGTAGAGCAACCATTCTTTTTTTAAGATCCTCAGAGAATTCTTTGCTATGAGGTGCCATGTTGAACTTCCAGTGACCAGTATGAGAGAATGAGAGCGATAACACCAAATTTAACACACCAGCTCCCCAATCACACCTGAGATCTTGTAACACTAATGAGTCACTTGACACCAGGGAGGGAAAAAGGCTAATTGGACCCAATTTGGACATTTTCACTTAGGGGTGTACTCACTTTTGTTGCCAGCGGCTTAGACATTAATGGTGTGTGTTGAGTTATTTTTAGGGGACAGCAAATTTGCACTGTTATACAACTGTACACTCACTACTTTACATTGTGGAAAAGTGTAATTTTTTCAGTGTTGTCACATGAAAAGGTATAATAAAATATTTACAAAAAATGTCAGGGGTGTACTCACTTTTGTGAAATACTGTATCTTTTTTCTCCTTTATGTTTAACATCTCCCAACATGTTATAATTTTAACTTATTTATCTTTTTTAACTTATCTATCTTTTTTTTCTCCTTTTGTGTTTAGATCAGCTATTTTTACTCCCATTGTTTGCTCCTGAAGAGGAGGAGTATCTTCCAAGAAAGATGTAAATGTCTGAAATCGGATCTATTCAAGTGATTCTAGATGCAACAAAATTATTATTTTTATAATAACAAACATGTCATACTTACCTTCTCTATGCAATGGTTTTTCACAGAGCAGCCCTGATCCTCCTCTTCTGGCATCCCCCGCCAGCGCTGTGGGCTCCTTCCCTCTGCTGAGTGCTCTCATAGAAAGGCACTTGTGCATGCTCACTTTCAAGCTAGCTGGCACACAGAGCATGGTTTGGCACCACTCCCCAGTCTCTCTTCATTGGCTGCAAATTACAGCAGTAGGAGCCAATGGCTGTCACTGCTGCCTCTCTTTCCAATGAGGAGAGTGCCAAGAAAGCTGTTGCTCTCGTGCACATCATTGGATCGAGGAGGGGGGGGGGGGGGCTGCATGGAGAAGGATTTTTCCTTAATACATGTAATACATTTGTAGAATGTGTTAAGGTAAAAAAACTTGTACCTTTAGAATCATTTTAAGGAAATTAAATATAGATGGTCCTTTTTCCACCAAACAACTTCTGTACTAAATGTATGTATCATATTTTAAGATATTTGATATAATTATGGCATGTGGGGGTATTTTCTAGTACAGGTATATTAAATTAAACTTCAAGAGATCCAGTGAGTAAAATGTTTTTCCAGTAGAGGTCCAAATCATGTTTGACCCTTAACTGTACCTCGCCAAATTGACAAACGTGGTGTGTTTTTGCAAGTGCCAAACCCCATGGTCCCGCAGAACCATGTGGCTCAGTATGGCGCAATTTAAAAACAGGTCACAGACTTCATTTTCTGCTTTTCTGCATATAAAGCAGCCCATTGAAATGAATGGGCTGCCTACACATAGAATGAAGAACACAATGATGTGAACCTAGCCTCAAATCCTTCACATCACAATCCGGGTACTACATCAGTGTTCTCAGTCCCCTCTGCACATCACAACCCTCCTCCTTTTTATCACAACCCCCTTTCACATCAAGATCCCCGCTTTATATCACAGTCCCCTACTTCACATTAGAACAGTGTCCTCAACCCCCCTTCACATTAAAGTCCTCTGCCCCCTTCACATTCCTGTCCTCAGGCCCCCCTTTATGTGACCTTTCCTTTCACATTCTCGTCCTCATCCCCTTTATAACACCCCATTCACACTGCAGTCCCCAGCCCCACTCACATTCTTGTGTTTGGCTCCTCATCATATCCCCCCTCTGTCCTTCAAAGCAGTAACATAGACCTCTTCCCTCTCCTACCTTACACAGGGGGGAGGGCGGGAGGCACAGCAGGTCTAGAGCTGACACTGGGAAGCAGGACCATTCTGTAAGGAGGGCCATAGTTGCACAGCTTTTCCTGTTAACCAGGTTGTGATTTGTTTCTAAATGTTGTGACAGTGATGGGTCCGGATAGGACAGTGACTGGCTCCAGATCACAACTGCTGTCTTCCATTTAGGGATGGCTGTTCTAGTGGATTGTTTTTATGTACTATGTGGATACTTTTTAATTGTTGTGAACATTTAATACAAGTTTTGGAATTTTACACCATAATGCTGTGTAAATTGTCCCTCAGAAATCCTGCCAAATACATTTTTAAAGATGCTATATTTATTATGTAAATGGTGTGGCACATTTTCTTATTTAACACAATATAAATTTCAGAGTATATAAAAGAAAATGTTAAGGTAAATATAAGTAAACTAGACACTATGTGGTACTTTTTTATCCAAAAACACAGTCTAGAGACTGCTGACACACATTTTAACACATCTATTGAAAGAAAGAACTATGGTCTTATCTGATTAAAAGCATTTTTATAAATGGTGTGCTTCTGGAAATATTTTGCTTACTGCAAGGTTCGGCATTCCATTTTCCTGAATTGTAAACTTGCTTAACATACATCTCAACACAGTCTTTATCTTTAGTACCCCTCAGGTTGTTAGGTTCATTTGTGGCCCAATTTTCAGCTTCTTTTGTGAGTACATTGTTTTTACCAACCCAGCTCCAATTGCCAGTTCTTTTATTTTTCCTTCTCCCAATCCAGTAATTTTCTTTTTTAGATGGCAGTATGTTGTTTAGATATTCATTTTCATTTTGGTTTTGAGTTGCCATCATAGAAGTGTATTTTTCTGTACAATATTTATATACATCATCATATTTCATATTGTATGGTGAATAGTGGTAGGTCCAGGCTTGTGCACAGGATAGCAATGCAAAGCCTGCAATACATAACAGTCTATGTGTTCATTTTTTTTTTTTTTTAGTCTAGAAAGACAAGAAAGGAAAAGATAGATAGTGAGGTGGCAAAAAAGATGGCTGTTTATGGGCAAAATGGCTTCATTGTAAGAATTTACATGTATACTTGGCATATTGCAAAAATAATTCCATCGAAATGTATGATTTATGTTTGGAGAACCTGTGGCACAGTTCCTGGAAATCAGCATCTGAACAACTTTTTTTTGAATGGCACATGAAACCACAAGAAATAAACATCCTTTCAGGGGAATTTAGCCTCAGAAATGTTAAAGTACAGGTGTTGGCACCATCATCCCAAATTACAGACAATTAAAAGGGGGTGGGTAGATTTACCAGGGCTACTCCAAAAAATATATATATTTTAACCCTTAATCATCCATTTTTTAGGATCATGGGACTATAGCGGTGCCCAATATCACAAAAATCATAAAAAGAATATATAGTTTATTGAGAAATATACAAAAGTTTATAAATTACAACAAGGAATAAATCAAGACAATGGTTATAAATACAATTATATTAAAATTCCTGGGTAATACTCCCCATAGATAAGTGGGGGTATAATTGATGCTGGTGTGGACACTAGTTTTGTGGTACTTGCTGTTTCCTCAGGAAGCGTCAACCCAAAATGTCTAAGAAAAATGCAATACAGAATTATGCTAACAGCAAAACAACAATTAACCAACATACATAATAATCAAGACATTGGAGTATTTAGTTGTGTCTATGCGACTCACCAACATTACCCACGAAGGGTTACAAGCGGCATAACTGAGACACCTATGGGAGGGTGTTCCCCCTGGGGGCGGACACGGGGGGTGTATATGTGTACAGGTTAGAAAGAATTCTATAAATAAAATAAACAAAAATATATTATGGGGGGGGGGGTTAATTTTAGATAATGTTACCAGAAAAAAGAGGGGGGGGAGAAGAAGATAGAAAGGAAAAGAAGGGGGAAAACGAGGGGAGAAAAGGGGGAGGGGGAAGAGGAAAGAAAGGGGGAAGAAAGGAGGGGAAAGGGGAGGGGGAAGGGGAAAAAGGGGGGAAGAAAGGGAGAGGGGAGGGAGAGAGAGGGAAAGAAAAAAAGGGGGGAAGGGGAAAGAAAAGGAGAGGCAAAAGGGGGGGAAGGGGGGCGGAAGGGAAGGAGAAAAAGAAAGGGGTAAAGGAGGGGAGGGGGAAGCGAAAAAGGGATGGGAGAAATGGGAAGAGGGAAGAGAGAGGGAAGAAGAGAAAAGGGGGGGAAGAGAGGAAAAAGGAGAGAAGGAGGGAAAAAAAAAGGAGTAATGGGGGGGAGAATGAAAGGGGAGGGGGGGGGGAGTTGGTGAACGGTGTGGTAAGGGAACCGAGAACATGAACCCAGAAGGATCACCCAGTGTGAGAAAGGTGCACCAAAAATAAACCCACCTACTGACAACACAATTTAGAGATGTTAGACCCGGGAGTACATTAGTAAACAAATATGCAGCTTTAGTAGGAAAAAAGCTCATACAAGCATAGAAATCACTGCACGCGCAGCTAGAGTCTGCTGGAATGGCAATGAAGCCTGAAATTTCAAAAGAGATAAACAAAGAGATAAAACAATTTGAATGTAAAGTTATAAGCATAGCAGCTAACAATTGCTGGTCTCATGCCGGTCGGAACATAACAGACCGTCAGGAAGACCAGACGTAATTGAGGCATCAGCGGTGAGTGCAGCGTGGTAAACTGACCTTACAATTGAAATAAAGAGAGGGTCCCGGGTGTAGAGCCGTCCTGTGTTGGCAAAAGTCGCCTTATAAACCCCCAACCCGGAAGTCGGGCACCTCAGCCTACGTGAGGCACCCGACGTCTCCGGGTCTGTCTCACCGCAGAGCGCATGCACGGAATACAAACCGCGCACACGCCAGGTCCTAAGAAGATGCGGCGCACAGAGCGTCACAATTGCACGGGAGGGGAAGGGCTAACCTGGTGGCACCGCCCCTACCCGGAGAAACATCCTCCTTTGATAATTTATTGATGAACCATGATCACAAAACAGTTTACTCAATGCTTGCAGTAATAGCATTTTGACACAATCTACGTGACATACACCAATTGGTCTGAGAACATGGCAAAAATTAGACAGACTAGAACAGTTCAAGCCACCATAAATGGTGCAAGTTTCTTTCCCGCAACCACGGGTTGCAGGAAAGGAATTCACTAAATTCTCCCAGCAACATAGACAGTGATGATGCGGGAATCCCTCCTGCCTAGCCATTGTATTCTCCCGGCAGGAAAAGACAGTGATTATTGCTAGTGTCAACTCCAGCCCCCAGCAATAATCACAATTAGAATCCGGCAGACTGGTTGTATGCAAATTGATCGATCCATCATGGTACATTCAATCTTGGCTTGTTCCTGTTATATTAACCACTTGTCAACTCGCCACAGTACATATACTGTGGCCGGTCGGCTCTATTGTGCGAAACAACGTACCTGTGCCTCATTTCGTGGAGCAGATAATGGGGGCACGTGCGCTGAGTGGCGAGAGGGAGGGCCAATCAGTGGGTCCGGCGGACACGATGTCTGCCAGCCAGCCACGATCGCTTCACAGAGAGACAGAATGGTGATCTTTCTATATAAACAAGGCAGATCGCCATTCTGACAGGAAAGTACACAGTGATCTCTAAGCACAGACATGGATCTCTGTTTTAATCCAGTGAGTCCATCCCCCACACAGTTAGTAAGCACTCCCTAGGGACACCCTTAACCCTTTGATTGTCCCTGGTGTTAACCCCTTCCCTGCACCCCCAGTGTCATTAGTACAGTAACAATATTATTTTTTAGCACTGTCCATAGCAATAATGTCACTGATTTCCAAAAAAGTGTCAGTTAGGTGTCAGATTTGTCTGCCCCAAGGTCACAGTCCCAATAAAAATCGCTAGCAGGTGAGAATGAGTGAGTGAGGAAGTGAACCTGGTGTCCCCTCACCTATCTGTTTCCCATTAATGTGGATGACGCTCAGGAGATCCGGGATTCGTGTAATGGCATTGTCAGGTCACCTAGAGCACAGGTGACAGATGCACACCGTAGGGCTTAGGAGTGCACCGCAAGGTTGTGGACCCTACAGATGACTGCTGTGGACAGGGGTCAAGGTGATAGGAAGGCAGGGCCGCCAGAACACCAAGATGGATCCCACCGGGGTTAGAGCGTAAGATTCCCTGGGGCACGGAGTCTAAGAGCCAGCAGGTGTTCACCAGAGCCTTGAGTGGTGAGGATGGACTTGGCTGCAACTGGCTCCAGGTCGCGACCCCCAGGGTCCCCCAGCTCACACCCACAGTAGGCAACAGGAAGATAGGGATGGTTAGGGACAAAGCCAAGGTCGGGGCCACAAGCAGACAAGAATAGTCGGGGACACACCAAAAGGTCAGGATCACAGGCAAACAGGGATAGTCAGGACACGCCAAAGTCGGTAACGGAAAACAGTAGAAGAGCACACGGCAGGTAACAGGAAGCTAACACACAAAGGTTGATCAGCAGGTATGGCTAGCAGTGCACAGGTTAAGATAGAGTTGTCTGATAGGAGCTAGGGTGGAGCCATGCCAGAGGATGGATTATAAAAGCAGTCAGGTGAGGCTCGGCTGGTCTCTAGAAATGAACACATGGAGACAGGTAAGCAGACGAACTCTATTGCATAACCATGACAGTACCCCCCCCTCTTACGAGGCCTCCCCCTTCCCCGCCTGGGACCAGGTTTAGAGGGGAACTTCAAATGAAACTTCCTCAACAGACGAGGTGCAAAGACCTCGGAAGCCGAAATCCATGACCTCTCCTCAGGACCAAAACCTTTCCAGTGCTACAGACTCTACAGAGTCGGGAATCCAAAATTTGGCTAACCTCGTACTCCTGATCATCCTCAGAGACCGGTGCTACGGTAGAGAGAGGACGAGAGAACTTATTGAGGACTAAAGGCTTCAGAAGGGCAACATGGAAGGAGTTAGAGATTTTGAGGCTTTTTGGGAATCTGGAGCTTGAAACAAACTGGAATCAGTTTAGAAATTATGGTGTATGGATCATTGAATCTTGGGGCAAATTTGAGAGAAGGAACCCGGAGTTTGATGTTCCTGGTGGAGAGCCAGACTTTGTCTCCTGGCTGACGAGAAGGTGGCTTACGCCTGCGACGGTCAGCAAAACTCTTGAATTTGTTGGCAGCTTTCTGGAGGGAATCATGAACGTCAGCCCACATGGAATTAAATGATTCCTGAACAGTAGCCAAAGCTGGAATGTCAGAAGAACAAGTCATAGGAAGAGGAAGCTGAGGATGTCTTCCATAAACAGTGACAAAGGGTGTTTTCTGAGAAATGACGTTAACATGATTATTGTGGGAGAACTCAGCCCATGGTAATAGTGATGCCCAATGATCATGATGGGCAGAGACCAAGGTATGGAGAAACACCTCCAACTCCTGATTAACTCTCTCAGTCTGGCCATTGGATTGGGGATGATAAGAAGAGGTAAAATCCAAGGTAATGTCGAGGGATTTGCAAAAGGCTCTCCAAAAACGAGAAGTAAACTGCACACCCCTGTCTGAAACGACATGAGAAGGAACACCATGAAGGTGGAAAATCTCTCATACAAAAATGGGAACCAAGGCAGGGGCAGAAGGGAGACCAGGAAGAGGAACAAAATGAGCCATCTTGGAGAACCGATCGATTACTACCCAAATGGCCGTATTATTCTCCGACAGTGGAAGATCAGTGATAAAATCCATGGCGATATGAGACCAGGGCTCCTTTCGGAATGGGCAAGGGCATGAGAAGACCAGCAGGGGCTTGAGTGGAAGATTTAGACGTGACAAGCCTTAACATAGTCTTTAACATCCGAGTGGAGATTAGGCCACCAGTAGTGACGACTGATGAGCAGGAAGGATCGGAGGAACCCAGCATGACCTGCCACCTTGGAATCATGTCCCAAACAAAGGATCTTAGTTCTTAGCTCCGTGGGAACAAAGGTCTTACCAGGAGGAATTTTTGATTCCAGGGTGGTAGAATGGGCAACAATGCATGAGGTAGGAATGATCGGCTCAGGATCAGGGTTGGGCTCCTCGTCCAAAGTGTCAAGTGACCTAGAGAGCGCATCAGCTCGACCGTTGCATGAACCAGGTTTGTACGTAATCATGAATTTAAAACGAGAAAAGAAGAGACTCTACCTGGCCTGTCTGGGGTTCAGACGTTTAGCATTCTGTAGGTACTGTAGATTCTTATGATCAGTAAAGATCGTTATGGAGTGAGGGGAACCTTCCAAGAGATGATGCCACTCCTCCAACGAAAATTTAATTGCGAGAAGTTCCCGATCACCAATGGCATAATTTCTCTCTGCCTGAGAATTTTTTTTGGAGAAGAACGCACAGAAGACCCGCACTAGAAACAAAACATCCCAGAAACAGGACCTCGGAACATTCAAAGGAACATTTCTCCATCTTGGCATAGAGATTGTTCTATCTAAGGCGCTGAAGTACGGCGCGTACATGGTTTCTGTGAGCAGGCAGATTTTCGGAAAAGATGAGAATATCATCCAGATAGATGACAACAAACTGGTACAGTAGATCCCTAAATATTTCATTGACAAAGTTCTGGAACACAGCTGGAGCATTACACAAACCAAAAGGCATAACCAGGTATTCGTAATGCCCGTCCCTAGTGTTAAACGCGGTCTTCCATTCGTCACCTTCCCGTATTCGAATGAGATTGTATGCACCTCTGAGATCCAACTTAGTGAAAATGGAAGCCCCCTTCAACCTGTCAAATAGCTCAGATATTAGTGGTAAGGGGTAACAGTTTTTAATAGTCACAGCGTTTAAATCTCTATAGTCGATGCAGGGTCTGAGGGTACTATCCTTTTTGGCAACGAAAAAGAACCCTGCTCCTGCAGGCGATGAGGATTTCCGGATGAAACCTCTCTCCAGATTCTCGGCGACATACTCAGACATGGCCTGGGTCTCTGGAATGGACAAAGGGTAGGTACGACCCCTGGGCAGGGTTGCTCCAGGGACAAGGTCAATAGCACAGTCAAAAGATCTGTGGGGAGGAAGCACCTCAGCAGACTTCTTGCAGAACACATCCCGGAAATCGCTGTATATATATGAAGATCGGACGATACAGATATGGTAGCAATGGGAAGTTTCCTCTTGGGGGTCACCTTGGGAAGACAGGACGAGAAACACAAAGGACCCCAAGCCAGGATCTGCCCAGAGACCCAGTCCACATGTGGCGAGTGGAGCTGTAGCCAAGGAAGGCCCAATACAATGGGGGTAGAGGCCTTGGGTAGGATGAGGAAGGAGATCCATTTCTGGTGGAGTATCCCTACCGACATCCTAATAGGTAGCGTCTGGAAATGGATAGGGCCCCCTGGGAGCACAGTGCCATCAATTGCCGAGACTTCCAGTGGAATAGCGAGGGGAGAAAGGGTAAGCTTCATAGAAGAAGCAGTTCTCCAGTCCATAAAATTGCCAGCAGCCCCGGAGTCTAGATATGCTAGAACCGATTGGGGAGAAGTGCCTACATGGAGGAACACCGGAAGAAGGAGACCAGAAGGTGATGTTTCTGGGTCCAATACTCCACCTTCCAAATGTATTAGACCCGAGCATTTCCCGGACTGAGCGAGCAGGAGTCACGAAAATTAACCTTGCCCCCACAATAAAGACACAAGCCCAGAGTTCTGCGTCTAGCACGTTCTTCGGGGGTTAGTCTGGTCCGGCCCAGCTGCATGGGTTCCTCAGCAGACAGAGGATGCTCCACAGGGCGACGGGGAAAAAGCTCAGGCTGACTAGGACCTAGGGGGTGCTGGCGTATTTTTTCTAAGGACCTCTCCTGGAAACGAATGTCAATCTGATTGCATAAGGAAATTACATCGTCCAGACTGGCGGGGATAGCTCTTCCTGCTAATTCGTCCTTCACTCGGTCAGAGAGGCCATGTAAAAAGGTTGCGACCAGGGCCTCATTGTTCCAGCTCAATTCCGCTGTAAGGATACGGAACTGAAGTGCATATTGTCCCACTGAACAAGATTCTTGGCGAAAGCGTAAAAGGGCACTAGCCACAAAAGAAACCCGAGCTGGCGCCTCGAAGATGTTATGAAAAATCTTCAAGAAGTTGGACAGGCTGGAAACCACTGGATCATTTTTCTCCCACAGGGGAGCAGCCCAGGCTAAAGCTTCACCGGAGAGGAGGGAAATTATATAGGCTACCTTTGCCCGATCAGACAGAAAGTTTTGAGGCTGGAGCTCAAAATGAATGGTGCATTGGCTGAGGAAGCCCCTGCAGGCCTTGGAGTCCCAAGAGAAACGGGATGGAGCTGGAAGTACTAATGAATGCGTGGAAGCGACTGGTGCGATAGGTGCAGTCGCAGACTGTACTTGAGGCTGCAGGTTCGGGGTCCCCAAGGAAGCCTGTAGCTGCTCGAAGCGGGGAGCCAGATCTTGAAGGAATCGCATCACCTGAGTCTGATTAGATTCCTGGGTTTCAAGTCTCCGAACTATGCCCTGCAAAGGATCGACTGCAGGAAGCGGCACGTCAGCCTGGTCCATGGCTGATCAAACTGTCAGGTCACCTAGAGCCCAGGTGACAGATGCACACCGTAGGGCTTAGGAGTGCACCACAAGGTTGTGGACCCTACGGATGACTGCTGCGGACAGGGGTCAAGGTGATAGGAAGGCAGGGCCGCCAGAACACCAAGATGGATCCCATCGGGGTTAGAGCGTAAGATTCCCTGGGGCGCGGAGTCTAAGAGCCAGCAGGTGTTCACCAGAGCCTCGAGTGGTGAGGATGGACTTGGCTGCAACTGGCTCCAGGTCACGACCCCCAGGGTCCCACAGCTCACACCCACAGTAGGCAACAGGAGGATAGGGATGGTGAGGGACAAAGCCAAGGTCGGGGCCACAAGCAGACAAGAATAGTCGGGGACACGCCAAAAGGTCAGGATCACAGGCAAGCAGGGATAGTCAGGACACGTCAAAGTTGGTAACGGAAAACAGTAGAAGAGCACACGGCAGGTAACAGGAAGCTAACACACAAAGGTTGATCAGCAGGAATGGCTAGCAGTGCACAGGTTAATATAGAGTTGTCTGATAGGAGCTAGGGTGGAGCCATGCCAGAGGATGGATTATAAAAGCAGTCAGGTGCGGCTGGTCTCTAGAAATTAACACATGAAGACAGGTAAGCAGACGAACTCTATTGCATAACCATGACAGGCATCAGCAAGGAAAGATACGTCCGCACTGTGAGTGAGGCTGGGACTGAAATAGAGCGGGCTGAGGGACAAGTTCAGCTGTGAGAGTGGGGGAAGCACAGCCAGACGCTGGCCAGTAGAGTTGCGTGGCTGCTGAGGAGTGAGAGACTTCAGCGATCCCCCCTCCTGACCCCCCCATCTCCTGACCGAGACTCCTGTTTGTGGCCAGCACAGTTAAGCGGAAGGACTGAAACAGCGGTACATTATTCACTCTTAGCTTTTGATACCATACTATAAGTCAAGCGACAGCAAAACTTGAAAAATATGCCCACAATTTGGGTCAGGCTTTAGGCCAGACTCCCCCTAAAAATCCCTACAGAGTCAGCAGGCCCAGTCTAATTGGCAGGCTGGGGGTACAGGGGTAAGAAAAAGCCAAGGACAGTGTCAAGCACCAATGCAAATTGAAGTGAGTGAGCCAGTGGGGAGGTTTCAGGGCCAGGTAGTGGAGGTGACCCCAGGTTTACTATCTGGGGTTGGTGCAGCAGAAGACCCTGAGCCAACATTAAAAGAGGTGTTGCAGGCAGTCAATTCCTGTAGAATTTCCCTGAACGAAATGATTACCCAACTTAAAACAATTCAGGATGAACTTTCCTTTGTCAGGCATGACTTACAAAAAGTTCAGGAAAGGACTATAGCCCTGGAGGATAGAGTGGGCCTGGTGGAGGATGATCTGGCCCCCCTTAAACGGGAGATGAGAGTAACTAAAGAACAGCTAATTAAACAAGAAAGCACAATGGATGAAATGGAAAATAGTATGAGAAGAGAAAACATACGCACAGTAGGCCTCCCAGAACACAGTGAAGGTGCAGACCCCTCCGCTTTCTTGGAAAAATGGCTTAGTGACATATTTCGGCAGGAGTCCTTTTCACCATTTCTTGGAATAGAGAGAGTGCATAGAGTCCCCTCTAGGCCCTCCCAAACTGGAGCTCCTCCAAGGCCCCTCTTGGCTAAACTTCTATATTATAAGAATAAAGTGACCATAACACAGAAAGCAAGAGAAATGGACAACATACATTGTAACGGAATTAGGGTGTCTATTTACCCTGATTTCTCACCAGACCTCCAAAAGAAGAGAGCTAAATTTGGGGAAGTAAAACGCAGGCTACATCAAGCTAATCTCACATTACTTCACCTGAGGTGAGGGTAAGAGTGAAAAATGAGCAATCTGCCAGGTTTCGATTGCTGAGGGGGACGAAACAGAGGTGCCCTTTGCCCCCCCTTCTCTTCACCCTCGCGATCGAGCCCTTGGCTGTGTCTCTTAGATCTTCCCTTGGGATAAAAGAATATAAACGAGGAGAGGAAGAAGAAAAAGTAATATTATTTGCGGATGATCTCCTCTTATTGCTTAGAGACACACAGGACTCACTAAGGGAGACTATGTGCAAAATTAGAAACTTTGGCCATCTCTCAGGATTGAGGATTAATTGGGAAAAATCCACTTTATTACCAATCGACCCAATAGATAGCCCCCTGCCTCGAGAGTCGGAATGGTTACAAATAGTGAACCAAATAAAATATCTTGGTATGAACATCGCGAGAGACCCCAAGCAGTTTATAGCAAACAACCTAGTTCCATTATTAAAAAAAATTAAAGATAAAATTAAAGTCTGGAAAAAACTCCCACTCTCTGCGGCAGGTCGCTGCAATTTAATTAATATGATATTCCTGCCACAGCATTTGTATGTCCTGCACAACTCCCCTGTATGGATCTATAAAAAATGGTTCCATAAGATCGACACTTTATTTAGAGAATTAGTTTGGAAAGGGGGCATATCACGAATTAGCCTTAATAACAACTCCCAAAATAAAGAGGGAGGAGTTGCCCTCCCACATCCTTATAGCTATTTTCTGGTGGCGCAGCTCCAACATATGGGTGGTTGTGAAGCTGAGGGAGAAGGTCGAGAGAGGAAGACTCTCTTATGTAATTCTTTGCACAATTCACTGGTGGAAGCACTGGAGGCAGGGACCTTCTTGTGGGGGTTACCCACTCTTGACTTGATGGCAAGTGTGTGAGATGTGGCAAAAAAACTATGGGATATAGAGGATTTACAGAATATTCCCCTCTACGGGAAAACAGGAAACTAGGCGAGGTACAGAATATGGGGACAATTAGGGAATGGGAAAGATGAGATTTAAAGCTCATTACCCAGATCTACCATGATGGATAAAGTTAAATTCCTTCCAGGAATTAAGAGATCAATTTGCAATCCCCAATAAATCTTTCTTCAGATATCTGCAGGTAAGACAAGCTTTGACAGAACAGCTTAAAGGGAGGTCAATAGAATGGTGCAGTATTCCAGTTCTACAGAATGGACAAAAATGAAAATAAAACTTAAAAAACAAATGGGACTTTATATGAGCCGTGACCATCCAGTACACAAGACTCCATCCCCAATATTGGATAGGAAAAAGGGAAAGGGGAAAAAAATGGACAGCGGGACTTTGCATGAAACAGATTGCTTGGGGTGAATTACTTCAATCAATCTAATATAATCAATTACTATTTTATTGGAAACACATCGGGAGGTAGTACAATAGGTATATTAATAGTAATCAAGTATATGATGTACAAAATTAAATAATATAATTAATATAATGGTCGCATAGTTCAATAAAATTCATGATACAATAATAATAATGAACATGACACAGTAAACAGTAAACCAGCAGTACATTCCAAAGTGTATATATAATAGCCAATAAAATGGATTAATGATTGGAGTAGATCAAACCCATAGTGAAATCATGGCCGCCAGGGCATGGCGTTCATTGGTAAAGAGCTCGACGCGTTTCGTGGATCGTCTCCACTCATCAGGAGCAGCTGTATATTGGAACACCTATGATAAATCATATATTAGAACAATAATCAATGGTAATTGATTATATACATAGGCAAAGAGGGGGAGCATACCAATGGTCCTAGCCACTCTTACCTATGGATACCCCTTCCAATGCTTTCTGATGTAAACTATCATCATTATTCACCATATATTTTATCTGTCATCCATAGGTAAGAGTGGCTAGGACCATTGGTATGCTCCCCCTCTTTGCCTATGTATATAATCAATTACCATTGATTATTGTTCTAATATATGATTTATCATAGGTGTTCCAATATACAGCTGCTCCTGATGAGTGGAGACGATCCACGAAACGCGTCGAGCTCTTTACCAATGAACGCCATGCCCTGGCGGCCATGATTTCACTATGGGTTTGATCTACTCCAATCATTAATCCATTTTATTGGCTATTATATATACACTTTGGAATGTACTGCTGGTTTACTGTTTACTGTGTCATGTTCATTATTATTATTGTATCATGAATTTTATTGAACTATGCGACCATTATATTAATTATATTATTTAATTTTGTACATCATATACTTGATTACTATTAATATACCTATTGTACTACCTCCCGATGTGTTTCCAATAAAATAGTAATTGATTATATTAGATTGATTGAAGTAATTCACCCCAAGCAATCTGTTTCATGCAAAGTCCCGCTGTCCATTTTTTTCCCCTTTCCCTTTTTCCAGTTCTACAGAATGTTATCAAGGCCAATTCACAGAAAGGCTTAATATCCAAAATATACCCAAACATACATAAAAGGAGTCGTGAAGGGCTGCAACCAAGGCCCTATAGGAAGAAATGATAAAAAGACGTGGGATCTATTTCGGAACCACAATGGAAAAGGATTCTGGAACTCGCCCCATGGGTATCGCTCTCCTCACCTCAGAAGTCACATCTATTCCTACTATACAGGGCTTACTATATGCCACAAAAGCTTTTCTGGTTTGGTCGAAGACAGGGCGATACCTGCCCTAGATGCAGCAGGACAGGGGGGGACCTTATCCATATGTTTTGCAGATGTCTGAAACTCTTTTGAAACTGGAGGGAGGTGGTGGACTATATTGCCCAGGTTTTTGAAGTGCACATTGACATGGATCCTATTCTATGCATCCTGGGGTGGATAGAGGGAGAAGGTAGACCGAAATATACCCAATTAGCAATCCTGAGATGCCTTTTTCCAGGCAAGGAAACTTATTGCCCAGAGGTGGCAATCTCCCACCCCTCCCCTAGTAGGGAATGGGAATATAGTATGGAAGTGGTAATTCTCAAAGAAAGGACGTCATACATTAAACAAAGAGCGTTTAAGAAATTTGATAAAATCTGGAAGACGTGGAATGAGAAATAGCAATGTGGAGGTATAAATATGTGTAAGGGAAAGGTCTGATATATTAGATGGAGGGAATAAGGATAAGAAACGCGCCGAGTGATAAATGGAGTGGTGAATGTTAGAGGTATGGAAGAGTGGTATGAGAGATTGGTGGAGTATGTATGATCAAGGGAAAAGAATAATACATACAAATTCAGTTGTTATGCAAGAAGAGACCAGACCCTTCTTCTATATTTTCCCTTTTATAATTTTAAATGTAAGAGGTTTATGTGTGTTTTGTAAAATTTGAAAATAAATTAATAAAGATATAAAGCTAAAAAAATAAAGATCGCTGCCATTACTAGTAAAAAAATATAATAAATAAAAATGCCATAAAAATATCACATAGTTTGTAGACGTAATAACTTTTGTGCAAACCAATCAATATACCCTTATTGGTATTTTTTGTAGCAGAATATATATTGGCTTAAATTGATGAAGAAATTAGATTTTTTTTTACATGTTTTTATTGAATGTTTTATAGCAGAAAGTAAAAAAAAATTGTGTTTTTTTTTTCAAAAATTGTCAGTCTTTTTTTGTTTATAATGCAAAAAAGAAAAACTGCAGAGGTGATCAAAAAGCACCAAGAGAAAGTTCTATTTGTGGGAAAAAAATACATCAATTTTATTTTGGTACAGCATCGCATGACCACGCAATTGTCAATTAAAGTAACACAGTGCTGTATAGCAAAAAATGGCCTGGTCATTAAGAGGGTAAAACCTTCCGGGGCTGAAGTGGTTAATCATACTGGAGTCTGTCTGGTCCCTGTGTAGCTACATACTATCCTTTGAATTGGGTATCATTGACTAATGCTGGCCACACACGGTTAGAATATCGTTCGGAAAAAACTTTAACAAATTGTAAAATTTGTCGAACGTGCAATGCGAGAACGCCAACATTGTATCAATAGATGCTATGAATAAGGTACTAGTGCGCCCAACCCCAAATAAAACAAACCTCAACTAAACTACCTAAAACGTAAGATGCTGCTAACATAAATAATGATCTCCACACTATCTAGTAAAATGTAAAAAAGGTTATGTAGTGCTGCCTTTTTGAAATACCTACTAAATAACATAAATCAATATCTGTACATATATATAAATAAATGTGCAAATCTCAAAATGCTGTGCATCAATGCATGTGCAAACACAAGAGTGCAAAAATTATCACAATACTTAAAGTGCAAAGTCGCATATAACATGGATAGACAGTCCAATATTATAAAATGTGCAAATATAGAAAAAAAGTGTGACAAAATCACAGTGCAAAAGTAGCAAAAAAGAAAAACAAAAGAAAGTCCATGTGCAATGTAAAGTGTTCAAAAAATATTCCAGTGCTGTCCAATAGCTGAATATCCAGTAGTGACAGTTTAACAATAATCATGCAATGTTGTCACAGGTGCAAACATGCTCCACAGATACAACGCTCCACCTTTAGTGCTCAAACAGTGCACCCCCCGTTTCCCCCAGCCTCTCACCTCAATACAAGACCCCTCAGGGTCAAACACACATATGGGGGAAATTGCTGGTTTATCTTCTTTAGGATGAATCGTTCAGCAACACACTCAGATCGCAATACCACCGGTCATGGGGAAAAGAAAGGGGACTCACATGTGTAGAATTGCAAATTTTAAGTCACCCTTTGAAAAAGTCACGTGTCTGTGACGCAACGAGTCAGGGAGGAGCCAGGTGTCACGTCCATTCACTTCCGGTCGCGGCCAAGACCGGAAGTCCCTTTGTTTACAAGCGCGGATCAGTTTTTTTATATGTAAGTGTGGATTTTGTTTATCTTTATTAAAATTTGCAATTCTACACATGCGAGTCCCCTTTCTTTTCCCCATGATCGGTGGTATTGCGATCTGAGTGTTTTGCTGAACGATTCATCCTAAAGAAGATAAACCAGCCATTTCCCCCATATGTGTGTTTGACCCTGAGGGGTCTCGTATTGAGGTGAGAGGCTGGGGGAAACGGGGGGTGCACTGTTTGAGCACTGAGGGTGGAGCGTTGTATCTGTGGAGCATGTTTGCACCTGTGACAACATTGCATGATTATTGTTAAACTGTCACTACTGGATATTCATCTATTGGACAGCACTGGAATATTTTTTGAACACTTTACATTGCACGTGGACTTTCTTTTGTCATTTGCACATTTTATAATATTGGACTGTCTATCCATGTTATATGCGACTTTGCACTTTAAGTATTATGATAATTTTTGCACTCTTGTGTTTGCACATGCATTGATGCACAGCATATTGAGATTTGCACATTTATTTATATATATGTACAGATATTGATTTATGTTATTTAGTAGGTATTTCAAAAAGGCAGCGCTACATAACCTTTTTTACATTGTATCAATAGATGCCGCCCAATATTCAACATATTAGCGATCGATAACAACATCAATAGTACAATTGCCCTCGATTTATTATATAAGCAGCGGAAATGCGCATGCGCTGTCGATTTTTCAAACTATTTTCATTCGATTATACTACCAATCATTCCAAAATCAATCGTTTTTGCAAAAAAAATCCAACATGTTGGGGGGGGTTTTTCGGCACAAAATTTGCATTTCGAGAATCGAAATGTAACCACTAACGCTTCGAACGCCGAACGATCGAGCGTAGCGGACATTTTTCCAAACGATATTCTAACCGTGTATGGCCAGCATAACAGAGGTCAGGTATCTGTGTTTGAGTTTAAAAATCCACGACAATTGAAAGGTAAAAAATAAAGATAGTATTTTGTTATTTTTATCATTTCACCCCTGTTATGTGTTCACTTACCATAAATAATAAGGAAAAGAGAAAATAAATATGTCATCTTCTAAAATTGGTAGCAAAATTAACAATATTCTGAAACAAGAAAGAAAACAGCAACATTTATTGACCATTCTCAAGGTACCAACTGTTGTATATTGAATGGGAAACATTGTGAACACTTTCGGCCAAAAAAGATAGTTTGACAGAATGTTTTAAATACATTTTAGGCCATTCATGAACAGAGGTCAGTGATTTGTAGAGACCCACACCAAATTTAACAGAGTTAGTGAACATTACCTAACTCAGCAATGACTAATTGGAAATTCTTTAGTATTTATAAATATCCTGTTCCAATTTTTTTAAAATTTTGGGCTGGATAAGAAAACACTACTGTCTTTTTAATTATTCAATGTTCTCTTTGTACAGCAAATGCACAGGGAAAGAGATACATTCATAGCTGGACTAGCTAGAGTTTTGTTTACCAATAAAACTCATGTGATCTCAATGCCATGGCTGTCATATAGAGCACATGCTCTGGTACTATGATTATTGGTTCTGAATCATCGTTTGAGCCTGGGTGCAATGCATAAGCACTTCCCATGACAGGGTTATTGTAGATCCAGTCATCTGCACAGTTCTTCTTTTTAACATCAATCTGATCTTGAATAGCTTTGCACCATAATGACCCAATGTTCCCTACATGCCCTATTTTATGCCTGTGGTGAAAGAGACAAACATATAGTTTTTATGGGAATTTATTTGGCATTGCCTTAATATGCATTTTTTGGTATTGCTTAGCTTCCATGCAGGGCTGGACTGGGACAGAAATTCGGCCCTGGATGTCATCCAGACCGGCCCACTTACGTTTTGAGTGTACCATCAGCAACCCCTTACATCAGATTCTCATGAGCAGGCCCTTTACATCAGATTCTCAACACCAGCCCCTTACATCAGATTCTCATCACCAGCCCCTTACATCAGAGTCCCATCACCAGCCCCTTACATCAGAGTCCCATCACCAGCCCCTTACATCAGAGTCCCATCAGCACCCCCTTACATCAGAGTCCCATCACCAGCCCCTTACATCAGAGTCCCATCACCAGCTCTTTACATCAGAGTCCCATCACCAGCTCTTTACATCAGAGTCCCATCACCAGCTCTTTACATCAGAGTCCCATCACCAGCTCTTTACATCAGAGTCCCATCACCAGCTCTTTACATCAGAGTCCCACCACCAGCTCCTTACATCAGAGTCCCACCACCAGCTCCTTACATCAGAGTCCCACCACCAGCTCCTTACATCAGAGTCCCACCACCAATCCCTTTACATCAGATTCTCATCACCAGCCCCTTACATCAGATTCTCATCACCAGCCCCTTTACATCAGAGTCCTATTACTAGCCCCTTTACATCAGATTCTCATCACCAGCCCCTTTACATCAGATTCTCATCAGCAGCCCCCTTACAACAGAGTCCTATCTCCAGCCCCTTACATCAGAGTCCCATCACCAGCCCCTTACATCAGATTCTCATCACCAGCCCCTTTACATCAGATTCTCATCAGCAGCCCCCTTACATCAGAGTCCCATCACCAGCCCCTTTACATCAGAGTCCCATCAGCACCCCCTTTACATCAGAGTCCCATCAGCACCCCCTTTACATCAGAGTCCCATCAGCACCCCCTTTACATCAGAGTCCCATCACCAGCCCCTTACATCAGAGTCCTATCACCAGCCCTTTACATCAGAGTCCCATCACCAGCCCCTTACATCAGAGTCCCATCACCAGCCCCTTACATCAGAGTCCCATCACCAGCCCCTTACATCAGAGTCCCATCACCAGCCCCTTACATTAGATTCTCATCAGCAGCCCCCTTACATCAGATTCTCATCAGCAGCCCCCTTACATCAGATTCTCATCAGCAGCCCCCTTACATCAGAGTCCCATCAGCAGCCCCTTACATCAGAGTCTCATTAGCAGCCCCTTTACATCAGATTTTCATCAGCAGCCCCCTTACATCAGAGTCCCATCAGCAGCCCCCTTACATCAGATTCTCATCACCAGCACCTTACATCAGATTCTCATCAGCAGCCCCCTTACATCAGAGTCCCATCACCAGTCCCCTTACATCAGAGTCCCATCACCAGCTCTTTACATCAGAGTCCCATCACCAGCTCTTTACATCAGAGTCCCATCACCAGCTCTTTACATCAGAGTCCCACCACCAGCTCCTTACATCAGAGTCCCATCACCAGCTCTTTACATCAGAGTCCCACCACCAGCTCCTTACATCAGAGTCCCACCACCAGCTCCTTACATCAGAGTCCCACCACCAGCTCCTTACATCAGAGTCCCACCACCAGCCCCCTTACATCAGCTTCCCTTCAGCAGCCCCCTTACATCAGAGTCCCATCACCAGCTCCTTACATCAGAGTCCCACGACCAGCCCCCTTACATCAGAGTGTCCCCCTCCCACATGTACTCACAGTTCTAAAGGCACGGCAGCCTCTCTTCTTCGTCTCTCCAGTGATGTGATAACAAGTGATAGGG
Source organism: Lithobates pipiens (assembly GCF_037356315.1). Classification (NCBI taxonomy): domain Eukaryota; kingdom Metazoa; phylum Chordata; class Amphibia; order Anura; family Ranidae; genus Lithobates; species Lithobates pipiens. Next base: position 171,323,712 of record NW_027507785.1, on the reverse strand, counting down.
GAGAGAGGAAGGAAAGTCTGCTGACTGTGTCTATCTCCCCCTGCAGGCTGGAGGGAGCAGAAAGCCTAATGCTCTCTCCAGCATATCACAGAAACTGCTCCTCCTGACAGGAGTGAAATCGAGATCACTTACTGTCAGAGAGGAGCGGCTCCAGGACTGCATCAGACCGACCCACTGAGCCATCGGCCCACCGGGAATCTCCCGGTAGTCCCGATGGCCAGTACATGCCTGCTTCCATGTGCAGCATTTTTAGTATATCAATTTACCATTTTAGGTATGTACTGTATTTCTTTTTTTAGTTGTAGACATGGATATATATATATATATATATATATATATATATATATATATATATATATATATATATATATATATATATATATATATATATATATGTATATGTATATATTCATATATATATATATATATATATATATATGGTAGTGTGGTACCCCACCAGAGGAAGGACACAGGGGATTGGCTTATTTGGAAGGAAACTAGCTTTTCATTTCCATCATTGTTTAAGAAAATCCGTTTTGGGATCTGGAGCCCGGGGATCTCGTAGCGATCCGGGTGGGATGAAATCTCAGTCCTGGGTCCTGATTTTGAGACTCACCAGCACACTGACTAGTCAGGTGTGTGCTGGACTAATTGTAGACACCTGACCATGGTTTTGGGCTCCACCCTCCCAAGGAGTCCAGGCATGCAAGGGAGAAGCATGCATGTCTACACGTCTGCATGGTATAGTTAGACAGAGGGCCCGAGCCTGTGGGCTGAGCAGCATGTAAAGCTGGAAAAGAGATACAGTGTTTGTACAGGGACTCTGTTATATGGCCAAGAGGGTCGAAGCATAAAGCCTGAGAAGCAGTGCTGCTAAAGAGAGCCAGGTGGGTCGGTATTTTCTGTTTGTAAGTTTCATTGTTGCTGTGGAAAGCTGAAACCCCCCCGTGTGGGCAACTCTTCAGTTATTGGACTTGTTTTATTTTTTCCTTTAATAAACGTGGGCCAAAAAGTCCTTAAACAGCACAACTGGCATGGACTCAGCTCACTGGTAGGCTCTACACTAAGCTAAAGAACCCCCAATATTACAAGTGGTGGAGAATGCGGCATAACTGAAGATCCTTGCATATACCAGTGAGCTATTGCCAATGTGTGCAGCAGGGGGTGTACCTGGAAGGGCGAGACCCCTTAAAGAGACAGTGCTCCTGTTGTTGCTCTGTGCAGTGGAGTGTATGGAGAGTACACCAGTGTTTGAATCTGCAGTGGATTGGTGCAAGCGGCACCTTCCAAGAATGGACCAAGCTAAAGAGAAAAGCAAGCCAATCCTCAGTGCAAGGAGTGTGGCTGGATGTCCATAACTGGAAGAGGGGTGTTGTTGCCCCTGACAACGCTGCTGCAGTTAAACCAGCAGCTGTTGTGAAAAGTTTGAAAGTGACACAGCTTGAGACAGGGTATAGTGGAGGAAGCCTGTGTTATGTGCCAGAAGAGAGGCTGACCAAAGGCCAGGACAAAAGTGGTCTGTGTACCATGGGGTATGTCTAACAAGGACCATGGCAAATGGCTTCAGGAGGAGCCGATACAGTATGTTGGAGAGAGCCAGCAAAGTTCTGCTGGAAGAGTGTGGTCTCCCATGGCGACATGAGTGAAAGTGGTGCCTGAAAGGAAGAGCTTCAGTGGAGATTTGGCTCAGCATCCCCACAAAGAGGCTTGTGCATTACAGACAGCTGGGAATCACCAGGAGAGGAGCGCCCTGGGAAAAAGGCATCCAGTATCCATGCCTGGGATGTAGCCAGCTGGGGCATTGCATGTTTTCTTGCCCCGGGTTATGGAATTCAGCTGGAGATAATATTGCTGAGCAAAAGTTTACGTCTGAAGGCCCAAATTCCTGTGCAAATATGTTTGCAGTCACCCCTGGCAGCAAGGAAGAGTTTCCTGTTGTGTCACCAGGGGGTGCTAAACAGTGAGAGATACCTGCTGTAGTTTCATCCCGTGGCCACCAGGGGGAGTTGGGCAGTAAAAGTGCAGCTGAGAACTGGTTCATGAGACAGCGTAATCAAATGAAGATGGTGACCCCTACTACTGCAGTGGGTAAGACTGTCCTTAATGAAATGATGGCTGGAGCTGCTGAGTTTATGTTGAAAAGGACTGGTTATGAGACTGTTAGTGGGGGACACTGAATATATTCTTGAGGGTGACTTTTCCCTGTACAGTAACCTGTACAGTGGGGAGGCAGAGGTTAAAGTCAAACCTACATCTATGTGTGCTTCTCAAGAGGGGAATAGTAATGTGTTTAATGTCTGCCAGTCTCAAGTTGGCAGTGGGCTAGGACAGCCTGCAAGAGCTAAAAATGCTGTTAATGTTAATGAAATGTTTGCTGTTGGGAAAACCCCAAAGCAAAAGTTGTGGTTAAAGATGGGCCATCTATGTAAGTCTCAAAATACTTGCTCCTTGCCTATGTAATCTGCAAAACCCAATAAACATAAAAAAAAAAAAAGATGGGCCATTGCCCATAGCAACTGGTGGTAAGACAGTTGTCCCTAGACATCTCCAGAGAACTTCATGTATTGGAGCCGGAGGTTGCCCTGGACAACTGTGATGTCACTCTGGTGGTGCAGAGTGGAACTGCACCTTATAATGGTAATGTCTTAGTACAAGCTGCTAATACTAAAAATGTGCAGGTGAATAGTGGGTTAATGCAACCTGTAGAAAATGTAAAGGTCTGTGAAGTTTATGAAGCGCCACCCGAGCAAGGTGGTGAATATGATGTATTGCTATCTGCTGTGTTAAAACATGTATTACCACAATCTGACATGATTTACAATGACTGGTGTAATGAATCTGCAACTAAGGCCGTCTGTTCTTATGTGTCTCCTTGGGCAGATGGATCGGTGCTGAGGTGTACCGCTGAAGGGGGCTCAAATACAATAGATTGGGATAGTTGGGGTAAACATCTAATCTCCCTGATAGATAACGCTTTTATGCACAAAAATAAGGTGGACCCTTTTTCTGCTGTGCCAGCAGGAGGGACTGCAGAATAGCTTGTACCTGAAGGCACAGTAGCTGCTGCAGGGGTTAACCCTCATGAGAAAGATGGACCAAATGAAGGGGAGCACACAGCAGAAACTTTGTCTGTGATCCACAAAAGTGATTTTGGCATGGAGTGTCCAAGTGACGTTGTTGCTGGTAATGATCTGGAGCAGTTCATTGATACTGAGCCTGAGAAGTTGGGTATGAGTTCAGCACTTGGCAGTGATCTGGTAGAGTACCAGGCTGTGGTTATCTCCAGCTGGGAGGATGTTTGTTTAAAAGTTGCAAATTCTCAGCTCGGTCCCGCCCACCCCAACATCATTGATGAATGACAGCTCCTCTCTATCCCTGCACACAGTTACATTACAAGTCTGCTCAATGTTATATGGTCTCAGCGCATGATACACATTATCACTATAACATTGAGCAGACTGGTAATGTAACTGTGTGCAGGGAGAGAAAGGAGTTGTCAGAATTAACCGTGATCTCGGGGGTGGGTGGGACTGAGCAGCTATCGAACACCAGCCAATAGGATGGGGTCAGGGCATACCCCCTTTCTTAAGAAGCCCAATAATTGGCTGGCGGCTCGGTACCGCCCACCCCGACATCACCAATGAATTCTGGCAGCTACTCTCTCTCCCCCCAAGGAGTCATGAGATACATGATGCCACTATCCCAGAAACACTTGCAAATCGCCTAGTGACGCAATCGCCTAGGCAATCGCAAGGAGGAAGTAATGTATAAATAGAAAAAACAGATATTTAACAGCAAAAAAAATGACCATTGTGAAAATTATGAGCTAAGAGCATGCAGCACAGCCAAAGAGAAAAAATGGGCGGAACTCTGCTTTAAACATTGGGATGTACAGCCAATCTCCACCACAGTCATATGGTCTGGTACTGCAGAGTACCAATAGGTGGAGCACTGAATGGCAGGCTGTACAGAACAAAGGAGAACAAGACAGGAATGGTTTATTCCTGAATTTATTACTTTTGTTAAAAGCTGCCTCTGGGTATGCTGCTGGGTTATTTCTTGAAAAATTGTATATGGTAAATGCTTTGGAGCAACTAAAAATTAGTCCAAAATGTCTGAGGTTTCACCTCCTAACAGCCAGATGGGAAGCATTTTTGCTGCTATGGTCCAGGGTGGTGCTGGTCAGTTGTTGGTGAAGGGCACATAAACTACACCAGTGGACAAACCATGCGAGATAGAAGGGGCGAGCATAGACCAGAAAACAGCAGAGATCCTGACCGGGGCTCAGACAGAGGTGGTTAAAGAGACTGAGGTTACCAGTACAATAATAGGTTTAGGTGACAAACCTAATAAGGTCCCTGAGACAGGGAAATGGGTAAAAAGTGCAGTAAGATTTGTATGCGGATCAGACGAGATCCTGCCTGTTCTGGTTTTGGATAGAAATCCAGGTGGTATTAAAAAAGTTCAGGTGGTAGGACAGCTGCCTGCTGAGTGGGTGACTTCAGGGGAGGTGGCATCTTGTGAGGTTCTCGTGGGTGACTGCCATGCTCCGGTGTGTGTGCTCTCTGCAAGCACTGCCTTAATGATTGCCGAGAGAGGTGTTGGGAATCTGAGAACCTGAAGTGTGGAGGTAGAAGGGTTGATCGAAAGGCCAGGGGGACCCCGTTAAAATTTCAGGAGAGAAAGGGCTTTTGGAAGAGGATCCGGAAAAAAGGTTGGGAAGGACTCATTAGAGCGTGTAGCAGAGTGACAGTGAGGCTTAGAGGGAAACACCAAAGGAGGCATAGGGTAGAGTTCCCCTTTAGGAAAAAAGTATGGCCAGACAGGATTGGACTTCTGGAAAAGGTAGCTGGCACAGAGATGCCAAAAGAAACTTGTGTGTTCTGCCCCCTCCTGGGTTGAAACAAGGGGGGTATATGTGGTAGTGTGGTACCCCACCAGTGGAAGGACACAGGGTTCTCAACCAGGCAGGCTGAGGGGCTCTAGCGGATTTGCTAAGAAGCCAGTTTCCTCATTGTTTAGAAAAATCTGTTTTGGGATCTGGAACCCGGGGATTTTGTAGACACCTGACCATGGTTCGGGGCTCCACCCTCCCGAGGAGTCCAGGCATGCAAGGAAGAAGCATGCACGTCTGCATGGTATAGTTGGACAGAGGGCCCGAGCCTTTGGGCTGAGCAGCACAAAAAGCTGGAAAAGAGGTACAGTGTTTGTACAAGGACTCTGTTATATGGCCAAAAGGGCTGAAGCATAAAGCCTGAGCAGCAGTGCTGCTAAAGAAAACATGTATTATATGTTTTATTTGTGACACTTTTTTTAGGTAAATGGGTAGGGGTACAATGAACCCCATACTCATTCACATAGGGTGGGGGGGCCAGGATATGGGAGCCCCCTTGTTAAAGGGGGCTTTCAGATTCCGATAAGCCCCCTGGCTGCAGACCCTGACAACCTACCGCCATGGTTGTCGGGAAGAGGCCCTTGTCTTCATCAACATGGGGACAAGGTGCTTTGGGGCCCCCCTGCCCCAAAGCACCCACCCCCCATGTTGAGGACATGCGGCCTGGTACGATTTGGGGGGGTGCTTGCTCGTCCCCACCCCCTTTCCTGACCTGCCAGGTTGTGTGCTCGGATAAGGGTCTGGTATGGATTTTGGCACCCACGCGATTTTCTCGGCATCAAGATCCTCAGAGCAAAAGTCGCATGCCAAAGTTGGATCAGTCAAGACGTTGACCCGAATTTGATCTGACTTCAGTGATGTTCAATGGGCTGAAGTAGGATCAAAGTAGGATGAAAGTAGTTCAGGGAACATTTTCAAAGTCGGACTGACTTGTGTCGGACCAGTTAAGACGGCTCCCATAGGGAAACATTGATTTTTCACATGTCATGCGACATGAGCTCCCAATGTCTGAGCATTTGTTGTACCAGTCTGAACTCGGCCTAATGCTCTCCTTGCCTGGCCTGTCAGTTTAGGTGGGCAGCCATGTCTTGGTAGGTTTGCAGTTGTGCCATACTCTTTCTTTTTATAACCTAACCCTGCTTTAAACTTCTCCACAACTTTATCCCTGTCCGGTCTGGTGCGTTCCTTGGTCTTCATGGTGCTGTTTGTTCACTAAGGTTCTCTAACAAACCACTGAGGGTGTCACAGAACAGCTGTATTTACACTGAGATTAAATTACACATATGTACTCTATTTACTAATTAGGTGACTTCTGAAGGCAAGTGGTTCCAATAGATTTTAGCAAGGGGTCTCAGAGTAAAGGGGGCTGAATACAAATGCACACCACATTTTTCAGATATTTATTTGTAAAAAGAATGAAAACCATTTATCATTGTGTTTCCACTTCACAATTTTGTGCCACTTTGTGTTGGTCTATCACATAAAATTCCAATAAAATACATTTACATTTTTGGTTGTGACATGACAAATTGTAAAGGGGTATGAATACTTTTTCAATGCACTGTATACTGTATATGTATATATATATATATATATATATATATATATATATATATATACAGTTGTGCTCATAAGTTTACATACCCTGGCAGAATTTATGATTTCTTGGCCATTTTTTAGAGAATATGAATGAGAACAAAGAAATTGATAGAATATTTGTCAAAAGAGGTAGAAGGTATTAAAGGTACTCAACAATGGTTGGATTTCAATATCAATATAAATAAAAAAAACTTGATAAGATTGATAAGGATACTCAGAGAAAGAAAGTAAAGAAATTCCATAGAGATCTTAATGATTTCAAAAATGAAAGTATCTATATTTGGCAAAGTAAATTAATTAATGATGCAACCACTAATAAACCGTCTCGCTCCAATCCTCCTCAGACTCCTATGGGGAATCCCCCGGAGTAAAGGTTATATGGGGTGGAGCAATCCACCCCAAAGGAGATCTCTGGGGGATGGACTCAAGTTAGCATACGAGGGAAAAGAAATAACAATAAAGGCATAAGGGGTACCAGAGGAAATTAGCCCAAGGGGGGAGTCCCCAGAGGCACAGCCTGGACATGGGACTCCATATCCATATAATATACCCTTAAATAATCGGTTTGATCCCCTTAGAGAAAATGATAACCATTACTATAGCTCTCCCCGTCCTTTTTTAGGGAGAGGAGGGGGTAGAGGAAGATGGAGATCACGGGGGAGGGGTGCAAATGTGTCACGTACCTAGTAGACGAGCCCGGAATGCAGGGAGCGGTCCCTCGTATCCCCTGGCTAAAGAACCCCTGGAGGTGGTAACAGGAATTCAAAAGTTCAGAGGGCACAAGTGCCTGGCAGGTAGAGGCAGGTCCGGATAAGCAGCAGAACACCGACAGCAAGTAGATAGGGCTGATGGCAATCGGCTGGTGTAGGCAGGCACAAGTGGGTAGACTGGCAGGCAGACGATCGTCAGTGGAGACAGCAGTCACAGGAACTCCAAACGGGTTGGCAGGAACAGCGGAGTCGGGTGCAGGCCGGGTCAGCAGGAAACGATCAGCGCAGTACAAGAGGATGAGGCAGAGACGTGGTCAGACAAGCAAGAAGTCGTAGGCGGGCAGCAACGGATCGAGGTCAAGAACAAGCCGGGTAACAGGAATCTAGGCAACAGGTACAGGTACTGAATAGCAGGATCTCCGAACACACTGTAGACTGGACAGCAAGAAGGGAATGGAGCAAGGACCTTAAGAAGCCTTTAGGGCGCCAAAACGGTCGCACGACGAGTCAGCGTGCCCCCGCGAGTGGCCGTGCGCCCGTTCGTGACCCTGCGTGCACGCGTGCGCTCGTTCATGCCGACGCGAGTGCGTCCGTTCGCTTTAACGCGCGTCAAAGGGGAACGACGGGTTCTCGACAACAGGCTTCTGCGGGTAATTCTCCCGTGTGCGACCGGAACGCCAGGACGATCGTGACATTGCCCCCCCCAAGGGGCAGCCTGCGGATGCCCAACTGGGCCATCTTACTCGGGTGGGAATTCTTAAAGGCACGGATGAGTCTCTTAGCATGGATGTTAGATTCTGGCTCCCAGGAGTTCTCCTCAGGTCCGTACCCCTTCCACTTGACCAAAAATTGAATCTGGTTCCGTCTCTTCCTGCAGTCCAGTATGGATTCAATCTCGAATTCAATTTCCCCATTGACCATCACGGGTTCTGGAGGACTGGTAATTCTGTCAGCGAAAGGATCCGGGATTGCGGGCTTGAGTAGTGACACGTGGAAGACTGGATGGATCCGGAAGGATTCAGGAAGCTTGAGCTCAAAAGCCACGTTATTTAATTTCCTCTTGATCGGGAAGGGACCCACAAATTTCGGGCCCAACTTCTTGGAGGGGCAAGACAGTCTAAGGTTCAAGGTGGACAACCAGACCTGATCCCCAACTTTGAGATCCAGCTCCCCCCTTCTCTTTCTGTCGAAAACTTCCTTGTTGTATTCTTGTGACTTGGTCAGGGTTTCTTGCAGAAGTTTGTTATTTACTTCAAAGAAGTTAAGACTCTCCTGTACCGCTGGTACCGAACACTCGGGGAGATTGCCAGACAAGAACAATGGGTGGAAGCCAAAGTTCGCATAAAAAGGGGACTGCTTGGTGGCAGAGTGGACTGTGTTGTTGTAGGCGAACTCAGCCATAGGCAGAAGAGAGACCCAGTCGTCTTGGGAGAAGAACGAGAAACAACGAAGGTACTGCTCCAGCTTCTGGTTCGTCCTCTCGGTCTGGCCGTTGGTCTGCGGGTGGTAGGCTGAGGACAGACAGAGATCGATTTTCAGGGCCCCGCAGAGCGCTCTCCAGAATCTTGAGGTGAACTGCACCCCCCTATCAGATGTGATGTTGGCGGGGATGCCATGGAGTCTTACAATCTCCTTAACGAAGGTGTTGGCTGTCTCTGTGGCTGAGGGGGTGCCCTTCATGGGCAGGAAGTGGGCCATCTTGGTGAGTCTATCGACTATGATGAAAATCGTTGAATAGTTCTCCGAAGGAGGGAGTTCAACGATGAAATCCATGGAGATCATCCTCCATGGTCTATCAGGAACAGGCAGCGGCTTTAGCAGACCCCAGGCTCTTGACTTGTTGCCCTTACTCCGAATACGGGTGACACAAGCCTCCACATACCTCTTGCAGTCGTCCTTCATTCGTGGCCACCAGAATGTGCATCGGAGTAACTCCAAAGTCTTGAATACCCCGAAGTGGCCGGCCAATGGGTGGTCGTGACAGGAGGCCAGAACCAGAGTCCGAACTTCCTGGTGAACAAAAATCTTGTCCTCATGCCACAGAAGATCATTACTGGATGATAACGGGATACCGGATGGAGGTGTTGTGCCTATGGAAGCCTGCTTAACTTGAGACACCACATCCCCCTGGAGCAGAAGAAAGTTCCCCGTAGAAAGGATGGTATCTGTGGGTGGCAGGCTCTCCGGTTGACTGTACATGCGGGATAGGGCGTCTGGCTTGGTATTCTTGGATCCGGGACGGTATGTGATGTGAAATGAAAACCTGGAGAAGAAGAGTGCCCACCTGGCCTGACGGGGCTTCAATCTCTTTGCTGTCTTAAGGTACTCCAAGTTTTTGTGGTCAGTATAGACCAGGATCGGATGGGTGGCTCCCTCCAGCAGATAGCGCCACTCCTCAAGTGCAGATTTTATTGCCAGTAACTCACGATCTCCGACGTCGTAGTTCTTCTCTGCCTCCAACAATTTGCGGGAAAAGAAGGCAACCGGGTGGAGAAGGGACTTGGGCCCCTGCCTCTGGGAAAGTATCGCTCCGACTGCTATTTCCGAAGCATCAACTTCGAGGATATATGGTAGAGCGGGATCGGGATGTTTCAGGACAGAGGCCGATACAAACAAATCCTTCAGGGTCTTGAAGGCCTCTTGTGCTTCGGGGGTCCAACGAAACTTCTGACCCTGCTTGGTCAATCCGGTAATGGGAGAGATAATAGAAGAGAATCCCTTAATAAACTTGCGGTAAAAATTTGCGAACCCCACAAATCGCTGAACTCCCTTTTTATCGGAAGGGGCAGGCCAGTCCTGAATTGCGGAGATCTTCTGGGGATCCATCTCAATCCCTCTTACAGAGATGACCAGGCCGAGAAACTGGATGCTCTGCCGTTCGAAGACACATTTCTCGGGTTTAGCGTACAAGCCGTGAAGGCGGAGACGAGTCAGGACCTTCTTGACGTGTTCCCGGTGGTCGGCTAAAGTGGGGGAAAAAATTAGGATGTCATCAAGGTAAATAATTACAAATAGATCAAGGTAATCTCTAAAAATGTCATTGACAAAATGCTGAAATGTGGCTGGGGCGTTACACAACCCGAACGGCATCACCAAATATTCGAAGTGCCCGAAGCGGGTACGGAAGGCAGTCTTCCACTCGTCACCCCTCCTAATACGGACGAGGTTGTAGGCACCCCGAAGATCCAGCTTGGAGAATAACTTAGCAGAACCTAGTCTCTGAAAAAGTTCGGGTACTAATGGCAGGGGGTAACGATTCTTAATGGTGATTTTGTTCAACGCCCGATAGTCCACACATGGACGTAAGGAGTGGTCTTTCTTTTCCACGAAGAAAATCCCAGCGCCAGCCGGGGAGGTAGAAGGTCGGATAAATCCCTTTTCAAGGTTATCATCCAAGTAGGACCTCAGGGTACTCAGTTCAGACTCGGATAGAGGGAAGATTCTTCCGAAGGGGATCTCTGCCCCCGGGAGTAGTTCAATAGGGCAGTCATATGGCCTATGAGGTGGTAGAGTCTCGGCCCCCTTTTTACTGAAAACATCTAGAAAGTCATGATAATCCTTGGGCACAGCTTGTCGGGTTTCATCGTCTGCTTCCAAACAGAGGAGGGCCGAAGAGTCCCTGTTAACTGTTGGGCAACAATGCTGGAGACAGTAGACCGAAGCGTGGGTTGTGTGCTTTCAACCAAGGCATGCCTAGAATGATGGGGAACAGAGGGGACTTAATGACATCTAGGCATAGGAATTCTTGGTGAGTCCCGGCGATGACAGCAGATAGGGGACTAGTCTCCTGAGTCACTGGTCCTGATTCCAAAGTAGATCCATCGGCCAGGTATACCGAGAGCCCCTTCTCTCTTGGTCTAAGGGGAATCCTGTTCTTCAGGGCGAAGGACGAGTCTACAAAGCCACTGCACGCCCCGGAATCAATAACTGCGTGGGTTGGAATAGTCCTTCCTGGAAGCTGCAAAAGAACAGGAACAGCCAGGTGAGAGGTGTTATCAGACAACACAGGTGAGGGGACAGGTGGAACAAGGAGGCACTTACGCATCTTAGCTGGGCAAGTGCGAACAAAGTGCCCTGGTTCTCCGCAGTACAGGCAGAGGTTGTTGACCTGGCGACGTTGACGTTCCTCTGGAGTCAGGGATGGACGGAGTAGCCCCAGCTGCATAGGTTCCGGGGATCCAGTGTGGCTGCGGCAGGAACAGAAGGAGCTGGGTGGGCGGAGCTAGGCACCCGTGGTAACATCCAGACCGGGCGAGTAGCTGCGGTAGAACGCTCTTGGCGGCGCTCTCTCAGGCGTCTATCAATTTGGACTGAAATGTCTATCAGAGCTTCCAAAGTTTCGGGAATGCCCACACGTGCCAACTCATCCTTCAGAGGCTCGGACAGACCCATGCGGAACTGATATCGCAGGGCCGCGTTGTTCCAGTCCGTGTCAGCGCTCCAACGTCAGAACTCTGACACATAATCCTCCACAGGCCTGCGACCTTGTTGCAGGGCGTGTAAAGCTGCTTCTGCGGTCGCAGCGAGTTGGGGATCCTCATAGAGTCTAGACATCGCCAGGAAGAAGGTGTTCATGGTGTCTAAGGACGGATCCTTTCGTTCCAGTAGACGATGTGCCCAGGCCTGAGGTTCATTCGTCAGAAGGGAAATGATGAACCCCACCTTGGTCGCCTCGAGGGAGAAGGTCCTCGGTTGCAGGGCGAAATAGAGCTCACAGGATTTGCGGAAGGCTCTGAACTTCTTCCGGTCTCCCGCGAATCGTTCCGGAGTTGGGACCCTGGGTTCGGGTGGCATCATCACCACTGATGGTGGGGCATGGGCCCCCGGAGCAGCTGGCGAAGAAGCAGATAGCGCCTGAACTTGTTCTTCCAGTCTGCCGTAGCCTTCCTGAAGACTCTTTACTGCCTGGGTAAGGCCAGCCAGGTGGCGGCAGAGCTCGTCCATGGGGGAGGCTCCCTGCGCAGGCTCGGACATGGCTGTCCAGTACTGTCACGTACCTAGTAGACGAGCCCGGAATGCAGGGAGCGGCCCCTCGTATCCCCTGGCTAAAGAACCCCTGGAGGTGGTAACAGGAATTCAAAAGTTCAGAGGGCACAAGTGCCTGGCAGGTAGAGGCAGGTCCGGATAAGCAGCAGAACACCGACAGCAAGTAGATAGGGCTGATGGCAATCGGCTGGTGTAGGCAGGCACAAGTGGGTAGACTGGCAGGCAGACGATCGTCAGTGGAGACAGCAGTCACAGGAACTCCAAACGGGTTGGCAGGAACAGCGGAGTCGGGTGCAGGCCGGTTCAGCAGGAAACGATCAGCGCAGTACAAGAGGATGAGGCAGAGACGTGGTCAGACAAGCAAGAAGTCGTAGGCGGGCAGCAACGGATCGAGGTCAAGAACAAGCTGGGTAACAGGAATCTAGGCAACAGGTACAGGTACTGAATAGCAGGATCTCCGAACACGCTGTAGACTGGACAGCAAGAAGGGAATGGAGCAAGGACCTTAAGAAGCCTTTAGGGCGCCAAAACGGTCGCACGACGAGTCAGCGTGCCCCCGCGAGTGGCCGTGCGCCCGTTCGTGACCCCGCGTGCACGCGTGCGCTCGTTCATGCCGACGCGAGTGTGTCCGTTCGCTTTAACGCGCATCAAAGGGGAACGACGGGTTCTCGACAACAGGCTTCTGCGGGTAATTCTCAAGTGTGCGACCGGAACGCCAGGACGATCGTGACAAAATGGAAGGTACAACAACCACTTTCAGAAGCCTTGGTTCCCAGAAAGGCACCAAGGGGGCTGGAACAATTCGTCACAGAACAGATTGTACCCACAGCAACCACCGATACCCCAAAATCTACAACCAAGAAATGGGGCAATGCAAAGGCCCCCTCAGAAAATGTTACCAGAGATAGCATTAGCCCAGCAGGTTCTGAACCAACGTGGAGGAAAAGAAGGGGCTGTAGAGCTGGTAAACGAGTCCAACAAAAAAGAAGAAGGGAGCACGACCAACTGGAATCTATAATTTGAGTAGCTCAACACTAACATTAAAAGAATCTAATATTCTACATTTAGGCCTTAAATGTGCCCCTAAGAATCCTATTAATAAATTTAATTGTATATGGACGTCCATAAATATATTCGAAAGATTAATATGAAAAAGTATTTTTAAACACCAATAATTTTAATGGGAATAGGACAATATGTGATGGTAGTGTAATAGGAGTGGACAGCGGACTAAAAAACCGGTCGCTGTTCAACCCTATAAACTCTGCCAATCAACATATAGATGTTTTTAAAAATTTAGTTATTAGAGACCTAGAAACAGTGGTACCTAGGAAGAACATTAACCCCTTTTATATTAGAGATGGGATTAAAGCACTGATAAAGGGGGAGGAGTGGTAATCTTAGATAAATCTTTCTACGAAATCCAGCTAGACACTATGTTAGCTGATACGGACACGTATATAAAACTGAGGAGTGATCCGACGGCTATGTATTGTCAAAATCTAGAGAAATTCATTTCTCTGGGATCTGTCAATAAAGTATTAAATAAAAAAGAAAGTAGCTATCTAGTGCCTAGTTTTTGCAGGGTGCCTATTATCTATACGTTACCAAAAATTCTCGAATACCCCCGGCTAGACCAATTGTCAATTGCATAGACTCTGTGACAGCAAGACTTGGTCAATATCTGGACCGATTTTTGCAGACCAGTGTACAGAACACAAAAGCTTTTTTAAAAGATACAAAGAATCTATTGCAACTTATTGACCGGATTAAATTGACAGAAACACAGGAAATATTTTTAGTAACAGCGGACGTAGCCTCCCTCTACAGTGTGATTCAGCACGATGATGCTCTATTAGCCCTGAATTGGGCTTTGAGACAAAGAGAAGATATCCCGCACGATCAGAAAATGTTTTTAGGTCAAGCCTTAGATTTATGCCTATCCCATAGCTACTTCTGGTATGATCAAGGTTTTTATGCACAGAAAAGAGGAGTGGCTATGGGAGCTAAGTTCGCTCCTAGCATTGCGAACTTGTTTATGGCAGAATGGGAGGACAAGACGATATTTTCGCAAAAGAATGTTGCCTTGAAATTCTAGAAAAGGTTTATCGACGACCTGTTCTTCGTGTGGGAGGACTCTGAATCATCGCTACATGAGTTTATTAGACATTTAAATTCAAATAGTAGGAATATCCGTCTGGAATATGAATATAATAAGGAGAAGATACATTTTTTAGACGTTGAAATAAAAAGACGAGGGGAACACTTAGTCACTAAAGCTTATTTTAAACCAACAGATCGGAAAAGTTACCTACCTATTTTAAGTGGACATCATCCCCAATGGTTGAAAAATATCCCTAAGGGGCAAATTATGCGGATACGTAGGAATTGTACAGAGGATGAAGATTTTTTGACTCAATCAGAAATTATTAAAAAACGCTTTGTAGAAAAAGGTTATAAAGAGGAGGAATTGAGTAACGTAATTACAGAAGTAGGAAACCTCTCTAGAACCAATTGTCTTGAAGATAAACCTAAAATTGTTACATCTAATCATGAATGGGGTTTCATTTCTAATTTTTATGCTCAGTATAAAGATGTAGAGAAAATCTTCAAAGATCATTGGCATATTTTACGTTTAGACAAAAATCTAGGTCAGGTTTTACCAGATAAACCCTCTTTTATATATCGTAAAGCTCGAAATTTTGGAGATAAGATAGTGAAGAACATTTTAAATCCCCCCCAAGCGTCCTATATCTTTCTGGGAACAAGGAGGTTTTTTCGCTTGTCGGAGATGCTCCACATGTGCAAAAAGCACCCACCCCATCAGAGGTTTGACTGAATTTACTTCAACAGGGAACAATCAAAATTTCAAAATTAAGGAATTTATTACTTGCAGTACGACGCACGTAGTATATGTTCTGCAATGCCCATGTAACCTCATGTATGTGGGAAGAACAAAACGTACCTTAAGAAAGCGGGTATCGGAACATCAGTACAACATAGAGATCGGGTATAAAGACCACAGTGTCTCTTTGCATTTCAAAAAATTCCATAATCAGGACCACTCCCTATTAAAATTCTGGGGTGTGGATAAAGTATTACCCAATTGGAGGGGTTCAAATATGGTGAGAGACATTTCAAAAAAACAATCTCAATGGATTTACTGTATGAATACGTTAGTACCGAATGGGCTAAATGTGGAATTGGACGTCAGTTGCTTTATTAGCGATTATTGATATATATGAAGTCCCTGGATTGTGCTGTTCTTTTTTCACTGTTTCTTCAGTCTCGCAGTTTTGAAGGGAGGGTTGATAGTAGATAGTAGGAGTTGAATGTGGAACAGGTGGTCTTTTACACTGTTTGTTTTTTACACTGTTGGTTTATATAAGTCCAGATGATGTATGTATACGCATTTTTTTATATTTTTATATTAGAATTTATTTTTGATATATGTGGAAGTTTGTATTTAAACTTATTTTATGATTAGACTCTATGAATGGGGTTAATATACAATTTTAACGTATGATTTTAATGTGTTTCTAACCTGTTTGGGATCATAAGAAGGTGTGAAATGTATATCTTTATAAGGGGTAATTAATGAGGATTAATAGGATGGAGATTAGATAGGGGTATGTGGCCCATATTAATTAGACCCCTGGAGGCATATAGTGTATTATTATAGATTTTGGGTTATTTATTGAAGCATTGAGAATGAGATAAATACGGGAAGGATATATAGAGCAATAATGAGGCCCTATCCTTCCATTGTTTTTTTTTTGATTAAAATTATGTTTTTATATATAGTTTTTTTTTTAAATACGTTTTTAATTTTTTTAGAGTAAATTTCCCCTAATAAGAATGTAGAATGTATAACGGACTAGTCCACCTTGATAATAATAATATAGAAGTAATTGATTGTAAATAGGTTATTAACCACTACAGATCCGCGCTATTGCCAAATGACGGCATCAGCGCGGACCTACATTTCCGGGACTACGTCTATTGACGTCGTCCCGGATACGAGCGGCCTGCGCGCCCCCTGAGGGGCGCGCGCGGCGCGCTCTGTGATCGGCGAGTCCGTGAGACTCGCCTGATCACCGATCCGTGCAAGGGGTCGATCCCGACCCCTTATCACGTGATCAGCTGTCAGCCAATGACAGCTGATCATGTGATAGAACGGAGCCGGTAATCGGCTATTATTCCTCCTCGCGCTGACAGCGCGAGGAGAGAAAAAAAAAGCCGATCACCGGCGGCCGTGATCGGGACATCAGTCCCGATCACGGCCAGCAATACAGATGACCACCTGCCCCCTGCCAGTGCCCACCTGCCCACCGCCGTGCCATCCTGAATAAAAGTAAGTGCCCCCCATCAGTGCCCCCCATCAGTGCCCATAGTGCCCACAGTGCCACCTACAGTGCCACCCACAATGCCACCCACAGTGCCATCCAGCAGTGCCACCAACAGTGCCACCCACAGTGCCCACAATCTGCCTCAAAGGTGCTGCGACCCAGTGCCGCCCATCAGTGCCCAGCAGTGCCGCCCATCAGTGCCCAGCAGTGCCGCCCATCAGTGCCCAGCAGTGCCGCCCATCAGTGCCCAGCAGTGCCACCTATCAGAGCCACCTATCAGTGCCACCTATCAGTGCCCATCAGTCCCATCTATCAGTGGTACCTATCAGTGCCCATCCGTGCCACCCATCCGTGCCACTTATCCGTGCCACCCATCCATGCCATCTTATCTGTGCCCATCTTTGCCCATCAGTGCCGCCTTATCTGTGCCCATCGGTGCCGCCTTATCTGTGCCTATTAGTGCCGCCTTAACTATGCCTATCAGTGCCCACCAGTGCAGCCCATCAGTGCCCACCAATGCAGCCCATCAGTGCCCACCAATGCAGCCCATCAGTGCCCACCAATGCAGCCATCAGTGCCGCCTAATCAGCGCACTTCAATGAAGGAGAAAAATGACCCGTTTGCAAAATTTTATAACAAACTATTAAAACATGATTTTTATTTTTTTATTTTTTTGCATCTTTTTTTGTTTGTTTAGCAAAAAATAAAACTCCGAGCTGTAACTAAATACCACCAAAAGAAAGCTCTATTTGTGGGAAAAAAATGATAAAAATTTCATTTGGGTACAGTGTTGTATGCCCGCGCAATTGTCATTCAAAGTGCATCAGCGCTGAAAGCTGAAAATTGGTCTGGGACTGAGGGGGGTTTAAGTGCCCAGTAAGCAAGTGGTTAAATATATATATATATATATATATATATATATATATATATATATATATATATATATATATACATACATTTTGTCCATAGTGAAAGATTGATGGTTAGATTCGGAGCTGAGTTTCTAATAAATGAGTATAGATGGCGGAGAGCACGGAAGGGCCGCATGCGCAGTTGATATAAAGAGACCGATGTCTCCTGCTATCACACGCAGGCGCCAGGATACACTGAAATGTTTTTCAGGTGCGTTTATCTCTATGCGTGCGTGATGACGCGGCGGAATGGAGTCTTGGCGTACTCACACGCAGGCGCCAGGATACATTGAAATATTCCTCAATCGTGATGACGCGGCGGAATGGAGCTCATGCGCATGCCTATTGCAAGTGTTGAATAGCTAACAACAAAGGGCGGAAGTAGTTGGTGCTTCCACCTGGTGACCTGGTGACGTGTGAGCGTACATGTGACCACGATACGGGTCAGGTGATCTCACGTCGCTGTCGAATGACATCAGAAATATGGCGGTGGCGTTAACTGAATCAGATCGCCGTCAGACAATAGCAATCAGGTATTAAATTAACTAATTAGAATAATATATATATATAAGGAAAGGAAATGCATACACCGAGACCCTCAGATGATGTCTTTTAAAGACGAAATGCGTCAGCGTAACGGTGTATGACACATGGTGAACGATAGTGGACAAGACCAGAGGATTGTAATTTGTGTGGACTGCGCAGATTTCAAGGGATGGGTGAGCAATGTGTTGAACTACAACTAACTTGACAAACCCGCTGAGTCTTGTGATTTTATGCCTATTGAAAGATTATGTTTGTGAGTTTTTATTTTGCTGTTTATCACAATAAAATTAACTGTGGTTTGACGAGATTACGCTATGTATGGTTCCGTCTTTTCATGTAAACAAACACTGGGAAGCATTGAAGCAGTAGCGTGATCAACATTAAACAGGAGGAGAAGATAGCCAAAAAAATCAGTGCCGATAGGGATAATGTATATGTGATATGCTGAGTTCATCGGTGCATCTCGGTAAGAATATTACCAAAGGGGGCCTCCACTGATCACCAGCCTCCTATGTGTGGAATTCACGTGTGAAGGTGGTGTGGTAGAACACGGTGGTGGTGAAGAAATTCCAATAGAAAGCATTCGCTTTGGAGAATTTTTGTGGTTCATTTTTTTCGCCCTGTTTTGTGGACTATTTGTGCACACAGTTATGATGTAAAGTTAATGAATGAATGAGTGTATATATAATATTGTTGCACATCAAATTGCATCTTGTAATCAAGAATCAGCGAATATTTACTCAATAAGGAGTGTATCGTGTATTTTTATTTTTTTTAGCGCTGCAGTTCTGGGCAGTAGTGAGCAGCCGAGAGATTGTTTAATTTTCTTCGTCTCCTCATCTGCTGACTGAACATTTGTGTTTTATATATGAATGAGAACACAAAAACTTTTCTAAAACTATAAAAAAAACTATAAAAAACATATATAACAGTACATGTATATATATATATATATATATATATATATATATATATATATATATATATATATATATATATATATATATATATATATATATATATATATATATATGAGTGTGTGTGTGGACTGCTGTTTGGTTTCAAGAACCACAGAGCACACTTGGTGAGTAGTGTCCCCGTAAGGTTATAGACACAATTTGGGTAAATTAATGTACATTGTAAAATTAATTTCATAGAAGGTTTTAGTTTGTCTGAAGCAAAAGCAAAACAGCAGGTCCGTGAGCAAGGTTGTGTATTTATTGTGTGTCCAAGGGCTCTTGAATTTGTTCCAAGTTTATTTTTTTTATTCTGTTAAGTAATATAAATTGAGGTATTATCTGCACCCCTAGGTGGCAGTCAAGCACTGTGAATTGTTCTGTTTTTCTAGAATAATGGGAAAAACTAGAACTGACTTTACCAAAGCACTTTCACAGAAAGATGCAGCAGGTTGTTTTGATATAGCAAAGCCATCACTTGTCTCCACACAACATTTCCAAGGAAATATGAAGGGAAACTTTAGAGGTAAGGCTAGAGGCAGATTTAAAGGCAGAAAAGGAAGAAGGATGAGTCGCCCTAGAAACAATGGATGTTTCAACTGCGGTGCTGAGGATCACTGGGTGAGTCAGTGTCCTCGTCCCAACTCTCAACAAACTACCAACTCCAGCTCTGCCCCTAATCAGATACAACAACCACAGGCATCCATACAACAAGGTCCAACATTTCCAATCAAACGGGGAAATCAAATGTGGACGTCTTTTAACCAGACAGCTTAAAAAAACAGCAGGACTCCAGGCGCATTCATAATTTGACAGTAGGAAATAGGAAAATTATGGAAACCCAAGCCATAGCCGCAGAGTTTCATAGATTTTATGAATCTCTTTATAATATTCAGCCAAATTCACCGAATGTTACTGAAGAACAGCAATTGGTGGAGAATTGAGATTATATTACGACCTCAGGAATGCCTTCTAGTGATGGACGAACTTCTGACGGGACGGACCCCATTGACTTTAATGGCAGTCCCACAACATGGACACTGACATAACAAAAGTATTAAGTGAATCTGGGATCGACAACGACAAGCATTCCTATTTTATCTGTGAAATTTTGACAATTGAGGAGCGCATGAAGGCCATGGAGGAGAGGCAAGGTCAGGGCAGGCTATGAAGGTGGTGCAGGAGATGATCAGTGCCACAGTCAGGAAAGCGCAGTCCTGTGCCAGTGTCCCAGTGTGCTAACCTGTGCTTGAGCCCCTCCCTCTGCCCGGCCCTTATCCCCACCTATGCAGGGCTCCACTGCGGTGGTCCGGAGGTGCCAGTCCAGTGCCCATCCTCAGCCATGGTGCTGGCACTGCCTGCTGATTGGCTTCTCCGCTCACTGTCTGAAACCAGCACCACGATCGAGACTGAGCACTGACAACAGCACCGAGATAGAGAGCACTGACACCAGCACCATGATAGAGAGCACTGACACCACCACCGAGATAGAGAGCACTGACACCAGCACCGAGATAGAGAGCACTGACACCAGCACCGTGATAGAGAGTACTGACACCAGTACCATGACAGAGAACACTGAGACCACACCAGCACCGAGATAGAGAGCACTGACACCAGCACCGAGATAGAGAGCACTGACACCAGCACCGTGATGGAGAGCACTGACACCAGCACCGTGATAGAGAGCACTGACACCAGCACTGTGAGAGAGCACTGACACCAGCACCGAGATAGAGAGCACTGACACCAGCACCGAGATAGAGAGCACTGACACCAGCACCGTGATAGAGAGCTCTGGCACCAGCACCGTGATGGAGAGCACTGACACCAGCACCATGATAGAGAGCACTGACACCAGCACTGTGAGAGAGCACTGACACCAGCACCGAGATAGAGAGCACTGACACCAGCACCGAGATAGAGAGCACTGACACCAGCACTGTGAGAGAGCACTGACACCAGCACCGAGATAGAGAGCCCTGACACCAGCACCGAGATAGAGAGCATTGACACCAGCACCGTGATACAGAGCACTGACACCAGCACTGAGATAGAGAGCACTGACATCAGCACCGAGATAGAGAGCACTGACACCAGCACCATGATAGAGAGCACTGACACCAGCACCATGGGAGCACTGACACCGGCACTGTGATAGAGAGCACTGACACCAGCACCGAGTTAGAGAGCACTGACATCAGCACCGTGATAGAGAGCACTGACACCAGCACCATGGGAGCACTGACACCGGCACTGTGATAGAGAGCACTGACACCAGCACCGAGTTAGAGAGCACTGACATCAGCACCGTGATAGAGAGCACTGACACCAGCACCAAGATAGAGAGCACTGACACCAGCACCGAGATAGAGAGCACTGACACCAGCACCATGATAGAGAGCACTGACACCACCACCGAGATAGAGAGCACTGACACCAGCACCGAGATAGAGAGCACTGACACCAGCACCGTGATAGAGAGTACTGACACCAGTACCGTGACAGAGAACACTGAGACCACACCAGCACCGAGATAGAGAGCACTGACACCAGCACCGAGATAGAGAGCACTGACACCAGCACCGTGATGGAGAGCACTGACACCAGCACCGTGATAGAGAGCACTGACACCAGCACTGTGAGAGAGCACTGACACCAGCACCGAGATAGAGAGCACTGACACCAGCACCGTGATAGAGAGCACTGACACCAGCACCGTGATAGAGAGCACTGACACCAGCACCGTGATAGAGAGCACTGACACCAGCACCGTGATGGAGAGCACTGACACCAGCACCATGATAGAGAGCACTGACACCAGCACTGTGAGAGAGCACTGACACCAGCACCAAGATAGAGAGCACTGACACCAGCACCATGATAGAGAGCACTGACACCACCACCGAGATAGAGAGCACTGACACCAGCACCGAGATAGAGAGCACTGACACCAGCACCGTGATAGAGAGTACTGACACCAGTACCGTGACAGAGAACACTGAGACCACACCAGCACCGAGATAGAGAGCACTGACACCAGCACCGTGATGGAGAGCACTGACACCAGCACCGTGATAGAGAGCACTGACACCAGCACTGAGATAGAGAGCACTGACACCAGCACCGTGATAGAGAGCACTGACACCAGCACCGTGATAGAGAGCACTGACACCAGCACCGTGATGGAGAGCACTGACACCAGCACCATGATAGAGAGCACTGACACCAGCACTGTGAGAGAGCACTGACACCAGCACCGTGATAGAGAGCACTGACACCAGCACCAAGATAGAGAGCACTGACACCAGCACCGAGATAGAGAGCACTGACACCAGCACCATGATAGAAAGCACTGACACCAGCACCATGGGAGCACTGACACCAGCACTGTGATAGAGAGCACTGACACCAGCACCGAGTTAGAGAGCACTGACACCAGCACCGTGATAGAGAGCACTGACACCAGCACTGAGATAGAGAGTACTGACACCAGCACCGAGATAGAGAGCACTGACACCAGCACCATGGGAGCACTGACACCAGCACCGAGTTAGAGAGCACTGACACCAGCACCGTGATAGAGAGCACTGACACCAGCACCGAGATAGAGAGCACTGACACCAGCACCGTGATAGAGAGCACTGACACCAGCACCGAGATAGAGAGCACTGACACCAGCACCGAGATAGAGAGCACTGACACCAGCACCGTGGTAGAGTGCACTGACACCAGAACCGTGAGAGCACTGACACCAGCACCGTGATAGAGAGCACTGAGACCACACCAGCACCAAGATACAGAGCACTGACACCAGCACCATGAGAGCACTGACACCAGCACCATGATAGAGACCACTGACACCAGCACCATGATAGAGAGCACTGAGACCACACTAGCACCGAGATAGGGAGCACTGACACCAGCAC
Source organism: Lithobates pipiens (assembly GCF_037356315.1). Classification (NCBI taxonomy): domain Eukaryota; kingdom Metazoa; phylum Chordata; class Amphibia; order Anura; family Ranidae; genus Lithobates; species Lithobates pipiens. The sequence continues at coordinate 171,300,832 of NW_027507785.1, read as the reverse complement.
CGTGATAGAGAGCACTGATGCCAGCACCATGATAGAGAGCACTGAGACCACACCAGCACCGTGATAGAGAGCACTGACACCAGCACCGTGATAGAGAGCACTGACACCAGCACTGAGATAGAGAGAGAGCACTGACACCAGCGCCATGATAGAGAGCACTGAAACCACACCAGCGCCGTAATAGAGAGAGCACTGACACCATACCAGCACCAAGCTAGAGAGCACTGACACCAGCACTGAAACCAGCAACTCGCTGCAGGACCCAAAAATATGACACCGATCAAACAGGAGGGTACGGGCATATAGTATGGTGTGTTTTTTTGTACAAGAAAGTGAGCCAAAGGTAGAAAAAAGGTCTGTGTGCTCCATTAAATAAATTGTTTATAGAGTTATGCATATACATGGTCTACTGGTCACATGTGTTGAATTCCTCCGAGATCCATGTCTCATTCATTTTTATAAATGTGAGGTAGTCAACACTGTCATGAGCTAGGCGAGTGTGCTTATCGGTCACGATCTCCCCTGCTGCGCCAAACGTCCTTTCAGACAGGAAACTGGACGAAGGGCAAGCCAACAGTTCCATTGCAAACTGGGCAAGCTCTGGCCAGAGGTCAAGCCTGTCCATCCAGTAGTCCAGGGGTTCATCACTTCTCAGAGCGTCCACATTGGCCGTTAACCCGATGTAGTGGGAGACCTGGCGGTCTAGGCGTTCCCTGATGCTGGATCCGGATGAGACCTGTCGATGGGTCAGCTGAAAGAATGACCACATATCAGAAGTCACCAACACATCTTCAAACTGCCCTCTTCTTGCAGGCGCTGTTGGATTGGTACCCGCAACTCTTTCTCTGGGAGTGGGAATTCCTCCTCTGCACGCAAAAGCAGAATGCGGCATTTCTCGAAGCAAGGCCTGTAAGTGCTCCATTCTGACAGCCCTCTGTGAACATTTCTGCCATTTTGTGTTTGTACCAGGGGGTCTAAGTACGTTGCCACCCAGTACTGGTCCTTGACCTATATGCTTTTTATACGGGGTCCCTGTTAAAACACTGGAGCATGAAGGCCCCCATTTGCACTAAACTGGAAGAGGTGTGGTGGCCTGGCTCCTGCTCATCATCCAGGATAATGTCGTCCTCCTCGTTCTCCTCTCCCCATCCACGCACAACAACAGGGATCCCAGAAAGGTTTAAAGTATGCTCTTCTTGCTCCTCCTCATCCGCCCCGGCACCATCCTCCTCTGACTCCTCTTCAGACTCCTGTTGTTGATTTGTCTCAGATAGAGTAGCCCCCCCTGGGAATTCATCCAGCGTTGCGACATCCTCATCTTCCTGCATGTCTGCATGCGTCGCGCATGAGCAGCCACTAGCGCGGTAAAAAAAAAAAGTTCCTTAGAACCTGTTCTGCCGCAGAGTTCATACAGGTAGTCGTTAACTGCACGTTTCTACTGGAGCAGCCTATCAAGCATATAGAAGGTTGAGTTCTATCGCGTCGGGCAATCGCAAATAAGACGTCTGACCAGCAGATTGTGTTGCCGCTGAATGTCAGCAAGGCGAGCCATGGCCGTGTAAGATCTTCTGAAAGCGGCGGAGATTGTCCTTGCCTGGCGCAAGATGTCCTGGACCCCAGGGTATTTGACAACGAATCGCTGCACAACCAAGTTTAAGACGTGTGCCATGCATGGCACGTGTGTAATTTTGCCCTGTTTCAATGCACTAAGCAGATTGGCACCGTTGTCACACACCAGTTTACCAACTGACAAATTGAGCGGTGTTAGCCACTGATCTGCCAGTGAACGCAAAGCTGAAAGGAGTGCAGGGCCAGTGTGGCTCTTGGCTTCCAGGCACAACAGACGCAGCACAGCATGGCAACGTCTCACCTGGCATGTCGAATAGGTTTTGGGGATCTTGGGCAGCACAGCGGAAGAGACGCTAGCAGCGCAAAAGGAGGAGTCAGCCGAGGAGGGGAGGGAGTAGGAGGAGGAGAAGAAGGGCCAGGCCTGCATGCAATCCGTGGTGGTAAAACCAAATCTATATGAGTGCCACGGGTTACATGCTTGACGGCCATCAGAAGGTTTACCCAGTTATATACCTTCCCTGCCCGTGTTTGCTAGACCACGTGTCTGTGGTCAGATGTATCTTGGCACCGACACTGTGTGCCAGAGATACATTCACTTGCCGCTGAACATGGCCATATAGCTCTGGGATGCCCTTCTGTGAGAAATACTTCCTTCCTGGGACCTTCCATTGTGGTGTTCCAATGGCCACAAATTTTCGAAAGGCCTCCCAGTCCACCAGTTTATATGGTAGTAGTTGGTGGGCTATCAGTCCTGACAAGCCAGCCGTCAACCGTTGGTCAAGAGCGTTATCCGGCGTCATCATTTTTTTACGCTCAAACATTTGCCCCACGGAAGCCTGACTTTTTCCAGAAAAACGTGAGGACGGCATGATGGAAGGTGGAGTGGAGTACAATTGTGAGGAGAGAGGAGAAGGAGAAGTAGAAGATGAGTCTGGATGGTGAGAGCCTAGAGTGAGGCTTTGTAGGTTCGTTGCTCCCACTGGGCTCGGTGATGGCAGCTCATGTGCCTTCTTAAGGCGGTCATCCCTAGGTGAGTGTTGGGCTTACCGCAACTTTTGCGTTGACTGCAAAGGCTGCAGATGGCAACACTATTGTCAGCAGCGGACACGTTAAAAAAAGCCCACACTGCGGAGCCATGTTCCGGCGTCCTGGGAATGCCAGATGTGACCGTACATGGTTGATGCCTTGCTCCTGATACATTAGCAGTCTGCTTTGTCCCTTCTGTGCAATCTAAGTCCCGCCTGCTTCTCCTTCCTATCTGCTGGTCCATATCTCCCTCTGAACTCCCCTCTTCTTCCTCTCTTGTGGGCACCCACGTGACATCACTAGACACGTCATCATCGATGTCACCTTCCCCACCGCTATAATTAGAGATCTCGGAGTAGGCAGCAACACCGGGGACCAACCTCCTCCTTGGGCTGATCTGGGTACTGTCGTCAGACTGCTCAGTGGCGGTTGTTGCTACCTCCTCTTCCTGATCCAATGCCAAAAGTGGCTGCACATCGGCAATGTCTTGTGATGGATCAGAAAATAATTCCTGTGACTCAAGTGGAGGGTATATGGTGGTGGTGTTGGTGGTACTGTCTTTGGGGGTGCACACAGCAAAGAGTGAAGAAGAGGGTGCAGATCAAGAGGATGAGGAGGGTGCAGAAGAGTAAGGCTGAGTGAGCCACTCAACCAAGTCTGGTGCGTCCTTTGCTGTAATCAAATGCACCTTCTGCAATTTGCCACTTTGGCTCAAGCCTGTTGCTCTTGCCCTACCCCTACCACCCCTGCGGAAGGGCCTGCCTCTTCCTCTGCCTGTCATTTTTTAAATAACCCTGTGATAAAAGTCTCTAGAGAAGTGCAGTATGTATGTGGAAGAAGGTATATAACACCCTGCTTCAATCTGTCGTTTTTGGGGGGCACTGGTCTATCACAACAGTCATAATACTTTTTTCTAATTGCGTTTATCACTCTTTGTAGTATCACTGCAGAACCGCTCAGCAGTCACAATAATGCACAGTGGAAATGCACTATACTATGCTTTCTATATGTGCAAGTATTTTATACGTGTATTACACCGCTATATACTGCACAACAATTAGTACACCTATACCAGTCCTTAAAAGGACCTTTGTGGACCTAATAGTAGCTATCTAGTAGCTAATGAATTGCAGACTGTCCCTGCTCCAAAAACCAAACTGTCCCTCCCTACACTGAGAAATGACAGCTGCAGAATCAGTCAACAGCGCTGCATGCAGTGCACTATAATATGCTTTCTATATTTGAAAGAAAGTATATTATACGTGTACAACCCTATATCACATATTATGAGTATCGCCTCTGGTCTAAATCATTATAATATTGTATAAAGTACCATCATCCAGAATTTGTAGTTTTTAAAGGAGGAGGGGCTTAAAATGGAAATACCGGGTAGTCGCTCACACCAACCCCATATGTAGTTCCATTCAGCCATATAATAGATTGGACTATACCGGTACTTGGTAATGGAAAACACTAATAAAGTTTAAAATCAATATAATTTTAATAAAGATATAAAACAAAACAATAATGAAATATCACTTGAAGGAGTACAGTAATATGCACATCACAGTTGAGGTATTCCTGACGGGTTCTCCATAGGGAACATTCAACCGTAGAAAGTGCACAATAAATTTCCTCGACTAGTTTCGCGGGAAAAGGCCCGCTTCTTCAGGAGGATATCTATATAAAAGTATCACAATCATTAGATAATACACACATGTAAGGATATAAGCAATACAGTTATCATAATGTTATTGATTTTACATACACAAATTCCCTACATGCTTAAAAAGGAGATCAGCTCACCCTACTTCAAGGAACAGGCTGCAGGCAAGGAGATCCACAAAGTCCCCCCACGGTGAACATGGGGGATTGGTAAACGCCGGCTCTGGATAAATAATATTATAATAATTTATCAATTAGATAGGGGTATATCTTGAATTAAGGGAGGGAAGGGGGTGGAGAAAAAGGGGGGGGGGGGGGGAAAGGGGAAAGAAAGGGGGGAGAGAGAGAGAAGAAAAACCTTGTGATGGATAAATCCGTGAGGTTAAGTGATGAGAAGAGTGGGAGTGGAGGGGGGGGGGGGAGAGGGAGGGGAGGGGGGGGGAAAGGGGGGGGAAGGTGCTTAAGATTGACTTAAAGTCTGGGGTAATGAGTCACGAGAGCCACATTAAAAAAATGGTCCAGGTGACTACATATAATTCCAGAGGTATAAGATCAAAAGGTGGTTAAACCAAAAAGCTAACATCAAAATATTTTATATAAATATGTGTGAAAATTATTAATAGTCCAACCGTGAATAGTCAAGTGTATCCATATAGATTGAACAGTGTGAGGGGAGGGAAAGAAAGAAACCCTTCACCAAATTAAGGATCCTTAATTCCAAAAGAGGTTACAATAAAAACAAGTCGGCTTACCGCAAAGCCAGTCAAAAAATCGTATAGAGACAGGACCCCAAGGTTGAGATGGTTAATCAAGCTTGTAAGGATATTGTACCATTCGCTGAATATCAGATACCAGGTCCACTGTTAGATAGCTTAATAGCCATCAATACTGCAAAGGGTATATAAAGCATTTGAATATAAAAAGGGGGGTACAAGGCAGACAGGCATTATAAAGCCAAAGCGTCAAAGGAAAAAATTAAGTAAATTCATAAATAAATAGCATCGTATATAGTGGTTACCTGTCAGCGGGGACAATATCCTAGTAGAGCCCTGATGGAGTCCATGCGAACCTGTCCATTCAGCGGTCAATCAGACCGTTAAATAGGCTCCCCAACACACATAGCGTCCGACGTCCGCCGGAAATCGGCGGCGTCCGACGTCATGTGGTCTACTTCTCCGCATCGCGCAGGCGCACTAATCAGTCGCTACTGCGCAGGTGCGTCTGTTCGGCGGTCTGGTAGAGCGCCAGAACAGATTGCCTAGCAACCACCACGTCAGACGCACGCCAGGTCCCGGCGGCGTCCGAACGTCATGTGGTCTGTTGCCCCACACTGCGCAGGTGCAGTATTGTACTGTTACTGCGCCAGTGCGCAAGGGAAACAACGCTAATGGATCAATGATCCAAGCGTTAGCCCTTGCAAGTCGGGCGAATAGATCGTCCAGACCAGGGGGAGCACATGTCCACCGGGGGGAAAAAATTAAAGGACACTCCATACTACCCACAAATCATTGTCCCTCAACTATAGGGGTCAAAGCATATCTCCCCACATATAAGGGAAATTATAACATGGGAAATAGAGAACATATCTATAAAATATAACATTATATACATCATTTTTGGTATACAAAGATATATATATATATATAACCAGGGGATATAGTCCCCCAGAGAAAAGAAGAAATGTACACCAGAGAATTATTTAGATAACCATAATTAAAACATATATATAAAAATATATATAAAGAAGGGGGAGGGAAGGAGAGGGAAGGGGAAAAAGGATGTGGTGGCATATTAAACGTCACCTGTTATAAAAACGGTTTGTAAGAAATTGTTTCATTGAGACCTGGTGGTAGGGTGGCGTTGAGTCGTTCGATCCACAAAGTTTCTCTCTGTAGGATCGTACGATCCCAATTTCCACCCCTAGGGTTTGGAAAGACTACTTCGAGGACAAAGAATTGGATCACTGTGGTATCAAAACGATGGTAAAAACCAATATGTCTACCAATTGTGGTAAGTTTCCCACTTTCTGAATAATATAAATGGTCACCAATCCTCTGTCTAAACTCTCGGATAGTCTTTCCAATATAGAAGGCTCCACATCTACAAGTCATAAAATATATAACACCCTTCGTACTGCAATCAGAGAACGTACGAGGTAGAAAAACTTCTCCATTAGGTAGAGTAAATTTGTTACCCTCCAAAATCCATGGGCAACGGGGGCAGTTATTACATTTAAATGTACCTCTAGAGTGATTATGCATGGGACTGGTAGATGTGTAGTGACTATGCATTAACCGATCCCGAAGGGAGCATGCTCTTCGAAAGACTAGTTCAGGAGTAGGCCGTACATATTTAGCTAGAACATGATGCTCCGTGAGTAGGTGCCAGTTTTTTGTGAGGATATTGCGAAGAGTTTTATGATGAGCAGAATATGTTGTAATGAATCTCAATGATTCATTACTTGCCGTCTTAGGTCGTTTATGTAGTAATGTGTCTCTCGAACGAGACACGGCCTTATTAAAGGCTTTCCTCAGGCTAGTGGGGGAGTAGCCCCTGGCTAGTAGACGATCACGTAAGGCATCAGCTTGAACTTTAAAGTCAACATCCCGGCTGCAGTTTCTGCGTAATCGCAGAAACTGTGCAAACGGGATGCTGCGCACCAAGGGTTCCGGGTGAGCACTGGTGGCAAACAATAGAGTATTGCCTGCGGTGGGTTTGCGATAGAGATCCGTATATAAAGTGCCATCAGACTGCTTTATGACAAACAGATCCAGAAATGGAATCCGCTCGGTATCGAAAGTAAAAGTAAATTTCAAATTAAATTCATTGTCATCTAATTCTTGCATGAACTGGAGGAATCTTTCCTTAGTTCCAGTCCATACCATAAATAGGTCATCTAAGTAGCGATACCATAGAAGAGCGTCTTCCAGGAATGGGGCAAGTTTATCATCAGAGTGAATCTGTCTCTCCCAACCCCCCAAAAATAAATTTGCATAAGCTGGGGCACAGGAGGTCCCCATGGCAACGCCTTGAGTTTGCAAATAAAGTTGATCATTAAAAGTAAAGTAGTTCTTTGTTAGTATAAATTCCAGCAATGCTAAAATAAATTCATTAAATGGCCATGTAGTTATCTCCTGTTCATGCAAAAAGGATCCAGCCATCCGGACGCCCTGCCCGTGGGGGATACTCGAGTAAAGAGCCTCGATATCAATCGCCACGAGCAGGGCATCCGGAGGGATCTGGATCCCCTCTAGATGTTGCAACAAATCCGCCGTGTCCTTAATGTAAGAGGGAAGTCTTCGCACATGTGGCATTAGATAGGCGTCTACAAGTTTACTGGCATGATCTGTCAATGAATCAATCCCCGAGACAATTGGCCTCCCAGGGGGTAATGGTAAATTTTTGTGCGTCTTCGGAAGAGCGTAAAAGGTAGGAATCATCGGAAATTTAGGAATCAGGAAATCTAATGTATCTCTGTCAATGAGGCCTGCCATAAATGCCTCAGTGCAGAGAAAACAGGGTTCCTGATGAAATGAAATAGGTACTGATTGGTCAATCGGACGATACCAGGTAGAGTTGTTGAGAATAGTCATACACATGGTCTGGTACTGGTGGTGTGTCATAACGACAATATTCCCACCTTTGTCCGACTGTTTGATGATCAAATCAGGGTGTCTTTGTAAAGTTTTCAATGCTTGAATCTGTCGAGCATCAAGGTTAGGGGTAACATCATGCCAATGCTGTCGTTTCAGATCTCTTATCATAGTTTGGAGAAAAGTCCAGATGGTAGGGCATGTCATGAGATCAGGGAATCTACAGGAGCGTAATTTAAATTTCTTAGAAACCGACTCTGAATGTTCTATGTGGGTGGATAAGGATGTGTTGGAAGGTGTAATTTGTGAAATAGGGTCTTCAATAGCTCCTTCATCATAGAGGAGCATAAGGTCCCGTAATGCCCGAAATTCAGCCATACTAAAGTGTTTAGTGCGTTCTGTAAGTTCACGTTCTAAGTTCAAGTTGGTGCGGTCTTTGTCAAATAAAAACTTAAATGTGAGGTTCCGTGCAAACAAATATAAATCTTTTATGGTTTCATTAACTTTTAGTCTATCCAATGGGCAAAACCCTAGGCCCAAGTGAAGTACTGACAACTCTTCGTCTGACAAACGATAGGGGGTCAGGTTTAGGATATTACGGTTGGTGTCAGGTTGGGAATATGTGATGGTGCTAGTGCTGGTTTGAGAATATAGGAATCCAGATTCCCTTGTTGTTTTTTTAGGTCTAAAAAAGTCATGTCCTCGTTTATTTTTGTGTGTTTGTTAGTCACCAATGTTGAATTCAAAACCTTTGGGATAGTGCCATGAAGCGTGGAATGGCCCATAGCCCCCTCTATTGAGGGAGTGGCCTCAATAGGTATTTGTGTGGCAGGTGTACGTGCCGGTTTAGGGGGTTTTGAACCTTTCTTATCTTTTTTAGGATTCACAGGTGGGGTGCCACCGCCATAACGTAGTCTTTTACGAGTAGAATTTACTGTTGGAGTAGCCGAAGGTCTAGGATTACTTGGTAGTGAGTAGGTTGATGTCAGAGAGGAGTCAGATTCTATCTCCATTGTTGGATTCCTAAAGGTATTAGGTCGAAGAGGAGGCTTTCTCCCCAAATTCCTATTTGACCAACGGTATGCATAGCCTTCAGTGAAGGCAGATTTATCTCTACTAAATTTAATCTGTTTTTTTGTGATAATAGATTTATTCAGGATTTCTAACCGATCTCTTAATTCCTTCCATTTGGAATCAAAAGATGGGTTGTCCTTCAAATACATATAATCAGTATTCAGTCGTTCAATCTCTTTATCCAATAAAGTAATATCCAAACTATACTGGTTAATCAGGGCTTTCATGAGATCAAGACTACAGTTAGTCAAGATGTTCTCCCAAGTTTTCCTAAAATCCGGTGAAGGGTCTTTTAGGGTTGGAAAGATTTGGTTTCGTAAACCTATAGGGCAAATACAATCGGTAACGTACATCTTAAAATATTCAATATGCCAATGTAGATGGGATTTACGTTTCAATAGTCCATAAATCTTATAGAAATAAGTTTTCAAGTCATCCTCAACTTTATGTTCATTAAGGCAGGCAGTTTTCAAATTTGTCATAAATTCTACCCAATCGGTATTTAGAGTATCCATGATAAAAAAAAAAAATTCCCAAATTAGGTGAATGAGCAAATGGGTGTGTTATCCACCCTATCCTAAGTCACATATTATGAGTATCGCCTCTGGTCTAAATCATTATAATATTGTATAAAGTACCATCATCCAGAATTTGTAGTTTTTAAAGGAGGAGGGGCTTAAAATGGAAATACCGGGTAGTCGCTCACACCAACCCCATATGTAGTTCCATTCAGCCATATAATAGATTGGACTATACCGGTACTTGGTAATGGAAAACACTAATAAAGTTTAAAATCAATATAATTTTAATAAAGATATAAAACAAAACAATAATGAAATATCACTTGAAGGAGTACAGTAATATGCACATCACAGTTGAGGTATTCCTGACGGGTTCTCCATAGGGAACATTCAACCGTAGAAAGTGCACAATAAATTTCCTCGACTAGTTTCGCGGGAAAAGGCCTGCTTCTTCAGGAGGATATCTATATAAAAGTATCACAATCATTAGATAATACACACATGTAAGGATATAAGCAATACAGTTATCATAATGTTATTGATTTTACATACACAAATTCCCTACATGCTTAAAAAGGAGATCAGCTCACCCTACTTCAAGGAACAGGCTGCAGGCAAGGAGATCCACAAAGTCCCCCCACGGTGAACATGGGGGATTGGTAAACGCCGGCTCTGGATAAATAATATTATAATAATTTATCAATTAGATAGGGGTATATCTTGAATTAAGGGAGGGAAGGGGGTGGAGAAAAAGGGGGGGGGGGAAAGGGGAAAGAAAGGGGGGAGAGAGAGAGAAGAAAAACCTCGTGATGGATAAATCCGTGAGGTTAAGTGATGAGAAGAGTGGGAGGGCTTTCTATATGTGCAAGTATTTTATACGTGTATTACACCGCTATATACTGCACAACAATTAGTACACCTATACCAGTCCTTAAAAGGACCTTTGTGGACCTAATAGTAGCTATCTAGTAGCTAATGAATTGCAGACTGTCCCTGCTCCAAAAACCAAACTGTCCCTCCCTACACTGAGAAATGACAGCTGCAGAATCAGTCAACAGCGCTGCATGCAGTGCACTATAATATGCTTTCTATATTTGAAAGAAAGTATATTATACGTGTACAACCCTATATACTGTACACCTATAAAAGTACCTTTGTGGACCTAGTAGCTAGTGATTTGCAGACTGTCCCTGTTCCAAACACCAAACTGTCCCTCAGTCCCTACACTGATAAAAGACAGTTGCCGAATGGGTCAGCACTCAGCTCAGAAGCACAGCAGTCAAGTATAATGGGCTTTCTATATTTGAAAGAAAGTATATTATACGTTTACAACCCTATATACTGTACACCTATACCAGTCCTTAAAAGGACCTTTGTGGACCTAGTAGCTAGTGATTTGCAGACTGTCCCTGCTCCAAACACCAAACTGTCCCTCAGTCCCTACACTGATAAAAGACAGCTGCAGAATCGGTCAGCACTCAGCTCAGCAGCCTAGCAGTCAAGTATAATATGCTTTCTATATTTGAAAGAAAGTATATTATACGTGTGCAACCCTATATACTGTACACCTATACCAGTCCTTAAAAGGACCTTTGTGGACCTAGTAGCTAGTGATTTGCAGACTGTCCCTGCTCCAAACACCAAACTGTCCCTCAGTCCCTACACTGATAAAAGACAGCTGCAGAATCGGTCAGCACTCAGCTCAGCAGCACAGCAGTGAAGTATAATAGGCTTTCTATATTTGAAAGAAAGTATATTATACGTGTACAACCCTATATACTGTACACCTATACCAGTCCTTAAAAGGACCTTTGTGGACCTAGTAGCTAGTGATTTGCAGACTGTCCCTGCTCCAAACACCAAACTGTCCCTCAGTCCCTACACTGATAAAAGACAGCTGCAGAATCGGTCAGCACTCAGCAGCACAGCAGTCAGCAATGCACCTTAAAATACTTTGTATATTTGAAAGAAAGTATATTGTAGGTGTATTACAACCCTATATACTGTACACCTATACCAGTCCTTAAAAGGGCTTTTGTGGACCTAATAGTAATAGCTAATTAGCTAGCTAGTGATTAGACTGACTGTCCCTGCTCCACACAGCATTCTTTCCCTACGCTAACAAAAGACAGAACATAAAATGGCCACCAGATCAGGTCTATTTATAAGGTAGGGGGTATGTCCATGTGCTGAAATGTCTCAGTTGGCTGTCCTGTACCCCATGATGGATGTGTCATGGGTCAAAGTTCTTCACAATGTAAACAAATATGGCCGCTGCAAACAGCGCCAGAAGTCCGGTTTGGTGAATCGCGAATGAGAAAAATTCGCAGCGAACCGCAAGGCCATCTCTAATGCCTTCCCTGTCGATTGAAGTTACTGAGGAACAGGCCAATTACGGTTGAAGAGGTGTAATAGCGAATCTGGCAATGGGGAAGAGCCCAGGGCCAGATGGCTTTATAAATTTATATTATAAGAAGTTTGCATCAATTTTGGGAGTTTCAATGTGTAAATACTTTAATGCAATTAATTCATCAAATCCTTTACCTCCTGAAGCCTTATTGGCCTATAGTACAGTGCTCCCAAAAGTAGGAAAATAGCCAAAATATTGTTCCAACTATAGACCACTTTCTTTGCTAAACTCAGATATTAAAGTCTTAGCAAAGATTTTGGCACAGAGGTTACAAGATCACGTTCCCCCTGATCAAACAGGCTTCATGAAGGCCCGGGAGGCCAGAGACAATAGCATAAGGGCCTTAAATATCCTCTCATGGATGAAAAACGGACTGGACAAAACACCTAAAGTAATAATATCAATGGATGCCGAAAAGGTATTTGACAGGGTGAGCTTGAGTTTTATGACTGAAGTCTTAGGATTAATGAAGGTGGGCGATCGTATGATGGGCTGGATATTGGCATTGTATGTAGCACCGAGAGCTAGAGTAAAAGTAAATGGTACTTTGTCAAAATACTTTCAGATATATAATGGTACGAGACAGGGGTGTCCCCTGTCTCCATTATTGTTTGATATGATATTATAACCTTTCTTATGCAAAATAAGAAGAAATATAGACATACGAGGGACATTCATTGGGGCACAAGAGCATAAGGTATCGGTATATGCGGATGACTTACTGTTCTACCTGTCGTCACCACAGTCCTCTTTACCAGTATCGATGGCAGAAGTAACCAAATTTGGAGTTTTGTCCACTTTTAAGATTCATTTTGAGAAGTCGGTAATCCTGTCAAGTCACGTGCCCATTGATATGATTAGGACTTTGCAGAATTCTTATCCTTTTGTATGGAATAAAAAATCTCTGGTGTATCTGGGAAAGCATATCTCAGTGGATCTTAAACTCTTATATGATTTGAATTATAGTACCTTAATGGAAGGGGTAATAGAGGAATTGAATAGATGGAAAGGACAGTTACTAACTTGGTTCGGAAGGGTGAATGCAATAAAAATTAATATATTGCCTAAAATAATTTACATCTTATATACAGTACCAATCCCAATTCCACAGAGTTTTTTAAAAAAAATATAAGGAGGGCTTTTGTTTCCTTTGTATGGAATAACAAATGACCAAGACTTGCATATCATATTCTATGCAAAGGGAGGTTGGAAGGTGGTATGGGATTACCCGATATTAGGTCATACTATAGGGCAATGGCCTTAGTAGGTATCTTAAATTGGCATCATGATCAACCCAATAAAATTTGGCTAACACTAGAACAAACAATGGTAGGAAGGAAATTGACAGGACTACCCTGGATTCCGAAGTTGAATAGGGGGCTTTCAAAATGGACATCACCATTAACTCAAAATACATAAAAAATCTGGGACAAACTCAATCAATCAGGAGATTATGCCCCCTGGGTATCTCCCTTAGCCCTGTTGGAAGGGTTCCCATGGTTCTTGCCGGGGGAAGGAAAGAGATCAATGGGGACATGAGGGAAAGATGGAGATACGTCATGGGGCAAATTTGCCCCGCATGGAATGTTACTGCCTTTAGCAGAACTGGTGCAGAAGCTAGGACCAATACCAATGGCCGAATGGAGGTATCATCAGTTGGCATGTTTTTTTAATAAGATTAAAACCATGATAAGACCCTTGAATATGCTTACCATATTTGAATTTAGATGTGTGAAGATAATCAGGGCTGGTCACTTATTATCACAAATGCACACATTAGTGCTCGGGACTAAGAAAAATACAAAATTATATTACATTAGAGAATGGGAAAGCTAATTAAATCATAGCTTTACTTCGACCCAAATTAAAAATCTTGTTGAATCTACATACCATACATCTACAAGTTCAGGGCCGTCTTTAATATTGATTGAACCCTGGGCAAACATTTTCTTAGGGCCCCCCTCCCACCATGCAATTTTGCTCTCCACCTTCTCTGAGACATACAATAAATAGCAGCTAGACTTAAAATCAGTTTACTGTATCAGATCAGGCAGCGATTGCGATTGGTTGCCAGAGGTTACAGCATATCATTACTGCTTACTGACTGGTTGCTAGAGGTTAGAGCACTCCTTAAGGCTCACTGATTAGTTGCTAGAGGTTACAGCACATTTCTGCTTGTTAATTGGCTGTTAGAGATTGCTGTACAGTAATACTGCTCACTGGTTGCTATAGGTTACAGCACATCTTCTCCCTACTGCAGGGGGGCATGATATACATATGACTGCTGCCTTTATTTACATATCAGTGCAGTTGGCCTCAGCTATTTACATATGCATGTCACATGTAAACACAGCTCTGCAGGTGAGTCATCTGTACACAACAATAGGGCAGAGCTGGGCAGCATTAGTAGCAGCACAGGACTAAAACTTCAAGGGACAAGGGAATGTAAACTGAGATAGTTGGCAAGTATGAGGCAGCTGCTTTGGGCCCCACAACAATGACAGGGCCCAGGGCAGCTGCCCCTTTTGACCTGCCATAAAGACAGCCCTGTACAAGTTCACAAATCCAGGAAATGTCATATAAATTTCTGACCAGATGGTACCGAACTCCAGTGAGATCTATCCAACAGCAGACGCCAAGTGTTGGAGGGGGTGCAGGCAGAGGGGTACCCCTCTCCACATATGGTGGCTGTGCCCCCTGATCAAGGGCTTCTGGCAGGAAATTGCCCCTTGGGTAGAAAGGTTATCCCCTGGAACAATAGAACTAACGCCCCTAAACTTCTTATTCCATGGGACAATAACATCAGTTAGAACAAGTACAACTATAGTATAAGACCATATTTATTAAACGCGGCAAAACTATTAATACCCAGATTATGGAGACAGACCACATGACCAACTTTGATAGAATGGAAGAAAGAAGTGGATAGGATAATGGAGGCTGAAACATGGATACACATAGTTAAAAATAGAAAGGAGGAATTTAGGGAACATGGAGAAAATGTGAGCTCTATTCAATAGAGATTGAATAATGTGATTTCTTGGGGGTGGCAGATGGGATGAGGTGTGTGGAGGGGGCGATGGGAAGGGAAGAGAGGACTACCCCTTTTTTTTCCTTTCTTTTTTTTTGGGGGGGGGGGGGAGATATGGTGTATGTAAATAAGATGTTGGAAATGCTATATAATGTGGAACTGATTTTTTTTTAAACTAATACATTTTGATAATAAAAAAAAAGGGGGAAATCAACAACAATGATGGGGCCCGGAGGGTAGTGTCCCAGCTTTTCCTTTTGTCTCGAATGATTTCACTGACAGTCCAATGGTTGTTATTTCAGTAAATGGGAGACCCCTTCGCTATCTCGTCCATAGCAGGGCCACTAGGAGTACTGTTTGTGAAGATCATTTCAAAGGCAAATGGGAACCAGCAGAAGCATCTTTGGGAATTAATGGGATACTGACAAAAACATATAGGACCCCATCCATACCAATAGAAGATGATGAAGGGTACACCATATGCACACGCTCTTTTAGGATAATACCAAGGTGCCCTGTAAATTTGATGGGAAGAGATTTGTTTGGGCCACTAGGAATCACAATTAGAACCAACTCAGCAGGAGGTCTAGACATTTCCTCAGATAAAATCACTATAGTAGCATGTAAACCAGGTTTATTGATGCTGTCACAACAAAGCAGTGAAGAAGATTTTGAGGATATAGACCCCCAGGTCTGGTCTACAACAGATCTGGATGTAGGACTTATTTCATGCACACCATACAAAGCCACTCTCAAAGAAGATGCATTTCATATCTATCACAAACAATATCCACTCTCTAAGGAAAAGATGGATGGCATAGTGCCAATAGTGAAAAAGTTTCTGCAGGATGGGATCCTGGAAGAAATTATTTCTCCATACAACACACCCAGATGGCTCCTTCAGATTTGTACAGGACTTGAGGGCCATAAATTACCTTATAGTCCCAATAGCACCCATTGTACCTGATGTTCCATCACTCCTGCCCTCCATTCCAGCAACAGCCAAATGTTTTACTGTGATTGATTTAACCACTTGCTTACTGGGCACTTAAACCCCCCTCAGTCCCAGACCAATTTTCAGCTTTCAGCGCTGATGCACTTTGAATGACAATTGCGCGGGCATACAACACTGTACCCAAATGAAATTTTTATCATTTTTTTCCCACAAATAGAGCTTTCTTTTGGTGGTATTTAGTTACAGCTCGGAGTTTTATTTTTTGCTAAACAAACAAAAAAAATGCAAAAAAAAAAATCATGTTTTAATAGTTTGTTATAAAATTTTGCAAACGGGTCATTTTTCTCCTTCATTGAAGTGCACTGATTAGGCGGCACTGATAGGCTGCACTGGTGGGCACTGATGGGCTGCATTGGTGGGCACTGATAGGCTGCACTGGTGGGCACTGATAGGCTGCACTGGTGGGCACTGATAGGCATAGTTAAGGCGGCACTAATAGGCACAGATAAGGCGGCACCGATGGGCACAGATAAGGCGGCACTGATGGGCAAAGATGGGCACAGATAAGATGGCACGGATGGGTGGCACGGATGGGTGGCACGGATGGGTACGGATGGGCACCACTGATAGATAGGACTGATGGGCACTGATAGGTGGCACTGATAGGTGGCTCTGATAGGTGGCACTGCTGGGCACTGATGGGCGGCACTGCTGGGCACTGATGGGCGGCACTGGGGTGCAGCACCTTTGAGGCAGATTGTGGGCACTGCTGGGTGGCACTGTGGGTGGCACTGCTGGGTGGCACTGTGGGCACTGCTGGGTGGCACTATGGGCACTGCTGGGTGGCACTGACGGGGGGCACTTACTTTTATTAAGTGGGGCACTGCAGGGGGCAGGTGGGCACTGTCAGGGGGCAGGTGGTCGCTAGCAGGGCTGGCTGTGATCGGGACTGATGTCCCGATCACAGCCGCCGGTGATCGGCTTTTTTTTTTTCTCCTCGCGCTGACAGCGCGAGGAGGAATAATAGCCGATTACCGGCTCCGTTATATCACATTATCAGCTGTCATTGGCTGACAGCTGATCACGTGATAATGGGTCGGGATCGACCCCTTGCACGGATCGGTGATCAGGCGAGTCTCATGGACTCGCCGATCACAGAGCGTGCCGCGCGCGCCCCTCAGGGGGCGCGCAGGGCGCTCGTACACGGGACGACATCAATAGACGTAGTCCCGGAAAAGGAGATCCGCGCTGTAGCCGTCAATTGACTATAGCGCGGATCTCAAGTGGTTAATGAATGCTTTTTTCTCTGTCCCTGTAGACAAGGAGACACGGCAAATCTTTGCTTTTACAGTGTCGATTGACCAACACATAGACTCACCTGTGATCTATTTTATATAGCCATCCTCAGGCCTTGGACTGCCCCTCATGGTTCTCTAGTGTTGCAATATGTTGATGATCTTTTGATTTGCAGTTCTTCAGAGAAGGACTGCCGAGCTGATAGCCTATCCTTATTGAAAGGGTTACATATATGTGGTCACAAAGTGTCTAAGAAAAAGTTACAATGGTGTAAACAGGAGGTTGAGTACCTAGGGTTTGTGCTGTCTCTGGGAGTTAGGAAAATCAATCACAAAAGAGCTGCCGCTCTAGTGGGTCTGCCCCGCTCACTTACCAAGAAAGACACGCTCACTTTTCTTGGAATGACTGGTTACTACCACCAATGGATACCTGACTGTTCTTTCTATGATAATATAGTGAGACAACTCTCTCTGAAATGTCTGATATTGTAAAATGGTCTGATGAAATGCTAAATGCTTTTGCCATGTTGAAATGTGCAATAGTTATCAGCCCGAGCCTTGGCCTCCCTGAATATGGCAAGATGTTTCACTTGTTTGCCAGGGAAAATTGCAGAACCATGGCAGGAGTACTGGCACAGAAACATGGTGGGAGACTGCGCCCTGTAGCTTTTTTTCTCAAAGGTGGTTCCAGTACAAGTACAAGGCATGTCTGCATGTCTCAGAGCGTTGGCTTGTTGTCCAATGGTAGCAGAGTATGGTTGGGTCATAACACTACCTTACATACTTCACACAATGTCACGTTATACTCAGCATATGTCAGCACAAAGATTGAGTGGGTATGAAGTCATTCTCCTGTCCAATCCAAACCTGAAAATAAAAAGTTCAAACATAAACTCTGGCCCATCTCCAATTTTTAATGCCTTATTAGGTCTTAAAGAAGAACAGGATCACTTACCACCACCTCATGACTGTACACAATCAATACATCAGGACACTTCACCTAGAGCAGATATGCTTTTAGTAGCAATCCCTACAGCACAAACCATTTTTGTTGATGGCTCTTGCAGCAGACCAAGTGATAATGTCTATCATGCGGGATATGCTGTAGTCCAACTGTCAGAAACTGTCCTCGAGGCCAATCCAATACCCTATCAGTCTGCACAGGCTGCTGAATTGATAGCATTAACCCGTGCATGCCAGCTGTTTCCAGGAAAAGAGGTAATCATTTACACTGATTCCAGATATGCTCATGGTGTGGTCTGGGACCATGGTGTAATATGGCTTCGCAGAGGATATTTGGCAGCAGATGAAAAGAGCATCTCACACTCTGACCTAGTCACAGCATTACTAGATGCAATTCAGTTGCCTTCAAAACTAGCTATCATGTACTGTAAGGCACCTTTGATAAAGTCACGTGGACAGTGACGCAACGCGGAAGTGAGTCGGTTGACGTTCGTTTACCGATCTCAGCTGGGATCAGTAATAGCTTGCATTATCGCTGATTTGTATGTTCTTAATTGTCATTTTTTTTACATTTTATTAAATTGGTTGTCCTTAATACTACACTATGCAGTTCCTCCTTGCCTTGTTTAAAATCCCTCGGAGTGTGGAGAACCTGGACTGTTCTTTCAGTGGAGGACAGAGATCCATAGGAGCAGGGAGAGCCTGACACTGGATTGGCCATTGTAATTACCTGTAAGGCTGTCTGTTTCTTTTATTCAAGGTGAGAGGCTGGGGCAAACACTACCCACTATTGCACTAGAGAGTGTGTTGGACGTGATCACCGGTCAGGTCACTTTTGCAGCTGTTGTACTGGATTGCATTGTGAAAGGAATCGGCACAATTTGATTGCATTGCATTGCAGAGTGTATGGGAACCTGTGTTCTCACTAATTTTTTGTACTTAATAATTTTTATAATATATATTTCTTTAGGCTGTTCTTTACAGGGTTTTTGCACATATATGGACTATTGGATATCACTGATTTTTTTGATTGCAAAAAAAATAAAAAATTCAGTTATTTTCAGCAGTTTACACGTTATTAGGTGTTATTTATTTATTTACACGGATCATTTCTATTTACATGGATCATTTTCATTCCTTGCAAGTTTTGCACAAAACATTGCTGCACATTTATGTTTGCGCTTTGATTTTAATTTATTGCTAATTTGCATGGATTGTTAATTTTGCACACATTTTTTGCTTATTTTGCACTTTATTTTTGCTCATTTGCACGGATATTTTCATGCTTGAGTAAATACAGTATGTACCTGTCATGTGAAAGATGCTTGTTTAAATAATCATTATGAAATTGGATTTGAAGTAATTCTACATGGTATTGGAGGCACAGTCATTCATATTGGTTGTTATAGCAATGGTTTAGTAATCTTTGGCTATACAATTGTGATGGAAAAATTTACATAAGGACACTTTCATCCCTTTGGGTTTATCCTTTTGGAATTTCCAAGGGATTTTTACTTTATTAGTTATTTATTTATTTGTTTGTAGTAAGCGCCACATTATTTAATATTTCTACATTTACTATCTGGTGTGAGAACACTTTTATGTTGGCAGCTACATTGTTAATTTACTTTATAGAAAATTTGTTTTGTTTCCCCTCGTGGCTTGGGCATTAGTTCCCCTGGTCTATATGTACTGTAAGGCTGACAAAATAGTCAAAGAAGCTGCATCTACACAAAAGGCAGACATTCAAATGCCCATGCTAACACCTCAGCCATGTTCCCTGAAAGAGACACATTGGCTCACGGAACTGCAGGCTTTTACCACCCCTGATGATATTGTGCAATGGAATGGTGATGGAATGCAAAAGGATCCCAAAGCAAGATTAATCTGCAAAGAAGGGAAACCGTGTATTCCTGTTGCTGGCGCCCCCCTGTTCATTGCACAATACCATGGACTGGGTCACAAGGGCTGGCAGGCCCTAGAAGCAGATTTTTTCATTGCAGCACTACCTAATCTAGTTAAAGCTTTTGTATGGACATGTGTCACTTGCATTAGGAACAATCCAACAAACTCAAAGAAATCAAAGCATGTACATGAACATCTTGAGTACCCAACAACGCAGTTTACCCATTTACTGATAGACTTTACATACTGTATTTATCACGTATAACACGCACAGGCGTATAACACGCACATTGATTTTAAGAGGGATGTTTCAGGAAAAAAACTTAAATTTTAAATAAGGAACTTTGAAGCAAAATAAGGGTCAGTGCCCATCCAAAGCCTCACCATTGCCATCAATGCAGCCTGATCAATGGCCATCTGCAGCCTCACAAGTGCCATCAATACAGCCTCATCAGTCCACATCAATGCAGCCTCACCATTGCCATCAATGCAGCAGCCTCTCCATTTCCATCAATGCAGCAGCCTCACCATTGCCCTCGATGTAGCAGCCTCACCATTGCCATCAGTGCAGCCTGATCGATGCCCATCTGCAGCCTAGAGGGGACAGGGAGGGGGCGGGACGAGCACTCACAGATTACATACAGTGAGAATCTCATATGATAGACAGAATAGTAGTCCAATGGCGGCCCAGGTGACGGGACCTCCTATTAAAGAGGCCGCCAAGAAAACAGGAGATTCTCACTCGATAAAAAGAAAATGGGATTGCGCTATGGATTAGACCAAAGAAAGAATGGGTATGAGCTGCCTCTTCTTAATACCTTCTCCCAAAATGTGGGGAGGATAATGCTTATGGAAGAAAGAGAGAGTAGATTAGGCGCTATACCTTAAAAGGCACCTATAATTATATGCTTGAATTGAAACAACAAAAATCCTGTGAACTTTATATATTACAACCTAGTGAGAAAGCTGTTAAATACAGCAGATGCCGTGTTAATAGAATAATTATAAGGAAAAAAATAAAAAATAAAATGTTATATATGTAAAAATACCAAATATACAGTGCCTTGCGAAAGTATTCGGCCCCCTTGAACTTTTCAACCTTTTGCCACATTTCAGGCTTCAAACATAAAGATATAAAATTTTAATTTTTTGTGAAGAATCACCAACAAGTGGGACACAATTGTGAAGTGGAACGAAATCTATTGGATTTTTGAAACTTTTTTAACTAATAAAAAAATGAAAAGTGGGGCGTGCAAAATTATTCGGCCCCCTTGCGTTAATACTTTGTAGAGCCACCTTTTGCTGCGATTACAGCTGCAAGTCGCTTGGGGTATGTCTCTATCAGTTTTGCACATCGAGAGACTGACATTCTTGCCCATTCTTCCTTGCAAAACAGCTCAAGCTCAGTGAGGTTGGATGGAGAGCGTTTGTGAACAGCAGCTTTCAGCTCTTTCCACAGATTCTCGATTGGATTCAGGTCTGGACTTTGACTTGGCCATTCTAACACCTGGATACGTTTATTTGTGAACCATTCCTTTGTAGATTTTGCTGTATGTTTGGGATCATTGTCTTGTTGGAAGATAAATCTCCGTCCCAGTTTCAGGTCTTTTGCAGACTCCAACAGGTTTTCATCCAGAATGGTCCTGTATTTGGCTGCATCCATCTTCCCCTCAATTGTAACCATCTTCCCTGTCCCTGCTGAAGAAAAGCAGGCCCAAACCATGATGCTACCACCACCATGTTTGACAGTGGGGATGGTGTGTTGAGGGTGATGAGCTGTGTTGCTTTTACGGCAAACATATAGTTTTGCATTGTGGGCAAAAAGTTCGATTTTGGTTTCATCTGACCAGAGCACCTTCTTCCACATGTTTGGTGTGTCTCCCAGGGGGCTTGTGGCAAACTTTAGACAAGACTTTTTATGGATATCTTTGAGAAATGTCTTTCTTCTTGCCACTCTTCCATAAAGGCCAGATTTGTGCAGTGTACGTCTGATTGTTGTCCTATGGACAGACTCTCCCACCTCAGCTGTAGTTCTCTGCAGTTCATCCAGAGTGATCATGGGCCTCTTGGCTGCATCTCTGATCAGTCTTCTCCTTGTCTGAGCTGAAAGTTTAGAGGGACGGCCAGGTCTTGGTAGATTTGCAGTGGTCTGATATTCCTTCCATTTCAAAATGATCGATTGCACAGTGCTCCTTGGGATGTTTAAAGCTTGGGAAATCTTTTTGTATCCAAATCCGGCTTTAAACTTCTCCACAACAGTATTACGGACCTGCCTGGTGTGTTCCCTGGTCTTCATGATGCTCTCTGCGCTTTCAACAGAACCCTGAGACTATCACAGAGCAGGTGCATTTATACTGAGACTTGATTACACACAGGTGGATTATATTTATCACCATCAGTCATTTAGGACAACATTGGATCATTCAGAGATCCTCGCTGAACTTCTGGAGTGAGTTTGCTGCACTGAAAGTAAAGGGGCCGAATAATTTTGCACGCACCACTTTTCAGTTTTTTATTTGCAAAAAAGTTTAAAATATCCAATAGATTTCGTTCCACTTCACAATTGTGTCCCACTTGTTGGTGATTCTTCACAAAAAATTAAAATTTTATATCTTTATGTTTGAAGCCTGAAATGTGGCAAAAGGTTGAAAAGTTCAAGGGGGCCGAATACTTTCGCAAGGCACTGTATATCTGCACTAGTCAATTAACATACTCTATACGTGCATAAATAGTGTTCTGAGTGCACATGCCATACTGGTGAAACTGATCACTTTTACATGCAATAAATATCTGTCCGTGCAATAATTATTAAGATGTGAAAATAAATGATTTCATCAAAAATAGTGATTCATGGAAAATAGTGATTAATAAAGATATGAATATAATTAAAAGACTGGAAATAAGAATAGTCCAACTGAGGATCAGACAGTCAGTCCAAAAAATTCTTATTGGTAATTTGGTGCAAAGAGAAGGGTGTTGCCACTTTAAAGAAAGTCCCCCAACACGTGTATCCAGAAAAGTGCTGTTTTTGCCCTCACCAGATCACCTGCCCCCTTCAGGGGTAAGCTCGCTGCCACAGTGTGAGCCCCTGTGTCGCTGCCTGGTGTCACTCTGGGGGGGGGGTCTTAGTTGGTCCGTTGGGGGTACCTTTTTCTCTTCACAGACCAACTTTGTCTGTATATTTCAGGCAGAGTTGGGAGTTTACAGTTGGTCTGTAAAAAAAACTGACTGAATCTTTTGATATTGTTGAAAGAAGAGTTGCTCGCACCTCTCCTTCTTCTTCACAAGTACCCAGCTACCCGTTCCAGGTTGGTGATCAAGTTGTGGTCCAGAGGCTTACAGAAAGGTCGAAAGCTGCAAGAGGTTCCATTTGGACCATTGACCAAAGTGGTAGCCATCACCAGGACCGCCATCCTTACTGAGGAAAGTCCTACCTGGATCCAAGCCAGCAGGATAAAAGGTTGATCTAAGCCCAGGAATTGAAGAAAGGCTAAAAAGAAACAAAGCAGATGTTTTAAGTCCTCAAAAGACAAGCATAGAAATAAAGGACAGTGATGTCGCTCATTTCACCACAGACTTTTGGGAAGGCGTTATGCCTTCTGGTGATGTTTCTACTTCTGATCTTTGTCCCAGTGTGGATAATAACCAACTGTATCTATCATCCTGATGACTTAGGAGCCTTGAGACTCATATGTGGTAAAGCGAAATACACACCAACCATACTGACTTTCACCCCAGAAATCACAGTAAGGCCGCGTACACACGGGCGGACTGTTCGCCCAACCTTGTCCGCTGAACAGTGTTTGGGCGGACAGTCCGCTCGTGTGTGGGCTTTCAGCGGACAGTTTCAGCGGACAGTTTGACGGACAAAGTCTTTCGGAAATTCCGAAAAACTGTCCGCTGAAACTGTGTTTGAGCGAACAGTCCGCCCGTGTGTAGGCTACTTTCGAAATGAGCAAACTGTTCCCGCTCGGAGGAAAGTCTGCTCATTTCGAGCGCGTGTGAAGGTAGGCGGGGCCCGCGACGGAGACGTCGCGGGCTCCGCCGCCTGGAATGGGCTTAAAGGGGAACCCCAACGCCGAAAAAAATCGGCGTGGGGGTTCCCCCAAAGTCCACAACAGACCCTTGTCCGAGCACGCTACCCGGCCGGCCAGGAAAGAGGGACGAGCGAGCGCGCCCCCCCTCCTGAGCCGTACCAGGCCGCGTGCCCTCAACATGGGGGGGTGCCTTGGGGAAGGGGGGGCCGCGCGGCCCCCCACCCCAAAGCACCTTGTCCCCATGTTGATGAGGACAAGGGCCTCTTCCCGACAACCCTGGCCGTTGGTTGTCGGGGTCTGCGGGCGGGGGGCTTATCGGAATCCGGGAGCCCCCTTTAAGAAGGGGGCCCCCGGTTACCGGCCCCCCACCCTATGTGAATGAGTATGGGGTACAATGTACCCCTACCCATTCACCTGTGAAATAAAGTACAAAAAAAAACACAACACAGAGAAAAAATATTTTATTGCACAGCTCCGGGGGTCTTCCGTCTTCGGGGGTCTTCTCGCCGGACTCCTCCGCTATCTTCGTGTAGCTCTTTTACTAGCGGAGGAGCCCGGCTTTCTTCCTCCCCGCCGCCGGCCTCTTCTCCCAACTTCGGGGGTCTTGTCCCCCTCTTCGGTTCTTCTGCCGGGCCACCGCGCCTTCTTGTAGCTCTTTTGCAGGCGGTGGCCCGGTCTTCTGTCGCCGCTGCCTTCCGTTCTTCTGTCGCCGCCTTCGGTTCTTCTGCTGGGCCACCGCGCCTTCTTGTAGCTCTTTTACAGGCGGTGGCCCGGTCTTCTGTCGCCGCTGTCGCTGTCGCCGTCGCCGCCTTCCGTTCTTCTTCTTCTTCTTGTTCTTCTTCTTCTTCCCCAGGAGATGTTGACACGTCGCTCTCTCCGGCCGGAATGCCATAGCCGCGCTGTGCGGTCACTTATATAGTGACAATGGGGCGGTGTCACATGGTATATGTCACATGGGTTGGTCACATGGTGACCCCGCCCCCTTACGATGTCATAGTCCCCATGTGACATCAACCCATGTGACCAACCCATGTGACATATACCATGTGACACCGCCCCATTGGCACTATATAAGTGACCGCACAGCGCGGCTCTGGCATTCCGGCCGGAGAGAACGACGTGTCAACATCTCCTGGGGAAGAAGAAGAAGAACAAGAAGAAGAAGAAGAACGGAAGGCGGCGACGGCGACAGCGACAGCGGCGACAGAAGAAGACAGAAGAACCGAAGGCGGCGACAGAAGAACGGAAGGCAGCGGCGACAGAAGACCGGGCCACCGCCTGCAAAAGAGCTACAAGAAGGCGCGGTGGCCCGGCAGAAGAACCGAAGAGGGGGACAAGACCCCCGAAGTCGGGAGAAGAGGCCGGCGGCGGGGAGGAAGAAAGCCGGACTCCTCCGCTAGTAAAAGAGCTACATGAAGATAGCGGAGGAGTCCGGCGAGAAGACCCCCGAAGACGGAAGACCCCCGGAGCTGTGCAATAAAATATTTTTTCTCTGTGTTGTGTTTTTTTTTGTACTTTATTTCACAGGTGAATGGGTAGGGGTACATTGTACCCCATACTCATTCACATAGGGTGAGGGGCCGGTATCCGGGGGCCCTCTTCTTAAAGGGGGCTCCCGGATTCCGATAAGCCCCCCGCCCGCAGACCCCGACAACCAACGGCCAGGGTTGTCGGGAAGAGGCCCTTGTCCTCATCAACATGGGGACAAGGTGCTTTGGGGTGGGGGGGCCGCGCGGCCCCCCCTTCCCCAAGGCACCCCCCCCTGTTGAGGGCACGCGGCCTGGTACGGCTCAGGAGGGGGGGCGCGCTCGCTCGCCCCCCCTTTCCTGGCCGGCCGGGTAGCGTGCTCGGACAAGGGTCTGTTGTGGACTTTGGGGGAACCCCCACGCCGATTTTTTTCGGCGTTGGGGTTTCCCTTTAAGTCCATTCCAGGCGGCGGTGCCCGCGACGTCTCCTTCGCGGGCCCCGCCTACCTGTACACGCGCTCGAAATGGGCGGACTTGCCTCCGCCTTACGTGGGCGAGTCCGTTCATTTCAAAAGTTGAGCGAACTGTTTGGCAAACAGTTCGCTGAAACAGTCCGCTCAAAAAGTGCCGTGTGTGGCCATGTCCGTCCATGCTAATTTTGAGCGGACTGTTTGCCGAAACTGTTTGACAAACAAAGTTGGGCGAACAGTCCGCCCGTGTGTACGCGGCCTCAGAGATGTCTCTAATGAATTGATCAAAGAAACGTTTTTCTGGAAAAATTTTACTGTTAAAATTTAAATATGCTTATGCTAGAAAGTCAGGATATGAAAAATGCTGGATTTGTAGTAAGTTACACCCAGAAACTGCTAAGATCCCACTTTTAGCTGTCCCTCTAAACCTCAAGCCATTATTGAAAAATATTCTAGTCTTAGGTATTAAGAATCTTTCAGAACCTCTTTTCTAGTATGGGTTTAGGTGGAATGTTTTCACGGTTAAAGGACATAGTGATCATGATTATCATAGTACTATTGTTAGGATTAATAGCTACCTGATTTTAAGCTTATTTTGCATTAGCAAATGCACTATGCCAGACCAACCTTCTCACGCATATACACAATATCTGCAGCTTTATGTAAATGAATACAACAAACGTAGCAAGAACTGTAGATTTCAGAAGGCTGCGGAGGTTATGTTAAGCACCCATCTTGTTTCTGTTAGCCATCTTAATATTCACATATTTAAATTTCTGATATGTACAGTTAGTATACCCCTTTAAACTTAACAAATATCTGTCTCAGATTCTTGTAAAATGAAATGTCTCACATGCTTCTTTATCTATATTCTCAACATTCCTTTAGCTACTGTAGAACAAAGAACAAAGACCACTTGTTTTGACCAATTGTAACTGCCTTAATATCTACTGCTCATGTTTTTAACTATGAATATTCTGTGTGATTTTTAATTTGCTATAAGAAACACCTTCTGACAAATCAATACAATCAGTTCCTAGACAGTAACATTTTGTGCGTGTAATTTTTTGGTCCTGGGAATTGATTCCAGATATATCTGAAATTGCATAATACATAAAACCGAGGTCTGAAAGGTTAAAAAGGACCACTCTAGACTTCATATGGAAAACAGATGGGTGCAGGTTAAAAAGAGTCTTAGCCATTTCCACGCACACCAGCTGTAGACTAGAGCTTTAAAATGTGAGTTTGAATAAGAGACAATACATGTTCTAGGACTATTTCAACCTCAGGTATCTCAATAAAGCCACAGAAATGTAGTGCCATCCTTGGGTGACCAATAACAGGGGTGTCCAGAGATTCATTGGTTTTTTCAATTTTGATTACAAATTTATCAAGAACTTTTCAGACATCATCAGTCACATTACCCATTTTACTAAACAGAATATCTGGTTTCAGTGGACATCAGCAGCACAACTCACTTTCAACAAGTTAAAGGCTCATCACAATGCCAGGGTGCCAAGTCACTGCTACACCTATTGGCCCTTTTCTCAAAGAAATTCAGGCCTTCAGAAAAGACTTATATAGACATATTGAAGATGGGTAATTGCTTGCCCTAAAGTCTTCCTTTGGAGAAAGGCTTAAGGCAGCAAGTCATCTGTTTTTACTTGCATCTATCTAGCAAGGTTACACTGTGGCATAAGCAAGGAAACAAAGATTTCTGCAGTGAGTAAATGTGCTTTTACTATACAAATTAGGGATGAACACCGGCTGTTCGCCCGTTTGGCGAATTACGAACGTTATGAGCCGTTCATGCCAAATTCATGTGGCGCTTATGGCCCACAATGCACTGCACCATTGCAGTGCATTGCTGGCTCATGATTGCCCAAGCATGCACTGTGACCCCGCATGCTTGGCCAATCAAAGCGCCGGCAGCAAGGAGAGCCATAATTGGCCACAGACAGGATGCCTGTGGCCAATTATAGCTCAGGGGGTTTACTACACGCCTCCACACTATATAAGGCCGTCAGCGCGGTAGCCTTGTGTAGTGTGTTCCGGCGTGCAGGGAGAGAAGGATAGGCAGGGACAGTGTGTTCTTTTCTTGTGAATCTGCATGAGTTAAAGTGGATGTTGTGTGCCTCCAGCACAGTATACCCCTGTAGCTACCCTTTATTGCTGGTGTTCTCTAATACAGGCATCTGCAGGAGTTAAAGTGGGTGGTGTGTGCTTCCAGCACAGTATACCCCTGTAGCTACCCTTTATTGCTGGTGTTCTCTAAGCCCATGTACACACGGTCGGAGATTCCGACAACCAAATCCGTCGGATTTTGTCCGTCGGATCTTGTCCGAAAACTGTTGCATACACACGGTCGGACAAAGTTGTCGAAAAATCAGATCTTTCAGAACGTGATGACGTAATTTCGTTATGATGTGACTACGTTCAGGCTAGTAGCCAATAGCTTTGATGTAGGAATTTGATCTGAGCATGCGTGGCACTTTGTCCGATCGGAATTCTCTACACATGATCGGAGTATGTCCTATCGGACCAGTTTGTCGGAAAATATTTCCAGCAAGTTTGAAAATTTGGTCCGACAGATATTCCGACGGAAACAGTCCGATGCATACCACACACAGTCGGATTATCCAACAACGTGGTCCGATAGGACACATTCCGACGGATTCTCCGACCGTGTGTACAAGGGCTAATACAGGCATCTGCAGGAGTTAAAGTGGGTGTTGTGTGTCTCCAGCACAGTATACACCTGAAGATACCCCTTATTGCTGGTGTTCTGTAATACAGGCATCTGCAGCAGTTAAATTGGGTGTTGTGTGCCTCCATCACAATAAACACCTGAAACTACCCTTTGTTACTGGTGTTCTGTAATACAGGCATCTGCAGCATTTACAGTGGGTGTTGTGTGTCCCCTGCACAGTATACACCTGAAGCTACCCCTTATTGCTGGTGTTGTTCTGTTTCTGTAACACAGGCAGGCAGCTGAAGTAATTACAGTCGGTGTACTGTGTCACCTGCTCAGTGTGCGCCTAAAGCCACCAATTTGCTGGTTTTCCCATCTCCCTGCAGGCCATTACTAGAGGAAGTCTGGAAGGCCAACAAGGAGAGGCAGACAGTCACGAGCCAATAAAAGAGGGCAGGCAGGCTTTGTGTCTAGAGACAACAGTGCTGGTCGTGGATGTGGTGCATCGTCATCAACACGTGGCCATGGGACACGCTTGTCCTTATTTTTGGCAGCTGGACGTGTTGAGCTGCATCATGCTGAAGACTTGGTAGAGTGGATGACCAAGCCCTCCTCATCCTCTCTCACCCAGGCTCAGGGTACTAGCAAAGCAGCTGCCAATGCATCCTCTTCCCTCGTCTCAATGTCATCAGTCACTCCTTCCCTAGACCCATCATGTCCTCCTGAGGATTCCCCCGAACTGTTTGAGCACAGTGTTGGGTACATGCTCCAGGAGGATGCCCAGCGTTTTGAAGGCTCTGATGATGATACCCAGCTAGAGGAAGGCAGTAGCGTGAGCGCAGAGAGAGGGGATGCTCAAGAAGGACAGCGATCTGGCAGTCATGTTCCACCAGCTGCATCATACTGCCAGGTTTACTCCAGTGATGAAGAGGGAGGGGATGATGAGGTCACTGACTCCACATGGGTGCCTGATAGGAGAGAGGAGGAGGAGGCACATCTCCAATGAGGCAGGATGCCCTCCGGGGACCAGCTTAGGGGCAGCACACCGATTGAATCACACCGCAGAGCTCCGCCTGTGCAGGGCGCTGCCTCTGCACGTTATTCCAAAAGTTCTTTGGTGTGGGCCTTTTTTGAGATGAGTGCATCAGATCGCACCACTGCTATTTGCAACATATGTCTCAAGCGTATCTCGCTTGGGCACCACATGCTTTACCAGACATATGTTGACCTGCCATGCATCTCGTTGGCAAGTGTACCTTAAAGACCCACACCAAAGAACAAAGCAGAACTCTCCTTGCTCATCATCAGCTGGGATCTCCAACCCCACTAGACCTTCAGTCCTCTCTGAAACTTGCACTGAGAGGAATGAAGGTGTAGAATTAGGTGTGTCACAGCCAAGTACTTGCGGGCACTCTGCTAGCAGTACACCGACGTCCGATTGTAGCAGGCAAATTTCCCTGCCCCGGCTGCTGGACCATCAAAAGAAGTTCACTCCCAGCCATCCACATGCCCAGCGGTTGAATGCTAGCTTGGCTAAATTGCTAGCACTTCAACGGCTGCCTTTTCAGTTGGTAGACTCGGCCCCCTTCCGTGAGTTTGTGCAATGTGCGGTTCCTCAGTGGCAGGTCCCCAAACGCCACTTTTTCTCACAGAAGGCAATTCCGGCTCTCTACCAGCATCTCTACCGGCATGTGGAAGGCAATGTCCATGCCTCGCTGGGCAGCGCGGTAAAGTGCATATTACCGCTGACTCATGGTCCAGCAGGCATGGACAGGGATGTTACCTGTCTTTCACGGCCCATTGGGTCACTCTTCTGGCAGCTGAGAAGGATGCAGGACAAGGTGCAGTAGTGTTGGAGGTTGTTCCGCCACCACGCCTCCAAAATGCTACTACTGGTTGTGACACACCTCTCTCCTCCACCCCCTCCTCTTCTTCTTCCTCCATGGCCTCTTCCAGTGCTTTGTCCTCAGAACCAACGGTGCTCCGTAGGTGTTCAAGGGGCTACACAAGTACACAGGCAAAAAGATGCCATGCCGTGCTTGCACTTGTTTGTTTGGGGGACAGGAGCCACACTGGGGCAGATATTTTGTCAGCTCTTCAGGGGCAAGCCGAGAGGTGGTTGTCGCCACACCAGCTTAAGCCAGGAATAGTGGTTTGTGACAATGGCACCAACCTCCTCTCTGCCCTCCGACAGGGACAACTGACCCATGTGCTCTGTGTGGGTCACGTCCTTAACCTGGTGGTGCAGCGGTTCTTGGGCAGGTACCTTACAGGATGTCCTGGGGCAGGCCAGGAAAGTCTGTGTGCATTTCCGCTGATCCTTTAATGCCAGTGCTCGGCTGGCTGAGCTCCAAAAGGAGTTGAACCTGCCCAAGAACCGCCTTATGTGTGACATGCCCACCAGGTGGAACTCAACGTTAGCCATGCTGCAGCAGCTGCACATGCAGCAGAGGGCCACCAATGAGTACCTGTGCGACTACGGCACCAGGACAGGGTCAGAGGAGCTCGTTTTTTTTTCACCACGTCAGTGGGGCATGATCAGGGATGCATGCACTGTCCTGTCACCATTTGAGGAGGCCACGAGGATGGGGAGCAGTGACAGTGCATGCATCAGCAACACTGTACCTCTTGTCCACCTGTTGGAGCATACGCTGTGTGGAATAATGGACAGGGCACTTGAGGCAGAACAGAGGCAGGAAGAGGAGGACTTCCTTGCCTCTCAAGGCCCCCTTTATCCAGACAGTGTTCCTGCTGTCCCACCCATCACACAGGAAGAGGAGGAGGAGGAGGATTGTGTCAGCATGGAGGTCGAGCCTGGCGCTCAGCATCAGCAGCAGCAGTCTTTTAGGGATGATTTACAGTCCCAAGAAACCCATGGACTTCTACGTGGCTGGGAGGAGGTGGCTGCGGATCATGTTGTCCTTAGTGACCCAGAGGACTCCGGACCGAATGCCTCAGCTAACCTATGCTGCATGGCCTCCCTGATCCTGCAAAGCCTGCGGAAGGATCCTCGTATTCTTTGGATCAAGGAGAGGGACCATTACTGGCTGTCCACTCTCCTTGATCCACGGTACAAGGGTAAGGTTGCAGACCCTATATTGCCGTCGCAGAGGGAGCATCTCCGGGAGGCCTTGCAGAAAGGTCTGTGCAACACGTTCCCAGAGACTGGGAGGTTACAAACTCCTGGTCCTGGACAACGTGTTGCTAAGGCTTCGGTCAGTCACAGAATGAGTGGTGGAGAAGGTGGCCGCCTGACCGATGTGTTCAGACAATTTTTTAGACCACAGCCCCAAGGTATGATCAGTTCCAGCAACCATCACCAGCGTCTGATTTACATGGTGCAGGAATACCTAGGGGCAAGGTCAGACTTGGACACCTTTTCCACCAAAAATCCTCTGGCTTACTGGGTCTTGATGATAGATCACTGGCCAGAGCTTGCACAGTATGCAATTGAGCTACTGGCCTGTCCTGCATTCAGCTTTCTTTCGGAACGCACCTTCAGTGCTGCTGGAGGATTTTTAACCGATCACAGGGTGCGCCTCTCCATCAACTTGGTATAACGACTGACCTTCATAAAGATTAATCAGTCTTGGATCACCACCAGCTACCAAGCACCTGAAGCTGATGTAACCTAATCATTTTTTTTTTAAATGTCACATCCCTTCAAGACTGCCTATGCTGCTGCTGAGTGACTGTCCTGTTATGTTGACTGACTATCCTCTTCCTCCTCAATGATCCTGCTGATAGCTTGGAAGAACATTTTTGGTTCTGGGTGACGCCACCAGCCCAATTTTTCAGCCCCTGTTTAACAGTGCGTGTAATTACAATTTTTGATGCAATGCTTTGCAGCAGGGCTCATTCCTGCACTCCAACTAGAGTATATGGGAGAGGTTGCAGTGTCATGGCACCAGCACCAGTGCCTAAGGCCCAATTTTTCAGCACCTGTTTAACAGGGGCATGTAATTACAATTTTTGATGCAATGCTTTGCAGCAGGGCTCATTCCTGCACTCCAACTAGAGTATATGGGAGAGGTTGCAGCGTTGTGGCACCAGCACCAGTGCCTAAGGCCCAATTTTTCAGCCCCTGTTTAACAGGGGCATGTAATACAATTTTTGATGCAATGCTTTGCAGCAGGGCTCATTCCTGCACTCCAACTAGAGTATCTGGGAGAGGTTGCAGTGTCGTGGCACCAGCAAGCAGTGCCTAAGGCCCAGTTTTTCAGCCCCTGTTTAACAGGGGCATGTAATTACAATTCTTGATATATTATTTCACAGCAGGGCCCGTTCCTGCGCCCACCGAGAGTAACTGTGAGGACTTATAGTGTTGTGGTGCCAGCACCCCCACCACAACCACCAAAGGCCCAATTTTTCTACCACTGTTCAACAATGGCATGTAATTACAATTCTTGATATAATCGTTCAAAGCAGGGCGCTCCAGCGCCCACCAAGAGTCACTTTGAGGGCTTACAGTGTTGTGGCAACACCAACACCTTAGGTCCCCATTTCTGCAGAGCATATAGGGCAGGCCCCTACTTTCAAACATCCAGCTTACAAATGTCTCCTACTTGCAAACGGAAGGAGACAACAGGAAGTGAGATGAAAAAAGACGGACGGCAAACAAAAATTATACAGGGGTGATAACCCTTCCCTATGTTTTCCAAAAAGCTTAAAAATAGATTTTTTGACTGGAGCTATACTTTAAAAATGTACCAGTTCAAAATTACAAACATATTCTACTTAACACAACAAACCTACACAGTCCCTGTCTTGTTTGCACCGCCTGTATACTGCTGTTCTGTGTGTCAGGGTCGTTACCTGGATGGTCGCGGTGCTGCCCGTGTTGGTGCGCGCCGATGTCCTGCGGTGCGTGCTGGGGTGCGTGTTCCTGTGCGTGCGGTGTTGCGCGCTCCTGTGGGCGCTGGTGCGCGTCGGTGTGTGCCCTCACGTGCCCCTGCTGGCGCTGGTGCGCGTCAGCGCGCTGTGGTGGGCACTTCGGGTACCGCTGTTGTGTCTGCCGGCGTGCGCGGCGCTTGGCGCCAAACGGCCTATTTAGGTCTGCCACTGACATCTCCCAGGTGCTGCCTGATCAACAGCTTCTCGGTTCCTGTCCCGTTGTTCGTATCCTGTGTTCCTGTTTGCTTATCTCCTGACGACCCGGCTTTCCCCTGACACCGCTGACCTCTGCCTGCATCTGACCTCGGCCTGTTTGACCTCTCTTTTGCCTGCTCCTTCTGTGCCTCTGCTGCCCGCCTGTTGCCGTACCCTGCCTGCACCCGGACTTGCCTGCTCTGCTCCTGTTTTGTACCCAGTTGCCTGTGTCCTATCTACACACCTGCTGCCAGAAGCTTCCTGCAAGTTCCTGCTCCTGGAGCCATATCACAGGCTCTCTTACCACTCCGCACTCTCAGCCACCTGTCTGCTCTATCAGGGGTTGTAAGTCGGACACGTACGGGAGACCACCCTCTGCCCAAGCGGACTCATCGGTTCGGTAAGTGCCAGCCTGACAGTATCAGGCAGCCATGACTGAGTCCGGGCAGGGGGCCTCCCCTATGGATGAGTTATGCAGACATTTGGCCGGTCTGACCCAAGCCGTGAAGAGTCTCCAGGATGGCTACTCAAGGTTGGAGGAGCAAGTCCAAGCCTTGTCCTCCTCATCTAACCCTCAAGGAACCTCCCCCACCGGTCTTTCATCTGCACCCTCCGTAGTGATGCTTCCTCCAGAGCCAAGGGTACCTACACCCGAGAGGTTTTCCGGCGATCGCACCAAGTATCGTGCGTTTCGCAACTCCTGCGAATTGTACTTCGCACTGCAGCCCTGGACATTCTCTCTAGAGGCAACCAAGGTGGGCTTTGTGATATCCCTGTTGTCCGGCGAGCCTCAAACCTGGGCCCATCGTTTATTGGAGCAGAAATCTGGAACCCTGGATAGCCTTGACAACTTCTTCTTGGCCATGTCTCAGCTCTATGAGGACCCTCAGTTGACTGCGACTGCAGAAACCGCACTACACTCTCTCCAACAAGGTCGCAGAGCGGCCGAGGACTATGCAGTGGAGTTTCGCCGTTGGAGCTCCGACACGGATTGGAATGACGCCGCCTTGCGTCACCAATTCCGGATGGGACTTTCTGACCCCCTTAAGGATGAGTTGGCACGGGTAGGAATACCACAAACCCTGGATGAGTTAGTCAACCTCTCCATTCAGATTGACCGCCGGTTAAGGGAACGCCGGTCGGAGAGGTCCTCCAGCCACTTCCGTCCCACCTGGGTGCTCCCCAAGGTTCCCAGTTCTGCTGGTCAGTTCTCTTCTACCTCTTCTGCTCCCGCTCTGGAAGCTCCGGAACCAATGCAGCTCGGGTTACTTCGGCCCTCGTTGACCCCTGAAGAAAAGCAGCACAGACGTACCCTTAACTTATGTCTCTACTGTGGTGAACCTGGGCACTATGTCAGGGCTTGCCCCAACAAGACACGTAAGTGTGTTTCCTCTTCCTTCACGTGTGCCTCTGTTCTACGAAAACCCAGTTCTCACCTTGCCCTTCTCCTCACTTTGCAGCTTCCAGGAGGGAGTTTTCCAGTGTCAGCCATCATTGACTCCGGAGCATGCAGCTGCTTTATCGATCTGACTTTCGCTGCCAACCATCACATCTCGCTCATACCCAAGGCCCAGGGGCTTGCTGTACATCTAGCCGATGGCTCCGCCCTTAGTTCCGGTCCTGTCACTCAAGAGACTGTTCCTCTGCTGGCTACTATGGGCACCTGTCACCAGGAGTACCTGCGTCTGGATGCCATCTCCTCCCCCTTGTTTCCAATTATCCTGGGGATACCCTGGTTGCAGGCCCACAATCCAAGCATTAACTGGGCCACAGGAGAAATCAAGTTTCTCTCCGATTACTGTCAACAACACTGCTTGGCCCGACCGGCATGCAACTCCTCTCAACTTCTCTGTTTGGATGTCGATCCAAAATTGCTTCAGACCGTTCCGGAACCCTACAAGGACTTTGTGGATGTTTTCAGCAAAAAAGGCGCAGATATTCTTCCCCCCCACAGGCCTTATGACTGCCCTATTGAACTGTTACCAGGTACCGAAGTCCCCTTTGGGAGAATTTTTCCATTAACGGAACAGGAGTTAGGCACGCTGAAGGAGTATATTGACGAAAACCTAAAGAAAGGGTTTATCCGTCCGTCTACTTCCCCTGCCGGTGCTGGCATTTTTTTCGTCGAAAAAAAGGACCATTCCTTACGTCCCTGCATTGACTATCGGGAATTGAATAAGATAACTGTCAAAAACCGTTACCCTTTACCCCTAGTACCCGAGTTGTTCCAGAGGCTGGGGTCTGCAGTCATCTTTTCGAAATTGGATCTTCGCGGAGCTTACAATTTAATCCGTATCCGAGAGGGAGACGAGTGGAAGACAGCGTTTCGTACTCGTTTTGGGCACTACGAGTACCTTGTCATGCCCTTCGGGCTGTGTAATGCACCCGCAACCTTTCAACATTTTGTCAACGATATCTTTCGCGACTACCTGGACCTATAAGTAATTGCATACCTGGACGATATCCTAATCTTTTCCTCATCCTTGGAAGACCATCGTAGACATGTCCGTAGTGTGCTAGCTCGTCTCAGGGTACACGGGCTCTACGCGAAACTCGAAAAATGCGAGTTTGAACGCCAGTCCATCCAATTCCTGGGCCTGGTTATATCTGTGGAGGGCATCAAGATGGACCCCCAAAAAGTATGGCAACAATGCTTCTTGGACACCAGGCACCTTTTCTTGTATCATGAGTGGCTTCTGATTTTCAAAGCATGATGATGTGTGTGTTCCTAGCTTATGCCTGAATTCCCCTTTTATGTGTCAGGCTGTTTACCATAGTTACCAGACAGAAAACATACCTGTTTACTGTAGCTGTAGAAACAATGGACTGTTGAAAACTGTCAATTGAATACCACAATGGTATCTACCCATTGTCTACTCAAGCCACAACCTGACAGTAATTTAACAGTCATCCTTTCAGTTTGAGAGCTTAAAGAATCTCAAACAAGTAATGTCTTACTTGTTTACTGTAGCCATAGAGACAATAGCCTGTTGAAAACTGTCAATTGAATACAACAATGGTATCTACGTACCCATTGTATGAAACAGCATTTGTTTGAGAAATCTACTCAAGCCAAAAAAACTGACAGTAATCTGACCAATTCACTGTTGTAATATTGTCCCATGTATCTTATGTCTGATTAATATAAAAAAATCATATTTTTAACAAAGGCAACACATTATCCAATTCTGATTTTCACAGATGACAGAAATTTGGAGTTCCTCCATACAGCCAAGCGATGGAAACCCTGCCAGGCTAGAAAGGCCTTATTCTTTTCCGATGTTTGTTTCACATAACCTATAGACAAGGTTCAAAGAATGGTAAATCCCACTCTTTGTCCTGTATGTTACCAGGAGGAAGGCAGTCAACTCAGCCTGATACCATTCTGTCTCTACAAAGTTTCCTGCTGCTTCAAGAAGACTTATTGTCACAACTCAAGCAAACTTTGAGGAAAGAAGGTCCACCACAGGTTGCACGAATGGGATGGATTGTTTCTCTATGAGCAAAAAGTTTTCGTGCCTTCAAGCTTACATTAGGTAATCTTGAATCTGTGCCATGGTCAGCCTTTTTCTGGGCATTTTGAAGAACACAAGACTTTGGAATTGCCCATTCCTAGAAAGCATTGGGAAATGATTAATATGGACTATTTCATTTAACACCCACCATCCATCTGAAAACTTCATGATCATTTTTGATAACTGTCAGGTTATCCAAGATGGTGCACTTTGTATCTGCAATACAGACTGCACAGGTATTTATCAAGTAAATAGTACGACTGCATGGGGTTCCCCGGAGCATAACTGCTGTTTGAGAAGTTCAGTTTACATCCAAAATCTAGTAGGAACTATGCAAGTCACTTAAGCTAGAGACCTGGTTATCATCGGCATACCACCCCCAAACAAACGGTCAGACAGAATGTACAAACCAGACCCTAGAGCAATACCTTTGGTGCTTCTCTTCTTTCGTGCAAGAAAACTGAGCTACCTCTTTTCCTCCAGCAGAGTGTATTTCTGTTCATTTAACTAATTGTGGCTTTAACCTGTCCTTCTTACTTGACATAATCTTCAAAATTGACCTGGACCTCAAACCAGGGGACAGGGCTTGGTTATTAACCACCGAGAAACTGGGTACCAAGTACACTGGTAAAAAAAAGAATGAATCCAATAGTTTATGAACTTTCGCCACCAGAAACATACAAGAATCTCCTATATTTTCAACAAAACCTGCTGAACCAGATCCTTTGTAAAAATGTATGGGTGCACTGTCTCTTTAAATAAAATGACAAGTTTAAATTAGCATAAATTATGCAATGCATCCACTGCAATGACACAGTGATAAATGTGCTAATCTAAAGGAGGAGCACAGAGACTATAAGGATTGCTGCCACTTGTAGTCCACGCATCACAAGATTCTATATATCTTTACATTTGTTGCTGAAGTGGACTTTCCACATGTTTTGAGTTGGCACATTTATCACTGTGTCATAGACTGCTGGATGTATTGTTTAATTTATGCTCATTTGAACTTGTGATTTGATTTAAAGAGCTAGAGCAATCATACACTTACACAACTATTTGATGTCATCTACCTTGGCATTTGGGGAAAGCAGCATCTCTGATCTTTGCAACAATTTTTCAACTGCAGAATATTTTCTACACTGAGCACAAAAGTGTTGCTTTTTATATATACAACAGATCCTTTTCCTGGGTCCTCCAGCACCAATCATAATTGATGATGAAGAGGAGTATGAAATTGGAGCCATTGTGGATTGTAGGGGGAGGAGAGTCCTCATTCATTATTTAATTAGGTGGAAGGGTTAGGATCCAAAAGAAGCTCATGGGAACCAGAAAACAAAATTCACTCCAAAAATTTGTGAAAACGTTTTTTCAAACTCACCCGAGATGATGACCCAGATAAGCTGCTCATGGGGGGGGGGGGATTTAAATTAAACCGGATTTCCAGGATCATAAAACTAGTGCAGACGAAGCTTGTGCATGTACACATTGCCCTGTTCATACTTTTAGGTGAAATGGCAATACCAGGTGTATTGTGATGGTTCAGTGCGTACGCACGTGCACGTAGCAATTGGCATGCACACTTGGCGCGCAGTAGCCCATTTAAACTGATGTGTAACTGGGAGAAGTTGCTGATTAGTCTTCAACTTGTTTATGTGTGTCCTGAGACCTAAACCTTTGAATATCCCTAATCATATATTATTCACCTCTACTTTCTGCCTCAACTCTGCTCATCTGGTTACTTTGATCTCAGCCTGATTACTGAATGTCTTTGCCTGCTGATTCTGTACGACTTTGCCTGGCTGTTACCAACCATGGCCTTCTTTCTGGACTTGCTTTGTCTGCTGATGCCAAACCTGTGCTGTCCAGCTGTTACTGACTTTGGCCTGCTCTCCAGTTTCCTCTACTACCCCCCACTCTGGTGTCAAGCTGTTCCTGTATTTGTCTTGGGGTCTGTAGCTTCCAGTTCTACCCACCTGCAGTGTGGATACCGCCAGCCAGCTACCGCGGCACTCATGCCACTCTGTGCCTTCATGCTCTCTGTCTCCACCTTCAGTAGCATTAGACAGGTGGTGCATAAGAAGCCCCCACAATATTCCAGTCCTCACCAAGTACATGATAGAGAACTGAGAAGGCTCATAATACTGTTCAAGTTTTTAGTTCAATGTGCAGGACATGACAAGGACACACGTTTTCTGGGAGGATCAATAGTTATTTTCAGCAATTGTATAAAATGAACTTGGCCTGAAAAAGAAAGCAATGCAGGCACTGCATATAAGGACTAGTAAGAAGCAATACATTACATTTTTGTTCTTGGGATATATTTTAAGAAAATCAGATTCTAGGATACAAATCACCAAAATAATATACTGTATATGCACCCTTTTGTGCAAGAAGCGCCCTATATTTACAAGTTTTAGATTACGATTAAAAACAGTAATTCCTATAAACATGTTTTTCATGTAATTTTCCTTTATTCCTATTATTTTGCTAGATATGTTCACCTTTTAATTTAATTTGTGTACAGCAAGTGATTTTTTGCCATTCTGCACTGTTAACATGCAATGTTAGTATTACAGTTCATTGGTGTAAGAGCTTTCATTTTGCTTCCTGTGGTTACAGAGTTGTGAAATTTCCAACCGTCTTCTTTTGATATGTATTTTTATACTATAAGAAATGTGATAACATTTCTTTAACATGTTGCTAACCCAAGTCAAGTAGTGACAGAAATGGCTTTTTCAAATAATGTCATCTCCAACAGAATATTCATGGTTGCAAAGAAATGCAATAAGAATGAAAAAAGCAAAGTAAGTATTTTTGGTAATGCATCAAAATCGTGCATAAGCAAAATTATGAATTTTGAATTAATTAGACTGACAGTGACAGCCTTTCAGAACAATATTGTGTTGCAGGAGAGACAAACTTTACGGATTGCACCAGAACTGATTTATTAAAGCAGTAGAGACTGTTGACTTACAAACGTGAATATTTATTTTGCAAACTGAATGTTAACTAATAAGAAGGTATGTTTATTAGCATATGAATGCGTATTCAAAATGAGTGCAGCTTTGATGTGTTCACTAAGATTCACTTTACAAAGAAAATTTTAATTCCTCTAAGAGAACAGCTTCTGGGTTTTTTTAATCAATCAATCTCATTGTGTAGGAAGTAATGGTGTAGCTCAAGAGATTGGTGGCCTATTACCTCCACTATGTGCAGTATACAGAACATCTGCTGCTAAGTGCTAATCTGTCAAGTTAACTTGAACTTTGTTTAAAGCTTTCACATTCATGAATTCTAGAAATAAATATTCAAACTCAAAGCAAATATTTTTCATAAGAATTTTATTCATATGAATTGGCTTTATATAATATAAACATTGTTTTCAACAATAATTAAATACATATAAATATTGTAAAAATACATTACACAATATCAGACACTGGAAATGCAACAATTCCATTATAATGACACAACAAATGTTTGGGGGGGGGGGGGGGGATTAGGAGAACAAAATTCCAGTATTGAGAGGAGTATAATGTCCTCTTCCTCCAAATCACTGACCCCCCAGTTTGCATTCAATTTTTTTTAACTTCCACGATTCATTGGTCTTGTTTGCTGGATGATGATATTTATTTTGTGGCAATTACTGTACATTTGCGAATGGAAGCAGCCTGGGCTTCAAAAACAAATGTAGATGTAAGCATGGGACATGTGCTCAGATTCTAACAGCTTTATGAGACAGGTTGTCAGTTTAATGTGCACATTATACTTGACTCCACACAATGATTGGGCCACGCATAAAGGACTAGCAATAAACTGGGTTGGTTCTATTTCTATAGGATTGCATATCTCTCTCTCTCTCTCTCTCTCTCTCTCTCTCTCTCTATATATATATATATATATATACATACAATATACACACATACAATATACACACATACATGATATTCCATAATATATATATGAGTTAAATGTATTTCTATACCAAAGTTAGTGTGCTATTGTTACATGTAATAACTGTTTATGAGGTTTTTTTTTTAAATACATCTAAAGTAAATTTTAAGTTCACCTTTTATCTGAAAAAAATATTTTATATAAATATAAATATAAATATGTATAAATGTGTATAAATCCTATCCTTTTAAATACTACTTCTTTGTTATGTTGGCATCTGGTATCTGACATCTGATTTCTTGCTAGACTTCCTGATCTGCATAGCTGTAACAGGTTGGTGACTCAGAAAGTATTGAATCTAGCAGATCAGCATAACACCAATACAAACATAATTTTCAAAAGCAGGTGTACACAAAATGTCTTCACTCAAGCTAATAAATACATTATACATGGTATCACAATATAAATACATATTATCCCACAGGGATGGTACAACTTTCTTTACTGTTATAAACAGGTACACTTTTGTCATGCATTTGAGCATTTCTTCACTATTACTTCATCTAAAATGAAATATTTATAAATATTTTTATTAAATTGCTGTATGTAAAAAAATACTGCTCACATTCCTTCAAATGACATAGATTAGTCTGAAGGAAAATAAATGTAAAATGTTTAAAACAGTCATGGAGATGAGCAAAGGAGTAGAGAATTTCCATTTGTAAAGTTCGCTTAAGGCAGTGATTACGCTCACTTATTTTAATCATCCCACCATGTAAAAGCACAAATCCAAACTTTTTTTAAAGAGGACTTAGCATCAGATTTTTTAAGATACTTAATGGTGTCGATTTACTAAAGGCAAATGTGGTCTTAATGCGGACGGAGAAGTTGTGAAAAGGGTGCAGCTGAGTCGGAGGTGCAAGGGCCAGCAGTCCTGGGTGGAATGGAGCCGGTAAGTGCTAGAGGGAGGGATCAAAGCAGGATACCAAGCAGGAGCTTAGTGAGAAGCAACCGCGGCGCTCACATGCCGATGCAGGTCACATCCCCACTAAAGGCAAATATACTGTACACTCTGCAGGTGCAGTTGCACTTATCTTCCTTAGTAAATGTAACGTGGTAAAGTTTTTAGATCACTTTGTAAATCATAGCCAGTCAAGAGCAAGGAAAATGTAAAACAAAATAACATTTTTGCTTACATATGTCACACAATCATCAGAGTTTTACCACATTTACTAATCTGTGGGGTAAAATTAATGCAACTGTGCTTGCAAAGTGCACAGCCAATTTGCCTTTAGTAAATCAACCCCAATGTGTAAGAATAAAATGTATAGGTATTAATTACTTCTCACCAGTGGCAACTGGAGTGCCCACGGCACTAACACACTCCCCCACCACCACCCAGCTTCCCGATTAGCCGGGAGGAGGATCGGTGTTGCAAGTCCACCCTATTTTGAAGCCGATTAGAGCCTATGGCTCTAATCAGTGCTTAAAAAGAAAAAACTTTTGCTGCTGTGATTCATATGCCTGGTGAACTGACAGGGGCCGAATACATGAATAGGGGGCGGCCGCAGCGGCAGTGGATAGATTTATGCTATGCATGAATCTATCCATTATGCATACAAGGAGTAGCAAGGATAGGGGGGCGGCGCCCCTAATGCATGGGCCGTCCCTACCCCTCACTGAGAAAACAGTTCACAGCCTTGAGAATATTCCTGCCTGCTTTTCTCATCAGAGGTATGTGTCATCTTCATCTAGGCACTAACAAGTTACTTTTCATTGATAACACAATCCTATGCAGTTCTTGGCTGTGATCACAAATCGCAAACACATATAAGCCCCCTGCTGCAGCCTTTCACATTCTGCCTTGCTACAAAGTTACCATGTTGCAGTTTGTACAGTGAGGGAGAGGAGACTATGTAAATGAT
This sequence comes from Lithobates pipiens, assembly GCF_037356315.1. Taxonomy (NCBI): domain Eukaryota; kingdom Metazoa; phylum Chordata; class Amphibia; order Anura; family Ranidae; genus Lithobates; species Lithobates pipiens. Next base: position 171,257,735 of record NW_027507785.1, on the reverse strand, counting down.
TCCTGCTGCCTGCAGCTTACTTATGGCATCATCAAAGTAACTTGTCTGAAGCTCCATACTAAGTGAACAATCACTTTATGAACTAAATGTTCACTATGCAAAATGAGCATGCTCTACTTCTTTGTAACTCAACCTATTGCATATTCAAGTGCAAAACAACTCTGTTTTAGAAACATTGCATCAGTAACATTGTTACATTGTGTTGTATGTGGATGACAGCAGACTTGTAAAATCTAGTAGTACCATTTATCTGTATTTTCATCATCAGTGATATATTGGGTCTGGAAACAATTCTGTAAAAAAAAAAAAAAAATGTATAATACTTACACTATTGCATTTTATTATTATTATTATTATTTACAGTATGTAATTTCAGAAAACCCCAAAAGAGGATTATACATAATAATAATAAATAAATGAGCAAAGCTCAAGCTTTCCATGATCAACGTTTCCCCAGGCCCCCTAAATACCTAGCCCAATCTTGAATCAGTGCTGTGCCTGAGAGCAGCAGTGCTGCTCTCTCTTTCTCTCTCTCCTCACAAGACCAAGTGAGAGCAGTGAGAGCCACTGGTTCCTCGGAAAGGAGGGGAACCTCAGAAGAGGAAGTTTGGGGCTGCTCTGTGCAAAACCATTGCAAGAGCTGTTAGGTATAACATTTATTAAAAATCTTTACAATCACTGCTCTGCAATTGTTGCTCTGCAGTGAAGATTACATCTGCTATAAGGTCATTTAATTCCTGATTCATTCACCGAAAAATGTATTTGGCTACAACACTAAAGAAACAGTAGAAATTAGTCTGTCAGGACCTGAAGACAGCAGATGTATAAAACATGGCTACTTATTTAAATCTGATTAATACAGAGTTTCCATGTACATATACAGTAACTCATATTTTATCCTAGACAAAAAATACTAAAATATATAATTTTGGAAATAAAGGAACAAAGTTCAAAGGGAGCAAAGCTCATTTTATTCCGGTTTGTTAGAATTGTCATGGTTATTTTTCAAAGGGGAATTTCGGAATTTTCGACCACTAATAACAGATACATTTTGATAACACTTAGGTTTGGTTACTGATAATTCCTCTGAATGTGATATTTGGGCACCATTTTTATACCTTCAAAAATTGATTTATCACACCTGAAAAATGAATACCCTAAAGTGTACCTGTAGACTTGTGAAATATTTTGCTTCCATTTGCCTGCATATATGCTTACTTTTTTTCCAGAGCACCTTGGGATGCCAAAAAACAGCCTGCTTTGTCATAAGGACAACAAATAGGGCTTGTCTAACACCCTTAAACCTAACACAGAATCCCAAATTAACCCTAATCTCAACCATGTCTATGACTAACCTTAGGTTAGTCATAATTCTATCATCAAAACAGTATGGCGTTGATAAAAGTCTTAATTTATCTATTTTAACTTGAATACACTTGTATTTTTTTAATCTCCTTACCGTATTTTATGCGATACCGTTGCTGTCATTAGTATTTTGATAAACACCTGCTGCTTCCAGATGTTGATAACTGCTGTAAAAAGATGAGTATGTAAATTAAAAATCTCAATATTACATCATGATACATTCAAACTAAATTCAGCATAAAAGATATTAACTTACTTTGAGGGGGTAAATTTCTTTGCTGTGGAAAAAAGAAAACAAAATGTTACTCATTAAGAATTAGAATAACTACCTAAAACTTGCATACTCCTTTAAATACATATTTAATGCATATATTAAATTATATTATATTATATATTTAATTATGGGTAATGATGATTTGCAAAGAACATTAATATCATCAAATCAAATTGATTTTTTCTGAAATCAGATCAGTGAAATATAAGTTACTAGACTTTTTATTATTTTGTTCCTAGTAAATACAAAGATTTTACCATTTTATTTATTTTTCAGATACATATTTTTGTTTACAAAAATAATTATATTGTCTTACCTGTTTTACGGAAACGTTTTGCAAGCCATAAAAGAAGGCCAGCAACTGACATGAGAGAGGCGCTTGCTGAAACAGCTCCAACTGTGATGTATGTTGGGGAGATGATTGGCCTTTTTACTACTGCAATATTAGAAAAATGGAAAGAAAAATATTTTCGATTTAAAATCTAGAAAGGAAGCAAATAAAGCTAAAAGAAAAAAATGAGCAATATTTTTTTTTCTTATTAATATATGTTACCTTCACATGTTGGGGGTTCTGTACTCCATCGTCCACTACTGTCACATTCAATAGTGCTAGACCCATTTAGAGACAGATCATACCCACAGTCAAATGTGCACACAGATCCGTACTCAAATTCTCCCGAGAGGTGAGTGCAATTCATTTTTCCCATTAATGGAACCGTAAGAGCTTCACATTTTAAAGCTGTTAAAATAAACAGAAAGGACAAAATTTATAAACCAAGTGTAGGGGCAAGTACAATTTAGGTGTCATGATTTTTTTAGGTTTGAATCATCTCTGACAAATTTCTAGCTAGTTCAGGAGATACTCAGGTATGCACTTATAAATGAACAGTTTGTAAAATATATGTAGAGTAATATATAGTGGTGTTGTTGTTTTTTTTCCTAAGCAAATGATTGATACTTCTGGAAAATCTATGTACACTGAGCTTAGTGAAAAAGTTAAAACTGTGTTCCCTTCATTAAACAAAAATGCGTGCTAGCAAAAATCCAGTTTTTTAATTACCTTGCACATAATTGGGTATTCAAGGTGAACCAAGGTTTACCTTATTTAACAACACTCAATCAATTAAGTGAACAGCCCTTTACTCATGTAGTAAATCGGCCCCCTGTCTATTTACAGAAGATCCTTTTCATTATAATACATATGGCATTAGTATGGCTTCAAATAAGGTCATACAATTACTTTGTATTGTGTTTTAAATCTTCTTACTTCCAGGTGTTAATAATAGTTTGTAAAAGAGATTACATTCATTCAAAAACTGATTTGTCAATTTTGTGTTAAGTGTGGTAGGACACAATCATTGGTTGATGTTGCTAACTGAGAGCTCTGCAGGGAGAACTCTAACCTCTGTATAGCTATGACATGTTGTGAGCCCTGCAAAGTAATTGGGCTACTTGATGTCACCATCCTCAGCTTTCTCCATCAATCCCTATGAATCATGCACAAGAATACAACACACACTCGCAATTACCTTCACATTTGGGAGCAGCTGATGTCCATTTTCCAGATGATAAACAACTGAGATCAGATGATCCAATTAATTTGAAACCTTGCTGGCAGGTAAAAAGGCACTGGGATTTGTAACTAGAACTTTCTTGGCATTTTATCTCTCCATTATCAGGAGCAACAAGAGGTGCACATTGCACAGCTGGAAAATAGAAATGCACAAGTCAACCTAAAACATTTTAGCATCTTAATCCATTTTAATGAAAACACTGAAGGAAGCAGTGCAGTAATTCCTGCTGCTATGAAAGGTATGTTTGTACATACTTGGTAAATCCATAGAGTGGTCAAAAATTAAAGGTATTAGCACTATAAATAAACATGTTTACACTTCCCCAAAACCTCTACAACATGTTAGTAAGCGGACACTGCAGTGGCACCCATCGTTATGGTTTAAAAGAGAAATTTAAACATTTTCCTCAAACCTTTAATGCCCTTTACAGCTCTTTCTTGCCTATGCCGGAGAGGAGCCAGTGTTAAAGAGGAGCTCCTGTTCAAAAAATGAAAAGGCAGCAGCTACTAATACTGTAGCTGTCGAGTTGTACAAAAAAGACACTTACCAGCCAAGGAATCCAGCGCTCTCCTCAACCGGGCTGGTTTCTCACCGGTCTTAAGTACCCTGGTGTCACCATGTTAACTAAGGGAAGCTGGCTGTGTGTCTTGCTGCTAACTCTAACAGCTGGCTCTCCACTACGCATGTGTGAGACACTCTGCAGTTTATGAATAATCTTGCAGCCTACTGGGACCTGTGATGTGTCCCAGGAAGAAGTGGGGGAGGGGGTTGGGGGGCCAAACTTCCAGCTCACCTGGGCAGAAATAAGTACTGTTGCTCAATCAACCTGCTAGTCTTAATGGCACGCTATCTACAAATGACTATATACTAATAATTGTATTGGATGCAACTATCAGTTAACAGATACAGTTATCATATTAGAGCCCAAACTAAAACTGTTTTATTAGTTTGGAGACCATGGGCGAGTTTTATAAACATTCAAACAATGTTATGGCTATATGCATTGCTGTTGGGGAAATTTACCCTCTCATTCTGTCCCAAAGACCACACAGAAAGTGGTTGATATAAACCTACCAGGGACACATTCAAGAATAAAAATCATGTTTCAACATTTCCCCACTCTATAAAAAAACTAAAAAACAAAGTTTGAGCTGGACATGACTTTTAAACAAATACTCACAGACATTCTATACTATAGTAAACACTATATAATATTTTTTAATGTTACTATTTACAATTCTGTACTCCTTTTACCTTGACATGTAGGTACTGAAGATGTCCAATTTCCTGAAATCTGACATTGGAGATCTGATGATCCAACCATCTTAAAGCCTTCTGCACAGGAAAATGTGCATTTTGAGTTATACTTTGATCCATTTTGGCATTCTACCTGACCATTTGTAGGGGCCAGCAAAGAAGAACACTGCACAACTAAAAAATAAACATAATCAGAAAATATGTACTGTTTTCATATGATAAACATCACATTTCATTTTTACACTGATGTAATGTAGTCTAACAAAATGGTGTTTGCCTTCACATTTTCAGTTGTTCATACCCAAATGAGGGGAATTATCTTCATTTTATGTCCCATAGTCATAATAGGAAGTAAAAGGGAATCTCTATAAAATAAGGGAAATACCCTTTTTGACAACTGTCACAAGGACAGTTTTTGATTATCTCCCCTCCCCTGTTTGATTTTGAACTAAGAATTTTGAATTTTCCCTCATTCTCTGTCTCAGTGACAATGGCCATCAAAACAAATAAAGGAGGTGAGTTTTCTCACAGGAGACACAGAAGGCAATACAGACATACTTTTAAGTATGCAATGGGGTTTATTTACTAAAGCTGGAAAGTGCAAAATCAGGCTAATTTCTGCATAGAAACCAATGATCTTCCAGGTTTTGTTACCAAAGCTTAATTGAACAAGCTGGGGTTAGAAGCTCATTGGTTTCTATGCAGAAGGGAGCCCGATTTTCCAGCTTTAATAAATAAACCCCAATGTGTACTTAAAAGTGGGTTATGCCTGTAAAAGTCTGACAAGGGTTCTACCCTCATACTAATTCATCAAAAACGTTAAAAACATTTCATCGTCTTAAACTTAAACTTTAACTTAAGCTCTATTTAATTCCCTTTTTATTGAAGTAGAGGAATGCCGCGGCTTGACTTTTCCATTCACATGGACCAATGAATTACATTTCTTTTTTTTTAAAACACACTTATGTATTACATAACCTAGCTATATAGGATGGATATAAGAAGTTTACAGCTATAAGGGACATTCTTACCTTCACATTTTGGAGGTTCATTTGTCCAATGATCAGGAGCTATACACTTTGTTTTGAGAGATCCCACCAAGGTATATCCTTCATTACAAGTGAAAATACATGAAGAATTATAATGTAGAATTTCTTCATTGCTGGAGCATTGCATTGTTCCATTCCTTGGTATTTCTGGATGTTGGCACTGAATAGCTGAACAATGAAGAAATATACAAATAATTAAAGTGCATCCATGGGCAAAAAAAAAAAAATATATATATATATATATATATATATATATAAAATGAATATTTATGCAGTTTCTGCAATACATGCACATTTGCCCATGGTTTATTAATTTCCTCTGTAAGTACATAAAAATACCTATCGGTCTTCCAAAAATACACCCAGATCTGAATTTCTTGTTGTGGGCTTACATAACACAGGATTTTGTAAAGTTGCGTTTGCTAAACTATTGACTTCCCCCCTTTCCTCATCTCAACAACATAGAGAGTTATTCTCAAAATCATATGTTAGTAGTTACCCCAGCCTTTATATATTGGTTATCTGTCCTCCTACTGTATATAAGCCCAACATTCACTATACATTACATAGCTCTTTGCCACACAAAACAATAGCCTTGGATTCCAGCAATGTTACAGATAAAACACCACCATTTTAAAGTAATCAATGAATTCTGTGTAAATTGACTGAGCTCTGATATGTGGAATATTTACCTTCACATCTTGGAGGCTCTTCTGTCCATTGGTAAGGAGACATACATTTCGTTGATGGAGACCCAACCAAATTAAACCCTTCCTTGCATTTGAAATTACAGCTAGACTTATATGGTAGCATTTCTTTATTGTCTGAACAATCCATTACTCCATTTTCTGGTTCCTCAGGACGTTTGCACTGAATAGCTACAAAAGGAGAATAATTACTTAAGTGACTTTTGTTTTCTACAATATTAATAACAATGTAAAAACAGAGACAAATTTGCTGTACTGTAGAAGTACGTCTTTGAAATCAATATAACCTATACTGATATAGTTTACAAATAACTTGTGATGCGTGAACATTTTTCTTAAATATAGTTTTAGAAATATATAATAACATGTTTATTTGTGTTATTGCATACATATGTAGAGAAATATTTATACTATATAAAATATTTATACTACAGTATATAAAAATGAAAAGGAAAGGTTTACTTTTATATATGAAATGCCTGATTTTCAATGTTTGGTGAATCTATCATACTGAACTTATAAACTAAAAGCTGGGATTGAAGCTAAGCTTTCTACAATATATTTGAGAGGGTATGGGTTTTAGTTGGCCTCTGTTTGATAAGGTACTTTTTTTAAAACTTGAATGATTTTAATATTGTCCTGCTGATATATCCCAAATGCAGCTCACGTGCCCAAATATCCATAGGCATGTTCTACCTAGTTTTCTGTTGAATTATTTTGTTCTATTTTTTTTCTAGATCATGACTATTTTAATAGTATGTATTTGAAAAACGTTTGTAAAAAAATAAAAAAAAACATGCATTGCAGTTTAGCCATTCTAGAGTTGGCATTATTGTTAATTTTAGATGCCTAGACTATAAATAAAGCTAACATCCATAAAACAATAGAAGAACCTACCGTTGCATTTTGGAGGTTCTTCTGTCCACTGACCAGGTGTCATACAAATTACTGATGTGGAACCAACGAGACTGAAACCATCATTGCAGCTGAAATTGCACATGGACTTATCTGTCAGAATTTCGCTATCATTGGAACATCTGATCACCCCATTCAGTGGTACCTCTGGACGTTTACACTGAATTTCTAAACATTGAATAAAGAAAGCTTTTTAAAAAAAATGTATTTAAACATTTTTTCACAGTGTTAGAAAATGTGAAAGATTGATAGTTAATGCGTCTTACATTATATTTGCTGTTTTTAGTGATTCAATTATCCCATAAATTATGTACATACCTTTACAATGTGGCACGTGAGCTCCCCAATCTCCATCTTTAGTACAACTCAAATTTTCTGAGCCAACCAACACATATCCATCAGAGCAATTAAAATGACAATTTGACAGATATGTAAAGTTTCCATTGACATGAGAGCAAGTCATTGATCCATGGTCTGTGCCATTTATTTCTGGACAAGTGACAACTGGAAACAAAGAAACAAATGTATTAAATTCTGGTTTAAATACATGTTCAAAAAGATAAAAATACATCAGCCTTAAATTTTCAACATCGCTGAACCTATGAAAAATATAATTACCATGTTCGCATTCTTCTCCATAAAAGCCATCATAGCAGTTGCAAGTGTGGTTGTTAATATTTTCAATACATTCTCCATGGTTATTGCAGGAAGAAGAATGACAAGAAGCTGAGCATAAGGAAAACAATGCATAATAGTTAGAAAAATGAAACATTTATTATAAATGATAAAACTACATTCCTGGCATATTTGACAAGTATTTTTTACATTCTGTAAACTCTGTGAATTGCAGGAATATCATACCATTTTGTCATGTTACAACCAAAAAGGTAAAATGTATTTTATTGGGCTTTTATGTGATAGACCAACACAAAGTGGCACATAATTGTGAAATGGAAAATGATAAATGGTTTTCAAAATGATTTACAAATACATATCTGAAAAAGTATAGGGGGCATTTGTATTCAGCCCCCTTACTTTGATGCCCCTTACTAAAATCTTGTGGAACCAATTGCCTTCAGAAATCACCTAATTAGTAAATAGAGTCCACATGTGTGTAATTTAGTCTCAGTATAAATACAGCTATTCTTTGAAGCCCTCAGAGGTTTGTTAGAGAACCTTAGTGAACAAACAGCATCATGAAGGCCAATGAACACACCAGACAGGTCGGAGATACCGTTTTGGGTAAGTTTAAAGCAGGGTTAGGTTATAAAAAAATATCCCATCTCTCCCATCTATGAACATCTCACGGAGCACTGTTCAATCCATTATCCGAAAATGGAAAGAGTATGGCAAAACCTACCATGACATGGCATCCATCTAAACTGACAGGCCAGGCAAGTAGAGCATTATTAAAAGAAGCAGAAAAGAAGACTATTATAGCTCTGGATCCACAGCTCAGGTGGGAGAATCTATTAGTCCTGCACTCCACAAATCTGGCCTTTATAGAAGAGTGGCAAGAAGAAAGCCATTGTTGAAAGAAAGCCATAAGAAGTTCGATTTGCAGTTTGTGAGAAGCCATGTGGGGAACACAGCAAACATGTGGAAGAAGGTGAGAAGGTGCTCTGGTCAGATGAGACCAAAATGGAACTTTTTGGTGTAAAAGAAAAACACTATGTGTGGCAAAAAACGAACACTGCACATCACCCTCAACACACCATCCCCACCTTGAAACATGGTGGTGGCAGCATGTTGTAGGGATGCTTTTCTTCAGCAAGGACAGGGAAACTGGTCAGAGTTGATGGCAAGATGGATGGAGCCAAATACAGGGCAATCTTAGAAGAAAACCTGTTAGAGCCTATAAAAGACTTGACACTGGAGTGGAGGTTCACCTTCCAGTAGTACAACTACCCTAAACATAAAGCCAGAGCTACAATTGAATGGTTTAGATGAAAGCCTATTATTGGAATGGCTCTGTAAAAATCCAGATCTAAATCCAATTGAGAATATGTGGCAAGACTTGAAAATTACTGCTCACAGATGCTTTCCATCCAATCTGACAGAGCTTGAGCTATATTGCATAGAAGAATGGGCAACAATTTCCCTCTCTCTATGTTCAAAGCTAATAGAGACATATCTAAAAAGACTTGCAGCTGTAATTGCAGTGAAAGGTGGTTCTACAAAGTATTGACTCAGCAAGGCTGAATACAAATGCACGCCACACTTTTTACATATTTATTTGTAAAATATGTTGAAAACCATTTATCATTTTCCTTCCACTTCACAATTATGTGCCACTTTGTGTTGGTTTATCACCAATAAAATACATTTACGTTTTTGGTTGTAAAATGACCAAATGTGGAAAATTTCAAGGGGTATGGATACCTTTTCAAGGTACTGTATATAATCTGTGTATATTTGCAAGTCTGGATATAAATAACGAATTAAAACAAAAAACGCATTGTTACACAGTATCCTGAATCTATGAGATACAATAATACTTATTATCACATTATTAAATATTACATCATCATTATTTTTTATTTAGAATTTTTACTTCAATTTTATATGTATTATTATATTACAATGTCTATAAAAGAAAATGTAATGTTAAATATAAGTAATATACACACAATTTGCTAGTTTTTAATCTAAAAACACAATATAGAGACTGCTGACACACTTTTTGTGACATCTATTGAGAAATGGAACTACAGTATGGTCTCATCTAATTAAAAAACATGCTGTGCTTCTGGGAATATTCTCTTACCTGTGTAGCATAAAGCAACCTTTTTCTTACTGCAGGGGTCATCATTCCATTTTCCTGTATCATTAGGCCGCTTAACATACATCTCAACACAGTCTTCATCTTTATTATTACTCAGGTTGTTAGGTTCCCCTTTGGCCCAGTTTTCAGCTTCTTTTGTGAGTACCTTGTTAGTACCAACCCAGGTCCATTTGCCAGTGCTTTTATTTTTCCTTATACCAATCCAGTAATATGCTTCATTACGTGGCAGTATGTTGTTGAGGTGCTCATTTTCAATTAGGTTTTGAATTGCCACCATAGAAGTGTATTTTTCTGTACAATATTTATAAGCATCATCATATGTCATATTGTATGGTGAATAGTTGTAGGTCCAGCCTTGTACACAGGATATCAGTGCCAAGCCTGCAATGAATAACAATTTATGTGATAATCAATAAGGTTTTCCTGTTCCCTTTGCCCTACATTTTTTATACAGTAAAAGTATGCATTTTTTACCTAAAAAAAATAAAAATCAAGGGTTGTATCATATTCTCTCTATTTAAAAAGAAAAACTTTAAAACCAAGTTGATTATAAAGAATTGTCCTTGACACTACAAATATCTTAAGAATAAGGATATTATTGAAAAACTGTAATATTTTCAGACTGGGACAGTCTATAAAATAAATATATTTTCTATTTTAAAAATTACAAAAAAAGAAAGAAAAAAGATAGATAAAAATGAAAGATAAAGAAACATAGTATTTTACTATTTTTATAAATGCCCCCCTTGATATTTGTCCACTTACCATAAACAGTAAGGAAAAGAAAAACTAAATATGCCATCTTCCAAAATCAGTAGTAAGTAGTAATTTTCTGAAACAAAAAAAAAAAAGAAGCATTATGTATGTTATCAAGGTATCAGCTCTGTTTTATTGACTGAGGTTCATTGTAAATACTTTCAGCTAAATCAGTTTGTTTGACAGAATGCATCAAAAGAATATTAGGTTTCATGACCACAGGTCAATGACTTGGCACTTGAACTTGGCAATGACTAATTTGTCCTCCTAAATCATTTTTACTTTGGTTTTTAAAGACATGGGGTGATGTTATTTTGTACACTGTTTTAATAAACACCCTGCTCATATTTTTTTAAATTTTAGGCAGAAAAATGGATGCATGTAAAAAACATTACTGTATTTTTAAATACTGTAATACATTTACTTTGTACAGCAAGTGCACAGAGAAAGAGATAAATTGACCTCATGTGATCACTGTGCCATGGCTGTCATATTGCTCACACTCTCTAGTACCATGATTACTGGTTCTCAATCGTTTGAGCCTGGGAGTAGTGCCATGACAGGGTTATATCAAATCGTCTGCCCAGTTTTTACTTTTTAGATCAATCTGATCTTGGATAGGCTTTTTATCCAAATATGATGCACATTCTTACCACATTTCTTCTTTTATCCCATTTTATTGCCCAACTTCCTGCTAACCCTCTGCCTTCCCCATGATCACCTGCTATTGTTACTTAGAAAGATAATGTTAATAACAGTAATGAAGTAAAGCAGCACTGGTCAAAAGAATCTAATAAAGTTATGATAAACCAGCATAGTTTAATTAGCCCTCAACTCCCACTGCCGGCCTTTAAAAAATGATGCATTTATCCCACAGAGGGTCTCATATGTAAATCGTCTGACTGCAGGAAAGTCTGTGTTCCATCTAAAAACAGTAAGCTTCTCAGTTAACTTTGCTGTTCTAATCTGTCTTTGCAAAAGCATATTGATAGGTATCGACAGGGATTGTTCAACAGTCGAGCGTTTCATAGGCTGAATATATAGACCTATTTTATTTTTGAATATATAGGCCTATGATTTATACACTGTATACTGCATTTTGCATATATAGCTTACGCATACTGTATACTATATAAGAAGCTTGTTTTATTTAGAGAATTCAAGGTTATTTACATACAGTTTATTTTGGTATGACACAGAAGCATTGTCTAAAACATTCACAGAATTTGCCTTTGTTGTAAAGAGGCAATGACATTATAAGATACAGTATAATTTAATGTGTATCAGTAACTTTTTCAACAAACAGTGTATCTATCTAAGAGCAAAATACATAAAGAAGAAAGCAGCTATTCCTATGAATATTGCTGAATTCAGTTTTTTACACAAAATTTACCATATTTATCAACATAGGCAAAAAAAAATAAAAAAATAACAAACGCAACAGTGATAATTCTCAAAAAGCCAATAAAAAAAAACATGATACTTCAACTATAATAATGGACGATGATCTTTCTTACAAAATATCAAGCCCAATTTGTCAATATAAACATAACTAATAAGAACCTAATAAAAGTGCTATTAGTTGGTACATGCTATCCTATTCAGGTACAACATGACCACAAACTCAGTTTATAAGAATATCTATTTTCCTGAAGCAGCATATTTGCTATACCTTTTTTCAGACATCCTTAGAATAAAAAAGTTTCTATCCTGAATATGAAGCAAAGACAATAAGGTAAATGCTTTTAAAAAGATATACTTACTACTTTCTAAGTATAAACCTCAAAATGGGTAGCGAATACTTCAGAGTCAAGGGCCTCTCTCCTGTAGGGGTTTCCTGTTGGAGTAACTTTCAGTGCTGAGCCACTCGTCTTTTATACACGCTGCAGACTAGGAATGACCAAATGACATGCTCCTTTCATTTACATACAATACAAGGATATTTCCCTGACCAGCAAGAAATTCCCAGCTGTTGAATTTCCCAGAAATTTTCCACACGATAATGTAGGCTGTTAATGAGTCTGTTTCCTAAACTGCACTTTGCAAATCGGAGGCATGCCAGTAAGTCAGTATATATAAAGGTCTATATTTATTAATTTTGGTTTATGGCATTATTTGCATGCACCACCTCCACATAATTTAGAAATTTTAAAGGGAAAGCAAGAAATTGGGAGTTTATAGGTGCATATTAATCAATTAGAAGCAAAAAAAAATCTGATTTATAAATGTTATTTAATAAACATCATTAAATTGTATATGTTAAAACCAACATGAATAATTCATACGGTCATGGTACACAAGTTTTTCGACTCAGAGTTGAAAAAGTTTTGTACCATGACCATATACATTATTCATGTTGGTTTTAACATATAACATTTTAATGATGTTTATTAAATAAAATTTATAAATTTGATATTTTTTTTGTTTCTAATTGATTAATATGCACCTTTAAACTCTCAATTTATACCTTTCCCTTTAAAATGTCTATATTTATTAAATCTAAAAATGGGAAAAAAATATTGATTTATATTTTCAATTCATGTATTTACAATTATATTATCATTTTCAACATAATACTTTTATGTTAATAATATGGTGTGATGACAGATAACATTCAGTTGTACTGTATTTTAGACTGGATTTACAGTATACCTTTGTGTTGTGTAACCAACATTCTGAAAGGCAACTCAATTTTTATTTTTTGCTCTATAAACAAAAAAAGAGCGACAATATTGAAAAAAACGCATTATTTTTTACTTTTTGCTATAATAAACATCCCCTAAAAATATATTAAAAAAACATTTTTTCCCCCAGTTTCGGCTGATATGGATTCTTCTACATATTGTTGGTAAAAAAAATCGCAAGAACCGATTATTGATTGGTTTGCGCAAAAGTTATAGCATTTACAATATAAGGGATAGTTTTATGGCATTTTTATTAATATTTTTTTTTTTTTAAATGGCAGCGATCTGCAATTTTTATCGTGACTGCGACATTATGGCGGACACATCGGACTATTTTTAAACATTTTTGGGACCATTGTCATTTATACAGCAATCAGTACTATACAAATGCACTGATTCCTGTGTAAATGACACTGGCAGTGAAGGGGTTAACCACGAGGTGGCAGTGAAGGGGTTAAGTGTGTCCTAGGGACGTGTTGCTAACTGTGGGGGCATGGCTGTGTTTTACAGATCACTGATCTCTGCTCCAATCACAGGGAGCAGAGATCAGTGTCACTCACTATTGCTAGGTAGAACAGAGAGATGCATGTTTACTTTAGTATCTTCCCATTATTTCTCTCCATGAGGTGATCGAGGGTATCCCTGCGGCAATTGAGTATGTGGGACCCGCAACCAGGCTCACAGAGCTTCCCGCGGGTGCGCGAGCCTCTTAAAGGGCAACATACAGGTACGTGATTCTGCCTAAACGTGCCCTTCTGCCGACATATATCGGTGTGAGGTGGTCGGGAAGCGGTTAAAGTAGTACTAGAGTCACATTTATTAAAAGAAGTATTAAGAAATACTTTTTATAATAAATGTGACTTTAGTAATACTGTTTTCACACCTATCACTTCCCCTTGGAGCAAAGTACTACAGTACAGTGCCTTGAAAAAGTATTCATACCCCTTGAAATTTTCCATATTTTACAAACAAAAACATAAATCTATTTTATTGGGATTTTATGTGATAGACCAACAGAAAACGGCACATAATTGTGAAGTGGAAGGAAAATGATAAATGGTTTTCAAAATTTTTCACAAATAAATATCTGAAAAGTGTGGTGTGCATTTGTATTCAGCCCCCTTTATTTTTATACCCCTGAATAAAATCCACCAACTGCCTTCAGAAGTCACCTAATTAGTAGATATGCAAAATAAAAATTAGTGGGCACTAAATCCTTAGAAAAAAAAATGATGTAAATATATATTTTGAGATATAAAAGTGTTCAAATAATAATATGTACTTTCAAATATATGATACAAAAAATTATCAACAGACGATTAAACATAAACATCACATAATAAATGTGATTAGTTCAAAGAAGCAGTGCATCCAAACTTCAAGTGATGTGTGAACCTTATAATGACAGTTCTTATTTAAAATACTGTGACAACTCTTCAAAGGTGGTGGTAATCAAGTATCATGCAATCCATTGTTCAATACAAACGCTCCATCGCGAAGTGCAGTGGCTGCCCACCTTAAGAATTAATGTCATACGCTTCAATTGAATCAGTGATCTCCATACTGTAGTCACTTAATGGTAGATGGTGCTCAAACGGCCAATACATGTAACAAGAATGGAAATCCAGACAGTGTAGTAGTAGTAATGCACAGGTTTATTTTAAAAATGTGTAGACTTACGGTTAAGTGAGATCACACATGAGAAAGACACTGGTGAATCACTGACACGTGACTTTCTCAAGGGTTGGCTCTTGCACATATATTTGTTAATTTTGTTAGTGTCATTTATTTTCTTAGCATATTAATTTATTTTATTTTTTGGCACATATTTCTTTCTACTACACGGTAGCACATACATTTTTTAACTTTTCTAATCCAATTAGTAAATAGAGTTTACCTGTGTGTATTTTAATCACAATATGAATACATCTGTTCTGTGAAGCCTTCAGGGTTTTTTAAAGAGAACCTTATTGAACAAACAGCATCATTAAGTCCAAGGAACACACCAGACAGGTCAGGTGGGATAAATTTGTGGAGAAGTTTAAAGCAGGGTTAGGTTATAAAAAAATATCCCAAGCTTTGAACATCTTATGGAGCACTATTCAACCCATCATGCGAAAATAGAAAGAGTATGGCACAACTGAAAACCTACCTAAGACATGGCCATCCACCTGTCAGGACTGGGCTCAGCCCCTCCTTCTCAGCTGTTGGCTAATTGCCAGCTCCTATCTCTCCACAGTCACTCACTTGTTGATGATATCCTGCTTGTCAGTCCTGCCTATATAAGCTGTCCAGTCCAGATGATCTCTGCCTTCGCCTTGATCACATCTCTAGAGATGCTCTCCTGTGTTACTGTTAAAAACTTGCTTGGCTGACATTCCTTCTGGCTCCAGATCCTGCTTGCTGTTCTACTACACTCATCTCTGGCTCCCTGACGTTTTGGCTTTCATGACTATCCGTTATGGTTCCTGAACTCTGGCTATGTTTTGACTACGTTTACTCTGTTTACCTTTTTTTATTATTATTAAACAAGGGTAATTTAACTGCACTTCTGTCTTAGTCTGATTCATGGTTTCTGACACCACCTAAACTGACAGGCCAGGAAAGGAGAGCATTAATCAGAGAAGCAGCGAAGAGGCCCATGGTAACACTGGAGGAGCTGCAGAGATTCACAGCTCGGGTGGGGGGGGGGAGAATCTGTCCACAGGACAACTATTAGTCATGCACTGCACAAATCTGGCCTTTATGAAAGAGTGGCAAGAAGAAAGCCATTGTTGAAAGAAAGCCATAAGAACTCCCATTTGCTGTTTACGAGAAGCCATGTGGGGGACACAGCAAACATGTGGAAGAAGGTGCTCTGGTCAGATGGGACCAAAATGTAACTTTTTGGTTTAAAAGCAAAACGCTATGTGTGGCAGAGAACTAACACTGCACATCACCCTGAATACACCATCCCCACCGTGAAACATGGTGGTGGCAGCATCATGATGTGGGGATGCTTTTGTTTTGCAGGGACAAGGAAGCTAGTCAGAGTTAATGGGACGATAGATGGAGCCAAACAGAGGGCAATCTTAGAAGAAAATCTGTTAGCCCTTGTACACACGGTCGGAGAATCTGTCGGAATGAGTCTTATCGGACCGTGTCGTCAGATAATCCGACTGTGTGTGGTATGCATCGGACTGATTCCGTCCGAATCTCCGTCCGACACAATTTTCCAACATGTTGGAAATATTTCCCAACCAACTGGGCCGGACGGACCTAATCCGATCATGTGTAGAGCATTTTCATCGGACCAAGTGCCACGCATGCTCAGATCAAATTCCTACATCAAAGCTATTGGCTACTAGCCTAAATGTAGTCCCATCGTAATGAAAGATCACGTTCTGAAAGATCGGATTTTTCACCAACTTGGCCCGACCGTGTGTATGCAACAGTTTCGGACACAATCCGTCGGACTAAATCCGACGGGCAAAATCCGACGGATTTGGTTGGCAAAATCTCCGACCATGTGTACGTGGGCTTAGAGTCTGCAAAAGACTTGAGACTGGGGCAGAGGTTCACCTTCCAGGAGGACAACAAATCTAAACATACAGCCAGAGCTACAATGGAATGGTTTAGATCAAAGCATATTAATATGTTAGCATGGTCCAGTCAAAGTCCAGACCTATTTCCAATTGAAAATCCGTGGCAAAACTTGAAAATTGCTGTTCACAGATGCTCTCCATCCAATCTGACAGAGCTTGAGCTATTTTGCAAAGAAGAATGGGCAACAATTTCACTCTCTAGATGTGCAAAGCTAATAGAGACATACCCAAAAGACTTGCAGCTGTAATTGCAGCAAAAGGTGGTTCTACAAAGTATTGACTCAGGGGGGCTGAATACAAATTTCTTACCACACTTTTCAGATATTTATTTGTAAACACTTTTCAAAACCATTTATCATTTTCCTTCCACTTCACAATTATGTGCCACTTTGTAATGGTCTATCACATAAAATCCCAATAAAATACATTTATGTTTTTTTGTTTTTTTTTTAACAAAAAGGTGAACTTCAAATTCTTTCTGCAGCCGGCGAATGCCCGCAGAAGAAGCGGTCATTCAGCGGCTGCAGGAGGAATATGGAAAGCTCAATTCCTCCATATGCAGCTGTCCCCGCCGCTCCTCCTATCCAGGCACACAGGAGGGCGGCACGGCCGGGCACTCACGATCTCTGGGGGTAGTCGGCCAGAATGCAGCAGGCGCTGGGATGGGATCACCGGAGCTCCTCCTTCCCGTTCACAGTCATAGGGCAGGGATATTTTCCGCAGCCTGGCCGGACTCCTGACCCCAATAGGCAGCCGGCCAGACGCGGAGAGGCCAGGTGGGTGAGCGGCGTGGGCTGCAGGAGCAGGAGCAGCTCAGTTGCTTTAGGGCCCCACATGGACTTGCGGCCCGCCCGGTGTGCCCTATGGCTGCCCGCACGGCTTTTACAGATGGCACCTGGAGCCTGTTGTTCAGTCCAGTGATCGAGCAGATGTAAATTAGGCGGCCACGAGGCCCCTGTGAGGGCGAGGCCTTAGGCGGCCGCCTAATTTGCCTAATTAGAGAGCCGCCTCTGGTGTTAGGACCACAGATACCAGGGTGCCTTGAAGTGGCTCTGTGGCTCACGCATGCGTTTGCAAATGCATGCGGACTAAACCACTGTTTTTAACGCATACTGTTAGACAGGTTAATTTGGTTGTCTGCGAGCTGGGGGTAAGTAGACTTTGGTTTTTTTCCTGGGCATTCCCCAGACATTGTTGTTACCTGTTGTTTAGCCTTCCAAAGCCACTTACTGCGATAGCCAGCTATAGATGAGGGTGACGGCAAGTTTTTGTTAACACGGTAGTGTTTGTGTCACTACCGAGGTTAGGAGGCCGAGATGCTGAGAGGGCTCCCCTTGCGGCCGAGTGCAGTGCAACCCTGGAGATGGCACAGGGATGCAGTGCCCACAGTAGCACAGGTTGCCGGGTAGCAGCAGTAGATGGAAATGCTGAGCAGACCAGTCTCTGGAGGCAACTGTGCAAGAAGTCCAAGGCAGGGTCAGGGTCAAGCCGAAGGTCAAACACGGGAGGTCAATCCGGAGGTAAGAAGGATGAATACTGAACTGGAGATCAGGAACGGAGGTCAAGCCAAGCCGAGGTCGGGTGCCGGGAGTAGACAAGGAGTATCAGGAACAAGCCAGAAGTCGGAGCCAGGAGAGTAATCGGAAGCAGGTCAAACAAGCCGGGTCGGTAACAGGAGATCAGGTAGCAGAGATAACAGGCACGGGTACTCAGGAAGAGCTGACGATAAACCAGCAATGTGATGCTGTCAGGTGAACGTTTAAATAGACACGGCGCTTGGATTACGTCGTGAGCGCGCCACCGCGTCCGTACGCCTACGACGAGTAACGTAATGCGTTCGTACTACCCGGCGCACGCGTACTCGATCGGAGGCTCCATCAGGCGTTCGTCTGGGAATCATATTGCGTCTTCGTGGGCGCTGACGCGCGTTAACACGATCGCGTCCCACAAGGTAACTCCTATTTCCCTGACAGTGCCCCCCCCAAGGGGCAGCCTCCGGATGCCTAAACGAGCCCATTTTTCAGGATGAAGACATCGAAACCTGTGTATGAGTCTAGGTGCATGTACAAAACTTGCAGGTTCCCAAGAATTTTCCTCAGCCGAATACCCCTTCCATTTAATTAGAAATTGGATTGTCCTACCTCTCCGACGACAATCAAGGATAGATTCGACTTCAAATTCGGTTTCATCACCAACCTGGACCGGAGGCGGGGGCACTTCTTCTCTACCTGAAAAAGGACTGGAGATGACACGCTTGAGAAGGGAGACATGGAAAACGGGGTGAATTCTAAGAGAATTAGGCAAAGCAAGTTCGAATGCTACAGGGTTAATTATACGTCTAATCTCAAAAGGGCCCAGGAACTTGGGTCCCAACTTCCGAGAAGGACATGACAGTTTTAAGTTCACAGCAGAGAGCCACACTTTGTCCCCTATCTTAAAGGCAGGGTTAATTCTCTTTTTCTTATCATAATGTCTCTTGTATTCCTCCTGAGCCTTCTTCATGGTATCCTGAAGCAACTGATAGTTCGTTTGGATGAGGTTTACTCTATCCTGAACGGCTGGGACCGTAGATTCAGGAATGGTATTGGGTAAGAACGAAGGGTGGAACCCGTAGTTCGCCCAAAAGGGTGATTGGTTGGTCGAGGCATGCACTGAATTGTTATACGCGAATTCCGCGCAAGGGAGCAGGGAGGCCCAATCATCCTGGGAAAAAGAACAAAAGCATCGCAGATATTGTTCGAGCGTCTGGTTGGTTCTCTCTGTTTGTCCATTACTCTGTGGGTGGTAGGCTGAGGATAGACATATTCTAATCGATAACAACTTACAGAGCTCTTTCCAGAACCTGGAGGTAAACTGCACCCCTCTATCTGATACGATGCTGTCGGGTACACCATGTAGGCGGACAATTTCCTTAATGAAGATTTTTGAGGTATCCAAGGCGGAGGGGGTCCCTTTCATAGGCAGAAAGTGCGCCATCTTAGATAGGCGATCCACCACTACCAAGATGGTAGTGTGCTCTTCAGAAGGGGGCAACTCCACAATGAAGTCCAAAGAGATTTCCTTCCACGGTTTTTCTGGGACTGGTAGCGGCCTTAACAGGCCCCAGGGTCTAGCGTTAGACCCCTTGTTTCGTTGGCAGGTTGTACAGGAATCAACGTACTCTTTACAGTCGGATCTTAAGGTAGGCCACCATAAGGACCGTTGCACAAGATCAATCGTCTTCCGCACCCCGAAATGGCCGGCCAGGGGGTGGTCGTGGAAGGTCCTTAGTACGAGTAACCTGGCCTGCTGAGGCACAAAAATTTTGTTCTGGTGCCATAGAAGCCCGTCCTGACTTCTCAAGGAAGAAGCTTCTACGTCAGTACATTGGTTAGAGGCCTGTGCTATCGAAGCCCTTAGGTCTGGTTGCATTAGCAGGAAATTCTGGGGAGACAGAATTGTACTAGGTGTAGTCTTTTCTGAGGAGTCTGGGAACATCCGGGACAGGGCATCTGCCTTGCCATTTTTTGATCCTGGATGGTAGGTCACATGAAAATTAAATCTTGAGAAGAATAAAGCCCAGCGGGCTTGTCGGGGTCTCAGACGTTTAGCTGTGCGAAGATATTCTAAATTTTTATGGTCGGTGAAGACCAAGATGGGGTGAGCGGCACCTTCCAAGAGATACCTCCACTCTTCAAGGGCGGTCTTGATTGCCAAAAGCTCCCGGTCACCTACATCGTAGTTTCTCTCTGGGGGGCTCATCTTCCGTGAAAAGAAGGCTACAGGGTGCAATAGTGCCTTGGGACCTTGTCGCTGGGATAGAATTGCTCCTGTGGCCACCTCTGAGGCATCGACCTCCAAAACGTAGGGTAAGGCGGGATCTGGGTGCTGCAGGATAGGTGCGGTAGTGAAGAGGGTTTTGAGTTGGTCAAAGGCAGATTGTGCTGCTGGAGTCCAGAGAAACTTGATATGTTGACGAGTGGTCTGCGTGATGGGTGCTACTATGGTGGAGAAGCTCCTTATAAACCTCCGGTAGAAATTAGCAAACCCAATGAACCTTTGAACAGCCTTCTTGTCAGAAGGAGCGGGCCAGTCTAGGATGGATTTCACTTTCTGGGGGTCCATGGCGATTCCACCTGTGGAAATGATGAGTCCCAGGAACTGAATAGACTCCTTTTCGAAGTCGCATTTCTCGGCCTTAACGAATAGTCCGTGGGTCCTGAGAATACCTAACACTTTTTTAACATGTATTCTATGGAGTTCTAGAGTGGTCGAGAAGATCAGAATGTCGTCCAGGTAGGCGACGACAAAGTGGTCCAAGTACTCCCGGAGGACGTCATTAATAAAGTGCTGGAAAGTTGCTGGGGCATTGCACAATCCGAAGGGCATGACCAAGTATTCGAAATGCCCAAATCTTGTTCTGAATGCCGTCTTCCACTCGTCCCCCTTCCGGATACGGACGAGGTTGTAGGCTCCACGTAGGTCAAGCTTAGTAAAAATGCGGGACGTGTGGAACCTTTGGAAAAGTTCTGGGATGAGCGGAAGTGGGTAGCGGTTCTTGAGGGTGATGTTATTTAGTTCCCTGTAGTCCACGCACGGTCTCAGAGTCTTGTCCTTTTTTTCTACGAAAAAGATGCCCGCACCAGCAGGGGATGAGGAAGGGCGGATGAACCCCTTTGCCAGATTCTCATCTATATATTGTCTTAAGGCCTCAAGTTCAGTCTCGGAGAGAGGGAAAATCCGGCCGAAGGGAATGGGAGCTCCCGGCAATAATTCGATGGGGCAGTCATAGGGACGGTGCGGAGGCAAGATATCTGCCTTTCCCTTGTCGAATACGTCCCTGAACTCTTGGTATGCTGCTGGTATGTTAGGAGCGGGACTGAGCACGGGTTGGACGGTCAAACAGCTGGGCAAGTTTCTAGATTCGGGGTCCAGACAGTGTTGTTGGCAGTAAGCTGAAGTGAAGGCTATTTCTTTCTTGGACCAATCAATCCGAGGATTGTGTGCCTGAAGCCACGGGATTCCTAGGATGACAGGGAACATGGGAGAACACAGGACGTCGAATTTGATAAACTCCCGATGCCCCGAATCTGTGGTCGTTAGGATGGGTCTTGTTTCCCTGGTGACATGGCCGGAGCTAGGTAGGGAGCCGTCGGCCAGACGGACAGTCAGCTTTTGTTTCTTCAAGAGAAGCGGGAGAGCAAGATTTTTAGCCAGGGTTGAGTCCAGAAAGCAGCTGCAGGCCCCAGAGTCCAGTATTGCCTGTAAGTGGATCTCCTGACCTGACATCGTCAATGTGACAGGAAGGGCGATGTGGGTTGAAGCGGGTTTCGTTACCTGGAGATGACATGGAGTGCAGAGGGTGGATTTACTTGGCCTGGTGGGACAGTGGTCAATACGATGTCCTGATTCCCCACAATAGAAGCAGAGATGTGCCTGACGGCGGCGAAGCCTCTCTTCAGTGGTCAAGGGAGAGCGGAACGGGCCATTCAGAACAGAGGATGCCGCTGGGCAGGCCGGAGGTGGAGCCTGGGTAGAGTTAAAGGTCCAAGTGGTTTCAGACCGGCGTTCACGTAGGCGCCTGTCAAGCTGTGTGGTAAGTTGGATGAGTTCCTCAAGTGTTGGGGGAACCTCCAATCTGGCTAGCTCGTCCTTGAGGACCTCGGACAGCCCCATCCGGTACTGATATTTTAAAGCTGCCTCATTCCAGCCGACATCTGCAGACCAAGTACGGAACTCTACTGTATAATCTTCTGCAGGCCGCTCGCCCTGGCGGAGGGAGTACAAGGTTGCTTCGGCTGTAGTTGTCCGAAAGGGATCATCGTAAAGACGGGCCATAGCTTGAAAAAACTGATCCAAGGTACTAATGGAAGAGCTGCGTTGCTCTAGTAAGCCGTGAGCCCAGGTCTGGGGATCGTCCCTTAGTAGTGAGATGGTAAAACCCACTTTGGTCATTTCAGAGGTAAATGTCTGAGGCTGCAGAGAGAAGTACAAGTAGCATGAGTTCCTGAAGGTTCTGAATTTTCTTCGGTCCCCATGAAAATATTCTGGTGCAGGGACTCGTGGCTCGGGAGAGGTTGAGACTATAGCGCTAGGATCTTGGCCGGAGAGGACAGATGGCTCAGGAGGGTGCTGCAGACGTTCTTCCAATCGAAGGTACCTCTCTTGGAGACCCTTAATCGCTGGGGTCAGGGCCATGACTTCCCGTAAGATGGCCTCTATCGGGGAGTTGCCTCTGTCGGCCTCTGGCATCTGGCTGGTTTATACTGTCACTACCGAGGTTAGGAGGCCGAGATGCTGAGAGGGCTCCCCTTGCGGCCGAGTGCAGTGCAACCCTGGAGATGGCACAGGGATGCAGTGCCCACAGTAGCACAGGTTGCCGGGTAGCAGCAGTAGATGGAAATGCTGAGCAGACCAGTCTCTGGAGGCAACTGTGCAAGAAGTCCAAGGCAGGGTCAGGGTCAAGCCGAAGGTCAAACACGGGAGGTCAATCCGGAGGTAAGAAGGATGAATACTGAACTGGAGATCAGGAACGGAGGTCAAGCCAAGCCGAGGTCGGGTGCCGGGAGTAGACAAGGAGTATCAGGAACAAGCCAGAAGTCGGAGCCAGGAGAGTAATCGGAAGCAGGTCAAACAAGCCGGGTCGGTAACAGGAGATCAGGTAGCAGAGATAACAGGCACGGGTACTCAGGAAGAGCTGACGATAAACCAGCAATGTGATGCTGTCAGGTGAACGTTTAAATAGACACGGCGCTTGGATTACGTCGTGAGCGCGCCACCGCGTCCGTACGCCTACGACGAGTAACGTAATGCGTTCGTACTACCCGGCGCACGCGTACTCGATCGGAGGCTCCATCAGGCGTTCGTCTGGGAATCATATTGCGTCTTCGTGGGCGCTGACGCGCGTTAACACGATCGCGTCCCACAAGGTAACTCCTATTTCCCTGACAGTTTGTATTGGTCCAGCAGTGCACCAACACCTTTGCTGCTATTGTGCTCTCGCTGGGTGTTTGGTGTGCTCCTGTACCTTTAAGGAGGGGTGGCTCCCCTTTAGTCCACCTGCTCTCATCTAACCATCAGAATGCATGTGCCTCCACTGCGGGGACACTTATGTGTTAGTGTTAGGACCACAGATACCAGGGTGCCTTGATGTGGCTCTATGTCTCACGCATGCGTTTGCTAATGCGTGCGGACTAAACCCCTGTTTTTAACGCATACTGTTAGCCCACGTACACACGGTCGGAGATTTTGCCAACCAAATCCGTCGGATTTAGTCCGACGGATTGTGTCTGAAACTGTTGCATACACACGGTCCGGTGATGGAGCAGATGTATTTTTGTAGTGGAAATACGGATAAGGGACACATCTCTCAGGGCCTCCCTATGTAATGAGTATGCCTAAGGCCGCGTACACACGGGCGGACTGTCTGCCCAACTTAGTCCGCCAAAACACATTTCAGCGGACAATCCGCTCGTGTGTGGGCTTCAGCGGACTTTTTCAGCGGACAGTCTGGCGAACAAAGTCTTACGGAATTTCCGTAAGATTGGCCGTCCAAACTTGGTTTGAGCGGACAGTCCGCCCGTGTGTGTGCCAGTCCGCTGTACTTTCGAAATGAGCGGACTTTTCCCGCCCGGAGAAAAGTCTGCTAATTTCGAGCGGGTATCCAGGTAGGCGGAGCACGCGACGAAGACGTCGCAGGCCCCGCCGCCTGGTATGAACTTAAAGGGGAACCCCAACGCCGAAAAAAATCGGCGTGGGGGTGCCCCCCAAGTCCACAACAGACCCTTGTCCGAGCACGCTACCCGGCCGGCCAGGAAAGGGGGGCGAGCGAGCGCCCCCCCCCTCCTGAGCCTTACCAGGCCGCGTGCCCTCAACATGGGGGGTGCCTTGGGGAAGGGGGGGCCGTGCGGCCCCCCCACCTCAAAGTACCTTGTCCCCATGTTGATGAGGCCTCTTCCCGACAACCCTGGCCGTTGGTTGTCGGGGTCTGCGGGCGGGGGGCTTATCGGAATCCGGGAGCCCCCTTTAATAAGGGGGCCCCTGGATACCAGCCCCCCACCCTATCTGAATGAGTATGGGGTACAATGTACCCCTACCCATTCACCTGTAAAATAAAAGTACAAAAAAAACCACAACACACGAGATAAAATACTTTATTGCACAGCTCCGGGGGTCTTCCGTCTTCGGGGGTCTTCTCGCCGGACTCCTCTGCTATCTTCTTGTAGCTCTTTTGCTAGTGGAGGAGTCCGGCTTTCTTCCTCGCCGCCGGCCTCTTCTCCCGACTTCGGGGGTCTTGTCCCCCTCTTCGGTTCTTCTGCTGGGCCACCACGCCTTCTTATAGCTCTTTTACAGGCGGTGGCCCGGTCTTCTGTCGCCGCCGCCTTTTCTTCTTCTTCTTCTCCAGGAGATGTTGCCTCGACGATCTCTCCGGCCGGAATGCCAGGGACGCACTGCGCGGCCACTTATATAGGGACAAGGGGCGGTGTCACATGGCTTTATGTCACATGGGTTGGTCACATGGGTTGATGTCACATGGGGACTATGACATCGTAAGGGGGCGGGGTCACCATGTGACACCAACCCATGTGACATAAAGCCATGTGACACCGCCCCATTGTCCCTATATAAGTGGCCGCGCAGTGCGTCCCTGGCATTCCGGCCGGAGAGATCGTCGAGGCAACATCTCCTGGAGAAGAAGAAGAACGGAAGGCGGCGGCGACGGCGGCGACAGAAGACCGGGCCACCGCCTGTAAAAGAGCTATAAGAAGGCGCGGTGGCCCGGCAGAAGAACCGAAGAGGGGGACAAGACCCCCGAAGTCGGGAGAAGAGGCCGGCGGTGAGGAAGAAAGCCGGACTCCTCCGCTAGCAAAAGAGCTACAAGAAGATAGCGGAGGAGTCCGGCGAGAAGACCCCCGAAGACGGAAGACCCCCGGAGCTGTGCAATAAAGTATTTTATCTCGTGTGTTGTGTTTTTTTTGTACTTTTATTTTACAGGTGAATGGGTAGGGGTACATTGTACCCCATACTCATTCACATAGGGTGGGGGGCCGGTATCCGGGGGCCCCCTTATTAAAGGGGGCTCCCGGATTCCGATAAGCCCCCCGCCCGCAGACCCCGACAACCAACGGCCAGGGTTGTCGGGAAGACATGGGGACAAGGTGCTTTGGGGTGGGGGGGCCGCGCGGCCCCCCCTTCCCCAAGGCACCCCCCCATGTTGAGGGCACGCGGCCTGGTACGGCTCAGGAGGGGGGTCGCCGCTGTCGCCACCTTCCGTTCTTCTTCTTCTTCTTCTTCTTCTTCTTCTTCTTCTCCAGGAGATGTTGCCTCGACGATCTCTCCGGCCGGAATGCCAGAGCCGCGCTGCGCGACCACTTATATGTGACAATGGGGCGGTGTCACATGGTATATGTCACATGGGTTGGTCACATGGGTTGATGTCACATGGGGACTATGACATCGTAAGGGGGCGGGGTCACCATGTGACACCAACCCATGTGACATATACCATGTGACACCGCCCCATTGTCACTATATAAGTGGCCGCGCAGCGCAGCTCTGGCATTCCGGCCGGAGAGATCGTCGAGGCAACATCTCCAGGAGAAGAAGAGGAAGAAGAAGAAGAAGAAGAAGAAGAAGAACGGAAGGCGGCGGCGACAGCGGCGACAGAAGACCGGGCCACCGCCTGTAAAAGAGCTATAAGAAGGCGCGGTGGCCCGGCAGAAGAACCGAAGAGGGGGACAAGACCCCCGAAGTCGGGAGAAGAGGCCGGCGGCGGGGAGGAAGAAAGCCGGACTCCTCCGCTAGCAAAAGAGCTACAAGACGATAGCCACCAGCAGCCTGCCACCACATACGGTGTTCTACTTGCCACCCACAGCCTGCCACCAGATACAGTGTGCTACTTGCCATCCACAGCCTACCACCAGATACGGTGTGCTTCTTGCAACCCACAGCCTGCCACCAGACACAGTGTGTCACTTGCCACCCACAGCCTGCCACCAGATACAGTGTGCCACTTGCCACCAGATACAGTGTGCCACTTGCCACCAGCAGCATGCCACCAGATACAGTGTACCACTTGCCACCCACAGCCTGTCACCAGATACAGTGTGCCACTTGCCACCAGCAGCCTGCCACGCCCCCTAGGACTTTGCCCGGGTGGATAGAAGGGACTGGGCCTGCATAGTCAATCAAATCCCTGGAGCCCCCGCCCCTCCTGAGCTGGGATGGTATGGATGTGTGTGAAATGAATGCCAGGAGTATTGATCAGACCAAGTTATACAGGGGGAGGGTATTGTGTGCTCAAGTCTTTGGGCACACACTGGTGTGCTGCAGTCGTCTGCACTGCTTATGTATCTGCAGTTTTAGCTGCAGTCCTATTGATGACAGTGCGCCGAAGATGAGATGCAGCATGTAGGAATTTTGGTGCGCTTTCAGAAAATGCTGAAAAAACCCACAACCTAATAGAAGTCAATAGGACTGTGGTTAAAACGCAGGAAAACTGCGGATACACCAGCAATGGGCCAAAACACAGCAAACCAGTGTGAACCCACCTAAAAGCACAAGGGACCAAGCACTACCACAGGCTGATGACACAATTCTAAACACTTTGCCTGCAGTTATAACAGCTACTGCTGGAGAAAAAAGTTAAAAAGGAGGGGAAGGGAGATAAGAGTCCAGTCACTGAGCTCACATGTGGATGGTCCCTGGAGGCTCATCATTCAGAGATTTCCTGTTCACCTTCTATCTGCCGGTGTTCTGTTCATAATTTCCCACCCACACGGCTCCTTCACTGCACTGACTTCACAGAGGGAGAGGGGAGGGGAAAGGCAGAGCCGACTCAGCCTCTCCCATTTCTGTAGGGGGGGAACTGTGCACTTTGACATTGTAATAACCACAGTGAGCAAACACAGATGCAGCCAAACACCCTTACATTTACACACAGTTCTCCTGTCCCATAGAAGTTTTTGGACAGGAGAAAATCGGGCTTATACTGCTGGCTGTGTGGGCCAATTTTAAGGCAGAGCCCTGGAGCTGCAGCTCCAAAAGCCCCTATGTTACTCCGGCCCTGCCGATATGCGTCTGGAAACTACCCCTCATGCAGACTTTAAATGCATCTCATATGTCAGGGATGGGGACAGATCTATTGTGTGAATTCCAAAAGACCTTCATATCAGCTTTACTGGGGATATCCACCATTGAATCAGACAACCAAAACCTAGAGAGCCGCCAGAGGCCCTCTGATGGTGGGCATGACAATCCAAGCAGCAGGGAGCCCGGGGCATGGTCTGAGACCCCCCTGGGTAGGATAGTGATGTCCTTTACCCTAGAGAGGACAGACCCCCAGAATAAACCAGGTCAATCCTGGAAAACATTTTATAAGAGGCCGAGTGGCAAGTAAATGCCCTCAGTTGGGGGTGTCTCCATTTCCAGACGTCCGTGAAAATAAATGCTTCCGCCCAGGCCTTCAATTCAGTGTCAGAGCCGGACGACTGGGTCAGTTTATCCATTCCAGGGTCTGGAACCATATTAAAGTCCCCCAGCAGCGGGATGATGCCTGTGGCATATTGTGGGATTTTAGGTATTAATTGGTATAGGAAAGAAATTGAGGCAGGAGGAGGGACATACAATCCTGCAATAACCACCTCCCAAATTCATGATATTTGCGTGGATAATGACATATCGCCCTCCAGGATCTACCTCTAGCGCCAAAAGGCAAAAGGGTAGGGACTTGCGTATCAATATACTCTCTCCTCTTGAAAGATTTGAGTATGTTGAGTGATATGAATGGCCCACCCAGGGTCTCCATAGGCTTATG
Source organism: Lithobates pipiens (assembly GCF_037356315.1). NCBI lineage: Eukaryota > Metazoa > Chordata > Amphibia > Anura > Ranidae > Lithobates > Lithobates pipiens. The sequence continues at coordinate 171,228,991 of NW_027507785.1, read as the reverse complement.
GTCTTTCCCCCTGTTAGGTGGGTTTCCTGGAGGATACAAATGTGAGGGGGCTGTCTTTGCAGAAACTGAAACACCAGTGACCTCTTAATCATAGAGTCCAGAACCCTGGTGTTCCAGGACACAATTTTACACACAGACAAAGAGCCTCAGAAACCAATCTAAAGGAAGGGGGAGGCACCCCTGGGGCATATTGGGTGCCCACCACACCACCATATTCAAACAGCTGTAAAATGATCCCTGTACAAAGCATCAAACATACAGTATATAAAGCAAACTGACTCATATAAGTAGTAACTTGAACAAACCAAACAAAAATCCGAACATCGTGTTTTATCGTGTTTGGTTGTAACACAATAAAATATGCAAAATTTCAAGGAGTATGAATACTTTTTTCAATGCACTGTTTATGACCATGCTGACCAAATCCTCAAAATACAATGGACTCATGCTAAATCTCCTCTGTATTTGCAGAAATGAATAGTGCACAGTTATAAAATAAATTATACCCTTAAAAATTAATTATTCATATACCAAAAAAAAATGGACTCTATGGGAAACCTCACTACTGGTGTAATGTTTACTATGGCTATTTTACTTAAGCACTTCTATAGATCCTTCCCCGTAAATATTGTATAGATTTATAATCCAATGTCTGTATCATTTGATTTGTCTTTACTCAAGCTATAATGTATTACCCAAATTAATCTTTCACTTGTATATCGCATACCACTGTCAAAATCTTGTACTATGACCTTACCCATAATAAAAACCGTTTGTAAAAAAACAAAAAAAATTCATTATTCATATTAACCACTTCGCGCCCACGCTATAGCCGAAAGACAGCTACAGTGCAGACGCTACCTGCTGGGAAGGTGTCCCTGGACGTCCTCCTGTTTACTTCCGCAATGCGCGCTCCTGAGAGCGCGCATCGGGGAAGTTCTGTGTTGGCCGTGTCCCTTGGCCGTTTACAGCGCGATATGAGATCATCTCTCAGCGCTTCTCTCCCTCCTCACACAGAGACAGCGTGTGAGGAGGGAGAGATATACGGCTGCAGCGGCCATAAGATCCAAAAAAAAAACTGCCATCTGTCCCCACTGCCATCTGCTCCCGTTGCCATCTGCCCCCACTGCCATCTGCCCCCACTGCAATCTGTCCCCACTGCCACCTCTCCCCAGTGCCACCTGTCCCCAGTGCCACCTGTTAGTGCCATCTGTCCCCAGTGCCACCTGTTGTCAGTGCCATCTGTTGTCAGTGCCATCTGTTGTCAGTGCCATCTGTCCCCAGTGCCACCTGTCAGTGTCATCTGTCCCCAGTGCCACCTATCATCAGTGCCACCTGTCCCTAGTGCCATTTGTCCCCAGTGCCATCTGTCCTCAGTGCCACGTATAAGTGCCATCTGTCATCAGTGCCACGTATAAGTGCCATCTGTCATCAGTGCCATATCAGTGTCACGTGTCATCAGTGCCACATATTAGTGCCATCTGTCATCAGTGCCATTTATCAGTGCCATCTGTCATCAGTGCCACCTGTCAGTGTCACGTGCCATCTGTTATCAGTGTCACGTGTCATCAATGCTACGTATCAGTGCCATCTGTCATCAGTGGTACGTGTCATCAGTGCCACGTATTAGTGCCATCTGTCATCAGTGACATGTATTAGTGCCATCTGTCATCAGTGCCACGTATTAGTGCCTTGTGTCATCAGTGCCACGTATAAGTGCCATCTGTCATCAGTGCCACATATTAGTGCCATCTGTCATCAGTGTCACGTGTCATTAGTGCCCCGTATTAGTGCCATCTGTCATCAGTGCCACATCAGTGTCACGTGTCATCAGTGCCATGTATAAGTGCCATCTGTCATCAGTGCCACGTGTCATTGTCCTGGTGCTCCAGGGCCTTCAAAAGTGTAATAGGTAGTCAACAATTTAGATGTGTAATTTATGCTCCTAGAACACGTGATGGCGCTCCCTGCATGTTGGGCCTCTGTAAGTGGCCAGGCTGCGAAAAAGTCCCACAAATGTGGTATCGTAATACTCAGGAGGAGTAGCAAAATTTATTTTGGGGTGTCATTTGTGGTATACACATGCCATGTGAGAGAAATAACCTATGACAATTTTGTGGAAAAAAATTTAAAAAAATAAAAAATCTTCATTTTGCAAAGAATTGTGGGAAAAAATGACAACATCAAAAAGCTCACCATGCCTCTTACTAAATACCTTGGAATGCCTACTTGCAAAAAAGGGGTAATTTGGGGGGTATTTGTACTTTCCTGGCTTGTTCGGGTCACAAGAATTGAGATAGGCCAGCAGTACATGTGTGATCAATTTTGTATGATTCGCACCACAGCTTGTAGACTCTCTAACTTTCACAAAGACCAATCCACTAATTTGGGTTATTTTTACCAAAGATGTAGCAGTATAAATTGTGGCCAAAATTTATGAAGAAAAATTAATAATTTGCATAATTTTATCACAGAAACAAAGAAAAAATAGTTTTTTTTCAAAATTTGCGGTATTTTTTCATTTATAGTGCAAAAAATAAAAAACCCCAGAGGTGATCAAAAACCACCAAAAGAAAGCTCTATTTGTGGGGAAAAAAGGACAAAAAAATTCATTTGGGTACAGTGTTGCATGACTGAGTAGAGCACCGAAAGCTGAAAATTGGTCTGGGCAGGAAGGGGGTTTAAGTGCCCAGTAGGCAAGGGGTTAAATATATGAATATATTTTTTTTTTTCCACATGGACACTATAGACACTTTTCTATATGAATTTTTTTTTTTGATGAATTGTTGATGCATTCTATTTATTTATTTATGCAACATGTAAAAAGTTCAGTTGACGATATTTATTACACAGTTTATGAATTCAATAATTTTTAAGGTTATAATTTATATTATACAATTTGCACTATTCATTTCTGAGAATGCAGAGGAGATTTTACATGAGTTCATTGTATTCTGAGGATTTGGTTACCTTGGTCATTACTTGTTGTTTTAAGTTCTCTACACCCTAGGGGTCATAAGTTACTGCAACTTGACTATTGGATTAATCTGTGGTGCAGGTTCTTCGTCATTTCACAATCCCTATATGTACTTTGTCCCATTTTCTAGGTGTGCTGTTAGGCTAGATGTGATGTCAGACAGGTAAAGTTTGATGTTGAGGGGAGCTCTGGGGTTTTTGACTACTATCCACTAGACATGTGCATTAGTTTTCGTCCGAATGCATTTTCGTCCGAATTTCAGGTTTGTCAAAACGATAACGAAAGCACAGAATCCGAAAAAACGAAAGATCCGACATAAATAAATGCTTTATTTTCGTTTTCGTTTTGACACAGTTCGATAAAGATAGGAGATTCGACGTGACTCTGACAATAACAATCTGTGTATATTGAACTTGTATCATAACAGTCCATTCACACAGGGGCAACACAACTTCCAGCGTGACTTTGGGAGGCAACTTGGACACGACTTGAGTGTGAATCACAGCGCGACTTACAACACGACTTTAATTAAAAAAAAAAAATGGCATGGGTTCCCCTTCAAGAGCATACCAGGCCCTTCAGGTCTGGTATGGATATTAAGGGGAACCCCGCGCCAAAAAAAAAAAAAATGTCGTGGGGGTCCCCCTCAAAATCCATACCAGGCCCTTGCCTGCCGGAACCGTGCGTCAGAGGGGACGGAGTCACCGGGTGGCCAGCCCTCCGTTATATAAGAACTGTCAGAAGAAGAGAAGCGTCACACAGCGGGAGCCTGCCATTGTGCGGAGCGGACCGAGAACGAAGAAGAGACGCCGTGGAGGAAGATGCCGGACGAGAACACCGGAGCAAGAAGCGGATCGGAGGAAGAAGAAGATGGAGGAAGAAGATGAAGAAACCAAAGGATGAAGAAAGGAAGAAGGAAGAAGGCAAAAGAAGACTTTAATAAAGGACTTGTCAAAGACCGTCTCCTGTCATTTTTAACACTTTTGTCCTTTTTTGGTAAAAAAGGTAGGTACCATTTCACACAGGGGGGGGGAGGCCAGGATCTGGGGGTCCCCTTGTTAAAGGGGGCTTCCAGATTCTGATAAGCCCCCCCACCCACAGACCCCCACAACCACCGGCCAGGGTTGTGGGGATGAGGCCCTTGTCCTCATCAACATGGGGATAAGGTGCTTTGGGGGACCCCAAAGCATCCTCCCAATCTTGAGGGAATGTGGCCTGGTACGGTTCAGGAGGGGGGGCCACTCTCTCGCCCCCCCTTTTCCTGTGGCCTGCCAGGTTGCGTGCTCGGATAAGGGTCTGGTATGGATTTTGAGAGGGACTTTCACGCCATTTTTTTGGTGCGGGGTTCCCCTTAAAATCCATGCCAGACCTGAAGGGCCTGGTATGGATTTTGAGGGGGATCCTCACGCCATTTTTTTTTTGCACGGGGTTCCCCTTAATATTCATACCAGACCCGAAGGGCCTGGTATGGAATTTCGGGGGACCCCCACATATTTTTTCCTTCATTTTTTTTTTCTTAATGCTAATGCTAACAATAGTGCAATGCAAATAACCTTAAAAAAAAAACCATAGAAGACGTACAACATTAGAATCCTACTATAGCTTGTAGTCAAAATATTCGACCAGGAATGTTTGATTGCAGCATCATACAGTTAGTTTAGCTGCTCCGTCTAATCTTCTTTAAACATTCGACAGACACCATAAGCCTTCAATGACAGATTCAACCTTAATTAATTTGGATTTTTGGACGAATGCAATTTTTTAACAAAAAACTAAATAAATAAAAACGAATTTCAAGAGTAACTAAATAAATGTATTTTTGGGACGAAAATGAAATTCCGAAACAAAATATTTCAGTCTGCACATTTCTACTACCCACTAGTTGCCCCCAACCACTCTCCTTGTACTGATAGACAGGGCAGACCTCCTTCTCAGTGTGGTACCCGCCTAGTATGAATGAAGCTTCACCTTCTTCCTGTCTCTGGCCATGTAATATGTCATTTATCAATGGAGGTCAGGAAGAAGGGCAATTCTCCCTCACTCCCCAGTGGGCACTTGTACTGAGAAGGAGGCCTGTTCTTAGCAGGCAACCCCTCAAACTGCTCTCTTCTGTCTAGAGTGTGAAGCTATTGAAGGGGGGGAGAGAGGAACATGTGAGGTGTTCCCGCACTCCTTGTTCCATTGACACACATACAAGAAATAGTGGGTTTGGCTAAAACTGGGATGGGGGCATGAAAAGAAAAAACATTGTGAGAATTTCTAAGCCCTACTCAACTATTCATTCAACTAAAATGTGTTTTTGGTTTTGTCGCTCTGCCTGCTGGAAAGATTTCATATAATTTCCTATCCTGACAACATGTGAGGGGGAAATCTCCCCAATAAGGAAGACGAATATCAATAAAAAACGTTCACAGGTTACAATCCTTTCCAGGTCTAAAGGCCTATTCACACCTGTGTCGACATATTTCAGAGTACGTGATAATGTACATGCATAGATGTCAATGGACTCTCGAAGTACATTAAAGTGTAGTACATATAGGGCCCGGATTAACATAGGGGCAAATGGAGCTGAAGCACCAGATCCCTACCTAATCTAGGCCCAGGCTGGCCAGATTCACTGTCACTTGTAAACACAGAAGCCCAGCTTCTGTGTTACAAGTGACAGCACACTTCTCCCAGAGGCTCCCTCAGAACCTCCCTGTACATCATGCAGGGTGGACACAGAGAGACAGCTGCAGATGCACGGATGTGCTATTAACTTCATAGAGGGCTTACTGGTGGAAAAAAAGCCTGGTACTTGACTGCCGACCCCCCCCCCCCCCCCCCTTTTGAACTATCTCACTGGTGCTGCCCAGTGGAAGAGAGGCAGAGCCACAAATGGACTGTATGGGAGGCTGAGAACAGTGGCTTCTGAGGTGAGCAGATGGGGGAGTTGTTTGTACACAGGTATGAGAGGCAGTGGGGGAGCAGGCGTCAAACTTGCAGCAGCTGCATGGAGAGATAGAAAGTTTAGCTGTTGTGGGGGAAGGACTAAGAGGTGGCAGCAGAGATCTGTGAGACAAGAGTGCAGAGGTGAGCTTTGGATATGGGGGCAGAAGTGTCCTCTGTGCATAGTAAACCCCTGAACCCAGCACTCTGTCCCATGCCCAGTGCTCTGTGTATTGTGTAGTCCTGTGTGCAGCACTCTGTGTATTATGCAGTCCTGTGATCAGCGCTCTGTGTATTATGCAGTCCCGTGCCCAGCGCTCTGTGTATTATGTAGTCCTGAACCCAGTGCTCTGTGTATTATGTAGTCCTGAACCCAGTGCTCTGTGTATTATGTAGTCCTGTGCCAGTGCTCTGTGTATTATGTAGTCCTGTGCCCAGTGCTCTGGATATTATGCAGTCCCATACCCAGTGCTCTGTGTATTATGCAGTCCTAAACCCATAGCTCTGTGTATTATTAATTCCTGAACCCAGCACTCTGTGTATTATGCAGTCCTGTGCCCAGCACTCTGTGTATTGTGTCATCCTGTGCCCAGAGCTCTGTGTATTATGTACTCCTGTGCCCAGCACTCTGTGTATTATGCAGCCCTGAACCCAGTATAGTTACATAGTTACATGTTTAAACTATGAACAGGGAAGCAGGGTTGCCATAGAAACGTTGGATTGAGAAGGAGGCTTGGTTAACAGTACATGAAGTGCTCAATGTAAGGGTGGAAATACACTCCACTGTGGACTCAGAAAACAATACTTAAGATGGCGCTGCCTAACCCCTGGAAACAAGATTTTTTAAGTTTCTTTAAACAGTAAGTAATATGCGATTTGGGCTGGATTACAGTGGCAATAGTCTGATAATGACTTATTATTATGGACTAAATGAAAAGAAGCATCAGAGTGGGAGAGTTTACTTCCTCTTTAAGGCCCATCAAAATCCTGGACCCCACACCAGGCCCATGATGCTCTTAATCCGGCTCTGGAAGGTATGATAGACTGATGTTAGATAATAAAACAGAAGAGCTCAACCCATCGAAAACAAGATTTCTGCTTCTCTCATCATCTTACAGAGAGTCACATAAATATCTTGTGTATGGCATAGTTTACTGCTTCCACTACCAGTTGAGCCTGTACCCCTTACTGAGATAGATAGCCAGTACTCACCACCAGTTGCCCCGCCCAACCCCTACACTGACCTGCCACTAATTCCGCCCTTAAACACGCCCTCATAGATTATTTTATGAAATGACACAAATGTTTTGTGCAGAATTAAGTTATAAAAATAAATATTAACAAAAACGTTATCTGTGCCTAACAATGTAGCCTGCCCGTGTCCACCAATGCAGCCTGCCCATGTTCACCAATGCAGCCTGTGCCCCCAATGCAGCTTGTGTCACCAATGCAGCCTGTGTCCCCAATGCAGCCTGCAGCCTGTGCCCCCAATGCAGGCTGTGTCACCAATGCAGCCTCTGTCCGCAATGCAGACTGTGTCACCGATGTAGCCTGTGTCCCAATTGCAGCCTGTGTCACCAATGCAGCCTGTGCCACCAATGCAGCCTACCTGTACAGAGGAAGAGAGAGGAGAGCTGCCGCTCAGATTATCAGAACGCTGGGAACATAGTAGCTTTAATTTCAATAGCTGTGTGTTCCCCGCTGTGCGCCGTCAAATACAGCCCCTCACCCACCCCAGGATTGGACAGGTGATCTGTCTATCAAAGTGCCCGGACAAAGAGGAGGGGCTGTATGTGATGGCGTGTAGCAGGGAACACACAGCAATTGAAATGAAAGCTGTCATGTTCCTGGTGCTCTGATCAACCAGGCGGCGGCCAGGGGTGGACTGACAACTCATGGAGCCCCCGGGCAATAGGAGATTATGGGACCCCCAGGCAATCAGAGATTATGGGGCCACACAGTATACACACACACACACAGTATACAATCACACAGTATACACATACTTGTACACACAGTATACACAGACATGTTTCTATTGGCTGAGAAGGTACTGGAGAGGTGGGGCAGCTATAATCTCAGGATTTTTAGAACAAAAGGATGTCGGTAACGGATCTTTCAGAGACAGATGTAAAAAAAAACAGATTTTTATATACTATCCCTGGTTTTACTGAGGCTGGCAACCCTGATGGGGCCCCCTAGTGGCCTGGGGCCCTCGGGCAGTGCCCAAGTAGCTGAATGGTCAGTCCGCCCCTGGTGGCGGCTCTCCTCTCTTTTCCCCTCTGTTCACTGGGAGAACAGCTCCAATGCTCCCAGGCAGCCTTAGCTCGCCAGCCTGCAAAATCCACTCGCAAAATGCAAGCAGGCGAGTCGGATTTTTGAGGGCTGCACATATAGTCCTGTGAAAAAGTATTTTCCCCCTTCCTTATTTTTTCTTAAATATTTGTCACACTTAAATGATTCAGATCATCAAACAAATATTAATAATATTAAACAAAGATAACCCGAGTAAATACAAAATTCAGTTTTTAAATGATGATTTTACTTATTAAAGGAAAAAAGCTGTCCAAACCTGTCTGGCCTTACATGAAAAAGTAATTATCCCCTAAACCTAATAACTGGTTGTGCCACCCTTGGTGGCATCAACTGCAACCAAGCATTTGCGATAGCTGGCAATGAGTCTTTCACATCGCTGTGGAAGAATTGTGGCCCCACTGTTCTTTCTAGAATTGTTTTATTCAGTCACATTAAAGGGTTTTCGAGCATGAACGGCCTGTTAAACGTCATGCCACAGCTTCTCAATCGAATTTAAGTCCGGACTTTGACTATACCGTATATACAGTATCTCACAAAATTGAGTATATCCCTTACGTTTTTGTAAATATTTTATTATATTTTTTTCATGTGACAACACTGAAGAAATGATACTTTGCCAAATGTAAAGTAGTGAGTATAAAGCTTGTATAACAGTGTAAATTTGCTGTCCCCTCAAAATAACTCAACAAACAGCCATTAATGTCTAAACCGCTGGCAACAAAACTGAGTACACCCCTAAGTGAAAATGTTCAAATTGGGTTCAATTAGCCATTGTCCCTTCCTGGTGTCATCTGTGTTTGCAAGGACTTAGGTGTGAATGGGTAGCAGGTGTGTTAACTTTGGTGTTATCGCTCTCACTCTCTCATACTGGTCACTGGAAGGTCAACATGGCACCTCATGGCAAAGAACTCTGAGGATCTGAAAAAAAAGGATTGTTGCTCTACATAAAGATGCCTAGGCTATAAGAAGATTGCCAAGACTCTGAAACTTAGCTGCAGCATGCTGGTCAAGACCATACAGTTTAAAAGGACAGGTTGCACTCAGAAAAGGACTTGCCATGGTCGGCCAAAGAAGTTGAGTGCACATGCTCAGCGTCATATCCATAGGTTGTCTTTGGGAAATAGACGTGTGTTGCCAGCATTGCTTCTGAGGTTGAAGGGGTGGGGGGGGTCAGCCTGTCAGTGATCAGACCATGCGCTGCACACTGCATCAAATTGGTCTGCATGGCTGTCATCCCAGAAGGAAGCCTCTTCTGAAGATAATGTACAAGAAACCCGCAAACAGTTTGCTGAAGACAAGTTGACTAAGATCATGGATTACCGTAACCATGTTCTGTGGTCTGATGAGACCAAGATAAACTTATTTGGTTCAGATGGTGTCAAGCATGTGTAGGGGAAACCAGGTGAGTAGTACAAAGACAAGTGTGTCTTGGCTGTAGTCAAGTATGGTGGTGGGAGTGTCATGGTCTGGGGCTGCATGAGGGAGCTACAGTTCATTGAGGGAACCATGAATGCCAACATGTACTGTGACATTCTGAAGCAGAGCATGATCACCTCCATTTGGAGACTAGAAGACTAGAACACAGGGCAGTATTAAAACATGTTAACCACCCCAAACACACCTCCAAGACAACCACTGCCTTGCTAAAGAAGCTGAGGGTAAAGGGGGTGGACTGGCCAAGCATGTCTCCAGACCTAAACCCAATTGAGCATCTGTGGGGCATCCTCAAATGTCATCATGGAGGAGTGGAAGAGAACTCCAGTGGCAACCTGTGAAGCTCTGGTCTCCATGCCCAAGAGGGTTTAGGCAGTGCTGGAAAATAATGGTGGCCACACAAAATGTTGACACTTGGGGCCCAGTTTGGACATTTTCACTTAGGGGTGTACTCACATTTGTTACCAGTGGCTTAGACATTAATGGCTGTGCATTGAGTTATTTTGAGGGGACAGCAAATTAACACCTTTATACAAGCTGTACACTCACTACCTTACATTGTAGCAAAGTTTAATTTCTTTAGTGTTGTCACATGAAAAGATATAAGAAAATATTTACAAAAATGTGAGAGGTATACTCACTTTTGTGAGATTATATATATGTAGGAAGGCCAGTATGGTGGCCTGAATTTATGGGAGGAGCCTGGGGGGGTATTTAACCAGCCCGCTCGCCTGTGGTCTTTGTCGGTTTCCTGTGGGCGGCACCCACCCTCCCATCCCCTTTTCAGGGCATTTCTCAAATTCATTTCTCTTCATAAAATACTAATTTCTAATCTAGGGTATGCCCCCTTATTTTGGTATACCGACCATCAGACCAGGGCACACTTCAGGTCCATTTCATGTTGTAAATCTTATGGTAAGTCTATTTGTTCATATCCGTATCGGCCATAGGGCTTCGACCATAAATATATAGATAGATAAATAGATAGATAGATAGATAAATGCAGAAGAAAAAAAGACCCCAGTAGCTGAGAGGGGTGGTCTCTGGATTGAATTGTGAACACCGTGTATGGGGGGGGGGGGGGCTGGTTACAAAATAATATCATTAGTAAGACATCTGGAATATGCAGTTCAGTTTTGGGCAGCAGTTCTCAAAAAGGATATTGAGGAACTGGAGAAAGTGCAGAGAAAGGCAACTAAACTGATAAGAGGCATGGAGGAACTCAGCTATGAGGAAAGATAAGAGGAACTGAACATATTCTCTCTTGAGAAGAAGAGATGACGGTGTGATATGATGAACATGTACAAAAATACAAAAGGGGTCCATATATTGAACTTGGTGTTGAGTTATTCACTTTAAGATCATCACAGCGGACAAGTGGGGACACTTTAGGTCTAGAGGAAAAGAGATTTCATTTCCAAATATGGAAAGGTTTCCTCACAGTAAGAACTGTGAAAATGTGGAATAGACTCCCTCAAGAGGTGGTTCTGGCCAGCTCAATAGATTGCTTTAAAAAGGCCTGTATTTGTTCCTTAATGTACATAATATAACTGGGTACTAACATTTATAGGTAAAGTTGATCCAGGAAAAATCTGATTGCCTCTCGGGGATCAGGAAGGAATTTTTGTCCCCTGCTGTAGCAAATTGGATAATGCTTTGCTGGGGGTTTTCACACTCCTCTGGATCAACTCTGGGTATAGGATTGTATACAGTATATGGGATTGTATGATTGTTTTTAATTTTTTTTTTATTTGCTTGAACTAGATGGACTTGTGTCTTTTTTCAACCTGACTATGTAACTCTCTAGCCCACCACTGCTGGCGCACTATATTGTACATTATAACATTGTAGCTCTCCTTACAAAAGCTCCAACACTGAGCTTTTGTAAGGAGAGCTACAATGTTATGGGTTGTTCCAAAGTTCAGGCATACAGAATCGGCCAAAATTTGAAAATTGTCCCAAATGTGAATACTGAGGAAACCAAGGTTGAGGGGAACCCAAATTTCAACCCTATCGATATACAACCAGTAAATAGAAATTAGTTGTATGGAAAAGTGTTATGGCTGTAATAAAAGATCTAACCATTAAGTAAGTAGGTGAGTCCCTCATGCCCTCGACTCTGAAAGTTTATTTTGGCTGGGAATCCTATTTAAGGTCTAAAAAAGGAAAGGTATTGACAGTAAAAAAGCAATGGCAAAAAAACATCCTTAATGTAGAATTTGAGGTGGATTTCGGTTTGCCAAGCATCTGTGAATTAAGAAAATCAGCTGCATCAGCTTTTCAGAAGCCACACCCGAATACAAGCTGGGGATTTTTCTGTTCAATTGTATTGTATTTGTGTGATATTTTAGCAGTCTCTCTTCTTAAAATATCCTTATGGAAACGACTAAATGATTTGAGTTGCCAGCTTTTGCACTGTTCTACTAATCATGAAGAAGTCTGCTAGAGTATTAAAGAAAACCTATTAACACTTCCGAGAAGCAAGGAAATGGCACAGCAATGACAGCAGGCCTTTTCCTGCCTCCTGGCAGACCTGGTGTCTGCAGTAATCAACAGACATGTGTGCTTGGATGTCTTGCCAGTAATCTAGGAAAATTCATTAGGATGGTTTTTTTTTTCCAGAGAATAAATACTAAATATTTCGCAGGTCACTTTTTAAAATATATAGCTAAAGCAATACCCTAATCTTTATGTAAACCCTAACAATAAATATATTTTATTAGTGCTCTCTTGGTCTGCTAAGTATGTATTTAAGACTTTTTTTTTTAATTCATTCTAAATTCTAAAAATTTGTTTTAAATGAAGTATAACAGTGCAGAGCTACTCTCATTTAAATAAAATGTATAGCGCTATCCCCTTATGAGCTGCTGTTTTTTGGGTCTCCCCTCGCATGCACAGCCAGGTAATAGTAATTTTCCAGCATTCACACAGTAGACAAGAACCAGTGTAGGGTGGTTGGTTTTGTTTTTGGTTTATTGGGGGTGGGTTTGGGGTGAATTGAATAGGTAGGGGATAAGATTGCCACCTCATCCCTTTAAAACTGAACACTTATTAATTAAACAGGTTCTGTAGCTGAGTAAGGTGGTAATTAAACTCAGTTGTTGCTGTATCTGAATTAAATTAGCCTCAGAACCTGTGCAATTCATATGTGTTTGGGTTTAAAGGGATGAGGTGGCAATCCTAGTAGGGGGAGATATGGGATGCCCAGAACTGTAACTTCAATGCTAACTTTATGCCTGCTACATTTGACTATGCTGTCCTCTCTTGGGACAAACAGATAAGCTGAACTGACAGCAGAAATATTCCAAACACAGAATGCAGATGCTCTTTCTCTGTAGAAAATGCAGAAGCACCTGGCTTCTCTTTAGATTCCCCAATCAAGAGGTGTGGGTAGCTGTACTGGCTTTGAGTGGCTGTAAGCTGTCTGTTAGTAATAAGCAAGCTGGGTAGTTCACCTGGCTGCTCCTCACCTATCAAGCTCTGGGGAGTAGTGGTTGAAGTTATTCACTCCATTTGATCAATCCTGAAGCTCAAGTGGCTTCTGCATAGACCTCTTGCTGAACAAGTCCTCACCTTGGCTTTCAGGATGGCTTCAGCTAAACCTAGCTGAGGCTGAAAGGATATGAGTTTTGAGCTGCTTCTGGACTCTCTCTCTCTCTGGCTCCTTCATTTTGCCCAGGGGTAGAGCTCCCCAGCACAGAGGTCCCCTCCAGGCATTTGTAGCCTGGACTCTAAACCCCACATGGTCAGGCTCCAGAATATTTATTTTCCACCTCTCCATCTTCTGGCCCATCCCCACCCAGGGACTGGAGGAGACTCCATAAATATTCAGGCCTAATCTCTGCTCCTCCACCCTCTAAGTTCAAGAACCCTCCAGCTGTTCCAGAAGCTAGGGGGAGGTAACAGAGACTCAGCCCTTGGAGCTCTGCCACAAATGTGTTGTGCAAAACGTTAAAAAAAATGAAATTCCAAACCAAATTCAATCCCATGTGTCACGATAAAGCATTATAATCCAACTGTGCTGTCCAAAAAATAAATCAACCACAGGTGTCACGGAATTTTCATTCACTCTGTGTAGTATCTTCAGTGATTCACACTACTCCTCCTCCTCCTCAAGTGTAGATGTGCTATCACCTTAAATTGGTTACCCTATATATTATAGAGCGCAAATAAAGATTTTTTTTTCCCCCTTCCTGGGGTCTAAGCTCTGTAAGCACCAATCTGTTCCAAGGTCACTCGAAGCAAACAAAAATATACCACATAGTTTGTGCTGCTTAAAACTTTAAAACTACCCTCACATTAAATAGTGCACTTATTCCTCAGTGCACACAAGTAAACCGCATCAATATTATGCCAACAGTGCAATATAAGATAAGATAAGATTTATTGTCAATGTAGAAAACAAATTCACAATGAAATTACAATTCTGCTCCACACAATAATCATACATCACAATAATCAACCATGCATTTACCACACAGGATTTAATTATGCCAAAAAATATAAAAGTGTCCCCATATTATACAAATATAAGACGTGCCACCATATTAAAAAAAATAGACAAAGCATTAAATGAAGGGGGTATTTACTAAAGGCAAAAAGGGGGTTATTTACTAAAGGCAAAAGGGGGGTTATGTACTAAAGGCAAATCCACTGAACGTGCACTTGGAAGTGCAGTCACTGTAGATTCGAGGGGGACACGCAAGGAAAATAAAAAACAGCATTTTAGCTTGCACATGATTGGATAATAAAATTAGCAGAGCTTCCCCTCATTTCAGATCTACCCCTCAGATTTACAGCGACTGGACTTCCAAGTGCACTTTCAGTGCAATTTTAAGTGTAGTTTGCACTTGTAGTGCAAAGTGGATTTGCCTTTCGTAAATAGCCCCCAGTGTGACCTCTTCCATTTCATTCCTGCATTGATAGCCTTAACAACCCTGGGAAAGAAGCTCTATATAAAACTAATTGTCCTTATTTTTATCACCCTAAAACATCTCCCAGATGGCAATAATTTAAAGATATGACAACCAGGATGAGTCTGGTCTCTCACTATTTTTTCTGCTCTACAAAGGCAACGAGTCTCATCTATTTCTTCCAGAGGAGTGGTCATCAATCCTGTCCTCAAACAGTCCAGGTTTTATGTATTACCTTGGGGAGATGCAGACTAGAATGCTGTAATCACTGAGCAGCAAATGATATCACCTGTGATGTATTTCAGTTCTCTTGCAAACTTGGCCTGTTATGCTGGCCATACATGGTTAGAATATCATTTGGAAAGAATTGTAAAATTTGTCGAACGCGAATGCGAGAACGCCAACATTGTATCAATAGATGCCACCCAATATTCGACATATTACTGATCGATAACAACATAAATAGTACAATTGTCCTCAATCGATTATATAAGCAGCGGAAATGATGTAACAAGGATTCGACCTTTGAGAATCCTCCCACGGAAACCCGTCAGATATCGTTGCCATGCACGACACATCTGTCGTTGGAGGTGTCGTTATAGTAGTGTCGGAATAGTCTTGCATTGTGGTCCAGCTATGGATGCTCAGAGGAAGAGAAAGCTGGCAATTGCTATGCTGGGAATAATGGCATTGGATAAGGAGGCAACAAAAAAGAAGCAAAAAAAAACAAGATATTGGAGTAAGGATTGGCTTCTGAGAGAGGAATTATCCCATGTGCCCTTGCTAAGCAACTTGCGGGAAAGTTATCCTGACGACTACCGTAACTATCTAAGAATGTCGGAAGAAGCTTTCAACTTTCTACTTCAACAAGTTGGTCCTCACATACAAAAGACAGATTCCTTAATGAGGAAAGCGATAAGCCCAGAGCAGAGACGTATAGCAACCCTGCGCTTCTTAGCAACAGAAAGAACGCTTGAAGATCTTAAGTTCACAACAGGGATATCAGCGCAGGCACTGGGCCAGATTATTCCAGAAACATGCGAGGCTATCACTAGTGTCTTATAAAGAGAGTATTTGAAGGTAGGTTAATTTGTAAAAACAATTTTATTTATTAATTGTAAACATAAACCTTACAGAAAAGGTAACCTCAACTGTTTGTTCATTATAGTATGCACAATAAACAATCAGACACCAAACTATAGGTTTGTGAAACTTGGATCCATTGAACTATTTTCTTGTTCCTTTCCTGGCATTCTTCTTTGCCATGTGTTGTCTGTCTGTGAGTGGGAGGGCATGTTAACATTGCGTTGCCATGTGGGTTGTGGTTGTGATTGGGAGTATGTAGTTCGTTGCCATGTGGGTTCAGGCTGAGTTTAGGAGGGCATATGCATATTCGTTTGACAAGTGTTGTCAGGTGGTGAGGAGGTGTGCATATGTAGTTGCCATGTTGGTTCCGCCAACCATCTGTTTTGATCTTGCACTGGCCAGTTAAGTAGATGCTGAGATGCAGGAGAATTAATACCTGCAATATGTGTGTTAAATGTAGCTTGCTTCATCTGTCCAATGCTTAGTAGTTGGTACATTAAAGACTCAATAATTTGTCGTTGCTGGGGAGACATCATGCAAAGTCTTGCAGCAACCAGATTTCCAAAGATATCGCAGTCATCTGCTTCTTTACCAAGTGCTTCAGATGCTTCCCTGAGAAACCTTTTGCTATCATACTCAACTGCTTTTCTCTTTTTGCCATGTTGGGGTGGTCTGGCCTCATGTGTTTGGGATATTTCAGAAGTATTATGTTCCTAGGGGACCAACTAGTTTCCAACTTGCCCTGAGGATTGGCATGGAATAGCGAAAGATTTTATGGATATGTGGAACTTTCCTAATTGTGGTGGAGCCATCGGCGGTAAACATATCCGAATTACGATTGCCAGCACACTCAGGTTCATATTTTTATAATTATAAAGGCTACTTCAGCATCATACTCCTGGCAAGTTGCAATGCCAAATATGAGTTTATCTATTTGGACATTGGGAGGAATGGCCGGAATTTCGATGGTGGAGTTTTTGACAAAATAGAATTCTGAAGACATCTTGCAAGTGCATTATTACATTTACCACCTGAAGAAGAGAATGTGGATGGGCTAAAATCTGTTTTTGTGGTGGATGAAGCATTCCCGCTGCTGGATAATATTCTAAAGCCATACCCTATGCGGAACCTAAGAGTCTCGAGATCCAGGCGTGTGGTAGAAAATGCCTTTGGCATAATGTCAAATAGGTTCCTCATATTTCATACAGCCATCAATTTGGGTTTGCCCAAGATTGATTCGATAGTGGAATACTGTTGTGTGCTGCACAACTTCCTGCGTTGGCAAACCAGCAACTACACACCTTCATCTTCCACAAGACCTATTGACAGCACTGGCAAACCTAGCACCCGTTTGCCAACAGCTTCAGCTCGCCAAAATAGGGAGAGTTACATGGATTATTTTGTGGGTACAGGGGCTGTTTCATGGCAAAACAATGTATAGTGGCCTCAATATATTCTGCCAATTAATTCTAAGTAGCATAAATGTTTCTGCGCACATGACACATATATCCTTGCTAAAGATATAATTTTGATAAACAATTTTACCTGTGCATCAATGTTGTCTTCATGGTCAAACATTTCAGGTGGTATGGGTAACTCAGGGGCACTAGGGTCCAAGGAGCAGCGATTAGTTCTTAGGGTTTCCAGACATGAGAGAAAACGTAGGCTCTCAAAATACCACAATCGAGGTATATAGACATCGTCAGCACCAGACCTTTTTGATTCTTCTATTTTTTTATATTCCTTCTTAAAGGCAGTGCGAAGATTTGCAATCCTGCCTTTGACAGCTAACACAGAAGCATGTGGCATTATGGTTTTCAATAAGTCAGCTAACTTTTGGTATGCCTCATCTCGCAACTGTCTATTGGAATAGTCCTTTGATGTGACATTCCAGAGGCATGTATTTTCCTGGTACAGATCAATAAATTGTGGGAGGAAATTTGGGGAGGTAAATTTGGATGCCATTGCTGTAGGTAAATGTAAAAACTTGACATTAGTCATGAAATATAACAACATAACACCAAAACACTATATCACAGAATGCAAAGTTAAACAATATTTATATTCAGGCAACACAACTGTACATCAGGTGATTAGTCTTTAATCTTGTTTGTGTATTCACAGGTGACAGATGGCACTGATATCAGATGGCACTGATGACAGATGGCACTGATATGTGGCACTGATAAGAGATGGCACTTGTAAGAGATGGTACTGATGTGGCACTGATATGTGGCACTGATAAGAGATGGCACTGGTATGTGGCACTGATAAGAGATGGCACTGATATGTGGCACTGATAACAGATGGCACTGATATGTGGCACTGATAACAGGTGGCACTGATATGTGGCACTGATATGTGGCACTGATAACAGATGGCACTGATATATGGCACTGATAAGAGATGGCACTGATATGTGGCACTGATAACAGATGGCAGTGATATGTGGCACTGATAAGAGATGGCACTGGGGACAGATGGCACTGAAATAAACTGTGTGCACTTTATTTCCGTATTTTTTTGTTTTGGATCTTACATTGACACTGCAGCACCTCTCTCCCTCCTCACACACTGTCTCTGTGTGTGGAGGGAGAGCAGGCGATGAGAGATGATCTCATATGAGATCATCTCTCATTGGACCCTCAGATCAAGTGCTAAATGGCCGCTGTGATTGGCTGTGTCCAAGGGACACGGCCAACACAGAACTTTCGCAGAAGTAAACCGGAGGACGTCCGGGGACGCCCTCCCGGCAATTGACGTCCGCGCTGTAGCTGTCGTTCGGCTATAGCACAGACACCTAGTGGTTAAAATGAGCACAAGTCTTGCACAATAGTTACCATATAATCAGAGAAGTCCAACACCACCACGAACATTACCAACGGCACAAATCTTCCTGTGACATTACAGTTTATTCATAATACAGGGGCTGGACTGTTGTACATCTGCGATCTATGACCCACCCATTCTCTCTTCTGACGTGTTCAGAAGGAAGATGGCAGAGATGGCTGAGAACAGACATGTGCTCGTCGGCAGCAGCAGCAGCAGCGGAAGCTCTGACAGGGAGGAAAGGAGGTCTATCAGTCCTAGTAAGCCTAAAAAGGCAACAAACATGTCATTTGATGAGATAGAGGAGCTGGCAAACATCCTGATCCACAAGGATTATGATGGGAGAAAGGGATCCTACCAGCAAAAATCAAGAAAGTGCTAAAAAAGTGAATATATATATATATATATATATATATATATATATATATATATATATATATAATGTTTCCATGTCCCTTTCTTTTTGTGCCATTGTATGTTCTTATAATTATGTGCTGTACATTCTGCCTACTTTACGTGTCATGTGGCACAGAAAGAAAGCCCTACTCTGTGTAGACATCCCTGCAGTGACCAGTGTTTAACCACCTCAATACAGTGCACTTCCACCCAGCTTTCAGCGCTCTCACAGTTTGAATGGCAATTACTCAGTCATGCAACACTGTACCCATATGAAACTTGCGTCCTTTTTTCCACACAAATAGCACTTTCTTTTAGTGGTATTTAATCACTAGCGGGTTTTTTATTTTTTGTGCTATAAATTTAAAAAAACGAAAATTTTGTGAAAAAAATGCCTTTTTCTTTGTTTCTGTCATAAAATTTTGCTAATTAGTAATTTTTCTTCATAAATTTTGGCCAAAATTTATACTTCTACATATCCTTGGTAAAAATAACCCACATTAGTGTATATTATTTGGTCTTCGTGAAAGTTATAGAGTCTACAAACTATGGTGCCAATCACTGAAAATTGATCACATCTGATCAGGCCTTCAGTACATCAGGTGTATCTCATTTCTTGAGACACTAACAAGTCAGGAAAGTACAAATACCCCCCAAATGACCCCTTTTTAGAAAGTAGACATTCCAAGGTACTAAGCAAGTAGCATGGTGAGTTTTTTTAAGTTGTCATTTTTTGCCACAATTCTTTGCAAAATGAAGATTTTTTTGTATTATTATTCTTTTTTACAAAATTGTCATATTATCAGGTTATTTCTCATACACAGCATATGCATACAACAAATTACACCCCAAAATACATTCTGCTACTCTTCCCAAGTATGGTGATACCACATGTGTAAGACTTTTACACAGCATGGCCACATACAGAGCACCAACATTGAAGTAGTACCTTCAGGCGTTCTACAAGCAAAAATGACACATCTCATTTTACAGCCACCTATTGCACTTTTGAAGGCCCTGGAGTACCAGGACAATGGAATTGCCAATAAAATTACCCAATTTTGCAAAGCAAACACCCCAACATATAATCTGTGAGGCATAATGAGTCTTTTGAACTGTTCATTTTTTTCCAGAAGTTTTTGGAAAATGTGGAAAAAAATGAAAACACATTTTTTTTTTACACAAAGTGTAAAAAATTTATGTCAATTTATAAAATAAATTGTCAATTTCTAAGATATTTCTAACACATAGCATGTATATAGCAAAAATTACACCCCAAAACACATTCTGCTACTCCTCCCGAGTATGGCGATACCACATGTGTAGGACTTTTACACAGCCTGGTCACATAGTGAGGCCGAACATTGAAGTAGCACCTTCAGGCGTTCTAGGAGCATAAATGACACATCTCATTTCATTCCTACCTATCACACTTTTGAAGGTCCTGGAGCACCAGGACAATGGAATTACCCACAAAATGACCTGCAAATAGGTACTCGGATACTCTGATGGGCTGCAGATAGGTACTCTGGTACCCTGATGGGCTGGTGACAGGTACTTGAGTACTCTGATGGCCTGTTGACAGGTACTTGAGTACTCTGATGGCCTGTTGACAAGTACTTGAGTACTCTGATGGCCTGGTGACAGGTACTCGGGTACTCTGATGGCCTGGTGACAGGTACTCGGGTACTCTGATGGCCTGGTGACAGGTTCTCTGATGGTCTGGTGACTGATATTTGGGTACTCTAAAGGGCAGTGATAGGTACTCATATGGACTGTGACAGGTATTCAGGTACTCAGATGGACTGGGACAGGTACCCGGGTACTCTGATGGGCTGTGACAGGTAGTCGGGTACTCTGATGGGCTGTGACAGGTACTCGGGTACTTTTATGGGCTGTGACAGGTACTCGGGTACTCTGATGGGCTGTGACAGGTACTTGAGTACTCTGATGGGCTGTGACAGGTACTCGGGTACTCTGATGGGCTGTGACAGGTACTCGGGTACTCTGATGGACTGTGACAGGTACTCTGATGGACTGTGAGTGACAGGTACTATGATGGTTGGTGACAGGTCCTCTTTATTGGGGGGGCAATCAGTGTGATTGGTGTGTACACTGTAGGCGGTAACAAGATGTTACCGCAATCTCCTCCTGTGTGTGAGGAGGAGAACCCGGTAACATCTTGTTGGTTTGTTTACATTTAGTGATCGGCTGTGAAACTATCACAGCCGATCACGTGGGTAAACAGCCGGCCAATGGCTGTTTACCAGCGTCAGTGACAGGAACACGCCACCACCGACGTGCACGAGCATCGCACTCGCGATCGCGTGCACGCACCGTGCACAGTGGGGGCGTAACCATCTGTGTGGGGTCGTGACTTCATCATGGCCGATCACGTGGTAAACAGCCATACCCAATTGCTGTTCATCCCCCTCAGTGGCGAGCGGTGTCTCCGTGACACGCCGCCACCAAAGGAACAGGGATGCGCACGCACGATTGCACGCATTCCCTGTTTAAACTGGAGGACATCATATGATGCCCTCCCACCACAAGAGATGGGCCGCCTGGCTGTCATTTTACGGCCAGCGGTTGGCAACTGGTTAACCACCTGACATCCGCACTATGGCCCGAATGACGACCACAGCGTGGATGTGAATTCCTGGGAGGCCATCATATGACGGCCTCCTCTGTGCACACTCCCTGCGCGCGCCCTACTGTGATCACCGGTCCCGGCCCCTTACCATGTGATCAGCTGTCAGTCAATGACAGCTGATCACATGATCAAAACAACAGCTCGATGATCTTTTTTTTTTTTCTACTCACGCTGACAGCTGAGGAGAATAAGGGTAATCTTAAAGGGACATCGGTCCTGAAAACGGAGGAGGTGATTATGCCTCATTTATAGAGTCTAACAGTGCCCACAAGTGCCACCTATCAATGCCCACCAGTGGTGTCAATCAGTGCCACCTAGAAGTGCTGCCTATCAATGTAACCGATCAGTGCCCATCACTGCCACCTATCGGTCTTCTTACATTTTAAAAATAAAACATTCGCACAGGTGATCAAATACCACTAAAAGCAAGCTCTATTTGGGGGAATAAAATGCTTAACATTTCTTTTAGGTACAGTGTTGTAAGTCTGTGCAATTGTCATTCAAAGTGCGACAGCACTGACAGCGCTGACAGCTGAAAATTGGTCTGGATAGGAGAGGGATTTCATGTGCCCATTAAGCAAGTGGTTAAAAACAGTGACAAAGTGTTTGCACAAAACTTTAACAACATATATACATGTTGTTATTTGGCACTTGATTGCATTTCATTCCATACCCTGGGTGCTAAGATGTTTCTTTTGATTATGGAACAGGAGAAAAAACTGAAAATTCCTATCAAAATACTTACCGTAATTTTCCTTTCCTGATGGACTCCATGGCAGCAACGTGTGGGTTAAGTCCCGCCTCCACTACCCTATAGGACACTACTCCCATAAATCTTTGCTCCCTGCCCATGGCCGTGTTCGATAACTAGCCTACTCCAGCCATTTTGGGAGGGAACTCCTGCTGCCATGGAGTCCATCAGGAAAGGAAAATTACGGTAAGTATTTTGATAGGAATTTTCCGTTTTCCTGACAGACTCCATGGCAGCAACGTGTGGGAAATAACTCGCCAAACACACTCGGGTGGGCAAAAATGCTGAACAAAGATTTATTTAACACTGTCCACCGACAGCACCTTTAAACCAAAATCAACAGAAGATAAACTGGCAGGTTCGACACAATAGTGAGCCATAAATGTATGAATGGATGACCAAGAGGCAGCCTTGCAGATAACCTCAGGAGCCACATGACGTGAAGCTGCCCAAGAAGTAGAGAGACTTCTCGTGGAATGTGCCGTAACCGCCTCAGGAGGAGCCAAGCCCTTCTCTTTATAAGCCCACTGGATCGCCTGAACCACCCACGTGGAGATGGATCTGACCGAAGCCCTAAGGCCTTTGCTTTTGCCATGAAAAAGAACAAAAAGATAATCTGATTGCCGGAAAGAAGCTGTCGCCTCCAGGTATCGTTTCAGAATAAATCCCATGTCGAGAGGATGAAGATCCTGACTCCCAGCAGAATTAAAGGTAGGAAGAGTAATGTCCTGATTTTCGTGGAAGACTGAGGTAACCTTTGGGTTCGAACCCAACATTGGCACTAGGACCACTCTGTCAGGGAAGAATGTGAGGAAAGGTTCCTTTGATCCTAAAGACTAGATCTCAGAGACTCTTTTTGCTGAGGATATGGCTACCAAAAAAGATGTCATTAGGGACAATTCTTTGACTGAAAGTGTTCTGTCCAGTTGAGAGAAGAAGTCGAGAACTAAGGGTAAATCCCACTTGGGGAATCTAGGTTTCCTCTGTGGTCTAAGTCTAATTGCTCCTTTAAAAAATTGCTGAACCAAAGGATGTTTAGCCCAAGATACTCCAGAAAAGGCCGAAATTGCCGAGACTTGCACACGATGAGCGCTGACAGATAGGGGAATGTCTAGTCCGGACTGTAAAAAAACTCAAAACATCCTGAACCGTCAAATTAACATTGGAGCAAGACCTGGAAGATAAGTGATTTGTGAATCTAGACCAAATCCTCTCATACACCTGGTTGGTACTTTTCCTTCTTGCACTCATGAGAGTAGGGATGGCCTCCTTTGGACAACCCAGAGCCTCTAACCTTCCCCTCTCAAAAACCAGACCCTCAGACATAGATGGGCCGGGCAGGGATGGAGCTTCGAGCCCTGGGATAGAAGATCGGGTCTGAGAGGTAAGGGAATCGGATCTCTGACACTGAGGAGCATTAGAAGCGGAAACCATGGCCTGTTGGGCCAATAAGGTATTACAGCTATCACCTCTACTGCTTCTGATTTGAGTCTCCGCAGGAACTGTAGAATAATAGGAGTTGGAGGAAAGGCGTAAGCTTTGTTGAACCACCATCGATCCGTCAGAGCATCCACTCCGTAGGCCCGAGGATCCCGAAACCTGGAATAGTACCTTGCCAGTTTCTTGTTGCAAGGGGAGGCAAATAGGTCGACCTCTGGGAAGAACCACAATATTAGAATCCACCTGAAAACTTCTTCGTGAAGGGACCATTCGTTGTTGTCCAGACTGACTCGAGACAGAAAGTCCGCCTGGACGTTCTGCGTTCCTGGAACATAAGTTGCTGTAATGTTGACCAGGTTCTTCTGAGCCCAAGACATGATTGGCTCTACCTCCTGAGGAAGGGACAGACTCCGAGTACCTCCTTGTCTCCTTATATATGCCACTGCTGTTGTGTTGTCTAGTCTGAGTAGGACCGAGGTTCCTGAGACCAGATGACGAAAGGCCAGGAGTGCCTGGAAGGCTGCCCTCAATTCTAGAATATTCGACACCGTCCTCCTGGAAGGGAAGTCCCAGGTGCCTTGTGCTACTTCCGACAAACAGTGGGCGCCCCAGCCCCTGTTGCTGGCATCCGAAGTTATTGTTACCCATGAGATGGGGAGAATGGAATGACAATTGAATAGGTTCTCCTTCTGAAGCCACCAGGGCAGAGAGATTCTCATTGAAGATGTGATCCGGATAGGTTGAGTCTTGTCGCCTAGCCATTGGTGAAGAAAACCTTTTTGGAACGGTCTCATCTTCCATTGGGCCCACTTCACCATTGGAATCGTGGCCACCATGGTGCCAATAATTCTCAGGCACTGAAGAGCCGGAAGATGGGAGGCTGAGAGGGCCGGACGAATTCTGTCCCGAATTACCACTACTTTCTCTTCGGGTAATGAGATGGTACCCTTCACTGTGTTGAAGAGTGCGCCTAGGAATACAAGAGACTGGGAAGGAATTAACTGACTCTTTTCTAGATTCAGGATCCAACCGAATTCTTGAAGAGTGGAGATGACCTGCTCCTTGTGCAATAACAGACAGTCTCTGTCCTGGGCTAGCAGCAGAAGATCATCCAAATAGTGGTGAAGATGAATTCCCTTGGTTCTCAATAGAGCCACTACGGCCAACAACACTTTTGAAAACGCTCGGGGGGACGTTGAAAGTCCGAACGGGAGACATACGAACTGGAGATGTAGTTTTCCTACTGAAAATCGCAGAAACTGCTGAAAATCTTCTGCCACAGGGACATGAAAGTACGCGTCCTTTAGGTCTATTGAAATCATCCAGTCGCCTGACTGGACTGACTGTTGTATTGTTGACAAGGTTTCCATCTTGAATCTTTCCTTTCTGATAAAATGATTCAGATGTGTAAGGTCTATGACTGGTCTCCAAGAACCGTTTTTCTTTTGGACCATAAAAAGAGGAGAATAAATTCCTCTCCCTCGTTGATCGTCTGGCACGGGTACGGCAGCGCCTTGAGCCAATAAAGATTTCACGTAGGCCAACAAGATCTGCCTTTTTTCTTCTGAGGTTGGAAGGGAGGTGGGAACAAACTTTAGTCTTGGGGACCTGCTGAAGGTCCAAGAATGGCCTGAAGAGACCGTTCTGACGGTCCAGAAGTCCTTGATTGAGGCCGCCCAGACATGCCGAAAATGTAGAAGACGAGCCCCCACCTGGCCTATCTGAGCGGGCCCAATCTCAAAAAGATTTGGTTGGTTCCCTCTCTCCTGTCGCACTTCTCTTGGCGGATTTCTTGAAGGATGACTGCCTTGATTTCCATGATCTGGAATATTCCCGACCCGGTCTATAGCTACGGGCCTCCCTGGCCTGCTCTTGATACTGTTTTTTAGGAAAAAATCTCTTCTGGCTTTTTAGACGTCTGTCCTGAGGAAGAAACCCCGATTTACCACCAGTGGCCCGGGTTATGGCGTTATCCAATTTATTCCCAAAAAGGGAAGAACCCTCGAAAGGGATACGGCACCACACCTGTTTAGATGCTGGATCAGCCAGCCAGGGACGGAGCCAGAGGGCCCGTTTTGCGATTACAGCCGAAAGCATAACCCGGGACACTAGGCGGATGATGTCAATCGAAGCCTCCCCCAGAAAAGCCGAAGCAAGCCGTAACTCCTGGATAGGAGAATTTTTAGCGACTTCCTCCGAAATGTTTCTGAGGGTATCATCCACACCGTCCATCCAGACTTCCATGGCTTTGGACATTGCCGCTAAAGCCAATGCTGGCTTGCATGCCATACCGGCAGTGAGGTAGACTCTCTTTAAATCGGAATCAATCCGCCTATCTAAGGCATCCTTGAATGAAACTGTATCCTCCAAAGGAAGAGTCACATGTTTTACCAGTCTCATCACCGCTGCATCCACGAGAGGAGCTGATTCCAGATACTTGACCTCATCCTCCTTAAAGGGATATAACCTTAGGACTTTTGAGAGCATACTATTCTTTTTCTCCACTTTACTCCATTCATCCGTGATGACCTCACCAAGTTCAGACAGGAATGGAAAGTTAAGACGCTCCCTTTTAAGTTGCTTAAAATACTTCCTTTGCTTGGAAGGATTAGCCACCTCATCTTCCCAGTTCAAAGCCTCTCTGATGGCCTTCACCAAGGGGGAAAGTAAGGCAAAATCAAACCCACACAGGGACTATCTTCCTCAGATTCACTGTCTGAAGCAGCAGCTGAATGATGGCTGGTTAAAGAGGATTCCCAGAGCTCTTGAGCATGCGACTCCCTGACTGGTGACTGAGGTGATTCTGACTGAGGCACAGGGGTCTGACTGGCCCCGATCCCCTTGAGGGACTCCTTCACCACTTTTTCCACAAGGGATCTTAGTTGCTGGTCCGTACCCTCTCTCTCACTAGAGGCTTTGGAAAAGCAGAGGTCACACAGGGATTTTCCAATAGGAACTTGTGATCTGCATCCCCAGCAAGTGTTAATAACTGAGTGGCTGGAATGAGCCCTGGAGGAGCGAGATCGATCCTCGCTATGGCGCCCAGATCTTGAGGGTGAGCCGTGATGCTTAGACTTAGAATATGAGTGCCGGTGGAAAGACTTAGAAGAATCGCTTCCTCTGTGCGTTGAGCTGCGTTGCTGTTCTGATCTAGATGGGCTAAGACAGAGATAGAAGAGACATACAGATAAGGAAAGATAACACCCTGACTAATACCGGACCCCTCCCCCCCCCCTTACTTCCCCCCCAGACAGTACCTATTATGAGAGGGCTGGCCACATACAGGCGGAGGTGAGTCCATATCTCTAGGGGTTTCCATAAATGCTGCAAAGACATAGAAGTAAGGCTGAGGATGCCATACACACACACACATGCCCACCCCCTTCTTCCCAGAAGGCCACCTACCTCCACAGCAGAAAACCTGGACAAGGGGAAGTCACGAAATAACCTGCAAGCATTCCCAAAGCTTGCAGGCTATTTCCTATGTTTAAATAAGGCACCTTAATGACGTCATCACCGCGTCCCGTGCACGGCTACTGCGCATGCGCGAATAGCGTCACTTTGCCGCTATCGCGCATGCGCGAACCAAGCCTCGATCCTGTGTCGTACTCGCGCATGCGCAGAACGAACGTATCAACGAAAACCAGGAAGTGAGCGGCGGCTGGAACGCAGGCTAATCCGACCGCAATGTCTATACCCATATACCTAGACACAGAAAAAACGAACGGAAAAAGAAGGGGAAAAGGCAAGGAACAAACACAAACTGCTGCCATGAAAAAGAGGAACAATCTTACCGCTCCCACACGATCGTCTCACGAGGTAAACACAATACATACCGGACTTCTTAGGGCACAATAGGTCACCTGCTATTTAGCTGGGCTATCCGACAAATGCGCAGCCTGCCTGCCAGTGGCTAGGCTCCTGGCTTTCCTCCAGCGCTTATATCCAAATGCCCACTCCATACCCCGCTAGTAGCTAGGGCTTAACGGAGATATGCGACAATTCCATCCACAGTCGCTTTTCGGCCAAACCAACAACGGAATCATGTGGGAGCAATCTTCAGGTAGAAAGACCGTAATGGGTCCTACGGAGGAGGACAAAAAAAGAACACGGCCATGGGCAGGGAGCAAAGATTTATGGGAGTAGTGTCCTATAGGGTAGTGGAGGCGGGACTTAACCCACATGTTGCTGCCATGGAGTCTGTCAGGAAAAGAAGAGCTGCTCAGCAAGTGACTGAGACAAATGTCACACCAACCGATGACACACAGGGCAGCTAGACGGAGAATCCTCAAGAACAAGAGGGGATCAGTGGTGGAACTACCGCCATAGCGACCCATGCAGGCGCTATGGGGCCCGCAGCCGATTTGGGGCCTGGTGAGTGGTGTTAGTAGGCGGGTGCTGGCTGCTCCGGGTGACACCCGCCAGAGGGGTGACACGCTGGGGTAGCAGCAGCCGCCCGCACCGCTAACACTGCTCTCTGTAGTACCTCGTGCCGGGACAGGGACACAGCAGCACGGACCGCAGCTGCCCCCCCTTCTCTCTGTTTACATCCACAGAGGAGGAGGAACCTACACTCGAGGGACACACACGGCATTGTGTATCAGCGCTGTTCTGAAGTATGTAGGGGGGTCTGCACTGCTGAGGGGGTCTGCACTGAGTGGGGGTCTGCTGCACTGAGGGGGGTCTACACTACTGGGGGGTCTGCACTACTGGGGGGGGTCTGCACTACTGGGGGGGTCTGCTGCACTGAGGGGGGTCTACACTACTGAGGGGGGGTCTGCTGCACTGAGGGGGGTCTTCTGCACTGAAGGGGGGTCTACACTACTGAGGGGGGTCTGCACTACTGGGGGGGGTCTGCTGCACTGAGGGGGGGTCTGCTGCACTGAGGCGGGTCTACACTACTGAGGGGGTGTCCTGCACTGAGGGGGGTCTACACTACTGAGGGGGGTCTGCACTACTGAGGGGGGTCCTGCACTGAGGGGGAGGATCCTGCACTGAGGGGGTCTACACTACTGAGGGGGGTCTGCACTACTGAGGGGGGTCTGCACTACTGAGGGGGGTCTGCCCTACTAGGGGGGTCTACACTACTGAGGGGGTCTACCCTACTGAGGGGGGTCTGCACTACTGAGGGGGAAGTCTGCACTACTAAGGGGGGGTCCTGCACTACTAGGGGGTCTGCACTGAGGGGGGTCTACACTACTGAGGGGAGTCTGCACTGAGGGGGGTCTACACTACTGAGGGGGGTCTGCACTATTGAGGGGGTCTGCACTGAGGGGGAGTCTACATTACTGAGGGGGGGGTCTGCACTACTGAGGGGGAGGGTCTGCGCTGAGGGAGGAGTCTTCACTACTGAGGGGGGAGCCTGCACTACTGAGGGGGAGGGTCTGCCCTGAGGGGGGAGCCTGCACTACTGAGGGGGAGGGTCTGCGCTGAGGGGGAGTCTGCACTACTGAGGGCGTGTCTGCACTACTGAGGGGGGAGGGTCTGAGCTGAGGGGGGAGTCTGCACTACTGAGGGGGGCCTGTGCTCAGGGGGAGTCTGCACTACTGAGGGGGGTCTGCACTACTCAGGGGGGGTCTGCGCTACTGAGGGGGCGTGTCTGCACTGCTGGGGGGCATCTGCACTGCTGGGGGGTCTACGCTACTGAGGGGGTCTACCCTATTGAGGGGGGTCTGTACTACTGAGGGGGGTCTGCACTGATGGGGAGTCTACATTACTGAGGGGGAGGGTCTGCACTACTGAGGGGAAGGGTCTGCTCTGAGGGGGGATTCTGCACTACTGAGGGGGGAGCCTGCACTACTGAGGGGGAAGTCTGCACTACTAAGGGGGGTCCTGCACTACTAGGGGGGTCTGCACTACTAGGGGGGTCTGCACTGAGGGGGTCTACACTACTGAGGGGAGTCTGCACTGAGGGGGGTCTACACTACTGAGGGGGGTCTACACTACTGAGGGGGGTCTGCACTACTGAGGGGGTCTGCACTGAGGGGGAGTCTACATTACTGAGGGGGGGTCTGCACTACTGAGGGGGAGGGTCTGTGCTGAGGGGGGAGTCTTCACTACTGAGGGGGGAGCCTGCACTACTGAGGGGGAGGGTCTGCCCTGAGGGGGAGTCTGCACTACTGAGGGGGGAGGGTCTGAGCTGAGGGGGGAGTCTGCACTACCGTCACACCAACCGATGACACACAGGGCAGCTAGACGGAGAATCCTCAAGAACAAGAGGGGATCAGTGACGGAACTACCGCCATAGCGACCCACGCAGGCGCTATGGGGCCCGCAGCCGAGTTGAGGCCTGGTGAGTGGTGTTAGTAGGCGGGTGCTGGCTGCTCCGGGTGACACCCGCCAGAGGGGTGACACGCTGGGGTAGCAGCAGCCGCCCGCACCGCTAATACTGCTCTCTTTAGTACCTCGTGCCGGGACAAGGACACAGCAGCACGGACCGCAGCCACCTCCCCCTCCTCTCTGTTTACATCCACAGAGGAGGAGGAGCCTACACTTGAGGGACACACACGGCACTGTGTATCAGCGCTGTTCTGAAATATGTAGGGGGGGTCTGCACTACTGAGGGGGTCTGCACTGAGTGGGGGTCTGCTGCACTGAGGGGGGTCTACATTACTGGGGGGTCTGCACTACTGGGGGGGTCTGCTGCACTGAGGGGGGTCTACACTACTGAGGGGGGGTCTGCTGCACTGAGGGGGGTCTGCTGCACTGAAGGGGGGTCTACACTACTGAGGGGGGTCTGCACTACTGAGGGGGGGGTCTGCTGCACTGAGGGGGGGTCTGCTGCACTGAGGTAGGTCTACACTACTGAGGGGGTGTCCTGCACTGAGGGGGGTCTACACTACTGAGGGGGGTCTGCACTACTGAGGGGGGTCCTGCACTGAGGGGGAGGGTCCTGCACTGAGGGGGGTCTACACTACTGAGGGGGGTCTGCACTACTGAGGGGGGTCTGCACTACTGAGGGGGGGTCTGCACTACTAGGGGGGTCTACACTACTGAGGGGGTCTACCCTACTGAGGGGGGTCTGCACTACTGAGGGGGGTCTGCACTGATGGGGAGTCTACATTACTGAGGGGGAGGGTCTGCACTACTGAGGGGAAGGGTCTGCTCTGAGGGGGGGATTCTGCACTACTGAGGGGGAGCCTGCACTACTGAGGGGGAAGTCTGCACTACTGAGGGGGGTCCTGCACTACTAGGGGGGTCTGCACTACTAGGGGGTCTGCACTGAGGAGGGTCTACACTACTGAGGGGAGTCTGCACTGAGGGGGGTCTACACTACTGAGGGGGGTCTGCCCTACTGAGGGGGTCTGCACTGAGGGGGAGTCTACATTACTGAGGGGAGGTCTGCACTACTGAGGGGGAGAGTCTGCGCTGAGGGGGGAGTCTTCACTACTGAGGGGGAGGGTCTGTGCTGAGGGGGAGTCTGCACTACTGAGGGGGGGGGTCTGCACTACTGAGGGGGGAGGGTCTGAGCTGAGGGGGGAGTTTGCACTACTGAGGGGGGCCTGCGCTCAGGGGGAGTCTGCACTACTGAGGGGGAGGGTCTGTGCTGAGGGGGAGTCTGCACTACTGAGGGGGGGTCTGCACTACTGAGGGGGGAGGGTCTGAGCTGAGGGGGGAGTCTGCACTACTGAGGGGGGCCTGCGCTCAGGGGGAGTCTGCACTACTGAGGGGGAGTCTGCATTACTGAGGGGGGTCTGCACTACTCAGGGGGGGTCTGCGCTACTGAGGGGGCGTGTCTGCACCACTGAGGGGTGTCTGCACTGCTGGGGGGTATCTGCACTGCTGTGGGGGTGTCTGCACTGCTGGGGGGGTGTCTGCACTGCTGAGGGGTCCTGCACAGAGGGGGGTCTGTAATGGGGGGTGTCTGCACTACTGAGGGGTGTCTGCACTGAGGGGGGGAGTCTGCACTACTCAGGGGGGGTCTGCACTACTCAGGGGGGTCTGCACTACTCAGGGGGGAAGTTTCTGCACTGAGGGGGTGTCTGCAATGCTGGGGGCGTCTGTAATAAGGGGGTGTCTGTACTGAGTGGGGGTCTGTAATGGGGGGTGTCTGCACTACTGAGGGGGGTCTTCACTGAGGGGGAGTCTGCACTACTGAGGGGGGAGTCTGCACTGAGGGGGGGTGTCTGCACTGCGGGGGGAGTCTGTACTACTGAGGGGGGTCCTGCACTGAGGGGGGTGTCTGCAATGCTGGGGGTGGTCTGCACTGGGGTCGGTCTGTACTGAAGGGGTGGTCTGGACTGGGGGAGTGTCTGCACTGGGAGGTATTTGTACTGCTGGGGTGGTCCTGCACTGAGGGGGGTCTGTAATGGGGGGGTGTCTGTACTAGGTGGGGTGTCTGCACTGAGGGGGGTCTGCACTTGGGGGGGTCTGCACTAGGGGGGTATCTGTACTAAGGGGGGTGTCTGCACTGCTGGGGGGTCTGTACTACTGAGGGAGGTCTGTACTGCTGGGGGGGGTCCTGCACTGAGGGGGGTGTCTGCAATGGGGGGGTCTGCACGGGGGGTGTCTCTACTGCTGGGGGTCTGCACTGAGGTAGGGGGTGTCTGTACTAAGAGGGGTGTATTTACTGCTGGGGGGGTCTGCACTGAGGTAGGGGGTGTCTGTACTTAGGGGTGTCTGTACTGCTGGGGGGTCTGCACTGAGGTAGGGGGTGTCTGTACTGAGGGGTGTCTGTACGACTGGGGGGTCTGCACTGTATTGATGGAGGTCAGCAATGTGTGTCCTTCAGGGGCTGCATACAGTATACTGCATACTTTGTTGTTGGAAATGAATATAAGCTGTTGCCTGGGTACTGTGCCACATGGGTGTGGTAATCTGTTGTTCAATGGCATTAGTTAATTTTTTTTGGGAGGGGAGGGGGGCATACAACATTTTGCTATGGGGCCCAGTGATTTCAGTTACGCCCCTGGAGGGGATTTTGGAGTTTGTGGAAAATGTCACAACCACTGGTAAGTTGGTAATACCAGCAATGTTTTTGAATCATGCATGCCTGGATCACTACTAATGTATGTTTTTGTGTTTGTGGGAGGAATGGAGATCTAAGAACGAGACCATTTTACCAGTGCCAGCGCACAAGTGCTCATCAATGAACTTATAGCCTGCAAGGCTCAGCTTCAGAACATTACCGACCAATGCAAAGTCGTACAGAACAGGATCAATGATGTTATTGATATGTTGGCGAAGGTGTAATGTTTTGTTAAATATGTTATCATTATACATGTTAAGCACCTGTTGTGCAATACAAATAATGCTGCTGATGTGCACTTTTTTATACATAATCTCAAAGCAAGTTTATTTTTCTATTTTGAACACTGCTGGGTACAATGTTCTGTACTCCAAAAAAATAAAAAATAATTTTTTATGCATTTGTCTGTTATCTTGTTTTATTTATCAATAGTGATAGAGCTACTTTAGGGATTTGTAAAGGGAAAATGATGAGAAAATCTTCTGTGTGTAGTAGCTTCCCCATCACCCCCTAATTACTTACCCTGAGCCCCAATCTCTATGTACGGTGTAGGTGCATCTTAGGTTACAAATACAGTAGATTATGGGCACGATTTAATAAAAATTATGCACACAGAATCTGGGGCAGCTGTGCATAGTAACCAGCCTGCTTATATGTTTTTTTCTTATCACAGCTTAATAGAACATTTTAAACAGAAGCTGATTGCTTACTATGCCAAGCTGCACCACATTCAGAGTGCTTCAGTTCAAGTAAATTTGCCATCTATATTTTCAAATACGTAAAGTTTATACTGTAGTATAGTGTTTACGGCACCATCTCTCTGTGCAAATGGGACAATTGTTTGGACTCAGGAAATACATATTATCGCCAAACATTGTTGTGTCTCAACACATTTGTTGCCTGATCTGCAAATATGGCAAAAATAATTGTTACCTTATGTGTTTTTTAAAATGCATTCGGAAAATCAGACAATGTATGGGCATAATATTTTCAATTTGCCATTGTGAACGAAAAGTCAAGAAATAGAAAGATCTTTCTGTTTGTTTGCTTGTTGAAATTACTTCCGGGGTTTGATTTTAACATGCACATGCGCTGTCGATTTTTCAAACTATTTTCATTCGTTTACACTACTAGTCGTTCGAAAATCAATTGCTTTTGCGAAAAATATCCAACATGTTGGGTTTTTTTTGGGCACAAAATTTGCATTTCGAGAATCGAAATTTAACCACTAACGTTTCGAACATCGAACGATCCAGCGTAGCCGATGTTTTTCCGAACGATATTCTAACCATGTATGGCCAGCATTAGTGGGCCCTGAGAATAGGGTTGATGGCCACTGTTCTAGAAAAACAAGTTCACACCCTACAATTTTCTGCGCTGTCCGAACCACTCTCTTTAGAGCATTTTTTATCTGCCTGCATACAACTATGATACCAAACTAGAATACAATATGTTAATGTACTCTCAATGGCAGAACGATAAAAAGGTTTCTAGTACCTTTCTTCCCAAACCATTCTTCACAGCACAGTGGGTTACTTTCAGGATTACCAGCTAAAAATAAAAAAAAAGGAAAAAATAAACCCTGAAAAAAGAAAAACAGCCAGATGCTGGCTAACTTTGCCTGTGTCATCGCGGGACATTTTGTAATACCAGCTGCTGTAAGCCTGTTTTCCTCTAGTACTCAGCTTGGTGTCATCATCTCCTGAATGCAGAGCAAGCAGAGACCACAGCAAGGGATCATGGGTTATGTGGTCAAAGAATCCTGGTTTACATTGGAGCCAGACAGCTGCAGACTACAAGTTCCAGCTGGCTGGAAGAGAGAGAGAGAGACAGAGAGAAGAATTCTGAGTGAGGATATAAATAGCCTGGTCTTTCTCTTGGGAACAAGGCCTTCAGCTGAGAGTAGGGACCTGGCCACTCCGTGGATATGAGCAGGTGCCATGGCCTAGATGGCCTAGATGGTGTGGAGTGTATCCAGTGTGTGAGTGAGCAGATCCACCATTGACTGTCGTGGGGTCACTCTCAACATCTTCAAGAGACAGTTCTGGGACATCCTATTCCCTTGAGCCTTGGTATCATCAGGATTGGTGAGCGGGCACAAGCCCACCCTGTGCACACCCTATAAAGACACTGCATGCAGACATCTTTATTCAGGTTTTTTTTTTCCTCAGAGAATAGGTGCAGGAACTCCCCCTTTCTGAGTCACCCTTTTTCTCTGCCCCTACCTACACCATTCCCTGGTTCCACCCCCTACCCACCTCCCAGCTCTGCCCCATTAGAGAATACAGAGCCAAGAATCATTTTGTGGTGCTAAGTAATTTGTAATGATAACAAAAAAAGCAGTAAAATAGATCTCCTGCAGCCAGTAACAATATAGCCCCTCCGTGCCAGCAATAATAGATCCCCCTAACAACAATGGACCACCTTCAACAAAATTTCACTCCTAGCAACAATAGACTCCTGGCAGCAACAACAGATCTCCCCGCAGCCAGCATTAATAGACTCTCCGTCAGCCAGACACAATAGATCCCTCCCTCAACAGTAGATCTCCCCAGAAACAACTGACCCCCCCCCCAGCAATATAAGACTCACCCCCAGCAACAGTAGGTTCCCCACTAGCAACAACAGACCTTCTCAGCAACAATAGACCCCCCCCTACAAAATAGATTCCCTCCAGTTTGAATAAATCCCCTAGCAGCCAGCATCAGTGCTGGCCTACCGGGATATTGGGAGATTTCCCGGTAGGCTGTCTGCCCTGGGGCCGCTTCGCAGCTGCACTGCTCCCCTCTCCCCTCTCTCTCTCCATGCTGTAACACGGCTCCGCCCCCCCTAGACCGGCTCGTGTGATGGTAGATAGAATCAGTGTTCCACCTATCACACAAGCCGGTCTAGGGGGGGCGGAACCGTGTTACAGCGCGGTCACCGAACACAGACCCAGCCAGCTCCATGCTCCACAGGAGGAGATGTGTGCCTGGATAGGAGGATCAGCATATAGAGGAAATTAGCTTTCTATATTCCTTCATGCAGCCGCTGAATGCTTGCAGGAGGGAGAGGAGGAGAATCAAGCATTCAATGGCTGCATGGAGGAATATAGAAAGCTCATCTTCTCTGTATGCCCTGCTTCTCCTTCTATCCAATCCCACTACTTTTACTGCCCCCCCCCCCAGTTTTCCTTGTGCTCCCTGGCTCCCCCCCCCCCCAGTGCTCTCCTCCCCCACCACACTCTCCAGCCACCCCCCCCCCCCACAGTTTTCTCAATCCCTGTTCTTTCTGCCCCCCCTCTCCAGCTCTCCCCATCCTTCTTTAGCCACCATCCCAGTGCTCTCACCCCCTCTTCTTTCTCCCCCCAGTGCTCTCCAGCTATCCCCATCACTCTCCAGCCCCCACCCTAGTGCTCTCCACCCCCAACAGTGCTCTCCAGTCCCCCGTGCTCCCAACTCTTGTTCTTTCTGCCCCTCAGTGCTCTCAAGCTCCACCCATTGCTCTCCAGCCCCCCCCCCTGGTGCTCTCTGCCCCTGTGCTCTCCACCCCTGTCCTTTTTGGCTCCCCCCAGTGCTCTCTCAAGCTCCCCCTCAGCACTCTCCGCTCCCCACCCCTGTACTCTCCCCTCCCCCCTGCATTTTGCCCCCACCCATGTGCTCTCCAACCCCGCCAGTGCTCTCTGCCCCCCATAGTGCTCTCCAGGCCCCCGTGCTTTCCACCTCTATGCTTTATGGCCCCCACTGGTGCTCTCAAGCTCCCCCATTGCTCCCCACTCTCCGCTACTCTTTGTACCCCCCAGTGCTCTCCAGCCCTGTTTTTCTGCCCCCCAGTACTCTCAAGCTTCCCCCAGTGCTCTCAAGCTTCCTCCCCAATGCTCTCAAGCTCCCCCATTGTTCCCCACTAACCCCTACTCTTTGTACCCTCCAGTTCTCTCCAGCCCTGTTTTTCTGCCCCCCAGTACTCTCAAGCTCCCCCCCAGTACTCTTCGCCACCCCACACTCTTGGCCCCCCCAGTGCTCTCAGCCTCCGTGCTATCCACCCCTGTTCTTTTTGGCCCCCATCATTGCTCTCAAGTCCCCCCCCAGCACTCTCCACTCCCCACCCCTGTGATCTCCACTCCCCCCTGCTCTTTGTCCCCACCCATGTGCTCTCCAACCCCGCCAGTACTCTCTGCTCCCCCTTATCTCCAGCTCCCACCCAATGATCTCCACTTCCCCAGGACCAGAGGACAGGCTGACTGGGGCCGGAAAATAAAGACGGCTGAAGGTGCAGGTGGCCAGGGACCACTTCATCTCACAGCAAACTGATTCTCTAGAAGGAGCACCGTCCCCATTCAAAACGAGAACAGACCCTGCCTGCTGCTGGCAGTCATGGATATCCTGCTGGCATGCAAGGTACCGTACCGAGCATCAACAGCACACCTCCCCACACACACTGGCTGTTCCCAAAACCTGGTCCCAGGTTTGGAGATTCCGTCCCACCCATAATGCTATGGAATCTCCGGGCTCCAGGTCCCCAACTGGATTTTAAAAATGTAGCAGATGACATTTGAGATTAAATGTCAAACACCTGTAAATTTATTTTTTGGTCTCAGAACAGTAAAGGTTCTGAGGGTTAATTGTGTAGGTAGGACTTAACACCAGTCTGCCCAGGCTGTGTTTGTAAGTTCTGCCTGGTCATGTGGACGGTGAGGTGCACATGACAGGCTAGAATCAAGTCTGGTTGGATGTTTGGGTATCGGCCTTCTTGGAGCCAATCCGTGGGAGTGCTGGGGCCCGCTGAGGAGTCTGGCAAGGGGTACTTAAAGGGGTGTGGGTCACGTGTTCGGGGTTCCGGAGTTGTTTGAGAGACCCGTGTGGTCTGGTTCCAGGACCGGGGTAGCCCCGTGAGGGGTCCCGGTCACGGGGTGTTCGACACCCCGCAGTATGTTCCTGTCAGTGGCCCCTCGGAACCTGCTGGTCCGAGGCACAGTAACTGAGGGAGGATTCAAAGTGTCAGGGTGTGCTCTCGGCTTGGAGGGACACCGCAGCTCGTGGAAGTGACCAGGGGAGGACTCTTCGGAAGAGGGCCAGCAAGTGGCATCCTGAGAAGTGCCTGGTTACTGAGTTGAGAAGGACATTGATGAATTCACACTTTTCCAGTACCATAAAGAAGACGGCAAACGTTCCAGGTATGGAGGAAAAGGGTTCCTGTTTGCCCTTAGTTGTTTGTTCAAGTTTGAGTCAACGTGCTGACTGCCATGATCTCTGGCTGGAGATCTGTTTAGCCTTGAAGTACCCAGCTGTGAGTGACTACTCTCTGGGTGGAAATAGAGACTTTGCT
The DNA here is from genome assembly GCF_037356315.1 of Lithobates pipiens. Taxonomy (NCBI): domain Eukaryota; kingdom Metazoa; phylum Chordata; class Amphibia; order Anura; family Ranidae; genus Lithobates; species Lithobates pipiens. The sequence continues at coordinate 171,190,996 of NW_027507785.1, read as the reverse complement.
AGACCTGCAGTTCAAGGTGCCTAAGTTCTTCACCCGTGCCCTCTGTTCCCTAAGAGACTGTGTTCATTGAAAGTTCTACTGCAGAATAAAACCTTTTTGAAAGGACTTCATCTGTGTCAGTGTACAAGTCGTTGGGTATCAACCCTGGGAACCCCTAGAAGTAGAGGAGCAGGCCGAGAGAAGGTGACCGGTAAGCCCATGAAGTCAAGGCCGCCCAGCAACGGGTTATGGCCGCTACACAAACTTTGGAGGAAACTGATAAAACAGATTCCTCCACATTAAATACCCCCGGAGCCCCTCAACTTGCCTATTTGAGAAACCTGGGCGACAATTACTAGGACAGGGAACTGTACTGTCACAATATATATATAAAGCCCTATGTGATTTCATATCTGTCTTATCTATATATAATACACTCTTCAAATGTGCTTTAAAATGTATGGTTTTCTCTTTTATGAACAAGAAAATAATGACATGCTGTTGTGCTGGTATAATAATCCTATGGGGGTGGTATGAAATTTTTTCCAGGGCTGGATTTTATTCCCAGTCCGGCCCTGCTCCTCTCCACCTCCACTTAAAGGACAATATCTGCACACTTTAAGGGGGATTCTACTCAGGGATTATGTATTGCATTTCTTGTAATGTTTTATAATTGTGCCCCAAAGATTGTTGGGCCCATGGCATCAGGATTTGAAGGGAGCAGTCTGACATAAAAGGTCATTTTCTTCCCTTTTATACCTGGGGTCATAGGTTCTATCAGGACTTACTGGTTACTACTATTTGACTTATTGTGATTTCCTTTGCTTTGCATACCCATTGCATATTTACCAAGAGTAAGAGTTTAATACTGAAAGATATCTGCCTAAATTATTCTTGTACTTATCTGCTTCAAGAATCTTCAGTAAAATACTTGTTTAGTTTGATACAGTCTGGTGTCTGTGTAATTGCATTATCACTTTGAAATATGTCCAAACTCAGGGTGTCAGAGGTGTTGGGAGGCTTGAAAAGTCAGGGCAACCTTTGGGGTCAATCATCTTCTGGCCTTACAAAATTAATGTAGTCGGCACTTCTAAGGACTGAATCCACTCCCCAGTTGTATAGTGGCACTGATATTGCATGCAGGGAGGTATTGAGGGATGCCTCAGGCAACAAGGGGAGACTGCTATAAGCGTGACTGGCACATGTGCAGTAACACTTAGGTGGCTCATGCACAGTAGTAAGTAAACACAGCAGTCCAGAGACAACTCAAAAGCAGGACTGTCCCAGCTAGTGTTTCAACTATATGCAGCTAAAGATAACAAGTGAGTGCACAACATGTTAGTTAGTATGGAAGAGCCCTGGGGCCATCAAAAAAAATAATAATTCCGAATTCTGAGTTTGAAAGTCAGAATTCTGACTTTGAATCTCAGAATTCTGACTTTAAAACTCAGAATTCTGACTTTGAATCTCAGAATTCTGACTTTGAATCTCAGAATTCTGACTTTTAATCTCAGAATTCTGACTTTCAAAGTCAGAATTGTAAATTTAATTTTTTTTTTTTTTTTTACAGAATTCTGAGATTCAAAGTCAGAATTCTGAGTTTGAAAGTCAGAATTCTGAGTTTAAAAGTCAGAATTCTGAGATTGAAAGTCAGAATTCTGAGATTGAAAGTCAGAATTCTGAGTTTCAAAGTCAGAATTCTGAGATTCAAAGACAGAATTCTGAGATTCAAAGTCAGAATTCTGAGATTCAAAGACAGAATTCTGAGTTTATAAATATAGTAGTCTCTATTAAGAAGATTTTAGGACCAATGAGCAATAATGTAGTAACACCCACAGACCATCATTCTGCAGACATACATGTCTGCTCTGTACATGGATATGTAAACCTATCTTAGTTATAGCACACAGTATAGGGAAGCAGGCAGTGCTGGGTTCTCTGGTTCCTCTACTGTATTAATAGTTGCTCAGTTTGCTGTCTTATCATTCCTCTCTGTCATCTGCTCCAACAAGAAGAGCCATGCTGAAAACGTGTGTATTGTGTGTGTGGGGGGGACACAGCTTCCATACATAACAGAAAACAATGGCCAGCACAGCTCTGCACCCCAACTTGTAGGAAACATTGCACTATTGTCCCTAAATTGAGGGAATTGTGAATGGCTAGAAGGCAGCAGGACAATGTGTTTTATGGCCCTAACGGATTGATCATGGCAATTACTGAACTAACAGTTGTTTCACAAACAATTAACCTCCTATTAAACAAAAAAAGACAGCAAAAATAAGTAATGCGAGTTAGTATAGTGGTTAGAGCAGCAGTCTTAGGTGAAGTCAAGGGTTCTAATCCAGGTGACAATATATTTTTTATATATATATTTTTTTAAATATGACATATTGAGGGCTTAAATTGTATTTTATCAATATATCCAAATCGATTTCAAGGTATATTAACAAAAACACACTGATATATTGAGCACACAAAGTTGTAGTATATGCTGGCTACTATAAATTAGAGAGTAGAGATTTAGAAGAAAAAAATGTGTATATATTAGGGTGATCAGATGGGAGCATTAAGGTGTCATCTTCAATTTCCCTGGGGGCGGTTCACAATTTCAGGAGACTGGTCATAACAGATCGATCATATCAATTACTTGTCTGGACTAGTACAGTGGTTTCACCGAGAATTAATCTCATATTAAACTTAAAAAGCACTAGTTAAAAGTCTTTAAGTGATAGCATAATGGTTAGTGTGACAGGCTTATATTGTTGAAGTTGTTGGTTCTAGTCCAGTTCAGAACTTTTATATATATATATTTTAAATATATTGATTTTATATTAAACTTATTTTAAAGTATGAGTTGGTGAGGGCTTAAATTGTATTTTATCGATATATCTAAATTGATTTCAAGGTATATTAACAAAGACATATTGATATAATTGTTCTATATGCTGACTACTGTAAGACCCCTTTCACACTGGGGTGCTTTGCAGGCGATACAGCGCTAAAAATAGTGCCTGCAAAGCGCCCTGAAAGAGCCGCTGCTGTGTCTCCAATGAGAAAGCCCGAGGGCTTTCACACTGGAGTGGTGCGCTGGCAGGCCATTACAAAAACTCCTGCTAGCAGCATCTTTGGAACGGTGAAGGAGCGGTGAAGCTTTGTGGTGGTTTTAACCCTTTCTCAGCCTCTAGTGGGGGCAAAAGCTCCACGCTAGTGACCGAATAGCGCCACAAAATTGTCAGTAAAGCACCGCTAAAAATAGCGGTGTTTTACCGCCAACACACCCACCGCGCCAGTGTGAAAGGGGCTTAAATTAGAGTAGGGATTTTTTTTACAAATCTGTGTATATATTAGGATGATTTTGGTAACATGGGGCCAGTTCTCAATTTCAGAAGACTGTCCCTGGAAGCTGCATGATAAGGTAGTCTGTGTTTCTCACGACTCAGCCCTGGGCTCTGCACTATAAGGTAATCTGTGTGTGTGTACTACAATGTACATGCACCTGCCGATATCTCCCCTTCACTGATTGGCTGTAGTTTATCCCCACTGACACTGAGGCAGTGCCATTTTCCTCTTAGCTACACCGTTGACACAGGGAAATTTTTTTCCAGCTAATGACACCACCGATGCAGGGTCATTTTTTCCATCCAGTGGCACCACCGATGCAGGATTATTTTTCTTCTTTACTACTGTTAGCCCCTTATGTGTGCGCCAGTTTTAAACTCTTACATATTGCAAATATACAGTATATGCATATACAAGTACAGTATTTTGCTCTGTATGCCACTATTTTCTCAAAATCCCTACCTGAGAGGGGGCAGCAGGCACAGTTGGGTACTGGATAGACATGGGCGCCATCAAAAAATTTGTTTCGTTCTGTTCCGTTTCGAATCGTAATAAAATTAATTCGTAATTCGTATTTCGTGTCCGAAATTCCGTTCTGTTTCGTACGAAATACGAATTTTCGTACGAACGTTCTTTAGATGAATTTAAAGGCACAAACATTGCTAATTATGCTTATTATGACTTGCAAAAGACTTCTGTGATAGAAGTCAATGTAAGTTGCCTGAAGACATCAGTGAAGGACTTTCCTCCTCTCTGGGCTGCCAAGAAAAGAACAAAATGATACAATGTTTCTTCTTCAATGGGCTGAACTCCGTGTGTAGAAGTTCTCAGTTTAACCATTTAAAGACTAAGGCTGGGTTCACACTGAAGCTATGCGGGAACGCTGCAAATCCGCGGCGGGTTCCCGCATCGCATGCCTCCCGCCGGCAGTTCACACTGCCCTATGCGGACTGCTGGGAGTGTCAGTGAAACCTTAATGACACCCCCAGATCAGTTCGCATATCGCAGTGCGATCTGCAAACTTGGACAGGAATCGGATCGCATGGTGTGAACACCCATGCGATCTGATTCTGCTGCGGACCAAAAAAAGGGTCCCGTGCGAGTTTGCGGCGGGTGCGATGCAAATTCAGCCATACTATCTGTATGGCTGAACTCGCATCGCACAGAGATCGGATGTGATTTGCACTGCAGTGCGGTGCGAATCACATCCGGGTCTCCTAGCCGCAGCAGTGTGAACCCAGCCATAATCTTTTCTGACACTTGTTGCTTACAAGTAAAAATCCAGTATTTTCTGCTAGAAAATCACTCAGAAGCCCCAAAAATTATATAAATATTTTTTAGCAGAGACCCTAGGTTATAAAATAGCAGTTGTTGCAATATTTTATGTGACGCGGTATTTGCGCAGAGGTCTTTCAAACGCAAGTTAGCCCTTTTTTTTCGGTCAACCTCTAGAGAGCACTGACATCAGCACCATGATATAGAGCACTGACACCTGCACCGTGATAGAGTGATCTGACACCAGCATTGTGACATAACACATGTATGAGGTGAATCTGGGATCGACAACTACAAGCATTCTTTTTTTATAAGTGAAATTCTGAAAATTCAGGAATCTTGAGATAATGGAGGCGAGGGAAGGTCAGGGTAGGCAAAGAAAAGGGTGCAGGAGATGATCACCAGCACCAGCACCGTGATATAGAGCACTGACACCTGCACCGTGATAGAGTGATCTGACACCAGCACCGTGACATAACACATGTATGAGGTGAATCTGGGATCGACAACTACAAGCATTCTTTTTTTATATGTGAAATTCTGAAAATTCAGGAATCTTGAGATAATGGAGGCGAGGGAAGGTCAGGGTAGGCAAAGAAAAGGGTGCAGGAGATGATCACCAGCACCAGCACCGTGATATAGAGCACTGACACCTGCGCCGTGATAGAGTGATCTGACACCAGCACCGTGACATAACACATGTATGAGGTGAATCTGGGATCGACAACTACAAGCATTCTTTTTTTTATATGTGAAATTCTGAAAATTCAGGAATCTTGAGATAATGGAGGCGAGGGAAGGTCAGGTTAGGCAAAGAATCATCTCCTGCACCCTCTTCTTTGCCTACCCTGACCTTCCCTCGCCTCCATTATCTCAAGATTCCTGAATTTTCAGAATTTCACATATAAAAAAAGAATGCTTGTAGTTGTCGATCCCAGATTCACCTCATACATGTGTTATGTCACGGTGCTGGTGTCAGATCACTCTATCACGGTGCAGGTGTCAGTGTTCTATATCACGGTGCTGGTGATCATCTCCTGCACCCTCTTCTTTGCTACCCTGACCTTCCCTCGCCTCCATTATCTCAAGATTCCTGAATTTTCAGAATTTCACATATAAAAAAAGAATGCTTGTAGTTGTCGATCCCAGATTCACCTCATACATGTGTTATGTCACGGTGCTGGTGTCAGATCACTCTATCACGGTGCAGGTGTCAGTGCTCTATATCACAGTGCTGGTGCTGGTGATCATCTGCTGCACCCTCTTCTTTGCCTACCCTGGCCTTCCCTCGCCTCCATTATCTCAAGATTCCTGAATTTTCAGAATTTCACATATAAAAAAAAGAATGCTTGTAGTTGTCGATCCCAGATTCACCTCATACATGTGTTATGTCATTGGCCATGTGGTGGGACTATGTGTGCACAGCTAGTAATTATTTTGTGGCTGCAAATATGACCTGTAGGTTTGTAAAATTCACCATCCCTGTGCTGTGCTGACTTCCTCCTGGGGCTGCTTATTATGAGGGGCTCCCACCATCCCTGTGCTATGCTGACTTCCTCCTGGGGCTGCTTATGGTGCAGGTGTCAGTGCTGTATATCACGGTGCTGGTGTCAGTGCTGTATATCACGGTGCTGGTGTCAGTGCTTTATGTCACGCTGCTGATGTCAATGCTCTCTATCACGGTGCTGGTGTCAGATCACTCTATCACGGTGCAGGTGTCAGTGCTGTATATCACGGCGCAGGTGTCATTGCTGTATGTCACGCTGCTGCTGTCAGTGCTCTCTATCACGGTGCTGGTGTCAGTGCTGTATATCACGGTGCAGGTGTCATTGCTGTATGTCACGCTGCTAATGTCAGTGCTCCCTAGAGGTCGACCGAAAAAAAAGGGCTAACTTGCGTTTGAAAGACATCTGCGCAAATACCGCGTCACATAAAATATTGCAACAACTGCTGTTTTATTCCCTAGGGTCTCTGCTAAAAAAATATATATAATTTTTGGGGCTTCTGAGTGATTTTCTAGCAGAAAATACTGGATTTTTTTTACTTGTAAGCAACAAGTGTCAAAAAAGATTTATTCTTTAAATGGTTAAACTGAGAAGGAGTTTAGCCCATTGAAGAAGAAACATTGTATCATTTTGTTCTTTTCTTGGCAGCCCAGAGAGGATGAAAGTCCTTCACTGATGTCTTCAGGCAACTTACATTGACTTCTATCACAGAAGTCTTCTGCAAGTCATAATAAGCATAATGACTGAGATACAGAATTCGTAAACAAAAGTTCGTATTCCGTACAGAATTCGGACGCACGGCAATTCGTATTTCAGATCCTCCCGAACGTACGAATTTTGAGAAATTCGTACGAATTTGAGATTCGTACGAAACGAATCGCACATGTCTAGTACTGGATGACCTTGTCCTATCTCAGCTGGGGAGACTGAGGTGACAGTAGGCTATAGTCATCCTCACGGATACATTTTTGGGACTCAGCGCCATTACAATGATCACTGCTAGAGTCACTGAGAACTATAGTCATTGCTAGAGACAGAGCTGTCTTTCAAAATCATAGGGTCCTAACAACCCCGCTTTCCCGCTCAGTGTTATTATTGGTGCTAATGTGTGTGCTATGCAGCCATGATATGTAGTCTCCATGCAGAATAGTATGCAGAGATTGTGCAACTGGGGAGGCAATTAGTGACATGCAGTAAGTTTTAGTAGTAAAGATGTACATGGCCATGCACAGTAACTAGTGTATGTAGTGGCCAGGGCCGTCTTTAGCGCAGGGCAAACAGGGCAGCTGCCCTGGGCCCATTTGCTGCAGGGGGGCCCAAAGTAGCTGCACTGAAACCCACGCTCTTGCCCGCTAGGTCTTTTTTTAAGCCGGAGTTCCACAACCTGCGCTGGTCATTTGCTGGCTGCTCTGCTTTGTTAGCTGCCATTCAGAATCCTCTCTGCTCTCTACATCTCTACATGAGAGCAGACGAGGGAGAGGGGCGAAGAATCTACACACGCACACGATCCTCGTGAAGCCAGCAACCTGCATGGACGTTCTGTGTAAGTTATGCTTTTTGTCACACAGAATCGTGTGACTTCCCTTCCAGTCAGATCCTGCTGCTTTCCAGGAGCAGACCGCGACTGCATGTGGGTGGGATCGGTATTGGGGGGTGGGGGGGGGCAATGATGCCATTCTAACTGCACCTGCAAGAGCCCGGGAGAAAAGAAATTCCACGTGCTGCTTAAGTACTGTGTGTAAATATGGATGGGGGAGTGATTGTGCACACTGTGTTAGCCTGATCTGGGTGGGGGGGTTAGATTGTATTTATGCACACTGTGATTGTCCAGTATGTCCTCTAATATAACCCCCCCCCCAAGTCAGTCTGTCCTCTAGTACAGTCCTCCCATTTCCCAGGTCAATCTGTCCCCCAGTGTAATCCCCCCACGCCGGTATATACCCCAGTATGATCCATCTGACACGGGGGGATTATAATGGGGACAGACCTCCTGGGGGACAGTGGCGGAACTACCAGGGTTACAAAGATCACACTTGCGACCGTCCCTGGTGTTCCGACACTGTAGGGGGCACCCAGCGGGGTTGCTGACTGGAGGGCTCTGAACAGAGAGCGTCTCTCTCATAGAGCCCAGAGCCTGCACTGACAGTTCCCCCTCCCTCTTCACATGCACGGATGGGAGAGGAGAGAGCTGATATGCTCCTTTCCCTCTTGCCCCGCTCCACCTTTGTGCACCGTGGGAATTGTGAAGCCCAGCAGCTGAATTTGATCATTCCCAGGGTGCACACAGAGGGAGAGGGGCAGATCCGCTTAGTTCTCTCCAATCCGAGCAAGTGAGGAGGCAGGGGGAACTGTCATTGCAGGCTCTGGGCTCTATGAGAGAGATGCTCTCAGCTCAGAGTTGGCACTGATAGGTGGCATCCATGAGCACTGATAGGCAGCATTGAGAAGCACCAATAGGTGGCACTGATAGATGGTATTGATGAGCACTGAAAGGCGGCACAGATGGGCACTTATAGGCAGAATTGATAAGCACTGATAGGCTGCACTGGGCATTGATAAGCCCTGACAGGTGGCACTGATAGGCGGCATTGAGGAACACTGATAGGTGGCATTGATGAGCACTGATAAGTGGCACTGATGGGCACTGATAAGGGGCGTTGATGAGCACTGATAGGCAGCATTGATGTGTACCGATAGGTGGCACTGATAGACGGCATTGAGGAGCACTGATAGGTGGCATTGATGAGCAGTGAAAGGTGGCACTGATAGGCTGCACTGATGGACACTCACGTGCGGCATTGATGGGCACTGATAGGCGGAATTGAGGAGCACTGATAGGCAGCACTGATGGGCACTAATGGTGATGCACTGATAATCAGGGCATTGATGATCAGTGCCCTGATTTTTTGTGTAAATAAGGTACTGACATTCTTGCCACTTAACGGCTCTCCTTTCCTCACACAGACACAGCATGGAAGGAAAGTACTGCCGATAACCAGCAAGTCTGTTTATATGTGATCAGCTGATCACCTGGTAAAGGGCCGCTGTGATTGTCCCTTTACCGTGATCTGTGATCAGCTGTGTCTGAAGGACACAGCAGCTACAGAGTGCGCTGGTTGTGTGCCCCAGGGGGCACACAGGAGGCAGGGCTCTGGGAGTTTGTCCATGAACGCCCTCCCAGAACTGGAAGCCCGGGGCTTTGGTGCAAAGGGGGGGTCAGGGCGGCCCTTCATGGTTTCTTTGTCCAGGGCTCTAATGTTTCTAGTTATGCCTCTACCCTCAATCCTGCACTCTGCCCATAGAAGACCCTTCAACCCTGCACATAGAGAACCCCTCAACCCTGCACTCTTCACATAGCGCACCCCTTAAACCTGCACTCTGTACTAAAGGAATCCTCAACCCTGCACTTTGCATATAGTGCACCCCTCAACTCTGCATATAGTGCACTCCTCAACTCTGCACTCTGTACGTAGCGCACTCCTCAACCCTGCAGTCTGTATATAGTGCACTCCTAAAATCTTGGTATGTAACAATGCCTCACTGTTTAGTGCAGTTTAGCCCCACCCACAAGTTGATGCAGAGATAATGATGTGCAGTAACCTCTAGCAACCAATCAGTGAACAGCCATATGACAAGTGTAACCACGCCAGAAGTCTTAGGAAGGCAGTCGGATCCTCTGTCGGCTATAGTAGCAGTGAGCGGTAGGAGATGCTGTATCTATCTGGTTCTTCTGACATATTGTGAACAACGCTATGACATTATCTTTGTTTGTGAGTGTACACTGTGAAGTTATATAAATAGCATTAAAGATGTTTTAAATTAGATTACGCTATGTCCGCTGTTCTTCTCTTTCACTGAATTTTGAGGGGGATGAGCGCAGAGGTGGATAAGAAAACGAAGATTGCTGCCACTTTTTGATTGTATATGTATACGCCAGATTGAATCTTTTTTCTGGTAAGGGTTGTATCAAGGGGGGTCTCTTCCACACGCCCCCTGTTTCTACCTGTGCACGTGTGAAGGTGGTGTTTGTCGGTGTCAGCATTCTGCATTCATTCCGCTTTATGAATCTGCAATAGAATTTTTTATACAGCGTCTGATAGTGATTTCCATGATCTGATATATGGACTATATGTTTAGCTACACAGAGCATGGATTACAAAAATGATGTTAAAATAATTGCTTTATTGTGGCAGTTATTTGTAATTAGCGCTGCTTGAATCTGTTTTTTATAGATTTGTGTTAATTTATGATCTGCTGTAATCTATAGCAACCCATCAGTGAGCAATAATGATGTGCAGTAACCTCTAGCAACCAATCACATGAGTGTTAAGGATGTGCAGTAACCTCTAGCAACCACTCAGCAAGCAGAAATGATGTGCAGTAACCTCTAGCAACCATTTAATCAGCGTCAATGATGTGCTGCAACCTCTGGCAACCAATCACAATCGCTACCTGATCTGCTGCAGTAAACTGATTCTTGAGTCTAGCTGCTATCTGTTGTATTTCTTAGGTGGGGAGGGGGGGGGGGGGGGGGCAAGAAAATGTTTGCCTAGAGTCCAATGAATAGAAGAGACAGCCCTGGTAGTGGCAGTGCAGAGCAGGCCATGAGCTGTATGTACTGGCAGTGTCAGGGCAGTCATTAAACACAATGTAGTGACAGGGTAGTGAGCAGTGTGTAATAGCATTTCTGTTCAATCAACATTATATGATGGCAATGCAGACATCCCAAGTCTCCCGCATTTGACGACGGGCTGACGGACACCCGCGAGCAGGGCATGATCTCCAGGCTGTCAACCGCAGCAGCCCGAGCCTACCCCTCCTCCAGGCCAGGGGTGCCAGTGGCATCGCTATGGGGATTGATTGTACGAAAGCAGGTGCAGCACGGTGATTTCCCATGTGTCTCAGACTGTTACTCTGCCCTCCTCTCGTAACCCCCCAGCTCCCTCAATCATGGAGCACCCGCCCTCTGCCAGTCCAGCTCAGAGAAAGTTAGGAAACCAGGGCAGCCAATGGAAGGTGAGCAGCAGCTGTCTGAAAATGACCCTGCATCGGTGGTGTCACTGGATAGAAAAAATAACCCTGCAACGTTGGTGTCACTGGAAAAAATGACCCTGCATCAGTGGTGTCATTGTATGGAAAACAATTACCCTGCATCAGTGGTATCATTGGATGGAAAAAAATGACCCTGCATCAGTGGTGTCATTGGATGGAAAAAAAATGACCCTGCATCAGTGGTGTCACTGGATGGAAAAAATTACCCTGTATCGGTGGTGTCATTAGCTGGGAAAAAAATTCCCAGTGTCAACGGTGTAGCTAAGAGGAAAATGGCGCTGCCTCAGTGTCAGCGGGGATGAACTACAACCAATCAGTGAAGGGGAGATATCGGCAGGTGCATGTACATTGTAGTACACACACACACAGATTACCTTATAGTGCAGAGCCCAGGGCTGAGTCGTGAGACATGGTGGTTATCATGCAGCTTCCAGGGACAGTCTTCTGAAATTGAGAACTGGCCCCATGTTACCAAAATCATCCTAATATATACACAGATTTGTAAAAAAAAATCCCTACTCTAATTTAAGCCCCTTTCACACTGGCGCGGTGGGTGTGTTGGCGGTAAAACACCGCTATTTTTAGCGGTGCTTTACTGCCAATTTTGTGGCGCTATTCGGTCACTAGCGTGGAGCTTTTGCCCCCACTAGAGGCTGAGAAAGGGTTAAAACCACCACAAAGCTTCACCGCTCCTTCACCATTCCAAAGATGCTGCTAGCAGGAGTTTTTGTAATGGCCTGCCAGCGCACCACTCCAGTGTGAAAGCCCTCGGGCTTTCTCATTGGAGACACAGCAGCGGCTCTTTCAGGGCGCTTTGCAGGCACTATTTTTAGCGCTGTATCGCCTGCAAAGCACCCCAGTGTGAAAGGGGTCTTACAGTAGTCAGCATATAGAACAATTATATCAATATGTCTTTGTTAATATACCTTGAAATCAATTTAGATATATCGATAAAATACAATTTAAGCCCTCACCAACTCATACTTTAAAATAAGTTTAATATAAAATCAATATATTTAAAAGTTCTGAACTGGACTAGAACCAACAACTTCAACAATATAAGCCTGTCACACTAACCATTATGCTATCACTTAAAGACTTTTAACTAGTGCTTTTTAAGTTTAATATGAGATTAATTCTCGGTGAAACCACTGTACTAGTCCAGACAAGTAATTGATATGATCGATCTGTTATGACCAGTCTCCTGAAATTGTGAACCGCCCCCAGGGAAATTGAAGATGACACCTTAATGCTCCCATCTGATCACCCTAATATATACACATTTTTTTCTTCTAAATCTCTACTCTCTAATTTATAGTAGCCAGCATATACTACAACTTTGTGTGCTAAATATATCAGTGTGTTTTTGTTAATATACCTTGAAATCAATTTGGATATATTGATAAAATACAATTTAAGCCCTCAATATGTCATATTTAAAAAATATATATATAAAAAATATATTGTCACCTGGATTAGAACCCTTGACTTCACCTAAGACTGCTGCTCTAACCACTATACTAACTCGCATTACTTATTTTTGCTGTCTTTTTTTGTTTAATAGGAGGTTAATTGTTTGTGAAACAACTGTTAGTTCAGTAATTGCCATGATCAATCCGTTAGGGCCATAAAACACATTGTCCTGCTGCCTTCTAGCCATTCACAATTCCCTCAATTTAGGGACAATAGTGCAATGTTTCCTACAAGTTGGGGTGCAGAGCTGTGCTGGCCATTGTTTTCTGTTATGTATGGAAGCTGTGTCCCCCCCACACACACAATACACACGTTTTCAGCATGGCTCTTCTTGTTGGAGAAGATGACAGAGAGGAATGATAAGACAGCAAACTGAGCAACTATTAATACAGTAGAGGAACCAGAGAACCCAGCACTGCCTGCTTCTCTATACTGTGTGCTATAACTAAGATAGGTTTACATATCCATGTACAGAGCAGACATGTATGTCTGCAGAATGATGGTCTGTGGGTGTTACTACATTATTGCTCATTGGTCCTAAAATCTTCTTAATAGAGACTACTATATTTATAAACTCAGAATTCTGTCTTTGAATCTCAGAATTCTGACTTTGAATCTCAGAATTCTGACTTTGAAACTCAGAATTCTGACTTTGAAACTCAGAATTTTGACTTTGAAACTCAGAATTCTGACTTTTAAACTCAGAATTCTGACTTTCAAACTCAGAATTCTGTAAAAAAAAAAAAAAAAAAATTAAATTTACAATTCTGAGTTTGAAAGTCAGAATTCTGAGTTTGAAAGTCAGAATTCTGAGATTCAAAGTCAGAATTCTGAGATTCAAAGTCAGAATTCTGAGTTTTAAAGTCAGAATTCTGAGATTCAAAGTCAGAATTCTGACTTTCAAACTCAGAATTCAGATTTTTTTTTTTGATGGCCCCAGGGCTCTTCCATAAGTTAGGAAGCACACAAGGTAAATTAACCAGAAAAATAATGCTTCACACCTACAGTATACTGTGTGTCTCAATCCAATGTGAAAATATTCTATAAATATACATATACAGTATCTTTATACATACTGTATACAGCTATACAGGGGCGTACCTAGAGCATTTGGCACCCGGGGGGGATCCTATATCTGGTAACCCCCCCATTAAAATGTAAAAAATACCCCACTGTGCCCCCTGCATCCTTCAATTTCTCTTTGTCACTACTGCGTACCCCCTCTCCACAACTGCACCTCTGGACCCCTTTACATTACACAGCACCCTGCATTGCTGGGCCCCTTTACATTACACAGCACCTTGCACCACTGGGCCCCTTTACATTACACAGCCCCCTGCACCTCTGGACCCCTTTACATTACACAACACCCTGATCCTCTGGACCCCTTTACATTACATAACACCCTGCACCTCTGGGCCCCTTTACATTACACAGCCCCTTCGCCTCTGGGCCCCTTTACATTACGCAACACCCTGATCCTCTGGACCCCTTTACATTACACAACACCCTGCAGCTCTGGACCCCATGCATGTTACACAGACCCCCCCTTCAGTGCAGACCCCCCATTCAGTGTAGCCCCCATTCAGTGCAGACTCCCTCTTCAGTGTAGCCCCCTGTTCAGTGCAGACTCCCTTCAGTGTAGCCCCCATTCAGTGCAGACTCCCTCTTCAGTGTAGCCCCCCATTCAGTGCAGACTCCCTTCAGTGTAGCCCCCCGTTCAGTACAGTCCCCCTCTTCAGTGTAGCCCCGTTCAGTGCAGCCCCCTCTTCAGTGTAGCCCCCCATTCAGTGCAACCCCCCTCTTCAGTGTAGCCCCATTCAGTGCAGCCCCCTCTTCAGTGTAGCCCCCATTCAGTGCAGACTCCCTCTTCAGTGTAGCCCCCTGTTCAGTGCAGACTCCCTTCAGTGTAGCCCCCCATTCAGTGCAGACTCCCTCTTCAGTGTAGCCCCCCATTCAGTGCAGACTCCCTTCAGTGTAGCCCCCCCGTTCAGTACAGTCCCCCTCTTCAGTGTAGCCCCGTTCAGTGCAGCCCCCTCTTCAGTGTAGCCCCCTGTTCAGTGCAGCCCCCCTCTTCAGTATAGCCCCCGTTCTGTGTAGCCCCCGTTCAGTGCAGCCACCCTTTTCAGTGTAGCGCCGGTTCAGTGCAGCCCCACTCTTCAATGTAGCCCCCCGTTCAGTGCAGCCCCCCTCTTCAGTGTAGCCCCATTCAGTGCAGCCCCCCTCTTCAGTGTAGCCCCCTTCTTCAGTGTAGCCCCCGTTCAGTGCAGCCCCCCTCTTGAGTGTAGCCCCCGTTCAGTGCAGACTCCCTTCAGTGCAGCCCCCTCTTCAGTCTAGCCCCCCTCTTCAGTGCAGCCCCCTTCATTGTATCCCCCCTCTTCAGTGTAGCCCCCCATTCAGTGCACCCCCTTCAGTGTAGCCCCCCTTCAGTGCAGCCTCCCTCTTCAGTGCAGCCCCCCTTCAGTGCAGCCCCCCTCTTCAGTGTAACCCCCCTCTTCAGTGTAGCCCTCTCTCTTCAGTGCAGCCCCCCTTCAGTGCAGCCTCCCTCTTCAGTGCAGCCCCCCCTTCAGTGTAGCCCCCCTCTTCAGTGTAGCCCCTGTTCAGTGCAGACCCCGCCATTCAGTACCTCTGATCAGTGAGGAGCGGCGGCACATGCTCAGCAGATCCCTTCCCCCCATTTACACATAAACAGAGAGGAGGGGGAGGCGGCTGCTCGGCTGTGCCTGCCTGTGTGACATCCGTGATCGCACAGACAGACAGCCCTCGGCCGCGAGAGGAGGGGATGGAAGGAGCACCTGTGTCACCCTGCACCCCCCACACACCCCCTCCCTCTTGCATCACAACCCGATAGCTAAGCTCGCCTCTCCTCTCCCTGCGCCTGTCACTGTGCTATCCCGCAGCGCTGCCACCGCTATAATTGCGGAGGGGGTGCCGGCATGACACCGCCCCCAGTGTGTAGTACCCGGGGCGGCCCGCACCCCCTGCCCCCTACTTAGTACGCCTCTGCAGCTATAATACAAAAATGTTACTTATAATATGTTATTATCTTTATAAAAACACCACAAAAAATATTAAGGGTCCATGCACACTGGGCTTAAAAGAATGGTAGTTCCCTTAGCAGAAAAAAACGCTGTTATAGAGGGTTTTTGTATATGTGTTTCGGAGCATTTATCGTTTTTTTCTGCCAGAAAACTCCTCTAAAACAGGAGTTTTTTTTTTTTTTTTTCTGCCTCTAAACGCTGAGCTTAACCACTACAATACAGGGCACTTTCACCCCCTTCCTTCCCAGCCCAATTTTCAGCTTTCAGCGCTCTAGCGCTTTCAGTGACAATTGCGCGGTCATGCTACACTGTACCCAAATGAAATTGTTATCATTTTGTTCGCACAAATAGAGCTTTATTTTGGTGTTATTTATTCACGACTCCGTTTTTTTTTTTTGCGATATAAGCGCAAAAAAAGCGGAAATTTGGAAAAAAAACAATATTTTCTTTTTTCTATTTGAAAAGAAATCCAATAAAATCAAATTTTGTCATAAATTTAAGCCAAAATGTATTCTGCTACATGTTTTTGGTAAAAAAAATTCCGTTAAGTGTATAATAATTGGTTTGTGTGATCACGGACATATGTACGCAAATGATCATGTACATATGTGTGCAGGTGATCACGTACATATGTGTGCAGATAATCATTGGGACATGTGATTTTAGTGGGACATATGTGGGGGACATGTTTTTATTATTAGGGACATGTGTTTTTATTATTTGGGGACATGTATGTTTTGGGGACATGTGTGTTTTGGGGACATATGTGGGGACTGTGTTTGTACTGTGTGGTGTGTTGTGTGTTTACACTACACTGATGATCAGTGAGTAAAAAGCTGTAAAAAGCAGCCCATACTCACTGATCATCAGCCGGCTGCAGCGTTCTGCTCTCCTCTCCTCAGCGGTGACTTCCGTGTGAGGAGAGGAGAGCGATTGCCTAGCAACCAGCTGTTTGTTTACATCACATGACGGCCGTGATTGGACACGGCCGTCATGTGATCAGGAGGGCCAATCACAGAGCCCTCCTGCCGATCTGAGATGTGCCGTGTCCGGGTGACACGAGCACATGGGGATCGCGCCGCTGCGCGGGCACGCGCGCGCGCGATCCCGCTACTCCTGAATGACGTTCCTGAACGTCCTATCAGGAGTAGACGGCTCCCACCCGGCCGTATATATGCATTGGCCGGGTGGGAAGTGGTTAAAATATACTTCTTAACATCCAAATGTGCATGGACACACAGAATACCATTGAGCTGCTTCTACAGGCAAAATGCAAAACTCCTGTAGAAGCAGCATTTTTTTAAGTCCTAAATCTGGAACCATAAGGACCTGGATTATCCTCTGTATCCCATAAACAGATATCATATGTAATATTTATCAAATAATATAGTATTGAATACTATATATCATATACATTTCAAAAGATACATTAAATATACAGTATATGCTATGCAAATCACTCCTGAAAAGAGCAATAACACTGGCCATTAGAAATGAGCACCTCTCATATACAAAACCTATACATTATACTGCATGTGTTTATTGACACACCAGCAGTGAATTTGTGACTTCCATTCTGTGTAATGCACAGCATTGCACTTCCTTCTGAATGCACAACCACCATGTAACAAGGGGGGTTATTTACAAAAGGCAAATCCACTTTGCTCTACAAGTGCACTGAACGTGCATTTGGAAGTTAAGTCACTGTAAATCTGAGGGGTAGATCTGCAATGAGGGGAAGCTCTGCTGATTATATCATCCAATCATATGCAAGCTAAAATGCTGTTTTTTATTATCCTTGCATGTCCCTCTCTGATTTACAGCGACTGCACTTCCAAGTGCACTTGTAGTGCAAAGTAGATTTGCCTTTAGTAAATAACCCCTAAGGTGTGCTGTTGATAACCAAAGTGCAATATAATGCTATTGCATACACTGTATATGGGCAAAAGCTACATTAGGCAAGGAAACCAATGCCAATTTTAGTGTCAAGCAGGGAGATAGATGATTATTAACAATATTTTCACATGGCCCATAATCCTCTGCTGAATTATCCAATTACAGACCAACTACCGCATATTTACTGCTGCAGGTAGGCTCTATTGCACAAAATCATGTACCTGTACATAATTTCGTGCAATAGCCACTCGGTGGCTCACGTTGAAGGCACGATCGCGTGCTGACTGGACACAGGGGATGTAAATCAGCAGGTCCGGCGTATCCAATGTTCCCGGGAGAGGCAGAACAGCGATCTGCCTATGTAAACAGGGCAGATTGCCATCACCCCTAATGTTAACCTTTTCCCTGCCAGTGTCATTAGTACAGTAACAGTGCATATTTTTTGCACTGGTCCCCAAAAAAAGTGTCAGGTGTCTGATTTGTCCACTGCAATGTCACAGTCCTGCAAAAAATCACTGATTGCTGCCATTACTAGTAAAAAAATAAAATAAAAAATAAATTCCATAAAAATATCCTATCATTTAAATGCTTTAACTTTTGCGCAAACCAATCAATATACGCTTTTTGAGATTTCTTTCCCAAAAATATGTAGCTGACTGAATACATATTGGCCTAAATTGATAAAGAAATTACATTTTTTACATTTTTATTGGATATGTTTTATAGCAGAAAGTAAAAAATATTGATTATTATTTTTAAAATTGTCACCCTTTGTTTGTTTATAGCGCAAAAAAATAAAAAATAAAAAAACGCAGAGGTGATCAAATACCAAAAGAGATCTCTATTTGTGGGGAAAAAAAGGACATCAATTTTATTTGGGT
Source organism: Lithobates pipiens (assembly GCF_037356315.1). Lineage (NCBI taxonomy): Eukaryota > Metazoa > Chordata > Amphibia > Anura > Ranidae > Lithobates > Lithobates pipiens. The sequence goes on along the minus strand of NW_027507785.1, from coordinate 171,172,555 downwards.
ACAGCGTTGCATGTGCAATAGTCAGTTAAAATAACGCAGTGCTGTATCACAAAAAATGGCCTGGTCAGGAAGGGGTAAAACCTTCCGGGCTGAAGTGTTTAAAGAAGTGATCTCCTGACTGGATGAATAAATTGATAGTAAAACTGGCTGTTGATGCTACAGTGGCGCATTTCCATAATTGGAACGACTCAACCGGGGACCAGCTTCCTGTGACTAGATCAGTGTCCACTGATGATAAAAAAATTTGCACAAAGCTGTTATGTCACAGTAACACATAATCCACAGTACAGGCAGTCCCAAACATCGACTTACGTACGACTCAAAATGGAGGGAGACAACAGGAAGTGAGAGGAACTCTACTCCTAGGAAGGGAAATTCACTCCTGTAAGCATTATTATGGGAAAAAAGGTGTCTCCTCTGAAGCTTTATCACCAATCCTTGTTTCCACAACAACCCAAATTTTCAAAATCCAATTATCACAGGGACAAAAAGTGAAGTGAAATCTTCTGAACAGGAGCTCAGACAGCAGTTCCAAAAACAAACGTTACAGGGGTGTTAATCTTTCCCTTTGCTACCCAAAAAAAAACGTAAAAAACATTTTTTCGGCTGGAGTTACACTTAAAAAATGTACCTGTTCCAATTTACATACATATTCAACTTAACCTCTTCATGCTCCTCCCAACCCTTTAAGAGGCTTAAGATACCGGGAGGTGGGGTATGGCTTAAGATCATGTGACTGCCGTGATTGGCTGTCAGGGCGGTCATGTGACCCAAAAACTCCTGATGGCATTCAGTGATCGGGAGCTTACAGTTAGATGCCAGTCACTGTGCAAGGAGCTTGCAGGATGCACGCTCTCGGCACAGCGCTATTGACCCCAATTCACATAAATATGCAACCTCTCGGCAGTAAGGCCAAGGCGCAGATATTTCTCAGCCGCATATTTGCATGTGGCTGAGAAATATGAAATATGCAATTTCCCCAGCAGCCAGTGCCAAGGGGTTAAGAGTAAACCCACAGAACCTATCTTGCTTGTAACCTGGGCACTGCCTATATATGTTACTAAATCATCAATAACGTATGCAGGCAGTCACCAGCACACTGAGAGCAAAGGACTGCAAATGGCTTATGATTAAGAAAGAGACCAAAGAGTTCCAAAGAGTGTACAAAACCATGTCATGTGTGAGTTATGCCGCGTACATACAACTTGACTTTTTGACAGCAAAGGTCCGACGGAACGAGTCCGTCGGACAATTTGATCGTGTGTGGGCTCCATCGGACATTTGCTTGCCAAAAATCCAGTGGACTTTAGAAATAGAATGTGACAGACCTAGCTGGGACCGAGGCTCTTGGAGGGGACTGAATGCGAGCCTCTTGCCTTGTGATTATGGGCCCTTGCATTTGGGGGAACGGTACTCTTTGTGAGCTGTATGCCTGGGGACCCCTGAGGTGGTGTTACTTGGATTCAGATCCATGTCCTCCCCAAGACACACAGACTCTGGATATGTAAATGCCATGTTAGCAATAGACTGAATCACACTATTGGGACACAAACTCTTAGATGCTAATATCATCACCTCCCGCCACCTGTTTGTATCTTGTAAATGAGTCTAGTCTGGCTTGACACAGATTCTAAAGAGTATTTCATCTATTGTTGTTTTGTTGTTTGTGCTAATTAACCTGCAATTGAATTGTTAGTGAGCTAGGAGCCGAAAAGTCTTATCCCTCAGTCAACTAGTCTGAGTGTTGATTTAGATAATTAGCTCATGCTAATTAGGTTAGGTTTTAGTCTTCTACTGTATTATAAATACTTGGCATTTTGGTTCTAATAAATGAGTCCATGTTAGCACTAAGCAAGTCTCATCTTGTTTTGTGCTTGTAAGTGGTTGGAATATCTGATATCTATATTCAGGACTTAGGAAGTGGTATACTGACGGAAGCACTCAATCGGAGTGTGGGATCGGTTCCGTCACATTGTTGGCAAGCAGTGGGACATTTCCTGCAGTCTGGAACATCCAAACCTCCACCTGGATCCAAGGTAGATAGCAGGAGAGGAGGAGAGGTACAGATACCAGCCGCCATGGAAAAGGAATTCAGATGGAGGTTACGAGAGATGCAGCTACAGCACAGAGGACCAGTATCAGAGCAGGTCCTGCTGGGATGGTTTGATTCTATTCGCTGTGGACTCTGGAAGGAAGCTCAAGCCCGTGAGCAGCGCCACCAGGGAAAAGTTCTCCCCTCCAACCAGGAAAGGTACTGGTCGCAGTATGGATTGCGGGTGCGGTTTTTAGGAGAGCTGAATTAAGCAGGCTGGTCTGGGCAGAGATGAAGCTGGATGAGAGTTACAGAGCCCTCCGGTGGCATGTATCCCAAGCATATCCCTGGTTAGCAGATGACAGCCCAACGGAAGGCTTAAGCTACGGCGGCCTGGGACTGTTGTATTTGAAGCTGACAGGGGACTCTAACTTTGGGAGTGATTTGGAGTGGCAGTTGGATGAAATCATGGATTACAGAAAAGAGATACTGAACGTCTCGGAAGTGCACTGGGCACTGGAAGATATAGAGTTTCTGGCCGTTCAGGAATGGGAGCTGGAGATCGCCTACAGGCGGCTGCTAGACTCTGCTCAGTGCCAGGGCTGGGCTCCCTTTGCCTGGGAAATACCTGTTGACAACTCTGAAATCCTGGCTGAAGAGTCGGCAATGTGGCAGAGTAACAGTGTGCTTTGCCAACCTGCCCCCGCAGCTATGGACGCGGAGGTCTTATGGCGGATGCAGCAAGTGCTGACTGACCTTGATGATCCTGTTTCTGCATGGGATGATCTTGGATGGAGGAATGTGCATGTCCAGCAGCATGCCGGAGAACCGGCAGTGGAAAATCTGGAGATTGTTGTCCCCAAACCTGAAGTGCTGACAACAGGGCAGAGCTCTGCTAACCTCTGCTCAGCACCGATAGCATCTTCTGGGTTCCACGGACAGGAGATTGTGAAACTCTATCCCCTGACACCAGTTGCAGAGACAGGGGATTTGATAGACTTTTCTGCTGAGGAAGAAGAACCGGATGAGCCTCCAGCAGAAGAGCTGGTATTAGGGCCAAACTTTACTGTGCTCTGCCAAGCACCAACAGCAGTATCTCTGGAATTACAAGGAACTTCCCCAGCTGAAGCGCTGGTCACCGGACAGAGGGTCCAAGACCGACCTCTGCCCCACATCTGGGGCAGTTCCAGAGGTTCAGGGTGACAAGGTGGTGGTCACTTCCCAGCAGCAGGTCAGGATACAGGGGGAGAACGGAGAGGATGTGTTCGTCGTCCCTCCCCAACAGTCGGCCAGGGTGGAGGAAGCAGTCTTTCCTCTCCAGCAAAGATCCGTGCACCTGGAAGGCAGTGATAGAGAAATGTCATCCCAGCAGCCAGATGAGGGAACGGAAAAGGAATCAGCCGGCTCACCTTCCCCATGGCAGTTACACCATTTGGGTGTGGAGGAAGCCAGCCTCCTGCCACAACAGTTAACCAGAGCGGTGGATGTGGAGTCCCCAGCAGAAGTACTGGCAACAGGTCAGAGTGCTACCAACCTCTGCCCAGCACCGGCAACCGTGGAGTTACAAGAGACTCCTCCAGCTGAAGTGCTGGCCATCGAACAGAGGGTCCAAGACCTCTGCCCCACACCTGAAGTAGTTCTAGGGGCCCATGGTGAGAAGATGACGGTCACTCCCCAATTGTTAGCCAGAGTGGATGATGTGGGGCCCTCAGCTGAGCTGCTAACAGGGCAGAATGCTACTGGCCCCTACACAGAACTGCAGCTTGAGCTGATATCGGGGTATGGAACTTTGGTCTCCACTGACACAACGCCAGAAAATGGTGCGGCACTGAGACAGGAGGATGTCAGCCTAGCTTTGCAAGAACTGGGGGATTTTCACCTACCAAAAGTGGACGGGACTTCAGTCCCCACTTGTATACCCCAGGGATGCTGGGCAGTAGGCCCAGTTCCCCAACAGCATTACAGAGTGAGCCCAGTCACCCTGTCTTCTCTCCAGCATCTGAAAGGACTCCAGGGAGAAGGGCCAGTCCAGGCCTCTCCCCAGCGGTGGTCGTGTTCTCCGAGAGAGGCAGAGGTTGGCTGGGTAAGTAATGCTCTGCTTGGGACACTTTATCTGGGGTACTGTGTGGATACCAGCATTAGAAGACTGGAACCCCTGACTAACTTCGGAGTCAACCCGTCTGGGGTCTCCTCCTGTGTTAGCCTCCTGCCGAAAGGGGAGAAATGTGACAGACCTAGCTGGGACCGAGGCTCTTGGAGGGGATTGAATGTGAGCCTCTTGCCTTGTGATTATGGGCCCTCGCATTTGGGGGAACGGTGCTCTTTGTGAGCTGTATGCCTGGGGACCCCTGAGGTGGTGTTACTTGGATTCAGATCCATGTCCCCCCCAAGACACACAGACTCTGGATATGTAAATGCCATGTTAGCAATAGACTGAATCACACTATTGGGACACAAACTCTTAGCCCTTGTACACACAGTCGGAAATTCCGACGAAATGTGTCCGATCAGACCGTATTGTCGGATAATCCGACTATGTGTGGTCTCCATCAGACTGTTTCTGTCGGAATATCCAACGGACCAAGTTTTCCAACTTGTCTATAAAATTTTCCGACAACATGCTCCGATCGGACATACTCCGATCATGTGTAGCCTACTCCGACGGACAAAGTGCCACGCATTCTCAGATCAAATTCCTAGACCAAAGCTATTGGCTACTAGCCTGAACGTAGACTCATCGTAACATAATAACGTCATCATAATGTAAATGAGTCTAGTCTGGCTTGACACAGATTCTAAAGAGTATTTCACCTACTGTTGTTTTGTTGTTTGTGCTAATTAACCTGCAATTGAATTGTTAGTGAGCTAGGAGCCGAAAAGTCGTATCCCTCAGTCAACTAGTCTGAGTGTTGATTTAGATAATTAGCTCATGCTAATTAGGTTAGGTTTTAGTCTTCTACTGTATTATAAATACTTGGCATTTTGGTTCTAATAAATGAGTCCATGTTAGCACTAAGCAAGTCTCGTCTTGTTTTGTGCTTGTGAGTGGTTGGAATATCTGATATCTATATTCAGGACTTAGGAAGTGGTATACTAACTGAAGCACTCAATCGGAGTGCAGGATCGGTTCCGTCACATAGAATATGTTTTACATTTTCCCGCCGAAAATCCATTTGTGTGTATGCTAATCCGACGGACAAACATCAACGCTAGGGCAGATATTGGCTACTGGCTATGAACTTCCTTATTCTAGTTCAGTCGTACGTCATCACGTTTGAATCCGTCGGACTTTGGTGTGATTGTGTGTGTCCAAGTCCGTTCATTCAGAAAGTCCACCGGAACTCCGCCAAAAGTCCTTCGGGAAGACTGTCGGACCTAGTCCGTCGAAAAGTCTGGTCGTGTGTACACGGCATTACATTGTGGGTGGTGCCGAGCCTGGTGCAGGCATTTCCTATAGCAATCAGATGGCAGCCAAATGTAGTATAGCAGTACACAGATTGCAAAATGTGCACCTTATTATGTAAAGTTATACTGAGGTATTCTGTAGCAACAAAGCTGCTGCCTCATGCAGATAAACATCAGTCCAGCACCACTAATGTCTGTTTATTACTGTGAATAAATACTGTATCTATGAGCCAGCCTCTGTGAATGTCCCAGATGTGCAGTGGACAGGGGCGTAACTATAGGGGGTGCAGCAGTCGCGACCGCAACTGGGCCCTGTGCTGCAGGGGGCCCATGCAGCCCCCTCTTTATATGGCCGGTAACAGCATAGGCAGCTAGGGGTACCAGTGCACCATGCACACGGGTGGCTGGAGGTGGAGGGTGACTAGCAGAGCTCCATGCTCAACTATCGCACTGGCTGCTCTTTAGTTGTGCATTCCCCGCGTGACCTGTGTTCTCGGCTGGCTCCTCAGAGTACCCCTCTCCTTCTCCATGCATTGCCGCTCAGTCCGATGTCTGTTCTCCCCAGCCAGAGTCCCGCCTCTCCCCCCCCGAGTCCGGCCCACACTGGACTGCATACTTCTCCCGGGTAAACAAACTTTAGGCACACAGATGCAGTGCAGCCCTATGAGAGCTGGCTCCCTGGAGGACACTGCAGGCTTGTCTGCCAGCCCCCCTCCTCCCCCGTCATACACAGATGATGAAAGGTCTTTCTGGGAGATATGCTGATCACCCGTCCAGCATACTGGATGGAGCCCAGGCCAACATGGATGAGTGTGCGGCCTGCAGCTTGGTTATGGTGAGTGAGAGGACCCCATCCCCCACACACCATTACTTACCCCCTCCATCTCCCCCCGGGGATAGGGGCCCCTTCTGACATGGGGACAGGGACCCCATCTACCCTGGGGACAGGGACCCCTTCTCACCTGGGGGCAGTAACTTCTTCTGCCCTGGAGAAAAGGACCTCATCTCTTCTGGGGATGGGGACCCTATCCTGCCTAGGGACAGTCCCCCAATGGGGCACCTAAAAATAAAAATAAACTAATAAAAAAAACTACTGATGCCAGTGGTGGAACTACAGGGCTCACAAAGGTCATACCTGTGACCATGCCCTGGAGTTCCACCACCGGACTCGGAGGGAAGGGCCCTGGCTGGGGTTCAGGGGGGCCCTTCATGGTTTCTTGCATCGGGCCCTGAAGGTTCTAGTTACGCCACTGGCAGTGGATATCAGTTGCTGTGGATCAGTCTGTATTTTAATGTATGATGATATAACACTTCTTCCGAAGCAGCTGGTACATTCAGCAAAACTGGTCGGGAGAGGATCCTGGGGTCCTGACTGCCCACTATGATATAGTGAAGATTTATTATGGACTGATGCTTTCATCTGATGGATAAGTACCTTAACCAGGTGAATCCTTTGGCAGCTGGATTGTTTGGGTCATCCTGCACTGCATCTGTTATGACAAACCCTGTGCCTGGACCCACGTGATACCAATACACCTAAAAACTGTTTAAATGGTCTTCATTTAAAAGCAAATTCCTGTGGGAAAAGGGTAGGTTAGAGGAACAAATAGCAGAACCACACTTGCAAAAAACATTTTATGCATGGTACCATGAACATCTATTGTCGTTCCTAACAGCCACCTCAGAGTTTAAAAATTATAAGCACACAAGGCCAAGGAAAGAATGAAACTGACACATACACAAAAGGTAATTACTTTCAGCACAGTAGAGCAGTTTAAATGTCTACAGCAATAATGGTAAAGCCTACCTTAACTTGTAAGGCAGAGGTAGGCAACCCCTGCCACTGGTGCCACAAGCGGCACCCGAAGCCTGTTTTGCTGGCACTATAGTCCCTCACCATCAGCAGAACGCCACAGGGAAGTGTCAGTGAGACACTAATGCATTCCAACTTCAGAGTTTTTCATGCAGTACCTGCCCCCACATAGTAAAAGATGGGAAACATTGTTTGGTTCTCTAACTTTGCTGCAGATGCAATCGCCAGCTTTTGTGATGGGAAGAGATTGGGTGCAGTTCTGCTAAGGGGGGAGGGGGTGGTCCCTGTTTTCAGGAAGAGAATGACTGTCATTGGCCACTGATAAAGCCAATTACAGTCCTGATAGCCCCGTCCACCATCTGGAGCCACTACCATTCTCAGAAAGAAGGAATTTCACTGTGATTGAGAAAACCACAGTCAGGTGACAGTTTGTGGATTTACTGTTGAGCTTCTGGGAACTTTGTTGAAATTATTCCTGAACCTTTTTGGTCACTTACTATTGAACCCCTGCACTCTGTGTCCCTTTAAGCCACAGCCAGTATTCAGCGTAATGAAAATCACACCCAACCACTTTTTCTCAGCTACGGGGGCCCAAAGTATAATCCTGCACATGGCCCACTGCTTTCAGAAAATGCTTCTGACCTGAGCTTATCATTGCTCATCCATTCCAGACATCACATACATCACATATAAGCATGTGGGTTGGATGCGAGAGATGGTTCAGCAGGAAGAGTGTGCCAGGACAGGTAGGTGTTTCTCATCTCTGCTTCTTTTTACCACTCTGCATATCACACATATCATAGATGAGTAGAGGGTACAGCGGAGGAGAAGATGAGCAGGAGGGTACAGCGGTGGGGAAAATGAACAGGAGGGATTCAGGGGTGGGATAGATGAGCAGGAGGATACAGCAGTGGGGCAGATGTGCAGGGAGGTACAGTGGTGGAAGAGATGAGAAGGGGCTTCAGCGGTGGGACAGAAGGAGGGTACAGTGATGGGGCAGATGAGCAGGGTATTACAGTGGTGGGACAGATGATCTGGGGGGCTCAGTGTTGGGCCAGATGAGAAAGGGGATACAGTGGTGGGGCAGAGGAGAAAGGTTGTACACTGATGGAACAGATGAGCAGGGGGTTACAGCGGTGGGGCAGAGGAGCAGGGGGGTGCATAGGAGAAAGGAGGTACATCAGTGAAACACACGAGCAGAGGGTTATAGTGGTGGAGCAGAAGAGCAGGGGTAACAGAGGTGGGACAGATGTGCAGGAGGTACAGTTCTGGGGCAGATGAGAGGGGGGGGTTATGGTGGTGGGGCAGATGAGCAGATAAGTTCAGTGTTAGGACAGATGAGAAGATGGTTCAGTGGTGGAGCAGATGTGCATGGAGGTACAGTTGTGGGGCAGATGAGAATGGGGGAACATTGGTGGAACAGAAGAGCAGGGGGGTACAGTGATGGGGCAGATGAGAAGGGGTGACAGTGGTGGGACAGATGAGCAGGGGGGGTCAGTGGTGGGGCAGATGACAAAGGAGGTACATTGGTGGGGCAGATGAGCAGGGTGGTACGGTGGTGGGGCAGATGAGCAGGGGGGTTACAGTGGTGGAGCATATGAGAAGGGGGTACAGTGGTGGGGTAGATGAGCAGGGGGGTACAGTGGTGGGGAGAATGAGCAGGGGGTACAGTGGTGGGACAGATATACAGTGGTGGGGCAGATGTGCAGGGGGTTACAGTGGTGGGGCAGATGTGCAGGGGCTTACAGTGGTGGGGCAGATGTACAGTGGTGGCGCAGATGTGCAGGGGGTACAGTGATGGGGCAGATGTGCAGGGGTGGGGCAGATTTGCAGGGGGGACAGTGATCTGAGGTGTGAAGGCGCATGTATTGGGGCTGATCTGAGACGTGGGAGTGCAGGATGTTAATTTCTGACTACTAAAGTAGTTTACAGCATTTACAGTACTTTATAAAAAAAAAAATTTGTGATTGAGAGTGTGAAGTTGACATTTTTTGTTATAAAAAAAGGCTCAATTTCTTTGAAAAGATTTTTCGGCATACTCTGCTCAAACGGTTGCCTACCCCTGATGTAAGGCATAGCTCCCAACTGTCCCTGATTTTGAGGGACTGTCCCTGATCTGGAACAAAGTCCCTCTGTCTCTCTTTCCCCCTCATTTGTCCCTCATTTTGGTCTGATCTCTATAGTTGTATTTGAAAGCTAAAAAGAGCTTTTTATAAAGGGTTTCCCAGTGCTTAATTGTTCACCCAATTCACCTAAATTGCTGCATTTGTCAATTTCAAAAGCCAATATAAAGGAATAGTAGTGGTAAAAAAAGCACTTGTGGGTTTAACTAGTTACTTTTTTTGGTATAATTCTCCTTTAACCACTTGCCGCACGCCCTATAGCATAATGACAGCGGCAAAGTGGTTTCAAAATCCTGACCGGACGTCATATGTCGTGATCAGGATTTTGGGCAATCGTTGCGGGGTGTCAGTCGGACACCCCGCAACTACAATCTCGGTAAAGAGTCTCCGACGGAGACTCTTTACCACATGATCAGCCATGTCCAATTACAGCTGATCACAGTGTAAATAGGAAGAGCTGGTGATCGGCTTTTCCTCACTCGCATCTGTCAGACGTGAGTAGAGGAGAGCCGATTGGCTGCTCCTCTGACGGGGGGGTCTGTGTTGATCGATTATCAGCGCAGCCCCCCCCCCAAGGATGCCCACACTGGACCACCAGGGACGCCACCAGACCACCAGGGATGCCCAGTACCAGGTATGCCACCCTAGACCACCAGGGATGCCAGTCAGTGCCCACAATGGATGCCAATCAGTGCACACAATGGATGTCAATCAGTGCCCACAATGGATGAAAATCAGTGCCCACAATGGGCATCACTGATTGGCATGCATTGTTTGGCACTGATTGACATCCATCAGTACAATATAATACAATACAATGCCGCCTATCAGTGCCCATCCGTGCCGCCTATCAGTGCCCATCTGTGCCGCCTATCAGTGCCCATCCATGCCACCTATCAGTGCCCATCTGTGCCACCTATCAGTGCCCATCCATGCTCATCCATGCCACCTATCCATGCCCATCTGTGCCGCCTATCCATGCCCACCCATGCCGCCTATCCATGCCAATCCATGCCAGCTATCAGTGCCAATTTGTGCCACCTATCAGTGCCCATCTGTGTCGCCCATCAGTGCCACCTATGAGTGCCCATCAGTGCCGCCTATCAGTGCCACATATCAGTGCCCATTAATGCCACCTCATCAGTGCCACCTCATTGGTGCCCATCAGTGCCCGTCAGTGCAGCCCCATCAGTGAAGGAGAAAATGTACTTATTTACAAAGTTTTGAAACTGAAACAAAAAAAGCATAAACATTTTTTTCAAAAATTTTGGTATTTTTTTATTTGTTTAGCAAAAAATAAAAACCGTAGAGATGATCAAATACCACCAAAAGAAAGCTCTATTTGTGGGGAAAAAGTTATAACAATTTCATGTGGGTACAGTGTTGTATGACCGTGCAATTGTCATGCAAAATGCGACAGCGCTGAAAGCTCAAAATTGGTCTGGGCAGGAAGGTGTTTAAGTGCCCTGTATTGAAGTGGTTAAGGGGGTGTGGCAGGGTGTGTCTCTTATGTCTGCATACATTTGCTAATAGGTGTCCCTCGATCCCATCTCAAAAATTTGAGAGGTGTGCTGTAAGGCCTAGTATCTTGCCAGTAAACCTGAACTTAGTCCTGCCAGTGTTAGGGTGCTGATCTTCTGGTGGCGTCCTCAATTTCATTTACTTGTACAAAGACTCAAGTAGCCAAAAGGCCTCTCACCAAAGAAATCAGTTCTGCTTGGCCTCTTGATAGCTAGGCAAAAGGTCTCCACATCAGAATCAAGCGGCAGGAATAGGTCCTCTGTGTGAAAATCAGGATAAGCAGTTGTCTCTCTCACTGGATTTGGAACAGCAGTTTAGTCCCCTCTGGATAGCTTAGCACATCAGTCCTGCACAGCACTCAGCAGCAGTAGCACAGCAACATGCGACTCTCAGCATAGTCTCTCTCACAGCAGCAGCATAGCACATGGTCTTGGTCCACCACAGTCCCAGCAACAACAGACAGCCTCTAACAGCTGTAATAGCATTTGCAGCATCAGTAGCAGGCCCAAGCCTCTGTTAGTCTCCCAGCTCCAGCTCACAGTTCATGGCAGCCCCAAGTTCTATGCACAGGCTCCAAGCTCAGCAGCACTCCAGGCACATACCTGATTCAACCCTTTCTGTGAACAGAAAAACAAAGTCCCTCCTGGTGCAAATTCTTGCTCTCTACATGGGTCTCAGTCACTCTGTGTCCCCCAGTCCTAAACCCGCTCCCTGCGCTCACTCTAACTCCAAGTACACACATGCAGCACACCCCCCACAGAAGCCGCTAGTTTGGTACTCCCTCCGGAGTTATTCTTCTTTCACTGAACTGAGTGGTGTAATACTTCGACCACTTTGACACACCAGTTGCACAAAGTAACCACACCAGTTTTAAATATCCTTGAGTATATTGAAGGTAAGTCAACAAAGACAAAGTTATACAACTATAATCACAACCTTGTAATAATTTGCTACTATGCAATACAGTCACAAAACAGACTGGAGATTTGTGGAGATTTTTGTTTAGTAAAGGTGATTGGGCCCAGATTCCACCACATTTACAACTTGTAGCAGGGCCATCTGAGTCCAAACAGAGTAGCTGAAACAATGTAAAATGAATATATCATTTTATATTGTTTTGTAAAAAGTGTTAGTGGCCCCGTGCTTATGGAGGAATGGACAAGAAGGAGAACTGCTGCCTCTACCAGTACAACCACATACCGTAAGTGGAATGTAAAAGTAAATGTGTGAATAGGAAAAGGTAAAAATTGCACTGTTCTAGGGTGCAATGTTACATGGCCCTGTGTGACTTTCAAGAGATCCCGATGTAATAATACAAAAATGTAATTAAAATAAAAACAGAAACAAAAACAAATTGTCTTGTGCTTAGTGTGAACCAAATGTGTGCAAATGCTACCAATTCACTTGTGCAGCGATATTGTATACTCCTATTTAAAGTGACAATTGCTCTGCTAAATGTAGCCTCAGTGTAGATAATAAAGGTCAAATTCATATGCAAAGAAATGGGGGTTAGGTGGGGCAACTGATGGAGAGTAACTCTTAAAGAGCAAGTAAACCCTGATGGGTTTACTTCCTCTTTGATTCCCTGCAAAGATAAAGCATAATGGACTACTATGCATCGCATAGTAGTCCATTATGTGTCACTTACTTGACACAGGAGCCAGCGAAGTCACCGCTGTCATCTTGTGTATGGAGCCTCTATCTTCTCGGAGGGTCTCGCTGCTCCAGCGCTGTCATTCGGCGAAGCCGCGATGATGTCACTCCCGCGCATGTGCATGGGAGCCGTCACTCGCGGCATATCGCCGTTGACAGCAGCGCGCTCAGTGCACCTGCGCGCCGTTGTCTACAGTGCATGCGCCATAGACAGCGGTGCCTGTGTTTTGGCAAATATCTCCTAAACCGTGTAGGTTTAGGAGATATTTCTTGGACCTACAGGTAAGCCGTAATCTAGGCTTACCTGTAGGTCAAAGTGGTTTGTAAGGGTTTACATTTTTGATATTTCTTTGTAATATATTATCTACCATTTCATGCATCTGATACGTATGTTTATTTCATGTGGTACCCCACATATACTATTGTTATTGTTATTCTTTCCCTGTTTCCCCACCCATCCCAGTTTTTGCCAGGACATTCGCTCTCAGGCTTGAGAGCTCAAATTATTTCTGGGATGTAGTTTTGTTGGCAGGGGGAGGATGTTGCACCCTGATATTTAGGCAGGGTTGCTCCTAAATTTACCTTCCAGGTTTAGTTACCCTGGCTCATTGTTAGAGGACAATTGATTTCACTCTAAGTCTAGAATTGCTGCACTTCTCTCTTCTGGCGCTAGGTGGCCGGGTACCTGGTGGGATTGGATAAAACAAGGGCAAAGCAAGGACAGATTAGGAGTATATGGGTTATCTCATCTAAGGGATTTTCGTGAATCCCTTGGCCTGCTAGGAGAACCTATATATTTGGGTGGAGTCAAGTGATCAGTGTTCTGTGCCACCTGGACCACTGTCTGGGTGGACGTGTTTGTACTGCCCAGGCTGCTAGGCCGGAGTTTGGGCCTATCCTGGGCACATCTGGCTGCTAGGCTGTCTGAGGGCCTATCCAGAAGAGCAGCACAGGGTTTGCGGCTTACAGTCCAAACAGAAGTGCCGGAGAGCCTGTCGTGGTCGGAGCTAGAGGGGAAGCTGTCCCCACTAAGGGACCATACACCTTATTAACAGTGACTACAGTGAGTAGCTGAATGAAGTACTGGATCAGTTTTCTTGCCAGCAGTGAAGAATCAGGAAACTTCAGCAGGTGTCAAGCCAGGGACCCAGCCAGCGGAGGTGACACTTGCAGAGCAGCCTTCTGTGTAAAGCCAGGGACTGAGCAGACCAGTGGGGTGAAGCTTGAGAAGTATCTGGAGTGCCAAGCTAGAGACCCAGCAGAGAAGCAGGGGTGACGCTTCAGGAAGATACTACAGTGAAGATTGGAGGAGCTCAAGGGGTTCAGTGGCAGTGAATCATGTAGTCTAGTAAGAGAGACTGGTAGCTCAGTGGGTTAAAGAACTACAAGAAGTGATTGTAGTGGAAATGAAGGAACTGTTACATCCCGTGTTAGAAACTGTTAAAGACTGTTACCATAGGAGACAGCATTACTACACTTGCAGATGTGGTGTCTTGCTGGATGCCTTTCCCTGCATGGCTGTCTACCTGTAGAAGTCTCGGAGTCTGCCAAATTAACATTGCAACTGCCTAAGGGTGTCCTGGCCCTGATCCTCTCTCCCAAATTTCTGTTCAAGAGAAGTAAAATCTCTTTGCATTCAAGAAGTGTCTGCCGCCCATGAATCTACTTTACACTACACCCACTATGCCTTACAACCCACTCTATATGGAGGGATGTCAGTAGCTCTTGGCTTTGGAGGTTCTCATTAGACCGAAGGAGACCTGGGACCTTGCTACATTTGTGTCTGCAGAGAGCTGTTACATCATCATTTATTAACATATAGACTGATGGTAATTAACTATCAGCCACTGCACAACTGGGACTTCCAGAAGTTGGGTCGCAGCTATTTTTTGCACCCTGCTAAACAGACATTAGTGATGCTGAATTGATGTATATCTATATGAAACTGCAGCACTGCTGCTATGGGAGACTGCAGTACAATCCTATATATGGATATTTTGATAGTTATTGATGCACCATACTGAATTGACATTGGTGGAACTGGACTGATATAGATTGATGAGACTGCAGCACTGTTGCTATGGGAAACTATAGCACAAAATTGTGGACAGTTTTTCAATATCAAACTGGGATACTTATGGAAGCCAGTGCTACAGTTGTTTAACAGTCACAAGCAGTGCTTGACTGATATACATTTTTGCTATGGGAGACATCAACATTTTAGATTGTGGACATTTTGCAATCTGTTCACAGACACAATGCTTGTGGTTGCCATCTGGTTGCTAGACAAAACAGTGGAACCATCAAAATGTGACACATACATGGATTGGCTTTGTACACTCTTCGGTACTCTTTCATAGTGCTTACGTACACTAGTGATACATCTGCTGACATATATTGTGGACTCTTTAGTACTGGGAAATAACAAGTTAAGATAACATTTTTAATTACATCATTTGTGCTCAAATTTTATCATCAGTGGACACACATTTAGTCACAGGAAGCTGGTCCCCGGTTGAGCCGTACCAATTTTGAGAATGCGCAGCTATGGTATCAACAGTCAGTCTTAAAACCGGTGTATTTCTCCAGCCAGGAGATCACTTCTTGTCTTCAACTGAGGATTCCAACTTATGTGAAAATATTGGTAATAACCATCCACCTTCCTGTTTGACACTGAAATGGATATTGTCCTCCTCTTGCGGTGTTCGTGCTTTTTCATATATATGCAATTGGGTTATATTGTAATTTGGTTTGCAGCTGCACACCTTGTTAATAACCAATGTCAATAACCACATGCAATACAATGTATATATCATACTAAAAAAAGATAGAATATATCCCTACTTCACATTTTAAAGTGATTGCAAGGGCTCAAATCTTTTTTTTTATATAAAAATAACAAACATGTTATACTTACCTGCTCTGTACAAGGGTTTTGCACAGAGCAGCCCTGATCCTCCTCATCTGGGGTGACCTGTCGGCGCTCCAGACCCCTCTTCTTCATTGGGTGCCCCGCGGAGAGCTGCTTTCCATGGGGGCACTCGTGCAGGTGCACTTCTGAGTCCCCCTGCTGTGTCCATTAACACAGGCAGCAGGACTTGTCCCCACCCCCAACTCCTGTGTTACTGGATTTGATTGACAGCAGCAGGAGACAATGGCTCCTGCTGCTATCAGTCTATCCAATGAGGACATAGACAGTGGCTGGAGCTGCTAGGCTCGTTCACATTGCTGGAACAAATGGGTTCAGGTAAGAAAAATGGGGGTTGTAGGGGGCAGCTGCAGCAAAGGTTCTTCACCTTAAGGTGCATCAAAGAGGGATTCCACCAAAAAAAAAAAATATTAAAAGCCAGCAGCTATAAATACTACAGCTGCTGACTTTTAATAAATGGACACTCACCTGTCCCGGGTTCCAGCGATGCCGGCAGCCGAGGCCGATCGATCGCTCGGCCCTCGGCTGCTGCCGCCACCATTCTAGGTGAGGGAATCAGGAAGTGAAGTGAATCGGCTTCACTTCCCGATTCCCTACTGCGCATGCGCGAGTCGCACAGCGCAATAGGAATTCTCCGCGCTGTCTCTGAGACCCGTGTGTGTCCCAGCAGACAGCGCGGCAGGACAGGAAATGGCGTAGACTCCCACGGGAGTCTATGCCCGGAAGTGGGTGTAAATACCTGTCTTTGACAGGTATCTCCACCCCCCTCCCCCTTGAAAGGTGCCGATTGTGACACCGGAGGGGGGGGAGGGTTCCGATCAGCGGAGGTTCCACTTTAGGGTGGAACCCCGCTTTAAGGTGAAAAACCTGAAGACTTTACAATTCCTTTAAATAATAAAAAATGCGCCAAACATAAAAATGCACAGACTAATTGTTTTTTAACTATCACATAAACCCCAAATAAGGCAGCTGCAGTATTACCCCCCCCCCCCATCAATATCAATCACCACTATGCACCACTATAAATAAATTGAATCACATCAAACTCATCAAACAAAATCATTCATTGAATAAATGAACATCCAATCTGCACCCAATCTTCACTCAGTGTGCTTGATGATTTTTGTTTCACACTTTAAATCTGTGTAGCTAAACTTCACCCAAAGGGGGAAGTTCCACTCTTGCTCCTCCTCCCATCCATCTCTTTCACATTTGGCACATCATTTTTGGGCTCAGATCGCCTAGGCAATCCAAGTGGTAGTTCTTTTCCCCCCGCTCCCTCCCAGTCTTCTGGGGCACATCACAGGTCCCAGAAGACTGTGGGATCATTCAGATAGTACAGCGCGGCTTGCGCATGCGCAGTGAGCAGCCATCTGTGAAGCCGCAAGCAGTCACAGGCGGCTGCCCACAGTTAATATGACAGCACCAGGGACTGAAGACGGTGAAGAAACCTGTGGGCAGGGCTTTGCCACACAAGCTGGGGACACTAGAACTACACTCTGTAACTATCTTGGTTCTAGGCAGGAGTTTGCTTTAATGCCAAAATCAGCAATAAGGCATAACTCCAGACTTAGAAGCAAGCCACCCTTAGCACAGTTAACCCTCTCTTACCTTATGGCTAACTGGCTGTATTGTTAACACTAATCACCACAAACACTACCACAGTTAGAGAACACCAACTCCCAGCCCAGGTGCACAGCATTTGGCACCAGTACTGCAGAACCAGGCCTCCATCAATCCATCAATACCTGCCACTTCAATCTCAGTGATATGTCCACAGTTGCTAACTGATACAGGATATGAACCTCACTCTGTGACTACATGCTAGCTCTCTCTCTCTCTCTCTCTCTCTCTCTCTCTCTCTCTCTCTCTCTCTCTCTCTCTCAGGAGCCTCTTGGCATCTCTCCCATGACTCCTAGGCTAGGTCCCTAGGTATTCTGTGCCACAGGTCCAGGCTCAAAAGGTAAGAAATAAACTGCTAGTGAAGGGGACAGAACAACACTTCTTCACTACCAGAGTAGCCATCACCCTATGCCAAGTCACCCATTCCCTGGCTGGTTGGCTTATTAACAACCTCACTTCCTTCAAAGACCAATTTTCAGCTTTCAGTACTCTCACACTTTCAATGACAACTACTCAGTCACCTATCATACAATAGGTATGAAATGAAACGCTACGTATCATTGAAAATGTATCAATCCTAACTTACTGACCGTATGGCTCATTTCTTGAAGCCCTAAAAGGTCAGGACAGTACACATACCCCTAAATGACCCATTTTTGTAAAGATGACAGTCCAAGTTACTTAGTAAGAGGCATAGTGAGTTTTTTAAAGTTAAATTTTTTTGCCAACTATAGTTTGCATAATGAAGAATATTATTTTTTTCCACAAAATTGTCATATTAACAAGTTATTTCTCACACCTGGCATAGATAAACTTGCAATTACACCCCAAAATACATTCTACTACTCCTCCTGAGTATGGCGATACCATATGTGTGAGACTTTTTCACACCCTGGCCACATAGAGAGGTCCAACATGCAGGGAGCACCATCAGGCGTTCTAGGAGCATAAATTACACATTTAGTTTCCTGACTACCTATCACATTTTTGAAGGCCCTGGAGCACCAGGACAATAAAAACATCCTCAAAATGACCCTAGTTTGGAAAGCAAACACCCCAATTTATATTCTAGGAGGCATAATGAGTTTTTTGAAAATGTCATTTTTTTTCCACAAGTTTTTGGAAAATGTGGAAAGAAAATGAAAACTTTTTTTTTTTTTTTACACAAAGTTGTCAATTCATAAGATATTTCTAACACATAGCATGTACATAGCAAAAATGACACCCCAAAATACATTCTGCTACTCCTGAGTATGGCGATACCATGTGTGTGAGACTTTTACACAGCCTGGCCACATAGAGAGGCCCAACATCCAAGTAACACCGTCAAGCATTCTAAAGGCATAAATTACACATTTAATTTCCTGGGTACCTATCACAATTTTGAAGACCCTGGAGCACCAGGTCAATGGAAGTAGATGTGGCAGATGATCATGGACAGATGTGCCAAATGATCACGGACAGATGTGCACCAGATGATCATGGACAGATGTGTGCAGATGATCAAAGATAGATTTACGCCAGATGATCACAGACAGATGTGACAGATGATCATGCACAGATGTGCCAGATGATCACTGACAGATGTGCCTGATGATCATGGACGAATGTTACAGATGATCACGAACAGATGTGACAGATGATCACAGACATATGTTCAGTGGGACAGATGTTTACTGGGACACATGTTCAGTGGGACAGATGTGGCCAGATGTTCAGTGGGGCAGATGCTTACTGGGACAGATGTTTCCTGGGACAGATGTTTACTGGGACAGATGTGGGTGTCAGGGCTGGGTTCAACCCTTCCATCTCTGAGCTGGCCACTCAGCTGACGGCTAATTGCCAGCTCCTAGCTCTCCACAGTCACTCACCTGTTGATAATATCCGACTCTTCAGTCCTGCCTACTTAAGCCATCCAGCCCAGCCCTCTTCAGTCCTGCCTACTTAAGCCATCCAGCCCAGATGATCTCTGCCTTCGCCTTGGTCAACATCACAGAGACGATCTCCTGCGTTCCTCTTAAAGACTTGCTTGGCTGACATTCTTTCTGGCTCCAGATCCTGCTTGCTGTTCCACTACGCTGTTCCCTGGCTTCCTGAATTTGTGGCTCGTCTGACTATCCGTTTCGGTTACCGAAATTTGGCTATGTTTTGACTATGTTTGTTCTATTTGCTTTTATTATTAAACAACAGATGTGCACCAGATGATCACGGACAGATGTCCCAGATGATCACGGACAGATATGTGCAGATGATCAAAGACAGATTTATGCCAGATGATCACAGACAGACGTGACAGATGATCACACACAGATGTGCCAGATGATCATGGACAGATGTGCCCAATGATCATGGACAAATGTGACAGAGGATCATGGACAGATGTGACAGATGATCACGGACAGATGTGACAGATGATCACGGACAAACGTTCAGTGGGACAGATGTTTACTGGGACAGATGTTCATTGGGACAGATGTGGACAAATGTTCAGTGGGACAGATGTTTACTGGGACAGATGTGGGTGTCAGGGCTGGACTCAACCCTTCCTTCTCTGAGCTGGCCACTCAGCTGTCGGATAATTGCCAGCTCCTATCTCTCCACAGTCACTCACCTGTTGATGATATCCTGCTCGTCAGTCCTGCCTACTTAAGCTGTCCAGCCCAGATGATCTTTGCCTTCACCTTGGTCAAAATCACAGAGATGATCTCCTGCGTTCCTGTTAAAGACTTGCTTGACTGACATTCCTTCTGGCTCCAGAGCCTGCTTGCTGTTCCATTACACTGTTCCCTGGCTTCCTGACTTTCTGGCTTGTCTGACTATCCATTTTGGTTACCGAACTTTGGCTATGTTTGTTCTATTTGCTTTTATTATTAAACAAGTATGATGTAACTGTACTTCTGTCTCGGTCTGCTTCATGGTTTCTGACAGTGGGACAGATGTGTGACCGGTGTTGGTGTTTTTCACAGTTTGGGAACACTAGCTGGGTGATCAGTGTCTACAAACCTGTAAAAAAACAGCTCATACACACTGATCTCCTGCTTGCAGATCCACTCTCCTTCTCACTGACTCTGTGTGAGGAGAAGCAGAGCTGATCGCCTGGGCAACAGCTCTTTGTTTACTACATGTCGGCTGTAATTGTACACAGCCGTCATGTGATCAGGAGGGCCAATCACAGAGCCCTCCTGCTGAGCTACGTTGCCCTGTCTCTGGGGGAAATGGGCACATTGGGATCACACATCCTGTAGCATAACGTCCTACAGCTTGCTATTATTTTAAGCAGCTCCCTTTAGGGCACTGAAGGGCCCCTTTTTATGTGGATCAATTGCCCAGGTCCACTACACATCTACATTGTAACAGTTTCACAGGAAAGACAGCAGACTTGACCCAGACAACCACAGAACACAACTCAGCACAGAAAAAAACATAAAAGTGGTTCTAAAGGCATAAGGTATTTTATCTTAATGCAGTCCAGCGATGTTGCACAAGAGACTCCCTCCTCATTGACTGAAACAGCAGCGGGCACCATTGGCTCCAGCTGCTGTCAATCAAAATCAGTGAGCCAATGAGGGGAGAGAGGAGGCGTGAATGGACAAGCCTCATGGCAAACTGCTTCCTGTGGGGACACTCAGCAGAAGGGAGGGGCCAGGAGCGCCGGAAAGGGACTTAAAGTGGAGGGCCGCCCTGAAAAAAAAATACATTAAAAATTAGAATTTTTTTTTTTAACTTACCAGAAATGCCTGTTGCTAGGCACATCATCCCAATCTGCCTCTTCCTCCTCCGCGGAGATCTTCTTTCTTCTCTCCTCTGTGCGGCGTCTTCTGGGTAATGGGTCCCTCTGTGTTCTGGG
This sequence comes from Lithobates pipiens, assembly GCF_037356315.1. Classification (NCBI taxonomy): domain Eukaryota; kingdom Metazoa; phylum Chordata; class Amphibia; order Anura; family Ranidae; genus Lithobates; species Lithobates pipiens. The sequence goes on along the minus strand of NW_027507785.1, from coordinate 171,151,609 downwards.
AACTGTGTGTCCCAGAACACAGCGCGTCTCATTCACAAAGCCCTGCGCGACTTGCGGATATGCAGTAGGAAACGGGCAGTGAAGCCGCAAGGCTCCACTGCCTGTTTCCCTTAGCCAAAATGGCGGCGCCGGGACCCGAGACCGAGCGACGGGTCAGCCTCGGTCGGCCGACATCGCAGGCGCCCTGGACAGGTAAGTGTGCTTATTAAAAGTCAGCAGCTACAGTGTTTGCAGCTGCTGACTTTTACATTTTTTTTTTAAAACCGGCCCTCCGGTTTTAAAAAAGCGGTCACTGCTCAGAGCAGGCACGAACGCCATGTTTGTTATTTTTAAACAAAAAAGGAGACTTTAGTATCACTTTAACCCTTCTGTAGGAACCTGCCAACGAACTGATCAGGTGAGAACAGCGCTAGAACCTGGGACAAGTGGAAGGCTGCTTATTAAGTGTCAGCCATTACAGTTTTTGTAGATGATGACTTCATTTTTCCACAGGTGACTGAAGAATTGCTTTCATCCAATAGTATAATACCATGCACACATTTATATTTATTAAAACATAAAGCTACGCACAAATTTAGAAAGGTATATAGCATATTTCAAAAGTCACTGCATCTCCAATAAATGAAGGCAGAGCCTTGAAACATTGCTGCGGAGACTAAGATTGTTTGTGTCCTTCCTGCACAGTCCCCAGCTTTCTGGAGTCTGGTTGTCTAGAAGTCACTTCCTGTGACATCATTTACGGTCCAGTTAACAGACTTTCTGGTTTGGAATTCACACTACTTGCCTTTGGCATTTTTTCCTCCTGGCTGGTCCATCCATCCTCCCCATCCTTTGTTCACCTAGTGGATACAGATGACATAAGACACAGAGTGCAGTGGTCAGGAGTGTATAACCCACACAATACAGGAGTCAAGAGTACGTAATACACAAAATGTTTGGGTCAGTCATTTGAAATAACCTCCTAGAACAAATCCTTTAACCCCCCCCCCCCCCCACATTCCACCTTATAGCACCCCCCCACCTAAATTATACCCCCTAGCACAAATCTTTTCTCCCCCAAATATCCCTTCCCAGCACAAATCAGCTCCTCCCAGCACAAATCTTCTCACTTTCCAAACCTGTTCCCTACCACAAATTCTCCACCTCTCAAATTTCACTTACCAGCATACATCCTCAAGTCCTCCCACCCAGAACAAATCATCTTCTTCCCCAAATATCCACCAAGAATTAATCCAATCACCCCAATCTAACCTCCCAGCACAAGTAATATTCTCACCAAATCCCTCCTCCTAGCACAAATCCTCCTCTCCAAACTCCCTCCTAGCACATGTCTTCCCTCCAATAAAAATCCTTTTATCCTAGCACAAATCCTCTCCTCCCTAAATTCACCCCTGTAACCCCACCCTTCCCCCCCATTCCACTTCCCAGTATTAATCCTTTCTCTTCCCACCTACCCCAGCACTAATCCTCTCCTCCCAGCATAAGCCCTCCCCACCCTTAACCCCCTCTCCAGCACAAATCCTCTCACCTCTGAAACCTTCCCCCTAAGCATAAATCCCCCCCCTTCCTGCCTCCCCAGAAAAAGACTTCTCTTCCCCAAATCCATCCTCTCAACACAATTCATCCCCACTTATCCCAACATCTTAGCACAACCCTCCCATTTAATCCCCCTCCTAGCATTAATCCTCTCCCACCCCAAGCACAAACCCCTCAACACAATTCCTCTCACTAACACTACTATCTATGACACTTTTTAACTGTCAATGGTTAAGAAGCATCAGACGCCGCTGCCCACCACATCCTTAGCAACCAGTGATATAATTCTGTCCCATTTATTTAATGCCCATATAAACAAAGGGATGGGAAAAATGTGACATTACTGATTAAATATGGCCACATGGTAATGATATGACAATGATATGACTGTGCCCATATTTGGTGAAAGATGTCAAAAGGTAGACCCAACTTCTTCCTTTATTTTTAGCAGCGGGCCTGGGAAATGTCATTCAGTGCTAGTCAGCAACAAGATCTGATGTGTCCATCTGTCGGCTGAATTTTTCTCTTTTGGTCATTCATAATGATTGACGTGGATCTGCATTGTTAAATGACGTGATTGACAACGCATGTATAATGTTCAATATTGTTTGATTTTATTTTAGATTTTTTAACCACTCGAGCCCCGGAAGGATTTACCCACTTCCTGACCAGGCCATTTTTTGCGATATGGCACTGCGTTATTTTTGCTGGCAATTGCACGGTCACGCAACTCTGTACCCAAACAAAATTGATGTCCTTTTTTCCCACAAATAGAGCTTTCTTTTGGTGGTATTTGATCACCTCTGCGTTTTTTATTTTTTGCGTTATAAACATAAAAAGGCTGACAATCTTGAAAAAAAAAATATATTTTTTACTTTCTGCTATAAAACAGATCCAAAAAAAATATATAAATGAAAACAAATGTATTCATCAGTTTAGGCCAATATGTATTCTGCTACATATTTTTGGTAAAAAAAAAGGAATTCGCAATAAGTATATATTGATTGGTTTGCGCAAAAGTTATAGAGTCTACAAAATAGGGGAAAGATTTAGGGACTTTTTTTGTATTGTTTTTACTAGTAGTGCCGATGATCTGCAATTTTAAGCGGGACTGCGACATTCCGGTGGACAAATCTGACCCTAAGTGACACTTTTTTGTCACCAGTGTCACCAATACAGTGATCAGTGCTATAAAAATGCACTGATCACTGTATAAATGGCACCGGCAGGGAAGGGGTTAACACTAGTGGTGATCAAAGGGTTAAGTGTTCCCTAGGGAGGTGCTTTCTAACTGTCAGGGGAACAGACTGACTGGGAGTAGAGAGAGATCGCTGTTCCTGATCACTAGGAACAGCTGATCTCTCTCTCTTTCCTTGTTAGAATGGGGGTCCGCCTTGTTTAGATAGGCAGATCACGTTCTGCCTCTCTTCACCGCGATCACGGGTGGCCAGCAGACATCAAGTGAGCTCCAGGGCGAGCCTCCGGCGGTGGGCACACACCCGCATCAGTACGTGATTTGCGCAGCCGAGCCACCTTGCCACAGTATAACTGAGGTGGCTGGTCAGCAATGGGTTCAAGGACTGTGTGTCCATCTCACTTGTGCGATTTCCATTGCTACTGTGGGTTGCAACTTTGAATTTTGATGCGATTTTGGTTGAGTGAGACTTTGTTATGATTTTGGCTTTGACCAATGTGATCATTTTGTTTGTGCTCCACAAACCCACGAGATGTGCAGAATGGAAAAATTTTCAAAATTTTCAGAACAATTTGAATTTGAATTGGTCAAAAATGTATTTAACAAGGGGTCTCCTAGATCCCACACCCCCCCCCCCCCACTCCATGTGAATGGGTATGGGGTACATAGTACCATCCATTCATCCAAAAAAGTGTAAAAAGACACTGCACGAGTTTTTGACAAGTCCTTTATTAAAAAATGACAGCTCTTAAATAACTAAGGGGCAGGGCCACCTGGTGACATCAGTGTGACGGCATCGCACCTATGTGGACTGGGACTTATTTTTTGTCATAGCAAGCATAGAGACACTACACCATCCAGCATATATTTCCAATCTATAATATGCACCTAGGTAGTTTCCATGCATGCAATAATGTGTGTTATAATCTAGACTAGGGATGAGCTTCGTGTTCGAGTCGAACATACGTTCGACTCGAACATCGGCTGTTCGCCCGGCGAATTCCGAACGTTATGGGCCATTCGCGCCAAATTCGTGTGGCGCTCACGGCCCACAATGCACTGCGTAATCGCAGTGCATTGCTGGCTCATGATTGGCCAAGCATGCACTGTGACCCCGCATGCTTGGCCAATCACAGCGCCAGCAGCAAGGAGAGCCATGATTGGCCACAGGCAGGATGTAGTACACGCCCCACACTATATAAGGCCGCCAGCGCGGCGGCCTAGTGTAGTGTGTTGGCGTCTGAAGCAGTTAGTGGGTGTTCTGTGTACCTTCAACACAGTACACACCGATCGTTTTCGGCCGATTTTCGATCTTGCTGTTGTGTAGTGGTTGTTGTCTGTGTGCCCTGACCGCAGTATACACCGCTATATTCACCTCACCTATATAGCTAGTGATCTATCTTTTATAATAGAGCTTGCAGTCAGTAGTGTTAGGAGCTTGTGAGTGCTGTCTGCGTGCTCTGTACCCAGTACACACCGCTATATCCACCTACATAGCTCTTCTCTATTTGAGCCCACTTGCCATCTGCAGGAGTTATTGGAAGTTGTGTGTGTCTCCAGCACAGCACAGTATACATCTGTATTAGGGATGAGCTTCGTGTTCGAGTCGAACGTACGTTCGACTCGAACATTGGCTGTTCGGCCGTTCGGCGAATTCCGAACGTTTGGGCAGTTTGCGTCAAAATTCGAGTGACGCACGCGCGGACCACAATGCACTGCGGTGGCGCAGTGCATTGCTGCCCCATGATTGGCCAAGCATGCACTGTGACCCCGCATGCTTGGCCAATCGCAGCGCCGGCAGCGAGGAGAGCCATGATTGGCCACAGGCATCCTGCCTGTGGCCAATCATAGCTCAGGCTGTGTAGTGCACGCCCCACACTATATAAGGCCGCCTCTGAGGCGGCCTCGTGTAGTGTGTTAGTTAGCATCTGAAGCAGTGGGTGTTCTGTGTACCTTCAACACAGTTACACACCAATCGTTTTTGGCTGATTTCCTATCTTGCTGCTGTGTAGTGGTTGTTGTCGGTGCCCTGACTGCAGTATACACCACTATATTCACCTCACCTATATAGCTAGTGATCTAGCTTTAACCACTTAACAACTGCCCATTGCCAATTAACGGCTTCAGGGCGGTTGTTTAACTCTGAGAGGCCGTTAATTAACGGCCTCCCAGAATTCTGCTCTCGCGCGCCCCCTGGGGCGCGCACTCGAGAGCATCCGTGACCGCCGGGTTCACAGGACCCGGCGCATCACGGATCACGGTAAACGTGATCGCTCCGTCAAATGACGGAGTGATCACTTGTAAACAAACCGGCGTCATGTTATGACGCCGGTTGCTCCCTCCCCTCTCTGTACCGATCGGTACAGCGGAGGGGAAAGAGATCGGTGTCAGCAGCGATGTGGGCTGCATCTGCAGTGCCCACATCGCTGCTCACCGAATTTAACCCCTCAATTCCCTGCCAATACTCTGCAATACCAGTGCATACTCTGCAGTACCCTGCCATTACTCTGCAGTACCCCGCCATTACTCTGCAGTGCAGTACCCTGCCATTACTCTGCAGTACCCTGCCATTACTCTGCAGTACCCCCCATTACTCTGCAGTACCCTGCCATTACTCTGCAGTACCCCCCATTACTCTGCAGTAACCCCCATTACTCTGCAGTAACCCCCATTACTCTGCAGTACCCCCCAATACTCTGCAGTACCCGCCATTACTCTGCAGTACCCGCCATTACTCTGCAGTACCCCCAATACTCTGCAGTACCCTGCCATTACTCTGTAGTACCCCCCAATACTCTGCAGTACCCTGCTATTACTCTGTAGTACCCCGCCAATACCCCGCCAATACTCTGTAATACCCTGCCATAAATTGCCATACCCAGCCATACTCGGAGATACCCAGCCATACTCGGTGATACCCTGAAATACCCAGCCATAGACGCCCCCCACCCCTCACCGCCCTCCGGTGCTTCTACCAACTCGCCAGTACGATCAAAGCCAGAATCTTTTTTTTTATTTTTTATTTCAGGCTTCCCAGCCTAGAGGTGAGATGTGGGGTCATATTGACCCCCCAGATTTCACTGTAAAGAGGACCTGTCACCCCATATTCCTATTACAAGGGATGTTTACATTTCTTGTAATAGGAATAAAAGTGATCAAAAATATATTTTTGGGGAAAAAAATGTCAAACTAAAATAAATAAAGTATAATGAACAATAAAAAAATAAAATAAAAATTAAAGCGCCCATGTCCCCATGTGCTCGCATGCGCCACACATGTGAGGTATCGCCGAGAATGTTAGAGCGAGAGCAATAATTCTAGTCCTAGACCTCCTCTGCAACTCAAAACATGTAACCAGTAAAAAAAAAATTAAAGCGTCGCCTATGGGGATTTTTTAAGTAGCGACGTTTGGCGCCATTCCACAGGCATGTGCAATTTTGAAGAGTGACATGTTTGATATCTATTTACTCAGCATAACTTCATCTTTCACTTTATGCAAACATTGGGCTAACTTTACTGTTTTTTTTGTTTGTTTTTTAAGCACAAAACTGTTTTTTCCCCCAAAAAAACGCGTTTGAAAAATTGCTGTGCAAATACCGTGTGAGATAAAAATTTACAACGACCACCATTGTATTCTCCAGGGTCTTTGCTAAAAAAAAAAATATATATAATGTTTTGGGGTTCTCTGTAATTTTCTAGCAAATAAATTATGATTTTTACATGTAGGAGAGAAATGTCAGAATTGGCCTGGGTGCTCCAGAACGCCTGATGGCGCTCCCTGCATGTTGGGCCTCTGTATGTGGCCACGCTGTGTAAAAGTCTCACACATGTGGTATCGCCGTACTCGGGAGTAATAGCAGAATGTGTTTTGGGGTGTAATTTGTGGTATGCATATGCTGTGTGTGTGAAATAACCTGATAATATGACAATTTTGTGGGAAAAAAAAAAAAAGGAAATAGGCCGTCAGTACTTCAGGTGTGATCAATTTTCAGATATTGGCACCATAGCTTGTGGACTCTATAACTTTCACAAAGACCAAATAATATCCACCAATTTGTACTTATTTTTACCAAAGATATGTAGTAGTATGAATTTTGGCCAAAATTTATGAAGAAAAAATGACTAATCTGCTAAATTTTATAACAGAAACAAAGAAAAATTCATTTTTTCGCAGAATTTTCGGTCTTTTTTCTTTTATAGCACAAAAAATAAAAAACTGAGAGGTGATTAAATACCACCAAAAGAAAGCTCTATTTGTGTGAAAAAAGGACAAACATTTCCTATAGGTCCAGTGTTGCATGACTGAGTAATTGTCATTCAAAATGTGAGGGCACCGAAAGCTGAAAATTGGTCTGGTTATTAAGGGTGTTTAAGTGCCCAGTGGTCAAGTGGTTAATAATAGAGCTTGCAGTCAGTAGTGTTAGGAGATAGTGCGTGCTGTCTGCGTGCTCTGTACCCAGTACATACCGCTATAATATAGGGCAGGCCCCTACTTTCAAGCATCCAACTTACAAACATCTCCTACTTGCAAACGCAAGGAGACAGCAGCAAGTGAGATGAAAAAAGATGGACGACAAAACAAATTATACAGGGGTGATAACCCTTCCCTATGTTTTCCAAAAAGCTTAAAAATCTTTTTTTGACTGGAGCTACACTTTAAAAATGCACCGGTTGAAAATGACAAACAGATTCAACTTAACACAACAAACCTACACAGTCCCTGTCTTGTTTGCACCGCCTGTATACTGCTGTTCTGAGTATATAGGGCCTGGGGGCCACACGCATTTCCTTTTTTTAATATGGGTACGGGGTTCCCCTTAATATGCGTACAAGACCCAAATAGGCTGGTAATGGGCAGGGAGGGCTACCCATGCCATGTTTCTCAATGATTTTCAACCATATTGCAGGAACCAGATATAACATTAAAACCGCAAGCAGTTTTAAATGGTGTTATTTCCGTTTAATGTCATTTTGTGCAGGGACTGTTCTAAACACGGGAAACACGTGGCACTTCACAGGCATACTACAGACACCCCCCAGGCACCATATTTAAAGGAATATTTCACCTTTTTTTTTTTCACTTTAATCATCATTAAAATCAGTGCTCCAGCCAAAACGGCAGATTTTAAAACTTTTTTTTGCAGTGACCCATGTCCCCTGAGGCAGGAGTCAGGTCCCCAAACCCTCTTTAGGACAGTATCTTGCATATTAAAAATAAAAGGGGTAGGTTGCGCTAAGGAACTTATGAGCGAATCCAAATTATAAAAACATATAGAATATAAAAGAAAATAAAAGAAAAAGGAAAATAGGTAAGAGCTGCCTCTATTACTATCCACCTGGTGGGGTGGAAAATGTTAGATAAAGAAGTGCTATGAATAGATCTGGCGCTATACCTGTGTGTCAGAAACTTAATTTGCTAAATTAAATTTAAAATTGTTACGTTAATCCGGTGTGTAAGTGTTAGTGTGCCATATATTAGTGTTGGGATAAAGTATAAAATGTAAACTGTAGGTGGGAAGTAAAAACTCAAAAATATATGTGTATAAATTGTTAAAAATTTACCAGCATGCTGGCTGGAAAAGTAAAATATTGTCTCAGGTGCGATAAACCTAAATAGGTGATTACCTTATACACTCTTAATCACATGAATACCTTAAACATGTGGACTACTTAATAAATCAGGTAAAAATTATACATGTAAATATGAACCATAAACATAATACAATTGTGCACAAATGTGACAAATAAAATCTATGCGTGCAATACTAAAATGTACAATAAATCTGTGATAAATATCAAATAAAATCTTTGCGTGCAATACTAAAATGTACAATAAATCTGTGATGAATATCAATACCCCACGTGAAACATGCCAAATATTGGGAGTGAAAAAAGAAAAAAATGAAAATGGAAATAAATTTAAAAGGAAGTGAATTCAAAATTCCAAAAATAAAATAAAATGAAAAATAAATTTTTTTTATAGATATTTGTCCCAAGAAATAAAAATATAAAAATGTATGCAAAGAGAAGAAAAAAGGAAAAAAAAGGAAAAAAAAGGGAAGCAAAAAAGCAGTCTCTAATGCAGTGCAATTAATGGGGGATTTCCCGTAGATGCAGGAGGGGATGTGATGGATCCAAAACAACTAATCTTCATGCATTGTGGGCACTTATAGGATGTACTCTCACCAGAAAAATAACCCCATCCGGGGTGGATCAGCCTTCACAGTATAAGCTACCGTGTCGCTCTCTGGCTTGCTTCAAATAGGCTGTTGAGGATCCCTCGTTATTTCCAGGTGGAGTGTGCCTCAGTATATGTATTGAAAGAGAGGACCATACATAGTGTGATACTGTATAAATCACTTTATTAAGAAAATACTAAAAATTACTCACACTTTTGAAAGAAGAAAATGGCTTGAATAAATGCAGTATAAAGGTGCAGTATGAAAGGTATGGAAGCTGCTGAGAGCGTTCCGTTCGTCTTCCACGTCGTAGTGTAAAGGTGCAGTGTGAAAGGTATGGAAGCTGCTGAGAGCGTTCCGTACGTCTTCCACGCCGACTGTATTGGAAGTGTGTATTCGATAGGCCACGCCTACACACTTCCAATACAGTCGGCGTGGAAGACGTACGGAACGCTCTCAGCAGCTTCCATACCTTTCACACTGCACCTTTACACTACGACGTGGAAGACGAACGGAACGCTCTCAGCAGCTTCCATACCTTTCATACTGCACCTTTATACTGCATTTATTCAAGCCATTTTCTTCTTTCAAAAGTGTGAGTAATTTTTAGTATTTTCTTAATAAAGTGATTTATACAGTATCACACTATGTATGGTCCTCTCTTTCAATACATATACTGAGGCACACTCCACCTGGAAATAACGAGGGATCCTCAACAGCCTATTTGAAGCAAGCCAGAGAGCGACACGGTAGCTTATACTGTGAAGGCTGATCCACCCCGGATGGGGTTATTTTTCTGGTGAGAGTACATCCTATAAGTGCCCACAATGCATGAAGATTAGTTGTTTTGGATCCATCACATCCCCTCCTGCATCTACGGGAAATCCCCCATTAATTGTACTGCATTAGAGACTGCTTTTTTGCTTCCCTTTTTTTTCCTTTTTTTTCCTTTTTTCTTCTCTTTGCATACATTTTTATATTTTTATTTCTTGGGACAAATATCTATAAAAAAAATTTATTTTTCATTTTATTTTATTTTTGGAATTTTGAATTCACTTCCTTTTAAATTTATTTCCATTTTCATTTTTTTCTTTTTTCACTCCCAATATTTGGCATGTTTCACGTGGGGTATTGATATTCATCACAGATTTATTGTACATTTTAGTATTGCACGCAAAGATTTTATTTGATATTTATCACAGATTTATTGTACATTTTAGTATTGCACGCATAGATTTTATTTGTCACATTTGTGCACAATTGTATTATGTTTATGGTTCATATTTACATGTATAATTTTTACCTGATTTATTAAGTAGTCCACATGTTTAAGGTATTCATGTGATTAAGAGTGTATAAGGTAATCACCTATTTAGGTTTATCTTGCATATTAGCCGTTAAAATTAGCACTTTCCATTTCGAACGTTCGAGTCCCATAGACTTCAATGGGGTTCTAACGTTCGTTTCGAACGCGGGGGTCGTTCGCAAGTTCTGGTGCGAACCGAACCGGGGGGTGTTCGGCTCATCCCTAATCTGTATATACCCCTTTATCTCTGGTGTTCTATAAAAAAGGCATCTGCAGGAGTTAGTGGGTTTTTTGTGCCTCCAGCACAATATACACCTGTATCTACCCTTTATTGCTGTTCTCTAATAGAGCCATCTGCAGGGCTTAGTGGGTATTGTGTGACTCAATTACAGTATACCCCTTTATCTCTGGTGTTCTATAATAAAGGCATCTGCAGGAGTTAGTGGGTGTTGTGTGACTCCAGCACAATATACACCTGTATCTACCGTTTATTGCTGTTCTCTAATAGAGCCATCTGCAGGGCTTAGTGGGTGTTGTGTGACTCCATTACACTGCTGTTTTACCCAACTCCCTTCAGGCCATTACCATGTCTGGAAGGCCAGCAAGGAGAGGCAGACAGGCGCGAGCCGATAAAAGAGGGCAAGCAGGCTCTGTGTCTAGAGACAACAGTGCTGGTCGTGGACGCGGTGTATTGTCATCAGCACGTGGCCATGGGACACGTTTGTCCTTCTTTTCGGCAGCTGGACATGTTGAACCGCAACATGCCAACGACTTGGTAGAGTGGATGACCAAGCCCTCTTCATCCTCCTCATCCTCTCTCACCCAGTCTCAGGGTACTAGCAAAGCAGCTGCCAACGCATCGTCTTCCCTCCTCTCAATGTCATCATCAGTGACTCCTTCCCTAGACCCACCACGTCCTCCTGAGGAGTCTCCTGAACTCTTAAGCCACGTACACACGGGCGGACTGTCTGGCCAACTAAGTCCATCAGACAATCCGACAGACAGTTCGTCCTACTTTCGAATGAACGGACTTGACCACACACGATGAACAAACAGTCCACTGAAAGCTTGCGTGATGACGTGTACAGCACGTACGACGGGACTAGAAATACGACGTCCAATACACTGCAATGCAACCTTTCGCCGTGTAAATCCTTTCTGAGCATGCGCCATACTTAGTCCGTCCAACTTGCCTACTCACGAGCGGACTGTCCGCTGAAACCAAAGTTGGACTTATTGGCTATCCAAATAAGCTTGTTTGGATTTAGCAGCGTGTGTTCGAAGAACAGGGGTATGGGGGGGGAGGAGGGGATAGCCCTATAGGGGCATTAGCGATAATTAGAGGGACAGATATGACTACGTCATTGGCGTTAAGTAGTTTCTTTGGAAGAAAAACTTGGTATTTATGGCTGATATGTATACTCCCTCTATGTACGTAAAATTATGTTTTATTTATGTATGTATAAGTTAAATCTCTTTTTCAATAAAAAACAATTAAATTAAAAAAAAAAGTTGGACGGACTGTATTACGGAAATTCCGAAAGACTTAGTCCGCCAGACTGTCCGCTGAAAAAGTCCGCTGAAGCCCACACACGAGCGGACTGTCCGCTGAAATGTGTTTCAGCGGACTAAGTTGGACAGACAGTCCGCCCGTGTGTACGCGGCTTCAGAGCACAGTGTTGGGTACATACTCCAGGAGGATGCCCAGTGTTTTGTGGGCTCTGATGATGACACTCAGCTAGAGGAAGGCAGTAGCGTGAGCGCAGAGAGAGGGGATGCTCAAGAAGGACAGCAATCTGGCAGTCATGTTCCACAAGCTGCAGCATACTGGCAGGTTTGCTACAGCGATGAAGAGGGAGGGGATGATGAGGGCACTGACTCCACGTGGGTGCCTGGTAGGAGAGAGGAGGAGGAGGAGGAGGCACATGTCCAACGAGGCAGGATGCCCTCCGGGGGCCAGCTTAGGGGCAGCACACCGACTGAATCCCACCGCAGAGCTCCGCCTGTGCAGGGCGCTGCCTCTGCGCGTTATTCTAAAAGTTCTTTGGTGTGGGCCTTTTTTGAGACGAGTGCATCAGATCGCACCGCTGCTATTTGCAACATATGTCTCAAGCGTATCTCGTGTGGCCAAAACATCAGCCGCTTGGGCACCACATGCTTGACCAGACATATGTTGACCTGCCATGCAGCTCGTTGGCAAGCGTACCTCAAAGACCCACACCAAAGAACAAAGCGGACCTCTCCTTGCTCCTCATCAGCTGGCATCTCCAACCCCACTAGACCTCTAGTTCTCTCTGAAACCTGCTCTGAGAGGAATGAAGGTGTAGAATTAGGTGTGTCACAGCCAAGTGCTTCCGGGAACTCTGCTCGCGGTACACCCACGTCCGATTATAGCAGGCAAATGTCCCTGCCCCAGCTGCTGGACCGGCGAAAGAAGTTCACTCCCAGCCATCCACATGCCCAGCGGTTGAATGCTAGCTTGGCTAAATTGCTAGCACTTCAACTGCTGCCTTTTCAGTTGGTAGACTCAGCCCCCTTCCGTGAGTTTGTACAATGTGCGGTTCCTCAGTGGCAGGTCCCCAAATGCCACTTTTTCTCACGGAAGGCGATTCCGGCTCTCTACCGGCATGTGAAAGGCAATGTCCTTGCCTCGCTGGACAGGGCGGTCAGCGGTAAGGTGCATATTACCGCTGACTCATGGTCCAGCAGGCATGGACAGGGACGTTACCTGTCTTTCACGGCCCATTGGGTCACTCTTCTGGCAGCTGGGAAGGATGCAGGACAAGGTGCAGTAGTGTTGGAGGTTGTTCCGCCACCACGCCTCCAAAATGCTACTATTGGTTGTGACACACCTCTCTCCTCCACCCCCTTCTCTTCTTCTTTCTCCATGGCCTCTTCCAGTGCTCTGTCCTCAGAACCAGCGGTGCTCCGTAGGCGTTCCAGGGGCTACGCAAGTACGCAGGCAAAACTATGCCATATCGTGCTTGCGCTGGTTTGTTTGGGGGACAGGAGCCACACTGGGGCGGATGTTTTGTCAGCTCTGCAGGGGCAGGCCGAGAGGTGGTTGACGCCACGCCAGCTTAAGCCAGGAATGGTGGTTTGTGACAATGGCACCAACCTCCTCTCCGCCCTCCGACAGGGACAACTGACCCATGTGCCCTGTGTAGCTCACGTCCTTAACCTGGTGGTGCAGCAGTTCTTGGGCAGGTACCCCGGCTTACAGGATGTACTGAAGCAGGCCAGGAAAGTCTGTGTGCATTTCCGCCGATCATTTAATGCCTGTGCTCGGCTGGCTGAGCTCCAAAAGGAGTTGAACCTGCCCAAGAACCGCCTTATATGTGACATGCCCACCAGGTGGAACTCAACGTTGGCCATGCTGCAGCGGCTGCACACGCAGCAGAGGGCCATCAATGAGTACCTGTGCAACTACGGCACCAGGACAGGGTCAGGGGAGCTCGGTTTTTTCTCACCACGCCAGTGGGGCATGATCAGGGATGCATGCACTGTCCTGTCACCGTTTGAGGAGGCCACAAGGATGGTGAGCAGTGACAGTGCATGCATCAGTGACACTGTACCTCTTGTCCACCTCTTGGAGCATACGCTGCGTGGAATAATGGACAGGGCACTTGAGGCAGAACAGAGGCAGGAAGAGGAGGACTTCCTTGCCTCTCAAGGCCCCCTTTATCCAGACAGTGTTCCTGCTGTGCCACCCATCACACAGGAAAAGGATGAGGAGGAGGAAGAGGAGGAGGAGGATGATTGTGTCAGCATGGAGGTAGAGGCTGGCACTCAGCATCAGCAGCAGCAGCAGTCTTGTAGGGATGATTTACAGTCCCAAGAAACACGTGGACTTGTACGTGGCTGGGAGGAGGTAGCTGCGGATCATGTTGCCCTTAGTGACCCAGAGGACTCCGGACCGAATGCCTTAGCTAACCTACGCTGCATGGCCTCCCTGATCCTGCAAAGCCTGCGGAAGGATCCTCGTATTCTTCTGATCAAGGAGAGGGACCATTACTGGCTGGCCACTCTCCTTGATCCACGGTACAAGGGTAAGGTTGCCGACCTTATCTTGCCATCGCAGAGGGAGCAGAGGATGAGACATCTCCGGGAGGCCTTGCAGAAAGGTCTGTGCAGCGCGTTCCCAGAGACTGGGAGGTTACAAACTCCTGGTCCTGGACAACGTGTTGCTGAGGCATCGGTCAGAAGGAGCGGTGGAGAAGGTGGCCGTCTGACTGATGCTTTCAGACAATTTTTTAGTCCGCAGCCCCAAGGTATGATCGGTTCCAGCAACCATCGCCAGCGTCTGATTTACATGGTGCAGGAATACCTAGGGGCAAGGTCAGACTTGGACACCTTTCCCACCGAAAATCCTCTGGCTTACTGGGTCTTGAGGATAGATCACTGGCCAGAGCTTGCACAGTATGCAATTGAGCTACTGGCCTGTCCTGCATCCAGCGTTCTTTCGGAACGCACCTTCAGTGCTGCTGGTGGCTTTGTTACCGATCACAGGGTGTGCCTGTCTACCGAATCAGTTGATCGACTGACCTTCATCAAGATAAATCAGTCTTGGATCACCCACAGCTACCAAGCACCTGAAGCTGATGTAACCGAATAATTTTTTTTGAAATATCACATCCCTGAGACTGCCTATGCTGATGCTGAGTGACTGTCCTGTTATGTTGATTGTCTATCCTCTTCCTCCTCCGCTGATATGTTGGAAGAACATTTCTGGTTCTGGGTGATGCCATTAGCCCAATTTTTCTGCCCCTGTTTAACAGGGGCGTTTAAGTACAATTTTTGATGCAATGCTTTGCAGCAGGGCTAATTCCTGCAATAAAACTAGAGTATATGGGAGAGGTTGCAGTGTCGTGGCACCAGCACCAGTGCCTAAGGCCCAATTTTTCTTCCCCTGTTTAACAGGGGCGTTTAAGTACAATTTTTGATGCAATGCTTTGCAGCAGGGCTAATTCCTGCAATAAAACTAGAGTATATGGGAGAGGTTGCAGTGTGGTGGCACCAGCACCAGTGCCTAAGGCCCAATTTTTCTGCCCCTGTTTAACAGGGGCGTTTAAGTACAATTTTTGATGCAATGCTTTGCAGCAGGGCTAATTCCTGCAATAAAACTAGAGTTTATGGGAGAGGTTGCAGTGTGGTGGCACCAGCACCAGTGCCTAAGGCCCAATTTTTCTGCCCCTGTTTAACAGGGGCGTTTAAGTACAATTTTTGATGCAATGCTTTGCAGCAGGGCTAATTCCTGCAATAAAACTAGAGTATATGGGAGAGGTTGCAGTGTGGTGGCACCAGCACCAGTGCCTAAGGCCCAATTTTTCTGCCCCTGTTTAACAGGGGCGTTTAAGTACAATTTTTGATGCAATGCTTTGCAGCAGGGCTAATTCCTGCAATAAAACTAGAGTATATGGGAGAGGTTGCAGTGTCGTGGCACCAGCACCAGTGCCTAAGGCCCAATTTTTCTACCCCTGTTTAACAGGGACATGTAATTACAATTCTTGATATAATATTTCACAGGAGGGCCCGTTCCTGTGCCCACCCAGAGTAACTGTGAGGACTTATAGTGTTGTGGCACCAGCACCACAACCACCAAAGGTCAATTTTTCTACCACTGTTCAACAATGGCATGTAATTACAATTCTTGATATAATCATTCACAGCAGGGTGCTCCAGCGCCCAGCAAGAGTCACTTTGAGGGCTTACAATGTTGTGGCAAAACCAACACCTTGTTCCGCCATTTCTGCAGAGCATATAGGGCAGGCCCCTACTTTCAAACATCCAACTTACAAACATCTCCTACTTGCAAACGGAAGGAGACAACAGCAAGTGAGATGAAAAAAGATGGACGACAAAACAAATTATACAGGGGTGATAACCCTTCCCTATGTTTTCCAAAAAGCTTAAAAATATTTTTTTTGACTGGAGCTACACTTTAAAAATGTACCAGTTGAAAATTACAAACAGATTCAACTTAACACAACAAACCTACACAGTCCCTGTCTTGTTTGCACCGCCTGTATACTGCTGTTCTGAGTATATAGGGCCTGGGGGCCCCACCCCTTTCCTTTTTTTTTTTTGGGTACGGGGTTCCCCTTAATATCTGTACAAGACCCAAAAGGAGCTGTTAATGGGCAGGGGGGGCTACCCATGCCATTTTTCTCAATGGTTTTCAACCATATTGCAGGAACCAGATATATCATTAAAACTGCAAGCAGTTTTCAATGATGTTATTTCTGTTTAATGTCATTTTGTGCAGGGACTGTTCTAAACATGGGAAACACGTGGCACTTCATAGGCATACTACAGACACCCCCCAGGCACCATATTTAAAGAAATATTTCACTTTTTTTTTCACTTTAATCATCATTAAAATCAGTGCTCCCGCCAAAACGGCCATTTTTAAAAACATTTTAGGCATTGACCCATGTCCCCTGAGGCAAGAGCCAGGTCCCCAAACCCTTTTTAGGACAGTATCTTGCATATTAGCCGTTAAAATTAGCACTTTTAATTTCGAACGTTCGAGTCCCATAGACGTCAATGGGGTTCTAAAGTTCGTTCGAATTTGGGGTCCGTTCGAAAGTTCTGGTGCGAACCGAACCGGGGGGTGTTTGGCTCATCCCTAATCTAGACCAGTCCTTCCATAATGATGATGATTTTTAACAGCTAAAACATACCCTGATATACTTTTGTCTGAAACTGGAGGGGTTTCTGATTGCCTGACCAAACACTTTTGATCTTGTTAATCAAGATGAAAAGACCCTACCAGTGTTGGCCTGTCCAAAGGAGGCACACGTGCGCCACCCTCCATCTATGGGTCCAACCTTCTAATCTACATGCAGACACATGGATTTCATTGGGATTTTTGTTTTTCTTAAGCACATGATTAGAGCCTGGGGCTCTAAGTGCCTTAAGAATAGAGTGGGCTCAGGGCGCAGAGCACTGCACCCTGCGTCCACCCACTTGGGTGCCAATAGTGGATTAAAATCCAGTCAGGAAGCAGTTCCTAAGACCCAATTGGCCAGAGAGTCTTAAGACTCCTGTCCAATCTCGTTTCAGTCAGGACCCACTTCCTGTTCAGCCTGGAGTAGAAGCAATGGCCCCGGAGCGAGGAAGCTGCAGCCCGGATTTATGTCCTTCTGATCTGCCTCCTTCCTAAGGTAAGAAGGCCTCTAATCATACCACATTCCCATCCGTCTCCTGCGGGGGTTGGTGTTGGTTTGCCACCCCCCCTGAAATGTTGAGCAACAGCTGCCACTGGTCCCTACTTGTAAGTACTGGAAATAACAATTAAGGTCACTATAGTGTTTACCAGGTAAACAAGTTACCCTTTGAATGCCATTTCCCATGAAGACCCCTCAAAGCTAACTAACATCATTAAATACGTCTTGTATGGTCAAATCACATTCTTTATCATTCTACATTTGGGTAAGCAATGTACCCTTTGAAATCTTAATTTACCACAAACAAGGACATAAATGTTTAACTTGCCCCCTGGATCTTTAAAACCCTTTTCATATATAACCTGCATTTTACAATCCCTTATGTAGCACTGACCCCCGAAGGAGCAGCTGATTATTTTTGGGCTTACCGTTACCTTCATGACCTCATGTACGTCTAGGGGTTTCCCAAGGTAGATAGCCCAACGAACTGCAGAGACTGACACTGGATCTACTTTAGGGATTTTTATTTGCAAAACGTTGAACAAAACAAAGTCTCTCAGTAGGGAATAGAGAGTATAGGTAGGAAAGTTCAGGTACTCTTGGAACTGCTGACACTTGAATGTCTCTCTATGCAATCTAGGGAATAGCCATTCGCAACTGGATATTACAACTATCGGATAAATCCCTTTCGGTGAATTTAGCAATGGACAGGTGATTCAGATAAAGCAAAGTCTCTGCCACAGACTTGATTGTAGAACTGTAGAAAGAAAAGCCTCTCTCACAAACTTGGTTGTAACTGAAGGATGAAATTAGAGAACTTTCATACGGCACCAGTATCTTGCAGCCAGTCCGGCGATACCGTATGAGTGTGGTTTCACCTGGTGTCCATTCCAGCTTAGCTTCCAGGCTCTTGCTGAGCAGCCAGCCCCTCTTCTGAAGAGTCCTCCCCTGGTTGTGTTTTCAGTTGCTGAGCCTCTCCAAAACTGAGACGGCACCGGACCACCTTGGAACCCTCCTTCCAGTTACTGTGCCTTGGGGCAGCCAGCCTCGAGACTCGGAAACAGATGGATCTGCACCCCAGGCCATGAGGGCCTCTGGGGGCTGGTCAGGAGGACCAGGACCATGGAGTCAGAAAATACTTCTGGTCCGGAACCTCGAACCACGTGACCTCAGTATCTTAAGTACCCTTTCCCAGAATACACAGCAAGGCAACGCACCCACTGATTGGCTCCGAGAAAGATTGGCACCCAATGCGTACAATCAGACTGTGTTCCAATGCCTGCCAAAGGTGGCACCCACACCTATTGTCAGGCAGAACACAATACAGTCCAGCTAAACTGATACTGAGACCATAATTTATCACAATTAACCCTAAAACCCAGCTATGGTCTTAGGAATATTTCAATTGACAAAAACATAGCGCATGCTCCTCAGGAGCCCGGCGCTACACTTGCAAAAGTCTGATTGGATAACCAACCATAAACAGGTCATTCCACAAATGCCAAGATAAGGAATTTGTCTCTTGTATAAAATTATAAAATTAACATAGCAGAGAGACATTACTCTTATGATGTGATGTGTAAAATGCAGATGGTGTGGTCAACTATGAGTCAATATGCCAGCCCCACATACATATAGTATCTATATTAAATACAATATATATATATATTTCCTGACACAAAGCATGACAGCATACACGAATGGGATAGGCTCTGCCTCCCGCCCAATCAGGACTGGTTATACTATATTTAAATAAGTCACCTCCCCCTAGGCTAGAGTTGCCACCTCATCCCTTTAAACCTGAACACATATTAATTACACAGGTTCTGTGGGTGATTAAGGTGGTAATTAATCTCACTTGGTGCCTTACCTGCATTAAATTAGCCTCAGAACCTGTATAATTTATAGGTGTTCGGGTTTAAAGGGATGAGGTGGCAACCCTACCCTAGGCAGTATTCTCTTTTTTTTTTCTCTCCCCTCAAACGGTTATAACTGTGAATTAATGACGATTTTTATTTTTGCTCTCAATTGCCGGATTCATCTGGCCAGCCTCTTTTCTGTGATGAAGCCCCTCTGGTTGTAAAGCTTCCATACGAGGGAGACAGGTCCAGATACTGGGGGGCTGGGATACTGGTCTCTGGATGCAGGTAAAACAGTTCTGGCTTGTGGTTAGTTGAGCCGGATCCAGTCTCTCCTCCCTGGTGAGTTGAGACCCCACACACACATTTTGTTGTTGGTTTGGCATTGGATATGTTGGTTTCCCTTACAAAGATGATGGAAGTTTTTTGTGGTCAGGGCTGCCCCTTCCAAGATGGCTCCTTGTCTGTTTCATGTGGCTGGATGCGGCTTTCAGTCAGCAGGGAGCAGTGAGATTATATTGGGGTAACTTCTAGCCCATTGTAGCAGTGGCCGGGAGCTGAATAGATTGGTGTCCACCTGTCTGGTATGGAGCCTATCCCATCCCCCTTTAGAGCCAGCCAGTCAAGGAAGGATGTTGCACAGAACAGGTATTCTTTCCATGGGCTGTCATGGTGTGTCTGAATCATTATGCTGTCAATATACAAGCTGCCAAAGTAGGTTACACTGCTGTTTATAGTTCTGTCTGTTTGCTTCACAGGTTTTGTTTGTCTGTCTATAGGACTACTAATGTGCTGCAAAGTTGAGTCTTTCTGTTAACTCAGCAATGCCTGGCTTTGCAGGTTTTTTGGATCACTGTATCCATGCTCTAATGCTTGTATTTGCTGTTTTTAACCTTTACAGGGCAGTTGCCTAGTGTAGGTGATCCTGCCAGGTATATTAACCCTTCATTACTCTACTTATGATGACAAAATGATGCTTCAGTGTGGATGTCACTGCTATGCATTGTGTTGCTGCTATGCGTTGTAGGGTCTGAGTTTAGGTGCAATGTGTTTACTGATTGCTATGCATTAACATATTTATGTCTAAATGCAAGCGTAAAAAAATGCAATGTTCCGCTTTGATAACAGTGCTTTAGGTAGTTTTTTTTTTTAGTACACTACTATCTGTAATTGCTTCTATCAAAGGGTTTAACCCTTGCTCACAGCATATAGATCCATTTTGCTGCTTCAATGTCTGCAATTGGGGTGTGTGGATGGCCACTGATATTATATTAAGGCTATGTCCTAGCCAGTACTGCCAGGTATTTTATTATGACCACAAACCTGCAGCTCCTATCTTGAGCCATAACCTTTAACCTATGAGGAAAGATTAGAGGAACTGAATTTATTCACTCTTGATAAGAGGAGATTAAGGGGGGATATGATCAACATGTACAAATATATAAGGGGTCCATATAGTGAACTTGGTGACGAGTTATTCACTTTACAGTCGACAAGGGGGCACTCTTTACGTCTAGAGGAAAAGAGATTTCATCTCCAAATACAGAAGGGTTTCTTCACAGTAAGAGCTGTGAAAATGTGGAATAGACTCCCTGCAGAGGTGGTTCTGGCCAGCTCAGTGGATTGCTTTAAGAAGGGCCTGGATTATTTCCTAAGTGTACATAATATAACTGAGTACTAACATTTATAGGTAAAGTTGATCCAGGGAAAATCCTCTCGGGGGATAAGGAAGGAATTTGTTTTTTTTTTTCCCTGCTTTAGCAAATTGGATCATGCTCTGCTGGGGTTTTTTGCCTGACTCTGGATCAACTGTGGGTATATGGGATTGTATGATATTATATAATTTTTTTTTTATTTTTTTTTTGTGGTTGAACTAGATGGACTTGTGTCTTTTTCAACCTGACTAACTATGTAACTATGTACCCAGAGACCAGCCACGATCAATAAGGTGAGGGTCAGGTAGGTATGCTTTCATATACAAAAAGAGTGTGTGGGCAGTATGGATTGTAAAACTCTCCAGCCCTTAAGTACCAGCACCACTCCCCAAAGGAAAGTGGCAACAGTGACAGGCCCTGTTTGGCTCTAAAACTGCTATACATTCAAAGTGCTGCCAGAAGGGGCAGGCTAAATGAAAGCATAAGGCCCGTCCCAGGCGTAATGGGCAGTGTGGTGAGCTGACGTGCCCGCCAAGATGCTATGCCAAGTTGCATATCAGGCGGCAGTAAAACACAATGGCAGATGTGTTCACTCAAGTGAAACTGACTGGGTGGATATCTAGTCGCTAAGGCTCAGGTACTAAGCGAATCAAACAGCTGAGTCTGTCTAAAAGGTAACTCCTGCCTCAAAAGACAGCAGGCCAAAGAGCATTCAACTGATTGGCCAGATGTGTCTTCATGATAGCAGAGGAGACAAGATCCCCTCTGTAAAGCCCAACTCTTACGGCAGAGGCAGAGTGGCCAAGCCAAGTAATCTTCATCAGACCAGCCAGAAGTGCCAGTCTGCCAGCGGATGATGCGATAGCCTTTTCAAAAACATGGGAACAGGAATGGAAATGAAGATTTATACTACCATTAAGGATTATGGTATGGCCTGTGTTGGAGTGCACTTCAGTAGCCAAGGCTATTTGGTTCTCAGCAGACAAGTTAAGGGCAAACTTGGCCAGTAATATGCCTCGGTGGTGTTTGGGTCCATGAGTGACATTAGACTGACCAGTGGGGCAGTGTAACCACTATGGAGGCAGCAGGCTGTTCATCTTACTATTCTGTGGGGGTTAGTCCAGCCCTATGTCATATCCCACTGATGTCATATACCTCTTCTAAGTCGACTGGAATATGATTTAAGATGTAATCGGAGACTAATCCCTTAGGCTAGTCACCTAGGCCCAGAACAAAGAGTTGGTGGCAGGGCCTGAGAAAAGCTAGTGAAAGATTGGAAGATCCATGATCATCATTAATCACCTAAGCTCAAGTCTGATCCTCTCGAGGAGCAGCAAAGTTCCTTTTCACTCAAATGTGCCCAGTAGGTGTCATATTGCAGAGAAGTAATGCAAAGTTGGGCAGGAGACTCGGGATCAGTGGAGCCTGTGCAGCACTTGTCTTTGTGTTCTCTTCCCACTCTTTCAACTCCTCTAATTCCCACTGTGGTTCCTTAGAGCAATCAAGGCTTTAAGAAAATGTTACCAAATCTTGTCCAAAGGAAACAATGGGTCCATTGTTAGTCAGAAAGCAGAGTCAGGCAGGATGTGTAACAAAGGATCAAGATCAAAATCGTCATATGGAGTCATTGAGAACAATCGCTCAAAACTATCAGATAAAACCGCTACAGTTATCTAGATCTAGCTGATGTGTACATGCGCACTTTGCTACGCCCAGTCTACTGAGAATTTAACTAGTTCAGCAACCGTTGACCTTTCCACATTTTCCAGAACGTTGCTTCCAGTAGTGTCTGCCTTGCAGATGCAAGGGCTTTAGATGGCTCAACATCGTCCAGGTCCTGGAAAACCCTGATTCAGAGGGAAGGCCAATTTTAATCTCATTAGAATAATGACATTTTAGATGTTCAGGAGAATACTCGAGAATTGCCTCCACATAAGTCCTAATACTGTCACCCTTCGTGCGGGCAAGTCCTAGCTCTATCCCATCTGTTTGTATCCCATGGTCTCAAATGGTCAAGAAGATTAAGAACATCATAAACTGGCCTAAGGTAATTAAAGATTTTGCTTCCTATTCCGGAAGATTACCCCACATATGAGACTAGTCCCATCGATGGTGGCTAAGGATAGTTAAGCTTATCAACTTTCATAAACTTCCAGACGTAACAATCATTAAAGTCTATTCACCTTGGTGACCTCCTAGCTCAAGTCAATGACATAGGCCAGTGGAGGATGAAGTGTATCCCAAGTGGGGAAGTCGTTTGGGCAACACAGCCTGGGAGGCCTCAAGTATGCGCCAAACAGACGGCTATAGGTAATCTCCTATTTTCATGGCAAGAGGCATATCCTATTCAGGCTGCCAACGGTAAAACCTGTCTCATCTCATCACTCTGTGTTCTAGTATCTCAGAACTTCCTGTCAAATACGGTAAAATATGAAGCCTTGGATGTTAAGGGTGGTCAATAGGAAGATATATTTTGTGTCATGCTGCCGGCTTTGTGAAGTGATGCTGAACCTTGAACTCTGTAGGCAACATCAAAAAGGTAGTTCATAAGCCACAACTCAAGGAAACCCTAGCAAACTGTGGAGGAATTCCAGGTGTCCACGGAACCCTGGTTGAGAATGGCTGCCCTATATCAACAAGCAGTTCAATGAATCTCAACCGGGAAGTAAACTCAATGGTCAGGAATGGAAGTCATTCCTGCAAGAGGAGCTTCCCAGAAGTGGAAGCAGTGGATCTACTAACATTCAGCAGGTTAGCCTGTATAGCCACCAGAATCGTGATCTCTAAGCTCCTCATCAGGATCATAGTGCATGGTTGGGCAGGTTGAAAAAGGACAGGTTGGTGTCCTCAAAATACAGTCTGTGGCCCAAGTTCCTCCTATTTTAGTCTTCCTGAGATCTCAGACCTTGCAGAGCCAAGTGTATCCAAAATTCAGCCACTTTACATCTAGCAACTGGGAGACCAAGCTAGAAAGGCTCATTGTGGGAGCTCGCCTTCATTTGAAACCTTGTGGAAGCCGGCGGAACTGGCGGCAAACTCCAGCTATACTAGAACATGGAAAATCTTGCAGAATTTCAGGATGAATCCTCTGCTCCCAACTCCAACTAGGCTCATTCTTCTGAACAAGACTACCTCAATAGTTTCAGTGACACCAAAGTAGTATTTCTTAAGGATATCACGCCTTTGAGAACTCTTTCAGAGATCCAAGCGTCAAGCAGTAAACTACCTTATTGCTACCATGATCAAACAAAATGGCTCTGATTTCTTCTTCACCAGCACCAGACGAAGGTCTGCATCTTTGCTTCTGGGTCAAGACATCACCCTTCCGGCATGTCAAAACTAAAATGTCAAACGTCACCACAAGCTGGAGTAATGGACTCTAAGTGGAAGAAATACATTGAAGTGGTCCTTCTCTAGAAGGTCAGACAGTGGCCTCTTCAGGTCTGGCAGTATCAGAAGAAGACTTGCACTGTCCACTAAGATAATAGCAGAGTAGCCTAAGGGGCTTATAGAAGGAAGATAAAGCCATCAATCTAGTGCAGAGCTCACTTTATCAGATGGATGTGCTCATGGGCAAAATTCAGAGGTTCAGAATTTTATAGGATACCAACCAGGTTCATATACTACAAACCATTTTTTTTTGCCTATTACAAAATCAATCGGGCAATATTGGAAGCAGGGGAATTGGCTTAAGTTCTAATCTGATATGTTGATTCAAACGCTTCAGCATGGCCCTCCATTATAGGTTTTGTGGGCGTGCTACATCCCATTCATGTATGCTGTCATGCTTTGTGTCAGGAAAACAGAAAATGTTATACTTACCTGACGGTAATTTTCCTTTCCTGATGCAAAGCGTGACAGCATACAGGTCCCTCCCTTGTGCGTTTCGCATTTGAGTATATTTACGAGAATACCGCCTAGGGGGAGGCGACTTATTTAAATATAGTATAACCAGTCCTGATTGGGCGGGAGGCGGAGCCTATCCCATTTGTGTATGCTGTCATGCTTTGCATCAGAAAAGGAAAATTACCATCAGGTAAGTATAAAAAGTTCAGTTTTATATGTGCAGAATATCCTACAAGTCTGCTACAAGGGGGTGCACAGGTGTTCCATGTATCATGTCAACTGGGATGCAGAAGTTGCACAGCAGGCAAACGCAGCCACCCATATGGGCTTGCCCTCAAATTGGCGCTAGCTCTCATAATGTGCTCCAACAGTGTAATTAACCCCCCCATCATAGTGATATCTTGATGACTGAGTGCCAGAAAGACTTCCAGCCACCACAACCTCCAGACTCCTGAAGGGCTCCAGTATTTGCTAGAGCTCTAGATATGCTTTCTTTTTGCTCCATGTCTTTTGGATCACCAGTGAAGCTTCATGCTAATTTCTGGGTATATAGGGGAGTCTATGTATGCAAATGTGCGTAGCAAGAACGGTTTCCTTGTTCCACAACTGACTGTATCTTTGGGGTGCCCAGGCTGGATGTGCACATTATTGTGTGATATATTAATGCTAGGGATATCCAGACATGACTAGAAAGGAAGATGTCATTCTTCTAACTTTCTCTACCATGTGGGCCCTGGGTGCCAGACTACTCCTTGGCCACTTAAACTATTTAGGAACTTTCAACTGTGGGGATTTTTTTTCCCACCCTTATGCCTCAAATTTTACATAACGTGTAAGTAAAATCTAATAAGTGTGCTGCTGGTATTTGTTTTAGCAGTGATGAAAAAGGTAATTGGATCTCCTACATTGAAAATTTAGCAAATGATGGGGTAAAAAAACAACAACTCTGTTTAGCCCACACCTATTGCGCCCCTTAACTTTATAGCCTTCACCATTCTTGTCTTACAATATTTCTGCTTATGGTAATTGTTGTCGAAGAGATGTTGGGCCTGGTTATCATCCTGTGAAGAAGGCTTACCACTTGGTTTTTGGTATAAATATGCATATCCTTTATTGCATTATTGTACTTATGAATATCTAAAGTACTTAATTTTTAATAACTTCCAAAGGTTTATAGGTCATTCTTTTCTCAGTAAATTCTGAATTTATTGAAAGAAGCACACTTGGAAATGTTTGGATAAATACTGATGATATCTAGTCTTCTCTATTAAGTGGCATTTACTGTCAAGTTGAAGATAAATTCTTTCTATGAAAAATTCACTGTTTATGTCCAAAGAATATTAGAGGCAAATTAAATGTGGAATGTAACCATTTACCCCATTCTCAATTTTTTTTTTTGATGAATATTCTAAAATATTTTTAGTACGTCTTATGGTTTATGTAAATGATACAATATATGTATATGAGGTATCCCTGGCTTTACATTAGAATACATTTTTAAGCCACATACAGTTACAGTATTATCATACCACATTTTTCACAATAGGAGTGCTTTAACCTCTTGCTGACAGATGTACTCATATATGTGGCACCATGGAGGTAAGCTTTACCACATGCTGCCATATATACAGAGGGTAAAATAAGTATTAAGCCGCGTACACACGGGCGGACTGTCTGTCCAACTTAGTCCTTCGAAACACATTTCAGCGGACAGTCCGCTCGTGTGTGGGCTTCAGCTGACTTTTTCAGCGTGCAGTCTGGCGGACTAAGTATTTCGGAATTTCCGTAATATTGTCCGTCCAACTTTGGTTTCAGCGGACAGTCCGCTCGTGAGTAGGCTAGTTCGACGGACTAAGTATGGCGCATGCTCAGAAAGGATTTACACGGCGAAAGGTTGCATTGCTGTGTATTGGACGTCCTATTTCTAGTCCCGTCGTACGTGCTGTACACGTCATCGCGCAAGCTTTCGACGGACTGTTTGTTCATCGTGTGTGGTCAAGTCCGTTCATTCGAAAGTAGGACGGACTGTCCGTCGGATTGTCTGACGGACTTAGTTGGCCAGACAGTCTGCCCGTGTGTACGCGGCTTTAGACACGTCACCATTTTTCCAGGTAAATATAGAAAGGAGCTATTGACACGACATTTTCCCCACGTCAGTAACAACCCATGCAATCCAAACCAAAACAAATAAGTTCAGAAATTAGGTTATGTGTAATAAAATGGAATGACACAGGGGAAAAGTATTGAACATACTAACTGAAAAATCCTTTGCTGGTAACGACAGCTTCAAGATGCGTCCTGTATGGAGAAACTAGTCGCATGCATTACTCAAGTGTGACTTTGGCCCATTCTTCCACACAACCTTCAATTCTCGAAGGTTCCATGGGCTTCTTCCGTGGGCTTCTTCTATGAACTCTGATATTTAGTTCTTTCCATAGATTTTCTATTGGATTCAACTCAGGTGATTGGCTGGGCTATTCTAGCAGCTTTCCTTTTTCTTTGAAACCAATTGAGTGTTTTCTTGGCTTTGTGTTTGGGATCATTGTTTTGCTCACTGTGATGTTCAGTGCTATTTTACCTTCAAACATGGTGTGTATTATGGCATCCAAAGAGTTCAATTTTGGTCTCATCTGACCAGACTAAGTTCTCCCAGTATTTCACAGGCTTGTCTAAATGTTGTGCAGCAATGAACTTCAATATGCTTTTTCTTCAGAAATGGAGTCTTGCATGGTGAGCAGGCATATAGGCCATGGCGGTTGTGTGCATTACCTATTGTTTTCATTGAAACAATTGTACCTGCTAATTCAAGATCTTTCTGAAGCTCTCCACATGGACGTGGCCAGTGGTGAAATTATAAAGAAAATAGTGCAATCCCTCACGCCACTAAATGAACAAACAAAATCAAATATAAGTGAATAGAATATACGTGAAAATTGCTCAAACAAATAAAATCAAATATAATGAATAGAATACGTGAATAGGATATAGGTGAAAATTGCTGCTAGACCTTTTATAACATCTGACAACATTGGAACATTCATATAATCTGGAGCCTGAAAAGCCAGAGACACTGGTGGGAAAACCTGTAGCCGTGTCCAGCATTATCAGAAGATTTGATCTGTCCCAGGGAGATCGTTAAGGCGGTTTATATTCCTCATTGAGGAATATTAAGTTCACACAAAGATCACATATAGAAGAATCATTCATTACAAGAATTGTTTTTCACAAGATTTGTAGATCACAGGAATTTTGGCACATTGTTTGAAAAGGACGTTCTTTCACAGCAATTGACCATTTTCATAATAATGGTGCGTTTTTGGTGGATTTTGTCACAGTTATCATTTCAGTGTATGTTATCCAATTATAGGAAGTGGTGAAATTATGTTCTTTCCACTTCCGGATTATGGCCCCAAAAGTGCTCACTGGACATTCAGAAGTTTAGGAATCCTTCTGTAACCAATGGCATCAGTATTAATTTGTACTGACAAGGGGCAGGATTGGTTTCTAATTACTTATAGGTTTCAGCTGGTGGCTTGGCTTCTCATGCCTTTTTACACCTTCCTTTCTTCAGGTGTTCAATACTTTTTCCCTGTGTCATTCCATATTATTACACATAACTTAATTTCTGAACATATTTGTTTTGGTTTCTTTGTATGTATGGATTACATGGGTTGTTACCGAAATGTGGTGAAAAGTTCATGTCAATAGCACCTTTAGAAGTTTATTTCACCTAGAAAAATGGTTACGTGTTCAAATACTTATTTTACCCTCTGTATGTGTCTATATTTTGTGCTGTGGCTGTGTTCAATCACGTGCCACCTTCAATGTGACAACACTTTGTCAGTGACAAAATGATTGGGAGTCTGTAGGATGGGAATCACATGATCAAGAGACCAATGCAATGCCTCCAACATTAAAAAAACTCTCAAAGGGTCAGTGGACGCCAGTAGTAAGGGGCTAAAGATGACAGTAATGGTAACAATTATTTAGTTGTAAGTTTTTCATTTTATAGTAATGTATGGATGACATTTGTGCTTTTTGTTCACTTATAAATTACAATGTATACCTAGTAACAGTGAAGCGCTCCTTAATAAATTACCATATGTAGAATCAAATGTGCATATAAACAACAAAGCTCCTAAATTACACAATCATTAAAAATCGTGCAGGGGAAAAAAAAAAGTGAAATACTTAAACAATCTCATATATCATCTAATTGGATTGTAAGTGTCCAGAAGGAACAATAAAAAAAAAAAAAAAAAAAAAAAAAAAAATCCCATATATCATCCAATTAGGTTGTAAGTAAAAAAAAAAAAAAAAAAATGTGAGAACAGTCCCATATCATTAAATTGGGCTGTAAGTTTAAAAAAAAAAAAAAAAAAAAAAAAAACGAGATCAGTCCCATATAGCGTCCAATTAGATTATAAGTGTCCAAAAAAACGCCACTACATATGAAAGTAAATCTATAGTAACAGAAATCTTGCACTATGGACTGCTAGCATTGGGCACATGGATGATACCCTATCATGTTTCTCCTCACCTGATGTGGTAGACCCCTTAAAATCAAGGTAGCCAAAAGTGCTTTATTCACAGGTCAGGTCCAAAGGTCAGCAGCACCCAGGTCATATCTCCATATTGCACAGCTCGTGCATAAAAAAGCTCAAAGCCCTTGTACACACGGTCGGAGATTCCGATGGAATGTGTCCTATCGGACTGTATGCGGTCTGCATCGAACTGTTTCCGTCGGAATATCCGATGGACCAAGTTTTCCAACTTGCCAGTAAAATTTTCCGACAAAATGCTCCTATCGGGCCTACTCCGACGGACAAAGTGCCACGCATGCTCAGATCAAATTCCTAGACCAAAGCTATTGGCTACTAGCCTGAACATAGTCCCGTCGTAACTAAATAACGTCATCACGTTATGTACAATCGGATTTTCCGACAACTTAGTCTGACCGTGTGTATGCAACATCACTGTCGGAATTACTCAGATGGATTTGGTTGTCGGAATCTCTGACCGTGTGTATAAGGGCAAAGAGATATATGCAAAGAAGTTCCAATAGTGTAGTATTACCAGTGAGTTTTTAATAAAGAAATAAAAAGGAGTAACGCTCACAATACGCAGAGACACTTACAAGTGTCTATTAACAGTGTGTGTATACACAACACAGTGTAGATTGTCAGCTCAGCAAGATGGTGCCTGGCCCGTCCTCACATAGGTCCCGCCTGCCTCACGCATACTGCCCCTCTGGGATTTCTCAAAGGCCCAGAGGGGTGATATTGCCAATTACTTTTTAATAAAAAATAAAAATATTACACTATTGGATCTTCTTTGCATATGTCTCTTGTTTTCACATTGTTTACTTTTTTTCTGCACATGATTTTTGATTGTCATTTATGAGCTTGGATGTTTATATGCACATTTGAGCCTACATTTGGTAATTTTATATTAAGGAGAGCTTCATTGTTGGTGGATATACATTTATTGATATTGTTGCACTGTGGAGTGATAGCTGCTCTTTCCCCTTTTTGTTTTATGGTAGTGTATTCTTTAGAAATAATGGCACACAATTTTCTACTAAACGTATACATTATTATTAGCAAACGACTTAATGAAAGCTTGTTTGCTGTTGAGGTGTTTGTATTGGCAAGGAAATGAATACTCCTAAATAGCACTGATTGTAGACAAAATCTTGTTTGGAGCCATCAGTATCCTGAGCAGAAGGCATGATTCAACCTATATACAGACTTATTACAGGACTTTCCTTCATTACTAAAGAAAGTGTTACAACTTAACATTATTGGACTGTTAGTCATGTGATTATGGAACAAATTATCCTAGAATAGTCTTTTCCGGATATGTAGAAAGGAGATTTAGATCTGTAGAGTAGACAGCTGTTTAAACTGGTAAGCTTTCAGGAAGCGTAAGACTGTCTAATTACCAAAACATACATAAGTATTCAAGGGACATATAAACTGTTTTAAAGCTATAGAGACAGTTCAGCTCTCTCCCTCCGTTGTCCTGCAGTTTAAAGAATTAATTTCTATTAATTTATACACATTAGAACATTAATAATAAACTTACATGTGAAAAACTAATTCCTACACCGGTATTGATCAACCTCCTAAAATGTACTTTAATCTTCCAAAAGATCAGAATAATATACCATTAATAGTTTGTTCTGATCTAACAATTATCTCAAAGCATTCACCAGAACAGTGAAAAAACGCCACTGTAGGATGTGCCCCGTCCGAATATTCTACCGTGTTCACTGGGTTTTGGGGATTTGATGTTATAACCGAGTTGAGGTAATGGCTATACCTGAGAACTTTTGGAAATTGGAATTCCTGAGATTGTGGGTGAAGTAGAAGCAGGAATTGCCAACCATACTGAATTGTAGGAAAACGTTACTTAAAAGTAGGAGGGGCTTAAAGCAGTGGTCATCAACCCTGTCCTCAGGGCCCACTAACAGGCCAGATTTTATGTATTACCTTGGGGAGATGCAGACCAGAATACTGCAATCATTGAGCGGCAAATGGTATCACCTGTCATGTATTTCAGTTATCTTGCAAACCCGGCCTGTTAGTGGGCCCCGAGGACAGGGTTGATGACCACCGGCTTAAAGGATAGGGTCTGGAGCCTACAGGACAATACAAATCAATCTAAAAAAAAACACAGTACTGCTGTTCAGCCTCCAGCAGAACTATTCATTAAGTTGATCTGCCGTCAATATTAAAGTTGGCCACTAGATGGAGCCCAAAATAAATTTACTGTTTTACAGAAACTGGAAACTGTTCAGCTTTAATAAAAGATCACATTATCCTCCTGTCTAAGAAAAGGAAACAGGTGCATCTTGAGAGCTCAGACTCAATTTTAGAGACTGGAGAAAGAGCCAGGTATCAGAGCACATGTTGGACTGGTATTGGCATCTCTTTGCATTCCCTAAAGGCAGCATCGCTGGTGAGAATCACTTGGTGCCAGCCAGAGCCTAATTATCCATTGTATTGTATTTTCTGTATATTTCATATACTGATTAGATGTATTTCTTATCTGTTTTTCCTAATAGTTTACACCCACCCTGTTTTTGTTCATAAAGCTTCAAGATTATATGTAATTATAAACTTACAAAAAAAGGAACAAACTAGAACTGTGTCCCTCTAAAAATACTGTATTTCAAGAGATAATCACATAATACCAACAGTTTGCTGCCAAAGCCTCCCACAAAAAGAAGTGCCCCAATAAAGTTAAAGGTATAAGTAATAAAGTTAGTGTTGAGCAAGGAAGATAATTCACATAGCACCTTTTTTTTTTTTTTTTTTTTTTTTTTGCACAGAACCTTTCCTCCTATGCTGTGCTGCTTGTAACAATTCTTTTGATCCCCAAGTATTGACTGCCCAGGCCTGTGCCCATTAGGCCCACTGCCGAGAACTACACACATCTGTCCCCTTGAGCCTCAGTGACGATGATCTCTCTGGGCCTGCAGCAGCCAGCACAGCCATTAATGGTTTGATTTATAATACCCTTAGAAACCATTGCCACCTACCAGTATGGATGAGTTTGTGTTCGCGTCAAACACATGTTGGACTCTAAGATCGTCCTTTCGCCCATTTGCCGAATTCCGAAAGTTATGGGCCGTTCGCGCCAAATTCGAATGGCGTGTCATGGCCCATAATTCATGGCATCGCATTGCTGGCTGCTGATTGGCCAAGCATGCGGGGCATCACAGCTCAGAAAAAACGGAGAGCCATGATTGGCCAAAGCCAGGGTTGCTTTGGCCAATTATGTCTCGGGGGTTTAGTACACGCCCCACATTATAAAAGGTCGCCTGCCTGGCGGCCTTGTGTAGTATGTTGCAGTGGTGGGGACAGAGAGACAGTGTCATTTGATTCAAGTTAGATAGAATAGGCAGGCGAGTCAGTTAGCTTCAGTTACAGAGTGTAGAGGATATATATGCATCCCAGGTGTGTTGTGTGTTTGTGTATATATATATATATATATATATATATATATATATATATATATATATATATATATATATTTATACACTGTATTCAGTTTAGCTAGATTCGTTCCTGTTGTTCTCGGCATAATATACTGACAGGCAGGGAGCTGCACTATTTTCACTTTTTTTATTTATTTTTTTACCCAGTGTACTGTGTCCTTTGCACAGTGTGCACCTAAAGCTTTACCTGAATGCAATTGCCGGCGTTCTCATAAAAATACAGGCAGGGAGCTGCAGTATTTTTTGTTTTAGTGTCCTTTGCACAGTGTGCACCTGTAATAGAACTGCTGTTGTGCTCTGGGCACATATGCGCGCACAAGTAAATGTACCAATCGCGGGTGCACCAATGTGTGCGCCGAGGTGCGTGCCAGTGCACGCCGATGTTCATGCGTTCGTAGGTGTGCACCTGTGCTCCCTTTGGCGCCAGTGGGCCTAGTTAAGGGGCACGCTGACTTGTAGCAGATGCTGACCGATCTTCAGCTGTTCCTGTTCCTTGTGTTTTCTGCCATTGCCTGTCTGATACCCGTTGCTGAACCTTGGCTTGTCCTGACTTTGCGTCTGGATCCTATCTGTAACTACTGGCTCCTGACTTCGGCTTCCTGATTATTGATCCTGCACCTGCCTGATTTGGTACCTTGCTGCCGCCTGCTTCTGAACCCATTCCTGTGACTACGCTCCTGTCTCCTGTTTGGCTCAAAGCTGTCACCCGGGTGTCCACAGTTCTGTTCCAGCGATCTGCTGCGACTTCCTGCATCTCCAAAGTTGCATCACCTGCCTCAAGCTTCCTGGGCGACATCTGCAGGCACTCATGTTCCTCCTTTACCTTGGGTCCTTCTGTCCCCATCATCAGTGGGACCCGGGTTGGAGATACAAGGGAGCCAGCAATGAGTCTGAAAGAGAGGCCTCGACTTTTATGGACATCTCCCGATCTATCTCTGCACTAGCCCATACCATAACCTCCAAGAGGACCTGGACCGGGTGGAAAATAGTTTACCGAATCCACCTGATTCCTCATCTGCTTCTACTTTACCAGCTCTTGTGAGTTCTTTTGCACAAACAGACTTTTGCCTGCTCAGTGAAACCATTCCTTCTCCTGAACCCAGAGTGTCCTTGCCTGAGCATTTTTTCAGGGGATCGCAAACAGTTCTGTACATTCCAAAATGCCTGCGAACTTTATTTCTCTTTACTACCCCGAACTTTCTCATCCAAAGAAATTGGGACAAAAAGTGGGATTCATCATCGCACTACTACGAAATGAACCACTTTCCTGTGCCCATCGTCTCAGAGAGCACCATGATCCAGCTTTGTCAACCTCTGACTCTTTCTTCTCAGAATTGTGTGCATTTTTCGCCTGGCCCACATTCATCTACTATCAGCTTTAGCTGGGTACATAGGGAAGACGGGAGGGAACATGGGAGGGGATGACCCTACATCTGTAATAGCAGTGTTTAGCATTGTTGTGTTTTTTTTTTTTTTTAAACACTTTTCTACAGCCATTTATTTCGCCTGCGTATATTTGGCATTTTCATAGAGGGGACCCCACAGGTTTTGATGGACAATTGACCTGTGGAGTCTCTATTTACTGTTTAAGATGTTTGCGTGAATTTTCTAATAAAATTTACTTTTTTTTTTTCTTTCCATTTATTATATTTTTGAGCTTTCTTGTCCCCAATGTGAGCATTCGTGAGTCCGCTATGGTCTCACATCCTCCCTCATTGTTGTATTATAGAGGCAGTTTGTGATCTTGGGAAGGAAGCCCTTCATATTGACGAAATTATCTTCTAAATTGAATTAGATTTTTGAGTGGATTCAAGTGCTTTCCTTTATTCCATAATGAACTTGACTTCCTTTTGGGTCACTCTCCCCTGCACATTGGATCCCTCAATGTAAACTTTATTAGCACACGCATACTTTCTTTGGCTTATTTGTTTGGTGTTTTATTGCTTATTTTGTAGTGAAGTGTAAACTGTCTATACTCATTACATACCCTGAGAATGGCATATGTACTAGGGGATGAACTTGATCAAGAAATTAGAGCCACCTTTGATGAGAATACTCAAACCACTGAGCCACAGGCACAAGATCAGATCAAATCTCTTTACAGTCCACAAGAAATTAAATCACGTAATTGCAAATGGGATATTCTATCATTAGAATCCTATATAGATAGAGGAATAATACCCAGTGGACTTAGAGAGAGTTTCCCCTGCGGCTCATTTACATACAGAGAATTTTTTTTATTTATTTATTTTTTTGACAAATGGAGGAAAGAATGCATTAGGCATGGTTTGGAAATCGTAAAACTTATTGTGGAGGAAGGAAAAAGTCAGGTAGCATCTCTACAGTCACAGATAGTGGAGAGTGGACAGAATTTGGAACCGTTTAAAGTGGTTGTAAACCCTTACAAACCACTTTGACCTACAGGTAAGCCTATATTAAGGCTTACCTGTAGGTCCAAGAAATATCTCCCAAACCTATACGGTTTAGGAGATATTTGCCCGAAGACGGGCACCGATGCGCCGTAGACAGCGGCGCGCAGGCGCACTGAGCGTGGCATACTCGATAACGAAGATGCCGCGCGTCTCGGCTCCCGTGCGTATGCGCGGGAGTGACGTCATCGCGGCTTTGCCGAATGACAGCGGGACAGTGGTGACATCACTGGCTCCTGTGTCAGGTAAGTGACATATAATGGGCTACTATGCGATGCATAATAGTCCATTATGCTTTGCCTTTGCAGGGAATGAAAAAGGAAGTAAACTCATCAGGGTTTACTTCCTCTTTAAAGATCATGCTGACTTTTAAAAATTAATCGACATACTCAAAAAGGAAGTAGATACATAAAAAGCCCTTAAAAATACTAAGCAGAGCAAGTTTAAACATGATTGGGCTAGTGGGGAGATTTGTAATCTTAGACAAGGCAGTCATCGCAGTAGGTCACGCCAATGTAGATTTCCGTCTGACGGGTACCGACACCCGTGCCCCATCCTCTGATAGTGAAGAGGAACCTATCAACTCGGTGTGGTGTGTTGTTTTTTTTTTTTTTTTTTTTTTTTTTTTTTTACAAAGATTCGCTGGAGCTGGAGGACAATTTCGCAGCAAAGGAAGAAACAAAAGACAAGATAGGAAGCGAAATCCAGAAAGGGAACCACACAATAACCTGAAGTCAGAGACCGCGCCATTAGGCACTTCCAAGTCTATAGATTACGGAGCTGGAGATCTTAAAATTGTTAATGTCTCTTCTCAAGTTGGAAACTGGATAAATTTAGCACTTCTCAGTAGGGGTCTTTCTTTCTCTCCCTCCGCCAATATGGACCAATTTGCAATCTAAAAGGACCTTAACCTGTTCGTTAGGTCCACTTTAGATCCCTATACATGGATAAATCAACTAAATTAGATGCTACCCATGAACTCAATATTGATGAACAAGTAGCAATTAACCAATTAGAATCCTTATTGGAGGAGGGAGAACACCCCCCCCCCCCCCCCCAGCGATGCTGAAATGCCTGAGACCCCTGAATGGAGGAGAAAACCACAATTACATATTCGTTCCACCAACATGCCCCAATTTAGAAAGAACAAACAACTTTTTTTTTTTTCTTGATTTGGTACAGGAAAACCTTGCCAAAGTGGATTGGGAAGTTGATGCCCCAGGCAACCTTCCCGGGGATGAACGTTGTGCACTTAAGGTACTTAGAAAGTTTTAACAAGTGGTCATCAAGCCTAGTGACAAGGGAGGAAACGTGGTATCTTATCCAGAGATGTATGAGTCAGAAGTACGTTGACTTTTGTCAGACTCTTCTACATATATGCCAGGACCACAACCCCTTTGGGGAACTGGTCGTACTCATCAATGAGAAATTGCTATGGGCCCTTGAATCCTCCCTTGTCACTAGGAAGGAGTATGACTATCTTAAGGTCATTGACTTTAATGTACCAGTATTTTATATTACACCTAAAATACATAAACCGCTTAAACCCCCCTCCCCGGCAGACATATTGTGCCTGCCGTTAAGGGACCTCTGTAGAAAACTGGCAAGTACATTGATTCCCTCCATAAAAGAAATGGTTGAAAGTCTCCCCTCATATGTCTGAGACACAGGGGATGTGCTCAATAAGATCTTGGATCTAGATGTCCCCGTAGGGGCCCTCCTCGTGGGGGTGGACGTAGAGTCATTATATACGTCTATACCCCATGAGTGGGGTATCCTGGCAGTATATCATTTCTTGGAACAACATTTTCCCAATGTGGGGGCACAAAATGAATTTATTTTGGAACTTTTGGAGATGGCTCTTAAGCACAATTACTTTATGTTCGCAGACCCCTATTATCAGCAATTTAGAGGGATGGCCATGGGAGCCCCGTCGGGACCTTCATATCCCTGTCTCCATCTAGGATGGTGGGAGGACACCGTGTATGCCTCGCCAATCTACCGCAGCCATGTGCATATCTGGCTGCGGTACATCGATGATGTTTTCATGGTGTGGCCCGGCACCCATTTGGAACTTCTGACATTTATGGATCAACTTGGGACTAGGGATGAGCTTCGTGTTCGAGTCGAACGTACGCTCGACTCGAACATTGGCTGTTCGGGCGTTCGGCGAAATCCGAACTCTTGGTCCGTTCGCGTCAAAATTCGTATGGCGCGCGCGGACCACAATGCACTGCGATGGCGCAGTGCATTGCTGGCTCATGATTGGCCAAGCATGCACTGTGACCCCCGCATGCTTGGCCAATCGCAGCGCCAGCAGCGAGGAGAGCCATGATTGGCCACAGGCATCCTGCCTGTGGCCAATCATAGCTCAGGCTGTGTAGTGCACGCCCCACACTATATAAGGCCGCCTTTGAGGCGGCCTCGTGTAGTGTGTTGGCATCTGAAGCAGTGGGTGTTCTGTGTACCTTCAACACAGTTACACACCAATCGTTTTTGGCTGATTTCCTATCTTGCTCTTGTGTAGTGGTTATTGTCTGTGCCCTGACCGCAGTATACACCACTACACTATATTCACCTCACCTATATAGCTAGCTAGTGATCTATCTTTAACCACTTAACAACCGCCCATTGCCGATTAACGGCTTCAGGGCGGTTGTTTAACTCTGAAAGGCCGTTAATTAACGGCCTCCCAGAATTCTGCTCTCGCGCGCCCCCTGGGGCGCGCACTCGAGAGCATCCGTGACCGCCGGGTCCACAGGACCCGGCGCATCACGGATCACGGTAAACGGCCGCTCGTCGCGGCCGTTTACCACGTGATCGCTCTGTCAAATGACGGAGTGATCACTTGTAAACAAACCGGCGTCATGTTATGACGCCGGTTCCTCCCTCCCCTCTCTGTACCGATCGGTACAGCGGAGGGGAAAGATCGGTGTCAGCAGCGATGTGGGCTGCATCTGCAGTGCCCACATTGCTGCTCACCGAATTTAACCCCTCAATTCCCTGCCAATACTCTGCAATACCAGTGCATACTCTGCAGTACCCTGCCATTACTCTGCAGTAGCCCCCATTACTCTGCAGTACCCTGCCATTACTCTGCAGTACCCTGCCATTACTCTGCAGTACCCCCCAATACTCTGCAGTACCCCCCAATACTCTGCAGTACCCGCCATTACTCTGCAGTACCCCGCCATTACTCTGCAGTGCAGTACCCTGCCATTACTCTGCAGTACCCTGCCATTACTCTGTAGTACTCCCCAATACTCTGCAGTACCCTGCTATTACTCTGTAGTACCCCGCCAATACCCCGCCAATACTCTGCAATACCAGTGCATACTCTGCAGTACCCGCCATTACTCTGCAGTACCCTGCCATTACTCTGCAGTGCAGTACCCTGCCATTACTCTGCAGTACCCTGCCTTTACTCTGCAGTACCCTGCCATTACTTTGTAGTACTCCCCAATACTCTGCAGTACCCTGCAATTACTCTGTAGTACTCTGCAATACCAGTGCATACTCTGCAGTACCCTGCCATTACTCTGCAGTACCCCCCATTACTCTGCAGTACCCTGCCTTTACTCTGCAGTACCCTGCCATTACTCTGTAGTACTCCCCAATACTCTGCAGTACCCTGCTATTACTCTGTAGTACCCCGCCAATACCCCGCCAATACTCTGCAATACCCTGCCATAAATTGCCATACCCAGCCATACTCGGAGATACCCAGCCATACTCGGTGATACCCTGAAATACCCAGCCATAGACGCCCCCCACCCCTCACCGCCCTCCGATGCTTCTACCAACTCGCAAGTACGATCAAAGCCAGAATCTTTTTTTTATTTTTTATTTCAGGCTTCCCAGCCTAGAGGTGAGATGTGGGGTCATACTGACCCCCAGATTTCACTGTAAAGAGGACCTGTCACCCCATATTCCTATTACAAGGGATGTTTACATTCCTTGTAATAGGAATAAAAGTGATCAAAAATATATTTTTGGGGAAAAAAATGTCAAACTAAAATTAATAAAGTAAAATGAACAATAAAAAAAAAAAATTAAAGCGCCCATGTCCCCATGTGCTCGCATGCAGAAGCGAACGCATGCGTAAGCCCCGCCCACATATGAAAACGGTGTTCAAACCACACATGTGAGGTATCGCCGAGAACGTTAGAGCGAGAGCAATAATTCTAGTCCTAGACCTCCTCTGCAACTCAAAACATGTAACCAGTAAAAAAAAATGTATGAAGAAAAAATTACTAATCTGCTAAATTTTATAACAGAAACAAAGAAAAAATCATTTTTTTGCAGAATTTCCGGTCTTTTTTCTTTTATAGCACAAAAAATAAAAAAAACTGAGAGGTGATTAAATACCACCAAAAGAAAGCTCTATTTGTGTGAAAAAAAGGACAAACATTTCATATAGGTCTAGTGTTGCATGACTGAGTAATTGTCATTCAAAATGTGAGAGCACCAAAAGCTGAAAATTGGTCTGGTTATTAAGGGTGTTTAAGTGCCCAGTGGTCAAGTGGTTAATAATAGAGCTTGCAGTCAGTAGTGTTAGGAGATAGTGCGTGCTGTCTGCGTGCTCTGTACCCAGTACATACCGCTATAATATAGGGCAGGCCCCTACTTTCAAACATCCAACTTACAAACATCTCCTACTTGCAAACGCAAGGAGACAGCAGCAAGTGAGATGAAAAAAGACGGATGGCAAAACAAATTATACAGGGGTGATAACCCTTCCCTATGTTTTCCAAAAAGCTTAAAAATAGTTTTTTTGACTGGAGCTACACTTTAAAAATGTACCAGTTGAAAATTACAAACAGATTCAACTTAACACAACAAACCTACACAGTCCCTGTCTTGTTTGCACCGCCTGTATACTGCTGTTCTGAGTATATAGGGCCTGGGGGCCACACGCATTTCCTTTTTTTAATATGGGTACAGGGTTCCCCTTAATATGCGTACAAGACCCATA
The DNA here is from genome assembly GCF_037356315.1 of Lithobates pipiens. Lineage (NCBI taxonomy): Eukaryota > Metazoa > Chordata > Amphibia > Anura > Ranidae > Lithobates > Lithobates pipiens. Next base: position 171,111,455 of record NW_027507785.1, on the reverse strand, counting down.
TAGGCTGGTAATGGGCAGGGAGGGCTACCCATGCCATTTTTCTGAATGATTTTCAACCATATTGCAGGAACCAGATATAACATTAAAACCGCAAGCAGTTTTAAATGGTGTTATTTCCGTTAAATGTCATTTTGTGCAGGGACTGTTCTAAACACGGGAAACACGTGGCACTTCACATGCATACTACAGACACCCCCCAGGCACCATATTTAAAGTAATATTTCACTTTTTTTTTTCACTTTAATCGTCATTAAAATCAGTGCTCCCGCCAAAACGCCCGTTTTTAAAACTTTTTTTTGCATTGACCCATGTCCCCTGAGGCAGGAGTCAGGTCCCCAAACCCTTTTTAGGACAGTATCTTGCATATTATCCGTTAAAATTAGCACTTTCCATTTCGAACATTCGAGTCCCATAGACTTCAATGGGGTTCTAACGTTCGTAACGAACGTGGGGGCCGTTCGCAAGTTCTGGTGCGAACCGAACCGGGGGGTGTTCGGCTCATCCCTACTTGGGACCAATACACATAACATTAAATTGACTTATGTGGTAGACCCTGTGGTAATTTCCTTCCTTGATCTATCCATTAGAATTGAAGAAGGTAAATTGGTTACTCAAACTTTCCGCAAACAGACTGCGGCCAATACTATGCTCCTGGCCAATGGCCACCACCCGCGTTCCTTGATTAAAGGGATTCCAATAGGCCAGTTCCTCCGAATTCTAAGGAATTGCTCTTCCCAGGAAGACTATCGCCATGATACTGAATCGCTATACCAGTGATTCAGTGAATGGGGATACTCCCATCGCACTTTAAAAAGAGCTAAAATTATCGCCAGTAAGAGATCTAGAGCTGACCTTTTGGGAACAACTAAGATTAGGAACAGCAAGACTAATGACTCAGTATGATTCATTAACCCCTTTTGGGATCCAATGGCCTAAGGTACGTGCCATTTTGACAAATCATTGGCACATCCTTACTAGATCTGACACCCTGAAAACTATAGTGGGAGAGAGACCTTAAACAGACCAGCCAAACCAGCTAGAAACCTTAAAGATGATCTAGTTGAGTCTGAGTATAAACGTCCCATCAGTAGAAACTGGCTCACGGAAATGTCAAGGATAAAGATGTTCCCCTGTGGACATTGTGGTACATGTAAATTTGTTGACAGAACTGCTACTTTCCATGATTCAGGATCTACTTATGAAATAAAAACTTTCATTAATTGTAGCACTACAAGGGTGCTCTATGTTTTGGAGTGCCCCTGTCGTAAACTTTGTTGGAAAAACTAAACGCCAACTGAGGATACGATTTGAGGAGCACTTAAAAAGTATCCGTCTGGAAGAGGAAACTCCTATAGCACAACACTTCATCGATGTTCATCATGGTAACCCCCAGGGATTAACTGTAAAGGGCTTTTTTACCCTTAACATATCCCAACATAGGGGGATTTCAATACCATTTTATTGAGACATGAAAAGAGATGGATCTTCAGGCTCAAAACTCTGCAGCCACTAGGCCTTAATGCAGAGCTGAGCCTGAAGATATTTCTGGAAGCATAAGTATGAGAATCTGTACTCTTTGCAGTCTTTATAGTCCCACAGTTATGAACACCTGTATTGGTATGACATAAGATTTATAATATCTGGCAATATACTTTATTTCCTGTAGATCCTAATCCAGATACTTTCAGTGTACCTATTTGTCTAGTTTAACCTTCTATTTTTGACCTCTGGTGACCTAATATATAATGTATAATTATATATGAGTATAGATTTATCAGTTTGCATCCACTATTAGCTTAAGTACAAATTTTGGCTGCAGTACTTTTTATCCATCCACAAGATGGCACAGAATCAAAAATTCACTGTTACAGGGGCACTTTTGTGATTGGTTATTTGACCCTATATTAAGTGAAGATTGACTCTCTGTACCTTGTCCAGTTGGAGTGCCATTTGAGGGCACGAAACGCTCTGACCTAGCATGGTCTAACGCTGCTGTCATCCCCTTCTGTGCACTCCCACATGATCCCCCCCCCCATCTTTACGGCCATTTTGGGCATTTGCATAGAGACTTTCTGTTCAGTCCTCACTAGACTGGTGCATTTTCTACTCGGAGCTCCCTCTGTGTTCACCTATGACCTGGATATACTCGGGATGTGTGATCCATGAGACCCATGCTGCATAATGTTTGTGTGACCGGCAACTGCTCCGCTCCACTCGGAATCCGCTCGTTTGTCTCTGGATGGTGTCTGAGCTGATAGCGGTATCATTCGGCCAGGACCTCCATTGAAGTCATACCAGTGAGCATTGTATATTCGACCAAGAAGAGATTGACACTAGTGGCACACACTGGGTATCTGTTAGCCTGTATGACTGCACCACCAGATGATGGCCAATACTTGCACTTTCAGGTAAATTTGTTACAGCTATGGACATATATCTGATCATTTGGATCCCTGACTTTATGTATTATATGCCATAATCTGCAGAACTTATTCCTGACTACACATTCATTGAGCCTGATACGGCTTACAAAAAAGGACAATTTTGGATAGAACTGTGTGCATTTTTTTGCCTGGCCCACATTCATCTACTATAAGCTTTAGCTGAGTACATAGGGAAGACGGGAGGGAACATAGGAGGGGATGAGCCTACATCTGTAATAGCAGTGTTTAGCATTTTTTTATTTTTTATTTTTTTAACACTTTTCTACAGCCATTTATTTCGCCTGTGTATATTTGGTATTGTCATAGAAAGGACCCCACAGGTTTTGATGGGCGATTCACCTGTAGAGTCTTTTTTACTGTTTAAGATGTTTGCGTGAATTTTCTAATAAAGTTTACCTTTTTTTTTTTTTTTTTTTTTTTTTTTTTTTTTTTCATTTATTATATTCTTGAGCTTTCTTGTCCCCATGTGAGCATTCGTGAGTCCGCTATGCTCTCACATCCTCCCTCATCGTTTGCCTCTATAATACATGACCGTATCGGTCAGCCAGCAATGGAGTCTGAAAGGGAGGCCTCGGCTTTTATGGACATCTGCCGATCTATCTCTGCACTAGCCCATACCGTACGGAACCTCCAAGAGGACCTGGGCCGGGAGGAAAATCGTTTACTGAATCCCCCTGACGCCTCATCTGCTTCTACTTTCCCAGCTCTTGTGAGTTCTTTTGCACAAACGGACTTTTGCGTGCTCAGTGAAACCATTCCTTCTCCTGAACCCAGAGTGTCCTTGCCTGAGCGTTTTTCAGGGATCGCAAACAGTTCCGTACATTCCAAAATTCCTGCAAACTTTATTTCTCTTTACTACCCCGAACTTTCTCATCTGAAGAAATTGGGACAAAAAGTGGGATTCATCATCGCACTACTACGAAATGAACCACTTTCCTGTGCCCATCGTCTCAGAGCACCATGATGCAGCTTTGTCAACCTCTGACTCTTCTCAGACATGTCCCAACTCTATGCGGATCCCTTCCTCCAACAGACTGCTGAATCTACACTTGGCAACCTCCAACAAGGTCCAAGTCCCGTAGAGTATTTTGTAACTGACTTCCGTGTCTGGAGTACAGATACTCGGTGTACTCAGTGTAATACACCATCAATTTCGTCTTGGACTTTCAGACACTTTAAAAGACGAACTTGCCTGTGTAGGGGTAACCTCATCTCTGGAAGACCTGATCCACCTTGTCATTTGTATTGACCGTCGGTTGTGTGAAAGACAATCTGAGAAGGCTATGTCCAAGCCACCTATGGCCCCAAGAGTGATCACTTCTGTTTCCACACTCTCTTCCAGAATGCCAAGGGTCCCCCGCAAGAACAAGGAGCACCTTGAATCTCCCTGTAGAAGCTTTTCCAGACCACCCCTGTCTTCTTCAGAACGCCTCCGTTCATGCCTCAGAACAAGATAAGCGTACCCGATGCATTTTGACACAATAGGTCACCGATTGGGGTATACGATATACCCCAGTCGATGACCTATTGTGGGTTGAAACACATAGAGTACACTTATCTTGTGCTTCCCACTTATATGTGATCACATAAGGTAAAATCATATAAATTTGTCACATCTGTTTTTATGCTCAATGTGAATACATTTTTTAGTACTTTTTTGACCTGCACCATTGGGTTTTTTCCATAATGTTGTTTTTTTTTATTTTTTACATTCGCAAGGCACTGTAAAAGTATTCGGAACCCTTGAACTTTTCAACCTTTTGCCACATTTCAGGCTTCAAACATAAAGATATAAAAAAATTTTTTTTTTTGTGAAGAATCACCAACAAGTGGGACACAATTGTGAAGTGGAACAAAATCTATTGTATTTTTGAAACTTTTTTTAACTAATAAAAAAATGAAAAGTGGGGCGTGCAAAATTATTCGGCCCCCTTGCGTTAATACTTTGTAGAGCCACCTTTTGCTGCGATTACAGCTGCAAGTCGCTTGGGGTATGTCTCTATCAGTTTTGCACATCGAGAGACTGAAATTCTTGCCCATTCTTCCTTGCAAAACAGCTCGAGCTCAGTGAGGTTGGATGGAGAGCATTTGTGAACAGCACTTTTTCAGCTCTTTCCACAGATTCTCGATTGGATTCAGGTCTGGACTTTGACTTGGCCATTCTAACACCTGGATACGTTTATTTGTGAACCATTCCTTTGTAGATTTTGCTGTATGTTTGGGATCCTTGTCTTGTTGGAAGATAAATCTCCGTCCCAGTTTCAGGTCTTTTGCAGACTCCAACAGGTTTTCATCCAGAATGGTCCTGTATTTGGCTGCATCCATCTTCCCCTCAATTTTAACCATCTTCCCTGTCCCTGCTGAAGAAAAGCAGGCCCAAACCATGATGCTGCCACCACCATGTTTGACAGTGGGGGTGGTGTGTTGAGGGTGATGAGCTGTGTTGCTTTTACGCCAAACATATTGTTTTGCATTGTGGGCAAAAAGTTTGATTTTGGTTTCAGACCAGAGCACCTTCTTCCACATGTTTGGTGTGTCTCCCAGGTGGCTTGGGCAAACTTTAGATGAGACTTTTTATGGATATCTTTGAGAAATGGCTTTCTTCTTGCCACTCTTCCATAAAGGCCAGATTTGTGCAGTGTACGACTGATTGTTGTGCTATGGACAGACTCTTCCCACCTCAGCTGTAGTTCTCTGTAGTTCGTCCAGAGTGATCATGGGCCTCTTGACTGCATCTCTGATCAGTCTTCTCCTTGTCTGAGCTGAAAGTTTAGAGGGATGGCCAGGTCTTGGTAGATTTGCAGTGGTCTGATACTCCCATTTCAAAATGATCGCTTGCACAGTGCTCCTTGGGATGTTTAAAGCTTGGGAAATCTTTTTGTATCCAAATCCGGCTTTAAACTTCTCCACAACAGTATTACGGACCTGCCTGGTGTGTTCCTTGGTCTTCATGATGATCTCTGCGCTTTCAACAGAACCCTGAGACTATCACAGAGCAGGTGCAGAGACTTGATTACACACAGGTGGATTCTATTTATCACCATCAGTCATTTAGGACAACATTGGATCATTCAGAGATCCTCGCTGAACTTCTGGAGTGAGTTTGCTGCACTGAAAGTAAAGGGGCCGAATAATTTTGCACGCACCACTTTTCAGTTTTTTTTTTTATTTGCTAAAAAAACTTTAAATTATCCAATAGATTTCGTTCCACTTCACAATTGTGTCCCACTTGTTGGTGATTCTTCACAAAAAATTTAAATTTTATATCTTTATGTTTGAAGCCTGAAATGTGGCAAAAGGTCGAAAAATTCAAGGGGGCCGAATACTTTCGCAAGGCACTGTATCTAATATATATATACTGAGCTATTTTGGGCAAATCGCATCAGACTCCTGCCATCGTAAGACCAGTGGCATGGATTAAGTGCTGCCTTCGGGATGGGTGTACTTTGGTTCCGACCGTCTGAATTCAGCCTGGTTTGGTTTCCCTCCTGTGCTAACACTTGGAGCGCTACAAGCTCGTATGATACATTGCCATATGGTACTTGTATCCAACATTTCTGGTAAGAGTGTTTTTATCTTCCTATATAACTTCCGTTGCCTTGAGATGCATTCAAGACCCGGTGAGATTACACTGCCTTATTTATTGGGGCATCTACCACCTGATCGAACTGTCTTATCATTTGGACTCTTGATTATATTTTGTATGGGTGTTTCCTTACAAGGACTCTATATGTATATTCACTTTTTGTGAACAACCAAAATTTCACTGTCACGGGTGTTGCTTTATTTTTTGTTATTGCTTGAGCTTACTAATGTTCTGGACAGATTAGCGCTACACTATTTTGTTGCATGTAATTACAATTCTTGATATAATAGTTCACAGCAGGGTGTTCCAGCGCCCACCAAGAGTAACTGTGAGGGCTTACAGTGTTGTGGCAACACCAACACCTTAGGACCAAATTTCTGCAGAGCATATAGGGCAGGCCCCTACTTTTAAAAATCCAACTTACAAACGTCTCCTACTTGCTAACAGAAGGAGACAACAGTAAGTGAGATGAAATCTACCCCTAGGAAGGGAAATTCTCTCATGTTATGCCCTGTACACATGCCCTGGACATTCCGACCACAAAATCCTGTTGTCGGAAAATCTGATAGTTCAGAACACGGTGACATAGAACACATACGATGGGATTATTAACGGGCCAGTAGCCAATAGCTTTTGTCTCATAATTTATTCTGAGCATGCGTGCCACTTTGTCCGTCGGAATTTAAACAATCAGATTTTGTTGTCGGAAAATTTTAGATCCTGCTCTCAAACTTTGTGTCAGAAATTCAGACGGAAAAAGTCAGATGGAGCCCACACACGACAACAAGATACAATCGCACATTTTCCGTCAAAGTCCGGCCGCGTGTTTAGGCAAAAGAGTTGGTATGGGAAAAATGTGTCTCCTCTCCACTGATGCTTTATCACCAATCCTTGTTTCACTAAACCCAAAATTTCAAAAAACATTTGTCATTGGGACAGAAAGTGAGGTGAAATCTTCTGAAGAGGTGCACAGACAGAAAAAAAAGTTACCGGGTGATAACCCTTCCCTATGTTTTCCAAAAAGCTTAATAAATATATATATATATATATATATATATATATATATATATATATATATATATATATATATATATATATATAATAGAAAGGCCAGTATGGTGGCCTGAAATTATGGGAGGAGCCCGGTGGAGTATATAACCAGCCGTCCGCCCGTCTTCCTCGTCGGTTCCGGTGCGCGATACCTGATACGTCAGATATCAAGGGCCGACTATCCTAGACCAGACGCAGTGAGCCCGTTCGCGTTGTTCATCTCCGTCTTGACCGTCTTCCCGTTCATCAGCGTCCGTAGGTTTCGCCGTCGGAGTGTCGTCTTACCCATCTAATTTGTCGTTACACGTCGGGCCGGCTGTCGCAGGTAGGGCTTCGGCACCCCCTTTTCGGTTCATGTATTACGATGTCCCTTCAACGTTCCCTGAACTCACGAACCGCTCGGATGTTTTACTGTGGCTCTCGTACTCATGTCACTGTTTCTACTTTCGATGTAGTCGTTATCACCTTCGGTCGATCACGCCACGTCAGGCGATTCATTCGCAGGTACGACATTCGAAACCGTTCGACTCCCCGAGCATTTCTGTTTAGTATCGGTCGAATCGTTCGACTCACAGCCGACTGCTTGTTACGACAAAGCAAGCAGTCCGCACGTATCGGTTGGTATCTGCTCCAGTTCGAATATATCTCATCATTCATGCAGTTGTGTTATGTATCTTATTTCATCTCATTTAAGTCATTTCAGTCCCACTCATTTCTACCGTTTCAAAACATTTCTGTCACTAGCCGCGCTCCGGCGCGAATCCTGTCGCACCTCTGGTGCACCGATTCGCTTTGAAGTGCCCCAGGGTTTGGCCTCATTTCTGTACATGCTCCAGAGACTGAGTCACTCGCAGGTTCACGCACGGTCCCTGATTCTTGTCTTTGTCATGGCATACCATTTCTGTCACTTATTACGCTCCAATTCGAATCCTGTCGCATTCTTCTATGCACCGATTCGTCCTGGTGTGCCCAGCTGCTACGCCTCATTTCGGTACATGCTCCAGAGACGGATTCTTTTCCGTAACCGGCAGTCCAGTCGTTGAATCCGGCCTCTGTCATGGGATATCATTTCTGTCACTTATTACACTCCAATTCGAATCCTGTCGCATTCTTGTATGCACCGATTCGTTCTGGTGTGCCCAGCTGCTACGCCTCATTTCAGTACATGCTCCAGAGACGGATTCTTTGTTGTAACCATCAGTCCAGTCGTTGAATCTTGTCTCTGTCATGGCATATCATTTCTGTCACTTATTACGCTCCAATTCGAATCCTGTCGCATTCCTTATGCACCGATTCGTTCTGGTGTGCCCAGCTGCTACGCCTCATTTCAGTACATGCTCCAAAGACAGGATTCATCCGTTTGGTTCAAGGGCTCGTCCTCTAATTCTTGTCTTTGTCATGGGTTTTTCATTTCATTTCACCTATCACGTTCCGGTACGAATAGTCACATCTGTGTACCAAATTCGTCTCGGCGTGCCCCAGGAATGGCCTCATTTCAGTACATGCTCCAGAATCCGTTTCGTGCTCGGTCGCAAGTTGTGGCATGGCGATCCGGATCTCTGTCATGGCAGGTTCTCTCATTTCACTGTCACATACCGCTTCCCGGCTTGGGTCCAGTTGATTCTTTAATGTTTGGATGCCTGCCGGGGGCCTTGCTCCTCGGCCTCATTTCATTATAGATTGCCTTCAAAAGGGAAACACAGCTTCGTTAGGCGTGTCTCGCTGTTTTCTCCACATCCAAGCGTAGACTTCTTGCAATCGTTGCAAACACACATCCAAGCGTAGACTTCTTGCAATCGTTGCAAGCACGCATCCAGACATAGACTTCTCGCAATCATTACAAGCACGCATTCGAGCATAGACCTCTTGCACTTATTACTAGCACGCATTCGAGCATAGACCTCTTGCAATCGTTGCAAGCACGCATTCGAGCATAGACCTCTTGCAATCATTGCAAGCACGCATTCGAGCATAGACCTTTTGCATTCATTACAAGCACGCATTCGGGCATAGACCTCTTGCAATCGCTGCAAGCACGCATTCGAGCATAGACCTCTCGCGGTCATTACAAGCACGCATTCGAGCATAGACCTCTTACACTCATTACAAGCATGCATTCAAGCATAGACCTCTTGCAATCGTTGCATGCAGGCATTCGAGCATAGACCTCTGGCGATCATTGCAAGCACGCATTCGAGCATAGACCTCTTGCACTCATTACAAGCACGCATTCGAGCATAGTTCTCTTGCAATCATGGCAAGCACGCATTTGAGCATAGACCTCTTGCAATCGTTGCAAGCAGGTGTCCAGGCACAACTTGTTGCAATCATTGCTGGCAGGCACTTCTGGCTTGCTCAGTGGATTGCTTTGGGGAAGACCTGGATGCCTTCCTAAATGTGCGTTGTATTACGGGGTACTTATATTTATAGGTATAGTTGATCCAGGGAAAAATCCGATTGCCTCTCGAGGGGTCAGGAAGGAATTTTTTCCCCGGCTGTAGCAAATTGGCCTATGCTCTGTTGGGGGTTTTTTGCCTTCCTCTGGATCAGCTGCGGGCGTAGAATTGGGTGTGTCGGGTTGTGTGATACCTTATTTATTTTGATTTGGTTGGACCGGATGGACTTCTGTCTTTTCCGGCCTGGCTACCCATGAAGCCTACCATAATTCCTTGCAGTCGTTGCAGGCACGAGTCCTGGCACAACTCCTTGCATTAGTTGCAGGCACGCATCCTAGCATAACATCTTGCAGTCATGGCAAGCACGCATCCTGGGTAACATCTTGCAATCATCGCAAGCACGCATCCAAACATGCATTCAAGCACAACTCCTGTAGTCTTCGCAGTGCACATGCGGTAACACGAATGGCTCACAGTCACTACGTATACATCTCCAGTGACAAACTCCCGGGCAATTGTCGCAAGCACATGTTTAAACACAACTTTTAGTCACGCCAAGGCTCGCGACTTAGCATAACTTCTTGCAATCATTCGTTGGCAAGCTCGTTCTCAGTGGCACACAAACTGGCTACACGTCATTTTCAGCAGCACTTAATTGGCCTCTCGTCTCCCGTGGCTTTCTTACAAACCACTCACTGTTGTCTGTCTATCCGTCTCTTCCTTAGGACAGTTGAGTTCAGCTTCCGTCCCGCACCAGGATCATGTTGTCGCACGCAACTGGCTTCTTCCTGTAGCACGCCCAGGCTATTTCTAGCCAGCGTTCAGCATTTCTTATCCTTACAGTGCACGGAGAGCCATCTGTCGTTACGGCCCATACAGCAAGATCCCCACCTCGGGGCATCCAGAGGCATCAGCCCATAGCCAACGGCAAACGCTCGCCATCACAACTGCCATCTTTAGGGGCATATTATATCCTCGCATATTCTCCAGTCTAGTCGTCCAAAAGACACCTACAGTCCCTACACGGCATGTGGAGTTCGCTATGCGCATCATCCCTCAGGGTCGCGCCTTGTGTCACGCCTATTGGTTTTACTGTCCCTCTCACAGGATCCAGAGCAAGTCCTCAGCCTGGATCCCGCGGCAATAGCAGTCCTTGCTATGCGGGAGGAATTCCTATCGTCTGGGAATGGCGTCTCCCTGTTCATTCCCTCCGTGTCTTCCCTTTCGCCCCAGGTGATGACCGACGCAGCGGCCTCCACGGGCTTGCGGCTGTTTTTTGGCCACCTCCGGCTCGCAGCTCCCTGGCCTCCCCAGTTACTGGCAATTCCTGGCTGCGCCAAGGCGTCCTCTCTGTTGTTTATGTCCTTCCTACGTCAACTGGTCCAGCTCTTGTTGTTGTTTCAGTTCAACATCTATTGTTCCTTTATCCACGGTAAGTTCAATCAGGCAGCGGACGCCCTCTCCCGCTGTAACCTTGTCTCTTTTCCGATCAGGTACCCGGAGCCGGACCAACATCAGCAGCTATCCCGGACTGGTCTCAACTAACCCTGGATTAGCCCCTCACCTCCTAGCGGCTACCCAACTTATCGATCACTCCCTTTCCCGCAATACCCTCAAGGCCTATCAGTCAGCCTGGAGGGCCTTTAACCGCTTCATCACGTATCACAGCACAGTGACGTCCCGTGTCAAGCGAGTCGTAGCCTTCATTTCCTACTGCCACTCGCAGTCGGTGTTATCCGTTAATACGATCCGGCTATACCTGACCGGTGTACAACATTTCACGTCCCTCCAGGACCCTACCGTACCCTCCTTATTTTCTTACCACACCGTTCGGGCTGTTATGCGCAGTGTCCAGAAGCGCCAGCCGATGGCCGGCACCAAACCACCGCCTTTCACAGGAGACGTTCTAGAACTATGTCAGATATCCTGGCCACTTCACCTTTCGGTCTCCACATGAGTGGCATTTACAAGCAGCCATACACCTGGCCTTCTACGGCTCCTTACGGCCAAGCCAGTTTACTTGTAGTAGCCTCACAGCACGCATGCTGTACAAGCACCACCTGGTCCGATACGAAGACCATTTCATCTTACACTTAGCAGTCTCCAAGACGCAGCAGCTTGGCTCGGGTATGGACATACACTTCTATAAAACCAACAACCGCTGGTGCCTGGTCACTGTTCTTTTTTTTTTTTTTTTTTTTTTTTTTACCACTCAGTGTAAGTTTATTTACTTGCTATGGGACCACCTCAGCTTTCAGCTCAGTGTCCCTTCCAACAATCACATCATAGTGGTAAGTATTTTTTTTTTTTTTTTTTTTTGGAGTGTTGATACCAGGCTTACTGTTTTTCATGTTAATCTTGTAATCCCTCTCTGTCACACACTCCCATCTTCTTCCTACCCCTTTCCCCTAACCTCCCCCCCCCCTCCTACCTATCTGTGGACCACCTTTTTCTATTTTTTCCATAAGTACTTTAATTTCTATCCCAATTGTACCTTGTAGTATCTTAACTGTACCTATTTAGGGCTTCCTCAACCCCTCTGAGATGAGCCATTTCTTCCTGAAATCTACCCAGCACTTCCATTTCCCTATAATTGGAGTAATACTCTGTTCTTCCCGGCTACTTCTTAAACACTCCATTTTATAGGTCTTTTCTACCGAATCCACCCATTCCCACATTGACGGAACTTCCTTCTCTTGCCATTTCTTCGGTATTAATTTTTTACCTGCATTCAGCAGGTGGGGGATCACTGATTCCTTATATTGTCTGAGCCCGATTCTTGTCCCATGGAATAACACTACCCAGGGATCAGCCTTCACCTCTTTGCCTGTAATCTCTTTGATGTGGGCTATAATTTGGTTCCAATAAGTTTTTATTTTTGGACAACTCCACCACAAGTGTGCCATCGTGCCCACCTCTCTACATCCTCTCCAACATTCCCTGGCGCCATCCTGCTGAAACTTGCTTTTCCTTTCTGGGGTATAATACCATCTCATCAAACATTTAGCGCTCATTTCAGCCGTTCTGGCATCTACCGCCGAGCCATGCACTAATTTAAATATTTTCTTTACTATTGTGTTTTCTAATTGTGATCCTAATTCCCTCTCCCATTTTTTGATGTACGCAGGTACCCCCAGCTCTACTCCCTCTAACAACATTCTGTACCATCTCGAAACAACTTTCTTTGCTGTCTTTAATGTACAGAGTTGTTCCAACGGGGTCAGATTTTCCGCTGTTCTAACCCGCACAGGGAGTTTTTTGATAAAACTCGAGAGCTGAGCGTACCTCCACTCATCAATTATCATCATCTCTTTTTTTTGTGCCAACTCGTGATATGGTGCTAGTCCCTCCCCTTTCATTACATCTTTTAATTTTACCTCCTCTTTAACCCAGTTTCCTCCTATTTCCTGACATCCTGGTAAGAAAAAATTGTTATTCTTTAATGCTATAAGTGGTGAATTATATTTTCCGTTAAATTGCCTATATATCTTATCCCAAATCCGCAGTGTGTTTCGTGTAATATTATTCCCTTCCAAAAATACACTTCTCTCTAAAGGGGGATTCCAAATTTGCTTATCTAATTTTGTTCTACATAAATCGTGTTCCAGTCTCACCCATCTTTTCTCTGTGTTGTCCCTTATGCTCCATTCACTCACTCTAGACACCACAACAGCTTCATAATAAGTCTGCGCATCTGGCACTGCTACTCCACCCCTGTTCTTTGGTTGACGAAGTGTAGCTAGGGCTACCCTGGCTTTTTTATTTTTCCAAACAAATTTCATTAGGATAGATTTTAATTTTGACAAGTAAACATTGGACAGAGGAATAGGGAGCATCTGAAACCTGTATAGGATCTTAGGGAATATTATCATCTTTAATGAATTTATTCTTCCCAACCATGATAGTGCCCTATAGCTACACCTTTTACATTCTGCCTGTATCTCATCTAGTAACGGGATATAATTACAACGGTACATTTTCCTCTCTGTTTTTGCTAATTTTATCCCTAAATATTTAAGCTCACTCTTCCACGGGAGTTTCCAACTTTGTTGTACCTTTTGTACCTCTCGCTTGTTAATATTGATATTCATTATCTCCGATTTTGACCTATTTATTTTAAAATTTGAGACCTCCCCGTATTGGTCGAGTAGCTCAAATAATTTAGGCATAGATGTCTTTGGGTTGTTCAAGTAAATTAAGATATCGTCCGCAAAGGCTGAGTATTTATATTCCGCTTTTTCCACTTTCACCCCTTCTATCCCGGGATCCCCTCTTATTGCTGCTAGGAGTGGCTCCAAAGAGAGCACAAACAGGAGGGGCGAAAGCGGACAGCCCTGCCTTGTACCCCTCTCCATTTCGAAAGGCTCCGACACATACCCATTAACTTTTATACATGTCTTTGGATGTTCGTACAGTACCTTTATCTTCTGTAACATCTTAGGTCCTAGCCCCATCTTCTCTAATGTCTTAAACATAAACCCCCAGTCTACTCTGTCGAAGGCTTTCTGTGCGTCCAACGACAAGAGCAGACTGGGGGTTCCACCCTGTCGCATCTTTTGAAGCAGGAGGAGTGTCTTTATTCCGTTATCTTTTCCCTCTCGTCCCCCTATGAAGCCCGTCTGGTCTGGGTGGACCAGTGATGTCATTAAACCCTTCATTCGCTCTGCTAATATTTTAGCATATAGTTTTGTATCCGCGTTTAACAGCAAAATCGGCCTGTAGCTGGTACACTGTGTGGGATCTTTGCCCTCCTTCCGTATTAGAGTAATTGTAGCCCTTAAATCTTCATTACTCATTCTATATTCTTCTCCTAGGCCGTTCATATACCGACACAATTGGGGAACAAGAGCCTCTCTAAACGTTTTATAATATAGTGTTGTGAAACCGTCTGGTCCCGGGGATTTTCCTGGTGCTGATTTTAATAATGCTCTGACTATTTCATCCTCCGAAACTGGCCTTTCAAGTATGTCCCTTTCCGTGGGGGTGATTTTAGTCAAAGCATTTTTCTCCAAAAATTCCCTGATCTTCTGCTCTTTCTCTCCGTTTTTGGCCTTTTTCTTACTGTCCGTAAATATCTGCTCAAAGTATAATCTAAAAGTTTCTGCTATATCTTTGGTAGTATAGAGCACTTTTCCATTTTTATTCTTAATTTCCCCAATGAAATTTTTTCCTTTTTTCTTTTTTAACATTCTGGCTAAAAACTTACTTGATTTATCTCCCCATAAATATTGTTCCTTGGCCAACCCTTTAAACGTCATCGCCGCTTCTTGGTCCAAAAGGTCCTTCAGCTCCATCCTTACCGTTAATAACTTTTTAAATACCAGGTCATTTTGGGGCAGACTTTTTTTTTTATGGTCTTGTTCTAAACAATGTATCTCGCTCATTAATTTATTGATTTTTTTCGGCTCTCATTTTTTTCTTTTTAGATTGCATAGATATCAATATTCCCCTTATATAGGCCTTGTGCGCATCCCACAGCGTGTTACTTTTAATTCCCTCTGTATCATTAAATGTAAAATATTGATCGATCTCACTCGCTATTTTTATCCTATCCTCCTCCCCAAGCAATAGCTCCTCATTCAACCGCCATCCAGAGAGGTTCCTCCCTATCCTTGAGATGTTTAGGCATAGTTTTACCGGGGCGTGATCCGAAAGAGTCATCACTTCTATCCCTGAATCCATCACATATTCCAATAGCCCATGGTCTATGAATATGTAATCGATGCGTGAATACGTCCCATGGACTGCTGAATAGAAGGAATAATCACGTGACTGGGGATTTTTTGCTCTCCATACATCCACTAATTGGTTGTTATATAGCTTTTGAGCTATATTTTTGTGTGCTGCGCTTCTCATCTTTTTAACCTCCGACGAACTATCGACTTCCGGGTTGAGGCCGAAGTTTAAATCTCCCATCATAATTACATAACCTGCTTTAAAGTCCATAAGTTTATATAATATCTTATTTAAAAAACTAATTGGGTTGCTATTAGGAGCATAAATATTTACTAAAGTACACTCCAATTCCTCTAATGTACCTCTTAGGAACAAATATCTTCCCTCTGCATTGCACATTTTTTCCTTCAACTGAAACCTTATTCTTTTGGAAAACCCTATCGCTACCCCTCTACTTCTGGCTGAAATGGTATCACTATAGAACCAGACCGGGTAGTTATTGGAATATAATCTAATGTTTGATGCGAGGGAGATATGTGTCTCCTGTAGTGATGGACGAACTTCCGACGGGACGTTTCGCGAACGCGAAACGCGAACGGGCACAAACGTTCGCGAAAACGACCGTTCGCCGCGGGCTCCATTGACTTCAATGGGAGGCGAATTTCGCAAACCTTTAGGTCGAATTTGCGGCCACGGGGTAATTATTAGGGGGTAGCACGCAGTCCCACCACCTGGACAATAGCATAATACATGTATGAGGTGAATTTGGGATCGATAACTACAAGCATTTTTTTTTTATTTGGGAAATTGTTCTGACAATTCAGGACTATGGAGCTAATGAAGGCAATGGAGGAGAGGGAAGGTCAGGGACCAGGGTAGGCAAACAAGAGGGTGCAGGAGATACAGAGCACTGACAGCAGCACCGTAATACAGAGCACTGACATCAGCACCGTGACATACAGCGCTGACAGCAGCTCCGTGACATACAGCGCTGACAGCAGCTCCGTGACATACAGCGCTGACAGCAGCTCCGTGACATACAGCGCTGACAGCAGCTCCGTGACATACAGCGCTGACAGCAGCTCCGTGACATACAGCGCTGACAGCAGCACCGTGACATACAGCGCTGACAGCAGCTCCGTGACATACAGCGCTGACAGCAGCTCCGTGACATACAGCGCTGACAGCAGCTCCGTGACATACAGCACTGACAGCAGCTCCGTGACATACAGCGCTGACAGCAGCTCCGTGACATACAGCGCTGACAGCAGCACCGTGACATACAGCGCTGACAGCAGCTCCGTGACATACAGCGCTGACAGCAGCTCCGTGACATACAGCGCTGACAGCAGCTCCGTGACATACAGCACTGACAGCAGCTCCGTGACATACAGCGCTGACAGCAGCTCCGTGACATACAGCGCTGACAGCAGCACCGTGACATACAGCGCTGACAGCAGCTCCGTGACATACAGCGCTGACAGCAGCTCCGTGACATACAGCGCTGACAGCAGCTCCGTGACATACAGCGCTGACAGCAGCTCCGTGACATACAGCGCTGACAGCAGCTCCGTGACATACAGCGCTGACAGCAGCTCCGTGACATACAGCGCTGACAGCAGCTCCGTGACATACAGCGCTGACAGCAGCTCCGTGACATACAGCGCTGACAGCAGCACCGTAAGCAGCCCCAGGAGGAAGTCAGCACAGCACAGGGATGGTGTGATCCCCTCATAATAAGAACCCCCAGGAGGAAGTCAGCACAGCACAGGGATGGTGGGAGCCCCTCATAATAAGAACCCCCAGGAGGAAGTCAGCACAGCACAGGGATGGTGGGAGCCCCTCATAATAAGAACACCCAGGAGGAAGTCAGCACAGCACAGGGATGGTGGGAACCCCTCATAATAAGCAGCCCCAGTAGAAATATGACACCGCTCAACCTCTTCAAAGAGGAGGGTAGGGGCATATAGTACGGTGTGCTTTTTTGGGTCAGGGAAGTGAGCCAAATGAATTAAGAAGGTCTGTGTGCTTGATTCCAAAAATTGTTTATAGACATATACATGGTCTACTGATCACATGTGTTGAATTCCTCCGAGATCCATGCCTCATTCATTTTTAGAAATGTGAGGTAGTTAACACTGTCGTGAGCTAGGCGAGTACGCTTATCGGTCACAATCCCCCCTGCTGCGCTGAACGTCCTTTCGGACAGGACACTGGATGAGGGGCAAGCCAACAGTTCGATTGCAAATTGGGCAAGCTCTGGCCAGAGGTCAAGCCTGCCCACCCAGTAGTCTAGGGGTTCATCACTCCTCAGAGCGTCCACATCGGCCGTTAACCCAATGTAGTCGGACACCTGACGGTCTAGGCGTTCCCTGATGCTGGATCCGGATGACACCTGTCGATGGGTCGGCTGAAAGAATGACCTCATATCCGAAGTCACCAACACATCTTCAAACCGGCCTCTTCTTGCAGGCGCTGTTGGATTGGTACCCGCAAATCCTTCTCTGGGAGTGGGAATTGCTCCTCTGCCAGCGCACGCAAAAGCAGAATGCAGCATTTCTCGAAGCAAGGCCTGGAAGTGCTGCATTCTGACAGCCCTCTGCGACGGCGGTAACATTTCCGCCATTTTGTGTTTGTACCGGGGATCTAAGTACGTTGCCACCCAGTACTGGTCCTTGACCCTCATGCTTTTTATACGGGGGTCCCTATTAAAACACTGGAGCATGAAGGCCCCCATTTGCACTCAAGCGGAAGGTATGTGGTGGTGGTGGTGTTGTTGGTGGTAGTGTCTTTGGGGGTGCACATAGCAGAGAGTGAAGAAGAGGGTGCAGATCGAGAGGATGAGGAGGGTGCAGAAGAATAAGGCTGAGTGAGCCACTCAACCAAGTCTGGTGCGTCCTTTAAAGTAATTGAACGCACCTTCTGCAACTTCCCACTTTGGCTCAAGGCTGTTGCTCCTGCCCTACCCCTACCACCCCTGCGGAAGGGCCTGCCTCTTCCTCTGCCTGTCATTTTTTAAATCACCCTGTGACAAAACTCTTAGTCCCTATACCGCTGAAGGACTGCTGCAGTATAGGGCAGCGGTCAGCAGTAGTGCACGTCAACCCTATGTATTGTGGACCGATAGCGGTCCTTACAGAACAGCAGACTGTACTGCACTCAGGCCTATGTACCGTAGCACCCTATACCAAGTTACCAGTCCTTATAAGAACTTTTGTGGACCAAGCAGGTTGTGTGTTAGTGATTAGCAGACTGTACGTCAGTCCCTATACCAATGAAGGACTGCTGCAGTATAGGGCAGCGGTCAGCAGTAGTGCACGTCAACCCTATGTATTGTGGACCGATAGCGGTCCTTACAGAACAGCAGACTGTACTGCACTCAGGCCTATGTACCGTAGCACCCTATACCAAGTTACCAGTCCTTATAAAAACTTTTGTGGACCAAGCAGGTTGTGTGTTAGTGATTAGCAGACTGTACGTCAGTCCCTATACCAATGAAGGACTGCTGCAGTATAGGGCAGCGGTCAGCAGTAGTGCACGTCAACCCTATGTATTGTGGACCGATAGCGGTCCTTACAGAACAGCAGACTGTACTGCACTCAGGCCTATGTACCGTAGCACCCTATACCAAGTTACCAGTCCTTATAAAAACTTTTGTGGACCAAGCAGGTTGTGTGTTAGTGATTAGCAGACTGTACGTCAGTCCCTATACCAATGAAGGACTGCTGCAGTATAGGGCAGCGGTCAGCAGTAGTGCACGGCAACCCTATGTATTGTGGACCGATAGCGGTCCTTACAGAACAGCAGACTGTAACGCACTCAGGCCTATGTACCGTAGCACCCTATACCAAGTTACCAGTCCTTATAAGAACTTTTGTGGACCAAGCAGGTTGTGTGTTAGTGATTAGCAGACTGTACGTCAGTCCCTATACCAATGAAGGACTGCTGCAGTATAGGGCAGCGGTCAGCAGTAGTGCACGGCAACCCTATGTATTGTGGACCGATAGCGGTCCTTACAGAACAGCAGACTGTAACGCACTCAGGCCTATGTACCGTAGCACCCTATACCAAGTTACCAGTCCTTATAAGAACTTTTGTGGACCAAGCAGGTTGTGTGTTAGTGATTAGCAGACTGTACGTCAGTCCCTATACCAATGAAGGACTGCTGCAGTATAGGGCAGCGGTCAGCAGTAGTGCACGGCAACCCTATGTATTGTGGACCGATAGCGGTCCTTACAGAACAGCAGACTGTAACGCACTCAGGCCTATGTACCGTAGCACCCTATACCAAGTTACCAGTCCTTATAAGAACTTTTGTGGACCAAGCAGGTTGTGTGTTAGTGATTAGCAGACTGTACGTCAGTCCCTATACCAATGAAGGACTGCTGCAGTATAGGGCAGCGGTCAGCAGTAGTGCACGGCAACCCTATGTATTGTGGACCGATAGCGGTCCTTACAGAACAGCAGACTGTAACGCACTCAGGCCTATGTACCGTAGCACCCTATACCAAGTTACCAGTCCTTATAAGAACTTTTGTGGACCAAGCAGGTTGTGTGTTAGTGATTAGCAGACTGTACGTCAGTCCCTATACCAATGAAGGACTGCTGCAGTATAGGGCAGCGGTCAGCAGTAGTGCACGGCAACCCTATGTATTGTGGACCGATAGCGGTCCTTACAGAACAGCAGACTGTAACGCACTCAGGCCTATGTACCGTAGCACCCTATACCAAGTTACCAGTCCTTATAAGAACTTTTGTGGACCAAGCAGGTTGTGTGTTAGTGATTAGCAGACTGTACGTCAGTCCCTATACCAATGAAGGACTGCTGCAGTATAGGGCAGCGGTCAGCAGTAGTGCACGGCAACCCTATGTATTGTGGACCGATAGCGGTCCTTACAGAACAGCAGACTGTAACGCACTCAGGCCTATGTACCGTAGCACCCTATACCAAGTTACCAGTCCTTATAAGAACTTTTGTGGACCAAGCAGGTTGTGTGTTAGTGATTAGCAGACTGTACGTCAGTCCCTATACCAATGAAGGACTGCTGCAGTATAGGGCAGCGGTCAGCAGTAGTGCACGGCAACCCTATGTATTGTGGACCGATAGCGGTCCTTACAGAACAGCAGACTGTAACGCACTCAGGCCTATGTACCGTAGCACCCTATACCAAGTTACCAGTCCTTATAAAAACTTTTGTGGACCAAGCAGGTTGTGTGTTAGTGATTAGCAGACTGTACGTCAGTCCCTATACCAATGAAGGACTGCTGCAGTATAGGGCAGCGGTCAGCAGTAGTGCACGGCAACCCTATGTATTGTGGACCGATAGCGGTCCTTACAGAACAGCAGACTGTAACGCACTCAGGCCTATGTACCGTAGCACCCTATACCAAGTTACCAGTCCTTATAAGAACTTTTGTGGACCAAGCAGGTTGTGTGTTAGTGATTAGCAGACTGTACGTCAGTCCCTATACCAATGAAGGACTGCTGCAGTATAGGGCAGCGGTCAGCAGTAGTGCACGGCAACCCTATGTATTGTGGACCGATAGCGGTCCTTACAGAACAGCAGACTGTAACGCACTCAGGCCTATGTACCGTAGCACCCTATACCAAGTTACCAGTCCTTATAAGAACTTTTGTGGACCAAGCAGGTTGTGTGTTAGTGATTAGCAGACTGTACGTCAGTCCCTATACCAATGAAGGACTGCTGCAGTATAGGGCAGCGGTCAGCAGTAGTGCACGGCAACCCTATGTATTGTGGACCGATAGCGGTCCTTACAGAACAGCAGACTGTAACGCACTCAGGCCTATGTACCGTAGCACCCTATACCAAGTTACCAGTCCTTATAAGAACTTTTGTGGACCAAGCAGGTTGTGTGTTAGTGATTAGCAGACTGTACGTCAGTCCCTATACCAATGAAGGACTGCTGCAGTATAGGGCAGCGGTCAGCAGTAGTGCACGGCAACCCTATGTATTGTGGACCGATAGCGGTCCTTACAGAACAGCAGACTGTAACGCACTCAGGCCTATGTACCGTAGCACCCTATACCAAGTTACCAGTCCTTATAAGAACTTTTGTGGACCAAGCAGGTTGTGTGTTAGTGATTAGCAGACTGTACGTCAGTCCCTATACCAATGAAGGACTGCTGCAGTATAGGGCAGCGGTCAGCAGTAGTGCACGGCAACCCTATGTATTGTGGACCGATAGCGGTCCTTACAGAACAGCAGACTGTAACGCACTCAGGCCTATGTACCGTAGCACCCTATACCAAGTTACCAGTCCTTATAAGAACTTTTGTGGACCAAGCAGGTTGTGTATTAGTGTTTAGCAGACTGTGCGTCAGTCCCTATACCGCTGAAGGACTGCTGCAGTATAGGGCAGCGGTCAGCAGTAGTGCACGGCAACCCTATGTATTGTGGACCGATAGCAGTCCTTACAGAACAGCAGACTGTACTGCACTCAGGCCTATGTACCGTAGCACCCTATACCAAGTTACCAGTCCTTATAAGAACTTTTGTGGACCAAGCAGGTTGTGTGTTAGTGTTTAGCAGACTGTGCGTCAGTCCCTATACCGCTGAAGGACTGCTGCAGTATAGGGCAGCGGTCAGCAGTAGTGCACGTCAACCCTATGTATTGTGGACCGATAGCGGTCCTTACAGAACAGCAGACTGTAACGCACTCAGGCCTATGTACCGTAGCACCCTATACCAAGTTACCAGTCCTTATAAGAACTTTTGTGGACCAAGCAGGTTGTGTATTAGTGTTTAGCAGACTGTGCGTCAGTCCCTATACCGCTGAAGGACTGCTGCAGTATAGGGCAGCGGTCAGCAGTAGTGCACGGCAACCCTATCTATTGTGGACCGATAGCGGTCCTTACAGAACAGCAGACTGTACCGCACCCAAGCCTATGTACCGTAGCACCCTAGACAGACCAAGTTACCAGTCCTTATAAGAACTTTTGTGGAACAAGTGAGTTGTGAATGATTAGCAGACTGCAGCAGAAGGGCAGCAGTCAAGTATAATATTCTTTCTATATTTGGAAGAAAGAATATTATACGTGTACAAGCCTATTACCGTACCACTGATACCAGTCCTGAAAAGAACCTTTGTGGAACTAATAGTAACAGCAAGTCTTTAAAATTATCCTCACTGCCTGACACACTGCTTCCTGCCTGTCCCTATACAAATTGGCAAAAAAGAGTAGGCTGGAACGATTAGCTGGAACAGCTCTTTTGTGGACCTGATAGTAACAGCTAATGATGATGATGATGATGATGATGAAGAAAGACTAATCTGGCTGAGCTGTCCCTAAAATAGCAGCATACAGCGCTCTGTCCCTTTATCTAAACTGACAAAAGAAACTCAGGCTGCTGACCTAACACCTATACCAGTCCTGAAAAGAACTTTTGTGTACCAAATAGCTAGCGTTTTCTCTGTCCCTACTCCACACAGGATCCTTTCCCTACAGTGACAGAAGAAAGAATGTAAAATGGCCACCGGATCGGGTGTATTTATAGGTTAGGGGGAATGTCCAAGTGTCCATGAGCTGTCATGTCTCAATTGGTTGTCCTGTAACACATGATAAACGTGTCACGAAAGGTTAAAGTTCTTGTATACATTAAACACGTAAGTCCGCCGGGGCGAACGACGGAAAAAGGCGTTCGAACCCGCGGACGGCGAAAGTCGGAAATTCGCCGCGAAACGACCGCCGGGCGAACCGTTCGGCCATCACTAGTCTCCTGTAGAGATATAACGTCAGCCTCATAGCGCTTCAATTCTGCTAAGATCTTATGTCTTTTTATTGGGGTATTCATGCCCTTCACATTATAGGACATAAATTTCAGGCCGTCTATTTTACTATTGCCCATCTATTTGTCCTACGTTCCTTGCCCTACGTAGGTACTTCTTATCTTGTTTACTAAGGTGGTCCACATTTTTCCTCCACCCTCCCCCACCCCTCCCTCCACTTTACTTCCCTTCCCCAACCTTATACCTTCCCAACCTCCCCTATCTACCCCTCCCTCCTTCCCTTCTTTACATCCCATACCCACCTCCCTCCTTACCTTCCCCCTTCCCCCCAACTCCCTTGGCCTGTATACGGCCTTTGTTAGGTTAATGGTCGTGCATGCCCCTACCATCTCCTAATCTATTTGTTAAGAGGGTTTGGGGCTTGTCCACCTGCGCCTCTCCCGCCTCTCCCCATGAGACATGGGGTATTACATCCCACCATCTTGTTTAATTTATATATTTTCCTTATTTCCTTCCCCTTTTCCCTCCCCTCCTTTCCCCGGACCCATTTTTTCCCCCTACAATGAGCCCATTATTCCATCTGCCAACCAGGAAGAATAGGCGGGCGTATTCCCAGTTTCTCACAAAAATCTTCCAAATCTTCCGGGAAAACCAGCTTCGCCGATTTACCATCTTTGTTCCCTATTAAACAAGCAGGAAAGCCCCATCTATATTTAATGTTCTGAGCTTGCAATTCATCTAGTAGGGGTTTCAAAAGTCTTTTCCTTAAAAGCGTCTCGGGTGCCATATCCGGGAATATCTGTATTTCTCTCCCTTCATATACATGTGGGGTTGTTCCCCTTAACTTTTTCCCTATTACTTCTTTCTCATCGAAATATGTGAAGCGCACTATTATGTCTCTCGGTCTGTCCATATCTCTAAATCTTGTTTTACCAATTCTATGGATTCTATCAATCCTTGGTGGAGCTCCCATCTCATTTCCCCAGCAGGGGGCGAGAATACTGTTTAGTATTACTCTTAAGTCTTCGCCTTTTGATTCCGGGATTGAGCGCAATTTCAAATTTTTCCTTCTACTTCTGTTTTCCTGGTCTTCCAGTTTATACAGCGTATTCCTTTGTGTTTGTTGAAGTGTTCTTAGTTGATCTTTAACTTTGTTTAGCTCTATGGCTTGGAGATCCATACGATTTTCTGTAGCTTCTACTCTCTCTAGTAATCCGCCTAAGTCCTCTCGGAGCCCCCTGATGTCCATTTTGATTGCATTCTCTAATTTTGAAAGCATTTCTGCCATTTCTCCTTTTGAGGGAGGAAGATCTTCTGTCCTAATTTCTTCCGTTTTGCTGCTCTCGCAGTCACTTTCTATTATTGTGTCCTCACTGGTATGTTGTGTTCCTCCACCCTTATGTTTGCCCGATCCCTTCTTGTATTCTGAGATGGTTGATTGTCTTTTATCCAATCCCGCTTCTTTGGGGCTTGCTCCTTGTGTCATATACTGTTGGATCGACGTATCTAGACTCTTATCTTTTATGTTCCGTGCGGCTCCACTTTTCGCCATCTTATTTGCTGACTTGCTCATAGTTCAATCTGTCTCCAGATTTTGTGGATCCTAGACACCTCGAAAACTCTTTCCCTTAAGTCTTAATTCATCGATGAAGTCGCTTCCTCCAGCGGCTTTCCTTCTATGAAAGCTGATCATCCAGTTTACCTCTCTGCTCCCCGCTTTTACTTAGGGAATCTCAACCTTTTTCCACTCTATGTCTATGTTCCGCTGGCAGAGTCCCTTGGGGGGACCCCTTAACACTAACTTCTTCTCTCAGAATAATAATACTGCTCCCTGTTATATTTTATTTTGATATCTTCCTCCGCTGCGTAATCTGAGGGGGTTTCTTACCTAAGCGACATGTAACCTTTAACCGCGCCAAACCTCCCCTAGGTAAAAACCTATGGATCCTGGGGTTGACAGGTCACCCTGATAACCTGTCGAGTGCTTAGCGCCTCCTATCTTTCGATCTCCAACCTCGCATGGAGAGATAAAATGGCTGGGCTGTAGAGTTTAACCTCTATTTCTTATTCCTAATGTGATTCACAGGCAGAGTGGCAAAAGTTGTCAATATCTTATCCCAGGGGAGGGGGGACCAGTCAGCCATTTAGGAACTCATCTCTATTCTCCACTAATAACAGAAGAGTCCCTTAAAAGGGAGAGTAGGATATCCTACATTTAAGGAAATTTGTACTGATCTGGAATGCGCACGGCAAAGAGAGAGGAAAAAAAAACGAAAAAGCAAAAGAAAATCCCTGTAATCAGATCGTGCGATTTTCCTCTTATTGTATAATGTATACGCTATTACAAGCGATTCAGGTAGTCTATTCAATTCCTGCTGCATGAACAATATGTGCTGACGGCGAGGGAAGCAGGAGGAGGAGAAAAACACAAAAAAAAGAAAAACAAAACAGGAAGAGGAGAGGAAAAAAAAACCTCCTCCCCCCAGTTATATTCGTCTAGCGTTTCACCGCAAGAAAAAGAGCTTAAAGTAGCATTGCAGATCTCTTTGCGATTAATTCCTCCTACCTTAATTACTCTTCTAAGGTTCTTACAGTCAGGTCAAGGTATCTAGTCCGCTCTTATGTGTCTCCGGGTCCGCAAAAAAGTAGGAGCAAAGAAAAACCTTTTTTAATCCCACGCCATTAAATCCACACTCTGATGTATATAAACTGCTTTTCTCATCGATGGTTGCTCAATGGTATAGATGCTTCGCCCAGCACATGCATACACCCCTGGAATAGAGGCAAACCTCATGGACTTCCTCCACCTAACCATGTGAGATTTGTCCTGGCGGTAGGTATTTATCCCTTCATTTTGAACCATGCGACTTTTTCTCCCCTATTATTGCATATGTGCCAATGTCGCATGCACTTGCGATAGTCAAAGAAGTAATGTTTAAGCTTATTTAAGGGAAATAATGCGTGTTAACCCTGCGGAACCACTGCTGTTTAGCGGACCACTTTCCAAGTTATCATCTCCTGGTATACTGAGCATAGCCATTACCATGTGCATATATAATAAAACTACGATCCTGTTAAGGTTTATACAACCCTGCAGTTGCTTTAAATTCAAAACTGTCGATGGAAACATGCACCAAGGAAAACTTTTCCGCAGCCGGCTTCCTCATCTACTTAACAAAGCTCCTTTTGACCTGCATATATTTAACCCCATAGACACGTTGTTTGTTTCCCCTGGTTAGATGTATATTACACAGCAACAGTATTGTGACTTTAAGAATGTTACCGTCCTTGTCAATGCTGTGTCTCTTTCCCACCGGTCTCCTTCTAGTTTCCAGGCTCCGGAGGGTCTCCTCCAAATTCCTCCGAGGTCCTGCTGCATAGCCAGGGGGTATCCGTTGTGCACTGGAGCGGAGAAGAGGGGGAGGGTGGGCCGGTCGAGGTGATGAGGAGGCTGGGAAGCACCGTACTCAGGGCTGCGGGATGTTAGCAGCACCGCACCGAGCGCTTCCACATGTCTGGGCTGGGATCTCTCACCTCCCTGCTCCAAACCATGCCTTGCTGTTTGTTCGTCGGTGCGGTGAGCTTAGCGCTGGCAGGCCCCTCCCCTCAGGCGGACGCTACGTCCTCACGTTACACATCCGCCCTGCTCTCGCTGGTCACTGTTCTCATCCGCTTGTTGACCCTTTTGGCCAACCAACCAGGAACTGGCCCGCTTCTGCCTTTTCACACGAAACCTCTCGACGCAGCCCAGTTCATGGAGCATGTCAGGATACTCCTGGGCATCCTTCACCTCAATCCTGCTCACTACTCCGGACATTCATTCCGTATCGAAGCAGCTTCTACTGCCTCCCGCCAAGGGGTCCCGGTCCATGTTATCAAGAAATTGGGTAGATGGAAGTCCTCCTGTTTTGCCCGTTACATACCCAAACTGCAAATAGAGATGGCCCAGGCCTTTGTCAAACTCACCCAGTGACAGTCTTGTCTCAATAAAGTGCAACCCCCTACCTGGATGTTTTGCCCCCTTATTTTGGCATACCGTACGTTAGACCAGGGCACACTTTCAGGTCCATTTCAAGGAAGCGAGTTTATGTTAACCTTGTTTGTCATCCTTATCCGTATCGGTCTGAGGGCTCTGGACCATAAATAGAAAGGCCAGTATGGTGGCCTGAAATTATGGGAGGAGCCCGGTGGAGTATATAACCAGCCGTCCGCCCGTCTTCCTCGTCGGTTCCGGTGCGCGATACCCGCCCACCCATCCCCTTTATCAGGGCATTTCTCTAAGCATACTCCTCAAGTGAGTACTCATTTCACCCATTTCATATTCATTTCATTTTAAGGTATGCCCCCTTATTTTGGCATACCGTACGTTAGACCAGGGCACACTTTCAGGTCCATTTCAAGGAAGCGAGTTTATGTTAACCTTGTTTGTCATCCTTATCCGTATCGGTCTGAGGGCTCTGGACCATAAATATATATATATATATATATATATATATATATATATATATATATATATATATATATATATATATATATATATAAAAAAAAATTTTTAATTTTTTTTTGACTGGAGCTACACTTTAAAAATGTACCAGTTCAAAATTACAAACAGATTACAGTCCCTGTTTTTAAATTACTTTTATCCCTTTTAAAAATGTCATTTTGTGCAGGGACTGTTCTAAGCATGGGAAACAGGCGCCACTTTACAGGCATACTATAAACAGCTACCAGGTACGATATTTAAAGGAATATTTCACTTTTATTTTTTCACTTTAAGCATCATAAAAATCGCTGCTCTGGGAAAAACCGTCAGGTTTTTAAAACTTTTTTTTTTTTTTTTTTTGCATTGATACATGTCTACTAGGGCAGGACCCGGGTCCCCAGGACAATAACTTGCATATTAGCCTTTAAAATGAGCACTTTTGATTTCAAGCATTCGAGTCCCATAGACTTAAATGGGGTTCTAAAGTTTGCACAAATTTTCGGTCCGTTCGCAGGTTCTGGTGTGAACCGAACCGGGGGGGTGTTCGGCTCATCTCTACCTATCAGCATACCACAAGCAAGGCAAATCACTCAGCTACTAAATAAAAAAAACTTTCACCAGCCCACCACTGTCTTTGAGTACGCTGAAAGATCTAGACATTGTTGCCACTGAGTCTGTCAACGTTAATGCACTCACAAACCATTTGCAGTTTGAAATTCTAGTAGGCTGAAAGTCCTCTGTCCTCACTCTCATCCTCTGTATGGTCGGTGTCATATCTACTTGCATCTTCCAGCATGTGGTCCAGCCTTAGTGCAAAATTCTTCTACTTTTTGTGGTGCAGTATGCTTGCATGATCCAGAGAAATGATGCCACGCTTGTTGGGCTGCATTGTTTACATCTCCTGAATTCCTTGGATGTAAAAGACTCCAGTAACTACTGTGCAAGCGGAGCAAAAATTAGTCCTTGCAGGGTCAATTTTGTCAAGTTGCCACAAATGGTGGTGATTTAAAAAAAAAAAAGCATATTAGGCCACATAATTTCTGCCTGTTTCTGCCCACAAGAGGCCAATTCACTAGATTATTGGATATAAACTGAATTTCACTAATCCCACCCAAGTGCTTACATACTTACCTCTGTATTACACCCACAGCTCTTTCCATATCTGTAACAAAATTCTCTTCTGCTCAGCATACACCCCCCTCCCGACTTGAATTGGGATGTATATTGGGACTGGAGATTCTCAGTATACAGTCCCATTCAAGTCTATGCTGGGAGCCAGCACTGTAGAGAATTTTATCACAAGGAATGTAAACACTGTGTATAATACAGAGGTAAGCAAGCCATAGGGGTGGGGTGGAGCGGTCAGTGCAGTTAATCTCATGAAGGATGAGAAGGAGAGAGGGGTATTAGCAGTTTAGAGAAACTAAGGAGCAATAATCTTTCACACTTAAACTACTCAAGTTTCTTTAAAACCGAAGAACATGGTGTAGTGATGTGGAGATCAGCAGGAGGAACCGCTGAGCACAGCAGGGGACACAAGAGATTGACACTACTGGAAGAGTCAAATTTGAAGCAAACTTCAGAGAAGGATCTTTAACCTCTTCCCAACATTGGACACAGCTGATCACAGATCAAGGTAAAGGGCCAATCACAGCAGCCCTTTACCATGTGATCAGCTGTGTCCAATCAAAGCTTATCACATGTAAAACAAATGCCTGTTATCAGAATTTATCTTCCTCAGTGCTGTCACTGTCTGAGGAAAGGAAAGCTGATAACTGGCTTTCCTGTGTCAGTTTACACTCGTAATCAGGGCACTGATCATCAGTGCAGCATAGCAGTTGCCATCAGTGTCACATATCAGGGCCAGCTATCAGTGTCCATCAATGCAGCCTCATCATTGCCTCCTCAGTGCCCATCAGTGCAGCCTCACAGGATTTGATTGGCAGCAGCAGGAGCCAATGGCTCCCTCTGCTGCCTCCATGACCAGTGAAGAGCGAAAGGGACAGAATTGCTGCTGCTTTCAAGCACAGTGTTAAATTAAGATCAGGCTCAGGTAAGTATTTGGGGGGGGTCAGCTGATCATAGAAGGTTTTTTTTTATCTTAATGCATAAAAGGCATTAAGGTAAAAAAAAACATATGTTTTTACAGCCACTTTCACACATTATGTTTGTAGCTACACAACATGTAATTTTTAACTGAAATATATTTTATTTATTTTTCAATAATCCTAATCAATAGTAATAAGTTAAATTCGGGTACTTGGACTTCTTGCATTTAAAAAAAATAAAAAAATAAAAAATGTAAATTCAGTTTACAGATAAAACAATACATTTGCATGGGGTTCATAATCAAAGCCTAGTGTGCTAAAAATCCTGTAAGTTTTCTGTACTGGTTAATATTTTAAGCACAAAATATTTCACCATGTAATTATTCCAACATGATGACACAAATATTAAAGACAAATATCACACTAAGTGTTCATGTCAAAATATTATTCAAATCTTGCTTCAAAAAATCAAGTGTATCACTTCCAGTGATAAAATATTCAATCCATGTTCCAGATATAAAATTTAATTTGCCGCTTTACCAGATCCCCATGATGTCTAAATTATAAGATCATGTTACGCATAAGGTGAACAGATGTATGGATTCATCCAGTGTGTAATCTAACCTCCGTGACGGATCAATTAAACAGCCTCCTGATTAGTTTCCCAGCCCTGCACACTTCAATCTGGACTCACTCAATGCTCTTCACTCTGTGTATGTGTGGGGCTTAAACATAGGAAAGACTCGGATTATATAACAAAAAGGATTTATTGAGCTAAAAATATGCACTTACAGCATCATGGATAAAAACAAGCAGTCAATCAATAAGTTTTCAATAGTTCTAGTGCGCAAATTATTGTTGTTACTATAATAGAACTTATTGATGGGGTGTGTAGCCATAACCATGAGGAAGACAACGAAACATGGCGGGGGCGTGGCTACAGGACAATCAATTGCACTGAGAAGCTTTTTTTTTTTTTTTTTTCCTCCTCTATTCCGACCAGTATTTTGTCAGGGTTTGTGCCGTTATTGATGGGTGGTGTCTGGACTGCATTGTGGTCTGGCTTTGCTCCTATCCCAGGGGGTGCTGCGATGTGCCTTGCGGGCCTCCTCCCTCTCCCTTAACTCCTGTGTACGGGGCAGCTGGAGGCGCCGTATATGCGTGTCAACTTCATGCTGTGCGTGTGGTGTCTTTTTCTGACGCCACCGCGCACAGCCTGTATATAGCATGCTCGTTGGCGATGGGTGTTTGGGCTGTGCGCCGACCGGAGTTTCCAGTTTGTGGCACGTGGCGCCTTTCCCTTCGTCAAATGGCGTGGCGTTAGTGGACTCCCCTGTGACCGATGCTTTTGGGATGTCCCCCAGGTGACTCCAGCAGGCAGGGCGTTCCTTATGTTCACTTCCAACTTGTTTAGTCAGCATCTCACTCTTCTGGCTCCCTCATGCTGGGATCATCATGTTCACCAGGTAACCTGTCTTTACCAGCACTATCACCTTGGTTCTCTATCTTCACCGTGCACAATCTCTTCCCCCCTTTTTTTTTTTTTTTCTTGCAGCTCACATCTGTGTGATCTTAAAGCGGAGGTCCACCCTAAAGTGGACCTTCCACTCATCGGAACCCTCCCCCCCTCCGGTGCCACAATCGGCACCTTTCAGGGGGGAGGGGGGTGCAGTTACCTGGATAATCCAGGTAACTGCACCCACTTCCGGGATAGCTCTCTGCGGAAAGGGGCGTAACTTACGCCCCTTTCCGCAAGTGCCCGCCCCTTTCCGCAAGTGCCCCGCTGCCTGCTGGGAAACACACAGATCCCAGAGGCAGCGGGGAGCGTCCTTATTGCGCAGCGCGATTCGCGCATGCGCAGTAGGGAACCGGGAAATGAAGCCGAAAGGCTCCATTTCCTGATTCCCATACCCAAGATGGCGGCGGCAGGACCCGACAGACGACCTAGAGATCGGCTTCGGGTGCCGACATCGCGGGCGCGCTGGACAGGTAAGTGTCACTACTTTAAAAGTCAGCAGCTGCAGTATTTGTAGCTGCTGGCTTTTAAAAAAAAAAAAAAACGCGGAGTCCCGGTGGACTCCCGCTTTGACTCCTTCCTTCCATCTGTACACCATTTGTTTTCACTTACCACACACTTCACTCCTTCCCTTTTTCCTCCTCTTCCTCCCCCCCTTTCTCACTCCTTCTATCCTTCCCTTTTCCTTCCCCCCTCATTCCCCCCCCCCTTTTCTGGTCCCTTTCTCCCCTTCTCCTTTTCGTTTTTCATTCTCTACCCTTATCAAGTTTCTATCTTTGTATCTCTGTACATATTTGTGTAATTTTCTTGCTCTGGCTTTCCTCATCTCCCCTTCCTTTCCTTGCCCTTTTCCCTTCCCCCTTTCTCTCATTTTCACTCCTTTCCCTTTTCCTTTAGAATGCCCCTGTGGGTCGCCCACCCTGGGTATCGTCCATATCGGTGCTGTGTGTTTGTCCACCTCAGCTCCCGGTTGGAGCTGTTCCCTGGACCGCTTTCTCAGTCCCACTACCATGCCATCTACACAGCGAACTCCAGTAAGTTATCACTTGTTCCTCTCCCCAACCTTGTCTTTTTAGCCATATTTTTTACACATTTAATTTAATTTTTTCTATTCTAATATATTTTTTTTATGGATTTCACACGTACTTGCTCCTGATGAGTGGTGGTTAAGCCATGAAACGCATAGAGCTACCGGTTGCCGTGTACTTACCAATTGCATCAAGATTTTTAAGTTATTACAGGTTTCTTATTCCCCCTTCAGGTTTAGTGAGGTCATAGGTCTTGCAGGTATTATTTCTAAAGTATTGCTCTATATCATGCCTTTTTTGAGGCGAATGAGGAAATGTTTTAGTGTTCATATTATATGTATCATTTTTTATTTATATTGTTTTGCCCATTTTATATTAATACATTTAATTGGAGTGTATTCACTGATCTTATTATCATATGTATGTTACTATGCATTACTACTCTGTATTATTATTATTATTATTATTATGATATCTGTACTATTATGTATCTTTGTATGCTTATCTATCAATGTATTAATAAAACTCCTTTACATTCGCCCTTTTACCGTTTTGCTTCCATGTGCTGCATTTAAAGTCCCACCTCCCCTGTAAACTATTTCCCCCTTCTCTACTGAGAAGCTACACTGCCGCGGAAAGCAGCGACCGAGGGGTCGGTGAGAGATTACGCTTGAGCGCACACTTCTGGTCCACCGAGGCCACATTACACCACTGAACCATTGGCTGTTGTTTGCTATGTGTTAGACTTAAAGCTTTTTTTCTACTATGTGAAATGTGAGTGCAATCATTGGAGTGTTGGTGTGTTTTAATTAACAGTTTTTTACGTTCACACTATGTGGAGCACTTTTTTACTTTCTTTACATATGGAGTCACTTTGCTGAGTTAACACGTGGATCAAGTGTATGTTCGTCTTTTACCCCAGCTGTGGGTGTAATAGTGTAGAAGCCAAACACGAGAGTGGGAGGCATTGCAAGTCGGTGAGTGTGCTCTTCAGAAGGAGAGGTGTCACAAGCACGCGGTGTGGTGGAAGATTCAAGAATTTGAGAAGAGTGTCTGGATCATACTATCAATTTAGGACTGTTTTGATTTATCTTTTGCCACTTTATCACTGGGTGCTTTTGCTTTTTTATCATATTTATTTTTTGTGATTTATCACATTAGCGCTACTAGTTTTACTTATTGATATTTCATCTATAGGTTTAATTACAGTTTACACCCATACAATCCATACCTGGCCCTTCAGGTCTGGTATGGATTTTAAAGAGCACCCAACACCAGAAATCAAAAAAAGAAATGGTATGAGATCCCTCCCAAAAATCCATACCAGACCATTTTCTGAGCATGTGTGGACCGAACCATACCAGCCTGCGTGCCCTCAACATGGGAGGGGGTACTTTGCCAGAGGAGGCCCCCCCTGGCAAAGTACCTTGCCCGCATGATGAGGAAAAGGGCCTCTTTCTCACAACCCTGGCTTGGTGATTGTGGAGTCTCCTTTAACATGGGGGGGCCCCCAGATCCCACCCCCACCATGTGAATGATTAAGGAATACATAGTACCCCTACTCAGTCACCCAAAAAAATAGAATGTGCCCTAGAAATGAACAAACCAAACCTTTTGACAAGACCACCAACTTCACTATATGGACCACTTATATGTTTATACATCTTGACCATATCCCCCTGAGAGAATAAATTCAGTTCCTCTAATCTTTCCTCATAGAAAGATCATGTACTCCTAGACTGTAAGCTCTGGTGAGCAGGGCCCTCTGATTCCTCCTGAATTGTATTGTAACTGTACTGTCTGCCCACATATTGTAAAATACTGTGAAAACTGTTGGCACTATATAATCGTGTATGATAATAATAATAATGGAGTATAGGCAACGATTCCAAGAGCATCACTCAGCTTTTGAGTGATGCTCTTGGAATCATTGCCTATACTCCATTTTAATTAAAAGCTTGTTTTATCGGATTTGCTGTTAGTGTAAACGTCAAACAGTATCACACTATGTGCAGATCATTTGTTTTTCATGTACATTGTTTGATGTGATTCATTGCATGTTTTGGAGTCCATCATGGATATCTGACAGTCCTCATTCAACATTGGGTGGAACCCTTATCGTTTTTCCCAGTGGTGGGAGCTCCTGTTGGACACACGTACTGTATAGCATGTGGGTCAATCGAATCTGGTAAGCAAGAACACTTTTTAAGAAAGACCTTTCGCTTTCACTTTATTCTGAACTCCAATTGACCTTCCATAGATGTTTATTATTCACTTTGGACTTTTATGTTTTGGTTTTGTTCACATTGAATTTTGCATTGCCTATTTTACCCTTCCAGGTTCACACGCTATTCACTTGCTCACTTAGCGTCACACTTTTTTTTTTTTTTATTACCTTATGAACTATAGCCCACATTTGATTGCTTATGTCCTTTTATCATGATGGTAATATATAAGACACTATATCCGGCTACTCTTTTCTCTATTTTGCTGTAGTGGTTGTTTCATGTTAGTGTAGCACAGGCTTAGTATTGCCTTTGTAATATATGCAGAATATTGCTCTCTGAAACATTGCATTGCATTTTATGGCTAAACTGATAGCTGCAGGATTGAAGGCAGACTGGGTCCTGCTGTAGCTAAGAAGCCCACCCCTAACAACAAAAACAATGAAAGACAGGATTGGATAGCTACGCAGGAGAGCTGTGATTGGGGGAGACAGGAGGACACAGGAGGAGAGACAGACTGGCATGGTGGCAGGCAGACAGAAGAAAGTATCCCATGTGTTTAACTCTTGAACACTTCCAGAGCCTGTGACTCTCCTAAAGGAAGGTGCACACTTGAGAGGGGAGTTTGCAGTGTGTTATTCTGCCTGATTACTGAAGATGTGCTAACAGTGCAGAGAAATCTAGCGACCAGTTTCAGTGCTGCAGCAATCATCATCATTATCCTGTTTGGAGGTTTCTGTGGCCTGTGTTGCTCCCATCACCATCCAGTCAACTGAGACAGCAATCAATCTACCAATTGCTGGAAGGAGGATATATCAAGTGCATCTAATGGTGAGAGATCTTCTGCCATCCTTGTGTATGTGGATCTAGCTGCTAGGTCCTATTTACTGTTAATGCAGCGTTATCTGAAGGTGGATCTCCACATCTGTTAATCTTTGTGACACTTTGCGAAGATACCCTTTACCATTCTGTGGATTACAAATTTACTTCACAAAAGTCTGAGTACTCAAACACAGGATTTAAAGGGCCCCAACGCTGGCAGACTCTGTGTGTGTTTGTGTGAATAGAATTCCCACTGGCCAGTGGTTAGCTAGAACCTACAAGACCTAGGTAGGATCTTATAGTCAGTAATATCACTTTTGGGAAATTGTTGAACATTATTCTTTGTATTGTACAGTTTGTTCACTACTTGTTCAGTGCATTTCAGGCAAGGCCTCCCACTGGTAGTTAAAGTGAATGAACACAAATCCTGTTTTCCTTTTACTGGGAAGTTGTAGTATATTATTGCACTTAATATTTGTATTCTGTTAATCAGTTTATCTCTTTTCAGGGCTTTTTGCTAGTTCTAATAAAGCCCAGCTAAAAGTTTAAACAGTGTTTTGGTGTTACTGAGATCCTGGGGAGGGTGAGTAATCACTAGTGTGGGACAGAAGACCCGTATATTACAGTGGCCCTTGCGGGGGTGGCGCTACATTGGTACCAACCCTTGGCTACCGCGGTTACAACTGGCGCCCCTGCAATATTCCTTAATATCAGAGATTCAGTATTCGAGTATTATTTGAGGCTATGTTAGCCCTAAATTGGACATGGTTTTTTCTTCGGTCCAATGATTTGTGAGATATTAATAGTCAATTGTACTTCCCTTATCCTGATCTACTTGTGTTCCCCGTGATTGCAAGGAGCCTCCCCTCCATACATTTGTGGATTCACTTGGTGGCTTTCCTTGATGTTCCTCTGGGTGAGTTCTTTAAGGGATTGGACAGAATAAGCAATTAATCATGTATATTAATTGTAAGCTTTATAGTACTTTGTGAATAATCAAGTGTTTCTGTACATGATCTTACCTTTATCAGAGATTTGTGGAAAAGTGGTAATCTGTAAATCCCATGAAGAAGCCAATTTTCCCGAAACATGCTGGCATTCAAAACCATGTCTTGACCACCTCTAT
This sequence comes from Lithobates pipiens, assembly GCF_037356315.1. NCBI lineage: Eukaryota > Metazoa > Chordata > Amphibia > Anura > Ranidae > Lithobates > Lithobates pipiens. The sequence goes on along the minus strand of NW_027507785.1, from coordinate 171,075,306 downwards.
ATATGGACACCAGTGATCATTGTTGTGATATGTACAAATACTCTGGTTTTTATTGAACCCATTTTTTAATCCTATGTGAATAAACTTTATTGGTTTTAAAGTGTGTATTTCTCTGATTGCGGGCACCGTTTTAATCCCAAAATACTTGGTTGCTTCATTTTATACTCAATAGGGATGAAGTGCCAGATACTATATTGTCACCCAATTGCTATTCAAGCTTGTGGCCAGGGGATTGTGGATCCCTGTAGCCGCGGCACAGTGATCATTATACGATCATTATACGATCACATGATCACAATGACAACAAAGCTGTTATGAATTCATTTATAACTAATGTTTCCTATGCTGTGATTGGCCCACAGCTATCAAAGTGTAAAAAAAAACCCTGATCGTCCCCTGAGAGAAGCAGTTTTATTTTGGTGACACTGAACCACTAAGATGAAAGTATGTAAAAAAAATGTATTAACATGCTGTCAGTGTCCTTGATCAAAGCCACACCAGTCATATGAGGACACTGTACTGCTCTGATGACTGTATGTAATAAATAAAATAAAAGTGGAAAAAAAACACTATGACCCGGCTGTCATGGTTCATGTTGGCACCAATGACAAAGTCAGAGGCAGATGGGAGTGTCCTAAAGAACGATTTTAGGGACTTAGGAGCTAAATTGAGGGAAAGGACCTCCAAGGTAATATTCTCAGGAATACTACCAGTACCTCAAGCCACACCAGAAAGGCAGAGGCAGATTAAGGAAGTAAACAAGCGTCTGAGGATCTGGTGTAGTAAGGAGGGGTTTGGGTTCCTGGAGCACTGGGCCCACTTCTCAGTCGATCACCAGTACTATAGAAGGGACAGACTGCACCTAAATAAGGAGGGTGCAGATCTGCTGGGAGTAAAGATGGCCCAAAAGTTAGAGGGTTTTTTAAACTAGGTGAAAGGGGGGGGGGGGGTGGTCCAGAGGTAGAGATAGTCAGTGTGGAACATATTCCAGAGGATAGTATTGGGGGCATTAGTGGCAGGATGACTAAAGAACATTAACCCAAGGTAAGTATAGTAACAAGTCCTAGTTGCAATCTTGGAAATGCCCAATAACAGGATAGTATGCGACCAGTCTAAACTACTTGGCATGTTCACCAATGCCAGGAGCCTGGTGCACAAGATGGGTGAATTGGAGATACTGTTGTACAAGGAGGATTTGGATTTTGTGGGAATTTCAGAGACCTGGTTCAACAACTCTCATGATTGGCTGGCAACCATTCAAGGGTATACCCCTTATCGCAGGGATATAAAGGTTAAAAAAAGGAGGGAGGGGTATGACTATATAGCAAGAATAATGTACAAGTGAATGTGAGGTGACATCACTCAGGGAGCTAGGGACGAGGTGGAATCCTTATGGGTTGAGTTCCAAACTAATAAAGCCAAGGGGGAAATACTGGAAGTATGCTAGAGGCCACCTAACCTGAGGGAGGAGGGGGAGACAGACCTCCTATCACAATTTGGATTAGCAGCAAGGATGGGAAGTGTTATCATAATAATGGGGAATTTGAATTATCCAGACATTGACTGGGCGGAGAAAACCAACATTTTGTCTAAGGCTCGCCAGTTCCTAAATGTCTTGCAGGACAATTTCATGGGTCAGATGGTAGACGCACCAACTAGAAATAAAGCATTACTAGATCTACTGATTACCAAGAATATAGACCTGATTATGGATGTGGAAATATGGGGCAATTTAGGAAACAGATCACAGATTAATTAGCAACAGTATAAATCACACAAATAGAAAACTGAATTTCAAGAGACCGCTTTCCTAAACTACCAACCTTGCTAGAAGGCATACATTGGGATAAAATCTTAGGAACAAAGAACATGGAGGAGAGATGGATTTACTTTAACAGCATATTAAATAAGGGCATTAGCCAGTGCATTACATTGGATAATTTAAAAGCGCGAACAAAAGTCCTGGATGGCTTAACTCCAATATAAAAATGCATATAAAAGCAAAAGAGAAGTAATTTAAAAAAAATACAAGGTTGAGGGCTCATCAGCATTCAGACTTTATAAAGCAGGGGTCTCAAACTGGTGGCCCTCCAGCTGTTGTGAAACTACAAGTCCCATAAGGCATTGCATGGCTGACAGTTACAAGCATGACTCCCACAGACAGAGGAATGATGGGACTTGTAGTTTCGCAATAGCTGGAGGGCCGCCAGTTTGAGACCCCTGTTATAAAGAATGCAACAAGAAATGTAAGGCTGCAATTAGGGTGACTAAGATAGAACACGAAAGATACAAAGCGGAGGAGAGCAAAAAAAGATCCCAAGAAATTCTTTAAGTATGTAAACAGTAAAAAAGGGGAGGACAGATCATATTGGCCCCCTATAGAATGAGGAAGGACATCTGGTTACTAAGAATGGGAAGATGGCGAAGGTATCGAATTGATTCTTCTGAGTCTTCACAAGGGAATCGGGGAGGGGCTTTAGTAACCAAACCTGCAGTGTTTATCTTCAAGACACATCACAGGAAGCATTCTCATGGCTAACAGAGGACAGAATTAGAATTAGCCCTTGTACACACGGTCGGAGAATCCGTCGGAATGTGTCCTATCGGACCGTGTTGTCGGATAATCCGACTGTGTGTGGTATGCATCGGACTGATTCCATCCTAATCTCTGTCGGACCCAATTTTCCAACATGTTGGAAATATTTTCTGACCAACTGGGCTGGTCGGACCTAATCCGATCATGTGTAGAGCATTTTGATCGGACAAAGTGCCACACATGCTCACATTCAAATTCCGACACGGAAGTGCTCATTCAGGTAAAACTACTGCTCGTAAGCGATATAGCACATTCGTCACGCTGCAATGTTAAAAATTCTTTCATCAAACGCATTCTCTTGTTCTTTACGATGCTCATAGTCACACACACTTCTTCCGAACGGATTTCATTACTCTTTTTTTTTTAACCATTTCAGCAATACAATTTTAGTTTGCGTCACATCTACACAATTTTAGATTTGGTTTTTTATTTTTTGGGGGGGGGGGGGGATTCCCTAAAAATCTCCTTTTAAAGACACTTTGCTCATTTCTCCTTATTTATATATATTTTTTTGTGTGTAAACTTACAACAACAACAACATTATTGTATTTTTTTATATTTTCTTTTTCTTTTTTAATCTACAGGAGGTTGTTTAGTGTTAACTAGTGATGGATGAACTTCCGACGGGAGGTTTCGCGAACGCGGACGATAATTCGCGAACCGTAACGTTCGCGGCGGGCCCCATTGACTTCAATGGGAGGTGAACTTTGCAAACCTACAGGTCAAATTTGCAGCCACAAAATAATTAATAGCTGTGCAAACATAGTCCCACCACATGACATAACACATGTATGAGGTGAATCTGGGATCGACAACTACAAGCATTCTTTTTTTATATGGGAAAATTGTTGTGACAATTCAGGACTGTGGAGCGCATGAAGGCAATGGAGGAGAGGGAATGTCAGGGAAGGCAAAGAAGAGGGTGCAGGAGATGATCACCAGCAGCGTGACATACAGCAATGACACCTGCACCGTGATAGTCATCTGACACCAGCACCGTGATGGAGAGCACTGACATCAGCAGCGTGACATACAGCAATGACACCTGCACCGTGATAGAGAGCACTGACAGCAGCACCGTGATAGAGAGTACTGACATCAGCACCATGATATACAGCACTGACACCTGCACCATAAGCAGCCCCAGGAGGAAATCAGCATAGCACAGGGATGGTGGGAGCCCCTCATAATAACCAGTAGAAATATGACACCGCTCAACCTCTTCAAAGAGGAGGGTACGGGCATATAGTACGGTGTGCTTTTTTTGGACAAGAAAGTGAGCCAAATGAAGAAAGAAGGTCTCTGTGCTCGATTAAAAAAATTGTTTATAGACCTATACATGGTCTACTGGTCACATGTGTTGAATTCCTCCGAGATCCATGCCTCATTCATTTTTAGAAATGTGAGGTAGTTAACACTGTCGTGAGCTAGGCGAGTACGCTTATCGGTCACGATCCTCCCTGCTGCGCTGAACGTCCTTTCGGACAGGACACTGGACGAAGGGGAAGCCAACAGTTCGATTGCAAATTGGGCAAGCTCTGGCCAGAGGTCAAGCTTGCCCACCCAGTAGTCCAGGGGTTCATCACTCCTCAGAGCGTCCACATCGGCCGTTAACCCGATGTAGTCGGACACCTGACGGTCTAGGCGTTCCCTGATGCTGGATCTGGATGACACCTGTCGATGGGTCAGCTGAAAGAATGACCTCATATCCGAAGTCACCAACACATCTTCAAACCGGCGTCTTCTTGCAGGCGCTGTTGGATTGGTACCCGCAACTCCTTCTCTGGGAGTGGGAATTGCTCCTCTGCCAGCGCACGCAAAGGCAGAATGCAGCATTTCTCGAAGCAAGGCCTGGAAGTGCTCCATTCTGCCAGCCCTCTGTGACGGCGGTAACATTTCCGCCATTTTGTGTTTGTACCGGGGGTCTAAGTACGTTGCCACCCAGTACTGGTCCTTGACCCTTATGCTTTTTATACGGGGGTCCCTATTAAAACACTGGAGCATGAAGGCCCCCATTTGCACTAAAGTGGAAGCGGTGTGGTGGCCTGGCTCCTGCTCATCATCCAGGATAATGTCGTCCTCTTCATTCTCCTCTCCCCATCCATGCACAACAGGGATCCCAGAAAGGTTTAAAGCATGCTCTTCTTGCTCCTCCTCATCCGCCCCGGCACCATCCTCCTCTGACTCCTCTTCAGACTCCTGTTGTTGACTTGTCTCAGATAGAGTAGCCCCCCCTGGGAATTCATCCAGCATTGCGACTTCCTCATCTTCCCGCTCCTGCTCCTCCACAGCTTGATCAATGACACGCCGCAATGCACGCTCCATAAAGAAGGCATAAGGTACCATGTCCCTGATGGCGCCATGGCTGCGACTGACCAGTTTGGTGATCTCCTCAAATGGCCGCAGAAGTCTGCATGCGTCGCGCATAAGCAGCCACTGGCGCGGTGAAAAAAAACCCAGCTCCCCAGAACCTGTTCTGCCGCAGAGTTCATACAGGTAGACATTAACTGCACATTTCTGCTGGAGCAGCCTATCAAGCATATAGAAGGTTGAGTTCCATCGCGTCGGGCAATCGCAAATAAGACGTCTGACCGGCAGATTGTGTCGCCGCTGAATGTCAGCAAGGCGAGCCATGGCCGTGTAAGATCTTCTGAAATGGGCCAAGATTTTCCTTGCCTGCCGCAAGATGTCCTGGACCCCAGGGTATTTGACAACGAATCGCTGCACGACCAAGTTTAAGACGTGTGCCATGCATGGCACGTGCGTGATTTTGCCCTGTTTCAATGCGCTAAGCAGAGTGGCACCGTTGTCACACACCACTTTACCAACTGTCAAATAGAGCGGTGTTAGCCACTGATCTGCCTGTGAACGCAAAGCTGAAAGGAGTGCCGGGCCAGTGTGGCTCTTGGCTTCCAGGCACAACAGACGCAGCACGGCATGGCAACGTCTCACCTGGCATGTCAAATAGGTTCTGGGGAGCTTGGGCGGCGCAGCGGAAGAAACGCTAGCAGCGGAAAAGGAGGAGTCAGCCGAGGAGGAGAGGGAGGAGGATGGAGTAGGAGGAGGAGGAGAAGAAGAGTCAGGCCTGCATGCAATCCATGGCGGTAAAACCAAATCTACACGGGTGCCACGGGTTACATGCTTGACGGCCGTCAGAAGGTTAACCCAGTGGGCAGTAAAAGTGATATACCTTCCCTGCCCATGTTTGCTAGACCACGTGTCTGTGGTCAGATGTATCTTGCCACCGACACTGTGCCAGAGATACATTCACTTGCCGCTGAACATGGCCATATAGCTCTGGGATGCCCTTCTCTGAGAAATACTTCCTTCCTGGGACCTTCCATTGTGGTGTTCCAATGGCCACATATTTGCGAAAGGCCTCCGAGTCCACCAGTTTATATGGCAGTAGTTGGTGGGCTATCAGTTCTGACAAGCCAGCCGTCAACCGTTGGGCAAGAGGGTTATCCGGCGTCATCATTTTTTTACGCTCGAACATTAGGCCCACGGAAGCCTGCCTTTTTGCAGAAAAACATGAGCTTGGCGTGATGGAAGGGGGAGTGGAGGACAATTGTGAGGAGAGAGGAGAAGAAGTAGAAGATGAGGCTGGACGGTGAGAGCCTGGAGTGTGGCTTTGTGCGTTCCGTTACTCCCAGTCGGCTCGGTGATGGCTGCTCATGTGCCTTCTTAAGGCGGTCGTCCCTAGGTGAGTGTTGGGCTTACCGCGACTAATGCGTTGACTGCAAAGATTGCAGATGGCAACACTATTGTCAGCAGCGGACAAAAAAAGCCCACACTGCGGAGCCATGTGCCGGTGTCCTGGGAGCGCCAGATGTGACCGTACATGGTCGATGACTCGCTCCTGATACATTTGCAGTCTGCTTTGTCCCTCCTGTGCAATGTAAGTTATTCCTGCTTCTCCTCCCTATCTGTTGGTCCATATCTCCCTCTGAACTCCCCTCCTCTTCCTCTCTTGTGGGCACCCACGTGACATCACTAGACACGTCATCATCAACGTCACCTTCCCCACCGCTATAAGTAGAGATCTCGGAGTAGGCAGCAACACCGGGGACCAACCTCCTCCTTGGGCTGATCTGGGTACTGTCGTCAGACTGCTGAGTAGCGGTTGTTGCTGCCTCCTCTTCCTGATCCAATACCAAGAGTGGCTGCGCATCAGAAATGTCCTCTTGATATGGATCGGAAAATAATTCCTGTGACTCAAGCGGAAGGTATGTGGTGGTGGTGGTGTTGTTGGTGGTAGTGTCTTTGGGGGTGCACATAGCAGAGAGTGAAGAAGAGGGTGCAGATCGAGAGGATGAGGAGGGTGCAGAAGAGTAAGGCTGAGCGAGCCACTCAACCAAGTCTGGTGCGTTCTTTAAAGTAATTGAACGCACCTTCTGCAACTTCCCACATTGGCTCAAGCCTGTTGCTCCTGCCCTACCCCTACCACCCCTGCGTATGGGCTTGCCTCTTCCTCTGCCTGTCATTTTTTAAATGACCCTGTGACAAAACTCTCAGTCCCTATACCGATGAAGGACTGCTGCAGTATAGGGCAGCGGTCAGCAGTAGTGCACCTCAACCCTATGTATTGTGGACCTATACCAGTCCTTATGGAATAGCAGACTGTACCTCACTCAACCCTATGTACTGTAGCACCCTAGACAGACCAAGTTACCAGTCCTTATAAGGACCTTTGTGGAACAAGTAGGTTGTGTGTGAGTGATTAGCAGACTGCAGCAGAAGGGCAGCAGTCAAGTATAATATTCTTTCTATATTTGGAAGAAAGAATATTATACGTGTACAAGCCTATTACCATACCAGTCCTGAAAAGAACCTTTGTGGAACTAATAGTAACAGCTACTGATTAAACTGACCCTCACTGCCTCACACACTGCTTCCTGCCTGTCCCTATATAAACTGACAAAACAGAGGCTACTGGAACAATAACTGGAATAGCACTTTTGTGGACCTGATAGTAACAGCTAATGACTAAACTGACTGTCCCTACAGCAGACACACCGTCCTGTCCCTTTCTCTAAACTGACAAAAGACACTCAGACTGCTGCAACAATCACTAGCACAGCACTGCCTATCCTGAACTACACCTAACACCTATACCAGTCCTGAAAAGAACTTTTGTGTACCAAATAGCTAGCGATTTGGGTCACTGCAATCTCTCCCTGCTCCACACAGCAACCTCTCCCTATAGTGACAGAAGAAAGAATGTAAAATGGCCGCCGGATCGGGTCTATTAATAAGTTAGGAGGAATGACCAAGTGTCCATGTGCTGTAATGTCTCAATTGGCTGTCCTGTACCCCATGATGGATGTGTCATCATAGGTAAAAGTTCTTTTACACAGTAAACACGGAAGTCCGCCGGGCGAACGGCGCTAATAGTCCGCCGATCGGGCGGACCGCGAACAGCCGAAATTCGCCGCGAAACGACCGCCGGGCGAACTGTTTGGCCATCCCTATTGTTAACCCTTGTTATTTAGTTCAATTTGTATCTTTGAAATGTACCTGCCTGCTCACAAATAAACTGTACTTTTTGAAGGAAAACACATTACACAAGTATTTCATCAAATAAAAATAAAATTTATTTTGTTTGCTAGAAACTAAAAATAAGAACGCAGCACTGGAGAAACTTTTTAACTTTGGTGCAGCCTTTGGCCCCCAGGGCAGACATGATTCAATTAGATATTAAAAAATTGGTGGCCTGAGGAGTAGATATTTCAGGGAGAGAAGTCTGGTCCCGAAGTCCTAGACAGCAGAAAATTCAGATGCCATTTCTGTCCCCAGGATGTGGATCTTCAAGAGGCTGCATCTTCTGGCACACCAGACTGAACCCAGGCCATCACTCTCTGGTCTTCCTTCGGGACTTCCCACCAGGCATCCTTCCAGGCTGTGGCTGGGCTCCTGTAGCTGGGGCAGGAGAAGGAGGGCGTTGGTCAACCTCCTGGCTGCCACTTGCCACAGCCTCCCCCCCGACTGAGGTCATCCTGTGTATGAAAAGGGGACATAGTTTTAGTTTTTTGATCATCAATCACACAATTTTGTGCTCCTGGCTTTTGCTAATTGAATGTTAACAAATAGAACAGACTATCATTCTGACACCAGCATTTTTCTTTCCCGTCCTAATCATTTTTGGTCACTACTGTCTCTTGAGATGTAAACCACTTTGAGAAATCACAACTTACTGATCAATTAAGAACATCTAGTTAACATCATTAAATGTAACACAAGAAATATGTTCAACAATGCAATACCTGTCTCAAGCTGGGCCCCACCACATGGTGCTGCCTGGAAGGCCCAGGTTGGACATCAGAAGCCTCAGCTGGGGGTGAAGGATGCCTTGGAGGAAGCCTGGAGAGTGGTGGCCTGAGTGGTGGCCTGGGTACTTCTTGGTCTACCATAAAATGCAGCCTGTCAAAGTGCACCATCCTGGGGTAATAAACAGCATCTGTATCTCCTGCTCTCAAGGACTCCAGGTGCTTCTTTCTCTCCCTAAGATATGTCATCTTCATGGCCACAATTTTGCGATTCAGATAGGTCATGTCTGCCATGGGGACCATGATCCACAACAAAGCAAGCAGTTTCTCCAGTGTTGCGTTCCTCTTTGATCTGTCATTATAAAACTTGTTGTGGAACTGCCACAGGCAGGGCATCTCCATGTACAGTTCTATGAATAGCCCCATAAAGTTGGCATTTGTGAATGGATCCATATTGTCTGCAAGACACAACACAAGACAAACCCTCAAATACTAATAATGCAATTAAAATCCCTCCTAATCTTGTCCCAACATCGGCCTAGATGAAACCAGTCTAGTCTAGTGAAGCACCAAGTTCAAAATGTTACCTTCGTTTCCACTTTCGTCGCGTCCGTGCCTCACACTCTCCTCCCCAGATCGTACGGACGATACACATGTGTTGCGTTTTATATACAGTGCGCATGCGTGAAACTCCGCCCGCCCCTGACGTTCTTTCCAGACTATTCCCCGCCCCTTCGCTTCCCACGCAGTGGGGAGAGCACATGGCGGAGAGAACACAGGTGTGCACTAAAAGTTCCACTAATGAGGAGGAGGGTGAGGAAAGCCCGGAGCCTGAAACATCCCGAACCAGGAAGACAAGATTTAAGGCCTGAAATATGTCTTTTGGAGAGATGTTGGAGATGGTGGACATATTGAACAGGACCGACTATGATGGGAAGTATGGACCTTACCCAAACCCAAATATCAGAAAGGCCAAGATCATGAATAAAGTTGTGAAGAGTCTTCTGAAGAATTTTGGGGTACACCGATCCAAGGATCAACTGAGAAAACGCTGGTCAGACCTGAAACTGAGGGAGCACGAGCAGTATAGAAGGATCAAGCGTGTTCTTAAAAAAAGTAAGTAGTTGTCATGCGTTCATATGATTATTCTTGCTTGCATACTGCTCCATGTGCTTTGATTTCATGTTGTGCATTTTAAAATGGCCACTTTCAAGGTCATGGTTTCGTTCGTTCGTATGAAACATTGTTCTGCAGGGAAGTATTCCAGCTTAACAAAGTGTCCCCAATAATGTTCTCACCTTGTAACTCTGCTCAAAAACACAGTTGTACAACACTTCCAAGCAATGTTTCAGATTCCTATTTCTGCCCTCTGTGTGCTAATTAATCTTTACATTCTCATAGGGGAGAGAAGACTCGGCAAGTATGAGGACACCAGGGACCACACCCCTCCCAAAGAAGGGCAACTTCCAAAAGCAGAAATAGAGGAGGAGGAGCAGGAGGAGGAGGAGGAAGGAGAGATTGTGGAGGTTGGACAAATTGTCACCACAACAGGTGAGTGTCGGAGAACACAGCTTCTGGTAAGCTCATCAATGTATATCACCATATTTGGATTACATGGTGTATTTGTTTGCTTTGTTTTTTAGGTGATATGGAAGAAGATTCCCATTTTACCAGTGAAAGTGCCCAGATCTTGATCGGGGAGATAATGGGGTGCAATCGGGATTTGGAAATTGTACAACAAAACATCAATTATGTTAAAAATAAAATGAAGAACATCATTGATGTTTTTGGGGAGAGTGTGAAAACTAAAAAACAGAAAATTGTACCATACTTACCGTAATTTTCTTTTCCTGGTGCCTATCCATGGCAGCATACCTGTGACAAGCTCCGCCTTGGCTCCTCCCTCAGGACTAGTGAATATTATAAAAGAAAAGGTTAGTACAACCCCCGCATTCTCGATAATATAGAATAACGAGGGTGGGAATGTATGCTGCCATGGATAGGCACCAGGAAAAGAAAATTACGGTAAGTATGGTACAATTTTCTGTTTTCCTGGTGCCTCCATGGCAGCATACCTGTGACAAATAACTAGCTGAGACGGGTGGGATAATGCTTAGAGGTTTATTTTAAAGAAATTATTATTTAGAAGAGGCGAAGGCCGAAGTGACTGCCTGTCTGCCAAATTCCACTGAGGAGAGAGCTCCTGGGTCCACCCTGTAATGTTTCAGGAATGTATGTTGGGACGACCAGGTCGCTGCCCGACAAATAGTTTCGATCGACACATTCGCTCTTGCCGCCCAAGAGGCAGAAACCGCTCTGGTGGAGTGCGCCCTGACCGCCGAAGGGGTCTCTAGTCCCTTTGTCCTGTACACCTTGTGGATGAGTTTGACGATCCATGAGGCGATCGTTCTAGCTGATGCCTCCTTTCCTTTGTTTTTTCCCCAGGGAATTATGAACAGTCTGATGGAGGCCCGGAATGAGGCCCTCGTACTGTTCTGAGTTCCACTCTATCTGGGTAAAATATAATGTGATCATGATCTGCTCCCAAAGCTTGGAGCTCTGAAACCCGTCTGCCAGAGGTTATGGCTATCAGAAAGACTCATTTTAAGGTTAGATTCCAGAGCGATGCTGAGTTCGAAGGGGCAAAGGGTGGATTGGCTAAGGACTCCAGGATGACCGTAAGGTCCCAAGTGGGAAAAGATTGTTTGGTTGGTGGTCGGATCTTCCTGACGGCCTTAAAGAACTGGATTAACAATGGATCCTCTGCCCATCTTTTACTGGTTGCTGCTGAGATCGCTGATACCTGTACCTTCAATGTACCTAACGCAAGACCTAGGTCCAGGCCTGTCTGCAAGAACTCAAGAATTTGAGATGATGAAGGGGAACCTGGATCACAGTTTCTGTCAAGCATGAAGGCCCTGAACTTGTTCCATACTTTATCGTATATGTTGTTCGTGGATGGTTTTCTCGCTTTGAGCAGGGTTGCGATCACTTTGTCGGAGCACCTCAGGGATTGGAACCTTTTCCTTTCAGTTGCCAGATGTGAAGGTCCAGCCTGCGGGGATCTGGGTGGGTGTGACATCCTTGCGACAGGAGGAGGGGTACTATTGGAACCTTGACTGGAGGACTGGTACTCAGATCCATTGCCGTAGGGAACCAAGGCCTTCTTGGCCAGTATGGTAGAATCGCTATCACCGTCGATGTCTCCCTCATGAGTCTTGACAGGAACCTCGGTATGAGGGGCCGCGGAGGAAAAGCGTAGGCCCGATCGCATGCCCAAGGGGCTGAGAGGGCATCTGTTGCCTCCGCCTGGGGGTGCGGAAACCTTGAGATAAACCTTGGAAGTTTGGTGTTGGATGCTGTCGCAAAGAGGTCTAGCTCGAGGGGCCCCCACTGGATCACTATCCAGTTGAAGATTTCCGGGTGTAAGGACCACTCGTTGGTATCTGCGAACCTGCGGGAAAGGCCGTCTGCCCTTGAGTTGAGATGACCAGGCAGATAGACTGCCCTCAGGTCCTTCAGATTCCTTTCCACCCAGAGGAATATGGGCTCTACCTCGTTCAGGAGGGATCTGCTGCGTGTTCCCCCTTGTCGGTGCACATAGGATACCGCGGCCCTGTTGTCCATCCTGAGGAGAACTGGTTTGCCCGAAATCTCGAACTCCAGGGCTAGAAGTGCAAGATAGGCCACTCTGAGCTCCAGGACATTCGACACCATGCCGGCTGCATTGAAGGACCATCTTCCTTGTACTGAGGTCTGGTTGGAATGTGCTCCCCAACCAGCTGTGCTGGCATCGGTAGTAATTATGATCCAGTCGACATGCCCTAGCGGGCGAGACTTCAGAAGTGTCTGTCTCTTCATCCACCAATGTAGACTCCTGAGCATCCGGGTCGTCAGGTGTATGGGTTGGGATAGATATCATCTGTTCCACAGTCTTAAGAACTCCAGCTGAAAATATCTCAAATGCCAGTGGGCCCAGGGGACCATAGGGATACATGACGACATCCGACCTATCAGGCTCAAACAATTTGAGGCTGTCAGGTAGGATCTCAAGCTCACCTTCTTCATTTGTTGGATAATGGAAGATACCTTCTGTGGTGGGAGAGACACCGTTCCGTTCATTGTATTGAACAGGGCTCCCAGATAGACCATCTCTTGAGTGGGAGAGAGGAGACTTTTCTCGTGGTTTATCTTCCATCCAAAATCCGCTAGTGTTGTCAATAGGATATTCCTGTGTTCCACTAACTGGGTTGGGTCCCTCGCCAGGAGTAGAAGGTCGTCCAGATAGTGCTACACCCGAAGTCCCAATTCTCTCAGAGGTGCTATGATGGGAATCAGGGTCTTTGTAAAGACTCTTGGTGACGTGCAGAGGCCAAATGGAAGGCTCTGAAATTGGAGATGTACTTGCCCCACCGCGAATCTCAGGTATTTCTGGAACGTAGGGAGTATGGGTATGTGTAAGTAAGCGTCTTGCAGGTCTATTGACAACATCCAATCCCCTGGTTGGACTACGCGAATAATCGTCTGTAGAGACTCCATCTTGAATTTTTCCAGAAAGATATAGCGATTTAGCCTTTTTAGGTCTATCACGGGTCTCCACCCCCCGTTTCTCTTGGGGACTAGAAACAGGGTGGAATAAAAACCTAAAAATCTCTCGGATGGAGGCACTGGAACTACTGCTCGTTGCTCCTGTAGGGAAAGAAGAAATTGCTTTAGTGCTTCTGCTTTTTGAGGGGATCTTGATACCCTTGTCGGGGGAAAAAAAAGTCCTTGGGAGGTTTGTCTAGGAAAGACCAGAAATGACCGTGTTTGACTGTTGCAACTACCCAAGGATCCCTGCATTTTTGTTCCCAAATCTTTGAGAACTGTTTTAACCTGGCCCCCACAGGGATCACTTGGGCTGGCCTGGCGTCAAAAGGATTTTGATGAATCCTGTGGGGTGGGTACTGGCCTCTGCCTCCGGGACTTGAGAAACGTAGACTGTGTACTTTTCCAGTTGTGCCTGAAGCCTTTCCCTTGTCTGGACTGTCGGTAGTCCCTATTTTTGGAGTATTGGAACCTTGGTGCGGATGATCTAAAACGTCTGGATCGCCTGTCTTGGGGAAGTAGGCCTGACTTTCCGCCAGTGACCAGAGAGATGGCCTTGTCAAGTTTTTCCCCGAACAAGGATTTACCGTCAAAAGGTATCTTGCACCAATTTTGCTTCGAGGCAACATCCACTGCCCATGGTTTTAGCCACAGTGCCCTTTTGGCCATTACTGTGTGAAGCATTACCCTTGCGGAGCAACGAATTGAGTCGATGGCGGCCTCCCCAATGAAGTCAGCTGAGAGCTTCAGCTCATCCAACGCCTTGATTATATCTTCCTTAGGGATGTCCTGTTGGATTGCCGACTCTATATTATCCGTCCAGACACATAATGCGTTGGACACTGATGTCAGGGCTATTGCAGGTTTACAGGCATTTCCTGCCATCTGATAGCCCTTCTTAAGGTCGAAGTCCATCCTCCTGTCCAGAGGGTCCTTGAAGGAAGTTGAATCTTCTAGGGGCAAAGTGACATTCTTGGCCAGCCTTACCACTGTGGCATCTACCACCGGAGGGCCCTCCAGCATTGCGGAATCTGCCCCAGAGAGAGGGTATAATTTTCCCAATCAATTGGTGGAAAATCTTTTTTCTGTCCTCCCCCATTCTTCCTCGATCACTTCCTTGATTTCCTCCATAAGAGGGAAGAAGGAGATCTGGCGCTTAAGGAAGGGGAAGTATGATTTGGACTTCCTGACCTCCATGTTGGAATCCTCCCAACCGATTGCTTGTTTAACGGCTTGCACATAAGGCTGGACCATGGCGAAGGCAAAGCCAGAGGCATCTGTGTCATCTGAAGATTCCTCTGAAATGGCCATTTCGTCCTGATGCTTAGAGGAGGAGGGAGGCAACGGACGACCACTTCCACTCGTGGATGGCCCGGGAATGGAGGCCTCAGCCATCTGTTCCTGAGGAGGGGATGCCGGTTGTTGCATCGGCATTGTGGCGACCAATTCTGCAAGGGAGTCTTTTACTGCCTTTTTAAGGAGATCTGCCACTTGTAGGCCCTCAGACTCTCTGTCCGCTGCATAGTCTCTAAGGCAATCTCGACAAACCAGTTTATCCGGAAGCGGGGTGCCTCCGCAGGCCTGACATCTAGTAGGTCTAGGTCTCAGGGAGCGCGAATGACGGCGCCTCTTGGCTGAAGCTTTCCTGCCACTTCTGTAATGCCCATGTCTGGGCGACCTGTCCCTGCTGTGACAGGAGTCATCATCATCATCTTCGTATCGCCTTGAGGTCTTCTTAGACGTCTTCTGGCGTACAGGACTGAAATACAAAAGTACCGTCCTTAGTGCACTCTCTTTTTTTTTTTTTTTTTTTTAAACTTACCTGGGCGTAGGTCCTTACCTTGGGAGTAGAGTAGGATCTTGAGCGGGCGGCGAAAGGCTCATGTTAGGCAGCTTAGCAGAGGTAACGGCTAGGAAAGAGTCAGAGGAGAGGCGTCAACTGGTCGTGCACTGATTCACGAGGAAAAAAAGGAAATTTGCCTACATAAGTAACGACTTTCCCCCCCTTGTTACTGTGTGCTGTGTTTTATTTTTTATTTTATTTTTGGAGGCTCCAATGAATTTTTTTTTAAATAATTTAATAAATTAATAAATTTTCAATAAATAAATTATTCCTTCATATCCTTTAGAGCTATATATATATATTCGCATGCTCACATGTATAAGAAGACAAATGCATCTACAAGCATTAAGACATGCCTTACCTTTAACAGGGGTGGGTATAGCCTGAAACTCTAGAGTGTAGTTCTCTTGTTAGCCACAGGCATTTCACTTGTGCTGCTGGGGAAATAAATAGGAGGAGGAGGAGTGGTGGCACGCTTGTGCTCCTCCCCTGACGCTCTGAGGGCAAAGTGAACAATTCGCCCTCAGTAAAAATGGCCGCCGAAGCCTCCGAATGACGAGACTGTCCGTCGAAACATAAGACCCGCCGGCGCATGCGCAGACGACGGCGGGGAACGCTGACCTATGATAAAACAACACAGACTCGCCACGCGCGGCCCCTAGTGAGTCTGGGGATGACAAACGCAAGGGGGAAGGGAGGGGGGCCCCTGAAAACTATGGGAGCCAGGGGAACCAGAGCACGAGAGAGAGAGAGAGAGGGAAAAGACAGGTGAGACTGGAGAGGAAAATCAAGTCTCAGGAACAGAGCAAAGCTGCCACCTCTGCTGCCATAGACTGGAGCCTGAATGCCCATACTGCAGGTAAAGCTCTTACTTAAGAGACAAACTGCTTGTCCCAAAAGATCCTACAGAAGGGACTTCCAACCTTATAAGCGCATTTAGCTGCCCAAGAGAAGGAACTGCGTCCGGGAGAGGCTTGAACCCGGACGGACGCTGCCGAATGCAGAAGGTAAGGACGCCGACCAGGATTCACTGCCATGAGGTATGAGGAAAAAAAGGAGAATGCGGGGGTTGTACTAACCTTTTCTTTTATAATATTCACTAGTCCTGAGGGAGGAGCCAAGGCGGAGCTTGTCACAGGTATGCTGCCATGGATAGGCACCAGGAAAACTAGATAGGGTTTTATTTTGTCATTTTAACCAAAAAAAATTGTATTTTGCAAAATTTTAAATTTGGAAGATGCACAGAGTGTGTAAACATGCGCTATCTCCCATCATGGGGGATCAATGTACGTGTTTTGTGTAAAATGTCTGAGATGAAGGGGTTGCAGCCCCAAAGCATGTACATTGATCCCCCATGATGGGAGATACCACATGTTGACACACTGTGTGCATCTTCCAAATGTGTTTTTTTCAGGGGTGACACCCCATGTGATGAAGGCAATATCAGCCCAGTTTGTACATACTCATGTCTGATATTGTCTTCACTTTTCCAAGTTGAACTTTGTAAGTTCCTGTGTTCTGTATTTCACGGTTTGATACATGCCTGTTTACACAAAAAAAACAAGTAAAAAAAAAATATTATTAAACTCTGTTTTGGATACACAAAATCTCTTGGTTTGTTGTAAAAACCTTTAATAAACGCACATATGAATGTGCTTGTATTAAAAAGTTGAATTCTCATCAATGTGTGGCTTCCTTTTTCATTGGGCATAAAATGTATTTGTAGTCCAATTTGAGTATGTGCTGAGAAGGAGTGCGATTTAATAAAGGCAACTCCACTTTGCACTCCAAGTGCAGTTTCAGGTGTACTTTTGCAGTGCACTTGTAGTGCATAGTGGATGTGCCTTTAGTAAAAAGCACCCACAGTGAGGTGTAAATTTGTACAATCATGACATTTTCCTGCCATGGTGCTGAAAATGAGCATGATTTTGATCAGTAATGCACTACCTACATTAGTTAACAAGAAGGTGTGTGTGCAGCAGACCCACAACAATACGATTATCTGAAGAAGAGACTGTCCCCTCATCTCGCTCTGAACTTGGGCTTGCACTATTGGTGAAAAAAGGCACAACTTTAATAAAACTGTCAAAGTGGGAGGCCACAGTCTGCCATTCCTGTGGCATTGAAGGACACTGTGTAGTGACACAAGAACAAAAACTAGTAATTTGACAAATCAACATTGCATGCAGATTAGACACCCAGATGTTTTGACAAAATTAGTATAACATTTTTTTAAAGCCTAAAGTATAAGGTTCCCTTATGAGAGTCCTAACCCCCCACCCCCCATCTGATGGGCCCTTGCTAAAAAATGAGGGGGGATGTTTAGGACAGGTAACCCTCTCCACTTAATTGAGAGCTGAATGCCTAAATAATGTGTGATACTTTGGGAAGCCCCTCCTTAGTTACACTATCGGTAGCCCACCAGACAGGTAAGAAGTGTCATAATAACAAAATGGAAGCACATTTTGACATTCTGCTATTACATAGCAAGAAAATTAATGTGTTAAAAAAATAAAACTATCATTTGAAAGTATTGAGGCAGGCCCTTACACTACATGCTTTGGTGAATTTGTCCATAAATGTGATCATAAAAAAGGTATTTAGAGTGTGTATTGGGTTGGGTCAAGTCATCAGATAGAAGATTGCTATCAGCTGAGCTAGCAGTTGGGGAGAGGGGGGTTACTAATGAGTTTGGCACAACTCCAAAAAAGGTCACTTTGCATGAATTGAAGCACACACATCACATTTGTAGAGATTTTAGGGGGTGTTTAGGGGAAAGCAATACTATGGAGCTGACAAAAGACATTGTTAAGTGACTAGACTATAGTTTTAAGGGCCAAGAAGAGCATGGTGGGGAAGTCAGTGAGGCAAATATGCATGAGGACAAAGGGGCAGAGCATATGAATTAGAGCATATTGCAATGATGGTAATTAGTGAATGAGGAAAGAAATGCAAGACATTAGCAATCATGAAATACATAGAATGTGATGTTTAAGGATAAAACTTAGCATAATATAGTCCTTCTGCAGGAGCTGAATGATGGCAGAACAGGTCTCTGGAATAATGATCCCCAGAGCCTGGGGGGAGATGCCTGTAGAGAACTTGAGGTCCTGAAGGCTTCTCCCTGTCGCCAAGTAGAGCAACGTGGCGATGAGCCTCTGCTCCGGAGTGATGGCTTGCCACATGCAGGTATCCTGCCTGGTGATATAAGGGGTCAGCAAAGCCAGCAGACGGTGAAAAAACGGGGTCCGTCATCCTGAGAAAAATCCAGAAATGATCAGGATTATTCTCACGGAGCAAAGGCATGTGGGAGAACTGGTGACGCTGGTGCAACCAATTCTTGGTCCACAAACTCCTCCCCTCCCTGTTCATGGACCGGGCTTGCGTCAAAGTCAAAGTAAGAGCCCCAACACGAAGCCCCTGCACAGCACAAACTGTACAATGAGTACGTAGACGAAACATGTTTGGAAAACGGTCGGCTTGTCAGAACGGACACCAGAAAGCACCGATAAACAGCAAGGCCTGAAAGGACGACCTGAATAGCAGAAGCAAGCAGACAATAAAAAATTCCTTTCAAAGCGTACTATACCAAGATATAGTCCACAATGAGAAGCAAATGCTTAATGACTGCACGCACTGATTATCAGATACGCAAAGACAAGCACAAACTGAAGAGCGGTAGCGATCTGAATCACTAATCTGAAAAGCGCGAATCGTCTCTCACCAAACTTCAACTAAAACACGAGATCAGCAGAAGGAGCCCAAAGGGTGCCGGACGTGGTGCTGAACTTCCTTTTTCTAGTCCCGCCGTACACGGCTTACGTCACCGCATTCTTGGCAACCGCTAAATCAGACAACTTGGCCCGACCGTGTGTATGCAACAGTTTCGGACACAATCCGTCGGACTAAATCCGACGGACAAAATCCGACGGATTTGGCTGGCAAAATCTCCGACCGTGTGTACAGGGGCTTAGACTTGGGAAACGTAACATTAATAAATCACCGGGACCGGATGACTTGCACCCAAAAGGGTACTTGGGGAACTCAGTCAAGTAATTGCCAGACCATTGTTCCTACTTTTTACTGACAGTCTACTAACTGGAATGGTACCAGCAGATTGGCTTTTCTCCAATGTAGCACCAATATTTAAAATGGGCCCAAAATACATCCTGGGAAATACAGACCAGTTAGCCTAACATCAATAGTATGCCAGCTCTTGGGAGGGGATGATAAAGGGAGTATATACAAGATTTTAGTAATGAAAACGGTATCATTAGCAGGGATGGTCCAGATGCCTGAGTCAAACGTAAGTTCGACTCCAACATCGGGTGTTCGCCAAATGGCGAGCAATTTGGGGTGTTCGCGGCAAATTCGAGAGCCGTGGAACACCCTTTAAAAGTCTATGGGAGAAATCAAAAGTGCTAATTTTTAAAGGCTTATATGCATGGTATTGTCATAAAAAGTGTTTGGGGACCTGGGTCCTGCCCCAGGGGATATGTATCAATGCAAAAGTTTTAAAAACGTCTGTTTTTTCGGGAGCAGTGATTTTAATAATGCTTAAAGTCAATCATATTTAATTTGTTCATAAATGACCTGGAGGATGGGGTAAACAGTTCAATCTCTGTATTTGTGGCAATACTATGCTAAGCAGGGCAATAACTTTCATATAAGCCTTGAAAATTGTACTTTTGATTTTTGACGTTTTGGGTCCCATTGACTTTAATGGGGTTCGATAGTCGGGTCTGAACTTTCACGGTGTTCGAACGTTCTGATGCGAACTGAACAGGGGTTTGTTCGGCCCATCCCTACTTGTAAGCAGCACATTTCATTTTATATCTGGAACACGGATTGAATATTAATTTATCACTGGAAGTGATTCACTTGATTTTTTTTTGCAGCAAGATTTGAACAATATTTTGAATGAATACACATGGAAACTTATTGTGTAATATTTGTCTTTTAATATTGCTGTCATGTTGGCATAATTACATGGTGAAATATTTTGTGTTGTGTCACAATATTCTATTTTTGTGGTTTACAGAAGACAGCGCATATCTTTATATCTTGAGCACCTATTTCTCACCTCCTCATATTCAAGGAGTAGTAAAAGTGCAGCAGTCTTATTTTATTTAGCGCAAGATTTTCCTTTATAATATTTTAATACACAATTCTCTGTTTTGATAGGTTTCAATGGTATTTGCTTCCTTTTAAACAACTCCTTCATATTTGGCTCACACATCAAAGGCTTGGCAGATGAAAGTACTTGCTTTATGTTTAGTTACTGTAGAAAGGATTACTGGAATCATTTTTTCAAGGTATAAATAAATAAAAATTCCCAACCACACTTTTGAATCTGATACTATAATAATGTTTTAGTAGCAGTTTTTTTTCTTAATTCGTGTCGGGAGCAAACATTTATATATTTCCTGAAATCAGAGACCCTGTAGAATAAAATTTTGGCAGTTGCAATTTTTTATGTTGCACTAGGTTTGCACAGGTTTGCACAACTGTCATCTATATTTTCAGGAAAAATTACACTAAAATAAAATTTTATTGAACAAAAATACAATATAAACAAAAAAGAAGGCTCCTACTGTGTCAGATGACAGTGTGGTGGTCCCATCCCTGGATTAGATAGAACAAGAAAACCCCCTAAATGGGACTCTGACAGACCACCAACACACAAATTTTTTTTTTATTTATACAAAAAGTCAAAACTTCACAGGTTAAAAACAGACAACTAGCATTTGAACAATGTGCAATACAATACTGTTGGATTGAATTCATATAATACTTCTGGTATTTGTTCTCTATCTGTTTTGCTGCAAGAGCCTGCCATGTGTTTCTGCTGACCTGATGATTCGGCCTACTCTGGGTGATGGCACCGGCCTAAACCTCATGGTGAAGGCCCTCTCCTGGTCTGAGCCTAGCCGATGCAGCAAAGCCTCATGGAGGACCGTGTGATAAGTATCTTTCATATTCTTGTATTATATGTTCTGATTGTAAGCACTGTGATATGGTAATGTCTTTTTAATACTTTGTTAGCTTTCCTAATTTCTTGGGAAATAAATAAGATAGTGTTTTACTAGCAGCAGTGTGTGTGTTTTCATAAGTAACTTTTATATCAGTGTGCCTGGTAGGGTTTTATAAACTAGATAACTATGGGACGAGACAAGTTAATAATAGTTTGTAGAGTACTTAATGTCCTTCAAATACAAATCTACAATAATGTCTTGTACATACGGTTGGATTTTCCGACGGAAAATGTGCGATCGGATCATGTTGTCGAAAAATCCGACTGTCATCCAAAGTCTATCAGACTTTTTCCCATCGGAATTTCCAACGCACAAAGTTTGAGAGCTGGATCTCAAATTTTCAGAAAACATGATCCGATCGTGTCAATTCCAATCGTGTGTAGCCTAGTCCGATGGACAAAGTGCCACGCATGCTCAGAATAAAGACAGAAGCGCTCGGTCAGGTAAAACTAGCGTTCGTAATGGATATAGCACATTCGTCATGCTGCAATGTTAAAAACTGTTTAATGCCGCGTATTCTCTTTCTTTATAATGCTAGAAGAATGAAGTTGGTTTGCTGCTCATATTCACACAGACTTATTATATTTTTTATTTTATTGTTTAATTTTTTAATCTTGAGGAGTTTGTTTGGTGTTGGTGCTACTTGTTAATGTGACTTTGTATTTTTGAAATGTACCTGCCTACTCAAAAATAAACTGTCCTTTTTGAAGTAAAACACATAGGCAAGTATTTCTTTAAACAAAAAAAAACCTTTTTATTAGGCGCCATAATCAAATAAAGAGGGAGGTAACGCTGGAGAAACTGGGGAAATTAGCTAAGCCTTTGGCCCCCAGGGCACACATCAATTAATTAAAGGCATAAATGGGTGGCCGGAGGAGTCCATATCTAGGGGAGAACGGTCTGGTTCAGAAGTCCAAGAGATCAGGAACAGCAGCAGACAGATTATGTCCCCAGGCTGTGGTCATACAAGAGCCTGCATCTTCTGACAGACCAGACTGAACCCAGGTCATCACTCTCTGAGTGAGTGAGTGACTTGTATAGCGCTACCTATGCGAACTGAATCGCCTCAGGGTGCTTTCTTGCCACCAGAGTCCATCTGTGGCTTTTGTGTGGTCCTTTACCCCGTAAGGTCCTGACACACTTGCAAACACATACAACATTGACATACACATATACATATTGAGGCCAAATTATTATTTTTTTTTGACAAGGTCTAATTAACCTACCAGCATGTCTTTGGAGTGTGGGAGGAAACCGGAGTACCCAGGCAGATGGTGTCGTGGTCAGGATTTGAACCAGCATCTCTCTGGTCTTCTCTGGTCTTCCTTCAAAGCTGTGGCTGTGGTGTTGGAGGTGTGGCAGAAGGAAGAGGAGGAAGAGCATGGTCCAAATCACACAAGTGTGTTTTTGGTGCCATTTGGCCCAACAACCCCTTATTTAGTGTTTTGAAAATTATTTTCTCACACATGAGACGTTGCCCCTCCTCCATGTTGTGCAGTTTACAGGCGGCAAAGGCCTCTTGATGGGTGGGAGTGGCTTTGAGGCCACAGAAGCCTCCTGAATCGGCCTGAGTGCTGACTCCTCCACATTCCCCCCCCCCCCCTTTCTGGCCCTTTTGTTTGGAAGGCAGAGGAGAGGGACCTGCGATTCAGTCAGGCTCCTAGGCCTGCCCACAACTTGGCTGCCACTAACCCCTGCCTCCTCCTGGCTGCCGCATACCACGCCCTCCTCCTGGCTGAGGTCTTCCTGTGTATGAAAAAAGGACATTGTGTGTGTTTTGATGAACCAAAAACTAAAACTATTTTCAGCTCTTGAAAATTGAATGTTAACAAATAGAAAAGACTATCATTCTGAGCCCAGCATTTTTCATTCTTGTGCCAAATATTTTGGCCACTACTGTCTATTGATATGTAAAACACTTTATAAAATTAGCAATTGGTGAGCAAAAATCAAGTTAACATCATTCATTTTTACTCTAAAAATTATGTAGAACAATACTATACCTGGCTCAAGCTGGGCTCCTCCACTTCTTCCTGTCTGGAAGTCCCAGGTTGGGCGTAGGAAGCCTCAGCAGGGGTGGAACGAAGCATGGAAGGAAGAATGGAGAGTGATTCCCTGACCTTAGTCTGGTCTGACAGAAAATGCAGTCTCTCATAGTACCACAGCCTGGGTACGTCATCTGCTGCAGCTCCAGATTTCATGGACTACTGGACCTTCTTGCGCTCCCTCAGATATGTACGCCTCAGGCCGCCAATTTTCGCGTTTAAATAGGTGATGTCTGCCCTGGAGACCACCAGCTTCACCAACTCCAGCAGTTACTCCATCGCTGCCTGCCTCTTTAATTTTTTGCTGTAATGTGGGTGTTTTGTTTGCCATATACAGGGCAGCTCCCTTTACTTGTCTATGAACAGGGGAGGGGGGGAAGACACCTCTTCAGAAGGAGAGGTGTCACAAGCACACGGTGTGGTGGAAGATTCAAGAATTATCACTGGGTGCTTTTGCTTTTTTTTATCATATTTATTTTTGTGATTTATCACATTAGCACTACTAGTTTTACTTATTGATATTTAATCTCTAGGTTTAATTACAGTTTACACCCATACAATCCATACCTGGCCCTTCAGGTCTGGTATGGATTTTAACCACTTAAGGACCGCCGTATTGCCATTGTACGTCATCACAATGGCACAGGCAGGCACAAGCACGTACATGTACGTGCCTGCCTTCCAGCGGGTGGGGGTCCGATCGGACCCCCTCCCGCTGGATACAGCGGTCCGGTTCGCTCCAGGAGTGATCCGTGATGAGGGGATGGCCGTTGGTTTCTGGCCACCCCCTCTGGATCGCTCCTGGCCAATGAGAAGCTTCCTCCCACTGTGTATTGTTTACCCAGGAAGACTAAAAGTAAGTGTGCACCAACACTACACTGACATGTAGGTACACACAGGCACACAAACCCCCCCCCCCCGATCCCCCCGATCGCCCCCCAAACCCCCCCCCCCCAGTCACAGTGTCACTGATTGCATTGATCATTTCTTTACTGATCACATTCAGTGTCAGTTGTAACAGTTAAAACTGTCAGGGCAGTTAGTGTTAGGTCCAGGGTAGCCCCCTATCACCCCCCAATAAAGATTTAACCCCCTGATTGCCCCTAGAGTTAACCCTTTCACCCCCTTTTGCCAGTGTCACTAAGCGATCATTTTTCTGATCGCTGCATTAGTGTCGCTACTGTCGCTAGGTAGCTAGTTATTTTTTTAGGTTCACCGCCAGGTTTTTATATCGCTAGGTACCCCGATATACTACCCAATAATGGTTTTAACCCCCTGATTGCCCCTAGTTAACCCTTTCACCCCCTTTTGCCAGTGTCACTAAGCGATCATTTTTCTGATCGCTGCATTAGTGTCGCTACTGTCGCTAGGTAGCTAGTTATTTTTTTAGGTTCACCGCCAGGTTTTTATAGCGCTAGGTACCCCGATATACTACCCAATAATGGTTTTAACCCCCTGATTGCCCCTAGTTAACCCTTTCACCAGCGATCACAGTATAAGTGTAACTGGTGACGCTGGTTAGCCAGTTAGTTATTTAGGTTCCCCGTCAGGTTTTTATATAGCGCCAGGGACCCCCATATACTACCTAATAAAAATGTGAACCCCCTGATTGCCTCTAGTTAACCCTTTCACCACTGATCACCGTATAAGTGTTACGGGTGACTCTGGTTAGTTTGCTTTTTATAGCATCAGGGCACCCACCATATATTACCCAATAAAGGTTTAACCCCCTGATCACCCGGCGGGTGATATCAATTAGGTTTTAGGGTCAAGGTCTGCGTCGCCCCAGGCAGCGCTAGGTTAGTGCAGGTACGGCTAACACCCACACGCAAAGCATAAACCTCCCGTAGTGGTATAGAATCTGAACAGATCAATATCTGATCTGATCAGATCTATACTAGCGTCCCCAGCAGTTCAGGGTTCCAAAAAAACGCATTGTTAGCGGGATCAGCCCAGATACCTGCTAGCACCTGCGTTTTGCCCCTCTGCCCAGCCCACCCAAGTGCAGTATCAATCGATCACTGTCACTTACAAAACACTAAACACATAACTGCAGCGATCGCAGAGTCAGGCCTGATCCCTGCGATCGCTAACAGTTTTTTTGGTAGCATTTTATATTTAAATCCGGAAGGCAGTGCTTGGTTTTCGGGGTCCCGTACGTGGCTAGGCTCCCAAAAAGTCCCCCACATGTGGTATCCCCGTACTTGGGAGAAGCAGCAGAATTTATTTTGGGGTGTAATTCGACTTATGCCCATAGCATGTGTGAGCAATATATAATTTAGTGACAACTTTGTGCAAAAAAAAAAAAGTTTGTAATATTCCCGCAACTTGTGGCAAAATATAAAATATTCCATGGACTCAACATGCCTCTCAGTAAATAGCTTGGGGTGTCTACTTTCCAAAATGGGGTCATTTTGGGGGGTTTTGTGCTATTTTGGCATCTTATGGCCTTCGAAACTGTGATAGGTAGTGAGGAGTGAAATCAAAAATTTGCACCCTTAGAAATCCTGAAGGTGGTGAATGGTTTTTGGGGTGCCGTGCGCGACTAGACTCCCAAAAAGTCCTACACATGTGGTATCCCCATACTCGGGAGAAGTAGCTGAATATATTTTGGGGTGCAATTCCACCTATAACCATGGCATGTGTGAGCAATATATATCATTTAGTGACAACTTTTTGTAAAAAATTTTTTTTTTTGTCATTATTCAATCCCTTAGGACAAAAAAAATAAATATTCAATGGGCTCAACATACCCATCAGCAATTTCCTTGGGGTGTCTACTTTCCAAAATGGGGTCATTTGGGGGGGTTTGTACTGCCCTGCCATTTTAGCACCTCAAGAAATGAGATAGGCAGTCATAAATTAAAAGCTGTGTAAATTCCAGAAAATGTACTCTAGTTTGTAGACGCTATAACTTTTGCGCAAACCAAAAAATATACGCTTATTGACATTTTTTTTTACTAAAGACATGTGGCTGAATAAATTTTGCCCTCAATGTATGACTAAAATTTAGTTTATTCGATTTTTCTTATAACAAAAAGAAGAAAATATCTATTTTTTTTTTTTTTTTTTTCGCTCTTTTTCCATTTATATCGCAAAAAAATAAAAATCGCAGAGGCAATCAAATACCATCAAAAGAAAGCTCTATTTGTGGGAAGAAAAGGACGCAAATTTAGTTTGGGTGCAATATTGCATGACTGCGCAATTACCAGTTAAAGCAGCGCAGTGCGAAATTGGAAAAAGACCTCTGGTCCTTAAGGTGTTTATTGGTCCGGGGCTGTAGTGGTTAAAGAGCACCCAACATCAGAAATCAAAAAAAGAAATGGTATGAGATCCCTCCAAAAATCCATACCAGACCATTTTCTGAGCATGTGTGGACCGAACCATACCAGGCCGCATGCCCTCAACATGGGAGGGGGTACTTTGCCAGAGGAGGCCCCCCTGGCAAAGTACCTTGCCCTCATGATGAGGACAAGGGCCTCATTCTCACAACCCTGGCTTGGTGATTGTGGGGGTGGGGGGACTTAACGGCATCTGGAAGTTCCCTTTAACATGGGGGGGCCCCAAGATCCCACCCCCCCATGTGAATGATTAAGGGATACACAGTACCCCTACTCAGTCACCCAAAAAAATAGAATGTGCCCTAGAAATAAACACACCAAACCTTTTGACAAGACCACCAACTTCACTATATGGACCACTTATATGTTTATACATATTGACCATATCCCCCTGAGAGAATAAATTCAGTTCCTCTAATCTTTCCTCATAGAAAGATGATTTACTCCTAGACTGTAAGTTCTGGTGAGCAGGGCCCTCTGATTCCTCCTGAATTGTATTGTAACTGTACTGTACTGTCTGCCCACATATTGTAAAGTACTGTGAAAACTGTTGGCACTATATAATCTTGTATGATGATAATAATAATGGAGTATAGGCAACGATTCCAAGAGCATCACTCAGCTTTTTAATTAAAAGCTTGTTTTATCGGATTTGCTGTAAGTGTAAACTCCCCTTTTTTTTTTTTTAATCAGTAAACATCAAACAGTATCACATTATGTGCAGATCATTTGTTTTTCATGTACACCATTCGATGTGATTCATTGCATGTTTTGGAGTCCATCATGAATATCTGACAGTCCTCATTCAACATTGGGTGGAACCCTTCTTAGCGTTTTTTTTTTTTTCCAGTGGTGGGAGCTCCTGTTTGAGGTCAATCCCTCAAGAATGCCTGTTTGACCCACATGCTATACAGTACGTGTGTTCATCGAATCTGGTAAGCAAGAACACTTTACCACTTTGGCTGTATTTTCAAGATTCATCCCAGATTATCTAAGAAAGACCTTTCACTTTATTCTGAACTCCAATTGACCTTCCATAGATGTTTATTATTCACTGTGCTCTTTTATGTTTTGGTTTTGTTCACATTGAATTTTGCATTGCCTATTTTACCCTTCCAGGTTCACATGCTATTCCCTTGCTCACTTAGCTTCACACTTTTGTTTTTTTATTACCTTATGAACTATAGCCCACATTTGATTGCTTCCGATTACGTCCTTTTATTGTGATGGTAATCTATAAGACACTATATCAGGCTACTCTTTTCTCTCTTTTGCTGTAGTGGTTGTTTCATGTTAGTACCAACCCTTGGCTACCGCGGTTACAACTGGCGCCCCTGCAATATTCCTTGTTAATATCAGAGTTTCAGTATTCGAGTATTATTTGAGGCTATGTTAGCCCTAAATTGGACATGTTTTTTTTCTTCGGTCCAATAATTTGTGAGATATTAATAGTCAATTGTACTTCCCTTATCCTGATCTACTTGTGTCCCCCGTGATCGCAAGGAGCCTCCCCTCCATACATTTGTGGATTCACTTGGTGGCTTTCCTTGATGTTCCTCTGGGTGAGTTCTTTAAGGGATTGGACAGAATAAGCAATTATGTATATTAATTGTAAGCTTTATAGTACTTTGTGAATAATCAAGTGTTTCTGTACATGATCTTTCCTTTATCAGAGATTTGTGGAAAAGTGGTAATCTGTAAATCCCATGAAGAAGCCAATTTTCCCGAAACATGCTGGCATTCAAAACCATGTCTTGACCACCTCTATATATGGACACCAGTGATCATTGTTGTGATATGTACAAATACTCTGGTTTTTATTGAACCCATTTTTTAATCCTATGTGAATAAACTTTATTGGTTTTAAAGTGTGTATTTCTCTGATTGCGGGCACCGTTTTAATCCCAAAATACTTGGTTGCTTCATTTTATACTCAATAGGGATGAAGTGCCAGATACTATATTGTCACCCAATTGCTATTCAAGCTTGTGGCCAGGGGATTGTGGATCCCTGTAGCCACGGCACAGTGATCATTATACGATCATTATACGATCACATGATCACAATGACAACAAAGCTGTCATGAATTAATTTATAACTAATATGTTTCCTATGCTGTGATTGGCCCACAGCTATCAAAGTGTAAAAAAAAACCTGATCGTCCCCTGAGAGAAGCAGTTTTATTTTGGTGACACTGAACCACTGAGATGAAAGTATGTAAAAAATTAAATAAAAAATGTATTAACAACATGCTGTCAGTGTCCTTGATCAAAGCCACACCAGTCCTATGAGGACACCAGAAAGGCAGAGGCAGATTAAGGAAGTAAACAAGCGTCTGAGGAGCTGGTGTAGTAAGGAGGGGTTTGGGTCCCTGGAGGACTGGGCCCACTTCTCAGTCAATCACCAGTACTTTAGAAGGGACAGACTGCACCTACATAAGAAGGGTGCAGATCTGCTGGGAGTAAAGATGGCCCAAAAGTTAGAGGGTTTTTTAAACTAGGTGAAAGGGGGGGGGGGGTGTTCAGAGGTAGAGATAGTCAGTGCGGAACATATGCCAGAGTATAGTATTGGGGGCATTATTGGAAGGTTGACTAAAAAACATTAACCCAAGGTAAGTATAGTAACAAGTCCTAGTTGCAATTTCGGAAACGCCCAAGAAGAGGATAGTATGCGACCAGTCTAAACTACTTGGCACGTTCACCAATGCCAGGAGCCTGGCGGACAAGATTGGTGAACTAGAGATACTGTTGTACAAGGAGGATTTAGATTTTGTGGGAATTTCAGAGACCTGGTTCAACAGCTCTCATGATTGGTTGGCAACCATTCAAGGGTATACCCTTTATCGCAGGGATATAAAGGTTAAAAAAAGGAGGGAGGGGTATGACTATATAGCAAGAATAATGTACAAGTGAATGTGAGAGGTGACATCACTGAGGGAGCTAGGGAGGAGGTGGAATCCTTATGGGTTGCATTCCAAACGAATAAAGCCAAGGGGAAAATACTGGAAGTATGCTAGAGGCCACCTAACCTGAGGGAGGAGGGGGAGACAGACCTCCTATCACAATTTGAATTAGCAGCAAGGATGGGAAGTGTTATCATAATAATTATCCAGACATTGACTGGGCGGAGAGAACCAACATTTGTCTAAGCCCTGGTACACACAGTTGGAGAATCCATTGGAATGTGTCCTATCGGACCGTGTTGTCGGATAATCTGACTGTGTGTGGTATGCATCGGACTGTTTCCGTCGGAATATCCGTCGGACCAAATTTTCCAACTTGCTGGAAATATTTTCCGACAAACTGGTCCGATAGGACATACTCCGATCATGTGTAGCCTACTCCGACGGACAAAGTGGCACGCATGCTCACATTCAAATTCCGACACGGAAGCGCTCGTTCAGGTAAAATTACTGCTCGTAAGCGATATAGCACATTCGTCACGCTGCAATGTTAAAAATTCATTCATGAAGCGCATTCTCTTGTTCTTTACAATGCTGCAAGAACTAACTTCTTTTGATGCTCATAGTCACACACACTTCTCCCAAATGTATTTCATTACTCTTTTTTTCACCATTTCAGCAATACAACTTTATTTTGCATCACATCTACACAATTTTAGATTTTGTTTTTTGTTTTTTGGATTTTTTTTTATTTTTAATTCCTAAAAATCTCCTTTTTAAAGACAGTTTGCGAATTTCTCCTTATTTTTATTTTTTAATTTTTTTTTGGGTGTTTTTTTGTGTGTAAACTTACCACAACAACATTATTTTATTTTTTATCTTTGGTTTTTCTTTTTTAATCTACAGGAGGTTGTTTAGTGTTGGTACCCCTTGTTGTTCATTTCACTTTGTATTTTTGAAATGTACCTGCCTGTACCTGCCTGGCCTTTTGGAAGGAAAACACATTACACAAGTATTTCATCAAACAAAAAAAACCCTTAATTTTGGTCGCTATAAAATAAAAATAGGAAAGCAGCGCTGGAGAAACGTCTTACTTTGGTGCAGCCTTTGGCCCCCAGGGCAGACATGAACAAATTGGAATTTTAAAAATTGGTGGCCTGAGAAGTACATATCTCAGGGAGAGAAGTCTGGTACCGAAGTCCTAGAGAACAGGAAATTCAGATGCCATTTCTGTCCCCAGGATGTGGATCTTCAAGAGGCTGCATCTTCTGGCAGACCAGACTGAACCCAGGCCATCACTCTCTCATCTTCCTTGGGCACTTCCCACCAGGCATCCTTCGAGGCTGTGGCTGGGCTCCTGTAGTTGGGGCAGGAGGAGGAGGGCGTTGGTCAACCTCCTGGCTGCCACTTGCCACAGCCTCCCCCCGACTGAGGTCTTCCTGTGTATGAAAAGGGGACATAGTTTTAGTTTTTTGCTCATCAATCACACCATTTTGTGCTCCTGGCTTTTGCAAATTGAATGTTACCAAATAGAACAGACTATCATTCTGAGCCCAGCATTTTTCTTTCCCGTCCCAATCATTTTTGGTCACTACTGTCTCTTGATATGTAAACCACTTTGATAAATCCCAACTTACTGATCAATAAGAACATCTAGTTAACCTCATTCAATGTAACACAAGAAATATGTTCAACAATGCAATACCTGTCTCAAGCTGGGCCCCACCACATGTTTCTGCCTGGAAGGCCCAGGTTGGACGTTGGAAGCCTCAGCTGGGGGTGAAGGATGCCTTGAAGGAAGACTGGAGAGTGGTGGCCTGGGTACCCCCTGGTCTACCAGAAAATACAGCCTCTCAAAGTAAACCATCCTGGGGTAATAAACGGCATCTGGGTCTCCTGCTCTCAAGGACTCCAGGTGCTTCTTTCTCTCCCTGAGATATGTAAGCTTCATGGCCACAATTTTCCTATTCAGATAGGCCATGTCTGCCGTGGGGACCATGATCCGCACCAAAGAAAGAAGTTTCTCCAGCACTGCGTTCCTCTTTGTTATGTCGGCATAAAACTTGTTGTGGAACTACCACAGGCAGGGCATCTTCTTGTAGAGTTCGAGGAATAGCCCCATAAAATTTGGGTTTTTGAATGGATCCATATTGTCTGCAAGACACAACACAAGACAAACCCTCAACTACTAATAATGCCATTAAAAACCCTTCTAATCTTGTCCCAACATCGGCCTAGATAGAACCAGTCTAGTCTAGTGATGCACCAAGTTAAAAATTTTACCTTCGTTAGCACGTTTGTCGCGTCCGCGCCTCACTATCTTCCCAGATCGTACGGACAATACACGCGTGTTGCGTTTTTATATACAGTGCGCATGCGTGAAAATCCACCCGCCCCTGATGTCCTTTCTAGACTATTCCCCACCCCTTCGCTTCTGGCGCAGTGGGTAGAGCACATGGCGGAGACAACGCAGGTGTGCACTAATAATAATTACACTAACGAGGAGGGGGGTGAGGAAAGCCCGGAGCCTGAAACGTCCCGATCCAGGAAGAGAAGATTTTAGGCCTCAAATATGTCTTTTGGAGAGATGTTGGAGATGGTGGACATATTGAACAGGACCGACTATGATGGGAAGTTTGGACCTTACCCAAACCCAAATATCAGAAAGGCCAAGATCATGACTAAAGTTGTAAAGAGTCTTCATAAGAATTTTGGGGTATGCCGATCCAAGGATCAACTGAGAAAACGCTGGGCAGACCTGAAACTGAGGGAGCACGAGCAGTACAGAAGGATCAAGCATGTTCTTAAAAAAAAGTAAGTAGTTGTCGTGTGTTCATATGATTATTCTTGCTTGCATACTGCTCCATGTGCTTTGATTTCATGTTGTGCATTTTAAAATGGCCACTTTCCAGTTCATGGTTTCATTCGTTCGTAAGAAACATCGTTCTGTAGGGAAGTATTCCAGCTTAACAAAGTGTCCCCAATAATATTCTCACCTTGGAACTCGGCAAAAAAAAAACAATTGTACAAGACTTCCAAGCAATGTTTCAGATTCATATTTCTGTCCTCTGCGTGCCAATTATTCTTTTTTTACATTCTCATAGGGGAGAGAAGACTCGGCAAGTATGAGGACATCAGGGACCACACCCCTCCCAAAGAAGGGCAACTTCCAAAAGTAGAAGCAGAAACAGGAGCAGGAGGAGGAGGAAGGTGAGATCGTGGAGGTTGGGTAAATTGTCACCACAACAGGTGAGTGTCGGAGAACACAGCTTCCGGTAAGCTCATCAATGTATGTCACCATATTTTTATTACATGGTGTGTTTTTTTTTTTTTGCTTTGTTTTGTAGGTGATGTGGAAGAAGATTGGAAGAAGATTCCCGTTTTACCAGTGAAAGTGCCCAGATCCTGATTGGGGAGATAATGGGGTGCAATAGGGATTTGGAAAATTATACAGCAAAACATCAATGATGTTAAAAATAATATTGATGTTTTGGGGAGAGTGTGAAACCCACAAAACTAGATAGGGTTTTATTTTTGCTATTTTAAACAAAAAATGTTGTATTTCTCAAAATTTGGAAGATGCACAGAGTGTGTAAACATGCGCTATCTCCCATCATTGGGGATCAATGTACGTGTTTTTGTGTAAAGTGGCTGAGCTGAAGGGGTTGCAGCCCCAAAGCATGTACATTGATCCCCCATGATGGGAGATAGCACATGTTGAGACACTGTGTGCATCTTCCAAATTTGGATTTTCCAGGGGTGACGCCCCATGTGATGAAGGCAATATCAGCCCAGTTTGTACATACTCATGTCTGATATTGTCTTCACTTTTCAAAGTTGAACTTTGTAAGTTCCTGTGTTCTGTATTTTACAGTTTGATACAGGCCTGTTTACACAAAAACACCAAGTGAAACTAAATTTTTATTAAACTCTGTTTTTGATACACACAATTTCTTGGTTTGTTGTAAAAACCTTTTTGAAACGCACATGTGAATGTGCTTGTATTAAAAAGTTTAATTATTTGCGAGAGTTTGTGACATCTATCGAATGGAACAGCTTACATCATCCCTGAATAATAGAGAGGAGGAACACACCGCTCGATGGATGGCTTGGAGCCTGTTTAGGTATTCAGATGCATACAGAACTTACTTGTGAAACTTGGCAAGAGTACAGAGTGGCGCTCCCGGTCTGGGCACACCATCGGGGTCCCCACAGTCTTTACTTCCACCTGAGGACCGTTCCGGTCCACCCCACCCCCTTTATTCCCTTTCTACGTTTTGACCCAATTTACCCCCCCCCCCTTCTTTTCTTTCTGCTCCTTAGCCTCCCCACCCCCTGCCCCCCTTCCATTCCCTCTTCCACTCCCCCCAATCCCGATAAAAATAACTGGTGATTGCAAGGGCCTTATCGAACTATTTACCCAGTTTTCTTTCTAAAGACTGTTGGCCATGGGAGTGGCCCTGACTGGGCTTCTCATTATGCGAGTGATCCCAAGCCATTAACGAAGACCCCTCGGGGTCGGCCCAGGGGGGACCACTCCAAGTGCCGCATTAATATAAAAGGGAGTACCGAACGGGAGAACCAAAGAAGCCAGTAAGTGTTAGGGCCTTGGCTACTCTAGGTCTGATACTGCTGTAATATGATAAGCTACCAAATGCTCCCCAACATGTACTGAATGTATTTTTCGATGTAATGAGAAGACTGGGTGTCTATTGTTTCTTTTACAATTTGCTTCTGTATTACCTGCAATCCATAAATAAAGAATAAAGAAAAAAAAAAAAAAAAAAGTTTAATTATCAACAATGTGTGGCTTCCTTTTTCATTGCGCTCAAAATGTATTTGTATTAAAATTTTTAGTTTGTGCTGAGGAGTGTGATTTACTAAAGGAAACTCCACTTTGCACTCCAAGTGCAGTTTCAGGTGTACTTTTGCAGTGCACTTGTAGTGCATAGTGGATGTGCCTTTAGTAAAAAAACACCCACAGTGAGGTGTAAATTTGGACAATCATGCCATTTTCCTGCAATGGTGCTGAAAATGAGCATGATTTTGGTCAGTAATGCACGACATACATTAGTTACAAAAACAAGGTGTGTGTGTGTAGCAGACCCACAACATTATTGGATTATCTGAAGAAGAGACTGTCCCCTCATCTCGCTCTGAACTTGGGTTTGCACTGTTGGTGAAAAAGGCACAACTTGAAATAAATGGCAAAGTGGGAGGCCACAGTCTGCCATTCCTGTGGCGTTGAAGGACACTGTGGAGTGAAACAAGAACAACAATTAGTAATTTGACAAATCAACATTACAAGCAGATTAGACACCAACATTTTTTGTCAAAATTAGTATAACATTTTGGGAACTGAGTATTTAAAGCCTAAAGTCTAAGGTCCCCTTATGAGAGTCATCACCCCCCCCCCCCAATCTGATGGGCCCTTGCTAAAAAAGGAGGGGGGATGTTTTGGACAGGTAACCCTCTCCACTTGATTGAGAGTAGGGATGAGCTTCGTGTTCGAGTCGAACGTACGTTCGACTCGAACATCGGCTGTTCGCCCCTTCGGCGAATTCCGAACGTTATGGGCCGTTCGCGCCAAATTCGTGTGGCGCTCACGGCCCACAATGCACTGCGTCATGGCAGTGCATTGCTGGCTCATGATTGGCCAAGCATGCACTGTGACCCCGCATGCTTGGCCAATCACAGTGCCAGCAGCGAGGAGAGCCATGATTGGCCACAGGCAGGATGCCTGTGGCCAATCATAGCTCAGGCTGTGTAGTACACGCCCCACACTATATAAGGCCACCAGCGCGGCGGCCTAGTGTAGTGTGTTGGCGTCTGAAGCAGTTAGTGGGTGTTCTGTGTACCTTCAACACAGTACACACCGATCGTTTTCGGACGATTTTCGATCTTGCTGTTGTGTAGTGGTTGTTGTCTGTGTGCCCTGACCGCAGTATACACCGCTATATTCACCTCACCTATATAGCTAGTGATCTATCTTTTATAATAGAGCTTGCAGTCAGTAGTGTTAGGAGCTTGTGCGTGCTGTCTGCGTGCTCTGTACCCAGTACACACCGCTATATCCACCTACATAGCTCTTCTCTATTTGAGCCCACTTGCCATCTGCAGGAGTTATTGGAAGTTGTGTGTGCCTCCAGCACAGCACAGTATACATCTGTATATACCCCTTTATCTCTGGTGTTCTATAAAAAAGGCATCTGCAGGAGTTAGTGGGTTTTTTGTGCCTCCAGCACAATATACACCTGTATCTACTCTTTATTGCTGTTCTCTAATAGAGGCATCTGCAGGGCTTAGTGGGTGTTGTGTGACTCAATTACAGTATACCCCTTTATCTCTGGTGTTCTATAATAAAGGCATCTGCAGGAGTTAGTGGGTGTTGTGTGACTCCAGCACAATATACACCTGTATCTACCGTTTATTGCTGTTCTCTAATAGAGCCATCTGCAGGGCTTAGTGGGTGTTGTGTGACTCCATTACACTGCTGTTTTACCCAACTCCCTTCAGGCCATTACCATGTCTGGAAGGCCAGCAAGGAGAGGCAGACAGGCGCGAGCCGATAAAAGAGGGCAAGCAGGCTCTGTGTCTAGAGACAACAGTGCTGGTCGTGGACGCGGTGCATTGTCATCAGCACGTGGCCATGGGACACGCTTGTCCTTCTTTTCAGCAGCTGGACATGTTGAACCGCAACATGCCAATGACTTGGTAGAGTGGATGACCAAGCCCTCTTCATCCTCCTCATCCTCTCTCACCCAGTCTCAGGGTACTAGCAAAGCAGCTGCCAACGCATCGTCTTCCCTCCTCTCAATGTCATCATCAGTGACTCCTTCCCTAGACCCACCACGTCCTCCTGAGGAGTCTCCTGAACTCTTTGAGCACAGTGTTGGGTACATGCTCCAGGAGGATGCCCAGTGTTTTGTGGGCTCTGATGATGACACTCAGCTAGAGGAAGGCAGTAGCGTGAGCGCAGAGAGAGGGGATGCTCAAGAAGGACAGCAATCTGGCAGTCATGTTCCACAAGCTGCAGCATACTGCCAGGTTTGCTACAGCGATGAAAAGGGAGGGGATGATGAGGGCACTGACTCCACGTGGGTGCCTGGAAGGAGA
This sequence comes from Lithobates pipiens, assembly GCF_037356315.1. Lineage (NCBI taxonomy): Eukaryota > Metazoa > Chordata > Amphibia > Anura > Ranidae > Lithobates > Lithobates pipiens. The sequence goes on along the minus strand of NW_027507785.1, from coordinate 171,038,575 downwards.
GAGGAGGAGGAGGAAGAGGAGGAGGCACATGTCCAACGAGGCAGGATGCCCTCCGGGGGCCAGCTTAGGGGCAGCACACCGACTGAATCACACCGCAGAGCTCCGCCTGTGCAGGGCGCTGCCTCTGCGCGTTATTGTAAAAGTTCTTTGGTGTGGGCCTTTTTTGAGACGAGTGCATCAGATCGCACCGCTGCTATTTGCAACATATGTCTCAAGCGTATCTCGCGTGGCCAAAACATCAGCCGCTTGGGCACCACATGCTTGACCAGACATATGTTGACCTGCCATGCAGCTCGTTGGCAAGCGTACCTCAAAGACCCACACCAAAGAACAAAGCGGACCTCTCCTTGCTCCTCATCAGCTGGCATCTCCAACCCCACTAGACCTTCAGTCCTCTGAAACCTGCTCTGAGAGGAATGAAGGTGTAGAATTAGGTGTGTCACAGCCAAGTGCTTCCGGGAACTCTGCTAGCGGTACACCCACGTCCGATTATAGCAGGCAAATGTCCCTGCCCCAGCTGCTGGACCGGCGAAAGAAGTTCACTCCCAGCCATCCACATGCCCAGCGGTTGAATGCTAGCTTGGCTAAATTGCTAGCACTTCAACTGCTGCTTTTTCAGTTGGTAGACTCGGCCCCCTTCCGTGAGTTTGTACAATGTGCGGTTCCTCAGTGGCAGGTCCCCAAACGCCACTTTTTCTCACGGAAGGCGATTCCGGCTCTCTACCGGCATGTGGAAGGCAATGTCCTTGCCTCGCTGGACAGGGCGATCAGCGGTAAGGTGCATATTACCGCTGACTCATGGTCCAGCAGGCATGGACAGGGACGTTACCTGTCTTTCACGGCCCATTGGGTCACTCTTCTGGCAGCTGGGATGCAGGACAAGGTGCAGTAGTGTTGGAGGTTGTTCCGCCACCACGCCTCCAAAATGCTACTATTGGTTGTGACACACCTCTCTCCTCCACCCCCTCCTCTTCTTCTTCCTCCATGGCCTCTTCCAGTGCTCTGTCCTCAGAACCAGCGGTGCTCCGTAGGCGTTCCAGGGGCTACGCAAGTACGCAGGCAAAACGATGCCATGCCGTGCTTGCGCTGGTTTGTTTGGGGGACAGGAGCCACACTGGAGCGGATGTTTTGTCAGCTCTGCAGGGGCAGGCCGAGAGGTGGTTGACGCCACGCCAGCTTAAGCCAGGAATGGTGGTTTGTGACAATGGCACCAACCTCCTCTCCGCCCTCCGACAGGGACAACTGATCCATGTGCCCTGTGTAGCTCACATCCTTAACCTGGTGGTGCAGCGGTTCTTACAGGATGTCCTGAAGCAGGCCAGGAAAGTCTGTGTGCATTTCCGCCAATAATTTAATGCCTGTGCTCGGCTGGCTGAGCTCCAAAAGGAGTTGAACCTGCCCAAGAACCGCCTTATATGTGACATGCCCACCAGGTGGAACTCAACGTTGGCCATGCTGCAGCGGCTGCACACGCAGCAGAGGGCCATCAATGAGTACCTGTGCGACTACGGCACCAGGAGAGGGTCAGGGGAGCTCGGTTTTTTCTCACCACGCCAGTGGGGCATGATCAGGGATGCATGCACTGTCCTGTCACCGTTTGAGGAGGCCACAAGGATGGTGAGCAGTAACAGTGCATGCATCAGTGACACTGTACCTCTTGTCCACCTCTTGGAGCATACGCTGCGTGGAATAATGGACAGGGCAATTGAGGCAGAACAGAGGCAGGAAGAGGAGGACTTCCTTGCCTCTCAAGGCCCCCTTTATCCAGACAGTGTTCCTGCTGTGCCACCCATCACACAGGAAGAGGATGAGGAGGAGGAAGAGGAGGAGGAGGATGATTGTGTCAGCATGGAGGTGGAGGCTGGCACTCAGCATCAGCATCAGCAGCAGCAGCAGTCTTGTAGGGATGATTTACAGTCCCAAGAAACACGTGGACTTGTACGTGGCTGGGAGGAGGTAGCTGCGGATCATGTTGTCCTTAGTGACCCAGAGGACTCCGGACCGAATGCCTTAGCTAACCTACGCTGCATGGCCTCCCTGATCCTGCAAAGCCTGCGGAAGGATCCTCGTATTCTTCGGATCAAGGAGAGGGACCATTACTGGCTGGCCACTCTCCTTGATCCACGGTACAAGGTAAGGTTGCCGACCTTATCTTGCCATCGCAGAGGGAGCAGAGGATGAGACATCTCCGGGAGGCCTTGCAGAAAGGTCTGTGCAACGCGTTCCCAGAGACTGGGAGGTTACAAACTCCTGGTCCTGGACAAAGTGTTGCTGAGGCATCGGTCAGAAGGCACGGTGGAGAAGGTGGCCGTCTGACTGATGCTTTCAGACAATTTTTTAGTCCGCAGCCCCAAGGTATGATCGGTTCCAGCACCCATCGCCAGCGTCTGATTTACATGGTGCAGGAATACCTAGGGGCAAGGTCAGACTTGGACACCTTTCCCACCGAAAATCCTCTGGCTTACTGGGTCTTGAGGATGGATCACTGGCCAGAGCTTGCACAGTATGCAATTGAGCTACTGGCCTGTCCTGCATCCAGCGTTCTTTCGGAACGCACCTTCAGTGCTGCTGGTGGCTTTGTTACCGATCACAGGGTGCGCCTGTCCACCGAATCAGTTGATCGACTGACCTTCATCAAGATGAATCAGTCTTGGATCACCCACAGCTACCAAGCACCTGAAGCTGATGTAACAGAATATTTTTTTTTTAAATATCACATCCCTTCAAGACTGCCTATGCTGATGCTGAGTGACTGTCCTGTTATGTTGATTGTCTATCCTCTTCCTCCTCCGCTGATATGTTGGAAGAACATTTCTGGTTCTGGGTGATGCCCAATTTTTCTGCCCCTGTTTAACAGGGGCGTTTAAGTACAATTTTTGATGCAATGCTTTGCAGCAGGGCTAATTCCTGCAATCAAACAAGAGTATATGGAAGAGGTTGCAGTGTGGTGGCACCAGCACCAGTGCCTAAGGCCCAATTTTTCTGCCCCTGTTTAACAGGGACATGTAATTACAATTCTTGATATAATATTTCACAGGAGGGCCCCTTCCTGTGCCCACCCAGAGTAACGGTGAGGACTTATAGTGTTGTGGCACCAGCACCACAACCACCAAAGGTCAATTTTTCTACCACTGTTCAACAATGGCATGTAATTACAATTCTTGATATAATCATTCACAGCAGGGTGCTCCAGCGCCCAGCAAGAGTCACTTTGAGGGCTTACAATGCTGTGGCAAAACCAACACCTTGTTCCGCCATTTCTGCAGAGCATATAGGGCAGGCCCCTACTTTCAAACATCCAACTTACAAACATCTCCTACTTGCAAACGGAAGGAGACAACAGCAAGTGAGATGAAAAAAGATGGACAACAAAACAAATTATACAGGGGTGATAACCCTTCCCTATGTTTTCCAAAAAGCTTAAAAATAGTTTTTTTGACTGGAGCTACACTTTAAAAATGTACCAGTTGAAAATTACAAACAGATTCAACTTAACACAACAAACCTACACAGTCCCTGTCTTGTTTGCACCGCCTGTATACTGCTGTTCTGAGTATATAGGGCCTGGGGGCCACACGCATTTCCTTTTTTTAATATGGGTACAGGGTTCCCCTTAATATGCGTACAAGACCCAAATAGGCTGGGCTTCAACCATATTGCAGGAACCAGATATAACATTAAAACCGCAAGCAGTTTTAAATGGTGTTATTTCCGTTTAATGTCATTTTGTGCAGGGACTGTTCTAAACACGGGAAACACGTGGCACTTCACAGGCATACTACAGACACCCCCCAGGCACCATATTTAAAGGAATATTTCACTTTTTTTTTTCACTTTAATCGTCATTAAAATCAGTGCTCCCGCCAAAACGGCCGTTTTTAAAACTTTTTTTTGCATTGACTCATGTCCCCTGGGGCAGGAGCCAGGTCCCCAAACCCTTTTTAGGACAGTATCTTGCATATTAGCCGTTAAAATTAGCACTTTTAATTTCGAACGTTCGAGTCCCATAGACTTCAATGGGGTTCTAAAGTTCGTACGAATTTGGGGTCCGTTCGAAAGTTCTGGTGCGAACCGAACCGGGGGGTGTTCGGCTCATCCCTAATTGAGAGCTGAATGCCTAAATAAGGCGTGATACTTTGAGAAGCCCCTCCTTAGTTACACTATTGGCAGCCCACCGGACAGGTAAGTGTCATAATCCCAAAAAAATAACAAAATGGAAGCACATTTTGACATTTTGCTATTCCATATCCAGATAATTAATATGTTAAAAAAAAAACTAGCATTTGAAATTGAGGCAGGCCCTTGCACTACATGCTTAGGTGAATTCATCCATAAATGTGATCATCAAAAAGGTAGGTATAGTGTGTATTGGATTTGGTAAAGTCATCAGATAGAGGATTGCTAGCAGTTGGGGGTAGGGAGGTTACTAATGAGTTTGGCACAACCCCAAAAATTCATAAAATGTGGCTCTGCATGAATTGAAGCACAAAAACAATACTATGGAGCTGAAAAAAGACATTGGTAATGACTAGACTATAATTTTATGGGCCAAGAAGAGCATGGTGGGGAAGTTAGTGAGGCAAATATGCCTGAAGACAAAGGGGCAGAGCATATGAATTAGAGCATATTGCAATGATGGTAATTAGGGAATGAGGAAAGAAATGCAAGACGTTAGCAAGCATGAAATACATAGAATGTGATGTTTAAGGATAAAACTTAGCTTCATATAGTCCTTCTGCAGGACCTGAATGATGGCAGAACAGGTCTCTGGAATAATGATCCCCAGAGCCTGGGGGGAGATGCCTGTTGCGAACTTGAGGTCCTGAAGGCTTCTCCCTGTCGCCAATTAGCGCAACGTGGCGACGAGCCTCTGCTCCGGAGTGATGGCTTGCCGCATGCAGGTATCCTGCCTGGTGATATAAGGGGTCAGTAAAGCCAGCAGACGGTGAAAAACTGGGTCCGTCATCCGGAGATAATTCCTGCAATCATCAGGATTATTCTCGCGGATCTCACGGAGCAAAGGCATGTGCGAGAACTGGTGACGCTGGCGCAACCAATTCTTGGTCCACAAACGCCTCCCCTCCCTGTTCATGGACCGGGCTTGTGTCAGAGTAAGAACCCCAACACCAAGCCCCTGCACAGCACAAACTGTACAACGAGTATGTAGATGAAACATGGTTTGAAAACGGTCGCCTGGTCAGAACGGACAACAGAAAGCACCGATAAACAGCAAGGCCTGAAAGAACGACCTGAATAGCAGAAGCAAGCAGACCATAAGAAATTCCTTTCAAAGCGTACTATACCAAGATATAGTCCACAATGATCAACAAATACATACTGACTGCACACACTGATTATCAGATACGCACACACAAGCACAAACCAAAGAGCAGTAGCGATCTGAATCACAAATCTGAAAAGCGAGAATCGTCTCTCACCAAACTTCTACTAACACAAGATCAGCAGAAGGAGCCCAAAGGGTGCCGGACGTGGTGCTGAACTTCCCATTTCTAGTTCCGCCGTACACGGCTTACGTCACCGCGTTCTTGGCAACCGCAAAATCCGACAACTTGGTCCGACCGTGTGTATGCCATAGTTTCGGACTAAATCCATAGGACAAAATCCGTCAGACAAAATCCAACGGATTTGGTTGGCAGAATGTCCGACCGTGTGTACAGGGACTAAGGCTCGCCAGTTCCTAAATGTCTTGCAGGACAATTTCATGGGTCAGATGGTAGACGCACCAACTAGAAATAAAGCATTACTAGATCTACTGATTACCAAGAATACAGACCTGATCATGGATGTGGAAATATGGGGCAATTTAGGAAACAGCAATCACAGGTAATTGGCTTCAGTATAAATCACACAAATAGAAAACTGAATTTCAAAAGAGACAGCTTTCCTAAACTACGAACATTGCTAGAAGGCATAAATTGGGATAAAATCTTAGGAACAAAGAACACGGAGGAGAGATGGATTTACTTTAAGAGCATATTAAATAAGGGCATTAGCCAGTGCATTACATTAGGTAATAAATTTAAAAGCGCGAACAAAAGTCCTGGATGGCTTAACTCCAATATAAAAATGCATATAAAAGCAAAAGAGAAGTACTTCAAAAAATACAAGGTTGAGGGCTCATCAGCATTCAGACTTTATAAAGAATGCAACAAGAAATGTAAGGGTGCAATTAGGGCGTCTGAGATAGGACACAAAGCGGAGGAGACCAAAAAAAAATCCCAAGAAATTCTTTAACCACTTTCAGACCGGACCAATTTGCTGGTCAAAGACCAGACCACTTTTTGCGATTCGGCACTGCGTCGCTTTAACTGACAATTGCGCGGTCGTGCGACGTGGCTCCCAAACAAAATTGACGTCCTTTTTTTCCCACAAATAGAGCTTTCTTTTGGTGGTATTTGATCACCCCTGCGGTTTTTATTTTTTGCGCTATAAACAAAAATAGAGCGACAATTTTGAAAAAAACGCATTATTTTTTACTTTTTGTTATAATAAATATCCCCCAAAAATATATAAAAAAACATTTTTTTCCCTCAGTTTAGGCCGATACGTATTCTTTTATTATTTTTTTTTACTAGTAATGGCGGCGATCAGCGATTTTTATTGTGACTGCGACATTGTGGGGGACCCATCGGACATTTTTGACACATTTTTGGGACCATTGTCATTTATACAGTAATCACTGCTATATAAATGCAGTGATTCCTGTGTAAATGACACTGGCAGTGAAGGGGTTAACCAGTGGGGGGCAGTGTAGGGGTTAAGTGTTCCTAGGGGTGTGTTACTAACTGTGGGGGGGTTGGGCTTTCATTTAGTGAACACTGATCTCTGCTCCAATCACATGGAGCAGAGATCAGCGTCACTAGTTGCTAGACAGAATGGAGAAATGCTGTTTACTCGGCATTTCCTCCATTTGGCCGCTCCGTGAGACGATCGCGGGGATGCCCGCGGCGATCGAGTCCCGCGACCGGACTCACGGGGGTCCCGACCAGCGCGGGAGCGCGCCGCCGCCGGCGCACTCCCGATGGCAGGGCGGCATTGAATATTGGACGTACCTGTACGCCAATATGCCTGCCCGTGCCATTCTGTCGACGTACATCGTCGTGCGCTGGTCCGGAAGTGGTTAAGTATGTAAACAGTAAAAAAGGGGAGGACAGATCACATTGGCCCCATAAAGAATGAGGAAGGACATCTGGTTAATAAAGGTGGGTAGATGGCGAACGTATTGAATTGATTCTTCTCCTGAGTCTTCACAAGGGAATCGGGGGGGGGGGGGGGGCTTTAGGAACTAAACCTGCAGTGTTTATCTTCATCTTCATGACACATCACAGGAAGCATTCTCATGGCTAACAGAGGACAGAATTAGACTTGGAAAACGTAACATTAATAAATCACTGGGACCGGATGACTTGCACCCAAAAGGGTACTTGGGGAACTCGGTCAAGTAATTGCCAGACCATTGTTCCTACTTTTTACTGACAGTCTACTAACTGGAATGGTACCAGCAGATTGGCTTTTCTCCAATGTAGCACCAATATTTAAAAAGGGCCCAAAATACATCCTGGGAAATACAGACCAGTTAGCCTAACATCAATAGTATGCCAGCTCTTGGGGATGATAAAGGGACTATATACAAGATTTTAGTAATGAAAATGGTATCATTAGTAGGGATAGCCCCGATGCTCGAGTCGAACATAAGTTCGACTTAAACATCGGGTGTTCACCTGTTCGCCGAATAGCGAACAATTCGGGGTGTTCGTGGCAAAAAAGGTTTTAAAAACGTCAGTTTTTTTCGGGAGCAGTGATTTTAATATTGCTTACAGTGAATCATATTTAATTTGTTCATAAATGACCTGGAGGATGGGGTAAACCGTTCAATCTCTGTATTTGCGGACAATACTAAGCTAAGCAGGTCAATAACTTGCATATAAGCCTTGAAAATATTTTCCTTTTTATAATATTTTAATATACAATTGTCTGTTTTGATAGGTGCCAATGGTATTTGCTTCCTTAAAACAACTCCTTGATATTTGGCTCACACATCAAAGGCTTGGCAGATGAAAGTACTTGCTTTGTGTTTAGTTACTGTAGAAAGGATTACTGGAATCATTTTTTCAAGGTATAAATAAAAATTCCCTACCACACTTTTGAATCTGATACTGTAATAATGTTTTAGTAGCAGTTTTTTTTCTTAATAAATTAGTGTCAGGAGCAAACATTTATATATTTCCTGAAATCAGAGACCCTGTAGAATAAAATGTTGGCAGTTGCAATTTTTAATGTTGCACGATGTTTGCACAACTGTTATCAATATTTTCAGGAAAAATTACACTAAAATAAAATTTTAGTGAACAAAAATACAATATAAACATAAAAGAAGGCTCCCACTGTGTCAGACGACAGTGTGGTGGTCCCATCCCTGGATTAGATAGAACAAGAAAACCCCCTAAATGGGACTCTGACAGACCACCAACACATTAAATAGGACTAATAAAATTTTGATTTTTATTGATGCAAAAAGTCAAAACTTCACAGGTTAAAAACAGACAACTAGCATCTGAACAATGTGCAATACAATACAAATCTACAATAATGTCTTGTACATACGGTCGGATTTTCTGACGGAAAATGTGTGATCGGATCATGTTGTTGGAAAATTCGACTGTGTGTGGGCTCCATTGGACTTTTTCCCATCGGAATTTCCGACGCACAAAGTCTGAGAGCTGGCTCTCAAATTTTCCGAAAACATGATCCGATCGCATCAATTCTGATCGTGTGTAGCCTAGTCCGCCGGACAAAGTGCCACGCATGCTCAGAATAAATTATGAGACGGAAGCGCTCGGTCAGGTAAAACTAGCATTCGTAATGGATATAGCACATTCGTCACGCTGCAATGTTAAAAATTGTTTAATGCAGCGCATTCTCTTTCTTTATAATACTAGAAGAATGAAGTTGTTTTGCTGCTCATATTCACACAGACTTCTCCAAAACGTATTTCTTTATTCTTTTTCCTGATTTCATGAATAGAATATTTTTATTTGTCAGATCTCCCAAATCATTTTTGATTTTTATCTTTTATTTTTTTTCGAAATTTTGTGTTTTTTTTTTTTTTTTTAGTCAAGATCTCCTTTTTTTAAATTTTGGTCATCTTTGTAATTGTTTTGGTGTTTTTTTGTGTATTAACTTACCACAACACCATTATTATCTTTTATATATTATTGTTTTATTTTTTTTAATCTCGAGGAGGTTGTTTGGTGTTGGTGCCCCTTGTTAATATGACTTTGTATTTTTGAAATGTACCTGCCTACTCACAAATAAACTGTCCTTTTTGAAGTAAAACACATAGGCAAGCATTTTTTTTAAACAAAAAACCTTTTATTAGGTGTCATAATCAAATAAAGAGGGAGGCAACGCTGGGGAAATTTGGCTAAGCCTTTGGCCCCCAGGGCACACATCAATTATTTAAAGGCATACATGGGTGGCCTGAGGAGTCCATATCTAAGGGAGAACAGTCTGGTCCAGAAGTCCAAGAGATCAGGAACAGCAGCAGACCGATGTCCCCAGGCTGGTCATACAAGAGCCTGCATCTTCTGTCAGACTGAACCCAGGTCATCACTCTCTGGTCTTCTCTCCAGGCTGTGGCTGTGGCGTTGGAGGTGTGGCAGAAGGAGGAGGAGGAGGAGGTGCATGGTCCAAATCACACAGGTATGTTTTTGGTGCCATTTGGCCCAACAACCCCTTATTTAGTGTTTTGAAATTTATTTCCTCACACGAGGCATTGCCCCTCCTCCATTTTGTGCAGTTTACAGGCAACCCAAGCGCAAAGGCCTCTTGATGGGTGTGTCAAACCATGAATCAGACTGAGACAGAAGTACAATTAAATCACACTTGTTTATTAATAAAAATAAAAAGGTGAATAGAAAAAGTGTAGTCAAAGCATAACCAGAGTCCAGTAACCGGATAGAGTAGTCAGTCAGGCCAGAGTTCAATAACCAGATCGGGTAGGCAGCCAGGCCAGAAGTCAGGCATGCAAGTAGAGCAACAGCAAGCAGGATAAGGAGCCAGAAGGGATGTCAGCAAGCCAGTCTTTAAACAGAAGTGCAGGAGATGGTTTCTTGTGATGTGACCAAGGCGAAGGCAGAGGTGAAGTGAGCTGGACAGCTTTAAGTAGGCAGGTCAGACGAGCATGATCAGGAACAGCTGGTAATTGTGGAGAGAGATGAGAGATGGCAATTAGCCGACAGACAGCTGAGCAGCCAGCCCAGAGAAGGAAGGGCTAAGCCAGCCCTGACAGTACCCCCTCCTCAATGACCCCTCTCCCTCGGAGGGCCACCGGGCTTGAGGGGAAACTGTCTATGGAACTCGCGGAGGAGGACAGGGGCATGTACGTCCGAGGATGAAACCCAGGAGCATTCCTCCGGACCGTACCCCTTCCAATGCACCAGGTACTGTATGCACCCACGGAACCTATGGGAGCCAACAATGGATTGTACCTCATACTCCTCATGGTTCTCAACCTGAATAGGTTGAAGACGTGGCACTGACGTGGTAAATCGGTTACAGACCAACGGTTTCAATAAGGAGACATGAAACACATTTGAGATGCGCATACTAGGAGGAAGGTCCAACGCGTAAGCCACTGGGTTAATCCTGCGAAGGATACGGAAAGGCCCAATAAACCGCGGTGCAAACTTCAGTGAGGGAACACGAAGCCAGAGGTTGCAAGATGACAGGCAGACCCTGTCCCCAACCTGGTAGGAAGGCACAGGCAGGCGTCTGCGGTCAGCATGGAGTCTGTACTTATTAGCATGACGCAAAGCCTCCTGGACTTGTACCCAAGTGGAGCGAAGACCACGGAGATGCTCCCCTAACGCAGGAATACTCTGTGGAACAAACGAGTCAGGCAACATGGAAGGTTGGAAGCCATAATTTACCATAAATGGAGACAATCGGGAGGCAGAATTCAAGGCACTGTTGTGAGCAAACTCTGCCCATGGTAATAGGTCTGACCAGTTGTTATGGTGGTCAGAAATATAGCAAGAAAAAGTCAACTTCTCCTGCGCTCTGGTGTCTCGGTCTTCAAAGTGTGATAACGACAGTTTGAGATGGTAGTGTCAAAAAGATCTTGCAGCCCTCCTTAGAATATTGGGTATTCAAATACTGGAGAAAAACAAAACAAAAAGGGAAGGCGCACTGACCTAGTGCATTACCATAAATAGAGCTTTATTGAAAACAGAACACATAGCAAAATGGCTACTCACAAACGAGTATTGATAAAAGGCATAATCAATACAATTGGATCCATCACACAGAACATCGACACATCCAGATCTGATGTCAGATAGATTGATTGATGAATACCCCAACGTAAACGGCTGACGCGTTTCTGGGGAGAACCCCTTTCCTCAGAGCCAGGCAATGGTTCCTCGCTGGAGGCTAGTGTTTTATATATGGAGGTTTCTAAAAACATGTGGCCTTAAGGTCACAGAGCTCCACCCACAAAAAACAAAACAAAATAAAAAGAAAACCACAACAGCACCCATCTCACTTATTGTAATTCTGATTTCATTACAATAATACTTTCAATTTGATTTTGGTTTTGGGGGGAAAAAAAAATTAATATATAATTATATATAGTATGAATATACCTGATACCAGCCTGATATAACAGGAAGTGCGGGTGGAAATGCGCTCCACCCGCAACTTCCGGCCGAATGGGACGCTTCCGCTCATGCGCACACAGAGGTCGTCTGAGTGTAACACTCAGGCGACCTCTGTGTGCACATGAGCGGAAGCGTCCCATTCGGCCGGAAGTTGCGAAAGATCTCCCAAGCAAAAATGGAAGCCAATGCCTTACATGTGGGCAATTTCTTAAGTGGAATACAATGAGACATTTTTGAGAATCGGTCAACCGCCATAAGGATAACTGTGTTGCCCTGGGAGTTGGGTAACTCCACAATAAAATCCATAGACATATGGGTCCAAGGCCTCTCTCCATTGGGTATAGGTTGTAAGAGACCCACTGGAAGGTGTCGTGGAGTCTTACTCTAAGCACACACAGAACAAGCGGCTACATCAGCACGTAGACTAGGCCACCATAATTGTTGAGAAATGGCCCAAAAGAGTTGATTCTTCCCAGGATGGCCAGCAACCTTGGGAGAATGGTAAGTCTGGAGCACAGCAGTATGGGTACTCTCAGGGACAAAGCAGAGGTCACAAGGTTTCCCAGAAGGAGCATGGACCTGAGGGGGAAGTGAGACTGGTGCGAACCGTAGCCAAAATACGATCAGGAGGAATCGCAGGAACTGGAACCGACTCAATCTTGGAAGTGGAGGAAAATTGTCGCAACAAAGCGTCAGCCCTTACATTCTTAGTACTGGGTAAGATTAAGACAATGTAATTGAAACTTGATTAAAAAAAAGCCCATCACACCCTTCTGAGAGAGAGGCATTTATCCTCAGACAAGAATGTGAGATTCTTATGGTCAATAAAAATGAGAACCGGCACAGTGGTACCTTCAAGGAGATGCCTCCATTTCTTAAGTAGCATTCGTAGCCACATGGATGCATAGCGCTCTCAGAGGAAGGACACAGACAGAAGGGCACCAACTCGAGTCTCCGAAGCATCAACCTCAAGGATAAAGGGTAACGTAGGATCAGAATATGCCAACACAGGAGCAGAAACAAAGGTAGCATTGAGACTCTCTAAGGCCTTAACAGAGTCCGGAGACTAGGGATGAGCCGAACACCCCCCCGGTTCGGTTTGCACCAGAACTTTCGAACGGACCCCAAATTCGAACGAACTTTAGAACCCCATTGACGTCTATGGGACTCGAACGTTCGAAATTAAAAGTGCTAATTTTAATGGCTAATATGCAAGATACTGTCCTAAAAAGGGTTTGGGGACCTGGCTCTTGCCCCAGGGGACATGGGTCAATGCCTAAAATGTTTTTAAAAATGGCCGTTTTGGCGGGAGCACTGATTTTAATGATGATTAAAGTGAAAAAAAAAGTGAAATATTCCTTTAAATATGGTGCCTGGGGGGTGTCTGTAGTATGCCTGTGAAGTGCCACGTGTTTCCCGTGTTTAGAACAGTCCCTGCACAAAATGACATTAAACAGAAATAACATCATTTAAAACTGCTTGCGGTTTTAATGTTATATCTGGTTCCTGCAATATGGTTGAAAACCATTGAGAAAAATGGCATGGGTAGCCCTCCCTGCCCATTACCAGCCCCTTTGGGTCTTGTACGCATATCAAGGGGAACCCTGTACCCATATTAAAAAAAGGAAATTTGTGTGGCCCCCAGGCCCTATATACTCAGAACAGCAGTATACAGGCGGAGCAAACAAGACAGGGACTGTGTAGGTTTGTTGTGTTAAGTTGAATCTGTTTGTAATTTTCAACTGGTACATTTTTAAAGTGTAGCTCCAGTCAAAAAAACTATTTTTAAGCTTTTTGGAAAACATAGGGAAGGGTTATCACCCCTGTATAATTTGTTTTGTCGTCCATCTTTTTTCATCTCACTTGCTGTTGTCTCCTTCCGTTTGCAAGTAGGAGATGTTTGTAAGTTGGATGTTTGAAAGTAGGGGCCTGCTGTATATGCTCTGCAGAAATGGCGGAACAAGGTGTTGGTTTTGCCACAACATTGTAAGCCCTCAAAGTGACTCTTGCTGGGCGCTGGAGCGCCCTGCTGTGAACGATTATATCAAGAATTGTAATTACATGCCATTGTTGAACAGTGGTAGAAAAATTGACCTTTGGTGGTTGTGGTAGTCCTCACAGTTACTCTGGGTGGGCACAGGAACGGGCCCTCCTGTGAAATACTATATCAAGAATTGTAATTACATGTCCCTGTTAAACAGGGGCAGAAAAATTGGGCCTTAGGCACTGGTGCTGGTGCCACGACACTGCAACCTCTCCCATATACTCTAGTTTTATTGCAGGAATTAGCCCTGCTGCAAAGCATTGCATCAAAAATTGTACTTAAAAGCCCCTGTTAAACAGGGGCAGAAAAATTGGGCCTTAGGCACTGGTGCTGGTGCCACGACACTGCAACCTCTCCCATATACTCTAGTTTTATTGCAGGAATTAGCCCTGCTGCAAAGCATTGCATCAAAAATTGTACTTAAAAGCCCCTGTTAAACAGGGGCAGAAAAATTGGGCCTTAGGCACTGGTGCTGGTGCCACGACACTGCAACCTCTCCCATATACTCTAGTTTTATTGCAGGAATTAGCCCTGCTGCAAAGCATTGCATCAAAAATTGTACTTAAACGCCCCTGTTAAACAGGGGCAGAAAAATTGGGCCTTAGGCACTGGTGCTGGTGCCATGACACTGCAACCTCTCCCATATACTCTAGTTTTATTGCAGGAATTAGCCCTGCTGCAAAGCATTGCATCAAAAATTGTACTTAAACGCCCCTGTTAAACAGGGGCAGAAAAATTGGGCTGATGGCATCACCCAGAACCAGAAATGTTCTTCCAACATATCAGCGGAGGAGGAAGAGGATAGACAATCAACATAACAGGACAGTCACTCAGCATCAGCATAGGCAGTCTTGAAGGGATGTGATATTTCAAAAAAAATTATTCGGTTACATCAGCTTCAGGTGCTTGGTAGCTGTGGGTGATCCAAGACTGATTCATCTTGATGAAGGTCAGTCGATCAACTGATTCGGTGGACAGGCGCACCCTGTGATCGGTAACAAAGCCACCAGCAGCACTGAAGGTGCGTTCCGAAAGAACGCTGGATGCAGGACAGGCCAGTAGCTCAATTGCATACTGTGCAAGCTCTGGCCAGTGATCCATCCTCAAGACCCAGTAAGCCAGAGGATTTTCGGTGGGAAAGGTGTCCAAAGACGCGTACACACGTTGCGGTATGTCCGACGTACTTAGTCTGGCGGACTTCCCGCCAGACTGTCCGTCGGACTTTCCCAACGGGCTACTTGCCCACACACGGCACTTTTTGAGTGGACTAATATGGCGTACTAAGTCCGTCGTACTATCCGCCCTACTTTTGAAATGAACGGACTCGCCCACACGTGGAGGAAAGTCCGCTCATTTCGAGCGCGTCTCCAGGTAGGCGGGGCCCGCGAAGGAGACGTCGCTGGCCCCGCCGCCTGGTATAGACTTAAAGGGGAACCCCAACGCGGAAAAAAAACGGCGTGGGGGACCCCCCCAAGTCCACAACAGACCCTTGTCCGAGCACGCTACCCGGCCGGCCAGGAAAGGGGGGGCGAGCGAGCGCCCCCCCCCCCGAGCCGTACCAGGCCGCGTTCCCTCAACATGGGGGTGCCTTAGGGAAGGGGGGGCCGCGCGGCCCCCCCACCCCAAAGCACCTTGTCCCCATTTTGATGAGGACAAGGGCCTCTTCCCGACAACCCTGGCCGTTGGTTGTCGGGGTCTGCGGGCGGGGGCTTATCGGAATCCGGGAGCCCCCTTTAATAAGGGGGCCCCCGGACACCGGCCCCCCACCCTATGTGAATGAGTATGGGGTACAATGTACCCCTACCCATTCACCTGTAAAATAAAAGTACAAAAAAACACAACACACGAGATAAAATACTTTAATGCACAGCTCTGGGGGTCTTCCGTCTTCAGGGGTCTTCTCGCCGGACTCCACCGCTATCTTCTTGTAGCTCTTTTGCTAGCGGAGGAGTCCGGCTTTCTTCCTCGCTGCCGGCCTCTTCTTCCGACTTCGGGGGTCTTGTCCCCCTCTTCGGTTCTTCTGCCGGGCCACCGCGCCTTCTTATAGCTCTTTTACAGGCGGTGGCCCGGTCTTCTGTCGCCGCCACCGCCGCCTTCCGTTCTTCTTCTTCTTTTCCAGGAGATGTTGACTCGACAATCTATCCGGCCGCAATGCCAGGGACGCGCTGCGCTGCCACTTATATAGGGACAAGGGGCGGTGTCACATGGGTTTATGTCACATGGGTTGGTCACATGGGTTGATGTCACATGGCGACAGTCCCAGCATCCTCCGGGACTGTGACATCGTAAGGGGAAGCGGGGTCACCATGTGACACCAACCCATGTGACATAAACCCATGTGACACCGCCCCTTGTCCCTATATAAGTGGCAGCGCAGCGCGTCCCTGGCATTGCGGCCGGAGAAATCGTCGAGTCAACATCTCCTGGAGAAGAAGAAGAAGAAGAAGAAGAACGGAAGGCGGCGGCGGCGACAGAAGACCGGGCCACCGCCTGTAAAAGAGCTATAAGAAGGCGCGGTGGCCGGCAGAAGAACCGAAGAGGGGGACAAGACCCCCGCAGTCGGAAAAAGAGGCCGGCGGCGAGGAAGAAAGCCGGACTCCTCCGCTAGCAAAAGAGCTACAAGAAAATAGCGGAGGAGTCCGGCGAGAAGACCCCCGAAGACGGAAGACCCCCGGAGCTGTGCAATAAACTATTTTATCTCGTGTGTTGTGTTTTTTTTGTACTTTTATTTTACAGGTGAATGGGTAGGGGTACATTGTACCCCATACTCATTCACATAGGGTGGGGGGCCAGTATCCGGGGGCCCCCTTATTAAAGGGGGCTCCCGGATTCCGATAAGCCCCCGCCCGCAGACCCCGACAACCAACGACCAGGGTTGTCGGGAAGAGGCCCTTGTCCTCATCAACACGGGGACAAGGTGCTTTGGGGTGGGGGGGGGCTGCGCGGCCCCCCCTTCCCCAAGGCACCCCCCATGTTGAGGGCACGCGGCCTGGTACAGCTCAGGGGGGGGTGCTCGCTCGCCCCCCCTTTCCTGGCCGGCCGGGTAGCGTGCTCGGACAAGGGTCTGTTGTGGACTTTGGGGGGGACCCCACGCCGATTTTTTTTTGGCGTTGGGGTTCCCCTTTAAGTCCATACCAGGCGGCGGGCCAGCGACGTCTCCTTCGCGGGCCCCGCCTACCTGGAGACCCGCTCGAAATGAGCGGACTTTTCTCTGGGCGGGAAAAGTCCGCTCATTTCAAAAGTACGGCGGACTGGCATACACACGGCCGGATTGTCCGCCGAAATGCGAGTCCGGCGGGAAGATTGGAGTGCAACACGGCATTCTAAGTCCGCCGTACTTTCGGGTCAAAAAAGTATGCCGGAGGCTACACACGGGGGGATTGTTTGGCGGACTTGAGTTTGCCGGACTTTTCCACCGGATTGTTTGATCGTGTGTACACGGCACAAGTCTGACCTTGCCCCTAGGTATTCCTGCACCATGTAAATCAGACGCTGGCGATGGTTGCTGGAACCGATCATACCTTGGGGCTGCGGACTAAAAAATTGTCTGAAAGCATCAGTCAGACAGCCACCTTCTCCACCGCTCCTTCTGACCGATGCCTCAGCAACACGTTGTCCAGGACCAGGAGTTTGTAACCTCCCAGTCTCTGGTAACGCGTTGCACAGACCTTTCTGCAAGGCCTCCCGGAGATGTCTCATCCTCTGCTCCCTCTGCGATGGCAAGATAAGGTCGGCAACCTTACCCTTGTACCGTGGATCAAGGAGAGTGGCCAGCCAGTAATGGTCCCTCTCCTTGATCCGAAGAATACGAGGATCCTTCCGCAGGCTTTGCAGGATCAGGGAGGCCATGCAGCGTAGGTTAGCTGAGGCATTCGGTCCGGAGTCCTCTGGGTCACTAAGGGCAACATGATCCGCAGCTACCTCCTCCCAGCCACGTACAAGTCCACGTGTTTCTTGGGACTGTAAATCATCCCTACAAGACTGCTGCTGCTGCTGAGTGCCAGCCTCCACCTCCATGCTGACACAATCATCCTCCTCCTCCTCTTCCTCCTCCTCATCCTCTTCCTGTGTGATGGGTGGCACAGCAGGAACACTGTCTGGATAAAGGGGGCCTTGAGAGGCAAGGAAGTCCTCCTCTTTCTGCCTCTGTTCTGCCTCAAGTGCCCTGTCCATTATTCCACGCAGCGTATGCTCCAAGAGGTGGACAAGAGGTACAGTGTCACTGATGCATGCACTGTCACTGCTCACCATCCTTGTGGCCTCCTCAAACGGTGACAGGACAGTGCATGCATCCCTGATCATGCCCCACTGGCGTGGTGAGAAAAAACCGAGCTCCCCTGACCCTGTCCTGGTGCCGTAGTCGCACAGGTACTCATTGATGGCCCTCTGCTGCGTGTGCAGCCGCTGCAGCATGGCCAACGTTGAGTTCCACCTGATGGGCATGGGTTCTTGGGCAGGTTCAACTCCTTTTGGAGCTCAGCCAGCCGAGCACAGGCATTAAATGATCGGCGGAAATGCACACAGACTTTCCTGGCCTGCTTCAGTACATCCTGTAAGCCGGGGTACCTGCCCAAGAACCGCTGCACCACCAGGTTAAGGATGTGAGCTACACAGGGCACATGGGTCAGTTGTCCCTGTCGGAGGGCGGAGAGGAGGTTGGTGCCATTGTCACAAACCACCATTCCTGGCTTAAGCTGGCGTGGCATCAACCACCTCTCGGCCTGCCCCTGCAGAGCTGACAAAACATCCGCCCCAGTGTGGCTCCTGTCCCCCAAACAAACCAGCGCAAGCACGGCATGGAATCGTTTTGCCTGCGTACTTGCGTAGCCCCTGGAACGCCTACGGAGCACCGCTGGTTCTGAGGACAGAGCACTGGAAGAGGCCATGGAGGAAGAAGAAGAGGAGGGGGTGGAGGAGAGAGGTGTGTCACAACCAATAGTAGCATTTTGGAGGCATGGTGGCGGAACAACCTCCAACACTACTGCACCTTGTCCTGCATCCTTCCCAGCTGCCAGAAGAGTGACCCAATGGGCCGTGAAAGACAAGTAACGTCCCTGTCCATGCCTGCTGGACCACGAGTCAGCGGTAATATGCACCTTACCGCTGACCGCCCTGTCCAGCGAGGCAAGACATTGCCTTCCACATGCTGGTAGAGAGCCGGAATCGCCTTCCGTGAGAAAAAGTGGCGTTTGGGGACCTGCCACTGAGGAACCGCACATTGTACAAACTCACGGAAGGGGGCCGAGTCTACCAACTGAAAAGGCAGTAGTTGAAGTGAATTCTACACCTTCATTCCTCTCAGAGCAGGTTTCGGAGAGGACTGAAGGTCTAGTGGGGTTGGAGATGCCAGCTGATGAGGAGCAAGGAGAGATCCGCTTTGTTCTTTGGTGTGGGTCTTTGAGGTACGCTTGCCAATGAGCTGCATGGCAGGTCAACATATGTCTGGTCAAGCATGTGGTGCCCAAGCGGCTGATGTTTTGGCCACGCGAGATACGCTTGAGACATATGTTGCAAATAGCAGCGGTGCGATCTGATGCACTCGTCTCAAAAAAGGCCCACACCAAAGAACTTTTACAATAACGCGCAGAGGCAGCGCCCTGCACAGGCGGAGCTCTGCGGTGTGATTCAGTCGGTGTGCTGCCCCTAAGCTGGCCCCCGGAGGGCATCCTGCCTCGTTGGACATGTGCCTCCTCCTCCTCTCTCCTACCAGGCACCCACGTGGAGTCAGTGCCCTCATCATCCCCTCCCTCTTCATCGCTGTAGCAAACCTGGCAGTATGCTGCAGCTTGTGGAATATGACTGCCAGATTGCTGTCCTTCTTGAGCATCCCCTCTCTCTGCGCTCACGCTACTGCCTTCCTCTAGCTGAGTGTCATCATCAGAGCCCACAAAACACTGGGCATCCTCCTGGAGCATGTACCCAACACTGTGCTCAAAGAGTTCAGGAGACTCCTCAGGAGGACGTGGTGGGTCTAGGGAAGGAGTCACTGATGATGACATTGAGAGGAGGGAAGACGATGCGTTGGCAGCTGCTTTGCTAGTACCCTGAGACTGGGTGATAGAGGATAAGGAAGATGAAGAGGGCTTGGTCATCCACTCTACCAAGTCGTTGGCATGTTGCGGTTCAACATGTCCAGCTGCCGAAAAGAAGGACAAGCGTGTCCCATGGCCACGTGCTGATGACAATGCACCGCGTCCACGACCAGCACTGTTGTCTCTAGACACAGAGCCTGCTTGCCCTCTTTTATCGGCTCGCGCCTGTCTGCCTCTCCTTGCTGGCCTTCCAGACATGGTAATGGCCTGAAGGGAGTTGGGTAAAACAGCAGTGTAATGGAGTCACACAACACCCACTAAGCCCTGCTGATGCCTCTATTAGAGAACAGCAATAAAGGGTAGATACAGGTGTATATTGTGCTGGAGGCACAAAAAACCCACTAACTCCTGCAGGTGCCTTTATTATAGAACACCAGAGATAAAGGGGTATATACAGATGTATACTGTGCTGTGCTGGAGGCACACACAACTTCCAATAACTCTTGCAGATGGCAAGTGGGCTCAAATAGAGAAGAGCTATGTAGGTGGATATAGCGGTGTGTACTGGGTACAGAGCACGCAGACAGCACGCACAAGCTCCTAACACTACTGACTGCAAGCTCTATTATAAAAGATATATCACTAGCTATATAGGTGAGGTGAATATAAGGGTGTATACTGCGGTCAGGGCACACAGACAACAACCACTACAGAAGAGCAAGATCGAAAATCGGCCGATAACGATCGGTGTGTACTGTGTTGAAGGTACACAGAACACCCACTAACTGCTTCAGACGCCAACACACTACACTAGGCCACCGCGCTGGCGGCCTTATATAGTGTAGGGCGTGTACTACACAGCCTGAGCTATGATTGGCCACAGGCATCCTGCCTGTGGCCAATCATGGCTCTCCTCGCTGCTGGCGCTGTGATTGGCCAAGCATGCGGGGTCACAGTGCATGCTTGGCCAATCATGAGCCAGCAATGCACTGCGATGACGCAGTGCATTGTGGGCCGTGAGCGCCACACGAATTTGGCGCGAACGGCCCATAACGTTCGGAATTCGCCGAATGGACGAACAGCCGATGTTCGAGTCGAACGTATGTTTGACTCAAACACGAAGCTCATCCCTACCGGAGACGAACTCTGTGGGCTACCGTCCTTTCTGGTCATATTAGTCAGGGGTTTGACCAGGGACGAGAATGTACGAATAATTGGCAAAGCCAAGAAGACGTTGCAGAGGACGTAAACCTACAGGTAGGGGCCACGTTAATACTGCTTAACGTTTCTCTGGGTCCATCAAAAAACCAGTAGTGGAAATTACATAGCCCAGGAATTTAACCTGTTCGCGATGGAACTCGCGCTTCTTCAACTTACAATATAGATTGGTTTCTTTCAGCTTCCAAAGCACACAACAGACATCTGTGTGGTGGCTCTCTAGGGACTTAGAAAATATGAGGATATCATTGAGATAAATCACCACACATAGCTGCAGTAAATCTTAGAAGAACATCGTTGGTAAATTCTTGGAAAACTATCGGAGCGTTGCAAAGGCCAAATGGCAGCATTACGAGGTACTCATAGTGGCCTGTTCTGGTATTAAATGCAGTTTTACATTCGTTGCTCTCCTTAATCCTCACGAGATTGTATGCACCTCTAAAATCAAGTTTTGTGAAAAACATAGCTCCCTTGAGGTGGTTAAATAATTCTGTATTCAATGGAATTGGATAAGCATTCTTAATTGTGAGACGATTGAGAACCCTATAATCAAAACAAGGACTCCGTTCACCACTATTCTTCTTCATAAAGAAACCAGCACCATCAGGAGACAAGGATTTGCAGATGAAACCTCAAAAGTGCATCTGCAACATACTCCTCACTGGCCCTATCCTCTGAGACCGACAAAGGGTAAACCTGGCCATGAGGGGGTATGGCACCAGGTTGAAGGTCAATGGCGCAATCATATGGCCGGTGTGGAGGAAAACTACTGGCTTGATCTTCGTCAAAGACATTGCTAAAATCGCGGTACTCCTCTGTCAGGGAGGAGAGTGAAGAGGTGCACAGGCCCTTAGCTACCTTCTGTAAGCATGTCTTACTGCATTGTGGTGACCAGGAGAGAACCTCAGCATGAAGTCAATGGACAGAGGGGATGTGCCTCTGTAACCAAGGATAACCAATAACCATTGGAAATTTAGATGAGGAAATAACTTGGAATTTAATTATCTCATGGTGAAGAGCCCCTATGGCTATGGACAACAGAGCAGTCTCACGGGCAGGCTGTAGAGGTCTCCTGTCAAGAGCCTCAATGGCAAGTGGAGTGGCATGCAGCTGCAGCGGAATCAAGGGCTTTGATACAAAGGCAGCATCAACAAACAGGCCTGCAGCCCCAGAGTCGATTAGAGCCGGTATCTAGATGGATGACTCAGCCCAAGAAAGGGTAACCGGAACCAGCGGCTTATCCTTCTGGATAACTGGGGACTAAACAATGCCACCTAAGGTCTGTCCACGACAGGACTTCAAGGTTTGAGCGTTCCCTGGACGGGTAGGCCAAGACTTCAAAAAGTGACCTGCCTGGCCACAAAGGCACAAACTCTCCCTCCTCCTAAGGACTCTCTCATTCAAGTGCATGGGTTCACCTTCACTGACCGACTTGGTCCCAGAAGGCATGGAAGGTGAGGGAGGCAAGGGTGGGACTGCAAAGCTCGGAGACAAATGTACAAGAGGCTTCCACAACTTTCTCCTTAAAAGAGTCTTTCTTTGAGTCTGGAGTGAATGAGAAAAGCAAATGTGATCAACTTCTCCAGCTCAGTGGGTATATCTCAGGATGCTATCTCATCTTTGATATCCGTGAGACCATGAGAAAAAGCAGCCACGAGGGCCTCATTGTTCCAAGCAACCTCTGCTGCCACAGTACAGAATTCAATGGCATAATCGGCAATAGTTCTTGTACTCTGGACATAAGGCACTTGGCAGCAGAAAAGTGGAACATGCGGAAACGTCAAATACCTTTTTTTTGCGTCTCCCATAGAGGGTTTGCCCAGGCCAAGGGTCTCTCAGAAAGTAAAGATATCACGAAACCTACTTTGCTTCTGTCCATGGGAAACGCCTGGGGCAGCAACTCAATATATATCTCAACCTGAACCTCCTAAGGTTTGACCTCATATTATATGGTTTTGGTAAATCTGAAGGAAAAACTCAGCATAATAACTAATAGTGTGTATGGGGCTTTATAAAGGTAATACTCACTCAAGGCGGGTGCCTGCACAGAGACTGGAGCAGCAGCAGTGATGGCCTGCAACACAGGTTGTACCGAAGCAGCCACAGTTGGAGATTTCAGGTGAGCTGTGCAACTCAGGAGCATCTGTAATGCCATGGCAAACTGATCCATGCAGTGATCCTGCTCATCCAATCTGGAAAAAATATTATCAACAAGTGAATTAACTGCCTCTTCTGAATTCATGGCCTTCGCCTACTGCCAAAACCATGAAGCAGACCGAGACAGAAGTGCAGTTAAATCACACTTGTTTAATATTAAAAGTAAATAGAACAAACATAGTTAAAACATAGTCAAAGTTTGGTAACCACAACAGATAGTCAGACAAGCCAGAAATTCAAGAAGCCAGGAATCAGTGTAGTGGAACAGCAAGCAGGATCTGGAGCCAGAAGGAACGTCAGCCAAGCAAGTCTTTAAAAGGCACACAGGAGAGAAACTCTGGGATGTTGACCAGGCGAAGGCAGAGATCATCTGGGCTGGGTGGCTTAAGTAAGCAGGACTGATGAGCAGGATATCATCAACAGGTGAGTCTCTGTGGAGAGATAGGAGCTGACAATTAACTGAGTGGTTAGCTCAGAAAATGAAGGTCTGAGCCCAGCCCTGATAGGTTGTCAGTGTAAATTCCACATTACATTGGAGTCTATTGATGGGTCCCCTCACCTCTCCAGTCCATGGTGTGCAGGCAGTGAGGAGTTGATGTGCTATAACCTTTAGCAACCAATCATGATGTGCACTAAACTCTTTCAACCAATCATTGTGCCATGTATGTAGTCTCTGAACATCTCTTGTGCCATGTATGCAGTCTCTGACAACCTCCTGTGCCATGTCTGCAGTCTCTGACCATTCTATGTGACATGTCTGGAGTCTCTGACCGTCTTTTGTGCCATACCCACAGTCTCTGACCATTCACAGTCTCTGACCATTCCTTGTGCCATGTCCGTACCTCTCCTTCTTTCTTACCCAGAAGCAACACTGACAGTTTCCCTGGCCATCAAGGCTGGGAAAGAATGTAATGCAATGCACTCTACTTTGCATTATATTCATGACTGAATGCATGGTAACATTGATTATGTAACATCAGCAGGCAAAAAAAGTGTATGCCAAAGGGGTGGCAGGAGAATGGTTGGTGGGGGTGGGCACCAAAATGCACCTATGGCTAAGTAGACAAAAATCCTTGCACTGGCCCTGTATATAAGCAATCATTTCTAACACTGTTCAGCTGCATTCATGCAGTCATTGTTTACTTATGTGATTACTGTGACCAATCACAGCCATCACAGTAGTAAACATGGGCTTTATGTTTACTCTAAGCCTCTGTTTACTATTACTACTTTGACTGCTGTGATTGGTCACAGCATTCACATGGTACAGCCAATCACAGATTAAGCCACTGCGCAGCCTGTGTGTACTTTTGGATTGACACTTGTCCCGTCTGGTTATTTATATCTAGTGACCAGGCGTGAAGTAGTTAGAGTGGAGGTAGTAAGAACTACTTGAATTTGGCTCATGTGTTGGTAATGGTACCGACACTGGTACAAATGGTTGCCTGAATTAGATGCAGGTAGTTATTTTAAAGAAAAGTATGTCGTTTAAAAAAAACAAATACCTACTCACCTCCATGCTTCAGCATCTATATGATGTTGGATTTGACCCACATTGGGTCTAAGATTGAAAACTTCATGTGAGTGATCACATGACCTCTGATTGCTCAGCTCTCAGTTTGCTCAGAGTGGAGAGCAGCGACTGTCAGTCACCGCTCTTGACTCTGCTCCCCCAGTGCTCACTGGGGCGCCAGGTGTAGCTGGCTCCTGCCAGGCAGCTGAGTCTATCCTGACAATTTTGTTGCAATCCTTCGAGAGCTTGTTGAGGCTCTGCCAGGTCAGCTGATGGCATGCAATAGCCCCTATAAGCTGACTCTGGGTCACAGGAGAGCAAAGGTAAGTGAACTCCTGTGACCCAGAGGAGAAATATGACCAAAAAATAAAAGCTCTGAACATACCATTAAGTGAACTAACAGCAGAAATCGGTCGTGAAAGGCTATATCCACTTAGAGACTGCAATGTACTAAAACCAAGGTAGAATGACATACCCGTATGTCGCTGTCTACTTCCGGCTTTAGGGGATATGCACATGCATGCCCCCCGGCCGGCACACGCTGTGGTTACACACAGCGAGAGCCTGTCGGCAAGCCCTGGCCAATGATTCATTGCTGAGACCTGCTGATTGGCGTTTGGTAAACAACACAGAACTCTGTATGAAGCGGGCGATCTGCCAGTTTCTTGGGATGAGAAACTGAGAGATCAGTTAGTAAAAGCAGCACACTATATACACATTACACATATTTAGGCACATACACTATATTGCCAAAGTATTGGGATGCCTGCCTTTACGTGCACATGAACTTTAATGGCATCCCAGTCTTAGTCCGTAGGGTTCAATATTGAGTTGGCCCACCCTTTGCAGCTACAACAGCTTCAACTCTTCAGGGAAGACTGTCCACAAGGTTTAGGAGTTTGTCTATGGGAATGTTTGACCATTACTCCAGAAGCACATTTGTGATGTCGGGCACTGATGTTGGACAAGAAGGCCTGGCTTGCAGTCTCTGCTCTAATTTATCCCAAAGGTGTTCTATCGGGTCAAGGTCAGGACTCTGTGCAGGCTATCCAAGTTCCTCCACCCCAAGCTCACTCATCCATGTCTTTATGGACCTTGTTTTGTGCACTGGTGCACAGTCATGTTGGAACAGGAAGGGGCCACCCCTAAACTGTACCCACAAAGTTGGGAGCATGAAATTGTTCAAAATGTCTTGGTATGCTGACGCCAACTCCTGAAAAACAACCCCACACCTTAACCTCCACCAAATAATTTGAACCAGTGCTCAAATCAAGGTCCATAAAGACATGGATGAGCGAGTTTGGGGTGGAGGAACTTGAATGGACAGCTCAATGTTGAACCCGATGGACTAAGACTGGGATGCCATTAAAGTTCATCTGCATGTAAAGGTGGGTGTCCCAATACTTTTGACAATATAGTGCATTTAACTCCTAAATGGTCCTAGATGTTAGCCCCTTGCCAGCCAGTACAGTAACCATATATAGTATTATTACTAATCTGAACTAAAAGAAAAATAGGAAAAGATTCCCAAAGTACTCTTCAAAAAGCAAAAAACTGTATAATTAACTAAATATCTTTATTGATTAACTATATATAATGAATATATAAATACACCCAGTTTGACACATATAGAATAAAAATTAAGACAATTAAGTCTTAATTGAACAAGGTGGCCACCTCTCCCTGTCATACAACACTCTCAGACACCATAGACAGAGAGATCTCCCACACAACCAATTTCACCGATATTCATTGCTTGAACGAATTTCAAAAATTTCCTGTTCAGGTAGTGTATATATATAAGAAGAAAGTTCAAGCAGTTAAATGAAAAGCATATAAATGGTTGAACGTACAAAGTCAATCTCTATGCTCCGCTTCAAAGTAAAGTGCATGTGCATTTAATTACAATGTTGCCAGTTGTATCTAAGCAGAAGCCACAAGCTGATATATCACTGTATAATTTTCATGACAGGAATTTAGATCAGTAATTAGATCACTGACTGGTGAAAAATTAGTAAACGGTATTAATGGCACTGGTGATGACAGTGGCAGTTAGTTTCTCCCAGTCAGTAATGCCGTGTGCACATGACCGGACTTTCCGGCAGACTAGGTCCGACGGTCTTTCAGACGGACTTTCCAAACAAAGGGACTTGGCCACACATAATCACACCAAAATCTGACCATGACGTACGACCGGACTAGAATAAGGAAACATGTTCTAAATCTAAAGTCCGTCTGATTTTTCAACAGCAAAGATCTGATGAAGCCCACACATGGTCGAATTGTCTGATGGATTAGTTCCGTCGGACCTTTGCTGACGAAAAGTTCGGCCATGTGTACACGGCATAAGTGTCAGAGTGTCAGCTGCCCTATCGTAGTCCCATTTTAAATTGCTGCTCAAAGCCATTAGTAAAAAAAAATACCATAGTTTGTAGACACTATAGCATTCACGCAAACCAATCAATATAAGGTTATTGGGATTTATTTTTATTTTTTTTACCAAAGACATGTAGCAGAATACATTTTGGCCAAATTTTATTAAGTAATTAGAATTTTTAGTGGATATGTTTTATAGTAGAAAGAAAAAATATTTTTGATTTCTAAAATTTTCGATTTTATTTAACCACTTCAGCCCCGGACCAATTGTCAGCCTAAGAACCAGAGGTCTTTTTACAATTTCGCACTGCACTGTTTTAACTGGTAATTGCGCGGTCATGCAATGTTGTACCCAAACGAAATTTGCGTCCTCTTCTTCCCACAAATAGAGCTTTCTTTTGATGGTATTTGATTGCCTCTGCGATTTTTTTTATTTTTTTTATTTATTTGCGATATAAATGGAAAAAGACCGAAAATTTCGAGAAAAAAACTGAAAATTCCTATCAAAATACTTACCGTAATTTTCCTTTCCTGATGGACTCCATGGCAGCAACGTGTGGGTTAAGTCCCACCTCCACTACCCTATAGGACACTACTCCCATAAATCTTTGCTCCATGGCCGTGTTCGGTAACTAGCCTACTCCAGCCATTTTGGGAGGGAACTCCTGCTGCCATGGAGTCCATCAGGAAAGGAAAATTACGTATAAGTATTTTGATAGGAATTTTCCGTTTTCCCAACAGACTCCATGGCAGCAACGTGTGGGAAATAACTCGCCAAACACACTCAGGTGGGCAAAAATGCTGAACAAAAATTTATTTAACACTGTCAACCGACAGCACCTTTAAACCAAAATCAACGGAAGATAAACTGGCAGGCTCAACACAATAATAAGCCATAAATGTATGAATGGATGACCAAGAAGCAGCTTTGCAGATAACCTCAGGAGCCACATGACGTGAAGCTGCCCAAGAAGTAGAGAGACTTCTCGTGGAATGTGCCGTAACCGCCTGAACCTCCCACGTGGAGATGGATCTAATCGAAGCCCTAAGGCCTTTGCTTTTACCGTGAAAAAGAACAAAAAGATAATCCGATTGCCGGAAAGAAGCTGTCGCCTCCAAGTATCGTTTCAGAATAACTCCCATGTCGAGAGGATGAAGATCCTGACTCCCAGCAGAATTAAAGGTAGGAAGAGAAATATCCTGATTTTCGTGGAAGACTGAGGTAACCTTCGGATTCGACCCCAGCATTGGCACTAGGACCACTCTGCCAGGGAAAAATGTGAGGAAAGGTTCCTTTGACCCTAAAGACTGTATCTCAGAGACTCTCTTTGCCGAAGATATGGCTACCAAAAAAGATGTCATTAGGGACAATTCTTTGATTGAAAGTGGTCTGTCCAGTTGTGAGAAGAAGTCAAGAACCAGCGGTAAATCCCACTTGGGGAATCTAGGTTTCCTGTGTGGTCTAAGTCTAATTGCTCCTTTAAAGAATTGCTGAACCAAGGGATGTTTAGCCCAAGATACTCCAGAAAAGGCCGAAATTGCCGAGACTTGTACACGAAGAGCGCTGACAGATAGGGAAATGTCTAATCTGGACTGTAAGAAACCCAAAACATCCTGAACCGTCAGATTACCGTCAGAGCAAGACCTGGAGGACATGTGTCTTTTGAATCTAGACCAAATTCTCTCATACACCTGGTTGGTACTTTTCCTCCTTGCACCCATGAGAGTAGGAATGACCTCCTTGGGGCAACCCAGAGCCTCTAACCTTCCCCTCTCAAAAACCAGACCCTCAGACATAGATGGGCCGGACAGGGATGTAGTTACGAGCCCTGGGATAGAAGATCGGGTCTGAGAGGTAAGGGAATCGGGTCTCTGACACTGAGGAGCATTAGTAGTGGAAACCATGGCCTGTTGGGCCAATAAGGTATTACAGCTATCACCTCTACTGCTTCTGATCTGAGTCTCTGCAGGAACTGTAGAATAATAGGAGTTGGAGGAAAGGCGGAAGATCTGTTGAACCACCATCGATCCATCAGTGCATCCACTCCATAAGCCTGAGGATCCCGAAACCTGGAATAATACCTTGCCAGTTTCTTGTTGCAAGGGGAGGCAAACAGGTCGACCTCTGGGGAGAACCACAACGTTAGAATCCAACTGAAAACTTCCTCGTGAAGGGACCATTCGTTGTTGTCCAGACTGACTCGAGACAGGAAGTCCGCCTGAATGTTCTGCGTCCCTGGAACATAAGATGCTGTAATGTTGACCAGGTTCTTCTGAGCCCAAGACATGATTTGGCTCTACCTCCTGAAGAAGGGACAGACTCCGAGTACCTCCTTGTCTCCTTATATATGCCACTGCCGTTTTGTTGTCTAGTCTGAGTAGAACCGAGGTTCCTGAGATCAGATGACGAAAAGCTAGGAGCGCCCCGAAGGCTGCCCTTAATTCTAGAATGTTCGACACCATCTTCCTGGAAGGGAAGTCCCAGGTGCCTTGTGCTACTTCCGTCAAACAGTGGGCGCCCCAGCCCCTGTTGCTGGCATCCAAAGTTATTGTTATCCATGATATGGGAAGAATGGAATGACAATTGAACAGATTCTCCTTCTGAAGCCACCAGGGCAGAAAGATTCTCATTGAGGATGTGATCCGAATAAGCTGAGTTTTGTCGCCTAGCCGTTGGTGAAGAAACCCTTTTTGGAACGGTCTCATCTTCAATTGGGCCCACTTCACCATTGGAATCGTGGCCACCATAGTGCCGATAATTCTCAGACACTGAAGAGCCTGGAGATGGGAGGCTGAGAGGGCAAGACGAATTCTGTCCCGAATTACCGATACCTTCTCTTCGGGTAATGAAATGGTACCCTTCACTGTGTTGAAGAGTGCTCCTAGGAATACAAGAGACTGAGAAGGGATTAACTGACTCTTTTCTAGATTCAGGATCCAACCGAATTCTTGAAGAGTGGAGATAACCTGATCCTTGTGTAATAACAGAAGGCCTCTGTCCTGGGCTAGCAGCAGAAGATCGTCCAAATAGTGGTGAAGACGAATTCCTTTGGTTCTCAATAGAGCCACTACGGCTAACAACACCTTTGAGAAAACTAGGGGGGACGTTGAAAGCCCGAACGGGAGACATACGAACTGAAGATGTAGTTTTCCTACTGAAAATTGCAGAAACTGCTGAAAATCTTCTGCCACAGGGACATGAAAATAAGCGTCCTTTAGATCTATTGAAATCATCCAATCGCCTGACTGGACTGACTGTTGTATTGTTGACAAGGTTTCCATCTTGAACCTTTCCCTTTTGATAAAACGATTCAGATGTGTAAGGTCTATGACTGGCCTCCAAGATCAGTTTTTCTTTTGGACCATCGTTGATCGTCTGGCACGGGAACGGCAGCGCCTTGAGCCAATAAAGATTTCACGTAGGCCAACAGGATCTGCCTTTTTTCTTCTGAGGCCAGAAGGGAGGTGGGAACATACTTTAGTCTTGGGGACCTGCTGAAGGTCCAAAAATGGCCTAAAGAGACTGTTCTGGCGGTCCAGAAGTCCTGGATTGAGGCCGCCCAGACATGCTGAAAACGTAGAAGACGAGCCCCCACCTGGCCTATCTGAGCGGGCCCAATCTCAAAAAGATTTAGCTGGTTCCCTCTCTCCTGTCGCACTGCTCTTGGCGGATTTCTTAAAGGAAGACTGCCTTGACTTCCATGACCTGGAATATTCCCAACCAGGTCTATAGCTACGGGCCTCCCTGGCCTGCTCTTGACATTGCTTTTTAGGAAAAAATCTTCTCTGGCTTTTTAAACGTCTATCCTGAGGAAGAAACCCCGACTTCCCGCCAGTGGCCCGCGTTATGGCATTATCCAATTTATTACCAAAAAGGGAAGAACCCTCAAAAGGGATACGGCACCACACCTGTTTTGACGCTGGATCAGCCAGCCAGGGACGGAGCCAAAGAGCCCGTTTGGCAGTGACAGCTGAAAGCATAACCCGAGACACTAAGTGGATGATGTCAATCGAAGC
Source organism: Lithobates pipiens (assembly GCF_037356315.1). Lineage (NCBI taxonomy): Eukaryota > Metazoa > Chordata > Amphibia > Anura > Ranidae > Lithobates > Lithobates pipiens. The sequence continues at coordinate 171,007,537 of NW_027507785.1, read as the reverse complement.
CTCCCCCAGAAAAGCCGATGCAAGCCGTAACTCCTGGATAGAGTTTTTTGCGACTTCATCCGAAATGTTTCTGAGGGTATCATCCACACCGTCTGTCCAAACTTCCATGGCCTTAGACATTGCCGCTAAAGCCAGCGCTGGCTTGCATGCCATACCAGCAGTGAGGTAGACTCTCTTTAAATCGGAATCAATCTGCCTATCTAAGCCCTTGTACACACGGTCGGAGAATCCGTCGGAATGTGTCCTATCGGACCGTGTTGTCGGATAATCCGACTGTGTGTGGTATGCATCGGACTGATTCCGTCGGAATATCCGTCAGACCCAATTTTCCAACATGTTGGAAATATTTCCCGACCAACTGGTTCGATCGGACATACTCCGATCATGTGTAGAGAATTTTGATCGGACCAAGTACTACGCATGCTCAGATCAAATTCCTACATCAATAGCCTGAACGTAGTCCCATCGTAATGAAAATTGCGTCATCACGTTCTGAATGATCGGATTTTTCAACAACTTAGTCCGACCGTGTGTATGCAACAGTTTCGGACAAGATCCGACGGACAAAATCCGACGGATTTGGTTGTCGAAATCTCTGACCGTGTGTACAGGGGCTAAGGCATCCTTGAATGAAACTGTATCTTCCAATGGAAGGGTCACATGTTTTACTAGTCTCATCACCGCTGCATCCACGAGTGGAGCTGATTCTAGATCCTTGACCTCATCCTCCTTAAAGGGATATAACTTTAAGACTTTTGAAAGCATACTATTCTTTTTCTCAACTTTACTCCATTCATCCGTAATGACCTCACCAAGTTCTGACAGGAATGGAAAGTTAAGACGCTCCCTTTTAAGTTGCTTAAAATACTTCCTTTGTTTGGAAGGATTAGCCACCTCATCTTCCCAGTTCAAAGCCTCTCTGATGGCCTTCACCAAGGGGGAGAGTAAGGCAAAGTCAAACCCCACACAGGGACTATCTTCCTCAGATTCACTGTCTGATGCAGCAGCTGAAGGGTGGCTTGTTAGAGAGGACTCCCAGATCTCTTGAACATGCGACTCCCTTACTGGTGACTGAGGTGACTCTGAGGCACAGGAGCCTGACTGGCCCCGATCCCTCTGAGGGATTCTTTCACCACCTTTTCCACAAGGGATCTTAGTTGCTGGTCCGTACCCCCTCTCTCACTAGAGGCTTTGGAAAAGCAGAGGTCACACAGGGATTTCCCAGTAGGAAATTGTGACCTGTATCTCCAGCAGGTACTGATAACTGAACAGCTGGAATGAGCCTTGGAGGAGCGAGATCGATCCTCGCTACGGTGCCCAGATCTTGAGGGTGAGCCGTGATGTTTAGATTTAGAATATGAATGCCGGTGGTGAGACTTAGAAGAATCGCTTCCTCTGTGCATTGAGCTGCGTTGCTGTTCTGATCTAGATGGGCTAAGACAGAGACAGAAGAGACATACAGATAAGGAAAGATAACAGACTGACTAGTACCGGACCCCCCCCCACTCCCCCCCCCCCCAGACAGTACCTATTATGAGAGGGCTGGCCACATACAGGCGGAGGAGAGTCCATATCTCTAGGGGTTTCCATAATTGCTGCAAAGATATATAAGTAAGGCAGAGAGCAGCATACACACACACACACACACACATGTCCACCCCCCTCTTCCCAGAAGGCCACCTACCTCCACAGAAGAAATCCTGGACAAGGGGAAGTCACGTAATAGCCTGCAAGCATTCCCAAAGCCTGCAGGCTATTTCCCATGTTTAAATAGGGCGCCTTAGTGACCTCATCATCGCGTCGTGCGCGGCGCTACTGCGCATGCGCGAATAGCGTAATTTTGCTGCTATCGCGCATGCGCGAACCAAGCCTCATTCCTGTGCCGCACTCGCGCATGTGCAGAACGAACGCACGAATGAAAAACCAGGAAGTAAGCAGTGGCTGGAACGCAGGCTAATCCAGCCGCCATGCCTGTAACTACATACCTAGACACAAAAAACGAACGGAAAGGAAGGTAATAAGCAAGGAACAAACACAAACTGCTGCCATGAAAAAGAGGAACAATCTTCCCGCTCCCACACGATCGTCTCCAGGCCGAAGTTAAGAAAAAACACACCGGACTTCTCAGGGCAAAATAGGTCACTTGCTATTTAGCTGGGCTATCCGATCAAATGCGCAGCCTGCCTGCCAGTGACTAGGTTCCTGGCTTCCTCCAGCGCTTATATCCAATGCCCACTCCATACTCCGCTAGTAGCTAGGGCTTAGCGGAGTCATGCGACAATTCCATCCACAGTCGCTATTCGGCCAAACCAACAATGGAACCATGAGGGAGCAATCTTCAGGTAGAAAGACCGTAATGGGTCCTACGGAGGAGGACAAAAAAAGAACACGGCCATGGGCAGGGAGCAAAGATTTATGGGAGTAGTGTCCTATAGGGTAGTGGAGGCGGGACTTAACATACATGTTGCTGCCATGGAGTCTGTCAGGAAAAAATATTTTCTACTTTTTGTTATAAGAAAAATCGAATAAACTCAATTTTAGTCATACATTTAGGGCAAAATTTATTTAGCCACATATCTTTAGTAAAAAAAAATGTCAATAAGCGTATATTTATTGGTTTGCGCAAAAGTTATAGCGTCTACAAACTAGAGTACATTTTCTGGAATTTACACAGCTTTTAATTTATGACTGCCTATCTCATTTCTTGAGGTGCTAAAATGGCAGGGCAGTACAACCCCCCCCCCCCCCAAAATGACCCCATTTTAGAAAGTAGACACCTCAAGGAAATTGCTGAGGGGCATGTTGAGCCCATTGAATATATATATATTTTTGTCCCAAGTGATTGAATAATGACACAAAAAAAAAAAAAAGTTTACAAAAAGTTGTCACTAAATGATATATTACTCATACATGCCATAGTTATATGTGGAATTGCACCCCAAAATATATTCTGCTGCTTCTCCTGAGTACGGGGATACCAAATATGTGGGACTTTTTGGGAGTCTAGCCGCATACGGGACCCCGAAAACCAATCACTGCCTTCAAGATTTCTAAGGGTGCAAATTTTTGATTTCACTCCTCACTACCTATCACAGTTTCGAAGGCCATAAAATGCCAAAATAGCACAAAACCCCCTCAAATGACCCTATTTTGGAAAGTAGACACCCCAAGCTATTTACTGAGAGGCATGTTGAGTCCATGAAATATTTTATATTTTGCCACAAGTTGCAGGAATATTACAATTTTTTTTTTTTTTTGCACAAAGTTGTCACTAAATGATATATTGCTCACACATGCCATAGTTATATGTGGAATTGCACCCCAAAATATATTCTGCTGCTTCTCCTGAGTACGGGGATACCAAATATGTGGGACTTTTTGGGAGTCTAGCCGCGTACGGAACCCCGAAAACCAATCACTGCCTTCAGGATTTCTAAGGGTGCAAATTTTTGATTTCACTCCTCACTACCTATCACAGTTTCGAAGGCCATAAAATGCCAAAATAGCACAAAACCCCCTCAAATTACCCTATTTTGGAAAGTAGACACCCCAAGCTATTTACTGAGAGGCATGTTGAGTCCATGAAATATTTTGCCACAAGTTGCGGGAATATTACAATTTTATTATTTTTTGCACAAAGTTGTCACTAAATGATATATTGCTCACACATGCTATGGGCGTAAGTGAAATTACACCCCAAAATAAATTCTGCTGCTTCTCCCAAGTACGGGGATACCACATGTGGGGGACTTTTTGGGAGCCTAGCCACGTACAGGACCCCGAAAACCAAGCACTGCCTTCAGGATTTAAATATAAAGCGCTACCAAAAAAAACTGTTAGCGATCGCAGGGATCAGGCCTGACTCTGCAAACGCTGAAGTTATGTGTTTAGTGTTTTGTAAGTGACAGTGATCGATCGATACTTGGGTGGGCTGGGCGGAGGGGCAAAATGCAGGTGCTAGCAGGTATCTGGGCTCATCCCACTAACAATGCGTTTTTTTGGAACCCTAAACTGCTGGGGACGCTAGTATAGATCTGATCAGATATTGATCTGTTCAGATACTATACCACTACGAGAGGTGTATGCTTTGCACGTGGGTGTTAGCGGTACTGGCACTAACCTAGCGCTGCCCGGGGCGACGCAGACCCTGACCCTAAAACCTAATTGATATCACCCGCCGGGTGATCAGGGGGTTAAACCTTTATTGGGTAATAAATGGTGGGTGCCCTGATGCTATAAAAAGCAAACTAACTAACCAGTCACCCGTAACACTTATACAGTGATCACCGGTGAAAGGGTTAACTAGGGGCAATCAGGGGGTTAAAACCGTTATTGGGTAGTATATTGTGGTACCTAGCGTTATAAAAACCTGGCGGTTAACCTAAAAAAATAACTAGCTATCTAGCGGCACTAGTGACACTAATGCAGCGATCAGAAAAATGATTGCTTAGTGACACTCGCAAAAGGGGGTGAAAGGGTTAACTCTAGGGGCAATCAGGGGGTTAAACCTTTATTGGGGGGATAGGGGGCTACCCTGGACCTAACACTAACTGCCCTGACAGTTTTTACTGTCACAACTGACACTAAATGCAATGATCAGTAAATAAATTATCACTGCAATCAGTGACACTGTGACTGGGGGGGAGGAATCTGGGGGGTGATTGTTGAAATCAAACAGGAATTAATATTATACATCTACACAGCTGTTTGTACAGCCGAACTCAGCCATATTGATGCCAGGCAGTCTCACATGTTTAAAAGCAAGGAATGTGACACAATTTGAATAGCAGAATGAGTTCTATTCAGCCCACCTGGAATGTACTGAACTTCAAAGACAATATGGTGCCGACTTGTCTGCAAGAACAAAGGACAGCTGGTGGGGCGTCCGAGATCGAGCCACAAGATGGCAATCCAGTCGGAGCAGTTGCAATTCATGGGCAGACACTGCCCCCCAGAGGCCAAGTATGGCAGGACTGTACGAGGTAATTAGCCTGGGGAGGAAACGCCCCAGAGATGCTGATTGGTCTACGGGAAAAGTAGGATGGGCTATGGGGTGTGGTATGGCTGAGGTATGTTTAACAAAAAGGGTTGCAACCATGAGTTCGGCCTCTTTATTCCATCAGGAGACCCAGTCACGAGGATCGATAAGTATAAGGCTTATATTGCACTTTGATTGTATGCTATGTATTATTGTAACTTCTACTGATACTTGATGCACGTTTTCTTATTTCCTTGGGAAATAAATGAGATTTAATTGACCTTAGACCGTGTGTTGATTTCATAGCCAATGGTGGTAGTATTGTGATATTAACGATAACATGTGCTTGGCGTATTGATTGATAGCTAGACTATAGGGATTAGACAAAGTAATACATGATTGACATTGCCATGCGGCGGTCCTTAAGTGATTAAAAAACCCCCAGAGGTGATCAAATACCACCAAAAACAAAATTCTATTTGTGTAAAAGAAAAGGATATACATTGTTTGTGTAGCGTTGCATGACCACGTAATTGCGAGTTAAAGTGGTTGTTAAGCCACTATGTTATGTTTATACCATCCTCTCTGTTAGATAACAATATGTGTTCTTGTGTCTGTGCTTTATATATATATATATATATATATATATATATATATATATATATATATATATATATATATATATAAAATAAAAAGATTTCTACCTGTTTTGACAGTGCCTCTCGGCGCTCATGTGACTCCTCAGCTCTCTCTTCTCCCCGTCTGTCAGCTCCAGAGGGAAGGCCGAGAACTCTCGCTGATTCAGGCCGGGAGGAGCGAGCTGAGAAGTCATGTGAACGACGAGGCACTGTGAAATCGGGTAGAAATCTGCATTTTTTTAAATAAAGCACAGGTACTAGGACACGTGATGTTATCCAACAGAGGGGATGGTATGAACATAATAAGAAGTCTGGGCATAGGCTAGCCTGCATTTGTGGGAGGAGTCTGAAGGGTACATATCCCTCCTCCTCTGCCTGATTTCTGTGTTGGCTCCTATTCAGGGTTGGTTCCATCGACACTTCCGGTTTCGTCACTTCCTGTTTTTCTTACAGCGAGACGGCAGCTCGGTGCTGGGCTGCAACAGGTGGATTTTCTTTCTCCAGGCGCCCACGGCTGCAGTAAAATGCGGGGGGAGTCTTCAGGGGGGTGCTGCCCGCATTTCACTATGCACAGGTCGTGACTGGTATGATTAGTTCACAAAAGCCAAGTCCCCCACCCTCTGGAAGCCTCTATTTGTCATGTAATCATCTTCCACCTTATGCTGGGTCACCTGTCGGGTTCAGGTTGGGTCAATAACTCCTGCCACTGGCAGCATTATTGGTCAGCCTTCCCTGGTTCACCAGATTGTTACTGTTATGCAGCACTGGACTTGTGGTTCTCCCCACCTTGTGGTCCGCAGGTCACAGGGTGGAGGGGTGCAGTCCCGGTTAGATTCAGTCAGCTGTTTGGCATGGATATATTGTAGCCATAGCTGTCAGATATCTCCTGGAAGGGCTGCTGGTGGTCAGTCCTCAGGGTTGTCAGGACCTCTGCTTGCCGGGCATCATGGGATGGGGCTGCCCTCCCACCCTGCCCACTCAGGTCTTGTTAGTTACCATGAGCAATTCACAGGGGGGAGGGGGTGCTCACCAACAGGTCCATCGGTCAGCACTTTGTGAGACCTGTTTTCGGCATGTCTTCCTGAAAGCTTGGGGGGGGGTCATTGAAGGCAGTACCAAGATGGGGGTGCTGGTTGGTGGGTTAGCTCCATTGCCCTGGTCGGTTCATAGGTTTCCATGCCTGGGTTCCTGTCATAGCGTGTTCCTGTCTTAGCATGTTCCGTCACAGCACATTCTGTCAGCAGGTCTGCCATAGCAGGCTGTCATAGCGGTGCTGTCACAATGGTTCCGCCTCAGCAGGTTCGGTAACAGTCAGTCATAGCATTTTCAGTCATAGCGGTGCAGTTATTACATTTTCAGTCATATTGTTCAGTCGCAGCGGTTCTGTCACAGCATTTTCAGTCATAGCGTTGTCAGTTTCAGCGTTTTTCAGTCATAGCGGTTTAGTAATATAGTATAGTGGGTAGATAATTAATTAGTAGTTTTCTTCCGCAGCACCCCAATTCTTCCAGAGAGATGCACTTTATTGACTTCCAACACAGAACAAAGTCTTGCAACAGATGCTAAAATCCAACAGAGTAAATATGACAACACCAGTAAATATATTAGCCTTCAGAGTCACATGTTTCCTAGACCTGTGCCTTCATAATCACACACACACACACACACACACACACAGTAAATAGACTGAACGCCATGTTATATCCCCTATACACTGAATGGCTGAGCAATTTGATTGGCCGTTTCTATTTAGGCCTTTGATCTGCTTCTGTCTTTCAGAGTGACAGACCATGACCCCTAGCCGTAAACAGCTGCAGTCATAAGCCACCTTAATTTGCATTCTTGCATATAAACATTAACCTAGTGACTCTGTCCCCTTTGATACGTGGAGTAAATTTTGTTTCGCCATTCCCCCTTTGCTCAACAAGAAATCCCTTTTGATATGTGTAATTAGATTAATAGATACCAATGTTGCCTGCCTAGAATGGACTTGTCCTAGAATGCCTACATATAACACGATATTAAAAAATGCATACAAAATAATACATTTATATATATATATATATATATATTATATATATATATAAAATATAATATACAAAACACACTACATATATCCGCACTTGGATCGGGTTGAATCAAAATCAATTCACAACCAAACTGCTTAGACATCCCTGGCTCTTAAGATTGAAGCCATCTCTATGCTTTCCTTATTTTTCTTGATTGTTCTTAGTTGTCTTCTACCAAAAAAATTTAAAATCCCACATAAATCTACCAACATATACCCCCACTTGGGTCGGTTCTAACTACTAGAACTGACCCATAAATCAAACAACAAAAAATACAATTTAAGATACTTAATGCTTTACAATGGCTCATATAAAATCTGAAGTTGAAACTGGTTACATTTCTCTTCACCCGCCTTGAAATATATCCATGACACAGTTATTAGATAATATAACTTTTAGACCATGACTGGAAAAGTATTTGGTAAACTTCAGTGGCCCATATAGCTGTTAGGCCTTATTATAACACATCAAGATCTTGAATATTGCGCAAAGACGAGCTGATGTCACAGTCCATTCTTCGGTCTGACTTCTTCACATCTCTCACCATCTTACTGAAAGTAAACTTGGTATGCTCTGGGAGCTCCAATCCACATAAGTCCAGGATTCTCTCATCTCCAGGCTCAAGCTTTTCATTTTTAAAAATGCTTTTACACAAACATTCTACTTTCATCTTTATAGGAAGAAGAACCAACAATGTACCAGCACTCACTTTCAAGGTCAAAAGGTTTGGATACCGCAGTAAAAACTCTTTGCTGCAAACTATTTCCTTGCACTTGACATGAGAACTACAGCTTTCATGAGATTAAAGCTGTAGTCCACCTTGCAAGCATTTTACAATTCACATCTGCTTCTTCCATTTCCTATTTGAGCAATGATGACCAGTTGTGTACCTGTCAAGTACCAGAATTTGTTGATTGCCAGCCACAATTAGCTTTTTATAAATTACCTTCAATAGAGCAGTTAATTGGATCATTTAGTCCATAATTCCACCTGATTCCACAAGATGGTTTAGATCGGTGATGGCAAACCTTGGCACTCCAGATGTTTTGGAACTACATTTCCCATGATGCTCATGCACTTTGCAGTGTAGTGGAGCATCATGGGAAATGTAGTTCCAAAACATCTGGGGTGCCAAGGTTCGCCATCCCTGGTTTACATAGTATCAGCTTGACATCCGTGTTTATCAGATCATGTGTCCAGACAAGGCGGCAGTGGAAATTATTGCCAGTATTTTTGCCATGAAAGGCAGAATTTTTTTTTTCATTCATATATGTCATAGCCTTCAGCATATTATAAACAAACAACTAAGGTTGTTACTGATTTTCAAATTTTCGTGTTCGATTAATCGATTTTTTTGTTTAATAGATCAACTAATTTTGATTAATTATAACGCACATACAGATCCAACTACTTTTAGCTGATCTCCTTGCATTGAAACTCTGCATTAGGCAGTGGTAAATGTGGTATACATTATATACAATCACCCGACACTAGTTAGTTTACACAATCCATGACTTAACTTCACAGTTCACACAAATACATTTTAAATTCAAACTACAGCACTGACGTCAGTAATTGTTTTAATTAAACTTTAAGAAAAACGTAGAAAGTTAGTTTAACTATAATTATAAAACGTATCTAGTATATTGACTGGCACTGGAATGGCTGCTCTTCAGTTCAGATGTGTTGGCCGAGCTGTGCTTGAAATGTCCAACTGTCGACATTTTGCCACAAGAGGTGATGAGTCAGCTGCCTTCAAACCTGCTAATATGCCAAGTTGAAGACAATGTGTGATACATGGCATGTGACTGTAATCCGTTTGTCCGATAGCAACCATGTTTCGTGCATTGTCCGTTTTGATACAGCATATTTTATCGGTGATGTTCCATGTTGCAGCAAACTCTTTATAGAAACTAGCAAGGTTTTTAGCAGTGTGTTGTTCATTAACAAGTAAGCAACCTAAAGATACTGATATCCGTTTCCAGTTGGAATTTCTATAGCTTTCTAATGCTGCGTTAGCTTCTTCTTGTACATCTGACCAATCACAGCATTGATTGTACAGCGATTGGGCACATTATAAGTGTGTTTTTGAAGAGCTATACGTTGTACTGTTTGTAGTCCATCTTCCACAATTTCCGCTGGACGTCCTGAACTGGCAATCAACTGAGCAATAGCAATTTTCAAGTCCGCAGAAACGTTGTCACTTATAGCATTGTTTGACTGAGATGACAAGAAATTAGATATTGATTGTACTGGAAACCTCTTCTGCCGGTCACTGTCGACAATGTGTTGATACTTGAGTGGATGTCTGTGCTGTAGGTGGTACATTAGCGATGTATTTGAACCACGGAAAGCCAATTGTTTATTGCAGTAAATGCAGTAAACTTTGTTGCCATCGGCTACTTTGCCATCAGCAGTTAGCTTAACCACTTGAGATCCGCGCTATAGCCAAATGACGGCTACAGCGCGGATCTCCTTTTCCGGGACGACGTCAATAGACGTAGTCCCATGCACGAGCGCCCTGCGCGCCCCCTGAGGCGCTCTGTGATCGGCGAGTCTACGAGACTCGCCTGATCACCGATCCGTGCAAGGGGTCGGTCCCGACCCCTTATCATGTGATCAGCTGTCAGCCAATGACAGCTGATCATGTGATATAACGGAGCCGGTAATTGGCTATTATTCCTCCTCGTGCTGTCAGCGCGAGGAGAAAAAAAAAAGCTGATCACCGGCGGCCGTGATCGGGACATCAGTCCCGATCATGGCCAGCCCTGCTAGTGCCCACCTGCCCCCTGCCAGTGCCCACCTGCCCCCTGCCAGTGCCACATTAAAAAAAGTAAGTGCCCCCCGTCAGTGCCACCCAGCAGTGCCACCCAGCAGTGCCCACAGTGCCACCCAGCAGTGCCCACAATCTGCCTCAACAAAGGTGCTGCACCCCAGTGCCACATATCCGTGCCCATCAGTGTCATCTACCAGTGCCCAGCAGTGCCGCCCATCAGTGCCACCTATCAGAGCCACCTATCAGTGCCACCTATCAGTGCCCATAAGTCCCATCTATCAGTGGTACCTATCAGTGCCCATCCGTGCCACCCATCCGTGCCACCTTATCTGTGCCCATCTTTGCCCATCAGTGCCGCCTTATCTGTGCCTATAAGTGCCGCCTTAACTATGCCTATCAGTGCCCACCAATGCAGCCCATCAGTGCCCACCAATGCAGCCCATCAGTGCCCACCAATGCAGCCCATCAGTGCCCACCAATGCAGCCCATCAGTGCCCACCAATGCAGCCCATCAGTGCCGCCTCATCAGCGCACTTCAACGAAGGAGAAAAATGACCCGTTTGCAAAATTTTATAACAAACTATTAAACATTTTTTTTGCATTTTTTTTGCATTTTTTTTTGTTTGTTTAGCAAAAAATAAAGCTCCGAGCTGTAATTAAATACCACCAAAAGAAAGTTCTATTTGTGGGAAAAAAATGATAAAAATTTCATTTGGGTACAGTGTTGTATGCCCGCGCAATTGTCATTCAAAGTGCATCAGCGCTGAAAGCTGAAAATTGGTCTGGGACTGAGGGGGGTTTAAGTGCCCAGTAAGCAAGTGGTTAAAAATGAAATGCTTGTTCAACTTTCCTGCTTACATGCTTAACTGGAATGTTGCTTTCATTGCTCGCCATTGTTTAATGTCCTAAACGTCTAAATTTTACATATAAAACCCTAAGGATCTCTTTCCATCACACTGTTAACAGTGGAGGTGTTTAAGTTCTCACAGAACGTTTTCCTTTTTGCCCCCTTCCCCTGATGGAGCATCCTCCTGCTCCACAGATGCAAAGGTACTTCAATCCAGTGGGTGCAGTTTGTTTGCATCCAGCAGGGTAAGTCTCACTGTCCAGGCTGCAAAAAATCAAAACAAACCCCCGTTAAAGAATTTTCACAGAATTCAAATAGCAATGGTAAATATGGATATAAGTGCAGCGCAAAAACAATTAATAAAATAAATAACAGAACAAATAATCTGAAGGCAATTAGAAAGATGAAATAGCAGCCTAGAGAGACGATGAACATCCAGATCCACAAGTTATTCCATCATTGCTGAGCCACACAGCAAAAATATCACCGCTTATCAGCCTCTAAGGACAACAATGTTAAACAGAGGTTATCAAATTTGCCTACACTTAACTCACTGAATGATCCCAGTTAACCACATTCATATTTACCTTCACTGTCCAGTGACGTCACGGACATCAACATCACTGGACTCCTCCCTCTTCCCAGATGGAGGAACTTGGGGAAGGGGGGAGAAGTCCGGTGAGGTTAATGTCCATGACGTCACCGGATCTCTGACGGAACTCCCTGAAGACCAAGAAGCCGATGGAGAGGTTAGTAGCGATCAAAAGAATTTTGATCGATCAAAAAAATTAACGATTAATCTAGGAATTCATTGTTAATTTCTGCAGCCCTATAAACAACTGATTCAACAAAGTTCAAATCTTGACCAGATTGATGAATTTCACTCACCCCTCTTATAAATTGAGGAAAACCACCCAACATACTATTCTACTCAGTCTAAGTATACAAATACTCGGACACCCAGTAATTTATGCCATGCCAAGCCATTGTGCTGCATCTCACCTTAAATGTCAAATATATTGATCAATACGTATTATGTAATATGTATAGATGTTATGAAAATTAAGATAAAGTTCAAGAAATAAAACATAATGAAAATAAAATTTTTTAATAAAAATAAAAATATATCAGGAAAAGGGAGAAAAATTTAAAAAAAAAGGTCCATTCAAAAGAAAAGAAAAAAAAAGAAATTTGAATGTCCAAAAAAAAAAATAAAAAAAAATGTATTGATGAATATTGAGAGAGTTCATGAATTCTTTATAACTCCTTGTATAGTGATATATTGTCTATTCAGCGTTTCTTACTAGCCAGCAATGTCAAATACTTCTAGTGCTTCTGCTGTTCACGTTCAAACAAGCATCTCCGGCAATATCTGAAAGACAAAAAACTCTCCAAAGACTCTTTAGCAAGGTCCTTAAATGTTGTTTGAAGTTAAAACAAAGCACTATTTACACATTTACAGTTTGAAGCTAATTCACCCCCACTGCTAGAGAAGTGTCATTTGCATTCAAAAACAGATCTGGAGAATGTACATCTTCTGCATTTTGGACACCCTGTACCCCCTTCAACTGCTTTAATAATGTATCACGTTCCCCTCTCATCTTGTCAAACTCAATCTTCAGGTGGTCATATTTCTGTTTTAACTGAGAAAATGGTATCCAGGTCTTGGACCTTTTCTTATTATTTAGGTTAGCTCTGTTTTTCATAATAATATCACCTATATTTGACCTGGTGTCTGCTCTCTGGGTGTTATCATAAGATATTATCTTTTGATCTTTATGTATTTGTCCTAAACAATGTGGCTAAATAAATTTTGACATCCTGCTCATTTGCCTTTCTCCATAAATGGTCTGCTCTCAACAATATGTCTTTTAAATTGGGATTTAGGGGTAACTAATAAAATATTTTGTTTGATATCACATTCTCAAGCCACCACGCTCAAATGCAAGATTATTACCACCAATAATTCCATAATAGTAGCTATCCTGTGTGACAATTCATAGGGAGATTCACTTTGCATTTGTTGGATCTTCCCAAGAATAGTAACATCAGAACGTACACCATAAAAAACACATAATTCCAGTAATATGTCCCTTGTCCTCAGAAGCTGAATACAGATTTGTTTAATTCTCATCCAAAGACCACTTCCCATAGAATGTTTGTATGACTCTTTCTAAATCAGATGGTTTTAGACTGTACATATCTCTGAGATTCTGCAAGTCACAAAACCATTTTAAAAATCTGTTTAAATCATGGCAGGGAATCATTCCTCTTTCTTTAAGAATTGCATCTAAGCCTTTTGGTTTCAAAGGCTTCATTAACCCCTTTCAGACCGGACCATTTTGCTGGCTTAAGACCAGACCACTTTTTGCGATTCGGCACTGCGTCGCTTTAACTGACAATTGCGTGGTTGTGCGACGTGGCTCCCAAACAAAATTGATGTCCTTTTTTTCCCCCACAAATAGAGCTTTCCTTTGGTGGTATTTGATCACCCCTGCGGTTTTTATTTTATGCACTATAAACAAAAAAAAAAAAAAAAAAAGAAGAGCGACAATTTTGAAAAAAACGCATTATTTTTTGCTATAATAAATATCCCCCCCAAATATATATATATATATATATATATATATATATATATATATATATATATATATATATATATAAAAAATTTCCTCAGTTTAGGCAGATAAGTATTCTTCTACATATTTTTGGTAAAAAAATTGCAATAAGCGATTGATTGGTTTGCACAAAATTTATAGCGTTTACAAAATAGGGGATAGTTTTAGGCATTTTTATAAAAAATGTTTTACTAGTAATGGCGGCGATCAGCGATTTTTATTGTGACTGTGACATGGCAGACACATTGGACATTTTTGGGACCATTGTCATTTATACAGCAATCAGTGCTATAAAAATGCTCTGATTCCTGTGTAAATGGCACTGGCAGTGAAGGGGTTAACCAGGGGGTGGCAGTGTAGGGGTTAAGTGTGTCCTAGGGGTGTGTTACTAACTGTGGGGGCGGGGCTGTGTTAGTGAACACTGATCTCTGCTCCAATCACTGTTGCTAGGCAGAACGGGGAGATGCTGTTTACTTTTGCATCTCCCCGTTCAGCCTCCCCGTAAGAAGATCGCGGGTATCCCTGCAGCGATCGAGTCCACGGGACCCGTGACCAGACTCACGGGGGTCCCGTCCGGGGTGCACATGCGCCGCCAGCGGTGCGCACATGATGGCACGGCGTCATTCTTAAAGGGGCGTACCTGTTCGCCCATGTGCCTGTCTGTGCCATTCTGCCGACGTACATCATCATGCGCTGGTCGGGGAAGTGGTTAAAGGCTGAACTTCCCCTGTATTATTATTATTGTTATAAACTGTGGTGGTCATAGTGGGTGCAGCTGACAATGAATTATCAGATTTAATATGAGGTTCTGTTTCATTTGATTTGATATTTGATTTGTTTCATTTGATTGATTTGATTCGCCCCCATCAAATCATTCTCTGCAGCTATTACCTTTTGTACCACCACCCCCTCCCTTTAGAATGTAAGCTCTATGAGCAGGGCCCTCCTGTACCTATTGTACTGTAATTGTGTTGTCTCCCCTATACATTGTAAAGCGCTGCGTAAACTGTTGGCGCTATATAAATCGTTAATAATAATAATTTGATAGAAAGTTAGTGTTTGTATTATGCTGCAGATTGCTGAATCCAAGATTTGATGCATATCTGCATTCCTGAGATCTCTTCTCTAATTCCATAATTCTTAAGTTTAATCTATCATTTTCCTCTGATAATTCATCACAACGTTTAGATTTCTCAAGCAAAGCTCCCCCAATCGTAACTGCATGCAATTTTAAATTTACTGTCTCCGTGTGTGATTGGTTTTGTAACCTCTCACAAACATTGTTGCTATTATCAACTGCCTTCTGTAACTGGGTGATTTCCTCAACCTTACCCTTCAAAGAACATTCCATTGTTAAACAGCAAGATAATAAGCCCTGTACAATACAACCTTTTCTTTTACTTTGTGAAATTTTGCTATTAAAAATTTTTTTCTCTAAAAATTCCTTCATCATCATCCACATCTGCTTACATTTTTCTGGAATTTCATACAGACCGACATGGCGCTTAATACATTTTAATACTCCTCTTTATCAGAACTGACATTAGCTTCAAACTGAGTAAGCATTTTGACTATGTCATTAATAATTAAAAAAAAAAAAAGGAAATATTTTACTTGCCGCATTAGTTACTCCTTCAGCTTCCAGGTCAGGTCTTCTGGTACATGACATAGTCCTTTTTTGTTGTTTCCAGTCTCCAGAGAATAATTCTGTGGTTCCCAACTTGTTTAATGTTGTAGATCAGACTTCTGTCCACCTCACAGGATTGTTGTCACCACCGACTTCTGTTGCCAAGTCATGAAAATGCTCTTCTGGTCACTTGAACGGCACCAATGTAGTGATATAGTATAGCGGGTAGTAGGGATGAGCTGCATGTTCGACTCGAACACCTGCTGTTTGCCTGTTCGGCGAAGCCAGAACTCTGTGGGCTGTTCACACAAAATTTGTATGGCGCTAACGGCCCACAATGCACTGCACCATCGCAGTGCATTGCTGGCTCATGTTTGGCCAAGCATGCACTGTGACCCCGCATGCTTGGCCAATCACAGTGCCGGCAGCGAGGAGAGCCATAATTGGCCATAGGCAGGATCTACTAGAGCCATCTGCAGGAGTTAGTGGGTGTTGTGTGCCTCCAGCACAGCACAGTATACACCTGTATCTACCCTTTATTGCTGGTGTTCTCTAATACAGCAATCTGCAGGAGTTAGTGGGTGTTGTGTGCCACCAGCACAGTATACACCTGTATCTACCCTTTATTGCTGGTGTTCTCTAATACATCCATCTGCAGGAGTTAGTGGGTGTTGTGTGCCTCCAGCACAGCACAGTATACACCTGTATCTAACCTTTATTGCAGGTGTTCTCTAATACAGCCATCTGCAGGAGTTAGTGGGTGTTGTGTGCCTCCGGAAAAATATACACTACCCAATTGCTGGTTTTCCCATCTCCCTGCAGGCCATTACTATGTCTGGAAGGCCAACAAGGAGAGGCAGACAGTCACGAGCCAATAAAAGAGGGCAAGCCAGCTGTGTCTAGAGATAACAGTGCTGGTCGTGAACACGGTGCATCATCAGCACGTGGCCATGGGACACGCTTGTCCTTATTTTCGGCAGCTGGATGTATTGAGCCGCATCATGCCGAAGACTTGGTAGAGTGGATGACCAAGCCCTCTTCATCCTCTCAACCAGGCTCAGGGTACTAGCAAAGCAGCTGCCAACGCATCCTTTTCCCTCGTCTCAATGTCATCATCAGTCACTCCTTCGCTAGACCCCCCATGTCCTCCTGAGGAGTCCCCCGAACTGTTTGAGTACAGTGTTGGGTACATGCTCCAGGAGGATGCCCAGTGTTTTGAAGGCTCTGATGATGATACTCAGCTAGAGGAAGGCAGTACCGTGAGCGCAGAGAGAGTGGATGCTCAAGGACAGCAATCTGGCAGTCATGTTCCACCAGCTGCAGCATACTGCCAGGTTTGCTCCAGTGATAAAGAGGGAGGGGATGATGAGGTCACTAACTCCACGTGGGTGCCTGATAGGAGGAGGAGGAGGCACATCTCCAATAAGGCAGGATGTCCTCAGAGGGCCAGCTTAAGGGCAGCACACCGACTGAATCACACCGCAGAGCTCTGCCTGTGCAGGGCGCTGCCTCTGCGCGTTATTCCAATAGTTCTTTGGTGTGGGCCTTTTTTGAGACGAGTGCATTATGCCCCGTACACACGAGCGGACTTTTCGACATCCAAACTCCGACGGACTGAGTCCGGCGGACTATCCGATCGTGTGTGGGCTGCAACGGACTTTAGCAAAGCTAAAGTCTGACGGACTTTAGAAATGAAGCATGCTTTAAATTTTCCCGACGGAACTCCGCCGGACCCGGTCCCCTTTGAAAAATCCGCTCGTGTGTGTGCTACTCCGACGGACTAAAACCGACGCTAGGGCAGCTATTGGCTACTGTCTAGGAACTTCCTACGTCGAATCCAGTCGTACGTCATCACGTTCGACTCCGTCGGAGTTTGGTGTGATGGTGTGTGGTCAAGTCCGTTCGGTCGAAAAGTCCGCCAGAACTCCGTCGGAACTCCGGCGGAACTCCGGCGGAACTCCTTTGGAGGTCTGTCAGACTTAATCCCTCTCGTGTGTACGGGGCATTAGATCACACTGCAGCTATTTGCAACATATGTCTCAAGCATTTCTTGCGTGGCCAAAACATTAGCCGCTTGGCACCACATGCTTGACCAGACATATGTTGACCTGCCATGCAGCTCGTTGACAAGCGTACCTTAAAGACCCACACAAAAGAACAAAGCGGACCTCTCCTTGCTCCTCATCAGCTGGGGTCTCCAACCCCACTAGACCTTCAGTCCTCTCTGAAACCTGCACTGAGAGGAATGAAGGTGTAGAATTAGACGTGTCACACGCAAGTGCTTGTGGGCACTCTGCTAGCAGTACACCCATGTCCGATTGTAGCAGGCAAATTTCCCTGCCCCAGCTGCTGGTCCCTCGAAAGAAGTTCACTCCCAGCTATTCACATGCCCAGTGGTTGAATGCTAGCTTGGCTAAATTGCTAGCACTTCAACGGCTGCCTTTTCAGTTGGTAGACTCGGCCCCCTTCTGTGAGATTGTGCAATGTGTGGTTCCTCAGTGGCAGGTCCCCAAACGCCACTTTTTCTCACGGAAGGCGATTCTGGCTCTCTACTGGCATGTGGAAGGCAATGTCCTTGCCTCGCTGGACAGGGCGGTCAGCGGTAAGGTGCCCATTACCGCTGACTCATGGTCCAGCAGGCATGGACAGGGACGTTACCTGTCTTTCGCGGCCCATTGGATCACCCTTCTGGCAGCTGGAAAGGATGCAGGACAAGGTGCAGTAGTGTTGGAGGTTGTTCCGCCACTACGGCTCCAAAATGCTACTACTGGTTGTGACATACCTCTCTCCTCCACCCTCTCCTCTTCTTCTTCCTCCATGGCCTCTTCCAGTGCTCTGTCCTCTGAACCAGCGGTGCTGTGTAGGCGTTCAAGGGGCTACGCAAGTACGCAGGCAAAAAGATGCCATGCCGTGCTTGTGCTGGTTTGTTTGGGGGACAGGAGCCACACTGGGGCATATATTTTGTCAGCCCTACAGGGGCAGGCCGAGAGGTGGTTGACGCCACGCCAGCTTAAACCAGGAACGGTGGTTTGCAACAATGGCACCAACCTCCTCTCCGCCCTCCGACAGGGACAACTGACCCATGTGTCCTGTGTGGCTCACGTCCTTAACCTGGTGGTGCAGCGGTTCTTGGGCAGGTACCCGGGCTTACAGGATGTCCTAAAGCAGGCCAGGAAAGTCTGTATGCATTTCTGCTGATTATTTAATGCCAGTGCTCGGCTGGCTGAGCTCCAAAAGGAGTTGAACCTGCCCAAGAACCTCCTTATATGTGACATGCCCACCAGGTGGAACTCAACGTTGGCCATGCTGCAGTGGCTGCACATGCAGCAGAGGGCCATCAATGAGTACCTGTGCAACTATGGCACCAGGACAGGGTTAGGGCAGCTCGGTTTTTTCTCACCACGCCAGTGGGGCATGATCAGGGATGCATGCACTGTCCTGTCACCGTTTGAGGAGGCCACAAGGATGGTGAGCAGTGAGAGTGCATGCATCAGTGACACTGTACCTCTTGTCCACCTGTTGGAGCATACGCTGCGTGGAATAATGGACAGAAGCAGGAAGAGGAGGACTTCCTTGCCTCTCAAGGCCCCCTTCATCCAGTGTTCCTGCTGTCCCACCCATCACATAGGAGGAGGAGGATTGTGTCAGCATGGAGGTGGAGCCCCGCACTTAGCATCAGCAGTCTTGTAGGGATGATTTAGTCCCAAGAAACCCGTGGACTTGTGCGTGGCTGGGAGGAGGTGGCTGCAGATCATGTTTTCTTTAGTGACCCAGAGGACTCCGGACCGAATGCCTCAGCTAACCTACGCTGCATGGCTTCCCTGATCCTGCAAAGCCTGCGGAAGGATCCTCGGATTCTTCGGATCAATTAGAGGGACCATTACTGGATGGCTACTCTCCTTGATCCACGGTACAAGGGTAAGGTTGTCGTCACAGAGGGAGCAGAGGATGAGACATCTCCGAGAGGCCTTGCAGAAAGGTCTGTGCAATGCGTTCCCAGAGACTGGGAGGTTACAAACTTCTGGTCCTGGACAACGTGTTGTTGAGGTATCGGTCAGAAGGAGTGGTGGAGAAGGTGGCCTTCTGACCGATTCATTCAGACAATTTTTTAGTCCGTAGCCCCAAGGTATGATCGGTTCCAGCAACCATCGCCAGCGTCTGATTTACATGGTGCAGGAATACCTAGGGGCAAGGTCAGACTTGGACACCTTTCCCACCGAAAATCCTCTGGCTTACTGGGTCTTGAGGATGGGTCACTGGCCAGAGCTTGCACAGTGTGCAATTGAGCTTCTGGCCTGTCCTGCATCCAGTGTTCTTTCGGAACGCACCTTCAGTGCTGCTGGTGGCTTTGTAACCGATCACAGGGTGCGCCTGTCCACCGACTCGGTTGATCGACTGACCTTCATAAAGATGAATCAGTCTTGGATCACCACCAGCTACCAAGCACCTGAAGCTGATGTAACCAAATAATTTTCTTGGAAATGTCACATCCCTTCAAGACTGCCTATGCTGATGCTGAGTGACTGTCCTGTTATGTTGACTGACTATCCTCTTCCTCCTCAATGATCCCGCTGATATCTTAGAAGAACATTTTTGGTTCTGGGTGATGCCACCAGCCCAATTTTTCAGCCCCTGTTGAGGGGTGTGTAATTACAATTTTTGATGCAATGCTTTGCAGCAGGGCTCATTCCTGCACTCCAACTAGAGTATATGGGAGAGGTTGCAGTGTCGTGGCACCAGCACCAGTGCCTCAGGCCCAATTTTTCAGCCCCTGTTTAACAGGGGCGTGTAATTACAATTTTTGATGCAATATTTTTCAGGAGGGTTCGTTGCTGCGCTCAACTACCATATTTGTGAGTAGTTTCAGTGTTGTGGCTCCAGCACCAATGCCTAAGGCCCAATTTTTAAGCCCCTGTTTAACAGGGGCATGTAATACAATTTTTGATGCAATGCTTTGCAGCAGGGCTCATTCCTGCACTCCAACTAGAGTATCTGGGAGAGGCTGCAGTGTTGTGGCACCAGCAAGCAGTGCCTAAGGCCCAATTTTTCAGCCCCTGTTTAACAGGGGCATGTAATTACAATTCTTGATATAATATTTCACAGCAGGGCCCGTTCCTGTGCCCTCCGAGAGTAACTGTGAGGACTTATAGTGTTGTGGCACCAGCACCACCACCACAACCACCAAAGGCCCAATTTTTCTACCACTGTTCAACAATGGCATGTAATTACAATTCTTGATATAATCATTCACAGCAGGGTGCTCCAGCACCCACCAAGAGTCACTTTGAGGGCTTACCATGTTGTGGCAACACCAACACCTTGTTCTGCCATTTCTGCAGAGCATATACAGCAGGCCCCTACTTTCAAACATCCAACTTACAAACGGAAGGAGACAACAGGAAGTGAGATGAAAAAAGACGGACGGCAAAAAAAATTATACAGGGGTGATAACCCTTCTCTATGTTTTCCTAAAAGCTTAAAAATAGATTTTTTTTGACTGGAGCTACACTTTAAAAATGTACCAGTTCAAAATTACAAACAGATTCTACTTAACACAACAAACCTACACCATCCCTGTCTTGTTTG
Source organism: Lithobates pipiens (assembly GCF_037356315.1). Classification (NCBI taxonomy): domain Eukaryota; kingdom Metazoa; phylum Chordata; class Amphibia; order Anura; family Ranidae; genus Lithobates; species Lithobates pipiens. Next base: position 170,986,398 of record NW_027507785.1, on the reverse strand, counting down.
CATGCCTGTATACTGCTGTTCTGAGTATATAGGGCCTGGGGGCCCCACGCCTTTCCTTTTTTTTTATTTGGGTACGGGGTTCCCCTTAATATCTGTACAAGACCCAAAAGGAGCTGTTAATGGGCAGGGGAGGCTACCCATATATTACATTAAAACCGCAATTTTAAATGACTTTTTTCCGTTAAATGTCATTTTGTGCAGGAACTGTTCTAAACACGGGAAACACGTGCCACTTCACAGGCATACTATAGACACACCCCCAGGCACGATATTTTTTTTTTTTTTTTTAAATCTTTATTTAAGGAATGCGGTACAAATAATGCAGTTACATAACAAATTGTTCACCAACAGAAAAGAAAAGAAAAACATTTCAGAGAATGTACGCAACGAGGTACTTAGTCCATTGGATTGGGATCGCGGTGTAATGCCCTAGATTTCCCGCATTCCAAAGGTATTTTTAACATAAGGAGAAGAAAAGGATATAGAGTTAAGGAATATAGAGAAAGAAGAGAGAAAGAAAAAGAAAAAAAAGGGGAGCAGGGGGTACACAAGAGGGGAAGGGGTGGGAGGGGGACAGACTTCGTTAGGGCCCGCAGCCCCGGCCATGAGCAGACCCTCAGATGTAAGATTTGTATTCGTCAGAGTATCGGAACATATCCCAGTGTGTCCAACGTGCATTGTGTTCTTCCTCACGGTCCCCAAGGGCAGCTGTAAGTTGCTCCATCCGCTGTATGTCGCACACTCTGGTGAACCACAAAGATACTGTAGGTGGCGACTGTTGCTTCCATACACTGGGAATGCAAGCCCGTGCCGCGCTCAGCAGATGCCTCAGCAAGGATTTGCTGTACCGCTTACATGACATTGGGGTTAGGTTTAAGAATATAGCTGCTGGATTATCCTGTAAAGAGATATCTGTGATTTTGTGAATAATCTGCAAGACCTGTCTCCAGAACTGTGCTAGATCTGGACACTCCCAGAAAATGTGCAGGCACGATATTTAAAAGGAATATTTCACTTTTTTTCACTTCAGTGCTCCCGAAAAACTGGCCATTTTTAAAAACAATTTTGTCATTGACCCATGTCCCCTGGGGCAGGAGCGGGTCCCCAAACCCTTTTTAGGACAGTATATTGCATATTAGCCATTAAAAATTAGCATTTTTTATTTCAAACGTGAGTATCATAGACTTCAATGGGGTTCTAAAGTTCGCACAAATTTTCAGTCCGTTCGAAAGTTCTGGTGCGAACCGAACTGGGGGGGGTGTTCGGCTCATCCCTAGTGGGTAGATAATTGGTAGTTATTATAATCTTCTGCAGCAACCCAATTCTTCCAGAGAGATGCACTTTATTAACTTCTAACACAGAACAAAGTCTTGCAACAGATGATAAAATCCAACAGAGTAAATATGGCAACGCTAGTAAATATACTAGCCTTCAGAGTCCCATGTTTCATAGACCTGTTCCTTCATAATCGGACACACAGTGAACAGACTGAACACAATGTTATATCCTCTATACACTGAATGGCTGAGCAATTTGATTGGCCATTTCCATTTAGGCCTTTGATCTGCTTCTGTGTTTCAGAGTGACAGGCAATGACCCCTAGCTGTAAACAGCTGTAGTCATAAACTGCCCTAATTTGCATTCTTGCATATAAACATCAACATAGCCCAGAGTCACTATCTGTCCCCTTTGATATGTGGAGTAAATTTTGTTTGGCTACTTCCCCTTTGACATGTGTAATTAGATTAACAGATACCAATGTGGCCTGCCTAGAATGTCTACATATAACACCATATATAAAATACACACATATATATATATATTCAATCACACACATATACAAAACACACTACAAGCGGTTCTGTCATAGCGTTTTCAGTTTCAGTGTTTTTCAGTCATAGCGGTTCTTTCCAGCGTTCAGTCATAGCAGTTATGTCCAGCATGTTCTGTTCTAGCTTGTCGGTACCATCAATAGCCATTTCATCTTCGTTTGTTTCCATGTCTCATCGTACCTTCGTTCGGTGTTCTTCGTGCACCTGGGTTAGTTAGCAACGCTCACATCTCAAGATCTGTCACTTCTACAGATCCATTTGTGGTTAGGTTTAATTTTTTAAACGATTGTTGACCGCAGTCTTCTCTCCAATATAACATACATCATACGATGCACGTTCATTTCATTACACCTGTTTTACTACCTGTCTCTGCAGGTTACTTGGGCTCACTTACCACACACACTGGGGGGGGGGGGGCTGGACTGTCATCAGGTTCATTTATGTGCTGTGGTCTTGTCATTTCTGGTCACATCCTCATACTTAGGTAGGCACAGAGGGGTGGTGTTCTCATGCCTGGTTGTTGTCACTTCCATAGTTTGTTTTCCTTGGGTTGGTCTTGCCGCACGTTTCGGAAGCAACTATTCATGTTCATCCCTTCAACCTCACGTGGGGGTTCGGAGCACGGTAGCACTCCGTCATCAAGGAGTTGGTCCAAACTTAAGCACACAGTGGAGCTTTGTCACGGTGGTCTTCCTTTCCCGGCCACAGCCGGGAGGGCGGGTCACTTTAGATTGTTTACAATTCTGTCCCAGCTACTCCCATCCACTGGCATGGTAACGTTTCTGGGCATTATTCTTCAATGCTGATTCATGTGGGCTAATATGCTCTCCACTGTCTGTTACGGTTCCAAGACAGGATGGAGGTGATCAAAGCTCGCTCGGTCAGGGATGGGGTGTCAGCTCACCCCCAGCTCCTGCTCTTCCTACATCCCCTCAGTTCACCGGGCTTGTTAAGCCTTCTGGTTTCGGATGCCTGAACCAAGCATGTTCCTTGTCAGGGGCAGTGTTGGGATCTCCCATTCCCGGTCTTCAGACAGGCCTGCTGGAAGCATTTGTCATGCCTGCAAGCGGGCCTCCTCACTATCTCATCAGATTCTGTTGTCATAGTATCTTGGCATCGGTAGACAGGCATGCTTTCGTTGCCAATCAAGTTACTGGAAGTGGCAATTTCCTAGGGGTACTTGGTCTGGTTCTTTACCTTCGTTCTGAAGGTAGGGGGCAGGGCCACCAGGGCTACTCCTTTCCAATATCTCCAATATCTCCAATATCGCTTGTTACATTTTGGCTGCTCTCATTCCTGCGGAAACATTTTTTATCAAGGTACTCATCTGTGGATTTGTCAATGCAGCACTTGCACAGTTGGGAGGGTGTAGTGGCATCCAAACTCAGACCTGCCCCCGTTGGTAGGGTAAGTCAATGTCATTTCCCCACTGGGCTTACCCTTGGGTCGAAAGCTGTCCATGTTTTGAAACCTTGCCAAGCAGTCCTTTGGGTCTTGGGTACCTGCAGGGGGTTAGGGGTTAATTCATTTAGGTCATGTCCTGTTACATGGAGACCCTAGTTACAGCCCAGGGATCTATAGTCTCTCTCAGTGTTGGTGCTGGGCCAATGTCTCCTTGACGGCCCACAAAGTGGTAGGTTCGGGCCAAATATCATCTCATTCTGGGTTCCATTCTCAGCACAATCTCTTGGTTACGATGTTGTCTGGACAACTGCTCAGGTACATCAGACCAGTCCTCTGTTGTCTGACCCCTGGTCTGTTTCAAAAAGGGGGGGCTCACAGACACTTTGGGTATGCTGAATCATGCTATGAGACTTATCCCCCAGATTGGAGTCTGGCCCTCCTTCCTCTTTTTAGGACTCAACTTGGTGGTCAGGTCACAAGTAGATGCTCGACCCGGGTTATATAGGGTGGGACCAGGTTCTGGGTGTCTGGTAGGATTCTCCAAGTTTAAATGGTGCTTATTGCCACAGCATATTGGCCTTATCTGCCAATACTATCAAACACATCCATCAGGTATCCAGCACTTCAGATGCCTGCTTACTCCTGCCAGGTCATCTTTTTTGCAGCTTATCCTCTCTAACTTCCCCATACCAAGCATAGACAGGCCAGGGCTTCGTATACATTTCACTGAGTTACATAACTGGTGTCCATTTGAAGCATTCGATCTTCTCTGCCATTAGTTCACAAGGGATCCTCAAGTCAGCCCTTACTCCTTTCCCCTCACGTGTCATGCCACAAGCAGTTCATTCCCAGGTCTGGGTTTTCTCTGAATCGTGCTTAATCCAAATCAATTATGGGATAGTCATCTAGGTTCTGAGCAGTTGCAGGTTCAAAGCAGGGGGTCCCTCCTTAGTATCAATTCATGAGACGTTGGTGTTTGTCGTGTCCTAGGTGATACACTGGATCAGTGTACTGAAGACACCTGGGCGTGTGCTACTCTGTTAGATGGTTTGTTACCTACCTTTCATCTAGCTTTTAATCACACCTACTTTGTGTCTTTTTGCCCTCTCTTTCAGGTGTACTGAACAGCTAGGCCAAAGCACACCTCAGGCCTTGGTAGTTTGGGTATCGCATTTCCAAGTGAAGACCCTGACTACAAGTAGGAAGGCTGGCCATAGGCTAGACTGCATTTGTGGGAGGAGACTGAGGGGTACATATCCCTCCTCCTCTGCCTGATTCTGTGTCGGCTCATATTCAGGGTTTCCACCCACCCGTCTCCCCCAATTTTCACATACACATCGTGCTTTTCTTCATATTCATACATTCAGGCTATGCCCTCTCTTTCAGGCGTACTGGCCAGCTAGGCCAAGGCACACCTCAGGCTTTGGTAGTTAGGATATCACATTGAGCAGATGATGGAGGCACATATACTGACCATGGTATCAGGGCTCAGCAGTCGTGATAAACAGTGGGCAGTTTACAGGGGGGTGGGCAGAACCGGGCAACATCAGCCAGGTATTTCAGGGGATAGAAGGGGCCAAATTACACAGCACAGGCACTATGCTGTATAACATGCTTTAAGGGAACAGGATTCATTTTTAGTTTTTAGGGCAACAAACACTTAACTACTTTGCCAACCACCCACTGCAGTTGTACTGCGGCAGGTTGGCACGCTGCATGAATTGCCGTCATTGTACGTGAGCTCTTTAAATAGGCTGTAGCAGGCGCCCCATCCCCCCACAGTTAGAAACACCTCTCTAGGACACACTTAACCCCTTAATCGCCCCCTAGTGTTAACCACTTCCCTGCCAGTGACATTTATACAGTAATTGGTGACTATTTTTAGCTCTGATCGCTGTATAAAGGTCAATGGTCCCAAAAGTGTCAAAAGTTTCCGATCTGTTTGCCACTGTCATGTCACAGTGCCGCTAAAAATCACAGATCACTGCCATTAGTAGTAAAAAAAAAAAAATAATAATAATAAAAATGCCATAAATCTATCCCTATTTTGTAGATGCTATAACTTTTGCGCAAACCAATCAATATATGCTTATTGTAATTTTTTCTACAAAAAATACGTAGAATAATACATATTGGCCTAAACTGATGAAGAAATTTGTTATTTTTTTGGGGATACTTATTAGAACAAAAGTAAAAATATATTTTTTTTGTTTATAGCGCAGAAAAGAAAACCGCAGAGATGAGCAAATACCACCAAAAGAAAGCTCTATTTGTGGGGAAACAAAATATGTCAATTTTGTTTGGGTACCACGTCGCACAACCATGCAATTGTCAGTTACAATTTTCCGGACTGAATCAACGGGGACCTCAACCACCAGATCAGAGTCCCTGACTGGCTGGCTCACCTGGACCTGTCGATCCAGGGACAACGGAGATTTGTCCCATTTTGTCAAAATCTCCTTCTGCAGGACTCTGGTGTGGAACTGGGCATAAGGTACTGCCTCGAAAGAGGCTACCATGAGCCCCAGTACGCGCATGCAAAAGCGGAGCGACAACCACTTGCGGTTCATCAGTAGTTTGACCGCAGATCTGAGAGTCTGCAATTTGTCTGAGGGGAGAAAGACCCTTGCTTCCCTGGAGTCCAATAGTAAACCCAGGTACTCCAGACGCTGAGTCGGCACAACCACCGACTTATTTAGGTTCAACAGCCACCCAAATTCTTGCAGAGTCTGCATGGTGATTGCCACATCCTCCTCTAATTCTGAGGCAGAAGATGCTCTCAGGAGGAGATCGTCTAGGTAACCCACAATTGCGATCCTGCGTTGTCGCACAACACCAATACTGGAGCCAGTACTTTGGTAAAGACTCAGGGGGCTGATGCCAGGCCAAAGCCACAGGTAATGGGCTTCCCTGACTGCCAAACGCAGAATATTTGATGCCGAAGGCATATGGGTATGTGCAGGTACGCATCCTGGATGTCCAAAGACACCAGGGAGTCCCCTTGATGGAGTGCAGCGACTACTGAGCGAACTGATTCCATTCTGAACCTCTGCACTTTTACAAAGTGATTGAGGGCTTTTAAGTCCAAGATTGGATGTACTCCTTCTTGGGAACCACATACAGATTTGAGTAGAACCCCTGGAAGTGTTCCGATTCCGGAACTGGTACAATCACCCCCTGATTCACCAAGTCTCTTACTGCCCCTAACAGGGCCTCCCGGCGAACCGGTGACGTGGGTATGCTGGAGGGGAAGAATCTGTTTGGCGGTCAAGAGAGAAACTCTATCTTGTAGCCTGTGGAAATCAGGTCACAGACCCATTGGTTTGATAACCAGGAGGTCCACCGGGCTGCAAACTCCCGAAGGCGACCCCCCACCCGATACACGGGTGGGGGCAAACCTTCATGCAGTAGCACTTTTGTTCGCATGCTTGTTAGGCTTGCGGTTCCAGGGACGCTTTTGACCGTCCGTGGACGTCCTGTCGGGCTAGGAACGTTTTGTCGAAGCACCGGGCACTCTTGCCTGCGGCGTGGCTCCTTAGCCTTCCTGGCCTGTGGGAGTAGTGTACTCTTACCACCTGTGGCATTTTTAATAATGTCATCCAACGAAGCTCCAAAGAGCCGGTCGCCAAGGAAGAGAAGATCCGTAAGGGCTTTTTTGGATGCCTGGTCAGCAGACCAGCATTTAAGCCAAATCAAGCGCCTCAGCACCACAGCTGACACTGAAGCCCTGGATAACAGAGGGAGAATATCCAGGGCCACGTCACAAATGTACTTAAGGCCTTGCACTAGTTGGTCTGCTAGTTCCACGCAGACAGGGGAGGCGTTTTGCACTCCCAATTCGCAGTGCAAACGTTTTGCCCACTCAGTCAGTGTCCTGAGTTCCCCATCCACACCAGTGCGGATGCCAGTACTGGTCGCACGGCTGACCCAACAACCGTAAACAAGGAACGAGCCACCGTCTCGGCCTTCCTATCCATGGGGTCCTTGAATGCAGGAGTCCCCTCAACCGGGATCGTGATTACTTAATTTAACCTAGATACTGGGGGGTCCACGATCGGAGGAGCCGACCATTTTTTGAGAAGGCTTTCCTCAAAGGGGTAACGCACCGCTATGTTTTTGTGGACTGAAAAGGTCCTTTGCGGCCGACCCCATTCCCTGTAGATGAACTTACGGGAAATACGGGAACACCTTAGGTGAACATGCTTTCTTGCATGACACAAAAGGGACCGATACATCAGCAGAGGGATCCGCTGGCTCCTGGATCTTCAGGGTATCACGCACAGCTGTGATAAGTGCTCCAACAAGCGCTTTGTCGCGCCCGGACGGGGAATCATCCTCACTGTCCGAATGGTCCTGGTTAGCCTCATCTGATGGGGGTCACCAGCCGCAGCAGAGCCCGAGTCTGCATCAGAGCTCTCCCCAGAGGACAGGGGGGGGGGGGTAGGGGCCTTTCCTTCCACACACCGCCTCTATTTTAGCAACAAAAGAGTTAAGGACCGCCGTCAGGGTGTGCATGGGCACAGCGCTATCCGCAGGTGACCCGGTTGAAATAGCCTGGATTTCGGGTGAAGAAACACGTTTCTGAAGCTTTTCTGACCCTACCCTGTCTGCCACCTGCAAGGGGACTTAGGACAGTGAAGGTCCCACCCTCCTGCTGCTGCTGCGTGGGGGGGGGGAGGGGCACCTAGCACCAGAATCACCACCCTGGGGCGTTCTGTATTTGTTCTAGCTGTGCCTGTAGTCCCCAGGAGGTAGGAGGTTACCCAGTTGCAGAGTGAAGAAACTGTGTCGGCAGCTGTATAGAATAGTGGTGAAACGATCTGCAGAGCTTGCACCAGCGTTCAGGGAAGAGCCATCTAGGGTCCTGTATACACAGTGGACACCGGAAACGGCATGTGAGAACACATGTAATGCTGTCACCAGAGAACTGCGGTGAAAAGAGCGCTCGGGCTACTAAAATCCCATAGAAAATGGCTGCTGAGGCTCACAAGGGGAACCGGCTTTGCCCACAGTCAAAATGGCCACCAGACAGAGCCATGAGGTGACAGGATAAAAATCACAGAACAGTGCTGCCTGCATTCAGCAAGAACACCTCCACAGACACAGTTGGGACCCCCCAGACCGGGACCAGGACCAACGCTAGCCGCACAGAGCCCCCTACAGGTGAGAGACCCAGCGAACCACACACACACACACACACAGCCCCCCCCCGGAGGGGAGATAGGGACGTGGGAGAGAAGAGAAGGAGGCGAGGTGGCCCCTGAATTTACCTCCCAGGGAATGCCCAGCTGCTCACCCCACCGAAGCAGGGAGAGCCGTACTTACCAGTCCTGAAGAGCTGGGAGACATTCCATCACAGACCTACTCCTGCGCAGTTACAGGGTAGCCGTTGGCCCGGTATACTGTGATCCAGACAGCAGTAGCCCGGTCATATGTATACCCCAGAGCATTGAAGCTCACTGACCACCTCTGGAGCTGAGGTATGTTGTGGCCTGCCGAGCCTCAGCTGCAGCCTGCACACGCTCGATGGCCTGACTGGGGAGACTACAAGGATAAGTTAACAAGCCTGTCACCCAGCCAGCAGTTGCTAGAAGATCCCAGGATATTTCATCTTGCGCAAAAACATCAAACCTGCATTAAAGAAATGGACCAAAGGGCCCGCAGGGTTCCTAGGTCATTCTCCTTCACTAGGCAAAATAAAACTGAGTTCTGCCTGGGAGCAGGGGGGGGGGGGGTTGTTAGCACAGGGTCCGCTCCCCGGGGCGGGACTAAAGTTCTGTGTATTGTGTTAAAATTTTTGCCTAGTTCTCCTAATGGCAGGCTAACAAACCCATTTAGTTACAGAGAGGAGCTGGGTCGGTTGGTGAATATAAGAGAAAATGGCCTGGTCATTAAGGGGGCAAATCCTTTTGGTCCTTAAAGTGGTTGTAAACCCTTACAAACCACTTTGACCTACAGGTAAGCCTAGATTAAGGCTTAACTGTAGGCCCAAGAAATATCTCCTAAACCTACACGGTTTAGGAGATATTTGCCAAAATACAGGCACCTCTGTCTACCGCACATGCGCCATAGATACCGGCAGACCGCTGTCAACGGCGATATGCCGCGAGTGGCGGCTCCCGTGCGCATGCGTGGGAGTGACGTCATTGCGGCTTAGTCGAATGACAGCGGCGGAGTAGCAAGACCCACCGAGAAGATGGATGCTCCGGACTACAGGGGACAGCGGTGACTTCGCTGGCTCCTGTGTTAGGTAAGTGACACATAATGGACTACTATGCGATGCATAGTAGTCCATTATGCTTTACCTTTGCAGGGAATCAAAGCGGAAGTAAACCCATCAGGGTTTACTTCCTCTTTAAAGCGGAGTTCCACCCAAAAATGGAACTTCCGCTTTATGAGAAGGTGACCCCCTGACATGCCACATTTGGCATGTCATTTTTTGGGGGGGGGGGGGGAGAATGGATACCCTCTTTTCAGAGGATTCCAGCTCCCACTTCCTTCTGGCGCACCCTAGGCACCGGAAGATCATCTCTGCCCACTCCCTCTAGGCAATCATCTGGGACACGTCACAAGTCCTAGAGGATTGAGCGGCCAGTCACGGCGCTCGGCGTGGTGGGTGCCTGGTTGTGAAGTCACAGCTGGGCGCCCACAGTTACAATGCCGGCGCCACCGAGTGGAGGGGAAGACGAGCAGGGCTTTGATCCCCTGCATCTCTGGACCCTGGGATAGGTAACTGTCTGATTATTAAAAGTCAGCAACTGCAGAATTTGTAGCTACTGACTTTTATTTTTTTAAGCAGAACTCTGCTTTAAGTGGTTAAAGTAGCGCTGTGCAGAACAGCAAAAAATGGCCTGGACATTAAGAGGGACATACTAAAAGGAATGACAGAATGGAATGCCCATAGACTTTAACAGGGAGATGGAATGCCCATAGAGAATAATGGAACAAAGTGGAATGCCCATAGAGAATAATGGAAAAAAAATTCAGTTTGTGACAGACTCTTTTGACATATAAATGTTTTTTTTTTTTTTAAAGACCTACTTTTAAATATCAGTGGCCATGTTTAATATTGAGATTAGATGGGATTAATGTTGTTTTTTATGGCATAACAAAGGTAAATGACAGAGTGGAATGCCCATAGAGTATAATGGGAAGTAAAATATAAACTCATTTGCAAGCAAATCTGAGTGACATAGCAATTTATCCTTTACCACAGCTGTTCCTCAAGTAGAGTAGAAGATTGTAAGATTGGGATTATTTAGGATTACGGCTGTTTTATATTGAATTACAAACATATGACAGAGTGGAATGCTCATAGAGTATCATGGGGAGCAAGATGTGTCCTGGAGTCAAAACCATTGGTCATATCAGATCAGTCTTTAGCAGACATACTCTCTATGTTCAGCAGTGATGTCCAAATTTCTAATTAAACGGGATTATTATTGTTTTATATGGAATGACAAGACATATGACAGAGTGGAATGCCCATAGAGTATAATGGGAAATAAAATCTAAACTAATTTTCAGGCAAATCTGAGTGACATAGCAATTTATCCTTTACCACAGCTGTTCCTCAAGTAGAGTAGCAGATTGTAAGGTTGAGATTATTTGGGATTACAGCTGTTTTCTATGGAATGGCAGATAAATAATAGAAAGGAATGCCCATAGAGTATAATGGGAAGCAAGGTGTGACCTGGAGTCAGAACCATTGGTCATATCAGATCATTCTTTAGCAGACATACTCTCTATGTCCAGTGGTGATGTCCAAAATTCAGATTAAGTGGGATTATTATTGGTTTCTATGGAATGACAGATAAATAATAGAAAGGAATGCCCATAGAGTATAATGGGAAGCAAGGTGTGACCTGGAGTCAGAACCATTGGTCATATCAGATCATTCTTTAGCAGACATATTCTCTATGTCCAGTTGTGATGCCCAAAATTCAGATTAAGTGGGATTATTATTGGTTTCTATGGAATGACATACATATGACAGAGTGGAATGCCCATAGAGTATAATGGGAAGCAAGGTGTGACCTGGAGTCAGAACCATTGGTCATATCCCATCAATTTTTAGCAGACATACCCTCCATGTCCAGTGGTGATGTCCAAAATTCGGATTAAGTGGGATTATTATTGGTTTCTATGGAATGACAGATAAATTATAGAAAGGAATGCCCATAGAGTATCATGGGGAGAATGATGTGACCTGGAGTCAAAACCATTGGTCATATCAGATCAGTCTTTAGCAGACATACTCTCTATGTCCAGTGGTGATGTCCAAAATTCAGATTAAGTGGGATTATTATTGGTTTCTATGGAATGACAGATAAATAATAGAAAGGAATGCCCATATAGTATAATGGGGAGCAAGATTTGACCTGGAGTCAAAACCATTGGTCATATCAGATCAATCTTTAGCAGACATACTCTCTATGTTCAGCAGTGATGTCCAAATTTCTAATTAAACGGGATTATTATTGTTTTATATGGAATGACAAGACATATGACAGAGTGGAATGCCCATAGAGTATAATGGGAAATAAAATCTAAACTCATTTTCAGGCAAATCTGAGTGACATAGCAATTTATCCTTTACCACAGCTGTTCCTCAAGTAGAGTAGCAGATTGTAAGGTTGAGATTATTTGGGATTACAGCTGTTTTCTATGGAATGGCAGATAAATAATAGAAAGTAATGCCCATAGAGTATAATGGGAAGCAAGATGTGACCTGGAGTCAAAACCATTGGTCATATCAGATCAGTCTTTAGCAGACATACTCTCTATGTCCAGTGGTGTTGTCCAAAATTCAGATTAAGTGGGATTATTATTGGTTTCTATGGAATGACATACATATAACAGAGTGGAATGCCCATAGAGAATAATGGGAAGGAAGGTGTGACCTGGAGTCAGAACCATTGGTCATATCAGATCAATCTTTAGCAGACATACTCTCTATGTTTGTTAGTGATGTCCAAATTAGACATTAAGTGGGATTATTATTTTTTTCTATAGAATGACAGATAAATAATAAAAAGGAATGCCCATAGAGTATCATGGGGAGCAAGATGTGACCTGGAGTCAAAACCATTGGTCCTATCAGATCAATCTTTAGCAGACATATTCTCTATGTCCAGTGGTGATGCCCAAAATTCACATTAAGTGGGATTATTATTGGTTTCTATGGAATTACATACATATGACAGAGTGGAATGCCCATAGAGTATAATGGGAAGCAAGATGTGACCTGGAGTCAGAACCATTGGTCATATCAGATCAATCTTTAGCAGACATACTCTCTATGTTCAGCAGTGATGTCCAAATTTCAAATTAAACAGTATTATTATTGTTTTATATGGAATGACAAGACATATGACAGAGTGGAATGCCCATAGAGTATAATGGGAAATAAAATCTAAACTCATTTTCAGGCAAATCTGAGTGACATAGCAATTTATCCTTTACCACAGCTGTTCCTCAAGTAGAGTAGCAGATTGTAAGGTTGAGATTATTTCAGATTACAGCTGTTTTCTATGGAATGACAGATAAATAATAGAAAGGAATGCCCATAGAGTATAATGGGAAGCAAGATGTGACCTGGAGTCAAAACCATTGGTCATATCAGATCATTCTTTAGCAGACATACTCTCTATGTCCAGTGGTGTTGTCCAAAATTCACATTAAGTGGGATTATTATCGGTTTCTATGGAATGACAGATAAATAATAGAAAGGAATGCCCATAGAGTATAATGGGAAGCAAGGTGTGACCTGGAGTCAGAACCATTGGTCATATCACATCAATCTTTAGCAGACATACCCTTCTATGTCCAGTGGTGATGTCCAAAATTCACATTAAGTGGGATTATTATTGGTTTCTATGGAATGACAGATAAATAATAGAAAGGAATGCCCATAGAGTATAATGGGAAGCAAGATGTGACCTGGAGTCAAAACCATTGGTCATATCAGATCAGTCTTTAGCAGACATACTCTCTATGTCCAGTGGTGATGTCCAAAATTCAGATTAAGTGGGATTATTATTGGTTTCTATGGAATGACATACATATGACAGAGTGGAATGCCCATAGAGAATAATGGGAAGCAAGATGTGATCTGAAGTCAGAACCATTGGTCATATCAGATCAATCTTTAGCAGACATACTCTCTATGTTTGTTAGTGATGTCCAAATTAGACATTACGTGGGATTATTATTTTTTTCTATAGAATGACAGATAAATAATAAAAAGGAATGCCCATAGAGTATCATGGAGAGAAAGATGTGTCCTGGAGTCAAAACCATTGGTCATATCGGATCAATCTTTAGCAGACATGCTCTCTATGTCCAGTGGTGATGTCCAAAATTCACATTAAGTGGGATTATTATTGGTTTCTATGGAATGACATACATATGACAGAGTGGAATGCCCATAGAGTATAATGGGAAGCAAGGTGTGACCTGGAGTCAAAAACCATTGCTCATATCAGATCAATCTTTAGCAGACATACCCTCTATGTCCAGTGGTGATGCCCAAAATTCAGATTAAGTGGGATTATTATTGGTTTCTATGGAATGACAGATAAATAATAGAAAGGAATGCCCATAGAGTATCATGGGGAGAATGATGTGACCTGGAGTCAAAACCATTGGTCATATCAGATCAGTCTTTAGCAGACATACTCTCTATGTCCAGTGGTGATGTCCAAAATTCAGATTAAGTGGGATTATTATTGGTTTCTATGGAATGACAGATAAATAATAGAAAGGAATGCCCATAGAGTATCATGGGGAGCAAGATGTGACCTCGAGTCAGAACCATTGGTCATATCAGATCAATCTTTAGCAGACATATTCTCTATGTTCAGCAGTGATGTCCAAATTTCAAATTAAACGGGATTATTATTGTTTTATATGGAATGAGAAGACATATGACAGAGTGGAATGCCCATAGAGTATAATTGGAAGTAAAATCTAAACTCATTTGCAGGCAAATCTGAGTGACATAGCAATTTATCCTTTGCCACAGCTGTTCCTCAAGTAGAGTAGCAGATTGTAAGGTTGAGATTATTTGGGATTACAGCTGTTTTCTATGGAATGACATACATATGACAGAGTGGAATGCCCATAGAGTATAATGGGAAGCAAGATGTGACCTGGAGTCAACACCATTGGTCATATCAGATCAATCTTTAGCAGACATACTCTCTACGTTCAGCAGTGATGTCCAAAATTCACATTAAGTGGGATTATTATTGGTTTCTATGGAATGACAGATAAATAATAGAAAGGAATGCCCATAGAGTATAATGGGAAGCAAGATGTGACCTGGAGTCAAAACCATTGGTCATATCAGATCAATCTTTAGCAGACATACTCTCTACGTTCAGCAGTGATGTCCAAATTTGACATTAAATGAGATTATTATTGTTTTATATGGAATGACAAGACATATGACAGAGTGGAATGCCCATAGAATATAATGGGAAGTAAAATATAATCTCATTTGCAGGCAAATCTGAGAGACATAGCATTTTCACCTTTACCACAGCTGTTCCTTAAGTAGAGTAGCAGTTTGTAAGGTTGAGATTATTTGGGATTACAGCTCTTTTCTATGGAATGACAGATTAATGATGGAAAGGAATGCCCATAGAGTAGAATGGGAACCAAGATGTGACCTGGAGTCAAAATCTTTCAGCATACCAAATAAATCCTTAGCAGATATAGTATCCAAGTTTAGTGGCACGATTTTAAATCGAGTGTGTATGGATTTTAATTGTTTTATAAGGAATGAAAGAAGAAAATGCCCACAGAGCAGCCCTCAAAAATTACACTCGCCTGCTCACATTTTGCGAGTGGATTTTGAGGGCTGGCAGATGTGGGCTGCCTGGGGGGGCCAGCACCACCAGTGGCGGCCCGCCCATAGGGGGCGCCCGGGCGCCGCCCCCCCTCCCCCTAGGTGTAAAAAAAATAAAAAAATAAAAACGGGCCCTTTAAGACATTTAAAAAAAAAAAAATGTCATTTAACAATTTAACATAGTGTACTGTGGCGCCGGTCACAGTGCACTATGAGAAGCGCCACGTCGATGCAATCACAAGATTGCATCCATGGCGCTTCATTTGCGGGTTAAAAACCCGCCTTTCGGCGCTCTGCAGAACGCCGACTAGCTTCCGCCCGTAAAATCATTGTGATTCTACGGGCGGGAGCATTGTCAATCTTAGACAGGCAGGTCACTTCCGGCTTTCGGCTGCTTCACGAAACCCGGAAGTGACGTCGGCAGCTCCGTTCCTCAGCCCGAGCGGAGCTGCAAGACAGTGAGGCAGGAGGTGAGTCACCGCATAAAGGCTTTCTAGTTTCTACTTTGTTGAGAATGTTCATGCATTTAGCTGAATGAATGGAAAAAAAGCTTTCACAGCCAGAAAGCTTTCCCCAGGCCAGACGACTTTTGCCGTGGCCAATCAGAGAATGAGCTCTGAAGGGGAAACTCCACGCCAAATTTCTGAAAAAAAATTTGACGTGGGTTCCCCCTCCGAGAGCATACCAGGCCCTTAGGTCTGGTATGGATTCCAAGGGGAACCCCCTACGCCGAAAAAGCGGCGTGGGGGTCCCCCCCAGATCCACACCAGACCCTTATCCGAGCACGCTACCCGACAAGACCCCGAAGTCGGAAGAAGAGGCCGGCGGCGAGGAAGAAAGCCGGGCTCCTCCGCTAGCAAAAGAGCTACAAGAAGATAGCGGAGGAGTCCGGCGAGAAGATCCCCGAAGACGGAAGACCCCCGGAGCTGTGCAATAAAATATTTTAACCCTGTGTTGTTTTTTTTGTACTTTTTTTCACAGGTGAATGGGTAGGGGTACATTGTACCCCATACTCATTCACATAGGGTGGGGGGCCGGTATCCGGGGCCCCCTTATTAAAGGGGGCTCCCGGA
Source organism: Lithobates pipiens (assembly GCF_037356315.1). NCBI lineage: Eukaryota > Metazoa > Chordata > Amphibia > Anura > Ranidae > Lithobates > Lithobates pipiens. The sequence goes on along the minus strand of NW_027507785.1, from coordinate 170,970,235 downwards.
TTCCGATAAGCCCCCCGCCCGCAGACCCCGACAACCAACGGCCAGGGTTGTCGGGAAGAGGCCCTTGTCCTCATCAACATGGGGACAAGGTGCTTTGGGGTGGGGGGGCCGCCCGCCCCCCCTCCCCCAAGGCACCCCCCCATGTTGAGGGCACGCGGCCTGGTACGGCTCAGGAGGGGGGGCCGCCCGCTTGTCCCCACCCCCTTTCCTGGCCGGCCGGGTAGTGTGCTCGGATAAGGGTCTGGTGTGGATCTGGGGGGGACCCCCACGCCGTTTGTTCAGCGTAGGGGGTTCCCCTTGGAATCCATACCAGACCTAAGGGACTGGTATGCTCTCGGAGGGGGAACCCACGTCAAATTTTTTTTCAGAAATTTGGCATGGAGTTCCCCCTTCAGAGCTCATTCTCTGATTGGCCACAGCAAAAGTCGCCTGGCCTGGGGAAAGCTTTCTGGCTGTGAAAGCTTTTTTTCCATTCATTCAGCTAAATGCATGAACATTCTCAACAAAGTAGAAACTAGAAAGCCTTTATGCGGTGACTCACCTCCTGCCTCACTGTCTTGCAGCTCCGCTCGGGCTGAGGAACGGAGCTGCCGACGTCACTTCCGGGTTTCGTGAAGCAGCCGAAAGCCGGAAGTGACCTGCCTGTCTAAGATTGACAATGCTCGTCGGCGTTCTGCTGTGCGCTGCAAGGCGGGTTTTTAACCCGCAAATGAAGCGCCATGGATGCAATCTTGTGATTGCATCGACGTGGCGCTTCTCATAGTGCACTGTGACCGGCGCCACAGTACACTATGTTAAATTGTTAAATGACATTTTTTTTTTTAAATGTCTTAAAGGGCCCGTTTTTTTTTTGTTTTTTTTTAACTTTTTTTTTTTTTTTTTACTTTATTTCTTTTTTACACCTAGGGGGAGGGGGGCGGCGCCCGGGCGCCCCCTATGGGCGGGCCGCCACTGGTGGTGCTGGCCCCCCCAGGCAGCCCACATCTGCCAGCCCTCAAAATCCACTCGCAAAGTGTGAGCAGGCGAGTGTAATTTTTGAGGGCTGCTCTGTGGGCATTTTCTTCTTTCATTCCTTATAAAACAATTAAAATCCATACACACTCGATTTAAAATCGTGCCACTAAACTTGGATACTATATCTGCTAAGGATTTATTTGGTATGCTGAAAGTTTTTGACTCCAGGTCACATCTTGGTTCCCATTCTACTCTATGGGCATTCCTTTCCATCATTTATCTGTCATTCCATAGAAAACAGCTGTAATCCCAAATAATCTCAACCTTACAAACTGCTACTCTACTTGAGGAACAGCTGTGGGAAAGGTGAAAATGCTATGTCTCTCAGATTTGCCTGCAAATGAGATTATATTTTACTTCCCATTATATTCTATGGGCATTCCACTCTGTCAAATGTCTTGTCATTCCATATAAAACAATAATAATCTCGTTTAATGTCAAATTTGGACATCACTGCTGAACATAGAGAGTATGTCTGCTAAAGATTGATCTGATATGACCAATGGTTCTGACTCCAGGTCACACCCTGCTTCCCATTATATTCTATGGGCATTCCACTCTGTCATATGTTTGTCATTCCATAGAAACCAATAATAATCCCACTTAATGTGAATTTTGGACATCACCACTGGACATAGAGAGTATGTCTGCTAAAGAATGATCTGATATGACCAATGGTGTTGTCTCCAGGTCACATCTTGCTTCCCATTATACTCTATGGGCATTCCACTCTGTCATATGTATGTCATTCCATAGAAAATAATAATAATCCAACTTAATGTGAATTTTGGACATCACCACTGGACATAGAGAGTATGTCTGCTAAAGATTGATCTGATATGACCAATGGTTTTGACTCCAGGTCACATCTTGCTTCCCATTATACTCTATGGGCATTCCTTTCTATTATTTATCTGTCATTCCATAGAAACCAATAATAATCCCACTTAATGTGAATTTTGGACAACACCACTGGACATAGAGAGTATGTCTGCTAAAGAATGATCTGATATGACCAATTGTTTTGACTCCAGGTCACATCTTGCTTCCCATTATACTCTATGGGCATTCCTTTCTATTATTTATCTGTCATTCCATAGAAAACAGCTGTAATCTGAAATAATCTCAACCTTACAATCTGCTACTCTACTTGAGGAACAGCTGCGGTAAAGGATAAATTGCTATGTCACTCAGATTTGCCTGAAAATGAGTTTAGATTTTATTTCCCATTATACTCTATGGGCATTCCACTCTGTCATATGTCTTGTCATTCCATATAAAACAATAATAATACTGTTTAATTTGAAATTTGGACATCACTGCTGAACATAGAGAGTATGTCTGCTAAAGATTGATCTGATATGACCAATGGTTCTGACTCCAGGTCACATCTTGCTTCCCATTATTCTCTATGGGCATTCCACTCTGTCATATGTATGTCATTCCATAGAAACCAATAATAATCCCACTTAATCTGAATTTTGGGCATCACCACTGGACATAGAGGGTATGTCTGCTAAAGATTGATCTGATATGAGCAATGGTTTTTGACTCCAGGACACATCTTGCTTCCCATTATACTCTATGGGCATTCCACTCTGTCATATGTATGTCATTCCATAGAAACCAATAATAATCCCACTTAATGTGAATTTTGGGCATCACCACTGGACATAGAGAATATGTCTGCTAAAGATTGATCTGATGGGACCAATCGTTTTGACTCCAGGACACATCTTGCTTCCCATTATACTCTATGGGCATTCCTTTCTATTATTTATCTGTCATTCCATAGAAACCAATAATAATCCCACTTAATGTGAATTTTGGACATCACCACTGGACATAGAGGGTATGTCTGCTAAAAATTGATGTGATATGACCAATGGTTTTGACTCCAGGTCACACCTTGCTTCCCATTATACTCTATGGGAATTCCACTCTGTCATATGTATGTCATTCCATAGAAACCAATAATAATCCCACTTAATGTGAATTTTGGACATCACCACTGGACATAGAGGGTATGTCTGCTAAAAATGTATGTGATATGACCAATGGTTTTGACTCCAGGTCACATCTTGCTCCCCATGATACTCTATGGGCATTTCTTTTCATTATTTATCTGTCATTCTATAGAAAAAAATAATAATCCCACTTAATGTCTAATTTGGACATCACTTACAAACATAGAGAGTATGTCTGCTAAAGATTGATCTGATATGACCAATGGTTCTGACTTCAGGACACATCTTGCTTCCCATTATACTCTATGGGCATTCCACTCTGTCATATGTATGTCATTCCATAGAAACCAATAATAATCCCACTTAATCTGAATTTTGGGCATCACCACTGGACATAGAGAGTATGTCTGCTAAAGACTAATCTGATATGACCAATGGTTTTGACTCCAGGTCACATCTTGCTCCCCATGATACTGTATGGGCATTCCTTTTTATTATTTATCTGTCATTCCATAGAAAACAATAATAATCCTAATTAATGTCTAATTTGGACATCACTAACAAACATATAGAATATGTCTGCTAAAGATTGATGTGATATGACCAATGGTTCTGACTCCAGGTCACACCTTGCTTCCCATTATACTCTATGGGCATTCCATTCTGTCATATGTATGTCATTCCATAGAAACCAATAATAATCCCACTTAATCTGAATTTTGGGCATCACAACTGGACATAGAGAGTATGTCTGCTAAAGAATGATCCGATATGACCAATGGTTCTGACTCCAGGTCACATCTTGCTCCCCATTATACTATATGGGCATTCCACTCTGTCATATGTTTGTCATTCCATAGAAAACAGCTGTAATCCCAAATAATCTCAACCTTACAATCTGCTACTTTACTTGAGGAACAGCTGTGGCAAAGGATAAATTGCTATGTCACTCAGATTTGCCTGCAAATGAGTTTAGATTTTATTTCCCATTATACTCTATGGGCATTCCACTCTGTCATATGTGTTGTCATTCCATATAAAACAAAAATAATCCCGTTTAATTTCAAATTTGGACATCACTGCTGCAAATAGAGAGTATGTCTGCTAAAGATTGATCTGATATGACCAATGGTTCTGACTCCAGGTCACATCTTGCTCCCCATTATACTCTATGGGCATTCCATTCTGTCATATGTTTGTAATTCAATATAAAACAGCCGTAATCCTAAATAATCCCAATCTTACAATCTTCTACTCTACTTGAGGAACAGCTGTGGTAAAGGATAAATTGCTATGTCACTCAGATTTGCTTGCAAATGAGTTTATATTTTACTTCCCATTATACTCTATGGGCATTCCACTCTGTCATTTACCTTTGTTATGCCATAAAAAACAACATTAATCCCATCTAATCTAATATTAAACATGGCCACTGATATTTAAAAGTAGGTCTTTTAAAAAAACAAAACATTTATATGTCAAAAGAGTCTGTCACAAACTGAATTTTTTTTTCCATTAGTTTCTATGGGCATTCCACTTTGTTCCATTATTCTCTATGGGCATTCCATCTCCCTGTTAAAGTCTATGGGCATTCCATTCTGTCATTCCTTTTAGTATGTCCCCATTAAGAGGGTAAAACCTTTCGGAGCTCAATTGGATACTGAAATCCCCCGATTGTTTTTTTTTCAACTGTGCAACCACAGCACAAGTTATAGCAGACAGCTGAACACTGCAATAATGGGACTCTGCTGGGGTGACCTGCTAAATCCGTGTACAGCACCAGGACGACTGCTGGTCTTCACAGGCTTTATGAGGAAGATCAATGGACAGAACTCCCCCATAGTACGGTACGATATCTGAGGGCAGCTTGCTTGGAACCTCCGTGAGCTCTGCCAGAACAATTCACGCGCGCTCCTCCTCCTCTTGACTCTCCCTCATACGTCACATGCTGCGCAAAGGACCAGGCGGGGCCGCTCTGTGTTCCCGCCATCGGACTTCGGAGCTCGTTTCTCTCTGTACAGCGAGCGGACGCAATACAACAGGACTTCTCTATGCTGAGGTGACAGGAACAGATACAGCGCGCTGACTGTTGGAATTTGGCGCCATTCATTTATACAGAGACTGGACGGAGCGTAGTGCGCGGCTCACCTCACCATGTCACAGACAGAAGGTGTGGAGGAGATGAGGAGCTGGAGCCAGGAGACCTGCCGGAGAGAGTTGCACACAGCTCTCCCCAAACTTCGTATATCCTGATGTGTATGGCGTGCACAGCGCTTTCTTTACACGTGGCTTGTTTTCTTATGTAGAAGAAGCCTATGTGTCCTCTGGGAATGAAAGGGAAATGTGGGCAGTGTGTAAACAGCAGATGAGGGGCCCATTCACACTATGTGTTGGGCAGGGTGGCCCATGGCATAGATGAGACATCAGTGTCCATGTGTTCAGGTCACATGGCTGTGCTGAGAAAAGTTGGACAAGCTGCATTTTTGCACATCTTGTTGCAAATCACCTCACTGTATCGATGAAGCGCCAGTTTGTGATGTTTCTATAAAGTTACAAAAGAGTACTGCTTGAAGTGTTGTAACCGGTGCATGCGCAGTTTACCTCAGACCCCTTTCACACTTGTACGACTTGGGACTGCAAAGTCGCATGACAAGTCGTACCCCATGACTTCCAATGCGTGCCAATCATATCTGTGCGTCTTCAAGTCGCAGTGACTTCAAAGTAGTCCCTGCTCTACTTTGATGCAACTTGAGGTCCATAGACTTCAAGATTACACAGGCATTGCTTCAAGTCGTAAAGTGTGAAAGCAGCCTCATGGCACACCCTAGTGAATGCGTTAAAAAAAAAAAAAAAAAAAGCATCTGTTGGTGTGCACTTACTCTGACGCTTCTCTGGTTCTTGGGATGTTAAAGCTCAACTCTGGGGAAAAATGATCCCTTGCAGTGGGGCTGTTCCTGCAATGTAAAAGTTAAAATGGTAGTAAACTGCAGCTGATTTTAAAAAAAATACAAAAAACCTGCAAGACAATGGCATAATGTGCTGGTATGCATTATATACTAGCACATTAAGAAACGCTTACCTTAGACCAAAGCACTGCAGCGGTCTGCCGACAGGGCTTCCACCCCCCCCCCCCCCAAAAAAAAAATCTGTTTTCTGGATTTGCACGCTCTGTGATTTGATGTCACTCCTGCACATGTGAGCAGGAGCCTTGGCATGGGTATACCACCCCTTCAGAACGCATGATTCAGTGATGTCACCAGCTGCATGCAGTGTGAATATTTAGAAGATATTCACTGTACCTACAGGTAAGCTTTATTATAGGCTTACCTGTAGGTAAAAGTTAAAAGGGGGGAAAAAAAACCTTCCACTTGAATTGCTCATTTAGTCTAGGGGAGAGGAGAAACGCTTTTACTTACCCGATCCTCCGCTCTCTCAGTAGATGGCGCTCCAACACTCTGGTGGTTTACTATCCCTTGGTAGGAATATGGACCCTGCTTTGGCCTTGATAATGTCAGGAGTCTAGAGTGTGGGGGAGAAGAGGCTGCAGAAAGGATCAGGTAATTAAGAGCGTGGGAGAGAAGTGGCAACAGGGACCAGTCTAGCTGCAGAGAGGATCAGGTAATTCTTTTTTCATTTCCCCTAGACCAGGGATATGCAATTAGCGGACCTCCAGCCGTTGCAAAACTACAGGTCCCATCATGCCTCTGCCTCTGGGTGTCATGCTTTTGGCTGTCAGTCTTACTATGCCTCATGGGACTTGTAGTTCTGCAACAGCTGGAGGTACGCTCATTGCATATCATTGCCCTAGACTAAAACAAGCAATTAACCCTTGCAATGCACTGCAAAGGATTTTTTTTTTTTTTTTGTTGCCCAGAGTTGGACTTTACATCTTTATCTTCAAGAGCTCTGTGTTGCTGATGACACTCCTGGATGTGTCAGATGGTGTGTCCCAGCTATGCATAAACATCCCTTCTGCTGGGCAATATGTTACTGCAGGAAAAACTAGTGGTCTGGCAGAAAGCAGCACAGTGACCAGTGGAGAAAACCCTTTCTTGCACATCTGGGAGTGTCAGTCGCAGTGCTGTTATCTCTTTAATGCTGACCTTCACCCTCTTTCTAGTTTTACAAAATATTGAACCCTCCCCCTCTTTTCACACAATTCGAGACATTTTTATTTCTCTTTATTTTTTTTTAACCAGTTGCCGACCAGCCGCTGTTATACGATGGCAGGTTGGCTCCCCTGTGCAAATTGGCGTAGCTGTATGGCGGGTGCTTTAAGGGGGGTATAGGGGGTGCGCCCCCGCCGGTGACGTAGGAACTGGTGCACGTGCCCGGCTGCTGCAATGTCCACTGGGCACCCGTGATTGCTCCTGAGGGTGACAGAACGGAGGTCCGTCAGTGTAACAGACAGATCTCTGTTCTGTCAGGGGGGAGAAGACAGATCTGCTGTTCATACTGTTTATGAACAGCGATTGGTCTCCTCTGCCAGGCAGTCCTATCCCCCACAGTGAGAAATACTCCCTAGGATACACATTTAACCCTTTGTTTGTCCCCTAGTGTTAACCCCTTCCCTGCCAATGACCTTTATACAGTAATCAGTGGCTATTTTTAGCTCTGATCGCTGTATAAATGTCAATGGTCTCAAAAAAGTGTCCGATCTGTCCCAGTCACAGTCCTTCTAAAAATCGCAGATCGCTACCACTGCTTGGAAAAAATAAATAAATAATAATAATGGCATCAATCTATTCCCTGTTTTGTAGACGCTATAACTTTTGCGTAAACCAATTAATATTCCCTTATTGCATTTATTTTTTATTTTTATAAAAACATGTAAAAGAAATTATATTGGCCTAAACTGATGAAGAAACTTTTTTTTTTTTTAAGTTAGGATATTTATTATAGCAGAAAGTAAAAAATACTTATTTTTTATTTTTTATTATTGCTCTTTTATTTGTTTTATAGCGCAAAAAATAAAAACTGCACAGGTGATCTAATACCACCAAAAGAAAGCCAGTGCCTCCATTTTCTCACCTAGGCAAGAACGCTGTTGCTAAGATGCCCACAGCTTCCTAGGATACCCATGTCATGAATCCCAGGAGGACAGTGTAGAACAGATGCACAAGATGTGTCATCAGGGGGCCAGGTGCAAGAACCTGGAAGAGACAGCCAGCCCCATGATGATGTACAAGAAGATGGCAGCAAAAGAGAACGCTAGACCATCTGAGCTTGTAAATATGTTTATACAGCATAGAAAGAAGAGGAGGTTTACTTTCTTTCTGGGGGTTGGTGAAGTTCCTCTTTACCCCTTGTCCACCGAAGTACGTTTATCGATGTAGCATGATGGCAATAAAGTAAAAAAAAAAAATGTTTTAAATGAATAAAAAAGTAAAAAAATTAAAATAAAGTACCTCCTGTTGCCTTGCGTACACATCCAAATGTGCATGTAGGGTGTGAAACATTGATTGCATCACACATGTGATGTATTGGTGCAATGTCTGAGTAAAGCTGGCCATACACCTATAGATTATCTGCAGATTTTCTATGGTTAGATGGAAAAAATGGGAGATTAATCCATCCACATAGTTTAGCGAACATGGAGAAATCTGTTGCACTTTTTCCATCTAACCATAGAAAATCTGCAGATAATCTATAGGTGTATGGCCAGCTTTAGAGTGATAATTCTAGAGCCGTATTAATTCATGGTTAACTTTAACCTAATAACCCAATAGGGGTTTTAAAGTATAGCCTATAGACATTTTTGTGTACCACAGTTTTTTTGCCACTTCAAGGCCATGCATAATTTCAACCACTTCACCTCCCAAACTTGTACAAACCAGAACAAATTTTACATTTCTGTTATGGACCTGTTTATTTGGCAGTGATTTTTGACATTTCTTAACGTGGAACTTCACCTAAAAGGGGAAGTTTGGCTTTTCCGCTTCCCTTCCCACTTCTTTTACTTTTGAACACTTAATTTTTTTTTTGGGAGGGGAGCGGGTACCTTATTTTGACAGGTACCCTTTCCTACTTCTGCTCAAATTCTGCTCGAATAAACCAGCCCGGATAAGGACAGCCCTGGGGTCCCTGGACAGGTATGTGTCAACATCTATAGTATTTGTCCAGTGCTGTGAAAAAGTATTTGCCCCCTTCCTGATTTAATATTTTTATGCATATTTGTCACACTTAAATGATTTAGATCATACAACAAATGTTTAAACAAGGATATAATTTATTAGGGGAAGAAAGCTCCCCCCACCTTTCTTTTTATTTTTTTTGCTAAATCATGAATGAACTGTGACTAACCACATGTTTTGGTAAGCGGAGTTAAATTTAATTTGCCAGACCCAGGCCTGATTGAATCAAGAAATCACTTAAATAGAAGCTGAAAAGTGAAGCATGCTCAAAGATCTCAAAAAGCAAAACATTGTGCCGCTATCTAAAGAAATTCAAGAACAGGTGACAAACAAAGTAATTGACATGTATCATTCTGGAAAGGGTTACAAAGCCATTTCCAAATAAAGGTGAGAGCCATTATCTACAAATGGAGAAAACTTGGAACAGTGGTGAACTTTCCCAGGAGTGGCCAGCCTACTAAAATGACTCCAAGAGCACAATGATGACTCATCCAGGAGATCATAAAAAAACCCAGAACAACATCTAAAGAACTGCAGCCCTCGCTTGCCTCAGTTAAGGTTAGTGTTCATGATTTAACAATAAGAGACTGGTCAAAAATGGCATCCATGGGAGAGTTCCAAGGCGAAAGCCACTGCTGACCAAAAATAATACAAAAGCTTGTCTCACACTTTGCCAAAACATCTTGGTTATCCCTAAGACTTTTGGACAAATATTCTGTGGACTGATGAGACAAAAGGTGAAAATATTGGAAGGTGTGTATCCTGTTGCGCCAGCGTAAAACTAACCCAGCATTTCATAAAAAGAACATCATACCAACAGTCAAACAGGGTGTGGCAATGTGATGGTCTGGGGCTGCTTTGCAGCTTCATGACTTGGATGACTTGCCATAATTGATGAAACCATGAACTGTGCCAGTGAATCCTGAAGGAGAATGTCCGGCCACCAGTTTGTGACCTCGAGCTCAAGCGCACTTGGGCAGTACAATGATCTGAAACCCACCAGCAAGTCCAAGTCTGATTGGCTTAAAAACACAAAATTAAGGTTTTTGAGTGGCCTAGTCAAAGTCCGGACTTAAATCCGATTGAGATGCTGTGGCATGACGTTAAACAAGCCATTCATGACTGGAAAATGTGGCTGACTTAAAACAATTCTGGAAAGAAGATTGGGCCAAAATTCCTCCACAGCAATATGATTCATTGCCAGTTATCCCAAACAATTGATTGCAGTTGTTGATGCCAAGGGTAACGCAACCAGTTATTAGGTTTAGGGGCAACTACTTTTACACATATGGCCAGATAACTTTGGACAACTTTTTCCCTTGAATGAAATCCTCATTTTAAAAACTGCATTTTGTATTGACTTTGGTTATCTTTGTGTAATATTGAAAAATTTTGAGAATCATTTGACATGTATCGTTTTGGAAAGGGTTACAAAGCGTGACAAATATGCAAAAAAAAAAAAATCGGAAAGGGGGGAAATTTTTCACAGCACTGTAGCTGCTGACTTTTTTTTTTTTTTTTTTTTTTTTTTTTGGGGGTGGGGGACTGGAGATCCAGTTTAAGACCCCTTTCACGCTGGAGCGTTTTTCAGGTGTTTTAGCGTTAAAAAAAGCTCCTGTAAAGCGCATGAAAGAAGTCTCATCTGCAATCCCAATGTGATAGCCCAAGTGCTTTAAGAGCCCTTTCACAATGTCAGCGCCCGAAAACGCTCGTAAAGCGCCGCTTAAACTAGCAGCGCTTTACCAGCATTTTTTGAGCACTATTGGGGCGCTTTTAACCCCTGCTAGTGGCCAAACAAAGGGTTAAAAGTGCCCACAAAGCGTTGCTGCCAAAAGCGCTTTGCATGCGCTTTTCAGGCGTTTTTTGATTTCAATGGGAAGGGGCGTTTTAGGAGAGGTGTATTCACCGCTCCAAAAGCGCTGCAAAGAAGCTGCTTGCAGGACTTTTTGACACCCTGCCAGTGCAGCGCCTCAGTGTGAAAGCACTCTGGCTTTTACATTGGGATTGCAGTTGCGGCTTCTTTCAGGTGAGGTGCTTTACAGGCACTTTTTTAAAGTTAAAGCACCTGAAAAACGCCCCAGTGTGAAAGGGATCTCAGTGTGAAAGCACTCGGGCTTTTACATTGGGATTGGAGATGGGGCTTCTTTCAAGTGCTTTACGGGTGCTTTTTTAAAGCTAAAGCGCCTGAAAAACACCCCAGTGTGAAAGGGGTCTAACATAGAAAAGTGATACATATCAGGTTTTTTCCTTAAAAAGAATGTGTATTTCATCATATATTTCTGCAGTTCTTAGACAAAGGAACAATTTTTTATTTTATTTTTTATTTTACTCAGTGTTACTGTAAACAAAAGGATCATTTTATTTTATTTGTCCTGTTAAAATGACACTAAGCCCTTTTACACACAGTTGGAGATTCCGACGGAATGTGTCCGGACTGTATTGTCGGATAATCCAACTGTGTGTGGTCTCCATCAGACTGTTTCCGTCGGAATATCCGACAGACCAAGTTTTCCAACTTGTCTATAAAATGCTCAGATCAAATTCCTAGACCAAAGCTATTGGCTACTAGCCTGATCGTAGTCCCGTCGTAACGAACTAACGTCATCACGTTATGTACAATCGGATTTTCCGACAACTTTATCCGACCGTGTGTATGCAACAGTTTCGGACAAAATCCAACGGATTTGGTTGTCAGAATGTCCGACCGTATGTACAAGGACTAAGAGTGTGATTCTGGTACAAACAAAGTATTGCAAAATTTTATTACAAATCCTTTATTTTTTTTTCAATATTGTGCTTTTTTTTTATTGTTTTGTTAAACAACAAACAAAACAATCATACAAGGTTTCAATATTAATGGTTCATACAATAAAAATCTGATTATCTCCTATAGCAAGACTTCAGTTCCCAACTACTCCCATAGAACAATCTCTGACCATTTTTTCTCTAGTAATTCTTCAGGAGGCTCTGACCATTTTCTGAAGAATTTCATATAATAAAAAAATATGTGGGCCTATAGAGACACCACTGGCTGCATTTGAGCCCCCATTTGCCTTAGAGGCAACCACTTGTCTAGGGATATGGAAGAAATGGACACTGTTCAAAACTTACTGCACCTGCGATCTGAAGCGAGTATTAAATTAATGACGCCTGAAACAGTGTGTTTGCCTGCACAGATCTGGTTTCTGTGCATATTTTAACCACCTCAATACTAACTGGACGCTTTCACCCCCCCCCCCCCCCTTCCTGCCCAGCCCAATTTTCACCTTTCTGTGTTGTCGGCAGGGGTGTTGCTTAGGTCTACAAAAGATCTGGGGCTAGAGCCCATAGCAGCGAAGTAAAGAAAGTCATACGCTTGGGCGGGCATACACGTGTGTGTGTGTGTGTGTGTGTGTGTGTGTGTGTGTGTGTGTGTGTGTATTATATATATTTCTCACAAAAGTGAGTACACCCCTCACATTACTGTAAATATTTTATTATATCTTTTTATGTGACAACACTGAAGAAATTACACTTTGCTACAATGTAAAGTAGTGAGTATACAGCTTGTATGGCACTGGTGGATGTTAGAGCCCTTGTGCTCCTCCACCTTCCATTTAAGGATGCCCCACAGAAGCTCAATAGGGTTTAGGTCTGGAGACATGCTTGGTCAGACCATCACCTTTACCCTCGGGTTCCTTACCAAGGCAATGGTTGTCTTGGAGGTGTGTTTGGGGTCGTTCTCATGACTGCTAGCCTTCAAAGGGAGAGGACCATGGTCTGCTTCAGTATGTCACAGTACACGTTGACATTCATGGTTCCCTCAAATTGTGGCTCCACAGTGCCGGCAACACTCATGCAGCCCCAGACCATGACACTCCCACCACAATGCTTGACTGTAGGCAAGACACACTTGTCTTTTGTACTCCTCACGTGGTTGCCGCCACACGCTTGACACTATCTGATACAAATAAGTTTATCTTGGTCTTGGACCACAGGGCATGGTTCCAGTAATCCATGTCCTTAGTCTGCTTGTCGTCTTTCTTGTGCACTATCTTTCTTGTGTCCCTTCTGGGACACCAGCCATTCAGACCTATTTGATGCAGTGTGCAGCGTATGATCTGAGCATTTTCACTTAGGGGTTGTTCACTCTAGTTGCCTGTGTGTGTGTGTGTGTATATATATATATATATATATATATATATATATATATATATATATATATATATATATATATATATATATATATATATATATATATATATATATATATATATATATATATATATATATATATATATATATTTTTTTTTTTTATTATTATAATATACTCTCCACACAATCTCTCAGTTCAGATTTTTAAAGGAGGAGATGGTCAGAGGCTGCGCACATGGTGCAGTAGGACCTGTCTGAAGCTGTGGACATGGTGCAGGAAAGCAATAACAGGAGGTAGTCAGAGGCTGCAGAGGGGTCTTTCCCGGCTGTTATGAGAGCTGCGTGGCACCGCTGAGACCTTAGAGGTGACACTGCTGCTTCACATTTAAAAATGGTGCCGCCCAGCCATTAGGTCACTGCGCGTTGCACCTGCCTGAAAAGGACCAAGCATGTACGGGCTTTCCTTAGCTTCGGTGGCGCATGCGCAGTTGACGTTTTAGCCCGGGCCTGCACCAATATCTTTTAGGAGCGCCACTGCTCTCAAAGCAGCCCCAGGGCAGGCGGCCTTGCTGGCCTACTGGGAAATTTTCCTGTATCCCGGTAGGCCAGTCCAGCCCTGAGTGGACCACTGCACTCAGTAAGAGACTCGGGACTATAGCCCCAGAAGCCACCCCCTCCTAGCGCCACCACTGGCTGACGGTCTTTGCATGTCAATTACTAGGTCATGCAACACTGTACCCAAATGCATTTTTTTTAATGGCAAAGTGAGCTGTGTTCAGTGATTTTTGGAAGTATTCCTGAGTAATGTCCATCACAGAATCAAGTCTGCTTTTAGACACCTTTCACACTGAGCTGCCCCAGGCGTCAGCGGTAAAGTGGCGCTATTTTTAGCATAGTTTTAGTGGCGCTATTTGGCCGCTCGCGAGGTGGTTTTTATCCCCCCCGCTAGCAGCTGAAAAGGGGTTAAATCCACCTGCAAAACACCGCTGCAGTGGTGCTTTGCATGCCGTGTGGCTGCGCTGCCCCATTCTTTTCAATGGGCAAGAGCGGTGTATTCACCGCTCCTACACCGCTTCTAAGAAGCTGCTGGCAGGACCGTTTGTGACGCCCTGCCAGCTGAGGCTTTTTTCAGGTGCTATGCAGGTGATCTTTTTAGCGCTGTAGTGCCTGAAAAGCGCCTCCAGTGTGAAAGGAGTCTTAATGCAGTGCTGTCTGAAGGCCAGAAAATCATGGACATCTAATATTGCACTTTGGTCTTGTCCCTTGCATACAGACTCTCCCAGATTTTCAGAATTTTTCATGATATGTACTGTTGATGATGATACATTTTAATGTCTTTTTAGACCTAGGTTTTTACTGACTAGTGAACCTTTGTCCATCTTTACTTCTGAGACACTTTGAGTAAAAAAGAGAGCATCTCAGAGAGTCAATCATGATACTGACCTATTTACAGTTAACCTCATCAGTTGCAAAATGTTCTTCCAGCTCTTCCTTGTTCCACCTACTTTTTCTACCTTTTTGTTGTCCGGTCCTAACTTTTTTGAGACATGTCACTGCCATCAATTTTTTTCTATTGTGAATAAAATATGGGTTTATGAGATCTGCAAATCATTGCGTTCTGTTTTTATGTAGATTTTACACAGCATCGCATTTTTTGGAATTGGGGTTATGTGTTTAAAACAATGTATAAAACGGACAAAATATACAGTGCGCAGTCTTTCCTTAATTAATCCCACTCCATGTTTCACAGTTCAGATAGCTGGGAGGAGATGATTCGTAAGTTGACTAAAACTACTCGCTACTCTCAAAATCTGTATACTTTCGCTTATATATGTAGACTTCTAAAGTTGTCTTCTGTTCCAGGACTGTTTAAGATTGTTACAGAAGTGCTTCTACCACACATCAGCCTGGAAGAGGTGGAACAAGGTGTATTTTCACAACTGCTGCCAAAGGTATTGTGTCACTTTTTACAAAGTACACCAGTTGGTTTTGGATCGTGTGTGGAATGGTTTGAAACTATTTTTTGTTGTTTCTTTAGACATTGCATAGATTCTACCTCCATTCCTTTTGTGGTCATTAAGTCAGAAGGTGACAAAAAGACAGGCACCGCTGTCTACTGAGCATGCCGCTGCTAACGGCGATGCGCTGTTAGTGGCGGCTCCCGTGACGTCATCGCTGCACCAGTGCTGCGAGTGACCGGAGCAGCGATACCCAGAAGATGGCCGCGCTGTGCTACAGGAGACAGCGGCGACATTGCTGGTTCCTGTATCAGGTAAGTGACACATAATGGGCTACTATGCAATGCATAGTAGCCCATTATGCTTTACCTTTGCAGGGAGACAAATAGGAAGTAAACCAATCAGGGTTTACTTCCTCTTTAAGCATAAAGTAATGTGAAATGACTTCATAACACTTTTCTGTTTGGCAACTAGGGCAGAGCTGATCCAACCAGCAATAGGTCACTATTAGAACTGATCTATTGCTGCATAGCTGTATAAGAGGGGGAGGCTTGATCAGGTCACCACTGACTTAATCTACATTCTCCTTCACCCATGAAAAAAATGTGTTCTATAAAGGAAAATTAATCAAATTTGTAATTTAATCAAAAAAGATTCCCTCTCAATTAAAGCCCAGGTCACAAAAAATACATTGCATGTTCTGGATGACATTGACATTCATTATCTAAGCATCAAATACAGTATCTCACAAAAGTAAATACACCCTTCATATTTTTGTAAATATTTTATTATATCTTTTCATTTGACAACACTGAAGAAATGACACTTTGCTATAATTTAAAGTAGTGAGTGTACCGCTTGTATAACAGTGTAAATTTGCTGTCCACTCAAAATAACTCAACACACAGCCATTAATGTGTAAACCGCTGGCAACAAAAATGAGTACATCCCTAAGGGAAAACGTCCAGATTGGGCCCAATTAGCCATTTCCCCCCTCTGCTCATTAGTGTTACAAGATCTCGGGTGTGAATGGGGAGCAGGTTTGTTAAATTTTAAATTTGTTATCGCTCTCACTCGCTCATACTGGTCACTGGTAGTTCAACATGGCACCTAATGGCAAAGAACTCTCTGAGGATTTGAAAAAAATAATTCTTGCTCTACATAAAGATAGCCTAGACTATAAGAAGATTGACAAAACCCTGAAACTGAGCTGCAGCACAGTGACCATATAATGGTTTAACAGGACAAGTTCCACTCAGAACAGACCTCGCCATGGTCGACCAAAGAAGTTGAGTGCACATGCTCAGCGTCATATCCAGTAGTTGTCTTTTGGAAATAGACATATGATTGCTGCAGAGGTTGAAGGGATGGGGGGGGGGGGGCAGCCTGTCAGTGCTCAGACCATACACTGCATCAAACTGGACTGCATGGCTGTCGTCCCAGAAGGAAGCCTCTTCTAAAAAATGCACAAGAAAGCCCCGCAAACAGTTTGCTGAAGACAAGCAGACTAAGGATATGGATTACTGGAACCATGTCCTATGGTCTAATGAGACCAAGATAAACTTATTTGGTTTAGATGGTGTCAAGCGTGTGTGGTGGCAACCAGGTGAGGAGTACAAAGACTTACCTACAGTCAAGCGTGGTGGTGGGAGTGTCATGGTCTGGGGCAACATGAGTGCTGCCAGCACTGGGGAGCTACAGTTCATTGAGGGAACCATGAATGCCAACATGTACTGTGACATACTGAAGCAGAGCATGGTCCCCTCCCTTTGGAGACTGGGCTGCTTGGCAGTATTCCAACATAATGACCCCAAACACACCTCCAAGACGACCACTGCCTTGGTAAAGAAGCTGAGGGTAAAGGTGATGGACTGACCAAGCATGTCTTCAGACTTAAACCCTATTGAGCCTATGTGGGGCATCCTCAAATGGAAGGTGGAGGTGCGCAAGGTCTCTAACATCCACCAGCCGTGATCTCATGGAGGAGTGGAAGATTACTCCCAGTAGCAACCTGTGAAGCTCTGGTGAACTTCATGCCCAAGGGGGTTAAGGCAATGCTGGAAAATAATGGTGTACTCCCTTTGGTTGCCAGCAGTTTAGACATTAATGGCTGTGTAAGTTAGTTTTAGGGAACAGCAAATTTACACTATTATACAAGCTGTACACTCACTACTTTATACTGTAGCAAAGTGTAATTTCTTCAGTGTTGTCACTTGAAAAGATATAATAACCCCTTGCCGCCGAGCGTACGCAGATGTGCGTACTTGGCTTTTGGGGGTTATACCGGTATGATGCCCGCACCTGCAGGCATCATCCCAGTACTGTTTTTTTTTTTTTTTTTTTTTTATAGAGCTGGCAATCGGCTTTCCAGTGTTAACCGATTGGGCTAAAAGCCACCCCTCCCACCGCTCTTGCCAGGGCTCCCGCTCCATCAGGAGCACCGATCAACAAACCGCCGCTTCTGACGGCCAGGGACAAATGTGAACACGGAAGCGACGTCTTGACGTCACTTCCCGTTTACTCGGCTGCCAATAGAGTCGGTTTAAAAAAAAAAAAAAAAAATATGGTATTTAGAATTGCCGAAATGGGCGCTCTGAATACTTTGAAGTGCAAAGGAGGGATTGGAGGTCTTTTAGACCCCTGATCCCTCCATAAAGACTACCTGTCACAAAGGATGTCTACATTCCTTGTGACAGCAATAAAAGTGATCACATTTTTTTTTTAAAACAATTTATTAATTTTAAAATAAGAAAAAAACATTTTTTTAAAGTGTTGCCGCGAACTTGCGCAGCAAAGAAAACGCATATGGAAGTCGCGCCCGCATATGTAAACGGTGTTCAAATCACACATGTGAGGTATCGCCGCGATCATCAGAGCGAGGGCAATAATTCTAGCACTAGACCACCTCTAACTTTAACCTGGTAACCGTAAAAAAAATTTTTTAAAGCGTTGCCTATGGAGATTTTTAGGCACCGTAGTTTGTCGTCATTCCATGAGTGCGTGCAATTATAAAGCGTGACATGTTTGGTATCTATTTACTCGGCGTAACTAATTTTTCAAATTATTCAAAAAAATGGGCTAACTTTACTGTTTCTTTTTTTTTTTTATTCATGAAAGTGTCCCAAAAAGTTGCTTTTAAAACACTGCTGCACAAAGACCGTATGAAATAAAATATTGCAACAATCGGCATTTTATTTTCTAGATTCTCTGCTAAAAAAAATATATATAATGTTTGGGGGTTCTAAGTAATTTTCAAGCAAAAAAAACAGATTTTAACATGTAAACACCAGTTGTCAAAAATAGGCTTGGTCATGCTTTCCCCTCTCTCTCACTCTCTTGCTACACTGGCTCCCACATGGAGCCCTCCTGACTCCTGGTACTCAGAGACTTCCTATCTGCTGGGATGAAGCGCAGAACCATGGTCAGG
Organism: Lithobates pipiens; assembly: GCF_037356315.1. Classification (NCBI taxonomy): domain Eukaryota; kingdom Metazoa; phylum Chordata; class Amphibia; order Anura; family Ranidae; genus Lithobates; species Lithobates pipiens. Next base: position 170,951,601 of record NW_027507785.1, on the reverse strand, counting down.
TCACTGCTAAAAGCCCAGCATACACCTGACCAATCAGTATGCTGACTGTTCTCAAAATCAGGACCAGGACTAGGGATTTCATCCCATCCGGATCTCTCAGAAATCCCTGAACTTCAGGTCCCAAAGTGGACTTTGCAGAACACTGAGGAAACTGAAAGGTCTGTTTCCTCTTCATGTTACAAGGTCCCTGGAGCCCCCTCAACCCATCCGGTTGAGAATTGTGGGTCACAACCTCCTTCTAGACCCTGGCAGGGCAACACTCTGCCACACTAATATATATATATATATATATATATATATATATATATATATTATAATATTTTTATTACCTCGGCTTGCGGTTAATGAGCGTTTTGCAATACGAACCATGATTTATAACCGGTGACACTCAGAAATACGAATATTTGTGAGTGGTTTCCGAGTGTCTCCGCCGCCTTCCCACCTCTGGCCACATGCGATACTGCATACAATACAAGTCACCGTGGAACAAATATGAGTTTCCTTTGACTTCTATGGGGAAACACGCTTTGCTATACGAGTGCTTTGGAACAAATTATGCTTGTAATCCAAGGTACCAGTGTGTGTTTGTGTGTGCATACATGCATACACTCTGTTATACAAGCTGTACACTCACTACTTTGTAGCAAAGTGTAATTTCTTCAGTGTTGTCACTAGGATTTGACCAATATAGTTTTTTTCGGAGCCGATACGATATCGATATTTTGGCCACCTCCTCAGGCCGATGGCCGATATTCTGTACATTAAAAAAAAAAAAGTACATATATATATATATTTTCCCCAATCGTCTTTCAGGACAGCCACCTTTGAGAGACACTGGCTCCTCCCCTCTTAGGAAACACCGCCTTCATTTTCATGATTTAAGCCTCCTCCTCCCTTCGTTCCTCAGTTATGGTGTTTCCTCCGGTGGGGAGACATCGCTAAGGAACCTTAGCTGAATTCGGTTGGTGAGACTGAAGCTATCCGAGCGGAGCCCCGGCCCCACTCGGTTACCCGACCGTCTATCGGTCGGCCCTTGACAGTCGGATCAGCGGGGAGCTGAAGCGTTCGTACTGTCTATACACCCTAAACTTCGCTTGGGGAAAGCAGGAAGTTTTACAGGGTCGTCCGTCCGTTCACCCGCGGGTGTTTTAACGGAACAGGCAGTCCGGTCGGCTGGGGAAGCTGAACTTTTGACTGACCTTTTTCTATATACGCACTCCAATCTTCGCTTGGGGAAAGCAGGAAGTTTTTGGGGAGGTTCATCCCTGCGTTTCGCCCAGTGGGGCGCTGCAACGAGGACGTCCAAGGCCCCCCGGTGTATCCAGTCGGCTGGGAGCCAGAGGCCGGACCGGTTGGCGGGCGACGTCAATTCCGGTGGGGGCGGACCTCTTCGTTGGATCCGCGTCTTCCGGTTCCGGACGCGGCACGTGGAGGGGAACCTAGCGTTCGGCTGGTGCAGCCTCTCTTTCTACAGTTGCACAGGTAGCTGTTGGAGGCACGTTCGTACCACTCTTCCTCAACAGGAGAATGTCCAAAGCAGTGGCTTCGGGAGCTCCAGGAGTAACGGCACCAGCCACTCAAAGGTAAAAGCCCTGGCGAGGGGTTCCCTTACCTTACAACCAGTAGCTCCACTGGTGTTTTTTCCCCCTAGGTGGTCGGGGGGAAGGGCAGTGCGTCTGGGATCCAGATGGAGATTGATCCTAGGGGAGGGCACTCCCGGTGGTCCTCTTAAGTAGTGCTGGTGTTTCTTTTTTTTTAGGATTTATGCTGCTCTTTTATCTCTAGGTCTCTGAAGGACATGAGCAAGTCTCCCCTTGGTTCTAGGAGGGAGCGTCCTTCATATAGAGCCTCTTTGGGGAATCCCTGGTTCAAAGGCACTTGGTAAAGAGTGTATTGAAGCACCGGATAGCTCAGTCAGACCTTTAACCTAAGGTTCCAGTGGCCTCAGAGGGTTCAGGTCCCTGTTTGAGCGCCATCAGGAAACAGGCAGCAGAACACGGTGCATATCTGGCGGCTTCTGGGAAGGTTCCAGTGGCCTCAGCTCCAGAGCACTCTTTCACCAGCACAGCAGAGTGTTCCACCTAACCCGATGGATGTTCCTCCTGCAGGTTAAGGGAGAGTCTAGAGGGTTCCAGAGAGGAAGTTGAGGAAGAAGTTGACAGTGCCGTCTCAGACTCCCAAGGGAATCTGATAAAGGTGAGGGCTTGGGTGGGGAACCCAAAAGAACCCCTCGATATAAACTTCCCCCTGGATGAAGTGGATAAGCTCTTGAGAGCTATTCATACCACTTTAGGAAGAAGGCATTGTCACCCCACGATCAGATGTACTAGGACCTGGGGGAAGCGGGTGTTCTCGGTTCATGATGTCTTGATCGATGCCATCAGGAATGGCGGGGTCCCGAAGGAAAACCTTTCTTTTCTGGTGCATTAAAGCAAAGGTTTTTTCTTGGGCGGAAGAGGAAGCTCTTGTCTGGAATAGAATCTCCCAGGTTAGAGACTACCTTTCTTCAGACGTCCAGGCATACTGACCTGTCCTCAGGGACATGGGAATGCTTTCAGACCCTATGTTTGAAATGATGGACTCACTTCTGAAGGATGCATGGGCTTTTTCTCTTAAGAAAATATCTAAGCCTGCCATAGCGGCCACAGTGGTGGCTCATAATATGAAGTGTCGGCTTAGCCAGATTAATGCATGAAGCAATGACGGCAGAGGAGACTTTCTATCCTCCTTTCCCATGCTGCTTAAGGTGTTGGCATACGCTGCTTCGATTCAATCCAGGCGAATGTATGCAAGATCTTCGGCTCTGACCAACTCAGCCTGGAGGGCCTCAAGGCTGAAGACATGGCAGGGGGTCAAGGCATGGCAGGGGGACAAGGCGTCCAAAGCAAAGCTCTGGAATCCTTTTTACAGGAGGCTGCTGTTACTGCTACTGTTTACTGCTGTTTGGGCCAGGTCTTGAAGCAGGGCTAGATCGCACGGCTGATAAGAAAAAGGCCTTTCCCCTTAAGAAGAAATATGGGGAGCAGTAAAAAAGAGGCCTTCCTCCCCCAGTGGGAGATGATCACCTCCAATCAGTTTGTGTTGGGGATCATCGTAAGAGGTTACCGTTTGGAGTTTTCAGAACTCTCCTCTTTTGAGACTCCTTGTCACTGAGCTGCCAAAATGTGCCCTTCTTTCCTCTTCAGGAGTTAGAGGAACAGGAAGTGGTAATACAGGTCCCAGCAGGATATATAGAAAGGGCTCCTATTCTCACATTTTTGTGGTTCACAAGCCTTTGGGAAAAAAGTTCAGGCTCATCCTGAACCTGAAACGTCTGTGTGTCTTAGTCACCTACAGATGGCTTTCGTTGGTTTTGGTCACTGGGTGAGGGCACCTCTTCCACCAAAACTGTTTCAGGGCATGGATAGTATGGATGCATACCTGCATATTCCCATTGCAGAGAACCACCAGCGTTTCCTTAGGCTGGCAGTGATAACTTCTGTAGGGGTGCTACACATTCAGTTCAAAGCACTTCCCTTTTGGGCTATCCCTTTCCTCCTCCTATCTTCACCAAAGTGATGGTAGAAGTTCTGGCATTCCTGCGTCTCAGGGGAGTCTCGGTGATCGTGTGTCCTGAAGATCTTCTCCGGTTTGTACCTTCTCTGACGCAGTCGATTTGGGATCAACAGGTAACAAAAGACCTGTTAGTGAGCCTGGGTTGGCCTCTGAACCTAGAGAAACCCAACTTAAATTCCTTACCAGGGGGTCACCTTCCTGGGGTAGGTGCTGGGCTCAACAGAACAAAAGGTCTTCCCTCCTTGGAGAAGATCCAGAAGATAGACAGAGCACTGTTGTTTCTCCAGGGCAACTGTCAAAAACTCAGTTAGGCAGGTTGAGTTTACTGACAGCCACGCTCCTAGCAGTTCAGTGGACGGGGTCATGTTACCGTCCTCTGTAAACTATTCATCTTGAAGCTTTGGGACTCTTTGGTTCCAACTCAGGTAAAGAGGTCCCTTTGGGAAAGGGAGCACGTTTGTTACAAGACCTAGAATGGAGTTTCCCAGTATCCAGGGTGGTTACAACCGATACGAACGGCTTAGGTTGGGGTACACACCTAGACTCCTGTTTGGTACAGGAAGGAATCTAAGAGATCCTCAAATTGGAGGGAGTTGAGAACAGTAGATCTGGTTCTCAGGACCTCTCAGAGTTCTCTGGAGACTTCATGTAAGAGTCATGGAAACAATCCCTTGGCAGTGGCTTGCGTCGACAGGACGGGGACTCCTGGAGCGGATCCTTATGGGTCCTGGCGAAGGCCATCCTCAGATGGGCCGAATATTAAAATCCTGTCTTTTCAGTGATCTGTCTTGAAGGAGAGCAAATCCTGATATTAGATTTCCTCAGAGCAACCAGGTTCTCAAGCAGGAGGTTCTTCGAATGGATCACCCAGAGTTGGGGGATTCCTTGCATAGACCTCTCTTTTTCTCAAGGGAAAACGCAAAGGAAGCCATCTCCTGTTCCATGAACAGGGGAGATGGGAGGTCGGGAGCAGACACACTAAAGCACAGAGTTAGGGTTTCTCTAAGTGCTATGCTTTCTCCCCTCCCGTTCTGATTCCTGCAGGGTCAGGGAAGTTTTCAGGTGGAGATTACTACCTATTTTCTAATCACACCTCTTGGGCCCAGGAGGCCGTGGTTCTCCATTCTGAAGGGCCTGTCAGTAGAACCCCCCCCCCCCCGGGTTTTCCCGGTCTAGGAGTGTCCCTTCTCCCAGGGTCCAGTCTGCGGTCCCCAGGTGGATTCTTGCAGCTTGGCTACTGAGAAGGAATTGCTGAAGGGCAAAGAGGTCTCAGACTGTTTAATAGCCACTCTTCTGAATTGCAGGTAAATAGAAACTCAGACCATTTTCTTGAAGGTATGGAGACGGTTCAACAGCTGATGCTCAGAGAACTCCTTCAATGTGCACAGCCTTGTAGCCGTTCTAGAGTTCCTGCAGTCAGGGGCAGATAAAGGTTTAGCCCCATAAACATTGAAGAGTCAGGTTTTCGCTTTTAGCGTATTCCTGGAAGGGCATCTAACATCAGAACCTTGGTATAGTAAGGTTCCTAGAGCCTTAAGTAGGCAAAGACCAAGCCTTTGGTCGCCCCCTTCCCAGTCGGGGTCACTCATTAGTTTTACAGGTTCCCACAAAGGAACCTTTTTCAGCAATTGGAATCTGGCTGGTTATGGTTGATCACTCTCAAAACTGTGTTTTTTGTGGCGATCACTGCGGCAAGGAAAGTGAGTAAACTCGAAACCCTTTCTGTTAAGGCACTCCCTTTCCAGACCATTCAGTTTTTAAGATCATTCTGGCCTTTTTACCTAATGGTAGTCTCTAATCCTCAGAGAGTCCGAGAGATTATGCTGCCTATTTTTCGTTCAAAACCAGTGAGCGAACAGGAACACATCTTCTTGGACGTGTCCTTCATTATTTTGGTTACACAAAGCCAGTTCAGGAAGTCTGATTTACCTTTGGTGTTACTTCCAGGGGCTAGGAAGGGTTCCAAAGCCTTTAGACGTACGCTAACCAGATGATTAAGGTCAGCCATTGGGCAGACTTGCGCGGTTGGGGTATTAAAGCCTCCAGTTAGAATTAAAGCACACTCAGCCAGGACAGCGGCAACTCCTCAGACAATGTGGGCTGGTGTGTCTCCTGAACAGATCTGTAGAGCCGCAACGTGGTTCAAGTTTTCTACGTTTGTGAAGCACTATAGATTGGATCTTCTCTCAGCCAAAGACCAAGCCCTTTGGTCACAAGGTGCTGCAAGCAGTAGGTCCCACCCTAAGACAGGGTACTCGCTTATCCTCTCAAAGGTGGCTGTCCTGAAAGACGATTGGGGAAAAATGGAATTACGTACCGGTAATGTCCTTTTCCAGGAGTCTTTCAGGACAGCACCGGTTCCCACCCAAGTTTTTTGCAGATCATCGGGAACTCATTACATGAGGCCGTCAGGTAAGACTTAAAGGTTTGTTTATTTGACGTGTTCTTGTGTCTCCCCAGTTGGCCGGAGGTACTCTGGAAGAACTGAGGAACGAAGGGAGGAGGAGGCTTAAATCATGAAAATGAAGGCGGTGTTTCCTAAGAGGGGAGGAGCCAGTGTCTCTCAAAGGTGGCTGTCCTGAAAGACTCCTGGAAAAGGACATTACCGGTACGTAATTCCATTTTTTTTATTGCTGTCACAAGGAATGTAAACATCCTTGTGACAGTAATAGGCAATGAGAGGTAATCTTTATGGAGGAAACCCCCCCCCCCCCCCCCCCCCCTGGCGTTTTTGAATACTTTCTATTTTTTAAAACTGGCGCCTTTTTAATATGCCAGTAATCCAGGAAGTGATGTCATGACATCGCTTCCGGGATCCTAGACCTGAACGAAGCATCGGTTTTGTTCGGGTCTTCGGCCAGCGGACACATCAGTTGATCGGGCCTCCCGATGGGATGGCAGAGCCCCGGCGAACGGCAGAAGGTGGCTAGGCGGAGACAGGGACGTCCCTCCCACTGCTTGTAACAACAGCCGAGCGGCTGCTGAACTGCAATGAGATTCTAGATGGATCGATGGATCGCATTACTCATACCCCTGGAAACTTCTTATCATAGCGTACACTTCGTGTTGAACAGAGAGGGGGATTTTCTCGTAAAGCCGTTGCCTTCTGTGTTTCAGTAAGTACATCTGGGTAGCGAGATTTGCAAGGCAGGTCGTCAGCTCTTTGCTCCGTGCTGACCCTCAGAATCAAAGGGCGCACGGTTCCCGTGTGGCGTGATCAACATGTTCAAATATATTAGGGGTCCATATAGTGAACTTGGTGTTGAGTTGTTCTCTGTACGGTCAACCCAGAGGACAAGGGGGCACTCTTTACGTCTAGAGGAAAAGAGATTTCATCTTCAAGTACAGAAAGGTTTCTTCACAGTTAGAGCTGTGAAAATGTGGAATAGACTCCCGCCAGAGGTGGTTCTGGCCAGCTCAGTAGATTGCTTTAAGAAAGGCCTGGATACTTTCCTGAATGTACATAATAGAACTGGGTACTAACATAGGTAAAGTTGATCCAGGGAAAATCTGATTGCCTCTTGGGGGATCAGGAAGGAATTTTTTTCCCCCTGCTGTAGCAAATTTGAGCATGCTCTGCTGGGGTTTTTTTTCGCCTTCCTCTGGATCAATTGTGGGCATAATATTGGGTATTTGGATTGTACGATTATTTTTTTATTTTATTTATTTGTTTTTAAGGTTGAACTGGATGGACTTGTGTCTTTTTTCAACTTGACTAACTATGTAACTGTACTGACGCTATTCACCAGCCAATAGACGCTGGTTTCTTCAGAGCAAGGAGGATGTCAGAAAAGACTGCCCTTAAATAAGTCATGAAAGGTGTAATTCCTATTTACCATTTTAGATGTCATTCGAATCACCTCTCGCACACGAACATTCTGCAAAAATACTTAAAGTGCGTTGGCATATTAACGTTATAATGAAAAAAAATGATCAATTATGGCAAAAGTGGAGAGAATGGACCTACTGCTTAGACAATGATAATACAAGCATAATCAAATAACTAAATAGATATCAAACCAGGCTACCATTTCCAAACATCAGAAATGATTGAATAGTTAATTCTAAATGAAGATTTCCGGGGAATTAAGGATAAATAGCATTAGATTAATGGATAATTTTTCTAGGAAAGGCTGTAAACTGCATTCGGTGTTTAACCCCTTAGGGACCATAGAGTCAAAATAGTATGTCCACATCTTTTCCTTCTGGAGGAGTATGGTATCAAAGTCGTCCCTTCTTGGGGGTAGATTAAAAACATACATACCTTTTAACTAACGGACCCTTTGGATTATTATTATGGAAGCTGGCAAAGAGCAAGGGGATCAGACAGTCATCATCTTTCTTCTTTATACTACTGATGTGTTCACCAATCTTAATGCAGAGTAGACGTTTTGTCTTGCCCACATAGATTTTATTGCAAGGACATGTAAGAATGTAAATAACGTGTGGTGGAACAATTACTAAACCTTTTGATTTTATCATTTTTTTTTTTCCTCCGCATGGACTGGTGAATACATCAGTTTGATGTATGTACTTACAGATGCCACAGTGTCCACAAGCATGCATACCCGGGGTAGCCTTGGAAACTAGTAAGCCAGTTTTCATTTTTGGTCCTTGTATATTCAGAATGGACCAAAACATCACCCAGGTTGCGTGCTCTCCTAGCAGTCAGTAATGGTTTTGGACTAACTATATATTAGCAAGTAGTGGGGCAGATCTCAAGATATGCCAGTGTCTATTAAGGCTCTCAGACCTCCATCCACTGTGAGCCAAATTTAGTAATGATCATGAGGGTACTCCTGTTCAGTCTGATGGGATCTTTCTTTTTTTTTTGAGACGTAAAAAGGTCTTTGTTTTTTTTCAATTTAGCTTTGTTTTTAGCTTTTTTTTTAAGAGACTGATAAGAGTAGCCTCTCTGTCTAAAGCGTAGATACATATCACATACTTTTTGATATTGGTTGTCCTCAGAACAATTCCGTCTGATTCTTAGGAATTGTCCTGTAAGTATCCCGTTAATCAGTGGTTTAGGGTAATGACTCTGCTAGGAGGAGGGTATTCGCCGCTGTCTCTTTGCGAAAAGTACTAGTGGCAATCCTATCCAGACCTGCTGATCGAGGAACAAGAGTGTCTCAGCATTGTACGTGTAGGTCAGCCGTATATTCCTTTTGTTAGTATTAAGTTGGGACATAAAGTTCAGCTGACCCCACCCATACCATAAGGACATCATCGATGTACCTCAGCCACAGGCAACAATGGCTGAGGTATATCAAGGATTTGTAAACAATCTCCTCCTCCCATAGTCCCAGATGGAGGCATGCATACAATTCCTAAGAATCAGACGGAATTGTTCTGAGGACAACCAATATCAAAAAGTATGTGATATGTATCTACGCTTTAGACAGAGAGGCTACTCTAATCAGTCTCTTAAAAAAAGCTAAAAATAAAGCTAAATTTAAAAAAAAACTAAGACCTTTTTACTTCTCAAAAAAAAAAAGATCCCAGCAGACTGAACAGGAGTACCCCATGATCATTACTAAATTTGGCTCGCAGTGGATGGAGGTCTGTGAGATCCTTAATGGACACTGGCATATCTTGAGATCTGCCCTACTACTTGCTAATATAGTTTAGTCCAAAACCATTACTGACTGCTAGGAGCTGCTAGCACGCAACCTGGGTGATGTTTTGGTCAATTCTGAATATACAAGGACCAAAAATGAAAACTGGCTTACTAGTTCCAAGGCTACACCGGGTATGCATGCTTGTGGACACTGTGGCATCTGTAAGTACATACATCAAACTGATGTATTCGCCAGTCCATGCGGAGGAAAAAAATTATAAAATCAAACGGTTTATTAATTGTTTCACCACACGTATTATTTACATGCTTACATGCCCTTGCAATAAAATCTATGTGGGCAAGACAAAACATCCACTCCGCATACCACATCAGTAGTATAAAGAAGAAAGATGATGACCGTCCGATCCCCTTGCACTTTGCCAGCTTCCATAATAATGATCCAAAGGGTCTGTTAAGGGTATCTATGTTTTGAATCTACCCCCAAGAAGGGGCGACTTCGATGCCATTCTCCTCCAGAAGGAGAAGATGTGGACATACTATTTGGACTCTATGGTCCCTAAGGGGTTAAACGCCAAATGCAGTTTACAGCCTTTCCTAGAAAAATGATCCATTAATCTAATGCTATTTATCCTTATTTCCCCGGACATCTTCATTGAGAATTAACCATTCAATAATTTCTGATGTTTGGAAACAGTACCCTGGTTTGATATATATTTAGTTATTTGATTATGCTTGTATTATCATTCTCTAAGCAGCAGGTCCATTCTCTCCACTTTTGCCGTAATTGATAAATTTTTTTCATTATATGGCTATTATGCCAATGCACTTTCTTTTAAGTATTTTTGCTGAATATTCAGATGACCTCTAATGATAACAAATAGGAATTAATGGCAACAAACTACCTCAATTCAGAATAGACCTCAGAGGGATAGACCGGAATACCACACACCGAGTCATAGAAGGGCTGACAGAAGTCTGGTAAGAGCACAAAGACAGCCAGAACAATATGCCCATAGGAATTACCATGAGGCTCCATACACACCGCACATACCAAGACATTGCAATAGATATTCCCCGCTGAGTGAACAACAACCCTATACTCCATATAGGGAACAATATCAAGGGAGAAGTAACCAACGTTTTTTTCACAGAGAACAAGGGCACAGGCCCCCTGGTCCGAAACAATGGAACACCCCATACGAACCTCCATATAGAAGGAGACCATTTTGTCATCCAACAAGGAGCCAGTACCATGGACATCCGTGGCAAAACGGGGGCTGGAACCCCAGAAGGACCCAACAGGGAAATATGAGAGGAAACTATGGCGAACGTTTGGACCCGAGATGGGAAGAGAGAAAAGATTATACATAGCGAACCCCGAAAAGGGAACAAAGAAACGAAATAGAGGAAAGAGGGGAGGAAACAGGAAAAAGGGAACAATAGGCCAGGGAATATACAATTTAAGCACGGCCACTTTTGATGACGAAGAATTAAACGTTTTAGATTTAGGCCTCAAATATGCCCCAGATAAACAACTTGATAAGTTTGAGGCCTATATAGATTTACAGAAATTCATAAGAAAGCTGAATATCAAAAACATTTTTGCCAAAAAAGAACAAACAGAGTGAGAGTGGGAACAATGTTTATGTAAATCAGGATCAAAACAGTGTTTATAAACACTCCAATCTTAAAAACAACTCTACCTTTAACCCTAATGTACAACAAAATGATAGTATTACAGTGTTTAAGAAATTGGTTGAAAAGGACCTGAAAGAAATGAAGATCCAGAAATCAAAAGGAAGGGGCCTGTGGAAAACCATTAAACAATTGGAGAAGAAAAAGAATATAGTAATATGTCCGGCGGACAAGGGAGGAGGATTAGTGATACTAAACAAAGAAGACTACAAAAAGTAAATGGAGAAATTATTGGCTGAGAAGGATACATATAAAAAGTTAAAAAATAATCCGAAGAAAGATTATGAAAAGCGACTTAAAAAATTTGTTAAAAAGGGAGAAAATAAGGGAATATTAAACAAAAAGGAAGCCAAATACTTAACTCCGAAGGCCGCAAAAACTCCTGTGATCTATTATGTGCCAAAAGTACATGAAGACTAAAAGAACCCTCCAGGCAGACCCATAATCAGTGGAATTGAGTCTTTATTTTCAAGATTAGGTGAATACATCGATTGGTTTCTTACAACCTCTAGTGTCAGAAGGCAAATCATATTTAAAGGACAGTAAACAGCTACTCACTGAACTAAAAAATACTAACATAACAGAGGAGGATATTCTTGTTACAATCGACGTTAACTTGTTGTATACCAACATAAAACAGGAACACGCATTGAGTAGTACAGAATGGGCGCTACAAACATTGACGGACCTTAAACAAGAACAAATTAGCTTTATAGTGGAAGGATTGGAACTGGCAATGTCACATAACTACTTCTGGTACCAGGGTACATACTACACTCAAACCAAAGGAGTGGCTATGGGAGCAAAGTACGCTCCCAGTGTAGCAAACCTTTTCCTCAATAGATGGGAAGAGGAACAGATCTATAGCGTACCAAGACAACACCTAAAGATGTACCGCAGGTACATAGACGATATTATCATATGGAGAGGTTCAGTTGAAGAATTAAACAACTTTTTTGATGAGATCAGTCAGAATGCATATGGCATTTCCTTTACTGGAAGCTGGAATACTCAAAGTATTGACTATCTGGACTTACAGATATTCAAAGAAAATGGTCAAGTAGGAACAAGGACGTATTTCAAAGCCACTGACCGTAATGGGTATATCCCCACAACCAGCTGTCACCATCCAAAATGGATTAACAACATCCCGAAGGGCCAACTGATGCGGATATATAGGAATTGCAGCAACCAGACTGACTACGAGAAACGGGCTGACCAAATTATTGACAGATTTGTCTCCAAAGGATATAAGAAAAAAGAGTTATGTGACCTTAAAAGAAAAGTACGCCAAATGAAAAGGGATAAGCTAATTGATGATGTACCCAAAAGGAATCAAAGAAGCAACAACAAAAAGATGGATACAGCATTCCTGACGGGATATAATCGACAATATAAAGGGTTAGAAGAGATCTTTAGAAAGCATTGGCCCATTCTACACACAGATGAAACATTAAAAGCCTTATTACCAAAAAAGCCATTGTTTATATATAGAAAAGCCCCTACACTGAGGAATAGACTAGCAAAGAATACCACCGACCCACCAAAAACCATAAAAATCTTTGAAAACTTGAAAGGTTTCTTTAAATGTGGAAGATGTCTCCCGTGTAAAACCAGCTCAAAAACCACTCAGAAGAAAATAATTAAGTTCACGTCCTCTTCAAATGGGAAGGAATATAAAATTAACAAGCTCATTACATGTAGCAGTACCCATGTCACTTGCGTAATTGAATGTCCGTGCCAAAAACAATATGTCGGCAGGACCACACGACAATTGTACGTAAGGATTAGAGAACACATAAAAAATATCAAAGGATACCACAATCATAATGTCTCTAGACATTTTAGGGACTACCACAATCGAGACCCTAATCTTATGACATTTTACGGTATTGATAAAGTAAAGGGACACTGGAGGGGAGAAGACAGAAGAATAAAAATCTCACAAAACGAGACAAAATGGATATTCCTTCTAGACACGCTACAGCCGGCAGGCCTAAACATAGACCTGGATTTAAACTGTTTCTTAACCAACTATTTAGTTTTTTAACACATTCTCCCCTTCCTGTTTTGGCCAAACCTTCCCCAAATCCTCTTTTCCACTAGTTCCACGTTTTTAGTTGACTTTTTTAGTCTAGTTTTTAGTGATCAGTAGGATCAAAGGCAATATATATCCAACTAGGGTGAGTGTAGAATATCACATCATGGGACATATTTATCATATTAACAACAACGACATCGTGACTACATTAGGGTTTCAAATATAATATTCCCATTCCTCTGTTCTATAGTCCAGTTTACATTTTTGGGGCATATTGTGTATATGGAGAGTCTGAACAAATATTAATTAAATTAGAACTACAGATAAGCATAGAGATATATAGGATACATTTATGACCATAAATACTAAGAGTTATAATAACAGGAATCTGCACATCAATAATGATTAGTTACTGATTGGTTTTAAAAATAAAAACTCCCTTTGAGGGTCCCCTCTACACAAAAAAATTAAATATTGTAATAATATAGATTTTGATTAGCGGTATACTTTGTATATCCCTGCCTATATAGCATCTTATATTTGATTTGGGCACAAGCTTTTATCCAGTCATACTAGGGGACACTCCCACCTAGTAAAGAGCATTTTCGTGTATGCATATATTTCCCTATAAGGGTCCATCATTCAATGCAATTTATCTCTGGTTCAATCATTATGCAATTTTGCTTTAATTACCATGCATTTTTGTTGCTTGTTTTTGTAACTTCTATCTATTTCTATTTTTATTTCATTTTTTTTATTTATATTTTTTCTTTTAATTTTCACACCAATTGTCATTCACTTAGAGCAGTGATGGCGAACCTTGGCACCCCAGATGTTTTGGAACTACATTTCCCATGATGCTCAGCTACACTGCAGAGTGCTTGAGCATCATGGGAAATGTAGTTCCAAAACATCTGGGGTGCCAAGGTTCGCCATCACCGACTTAGAGTAATAGGATTCCATTTAAATTTTTAATGCTCAAAACTTTTTTTTTAAATTTTTTAACTGTTCATTGTTTATTTACATTGTAACGTTGACTCCACCACTGCCACATACGTGAAAACATAAAGCCGCTCATTTTAAGAATGACAAACGTTGTTTGTGTCTCTGTCTATTTCTTTTTACTAATAGCAGAGTATGTGGATTTGCGCAAGCTCCACCTGGTCTCTGGTCTTTTTATCACACATAACAGAGTCTGTGGATTTGCGGAAATGCCACATGAACTCTATCCCATAAACAATAGGTGTGTCTATCTAACGCCCTATGCCAGTAAGAAAAATGGCGTGAATGCGCCGTACAAGCAGTACACCCTATATAAAGAGAGTGGAGCACCAAGATGGCCGCTCCAGACGACGTCCAATGACGAAACACGTAGGGCGTGGCCTAAGGTGTACACTCTCTCATTACAACGGCGGTGAATTCAAATGCTGTGACCAGCATATACATTGAGGCACCTTTTTCATCCTTCGGTTTGTGAGTAACCTCTTATGCACTTAATAAAATGATGTTTTAAACTGGATTACACTATGTATGCATCATTCTGTTTTTAATGAGGGAAACTACTGGATGGTAACTGAAGCAGCTCTATATAGCGACACGGGCTCACACTGTGGAGGCGCATTAACCCCTTAAGGGTTAGGGGAGCTGGTGAGTGTGGATTATTGTCTTTATGCATGGGAATCGCACCGGTTGCAATTCAGGAAGCCACCAAGCACTGCAGCACACTGTCACTTTTTGTTCCAGATAGGACTCTCTGACATTAACTTTCTGCTGCTGGACATTTGTATCAATTTGCATCTGTATTTTTTGTATTTTTTATTTAGCGACTTTTACTTAGCGAATTTATTGAATTGAATTGAATTTAGCACTGTATTTATTTATTGTGGCACTTATAGAAGCATGTAACACTTTTTTTCAGCATTTACTGAACCTGTGGCACTTTCATAGGCACTTAGCACTTTGTTCATCATGTGATTTGCAAAAACACACACATGCACTTTTTTCTACAGAAAGTATATTGAATCTTTGCACTAGTATATAGCAATTTAGTGATTTAAATAGCATTTTTGTCATACTTTTAAGCACGATTTATATTGTTATTTGTATATTGCACATAAGGAATTTTTATTTTACATTTTATCATTTATTTTGAATTTTATTTTTCACTTTTTTATATGTTAGTCACTAGTGAATAATTTAATAAGGTACAATCATTAGCAGGTGAGTTTCCTGCAGACACTAAGTAGAAATAATAGCAGGTGAGCGCCATAACTACCCTCTTTTAATATTTGTCTATGGTTTTCAACCTTTTGGGTTGAATATTTAAGGTAGTGGCAGCCCCTCCTTCCAATGTTAATTGTCCTTTCCCTATAAGGTCTCACATTTTGGGTTTTTCGGATCTCGAAAAAATATTTTACGTCCATAGCGCACCTCAACCCCCCTTTTTTAAATGGGGAATTGCACCTTTCATGGCTTATTTGAAGCAGTCTTTTCCGACTCCTCCTTGCTTTGAAGAAACCAGCGTTTGGTTATTGGCTGGTTAAAACGTGTCAGTAGCGTGACGTCAGCACGCCACGCGGGAACCACGCTCTCTTTGATTCTGAGTGTCAGCATGGAGCAAACAGCTGACAGCCTGCCTTGCCTGCCAAAGGCAACGGCTTTATAACAAGGAAATCTCCCTCTGTCTATATGCAGCCAGCGTTCAACATGACGTGTACACTATGATGAGAATCTTCCAGGTGTATGAGTAATGCTACACCTATACGACGACATCGCTGTGTTTGGTGAGAGTATCATTATTTCACCTTACACATGAATATGTATGCATTCTATTCATTTATAGCACTCCCCCTGTTGTAAACGATATGAACACTCACCCAATAATGCCTCTGCATCTCATCTGGAAATTGTGAACCATTCTAAGCCCTTGTACACACGGTTGGAGAATCCGTCGGAATGTGTCCTATCGGACCGTGTTGTCAGATAATCCGACTGTGTGTGGTATGCATCGGACTGTTTCCGTCTGAATATCCGTCAGACCAAATTTTCCAACTTGCTGGAAATATTTTCCGACAAACTGGTCCGATAGGACATACTCCGATCATGTGTAGAGAATTCCGATCGGACAAAGTGCCACGCATGCTCAGATCAAATTCCCACATCAAAGCTATTGGCTACTAGCCTGAACGTAGTCCCATTGTAACGAAATTACGTCATCACGTTCTGAAAGATCGGATTTTTCGACAACTTTGTCCGACCGTGTGTATGCAACAGTTTCGGACGAGATCCGACGGACAAAATCCGACGGATTTGGTTGTCGGAATCTCCGACCGTGTGTACAAGGGCTAACAAGCTGGTCGCTATAATTGCCATAACTTTGCTGGATTTATCTCCATCTAATTATGAGGGTCTATGATGCATATTAATATAACCCTGCTGAAATGATCTATGCTTGATCAACACTCCTAATCATTCATCCATCCACCCAGTATACCACTTATATTGTTCATGACTGATTAACTTGATCCATCTAGAATCTTGTCCATTAGCGTTTATCTTTGATTACTTATCAGCCTCTACCATGTGTGACTGTTGGTGTGTACGTGAGATGCTTAGCCACAGCTCCCTATGTTTTTAACCAGTTTGACAACGTATTTTTTTATCTGTCTGTGTCAGGCACTTACCTGTGCCTTCTTTTCTTATTTAATTTGGTTTTGCTATTTTGTATTAATAAAGCTAGTTTTGTACTCGCTGCATCATAGTGTTATTATTCTGCCCTCTTAAGAGAACTTTATTCTCTTAGCCTATCAGGCCTGCCAGAACTCTCAAGATAATCAAGAGGAGATCACATTTTTATTATGTGGCTTTAACACAAACCCACCTTGACTTATTATACACAGTGATGCCCTCAAGGCCGTTTTTAAGGCAGGGCAAAAGGGGCAGCTGCCCTGAGCCCCATTATTGTAGTGGGGCCCAAAGCAGCTGCCTCATACTTGCCAACTATCCCAGTTTAAATTCCCTTATCCCTTGAAGTTTTAGTCCTGTCCTGTGCTGTGTCCCGATATCTCAGTGTAAGCTGCTGCTGCCCAGCTTTATGTAAATAGTTGTGGACTGCGGCATTGATATGTAAAGGTGGCATTCATATGTATATAATGTCCCCCTGAGGTCACATCCACCATCACTTCTGCTGAATGCTGCCCACTGGGGAGATAAAGGATCATGCTTGAAAGTCATGCCTGCAACTGTGGTCATTAAGCCTAACATCAGCCAAGCAAATTGGAGGTGGAACCCTTCTTCTAAATAACACGGTGCTACAACACCCTGAATTTTGGTGCATGTGAATACGCAGGCAGGCAGTGAGGAAATTATGTGATGTAACCTTTAGCAACCAATCTGTGAGCAGTAATTCTGTGCACTAACCTCTAACAACCAATTAGTGAGTGGTATAGATGTTCAGTAACCTCTAGCAATCAATCAGTGAGCAGTTTTGATGTACAGTAATCTCCAGCAACCAATCAACAAGCAGAAGTCATTTGCTGTAACCTCTAGAAAATAACAGTGAGCCATAATGTGTGCTGTAACCTCTAGCAGCCAGTCAGTGAGCGGTAATGATACATTGTAACCTCTGGCAACCAATCGCAATCGCTGCCTGATCTGCTTCAGTAAACTGATTTTGAGTCTAGCTGCTATTTACTGTATGTCTCAAAACATGTGGAGAGGGAAATTGCGTGGAAGAGGGGGCCCAAGAAAATGTTTGCCCAGGGTCTAATCAATATTAAAGACGGCCCTGGATGCCCTACTGTCTTGAGTTTTCACCTTGAGGGTTTTGGTAATGATGGTGTCCTACACTAATCTCCCTGCATACCAATTGTTTGAGTTGTTTGTATCCTGATCGCATCAACTTAGTTGGATATTTCTGATCCCTTTGTAGATGTGGACACTGGTGTTGTAACTGATTAGTCAAAAAACTTGTATCTGGACTTTAACCACTTAACAACCGGGCCATAGCTGAATGATGATGGGCAGTTGCTTAACTCTGGGAGGGCATACTATGACATCCTCCCAGAATTCCGCTCTCGTGTGCCTCCTTAGGTGTGCACCTGAGAACTTCCGTGACCGCCGGGTCCTCTGGCATCACGGTAAACGGCTGCTGATCGCGGCCGTTTACCATGTGATCACTCCGTCAAATGACAGAGCGATCACATGTAAACAAACCAGTGTGATTTCTGGTTCCTCTCCCCTCTCCATTCAGTGTGAGGGGAGAGATCGGTGGCAGCAGCACTGTGGGCTGCATGTGTAGTGCCCACAACGCTGCTCAGTGACAGATCCATCCATCCATCCATGCTCACCCAACCATACTCTGCATACCCGGCCGTAGCCGGCCATACTCGGCCGTAGCCAGCCATAGCCAGCCTTCCTCAATCATGCTCAGTCATGCCCAGCCATACTTGGCCATGCTCATCCATCCCCATTCATGCTTATCTATGCCACATCCATGCCACTACAGTGCCTCACAAAAGTGTAATAGGTAGTCAAATTAGATTTGAAACTTATGTCCCTAGAACACCTGATGGTGCTCCCTGCATGTTGGGCCTCTGTACGTGGCCACGCTATTTAAAAGGCTCACACGTGGTCTCGCCATACTCAGAAGCAGTAGTAGAATGTGTTTTGGGGTGTAATGTTGTGGTATGAATATGCTGTGTGTGAGAAATAACCTGCTAATATAACTATTTTGTGAAAAGAAGAAAATCTTGATTTTTTTGCAAAGAATTGTGGGGAAAAAATTACAGCGTCAAAAAACGCACCATGCCTCTTACTAAATGCCTTGGAATGTCTAATTTCCAAAAAGGGGTAAATTGGGGGGTATTTATGCTTTCCTGGCTTGTTAGGGTCTCAAGAAATGAGAGAGGCCATCAGTACTTCAGGTGTGATCTATTTTCAGAGATTGACACCATAGCTTGTGGACTCTCTAACTTTCACAAAGACCCAATAATATACATCTATTTGGGTTATTTTTTACCAAAGATATGTAGTGGCATAGATTTTGGCCAAAAAATTACTCATTTGCAAAATTTTATAACGGAAACAAAGAAAAATAATTTTTTTACTGAGTTTTTCGGTCTTTTTTTCTTTTATAGCGCAAAAAAAAGCCCATCAGTGATTAAATACCACCAAAATAAATCTCTATTTGTGTGAAAAAAAGGACAAACATTTCAAATAGGTACAGTGTTGTATGACTTGAGTAATTGTCATTCAAAATGTGAGGGCACCAAAAGCTGAAAATTGGTGTGGTTATTAAGGGGTTTAAGTGCCCAGTGGTCAAGTGGTTAAATCATGGTGTGGCGCACTAACTCTGAATTTATTCATGTTGTAAACAGTGTCAGTCTTTACCTGTATTTATTGAATACTCTATAGGGAGCAGCAGTAGGAATTTATAAAGGGTATTTCACAAATTTATTACTGTGTGAATTTTGCCTAGTTCATTTCTTCTAGAGCCAATTTTTGTGTGAAACGTTTACAAGAGATTTTGGCTTTTCTTATCGTACATCATGGTAGACAGAGCCATAGTAGTTACTATGTGGGTTATAGGCAACCTTCAGGTGATGGACATTGGCACACCCTAAGACAGGAAGTCCACTCCCTATATAACCCCTCCCACTACTGGGAGTACCTTCCGTTTTTTTTGCCAGTGTCTAAGGTGTTGGTCACGTGTAAAGATGTGCTGTGCTGAGCAATCCTTGCTGGGGCCTGCTATGCAGCCGGATCCATTCAAAGTGTCTTTTCAGGCCGAATTGAACCCGGGCCTTGCGGCGGAAGAAACAATGTTTTGCCTGTAATGCTTCTCTTTTTAGAGAGCTGGATCCAGCTTTTTTTTTTTTTTTTCTTCAGCCATAAAAATTTTTCTGGAGGGGTGTTTTACAGGTCCAGGAGGGTGGGTGACCACACACACACACTGATTACATCAGAACGGAGGCCCGCACTCGCATGGGAAAACCCTCTTTTGAAAAGAGAGAGGGGGCCCACGAAGTGATGGAAGGGGTGGGGCTTAACGCGGCGTTGGTGTCCAATGTCCAGCGCAGGTGTATGTTTGAAAGCTCAATTTTTCTGCTGGCTGCAGATGTCTGAGGAACACAATAGCAAAAAAAGGGGCATATAAAGAGGTTGGTGACGCAGGCATTCCCTGACACATTTACTAAAAGAATCAGGCTGAGCGCTAATAGCAGCGGCAGTGGCTGGTCTATTGCTCAAGCAGTGGATGCAATTTCTTCTGATGATACCTCTGCATTTGTTCATCGGGTTAAGGTCAGAAGGGGGGTTTGAATCACCCCCAAAAAGGCCTAAAAGGGTCTCTCTCAAGCTCTGGAAAACCTATTCCTCTCTACAATGGCATCCCCCCCCGTTAGAGGGGATGGCTGGTCAGAGTGAGCATCAGGGCCATGAAATGTTTGCAACTGTTTTCAACACTGCAGCCCCTGTCTATATTACTAAAAAATTGAAAATTTATATCAAATACTTACCGTAATTTTCCTTTCCTGATAGGCTCCATGGCAGCATACGTGTGGGTAGCCCCATCTCCACGATTACCCAATAGGACCCAACTCCCATAAATCTTTGCTCCCGGCTACTATCAGTGTTCCGTAACTAGCCAACTCCAGACATTTGGGAGGGAACTCCTGCTGCCATGGAGCCTATCAGGAAAGGAAAATTACGGTAAGTATTTGATATAAATTTTCCGTTTTCCTGAAAGGCTCCATGGCAGCATACGTGTGGGAAATAACTCGCCAAACACACCCGGGTGGGCAAAATGTCGACCAAAGAACAAAAGTTTATTTAGCATTGTCAACCGACAAAACTTGCAAACCAAAATTAACAGAAGACAGAGCCGCTGGCTCTACACAGTAATGAGAAACAAAGGTATTAATGGAAGACCAAGAGGCTGCTCTGCAAATAACTTCAGGCGCCACATGACGAGAAGCTGCCCACGACATTGAAATACTCCGTGTTGAATGAGCCGTTAATGCCTCAGGAGCCAAGCCCTTTGCTCTGTATGCCCTCTGAATGATCCAGGTAGAGATAGATCTGGCCGAAGCTCGCAATCCTTTATTCTTGCCATGAGGGAGAACAAAAAGAAATTTTGTTTGTCTAAAAGGAGCTGTGACTTCCAAATATTGTTTAAGCGCGTGTCCTACGTCCAGAGGATGAACATCCTGACTCTCTGAGTTTTTGAAAGTGGGAAGCACAATTTCCTGATTCTCATGGAAGACCGAGGTTACTTTGGGATTCGATCCCAACATGGGAATCAATACTGCCCTGTCTGGAAAGAAAGTCAGAAAAGGTTCCTCCGAACCTAGGTTCCTAATCTCAGAAACTCTTTTGGCTGAGGTTATAGCTACCAAGAAGATGGTCTTGAGAGTGAGATCCCTTATGGACAGAGGCTCTGTAGAATCCTTCCCAAGGTTTGAAAGAAAATACAGCACTAAAGAGAGGTCCCATTTAGGAAACCTTGGTTTTCTTTGGGGTCTGAGCCTGATAGCTCCCTTGAAGAATTGTCGTACCAGTGCATGGTTTGCCCAGGAAATACCCGTAAAGGCTGAAATAGCCGACACTTGGACTCTCAATGAACTGATAGCTAAAGGTAAATCAAGGCCTGTTTGGAGAAAGCTTAGTATGTCTTGTACTGTTCGAGAACTGCAAGAATTTTCTCTGGAGGACATAGGGGCTGAAAACTTGGACCATATGCGCTCATATACCTTATTAGTACTCCCGCGTCTGGAATTGAGAAGGGTTGGAATGAATTCTTCCAGACAACCAAGAGCGTCTAGCCTTTCCCTCTCAAAAACCATACCTTGAGGTGCAGACATGATGGGCATGGATGTAACCTTGTGCCTTGAGACAGCAAATCTGGCCTGAGAGGCAGGGGAACTGGCTCTTGATAACTGAGGAGCAGCAGTAGAGGGAACCAAGGTCTGTTGGGCCAGAATGGAATCACTGCGAGAATCTCCACCTTCTCTGTCCTGAGCCTCCGAAGAAACTGCAGGATCACCAGAACTGGAGGGAAGGCATAAGCTGTCTGAAACTTCCAATGTTCTGTGAGGGCATCTATCCCATATGCCTGAGGATCCCTGAACCTTGAGTAATATTTCGGAAGCTTCCGATTGCACGGGGAAGCGAACAAGTCGACTTCCAGGGACAATCCTAAGGTCAGGAGCCAATCGAATACTTCCCCGTGTAGGGACCATTCGTTGTTGTCCAACTCGACACGCGATAGGAAGTCTGCCTGAACATTCTGCACCCCTGGGATGTAGACTGCAGAAAGGCTGGACAAATTCTTCTGAGCCCAATTCATTATCGGCTCCATCTCCTGTAACAGGGACCAGCTGCGAGTCCCCCCTTGCTTCTTTACGTAAGCCACCGCGGTTGTGTTGTCCAACCTTAGCATGACCGAGGCATTCGCTGTTAGATGGTGGAATGACCGAAGCGCCTGGAAGGCCGCTCTTAGCTCCAGAACATTGGAGACGACTCTTTGTGATGGAAATGTCCACCTGCCCTGAGCGACATCCGAAAGGCAGTGAGCACCCCATCCTCGGTTGCTGGTATCTGAAGTTACCGTGACCTATGAGATGGGAATGATCGAATGGTGGTTGCGCAGGTTCTTCCCCTGCAGCCACCAAAGAAGAGACGTCCTCATGGATGGAATGAGGAATATGCGCGGTCTGGCTGGATAAGTCCCACTGTTGTAGAAACCCCTTCTGAAAGGGACGAGTGTGCCACTGGGCCCACTTTACCATGGGAATGGTGGCTGACATTGTGCCAATCACCTTCAGACATTGGAGAGCCGAGAGATGGGATGATGCAAGGGCTGCATGAATCCTGTCTCGTATGACTCCAACCTTCTCTTCTGTAAGGGCGATAGTACCTTCCACTGTGTTGAACTGCGCCCCTAGGAAAACAAGAGACTGAGTTGGATCTAGGTGACTCTTCTCTAAGTTCAGAAGCCACCCGAACTCCTGTAGAGTGGAGATGACTAGGTCTTTGTGCTCCAAGAGCTGATCTCGGTTCTGGGATAGCAGAAGAAGGTCGTCGAGATAGTGGTGGAGACGAACACCTTTGACTCTGAGAAAGGCCACAACTGCCAAAAGAACTTTGGAGAAGACCCGTGGGGACGTTGTTAACCCAAAGGGAAGACATGTAAATTGAAGATGTTGATTGCCTACCGCAAAGCGGAGGTACTGTTGAAACTCCTTTGCCACGGGGACATGGAAGTAAGCGTCCTTCAAGTCGACTGATATCATCCAGTCCCCCAGATACACTGACTGCTGAATGGTAAGCAGAGATTCCATCTTGAACTTCTCTTTGCGAATGAAGGAATTGAGATGGGTCAAATCTATTACCGGCCTCCATGTGCCGTTTTTCTTTTGAACCAGAAACAGGGGAATACATGCCCTCTCAACGTTCCTGTTCTGGAACGGGAACCGCTGCGCCTTGATCCAGTAAAGAGTTCACGTAGGTCAATAGGACTCGTTTCTTCTCTTTTAATTCTGGAAGATTTGTGGGAATAAATCTTAGCCTTGGGGTGCTGATAAAACCCCACTTGTGACCTGAGGAAACTGTTTTTACTGTCCAAAAATCCCGAATTGAGGCCGCCCAAACATGCCTGAAGTGGAGAAGACGAGCCCCCACCTGACAAGTTTGAGCGGGCCCAATTTCAAAAGGATTTCGCGGAATCCTGCTTGCCGGACGAACCCCCTTTTGAGGTATTTTTGAAAGAAGACTGCCTGGATCTGACCTTGAGAATTCTCGACCAGGTCTATAGCTCTGCGCCTCCCTGGCACGATCAGGGCCTTGTCTTCTAGGAAATGGACGCTTTTGATTTTGAAGACGTCTGTCCTGGGGAAGAAACCCAGATTTCCCACCTGTAGCCCGGGATATGGCAGTATCCAGCTTGTTGCCAAACAAAGATGACCCCTCAAAAGGAATACGGCACCAGGTCTGTTTGGATGCTGGATCCGCCAGCCATGGACGGAGCCATAACGCATGGCGTGCTGACACCGCTGCTAACATATCCCGAGATATCAGGTGAATAACATCAATAGATGCCTCTCCCAAAAAGGCAGACGCCATCCTGATTTCTTGAATAGGGGAGTCTTTGGCTGTTTCAATAGAAATACCCCTCAGGAATTCTTCTACGGAATCAGCCCAGGATTCTATGGCCTTAGATACCGCTGCCATTGCAAGCACTGGTTTGCAAGCCATTCCAGAAGTCAGGTATATCCTTTTAAGGTCTGAATCGATCCGCCTTTTCAAAGGATCTTTAAAAGATACTGTATCCTCTAAAGGTAGGGTTACATATCTCACCAAACGCATGAGCGCTGCATCCACCAGTGGTGCTGACTCCAGGTGCTTCACATCCTCTTCTTTAAAAGGGTATAACTTCAGGATTTTTGACTGCATGGAACCCTTTTTATCCATCTTGCTCCATTCCTCGATGATAATGTCACCCAACTCTGAAAGGAAAATATTGTCGCTCCTTATTGAGCTGTTTAAAGAATTTTCTCTGCTTTGGTGGGGAAGTAATAGTCTTCCCACTTCAGAGCCTCTCTCACTGCTTTGACCAATGAAGGCACCAGTCCATAGTCAAATCCTAAACCAGGATCCTCACAGTCAGATTCACTGTCTGAGATGGGAGCAGATAGGCGACTTGGTTGAGAGGATTCCCATGTCTCCTGCAATAGGTTCTCTCCGGTTGGAGGAGCCAATAATTCTGACGGGGATTCACACAACTGTAGAGCGTCCCTCTCCTGCAAGGACTCCTTCACAACCTGTCTTACTAATGACTCCAAACGCTGGTCTGCACCATCCCTTTCATCTGCAGCTTTGGAGAAGCAGTGATTGCATAAGGATTTGTCTGATGAAACAGGCATCCTGCACCTCCAGCATGATTTTTTCCGTATGCCTGCTGGAGTGAGCAGCAGGGGGGTGAGAATAATTCTTGTCACGCTGTTCAGACCTTGACCTATGCTGGCTAGACCTTGAGGAGGATTTATGGCGGTGTGATCTTGATGATCCACTGCGTCTAGAGGTATTAGGCTGTGGATCAGACCCAGAAGGGCTGTAAAGATAAAACAGACAGAGAGAGAAAAAGATACACAGTCAATCCTACCTATGCCAAAAACTCTCTCCATTATATAAAAAACATGAATACTAGCAACCTACCTAACATGAGCGGGCTGGCCACTAGGAGGCAGTAAGGCGTCCATATTCCAAAATAAACCAACAGTTTAAGAAATACTGCAACCAAAGAGAAAAAATAAAAATACATTTTTTTTTTTTTTTTTTAAGTAAGCATTTCCCTAGCCTAAGGGACATGCTCTTACCTTTAAACCGCCGCACTGACAGCCCCGGGAAGTCGCTGCGACCACTGCAAACATTCCCAGGGTTCTGACAGCTTCCAAAGGCTTTTAAATTTGGCGCCCGTGACGTCATTGCCGACGTCAGACGCGAGGCGCTCGCACGCATGCGCGGGAACCAAGCCTCGGTCTCACACCGGGTTCGCACATGCGCAGAACGCCTGTATAACCCGGAAGTAAGGAGAGAGGTTTGCTGGAACGCGGAAGCGACCGCAAACAGCATAGAGGAGACTGCTAGACAAACAAAAGGAGAAAATACACACAAATACAATGCTGCCATGGATAGACAAAAGGCTCACCACTCCACCAACGATCACCTGGCCGAACGGACTAGGACACACACGCCGCACCTCCAAGCAGATAATGGTCACCCATAGCAACGGGACACAGACCGTGCGCACTCAGTTAGGAAATCCTTTCTTCAGCGCTACTCTGCAAATACACTCCATACCCTGCTTAACAGTCAGGGCCTATCGGAGGAAAAATTCTCAGTCAATCAGCCAATCGATCGTCGTGAAGTTTTGTTTCCAGGAAAGAAACCATCTGGTCCTACTGGGGAGGACAAAAAAGGAACACTGATAGTAGCCGGGAACAAAGATTTATGGGAGTTGGGTCCTATTGGGTAATCGTGGAGGCGGGGCTACCCACACGTATGCTGCCATGGAGCCTTTCAGGAAAGGTATTTTTTTCCTCCGCCGTGATAGGAAAATAAATAAAAAGGTTATCAGTTTTAATTGCATCTCAGTGTGGGACAAAATACGACAGATTCTCTTCCATTACCCAGGACCCTCAAACTGGAACTGGGGTCGGAAGAAGATGATTTTCCTCAGGGGCCCATGGTGAGGCTGGTGACTCCTCTTCTGAGGTGTTAAATGCGGGGGGATCAGCTTCACAATCTGTAAGATTGATGGGGCAGTTTCTTGCTGAATGGTCCACTCTACATTTATGTACCCTTAACTGAGTGTTTGGATTTGCTAAAGCCTCCTCAAGCTGTGCATGCCTTTCCTGTCCATTCATTGCTGGAAAAGCTTTTTTCTCTGGCAGATTGAGTGTCACACTGTGCTGACAGTAATTTGGTTAATCGTTGAGAGACCAGTTATAACAGGTGCTTAATATTATCCTGTTCAGCAGGCCCCGGATCTGGCAAGCTACTAGCGGCTTTGTTTGCAATAGTTGCTATAAGAGATTCTATCCTTCAGGCCCTTGTGCCCTTCACTAAGCGCCATGCAAGAAGCTCCTGGCCAGTCTTCCTTTTTGCGGTGAAACTGCTGTTTGGGGATGATTTGGGTAATACATCCAAAGAAATGCTAGTGGAAAAAGTACCCCTTTGCCATTACCGAAAAGGAGTAAACGTATTTCATTTTAACAAACTCCTTCTCCTGTGCCAGGGGCATCAGCCTCCAGGCAGTCACGACGGCCTGCGCCGTCAAGTTCAAAAGGTAATCCCCAGGGTCAACCCCAGGGACAAAAGAGGTCTTGGGGGAGGAAACCTACAAAATACTAAAGCCTCCTTATGAGGGGGCACCCCCCCCCCCCCTCGCTCGAGTATGGGGAATACTTCTGCAGTTCTCAAGGATCTGGCAGGAAGAGTGTCGAGACAGATGGGGAACTTCCTCAATAGCTCCAGGGTACAAACTGGAGCTCCAGGAGTTCCCATCTCCTCGTTTTCTCAGATCAAATGTTCCTAAGGATCAAGAGAAATAGAAGTCTTTCTTTAAAGCATTGGAACATCTTTTGGCAAAAAGTGATCATGGTGATCCCCACGTAAGTGCAGGGATTGGTTCAAACTTTTTTTTTTTTTTTTTTTTTTTGTTCATGGTGCCAAAACTGAATGGACCTTCTGGATCTCAAAAATCGAATTTGATTTCCTGAATATAACCACTTTTTTTTTTTTTTTTTTTTCATGTCAATCCAATCAGTTGTTTCCCTCCTACCAGAAGGTGAACTTCTGGCATCAATTGACATCAAAGATGCATACCTCTATGTGCCTATTTCTTCGCTCACCAGTAATATCAATATTTCAAGGTAGACAATCTTAATTTTCAGTGTGCAACTCTGCTTTTTGGTCTATCTACTGCACCTTGAGTGTTTTACAAAGGTTCTGGCTCTAGCCAGATTAAGGACCCTAGAAGAAATCCTCTTTAAAACCATGAAGAAGGCTAAAATACTTGGGTCTGATCATAGATACACCCAAACAAGGGTATTCTTGCCCCAGGAAAAGATCAGCACCATAAAGGAACTCATTTAGGGGTTCGAAGCAAGATGAATTCTTCTATTCAGCTTTGCATGAGGTTGTTGGGAAAGATGGTGGCTTCATTCGAGGGCATTCTTTATGCTCACTTTTATTCGAGACTGCTGCAAAACAGTATCCTATTGGCTTGTAACAAAAGGGTTCAAGCTCTAGATTTCCCAATGTGTCTGACTCCAAAAGTGCACAGGAGCCTCAGTTTATGGTTAATAACCAAAAATCTGCAAAGGGGAAAATCCTTCAGTTACCTGGAAAGTGGTAACACATGCCAACCTTTTTTGGATTGGGGAGCAGTCCTGGAAGAGGTAACTGTCCAAGAGAAGTGGCCCAGATCAGAAATGGCCTTGCCTATTAACATTCTAGAAATTCAGGCAGAGCACTTGGTCCTGAGGGCCTGAACGTTCAGTTTACGGAATTGTCCTGCCAGGATTCAACCTGACAATGCCACAGCAATGGCCTATATCAATCAACAAGGGGGCACAAGAAGTTGTGTGGCCCAGAGAGAGGTGAATCATATCCTACTGTATCTTGGGCATAAAACAATGTGCTTTGCCTATCGTCGGTCTTCATTCTAGAAATTGAAAATTGTCAGGCGGACTACTTGAGTCGCCAGCGGTTGTTCCTGGGAGAATGGTTCCTTCACCTTGATATCTTCCTGTCAATGATGGGGGATCCCAGATGTCTGTTCGCGTCCAGGTTCAACAAAGAAATAGACAACTTTGTGTCAAGAACAAAGGATCTGCTACCATACGGAACAGATGCCCTGCTATTCCCGTGGAATCGGTCCTCACCGATTTATGCATTGCCCCCTATTCTGCCTGCGTCCACGACTTCTTCACAGGATCAAGCAGGAAGGGAAGTCGGTGATTCTTGTGGGCCAGGAGAACTTGGTATGCAGAGATCGTAAAGATGGCAATAGGTCCCTTCTGCCATGGCCAGAACTTCTCTCGCAAGGTCCAGTATTCCATCCTACTTTTACAAACGCTAAATTTAACGGTTTGGCTATTGAGACCCACATTCTGAAGAAGCGTGGGCTGTCAGGTTCAGTGGTTGTTTACTCTGGTTAATGCAAGGAACCTGGCCTCCAGAGTCATCTTTTATGGAGTCTGGAAGGCATATCTCTCCTGGTATGAATCCAGGGGTTGGCACCCCAGGAAGTGTATGTTCTAGGTAGAATCCTTGACTTTCTACAGATGGGATTAGAAATAAAGCTGGTCTTGAGTACTATCAAGGGTCAGGTTTTGGCCATATTTGGTATTATTTCAGCAACCACTTGCTTCACACTCTTTGGTTCATAGCTTTATTCAGGTGGAAACGTGGCTTAATCCTCAGGTTAGGTCACCCCTGAACCCTTGGGACTTGAATTTTTAGTCCTGTTGGCATTACAGAAACAGCCTTTTGAGCCGATATGACGTATCCCCTTGGTCCTTTTGACATGGAAACAATTTTTTTTCTGCTAGCCATGTCTGCAAGAAGGGTATCAGAGTTGGCTGGTCTTTCTTGTAAAGAGCCATATTTAATTTTTCACAAGGAGAAGGTTGTATTGTGTCCTCATCCTAATTTTCTACTGAAGGTAGTGTCAGGTTTTCATTTATCCCAGGATATTGTTCTACTTTCATTTTTTCCCAGAACCCCGTTCTGCGGAAGAAAAGTCACTACATTCTCTTGATGTGGTGGGAGCAGTCAAAATCTATTTGAAGGCGACTGCTTAAAACTGATGTTTTGTTTGGGTTGTCTGAAGGTCCTAAAAGAGGACAGCCTGCATCGAAATCTACTATTTCTAAATGGATTCAACAAGTGATTGTTCAAGCTTATGGTTTAAAGAGGAAAGTTCCACCTTTTCATATTAAAACGCACTCCACCAGGACTGTTGGTACTTCCTGGGCAGTGCATCACCAAGCCTCCATGGCTCAAATCTGCAAGGCCGCAACTTGGTCTTCAGTCCATACATTTACCAGATTCTATCAAGGAGATGAAAAAGGGTCGTGAGGCTATCGCCATTGAGCGCAGTGTGCTGCAGGCAGCAGTATAAATCCTCTGATCTCATGATGCCCTACTTTTGTTGCATCTCTCCCTCCCTTCAGTTGCCATTGCTATGGGTAATCCCACATAGTAACTACTATGGCTCTGTGTCCCGTGATGTACGATAAGAAAATAGGATTTTTATAAGAGCTTACCTGTAAAATCCTTTTCTTTGAAGAACATCATGGGACACAGAAGTCCCTCCCTTCTTTCTGGTATTCACGTGTATTGCTTTTCTACAAAAACGGAGGTACTCCCAGTAGTGGGAGGTGTTATAAAGGGAGTGGACTTCCTGTCTTAGGGTGTGACGGTGGCCTATAACCCACATGACTACCATGGCACTGTGTCCCCTGATGTACTTCAAAGGAAAATGATTTTACAGGTGTTCTAAAAATTCTATTATTTTAGCCAGGCAACTAGTATCTTTAGAAGAAGTCAACAATGCTAACCTCCATTCTTGCTCGCTATGAGTTTACTTTTAAATTGGAGCAAATGTAAGTAAATAACTTACAAATTATAACAATTTAGACTTTAAAAAAAATATCTTTCCAAATCAAAAACCTTTTCTGTTCAAATGGTATTTTTTAAAGCAAATATTTTTTTTTCTCTACTTTTTTCTTTAGGCTGTGAAAGAATTTCACAATATAACAGTTGAAATCTCAAGACTGTCTTCAGAATTCTCAAGCCAGAATACAGAACTGAAAAATTCATTAAGGAATATGTTGCAGGTATTTCTTATAATTTATATTATTTCTAAGGTCTACAGTTCAAAAGTTTCTTCGTAAATAAACTGAGCAAGCTCACGTTAACAGTACTACATTACTGAAATGAAACTGTAATTGCACTTGTGATACAAAATTAATGGAGGGAGACCTTTAGCCTTTTGCAGCAAAGAAGATTTTTTTTTAATATTCCAGCCAGAGGCTACATGGTGATGGCAAAGAAGCACAGTCAAAATATGCAGACAGCACTGTTGTATGTTTGTAAATATATGCCTGCAGTGCTAGAAAAGTAGATCTATAACATAAGTGCTCCTATCCTTTCAAATAACCGTTTGCCTGTTATGGTAAAAAAAAAAAAAAAACTGTTACTTACAGAAGGAAAAGTTTTTATATTGGCAGATTTCTTTTTATATAAAAAGCTAAAACCATCAGACTACCCTTTAAAAACTTGCAAATGTTATAACAATTATAACTATTATGTTTATACTGTATTGCACATTGTGTTAAGCCAAGAAATACATTTTAAAAAGCTTTTATTGATGAATAGAGTACATAAAACAGAGACTTCCTATAGTTCTCTTGCAAGGTTGAAAGTGACATTTTTAATGGCTTTGTTCTTTCACAAAATGTTAGTTCACCTTTTACCTATTGTGCTCATTAAGGAAAGTTTTCCTGCACAGTAATTATGATTAAGTAATTTGTAACTATATTTTTAAGATGCAGATTCAATCTATTATGACCAAAGTGTAAAAATATGAAATTTTATTCACCAGACATGTAATCATACAAAATCGCTACATACATTGGTTGACAAACAAACGCTACATAAAATTAAAATACTAATTGCGTTACATAAAAACTTGAATATCGATTGAAACAGCCGCTAAATTCGAGTGTAGTACCTTTTTGATGTGATAAACTTCCCTGTAGAATCAATAACCTCGTAAAATGACAATTAGAATGTCTATATTTCACAAATTTAACCATTACTATACTGCAGGTAACTAAGTGGTTAACAACGTGAAATAATCAAAACGAGAAAAATCTACAAGGCGGTTATTGATTCGGGAGATAAATTATCAATTGTAAAATACTCAATACATCAATATTTAAGAGAACACAGATGAATATAAGATAAAATCAACACAACATAATTACCCGTTCCAAAACGGCTACTGATCTGAATTGCTGGTTACCAGAGTTTTTAGAATGGCTACTGTGGCTTTCAAGATGGATATTTTTTTTTTTAACAGATGTTTTTTTATTGAAAGATAAAACCAACATTACAAAATCACTTGCATAAGAAATCGCATTCATGGCATCAATCCACCCCGACCATACTTTGTCAGATTTTGCAGGGCATTGTCTCTTCTCGTATGTGAGTCTGTAAAGAGGTAGTATGGCCTTTATAGTAAGCCTCCAGAACTCCCACCTGGGTGGCTCCACTGACTTACATTTGAGGAAGATTTATCTTCTGGCATAGAACAGGGAAAATGTCAGAAATAGTTTGGTGCATCTGTCCCCCTGAACCACCTCCTCCCAAGTGACTCAGAAGAAGGGTCAGGGGGTCCAGTGGACATGTCGCTCAAGGTATCGGCTATTTGTTTCCAATAGGGCTGGATCTTGGGGCATGTCCAGACCATGTGCCAAAAAGAGCCTATTTCCCAACTACACCTGGGGCAGAGTGGATCCCTTAGGGGAAATATCCGGGCTAATCTTTGTGGGGTGTAGTAGGCTCTGCAGAAACTTGAGCTGTATGAATCTGTCACTTACTGCTATCAATGACGGGATGTATGGGGAGACACACTTCTCCCACTTTTTTTCATCTAGAGTGTGTATGTCAGCCTTCCACTTGTCAAAGGATCTGGTCAGCTTGGTGTCGTAAGCTACCGTCAGAGTTAGAGGGAAGAGAGAGGTTGTCCCATTGTGCTGGAGGTCAAGAATCTCTCTGCTGAGTCTGACTCCAGTGTGTTTTGCTCTGAAAACTGGGCCCTGAATGCATGGCCCAATTGCCAGTATCAGAATGTCCACTTCGCTGGTAGCGAGTACAGGGGTTTCGTGTCCTGGAAAGACATAAGTTTACGGTCTTTAACAATATGTTTTAGAGTCGTTATCCCCTTTTTTGCCCACTCTGAGGGTTCTGGCAAGGAGTTGAAATGAGGCAGGAGAGGATTACCCCACAGGGGCGTGTGAGGGGATATGTGAAAGGGTTTTGCATATATCTCCCTAGCTTCCTGCCAGGCCCTTATTGTGGTTTTCATGGGGGGGCGTAACTGAGGGGGTCAGCCTGTTTTCCCCTGAATGCAAGATTGCTAAGAGCAGCATATGACCCCATTATGGCTGCTTCTGATGTAACCGCTGGGTTCTGTCTGGGCTGGGAGAACCACCACCGAACTGTGACCAATACAGCTGCCCAATAATACATTTGAAAATTGGGAAGCGCTAGCCTTCCGCTGGAAAGGGGTAGGTGTAGTATCTGCTTCGCTACTCTGGGAGGTCTCCCCGTCCAGACAAAGGTCCCCAACTGCCCCCTCCATTAATGACAGGAATAGTACCACTGGATTGGCACAGGGCCAATGTGGTGCCTATATTTAAAAAGGAAACAGTCTTTACCAAGTAACTAAAGACCTGCTAGTTTAATTTCTATAGTTGGGAAGATACTGGAGAAATGAATAAAAGACCACTTCTTGCAGGAAAAAAATATTTTAAACAGACAGCATGGATTTATGAAAGACAGAAGTTGTCAGAGGAGGGTAAGTAAAACCTCGGACAGAGGGGTGGCAGTGGACGTTGTATACTTGGATTTTGCAAAAGTGTTCGATACAGTTCCGCATACACAGCTCATGTGTAAGGTAAAGTCTACAGGTTTGTAAATATCAGTTTGTAAATGGACAGAAAACTGGCTAAAAGTCAGAATTCAGAGAGTAGTGGTTAATGATTCTTACTCTGAATGGTCTAAGGTTATCAGTGGTGTACCCCAAGGTTTAGTGCTGGGACCCTTACTTTTTAATATCTTTATAAATGATATTGGGTCTGGTATCAAAAGTAACATTTCCGTCTCTGCAGATGACACCAAGCTATGCAGTGGAATAACGTCCTTGCAGGATGTCTCCAATTTACAAGCCAACCTCAATGCTCTGTCTAATTGGGCGACTATGTGGTAGATGAGGTTTAATCTTTAGAAATGGGGGCTAAGAATATGCATGCATTATTGCTAGTTATGCATGTAATGCCAAGCTGTGGTTTACAAAGCGAGCAAAGTCCTTTCTTGTATTAAGAGGGGTATAGACTCCAGAGAGAGAGATATCATTTTTCCCCTGTTCAAATCATTAGTAAAACCTCATCTGGAATATGCAGTTCAGTCTTGGGCACCAGTTCTCAAAAAGGATATTGGGGAACAGGAGAGTGCAGAGAAGGGCAACAACACTGATAAGAGGCATGGAGGAGCTCAGCTATGAGGAAAGATTAGAGGAACTAAGTTTATTCACTTTTGATAAGAGGAGATTAAGGGGGGATATGATATGATCAACATGTACAACTATATAAGGGGTCCATATAGTGAACTTGGTGTTGAGTTATTCACTTTACAGTCAACAAAGAAGACAAGGGGGCACTCTTTACGTCAAGAGGAAAAGAGATTTCATCTCCAAATACGGAAAGGTTTCTTCACAGTAAGAGCTGTGAAAATGTAGAATAGACTCCCTGTAGAGGTGGTTCTGGCCAGCTCAGTAGATTGCTTTAAGAAAGGCCTGGATTATTTCCTAAATGTACATAACATAACTGGGTACTAACATTTTATAGGTAAAGTTGATCTGGGGAAAATCTGATTGTCTCTCGGGAGATCAGGAAGGAATTTTTTTCCCCTGCTTTAGCAAATTGGATCATGCTCTGCTGGGTTTTTTTTTTGCCTTCCTCTGGATCAACTGTGGGTATAGAATTGGGTATATGGGATTGTATATTATTATTATTATTATTATTATTATTATTTATTATTTTTTGTGGTTGAACTGGATGTGCCTTTTTTTCAACCTGACTAACTTATAATTTGTCCAAAATCGCAACCTTTATATTTTCACTTTATAACAGAATTATCATTAGGTCGGTAGATACTAACATTTTAATTGTAGCCTGGAATATATCATTTGAATGCCTTATAATCACATGTATTTTAACCTTAATACTGACTGCACAATTTGAAGTGAACTTTGGACAGACTCAATGAATATTTAGAGAGAGTTTAGCTGTATCCACAATTCCTAAAATCAAACACAATAGGTTTCGCAGGACAAGGGTGTTTTTTTTTTTATTTATTTTTTTATGTGATAATAGTCTATAGAACGCTTTTTTTTTTTTTTTTTTATATGGCTGTTTGTAGCTTTTATTTACCCGCCAAGATAAGTAAATATCTGCTTTGTTTGTGAAATGGGAAATTATTGTTTGAGCAAGTCTGTTTCAACACAATGTTTGTATTATCTACAAATGGTTGATCCATTGAACACTTGGAAAACAGATGAATTCACAAAGACCTTTAGTCCATCTATCTTGTCTTGAGCCCTAGCCGATTTTTAACATCTCCGCCAGAATATTATAAAATGTATTATTTCTTCTTCATAATTTCAACATACCTAAAACTGTTGATGCAGGTAAATGGCATCTGTAGATAAAAACAAACCATGCAGCTCTTGCTAAAGTTAAATCATGCCCTTGCTGTAGGTGTAGGCCTTTTAAAAACTTATCGAAATTTCTGGTTGTGACGCTGAAACTAAAAGTTAACTCTGCAATTGCAGGAACAGATTCACAGGAGGCAATCACTATGTTTAAAATGTCTGTTTACGACATGTTATTTTATACATAAATAAGAAAGGGGTGGCGTGAGATATTATTAAAAACGAACAAATAGAAATATGTTGTTAAAAGCTAGCAAATAGAACAATTGCAAAATTAAAATCTTGAGAGGGGAGGGGGTGAGTAGAGACAGAGAGCTTCTAGCAGAAGTTGCCTATGTTGAGAGGTTACAGAACACTTTTCAACGTTGTGAACAAAATGCAGTCTCTTGTGCTGAAATGAACAATACATTGAAAGTGCATCTCATTTCCCACCTTTTGTTTATTTGACACCATTCTTTGCTGCATCACATTTAATCAATTACTGGCAGCTCCTGCTACATTGGCGCAGAGAGACGGCCTCCGGTTTAGCTCTCTCCTAGCTTTCTCAGAATAGGTTCATCAGGGCTGGGGGACCAGCTGTCTGTACAATGGGTAGTCGCACAGAAGCATAGCCTGACGAGGAAGCAAATTAACAAATATGAGAAACGGGAACATCAAAATGTAAGTGCCTAGTTTCTGTAACCATGTTGCTATGCCATATAAAAAAAAATCACCAAAACCTCCTAATCCTTTAACCACTTCAGCCCGGACCATTTGGCTGCCTAAAGACCAGAGGACTTTTTACAATTTGGCACTGCGTCGCTTTAACTGGTCATTGCTTGGTCATGCAATGTACCCAAACAAAATCTGCGTCCTTTTTTTCCCTACAAATAAAGCTTTCTTTTATTTGACTGCCTCTGCGTTTTTTATTTTTTGCAATATAAACAGAAAAAGACCGGAAATGTTGAAAAAAGATATTTTATACTTTTTGTTATAATAAAAATCCAATAAACTCAATTTTAGTCATACATTTAGGCCAAAATGTATTCAGGCGCATGTCTTTGGTAAAAAAAAATGTCAATAAGCGTATATTGGTTTGCACAAAAGTTATAGCGTCTACAAACTAGGGTACATTTTCTGGAATTTACGCAGCTTTTAGTTTGACTGCCTATCTCATTTCTTGAGGTGCTAAAATGTCAGGGCAGTACAAACCGGCCCCATATGACCCCATTTTGCAAAGTAAGACACCCTAACGAAATTGCCGAGAGGCATGTTGAGCCCATTGAATATTTTATTTTCTCTTTCGTTCATTGACGGACACAGCATCTTCAATATTGACCTTATGTTTCTATCGCCACCTTCAGGAGAGGACTAGGCAGAACATGTAAAAACGGCAAAACTGCACAGTACTGCCCAGGGGGCGGTCCTACTGGATATAACCCCTCACTCTGCTTCCAGCAGCTCCAGTTTTTTTCTGCCTCTGTAGAAGGACCTCGCTCCCGGTGGGGACCATTGGTCCTTGGAGTTTTTTCTTTTTTTCTGCATTTTTGATTCCTGTGAGCTACAATCAACAGCCGGGCTGGGTGACAGGCTGGATAATATAGATCCTGGTAGTCTCCCCAGCCTGGCCATTGAGTGTGAGCAGACCTTAGCTATGCGCTGGGTCGGCCACGACATGCCCCGTCTGATCCAGGGGTGGCCAGTGAGCTATAGGCTCTGGGGCACACATGTCCGTGTCAGTGTGCCGTGGCCAACAGCCGCCCCGTACTGCTCGGGGGGGGGGGGGGGGGGGTCTGTCCACGGAATGCATCCAGCAGTCCCTGCGGGAGGGTTAAGTATGGTTCCACCTGTCTCTACAGGATGGAGCAGCTGGGCATTCCCTGGGAGGTCAACTAGGTGGTCTCCCTCTCTTCTCTCCCTGTCCCTTTCCCTCCTCCCCATGCTATGGGCCGCTGTGTGACTGGGCATAGGGGGTGCGGTGCACGTACCTGGCCAGGGGTCCTCGGGGGGGGGGGGGGGGGGGTGGTGCTCTCCGCTGGGTGTTGGTGGTCCGTTCATCCTTTTCCCTGTTTTTTAGGCCATGGTGGGGTATTTAGTGTGTACGCCATGTAGGCGGGCAACCGAGCGGACCGTGGCCATTTTTCTGTAGCCACAGCTAGTTTTTTTCCAATTTGCCCATTTTTTTTTGGAAGTCCGTGGTCATTTTCCTTGCACCCCTCAGATGTTTTTTTGCTGAGGTGGCTGGCAGCCATTTCCTAGTAGCCTCTGCTTGTTTTACCTCTAGCGTTTGGGTTGCGGGTTCTTTCTGGAACAGCGCAAAACTTGCACAGAACATCTCATGACTGACACGGGGGGAGAGCGGAAGGCGGCAGCACAGCGCAGTACCTGGGTCAGGGTGGTGAGTCTTGCGGGGGAGGGGCCCTCAGTCTGTGGCAGCTAGTAGAGGGCATTTTGTGTGACTTGCCTTAAGTACCTAAGTGGTGACAGGGCGAGTGTGCGTCAGCATGGCGTCGGAAGCTGGTGCTTCTTCCCCAGACATCCCTGTTATTGAAACTGGTTCCCCTGCACCTGCGGTGCCAATGGACGCTCTGGCAGGGGTCCTGGAGTCCTTTGTTGCCAGGCTGGAAGTGGCGTGCGGGCGTAAGGGGGGTAAAAAATGCCCCCACTGTCTTCTGGGGAAAGCTCTGATTCAGACTCGGGTTCCGCTGTGGCAGGCGGCCCCTGTTCTGAAGTTTCAGAGGATGCGGACCAGGACCGTTTGGACAGTTAGATTGACTCCGTGTCCAGGTGAGCGCAGGAAAAGGCGATTGTAGGAGCAGTTATCACAGAGGTGCAGGATACCCTAAAGATGGAGGATACGGCGGGGCCATCTACAGAGGTGTCGGTCCCTTTTGGGTCCCACAAGCCGGTCCGCACGGCTAAGGTGTTTCCCTACCTAACTCATTTTGATGTTTATTTGCAGGGAGTGGGGAAGCCCACATTGGGCCTTTTCGGTCCCGAGACGGATGGCGGCCTGTTACCCCTCTGAGGAGAAATGGACATCTCCTTGGATTGTTGACCCCCCCCCCCCCGGTATCCAGGTTAAATAAGGTAACCACCATTCTGGTGGAAGGGACTCCTGCTTTCAAGGACCCTGCCGACAGGAGGGCCGAGGCGGTTCCCCGGTCGATGTTTATGGTGGTGGGGTTAGCATTGCGGCCAGTGTTAGCCACGGCCCTGGTGTCACAGATGCTTACTGAATGGGCTAAATTGTGGCACCGTGAGTTGGAGAAGCAACAGGTTTCCCTGGTCTGCGTGGAACTGATGGACCATTTGGTGCAGGGCCTTAAGTATGTCTGTGATGCAGCCTTGGATACAGCCCCCTTACTATCCAGAGCCTCGGTATCAGCTGTGGCAGTACGTCGCCTGATTTGCCGACCAGGCATCTAAGAAAGCACTGATGGATTTGCCCTTCCAGGGAGAGAGGCTATTTGGAGCTTTGCTGGATGACATTATTAAGAATGTTACTGGGGGAAGGAGTACATTGCTCCCACAGTCCAGGAAGGGTAAGGAGCTAGGGCCCTCCTTTTCTGCTCAGGATCGGATTTTTTCATCCGCTCGGGTCGGCAGGTAAGTGTTCCCAGTCCGACAAGGTGCCCGCTGAGGGACAAAAGCGTTGGACCTCCCTACTTTCCGACAAGTGGGTCTGCAAACTGGTTTCATCAGGATACAAGAGTGTTTGTTTGTTTCTTGTCTGCCAAACAGATTTTTTTTTTTTTCCCCTCCAACCTTCATCATCTTCCAGCTTGTCAGGAAGCCCTGTTCGGGGCAGTACAGGACCTGCTGCAGCATGGGGTGATAATACCTGTGCCAATGCCAGAAAGGTTTCAGGGATTTTACTCCAATCTGTAGTCTCAAAGAAGGGAAGGGGTTCGTCCGGTCCTGGAACTCAAGACACTCAACAGCTTTGTGAAAGTACAAAGGTTCAGGATGTAATACGTTCACTCAATGGTTGCTGCACTCCATCAGGGGGATTTCCTGGTGTCCTTGGACATCAAGGACGCATACTTGCATGTCCCCATATGCATCAGACACCAGAGGCTTCTGCGATTTGCGGTCACGGACGAGCACTACCAATTTGTAGCGCTCCCTTTTGGCCTAGCGTCGGCACCAAGGTGCTAGCTCCAATTCTGGCATTGCTAAGGCAAAAAGGGATCGCAATTGTGGGTTACCTGGACGACCTCCTTCTGAGAGCAGCTTTTGCCTCAGAATAAAGGGGGATGTGGTGATCATCATGCAGACTCTTCGGGAGTTTGGTTGGGTACTGAACCTCCAGAAGTCGGTGTTGGTACCGACTCAATGCTTGGAGTACCTGGGCTTGCTTCTGGACTCCTGAGGCGAGAGTCTTTCTCCCTTTGGGCAAGCTGCGGTGAAGTTGATGTCCCGCAGGTGGTCGTTGCTGCGTTTTTTGCATGCAAGTCCTGGGTCTCATGGTAGCCACTTTCGAAGAGGTACTGTATGGTCAATTCCACACTTGAGTCTTACAGAAAGAGAACCTGTCCAAATGGGACAAATCTCCGTTATCCCTGGATTGTCAAATTCAGGTGAGCCAGCTAGTTGGGGATTCCCTCCTCTGGTGGCTGAAGTCTCCGACCCTTCGGTCTGGGAAGTCGTTCCTTCCGCTTCATTGGACGGTGATCACAACTGACGCTAGCCTGACCGGTTGGGGGGGGGGGTTGGGGCATACAGTTGGCCCAGGGTCGCTGGACACAAGAAGAATCCCGCCTGCCGATCAATGTGCTAGAGCTTTGGGTGATTAGGCGGTGCCTCTTCACTTGGTCACAGAGGCTGCAGGGGCATCCAGTCAGGATCCAGACTGACAACGCCACAGTGATTTGGAAAAATATTAAGCCGCGCTAAGTGCACTATAACAAAATAAAGTGACAATGTAGATACAATACTGTTTTACCCCCAGCCGGTGGGGGAGCAAACAATATAAGTATTATTCCCTGCCACACCCTTGAGTGGGCAGACCAAAACTTAGTGTACAAAAAATATATACAGATCAGGTGATCACATCTAAAAACACCCATGAACTGAAAGTCTCTATACACACACAGAATGATGAGCAAATAGATGAACGAAGAAAAAGTTCAGCTGTAACGGATTAAATACAAATGGAATCCTCCATAAACGAAAAGTGTTCAATCCACCACCAAATATCTGAAGTTACTTCTTACTGGAACTTCATGATCCCCCACTACAGAGGATCATGGTGAGCATACAAATATAAAGTTGTCCCCCACTTCAAAGGAATTCTTCCTGTTCGCCTTACACCACCCTTTCCATGTACGAATAGCTGAATGCGTTTTTCATGGGATACCTCTCACATATTTGGAAGGCTTCTATCAGGCTGCAGGCAGTGCCCTCCTTCTTCTCTCCTCCACAGTGATGGCATATGTCAACCTTTAAGAAGGAACAAGGTGCTCGGCTGCAGCACTAGAGGTCACTCACATCCTGCCGCTCGTGTCGGCTCTGTCAGCCGTGTACATTCCGGGTGTAGAAAGCTGGCCGGCGGACTACCTAAGGCATCAGATGCTGGACCAAGGGGAATGGTCACTGCATCCGGATGTATTTTGGGTCTGTTGCCTATGGTGGGGCACACCAGATGTTTCTCTCTTGGCTTCTCGACTCAATTGGAAGGTACAGAGTTTTGTGGCCAGGTCAAAAGATTCCTGGGTGGACGCGGCAAATGTGTTGGTGGCTCCATGGGGGCATTATCGGCTGATTTATGCCCCCCCCCACTCAAACTTCTACCACGTCTGCTACGCAGAGTGGAGGCCGAGGGGATTCCGGTGATTCTGATTGCCCCAGATTGGCATCGGCGTCCTTGGTATGCCAACATAGTATGAATGGTGGCGGATGTTCCTTGGTGGCTGCCAATGCGCGAGGACTTTCTGTCGCAAGGTCCAATGCTTCATTCTGCTTTACCGTTTGCTGGTTTTAACGCCATGGCTGTTGAAAGCCAGGTGCTAAGGGACCTAGGTCTGTTGGATTCAGTAATCTCCACTATACTGAGGGCATGGAAGTCATCTTGGAAGATTTATCATCATACGTGGATGGCCTACATCTCCATGTGTGAGATGGGGTGGCGTCCGTACATATTCAGGATCCTGTTGTTTTTTTGCAGCGGGGAGTGGATCAGAAATGTGCATTAAGCACCATTAGGGGGCAGGTATCAGCTTTGGCTGTTTTTTTTTTTTTTTTTTTTTTTTTTTTTCTTCAGCGAACTTTGGCGACTCATACACTGGTGAGTATGTTTGTGCAGGGGGTTCGACATGTGGCCCCTCTTGTTCGACCACTGCTCCCTCCGTGGGATTTGAATTTGGTGCTCTTTCTTGGTGCTTCAGAAACCGCCATTTGAAAACATGGAGAACCCCTTATTGACACTCTCAGAAAGTAGTCTTTCTAGTGGCTATTACATCTGCCAGGAGGGTTTCTGAGTTGGCAGCCTTGTCGTGCAAGTCTCCATACTTGCTCCTCCACAAAGAAGTCGGTGCTGCGCCCACAGCCTTCATTTCTTCCAAAGGTTATTTCGGCCTTTCATCTAAAT
This sequence comes from Lithobates pipiens, assembly GCF_037356315.1. NCBI lineage: Eukaryota > Metazoa > Chordata > Amphibia > Anura > Ranidae > Lithobates > Lithobates pipiens. The sequence goes on along the minus strand of NW_027507785.1, from coordinate 170,910,095 downwards.
GAGGACATTGTGCTTCCGTCCTTATGTCCTCGGCCGTCACATCCCAAAGAGGTTGCTTTGCATTTCTTGGATATGGTCTGGGCTCTGCGGGTGTATCTGTCTGCTGTGGCTCCCTTTCAGGGGTCGGACTCGATGTTTGTATCTGTGGCTGGTCCGACGAAGGGCCTGACGGCATAGAGGGCTGGCAGTAGGGAACAGGTTTCTTTGACAGCATAGTAATGTGGTTTAGCAATGATGTCCCTGGGGGAGCCATCCTTCCTGGGGGGACCCAAGGCCCTGTGTACTCTGTCCAGCTCCAGGCGAGACGGTGGGATGTTTGGGATGAGTGACTTAATTAAGTCCTGTGTGGCTGCTGTGACATCAAGAATCGCTTCCAGTAGGCCTCTAATCCTTAAATTTAGTCTCCTGGACCTAGTTTCCAAGTCGTCTATACGTGAGAACGCAGTGTCTAATTGTTCTTGCAACGTTTGGATAAGGTCAGAGTTCTGGTGGGAGACTGCTGCTGTCTGATCTAGCTTGCCTTCTATGGAATCCATCATGGAGCCAATACTGTATTCTGGAGGTCTGCTTTAATTTCTCCTGTAATAGCAGCTACAGTAGCAGCCAGTCCCCTTTCCAGGAGTGTTGAGAATTTAAGAAATAGATCATCCACCGAGAACTGAGAGGTGTGGGTGGAGGGGCCATGAGGGCCGGAGGCAACCATGGCGGGTGTCGCTGCCGGGGAGAGGGCCTGATCCCCCGAATGAATGACCGAGCAGGGACTTTGTGGAGACTTGGGAAGGAGTCTGAGCCCGTGCTCCTGTGATGTGGGCCCCAGAGGTAAATTGAAGCAGAGCAGGGGCTATTACGTGCCTGAGGTCTGGTGTGGTTTCTGTGAGGGGGAGAGAGAGAAGGCTGTGAGGCAGCAGCCGTCATGGTGGCCATCTTGGTACCCCAGGGCTGTGAGGCGGCAGCGAGTTCCTGGTCCAGACTCCGTCTGACACTAGGTCTGGACATGCCGGGGGCATTATAGGTACTTTGCAGGGTGCTTTTCAGCTGGAGGCAGAGAGGATGTAGTGCGGCTTCCTTGCCTATTGTGGTCTGGCGGCCATCTTGGTCCACCTGGAGTGAGTGGCGGCAGCGGAATGTGGCTGAACAACTGGCCACATTTGCAGAGGAGATGTCCGGGAGCGATCTCCGCTGTGCGGGGCCACGAGCGGCGATCAAATGGCACTGGAGCAGTGCTGGGTGGTGTGCTGTGGGCGCTGTGGCTGCGACGTGGTGCGGAGCTCTGGACTTAAGCAGCCATCTTGGGGCTCTTGCGCATAGGCACTCCTGTCCTAGCATTTTATGCACAACATTTAGCTTATGTCACACATCACCCATTCTTCTAACCACTTGAAGACAAAGCCCTTTCTGACACTTTTTGCTTACGTGAAAAAAATATATTTTGTTTGCAAGAAAATGACTTTGAACCCCCAAACATTATATATATATATATATATATATATATATATATATATATATATATATATATATATATATATATATATATATATATATATATATATATATATATATATATATATATATATTATTATTTAAAGCAAATCCCCTACAGATTAAAATGGTGGGTGTTGCATTTTATTTCACACAGTATTTGCGCAGCGATTTTTAAAATGCATTTTTTTTTTGGAAAAAACACTTTTGTATTTTAATGCACTAAAACACACTATATTGCCCAAATGTTTGATGAAATAAAAAAGATTGTTAGGCCGAGTACATGGCTACCAAATGCGACATGCTTTAAAATTGACCCTATATCTCTCCTCTACTCTCAAAGCATCTGACCACACCAAGATCGGTGTGATAAAATGCTTGCCCAATTTCCCAATGGCGCTGTTTATATCCGGTGAAACCTAAGTCATGAAATACGCGTAGCTTCTGGTTTCTTGGGCCATAGAGATGATTGGAGCTGTTCTGGTCTCTGATCAGCTCTATAGTTAGCTGGCGGAACCTCCGGCTGCATTCTCAGGTTCCCTGTTGGGACAGGAGAGCCAGAGAAAACCATGGAAGACAGGGGGGGGGGGGGGAAATGTTCACTCCCTCTGCTTGCAAAAGCAGTCTAGAGGCTAATTAGCCTCTAGAATTGCCTTTACATGAAAGCCGACCGCTGGCTGAAAAGAATGATGCCAAGATGATACCTAAATCTGCAGGCATCTTTCTGGTATAACCACTCAAAGTCCAGCAACATACCAGTAAGCTGCTGGTCCTTGTTAGGCATATATTGTAATCTTCTTTTATTTATATTTTACTTTTTTTTTTTTTCATGCAGCCTGCGGGCTGAACAAAAAGAGATTGATCGGCGGGTATGCCCACAATTAGAATACCTCCCTTTATCAACCCATTTCTAATGATGGGCATACATGCACCTTTTTGTTTTTAACAAAGCATGTGCCAAAGCATGGACCACCCCAAAAGTTAGGAGCAAATCTCCTCCACCCCTGCTGCCCCCATGCTTCGGCATATATGCTCTTCTTTTTTTTTTTTTTTTTAACTATGGTGGTGAAATCACCTCCTACAGTGCTGGAGTCACAGCTTTATGCATCGTGTGAGCAAACGCTGTTGCTGTCAAGATAGATAAATCCGCACTGCAGCTGAATGGCGTACCTGAAAACAAAAAATGGTTAACAATAAAACACAGTAAACAGTAAAGTATAAAAAAAAAATTACATACCTGAAAAGCAAGCATGAAAACATAACAAAAAAAATAACAGAGCAGAATATAATACAATAATTGGGCTCCCAATTAGGATTGGCAAATTCTGCAGGAAGGACACTATGGGCACGCAGGCCTGTCTTTGTCTTGTTGGCGGCAGTGGGACACTTGTGCTTGCCACCTCGCCAGCTTGAACTGCACTTATGGGACTTGCCACATCATCATGTGATACTGCAGTGCTGGATGTACGACCAGGATATACTAGGCTGCTGGTGCTTGGCAGCTCACCAGAGGAATGAGCCTGTGACACTTATATACGGTGATCACTGGTGACAGGGGGTGAAAGGGCCAACTAGGGGGCAATCAGGGGGTTAAAACCTTTATTAGGTAGTATATGGGGATCCCTGACGGTGAACCTAAATAACGGGTTAACTAGCGTCACCTGTGACACTAATACAACGATCAGAAAAAAGATTGCTTAGTGACACTGGCGACAGGGTGAAAGGGTTAACCTGGGGGGGGGGGGGGGCGATCAAGGGGTTAAACCTTTATAGTGGGGGTTAGAGCCTAGACCTAAAGGGGCCTACCACTAACAGACCTGGCAGTCACAAAATGACACCAATGCAGTGATCCGTAAAGAAATGACAACTGCTATTGGTGTCACTGTGACAGGGGTGCAGGGGGGTGATTTGTGTGCCTGTGTGTACTGGTGTTGGTGTGCTGTTGGTGTAACTCATTCTGATGTCTTCTCTCCTCGGGTGCCAGAAAAGGCTTCACAAGGAGAGATGACATCACTTCCTCTGCTTCTGTTTACAGTTTCGGAAGCAGAGGAAGCTTCTCATAGTTGCATAGTAGGTGAGGTTGAAAAAAGACACAAGTCCATCAAGTCCATGTGTGGTGTTATATGTCCGTATTACATTGCATATCCCTGTGTGTTGCAGTTGTTCAGGTGCTTATCTAATAGTTTCTTGAAACTACCAATGCCCCTCACTGAGACCACCGCCTGTGGAAGGAAATTCCACATCCTTGCCGCTTTTACAGTAAAGAACCCTCTACATAGTTTAAGGTTAAACCTCTTTTCTTCTCATTTTAATGAGTGGTCACGAGTCTTGTTAAACTCCCTTTTGTGAAACAGTTTTATCCCTATTGTGTGGTCACCAGTATGGTATTTGTATATTGATCCTTTATTAGCTTTGTTGCCCTTTTTTGTACTCGCTCCATTTCCAGTACATCCTACCTGAGGACTGGTGCCCAGAACTGGACAGCATACTCCAGATGCGGCCGGACCAGAGTCTTGTAGAGCCGGAGAATTATCGTTATATCTCTGTAGTTGATCCCCCTTTTAATGCATGCCAATATTCTGTTTGCTTTGTTAGCAGCAGCTTGCCACCCAAAGGCATTATTTTAAATTTTTCTACATTGGACCTCATTTACCATGTAGTTGCCCACCCCATTAATTTGTTCAGATCTTTTTGCAAGGTTTCCACATCCTGCGGAGAAGTTATTGCCCTGCTTAGCTTAGTATCGTGCGCAAATAGAGATTGAACCGTTTGCCCTATCCTCCAAGTCGTTTATGAACAAATTAAATAGGATTGGTCCCAGCAAAGAACCCTGGGGGACCCCACTACCCACCCCACTCCCCATTTATCACCACCCTCTGAACTCGCCCTTGTAGCCAGTTTTCAATCCATGTACTCATCCTATGGTCCATGCCAACGGACCTTATTTTGTACAGTAAACGTTTATGAGGAACTGTGTCTCATGCTTTTGCAAAATCCGGACACCCCATTTGTTAGGAGCGATCGTGAGGGAGAGGCCATGAATCAGTGGCCTTCCCCTCAGGACGAATTACTCCTGGAATGATGCCGACTGCCTTGGGCACCGGGGGGGCGGGGCGGGGGCAATCGTGCCCCATGCCCGTGGGAGGGGAGTAATGTACCCATACGTAACTCTGCCTGCCCATGCCATTCTGCCGACGTATATCGCTGCAAGGCGGTTGGCAAGAGGTTAAAGTGGTTCCATCCATCTTTTAGCAATATCCCTGGCCTTATTCCATAGTTCTCTTAGCTTAGCAAGATGCCCTTTTAGTAATGTCCTCATAATCAGAAATGTATATACAACAGGAATTGTGCTCATGCACACGTGCTTATTAGTGCCTGTGCTATACTTCAGTGCTGTCTTGTCTAAAGAATTTCTGAGCATACCTGCAACTTCTAAATCTGCATCTGACTACTGTTATCAATTCTGCCTGTATTGATGCCGGCTAACATTTCTCCTGTCTATGCATCTGTACTGGATTTGTTTGCCTGTGTATGACCTTGTTCGTCTGACTCTGCTCCTGTTTCCATCGCTGCTAAACTGCCTGCTACTGACTTCTGCCGATATTCCACTGGTTTCCATCTAGCACTCCTGCTTCGCTGTGGTGTCTACTGACGGTCTCAGCCTGCTCCTATCTCCTGCTCACTGGTGTCCATCTGGCACTCCTGCTCTGCTACAGTCTCCTGATGGTCTTCCCCTGCTTGTTCCTGAGATTTTGTCCAGCCCTGCTGCTAGCAAGACCAATAGGCACTCATATCACTCAGCACTCCTGTGCTACTTGTCTGTTCTATCAAGGGCCCTAAGTCAGTGGTGTGGGAGAGGCCTTCCTCACCATGTCAGGCTCTTTCACCAGGTACATGACACTAGGACATTGCTAAGTGAGGCCTAATGGTTACTGCTTACCTTCACCATCACAGGAGTGAGCTCTTAAACGCTGAGCTCAGAGAGTTCTCAGGGGGGAGAGTGAACATTTGAAGGGGTGAACATTTGAATCAGAAGAAAAAGCTCACTCCTGTTATGGCCTGGAGCAGATCCTGTGACCATCAGGAAGAAGCTGAGGCTGAGGTCACAGGATCACTTCCGAGGGAGGACTCCACAGAGTGAGAAGGGTTGGATAGGCAGGCTTACGCGCTCTGAGTCAACTGCTCCTTCTACAGGCCACAGGATCTACTCCAGGCTGAGCAGAAACAACCACTGCAGTTTCCCATCTCTGCATAGAAAAACTGATCCGGATCTGAGGCTTCTCTATGGACCACTGACACACAGATGAGATTTTATTCACCTTCCTTTAAGGACATTGTTGAGTCATTAAAATCCTACTCAACTTATTGCAGTTGGGTGGCGCTTCCTTTTTGTTCCCTTGTGTAGTCATGTCCGGCTCTTTGTAACCTCATGAACCATAGCCACTCGGGCTTTTCTCTCTTCCACTGCCTCCCGGAGCTTGCTTAACTTCATGTTCATTGTTTCAATGATGCTATCTACTCATCTTGTTTTCTGTAGTCCTCTTCTCCTTTTTCATTTAATGTTTCCCAGCATCAGGGTCTTTTCCAATGAGTCCTCTCTTCGCATTAGGTGGCCAAAATACTCAAGTTTCAGTGTAGGGATCTGTCTTTCCAGTGAATATGCAGTGTTACTTTCATTCAGGATTGACTGGTTTGATTTTCCTGCCGTCCAAGGGACTTTCAAGAGTCTTCTCCAACACGATATTTCAAAAGCATTAATTCTTCAGCGTTCAGCCTTCCTTATGGTCCAACTTTCATGGGTATAGTTTACTACTGGGTGTATCATAGCTTTGAATATTTGGCACTTTGTCAATAGGGTAATGTTTCTGCTTATTATGTTGTCTAGGTTTGCTTTCCTCCCAAGAAGCAAGCTTATCCTAATTTCATGGCTATAGACAGTCTGCTGTGATCTTGGAGACTAGGAAGATAAAATCTGTCACTGTTTCCATTTCTTCTCCTTCTATTTGCCAAGGAGTGATGGGACCGGTTGCCATGGTCCCAGTTTTAATGTTCAATTTCAAGCCAGCTTTTGCGCTCTCTTCTTTCACCTTCATTAAGAGACTCTAGTTCTTCACTTTCTGCCATTAGTGTGGTATCATCTGCATATCTCAGGTTGTTGTTTGTGATTTGTTGATCCTGGCATTACGCATGATGTACCCTGCATATAAGTTAAATAAGTAGGGTGACAATATACATCCTTGCAGCACTCCTTTCTCATTTTTGAACTGGTCAGTTGTTTCATGTCCTGTTCTAACACTTGCTTCTTGACTTGCATACAGATTGTTCAGAAGACAGGTGAGGTGGTCTGGTATTCCCATTTCTTTCAGTATTTGCCACATCTTGTTGTGATCCACATAATCAAAGGCTTTACTGTAGTCAATAAAGCAGAAGTATACATTCTTCTGGAACTCGCTTGCTTTCTCCATGATCCAGCGAATGTTGCCAATTTGATCTCTAGTTCTTCTGCCTTTTCAAAATCTAGCTTGTACTTGTGGTAGCTCTCAGTTCCCATGCTGCTGAAGTCTAGCTTGTAGAATTTTCAGCATAACCTTGCTAGCATGTGAGATGAGTATGATCATATGGTAGTTTAAACATTCTTTGGCGCTGCCTTTCTTTGGTATCGGAATGTAAACAGTCCTCTTCCAGTCCTGTGGCCATTGTTTCCAAATTTGTTGGCATATTGAGTGCAGCACTTTAACCACTTAAGCCCCGGACCAATTGCCAGCCTAAGGACCAGAGGTCTTTTTACAATTTCACACTGCACTGCTTTAACTGGTAATTGCGCGGTCATGCAATGTTGTACCCAAACGAAATCTGCGTCCTTTTCTTCCCACAAATAGAGCTTTCTTTTGATGGTATTTGATTGCCTCTGCGATTTATTTTTATTTATTTTTTTTACACGATATTAAAGGAAAAAGACTGAACATTTTGAAAAATGATATTTTCTACTTTTTGTTATAAGAAAAAATCTAATAAACTCAATTTTAGTCGTACATTTAGGCCAAAATTTATTCAGCCACATGTCTTTAGTAAAAAAAAATGTCAATAAGCGTATATTTATTGGTTTGTGCAAAAGTTATCACGTCTACAAACTACAGTACGTTTTCTGGAATTTACACAGCTTTTAATTTGACTGCCTATCTAATTTCTTGAGGTGATAAAATGGCAGGGCAGTACAAACCCCCCCCTAACCCCCCAAATGACCCCATTTTGGAAAGTAGACACCCCAAGCTATTTACTGAGAGGCATGTTGAGTCCATGGAATATTTTATATTTTGCCACAAGTTGCGGGAATATTACAAACTTTTTTTTTGCACAAAGTTGTCACTAAATGATATATTGCTCACACATGCTATGGGCATATGTGAAAGTACACCCCAAAATAAATTCTGCTTCTCCTGTGTATGGGGATACCACATGTGGGGGACTTTTTGGGAGCCTAGCCACATACGGAACCCCAAAACCAAGCACCTCCTTCAGGATTTAAATATAAAACGCTACCAAAAATAACTGTTAGCGATCGCAGGGATCAGGCCTGACTCTGCGAGCGCTGCAGTTATGCGTTATGCGTTGTGTTAAGTGTTTTGTAAGTGACAGTGATCGATCGATACTGCACTTGGGTGGGTTGGACGGAGGGGCAAAACGCAGGTGCTAGCAGGTATCTGGGCTGATCCTGCTAACAATGCGTTCTTTTTGGAACCCTAAACTGCTGGGGACACTAGTATAGATCTGATTAGATCAGATATTGATCTGTTCAGATACTATACCACTACGGGAGGTGTATGCTTTGTGCGTGGGTGTTAGCGGTACTGGCACTAACCTAGCGCTGCCTGGGGTGACGCAGACCCTATCTGACCCTAAAACCTAATTGATATCACCCGCCGGGTGATCAGGGGGTTAAACCTTTATTGGGTAATAAATGGGGGGTGCCCTGATGCTATAAAAAGCAAACTAACTAAACAGAGTCACCCATAACACTTATACAGTGATCACTGGTGAAAAGGTTAACTAGGGGCAATCAGGGGGTTACTACCTTTTATTAGGTAGTATATGGGGGTCCCTGATGCTATGTAAAAACCTGACGGGCAACCTAAATAACTAACTGGCTATCCAGCATCACCATTTACCCTTATACGGTGATCGCTGGTGAAAGGGTTAACTCTAGGGGCAATCAGGAGGTTAAAACCTTTATTAGGTAGTATATGGGGGTACCTAACGCTATGAAAACCTGGCGGTGAACCTAAAAAATAACTAGCTACCTAGCGGCACCAGTGACACTAATGCAGAGATCAGAAAAACGATCGCTTAGTGACACTGGCAAAAAGGGGTGAAAGGGTTAACTCTAGGGGCAATCAGGGGGTTAAACCTTTATTGGGGGGGTAGGGGGCTACCCTGGACCTAACACTAACTGTCCTGATAGTTTTTACAGTCACAACTGACACTAAATGCAGTGATCAGTAAATAAATGATCACTGCAATCAGTCACACTGTGACCGGGGGGGGGGGGGGGGGTGAAGGACATTATGTGCTCTACAAACTATTCTTAACTTGTCTCTTCCCATAGTTATCTAGTTTATAACACCCTACTAGGCACACTGATATAAAGTTACTTATGAAAACACACATTGCTGCTAGTAAAACACTATCTTATTTATTTCCCATCCAATAGATTTCGCCAAGAGGTAATGCTTCACATGTATGCCCATTCTTCAGGAAGCAGGCTGCATTGTCCACTATGATCAGTGTCTCTAATGATGAGCCATCTAGCTAGATCTTATTCCCTTTTGAAGCCTGCAATCACACCTATCACAGCAGGTGGGTCTGAGCCAAACTATTGTTCTTCTGATTACAAAGCTTTCATGTGCTTCATTCAACTAAGGCTAAGTGACTATCTCAATCATGAACAAATACCAGAAGTATTATATGAATTCAATCCAACATAGCCTGCTTTGCGCCTGAAAGGCACATATCACCCTCCTTCAGTCACGGCTCCTATTAAACAGTCCATAATTGTCTTAACGTGTGTGGCACCCCAACATGTGTTTCCGAGCTGTGTAACGTGTTGTGGTTTTCAACATGTGCTTCAGAAACAGCTCCCGTGGAACAGTCCATAATGGTTGTACCGTGTTGTGTTTTTCAACATGTGCAGAAACAGGTCCTATGGAGCAGTCCATAATTGTTTTACCGTGTGGTTCTTCCCAACATGTGCCGCTTTGCCACTGAGTGACACACTACCATCATTCTTCAGCGAAAGCTTCCCTGTCACCATTGTGGATCTTCGGTGTCCTCAGGACGGCAGTACAGGCAAGGGGTGTCCATTCATTCACCATTCACCAGCACACATTCGGAATAACATATCAACCAGCTTTCAAATACCGAGTCTTGAGGAGGGCCTTTCTTGCCCATATTACTACCTACAATACCCATAGGTCACACTCTACCACAAAAATAAATCAACTTATTACCATAATATATACATATATATGTATTACGCTCCCCCCTCCCAACCGCCTATAACCCTTTACTGTAAATACAGGTCGGGATTCGGCAGGCTTGCTCACAACAGTATTGTAGGGCTCTGACTTGACCGCAAAGTCTCTAACTTGTACACAGACCTTACCGTCAAATCGTCCCTCAACTTGCATAGAGAAATGGGAGACCCTTCTAGATAAATATCGCTTAACCACTTAAGGACCAGGCCTCTTTTTCAGATTTGGTGTTTACATGTTTAAAACAGTTTTTTTTTGCTAGAAAGTTACTTAGAACCCCCAAACATTTTATATTGTTTTTTTTCTAACACCCTAGAGAATAAAATGGCGGTCATTGAAATACTTTTTTTCACACCATATTTGCGCAGCGGTCTTACAAGCGCACTTTTTTTGGAAAAAATTCACTTTTTTGAATAAAAAAATAAGACAACAGTAAAATTAGCCAAATTTTTTTTTATATTGTGAAAGATAATGGTACGCCGAGTAAATTGATACGCAACATGTCACGCTTCAAAATTGCGCCCGCTCGTGGAATGGCGTCAAACTTTTAGCCTCAAAAATCTCCATAAGCGACATTTAAAAAATTCTACAGGTTGCATTTTTTGCATTAGAGGAGGTCTAGGGCTAGAATTATTGCTCTCGCTCTCCCGATCGCGGCGATACCTCACGTGTGGTTTGACCACCGTTTTCATATGCGGGCGCTACTCAGGTATGCGCTCGCTTCTGTGCGCAAGCTCGTCGTGACGGGGTGTTTTTAAAAACCTTTTTTTTTTTTTTCTTTATTTTAATTGATTTTATTTATTTTTACACTGTTTAAAAAAAAAAAAAAAAAAAAATGGATCACTTTTATTCCTATTACAAGGAATGTAAACATCCCTTGTAATAGAAAAAAACATGACAGGTCCTCCTAAATATGAGATCTGGGGTCAAAAAGTCCTCAGATCTCATATTTGGACTAAAATGCAACAAAAAAAAGAAAAAATGACATTTAAAAAAAATATACCTTTAAGAGGAAAAGGGCAGAAGTGATGTTTTGACCTCGCTTCCGCCCTCCTATGGTATAGAGACGAGTGGGGGCCATCTTAGCCTCACTGGTCTCCATACCCAGCTAACGAAAGGACCCGATCACCTCCACCGCTACCGACGGCTCTGGTAAGCGGCGGGAGGGGGGTGGCACCTCTCCCACCGCCGATAGCAGTGATCTCGCGGTGAATCCACCGTGGAGCCCACCGTTATCGTACAGCCGGCCGGCGCCTGGAGAGATGCATATCTCGGTTGTGGCAGCAGCTGCTGCCGTTGCAGAGATATCCCTCTTCAAAAATAGGACGTACATCGTCGTGCGCTGGTCGGTAAGTAGTTAACTACACATATAAATTTACAAAAATGACCAAACCCACACAATTCCACCCCTGTGCCTGGATTTCAGAGATCATGCCCATGGCATACCAGGCACCTCTACCTATGGTTAGGTTCAAGGAACCCTCTAGTTCCATGACTAACACTACACCGGTATTCTTTAGGACAAAGAAACAAACTCGCCTATGTCCTAAATAATACCCGCGTGCCTCCTTCCCAGCAATGATCTCTCCATCCGGAACACAGAGAGAAATAACTTCCCAACATTTATTCGTTCATCCCCATGTATTGCGCTGGCATACAAAGGACATCATGGTCATGCTTCCAACAGAGGGAAATATCAACCTGCCTCCAGCTTTCATCTTCTCTGATCACATGTGTGATATAGCCTCAAATGCAACAAGATAGAATCCCCAGTATGTAAGCCCATTGATGCCACCAAATATACAGACCGAGTCGCACTTCTATATATGGAAACATACAGCATAACACCTTTCACAATCCAACTTAGTACAGCCCATACAGGCATTCGACCACTACTTTGGATTAGTGTAAGCAACATGTTTTGGCAAAATCTTACTGAGCGGTGATGCTAACTCATCAGGCCACTGCCCCTCATATAGAGACGGTACAATCAGCTTGATGTTGGCTGATATTTCCACCTGCCACAGAGTGCGTGCCAGATCCAATGACAGGTTTCTGTCCTCTCTACCAACCTCTCAACATGGTTGACAAAATCCGGAGCCACTCCAATCTGGGTGTTTCTGTGACCTTGTTGAATGTTATCAAGGATGCCACCAATCTCTCTGGGTAACAAAGTCACGCTCCTTCTCTGAAACTATGGCTGTGAGTTTGTTCCTCAGGAGGCCGATGTCCACTCCATTCACAACACCCATCCCAGCTATTATTCCCCTCCAATATAGTGCTGAATACATCCCTCCTCTTTCGGGTTACTCTTCAGAAATTAGCATCCTGCATGGACCTCATTCTCTGGGAGTAAGTCACTGGTACAATGACCGCACTTGATTCAGTGTATACTCAGCACATATAGGGTGATATGTTTTTATCAACCACTGTGAGCTGTTGCAGCGCCATATGGAGAAGTCATACGGTACCCTGGTAGCCATTATTTTAACAGAGCATGCTCCTGTGTGTATTCACTGGCATTATCTGTGCAGGGTTTCAACCTCTCAGGTGAGACATCAACCAGGCGTATCTTCCCCATGTCCAGTTCTGGTGTCCCGCATGTCTAGTAACCGAAAGCTTCTCTCTAGGACCGCTAGGATTGAGACACCACCCCTATGAGGACGTTTTCACCCCATTGATGTGTCACCTGGCACCCTTTAGTCTGGCCAACAGTTGCCTTATTATGCATAAGTGCCAGCCTGCCTCCTGGGTACCTGCACCATATTAACTCCGTTACATCAATACATGTCATACATTAAAACCTTTCTTCTTTCAATTCCTCCTTCCAACAAAAAAAACATATATTTTACATTCTCATGTTTTGACGGATTGGATGTGTCATATTCTTTCCCCAACCTCCTACCCATTGCACATGTATTAATAACTTGTTTGCATTCATCAGGAGAGACTTCAGCCAAAATATTTAACAAGCTCTGTTTCAGATTCAACACTCGCACCACATTGTCCATAAGAAAAAAACAAGTATTAATCTGAATCTTTCATTTTTTTTTCTCTCCTGATGTTTATCAGAACAAATTTGCGGTGTGGTGTGGCACAGACAAACTGCCAACCAGATGATCATCTCTCATCCATGTTCCAGAAGCCTCTCCAATTCTCGCTCCACCAGGATTCTGGAAGTGAAAAACAAGAGCAGTATCAAATTCTTATCCACAATATCTGCTCGCTTACCATGTTTACTTATAGTTCCCTCCTTGGAACCCAGGACCTTAGTATTCCTGGCTTCTGCAACTCTGACCAAACTATCCAAACAACCATGGCCTCTTTAGGCTGAACCCACTGTAAAATGGATCCCCATGGTATGATCAAAAATGTTTAAAACTGAACGTCAGTGTTGCCTCTCAAAAATTCTCAATTTAACAAGCTAAAAAGACAATGCATTTCTGTATCTCTACGATGTATGCACTACCCCCTTTCAAGTGGACAGAGCCTAAAACTTTTGAAACTCTTTTCCACCTGAATGAAAATAAAACAAAGAAAAAAACACAAGGCTCCAGCGGCTTAGAATGGTTCCCAGCTGCTAACTGCGGGCATCGTCAATTACCCTCCTTTCAGGTGGACTAAACATACAAATTTTTCCACCTGAACAAAAATAAAAATAAAATAGATGACTAAACCAATATAAAAAGAAAATAAAAAAAAAATGTAGAAAAAATTCAAAATCTGGCCATGATCACACAAACATGACAAGACAACCACCATAAAACAATGACAAACACTCAACTTTTAGTTAACAACATCCATGGACTTTTCTCCTGAGACGAGTGCTCATTCCGATCTGAAATACAATTCGTTAATGGGAAAAACAAAAAACCAAAAGCAAAACAAAGCATATGTATCTCATCACAACATTGTATTTTCATTTATAACTCTTAGACCAGTACTATTTATTTTTCATTGTTTGCAAACAGTTACTAATTAATGAACTCATGGTACCATGTGATAATCGATTATGCATTTACAATAACCTAACCCCCTGTTCTGCTATATTTTCCCACTGTTCTCACTTTGACAGACCTGCAAACAAACGCAAATGTTAATATCTAAAGCCGTTTAACTTCTTCCATGGTCTCTGGAAAAGGAACACAAAGACAGTGATTACACACAATTCATGACAATTGACTTTTTAAGTCCCCAAAGCCTTTCCCATTAATGTAATATAGTTGCCATATTACTCAGAAAAAATGGCAATGCAATTTCCGTCCAACTACATACAAGCCAGAATGGCAGATTAACCCAGGGGGCAAATATTGGAATGTTCATCCAGTCTTGTTGCTGGCTGTGCTTAGGGTGTGGCTTGTCATTTCTTATCTCTCCTTCAGAACTTTGTAATCTGTCCTGGCTGCTATCTTTCATATCAGGCCCTTGAGTTACGCTGTCCCTGTCCTGGGTGGGGGTTTTCATTGTAGATACCTGTACTTCTGGGGTTTCCTGTTCCATGCTAGCAATTTTAAGGGCTTTATGAAATCTATGTCTATGCCTATTCCATTTACAATGTCTGAACTTTCTCTGCCTTCCTGTGCCTCTGCTTATTACGGATACATCTGCTTTTGACCCATACTCCCTTTCCCTGGACTCTTGACAGAAGTCTCGGAGGATATTGACAACATTTTGGTTGGCTCTGAGGAATGCTAGATCCTTTCTAGTGGGATAGCTTACATAACACTTATTGGCCATTGAGTATATGAAACTTGCATCGTCCTCCAATAAGTCAGGACAGTTGAACACTTTCATATACAATGCAAGATACTCACTGCAGAACAAAATTGGGTCATCTCCTCTCCTAAATTTCATTTGTTGCAAATCACTCATACCATTATCACGACTGTCCACAATACGCTGCAACTCTTTCCTCCGCACCTCTGCATCTGCTAAGTTAACACTAACTTGTGCCGATAACTGACCTACCAAAGGTCCTGGTAGCCATGCTTTCAGAAGAGAGTATGCATCCTCATTACTCAAATGGAATTTAACTACTAGAGCTTCAAATTTATTGGACAGACTCATTGGTGATTCCAGGGCATTAAATTCACCCAAAATCTGGCACAAAGTAAGTCTCTCTTGGATTGTAATCAAACTCTCATTCTGCCTTGAAGCTATAGCTGCCATAGCAGACTGTTTCATCCCGGCCCTTCTCCTCATTGATCGTGCAGATATCGACCAATTGGCATGTTCCTTTTGTGCTCATTGAGCAATACCATAACTTCCTCTGTAGTAAGAAGCTGGGAGCCTACATTTGCTAATTCTCGTTTTAAAGACATAACCAACTCTTCCATCTCTGACAACTTCATTCGCAATGACTCTAAAAGTTTGAGATGAACACATGGAGACAGGTTTGCTCACTGAAGAACCTTCGTATATGATAAACCTATCGGAGAGCTTTGCACAACTTTGGAAATTAATTGTGATTGGACGGCCATCCTGCCTATCCGCTTAGTGTCGACCGAGAGGAAAGCAGGATGATCGGCTGTTTCCGGAATCCTTCGGCCCGTGTCGATAATCTTCGGAAGATCCGAACGTACTCGCGCCCTCAGCGTTGTGTGAGAATGGAATACGCATCTGTGATCCCTGCAGAGGGTTTTGTCTGCCAGCGCTAACGACTCCGTTGGTCCGGAGTCCATCCATTTGCAGTAAGAGTCCAACTTTTTTCCGGTCTGGAAGTGATACTGGCAAAACCAGGAAGGTTTCATCAAACCTTTGAGAAGGACTGATTTCCCTGTTTTCCATTACTTGGGGACTTTAGTTATATCCAGGATTTTTTTCATATAAGGACTTTTTTTTGATTGAATTTTCTTACATGGTGTATTTTTTTGATTCATGTTTTATATATAATCTATATTGGATTTCATTACTCTTTACACTATAGATTTCACGTATACTCAGTGCAACTTTATATATAGTTTTTTCTGATTTAATCCATAATTGATATTTGATGGTTTTTAGTTGCAGCTTTTAGGTTTTGCCCCAAGCGCGATATTTTTGTTTAATTGTATGTTATACCTTATTGCATGGGGTATAGTTTCTGTATGCTTAGGCCCATCACATCGGTTTGTGAAGCTGTGGCGGCTCACCTGTTTCAGTTGAAATTGATTAGACCATACCCATTTGCTAACTCCACTCGGTATTACCTCCCAGCAGATAGTATGGCATAGCCCCACCCATGATGATTGCTTACATTTCAAATATTGTAAAGGGCTTTAACTCCCCTGTTAAGAGACGCAAGGCCTTTGCGTTTTATGAACAGGAACCAAGATTCTTCTGATTCAGGAGACACATTTTTCTCAGGCCTCTCATCCCACATTCCTGCACAGAAATTTCCCCCAAGCCTTTTATTCTCTCCATTCCACCAAGAGCAGGGGTGCCGCCATACGCTTACATGCTTCCTTCCCTATGGAAGTGAAACACGTATATAAGGACAAGGAAAGTAGATATGTCAACATATTATGACTGAGACTGACTAATTTTGTCCCTGCGCCAGGTGCTCATCTAATTAGCACTCTTTGCTGCTTTAGACTTCTTTTTTCTTTTCTTTTTTTTTTTTTTTTTTTTTTAGGTGTATGCAGGGAGATTGCTAAGTGTATGGTCTTCACCAGACCTTAATTGTATGCCCTCTTTCTTGATTGGTTTGTGTGGGATCCCAGCATTGTAATTTTTATAAGCTTATTATGGGGTTATATATAGCCACATTACAACGCACAGATTGCTGGTCCACATACCGCACATCACTATATATGTACATGGGCTACAGCGGGCGCTTGGATGCGCTTGGATACTTGCATATTTTTACATGCGCCGCTGCATGCACATATGTGCTGCGGCGGGCGTTTGTATGCATTTTGTATGCGTTCTGATGCTTTTGCATGCGCCGCCGTGTGCATATTAATGCTTTTGATTCTTTCGATTGCACACATGTTTATGTACTTCATGTTCACACCTTTCAATCATTTTTATCTTTTTAATCACTTTTTCACAGTTTATACTTGCATGGTTATTTAACCATGCTTATACTTACAATCTCATAATTTCATTTAGTTTTTACAATTCAGCATTTATTATGATCACGTACACATTTTTTTCACATACATTTATATTGAGGCATATCCATTCACATGCAATGATTTGGGTTTTGCACACTACTTTTCACTAAACTTTAATAATTTTCTTTGTAATTTTTTTACTAATTCCTTTTTTTTTCTTTTTTACACTGCCATTATGTGTCGTTCTCGATCCATCCCTGTTGGGATGTAGGCGGAGGTTTTGCTTTTGTGTTTGCAATGCACTGTAGTTCACATTGGACTTACACTGAGAGCTTTTATCGTCTTGTATTAAGATTAAGAGGTTCAGGTGGACAGGCACCAGGTGATGTCTCTTTTGTTTGATTCATCGCCTGCCCTGCCCACTGTCATATTGCAACACTCTATATATTTGTTGTCTGCCACCATGTTAACCAGCTATGAGTAAGCACTAGCCTTGGTGCGAAACGCGTCAGCTGTTAGCATCTTTCACTGTGATGTAATTTGCTGTGTCCTAAATATTTGAACAAAGCATTGTTTTAGCATTGGAGTGTGGCTGTCCAGAGTTCTGTCATTATCCACATTATCTGCATGCTATGGCTCGCACCCGGATCCCTTCACCTGGAGCAATTATCTCCCTGAGTTTCCAGGACCTGCCTTTGAGCGGTGGTGTATATCTCCCTTCCCCGAAGAGATGTTATTGGCCAACATGTCCCTGATGCCAAAGCCTAACAACAAAACCATACACTTGCTCAGAATTATAGGCCAATTTCCGTCATAAACAATGATATAAAAATATTTAGCAGAATCTTAGCCGATAGATTGGCATGAATAATCTCTAGATTTATCACAGATAACCACATGCGTTTCGCGGCAGACATTATCCAAGATGCTAACTTATCCTCCAGGAGACTCTTCATGCTTAGCCTAGATATACAAAAGGCTTTCAACAGAGTCTCCTGGAGTTATATTTCCACTCTCCTACAGCGCTTGGGTTTGCAGGGGGAATTTTTGCAATTATTTGAGGCCCTTTATCAAAACCCTAAAACACGAATTAAGATCCCAGGCTGCAGTTCTGAATTTTTCAACCTAGGAAGGCACCAGGCAGGGATGTCCACTTTCCCCTTTAATCTTTGCTCTTGCATTGGAGCCCCTGGCCGTCGCAATACTGAGTAACCCATATATATCCGGGTATGCCAAAGGTCCCTCAACCTACATATTTTGCATGTATGCAGACGATGTACTGATGTTCCTCACTAGCCCCCTAATTTCTTTGCCTAATCTTTTCCAGACCCTGTCAAACTTTGCAAGTATCTCCGTCCTTTCGATAAATGTCTTAGTCAGTAACCCTTCCAGTAGGGTTTCCACCTGACAAACTTCACCAGCTTAGACAAACTTTTCCCTTCACTTGGGCAGTCTCATCTCCAATATCTTTGCATCAATCTAACTGGACATTTTTGCAAACTTTGAAGCCAACTATCCCCCGATGATAGCTAAACTGAAAAGAACCCTCAAACTCTGGTCCCCTCTCGATATTCCATTCATAGGCAGGATTACGGCCCTTAAAATGACAATTCTCCCCAGGTTACTTTAGCTATTCTGCTCCCTTCCGATTAGACTCTCTTAAACCTATCTACTTAACATTCAGGCTTCTTTTAATAGCTTTATTTGGCAGGACAAACCCCTGAGATTTGTTAACAATGTTTTTGTATTGTTCCTCAACGTGGGGGGGCTTAGGAGTCCCTCAAATATGGCTCTACTACCTAGCCAGTAGATACACACAACAGGCCCAATGATGTATTAGAAACTCCAGTGTCCCCTGGGTCAGATTTGAACAGGATTCCAACACTCCTTTGTATCTCACTGGGCTGATGTGGGCCTCTAATCCATCTAAACCTGTAATGCCACCTAAGAATCAAATAGTTGCAATAGAACTGAAGCTATGAGATCAATATAAGGTAAAATATAACCTTATATCACAAACCCCTCTAGGGGCCTCATATCTTGGCGACCCCAGATTCCCCCGGCATGTGATCACCCGAAATCCTTCCAAATCTGGACTGAGTGAAACTTGACCACATTGGAAGACTCTTTAGTTGGGTTAAAATTTGCTACGTTTGCTGATTTACAGTCTCGATATATGCCGGGCAGGGAATACTATCGCTTTCTACAAATCCGCCACTTCTTTCAACAGCACTATACCACCCCCCCTTCCAATTTTAAAACCTGCTTTGAGGTCTTATGTCATACGTCCCCCCGTCAAAAAGGCCTCATCTCGGGAGTTTACAAAACACTAGAATCAGTGGATGAGAAACCCACATTGAGTTCCTGCTCCCATTGGGATCTATATTTCAATCTGGGAGAGGGGGACCTGGACTGGGTGAAGGGCTGGCAAAACTTGCGCAGATGTATGAAATCGCTAACAGAGAGAATGCTATTAAACTAATGACACAGTGGTATTATACCCCACAGGCCTCCCCCAGGTGTTTTAGGGGCTGTGACCACAAGGGCACCTTTCTGCACCTATTTTGGACTGTGAAAAATTGCAACCCACTTGGAATGAAGTACTAAAAAGGAGACAAATTAGCTGGAGGGCCCAAAACCCTGACATATCAGCACTGTCTCCTATTCCAAGGTCTTCCTGAAACACCCAATCCCCTGATGAGAGTGATCCATTCAGTTTGTATTTCAATGCAACTGGCCATTGCATTACATTGGAAGACAGCCTCAGTTTTCCATGCACACAAGATGTCTCATATAGACCATATGATGATGGTTGAATTTTTTTTTCTATACCCTAAATGATTCCATCCACGTTTTTGATGCTAAATGGAGCCCCTGATTCTTGTTCAGACTTCATGACTGACCGAAATTAGATTAGTTGTTTTAATCTGACTGCCTTTTTTTTTTTTTTTGGATAATAGAAGTTTTTTTTCATGAGAGTTGTATACCGTCTGAATAAGTACTCTTATTATTTGATGAACCAGACACCATTTATTTTCTTACGTCAGGGGACACAGAGCCATAGTAATTACTATGTGGGTTATATCGGACCGACAGGTGCTGGACACTGGCACACCCCTAAGGCATGTACTCCTCTATATAACCCCTCCCATTACTGGGAGTCCTCAGTTTTTTCGCCAGTGCCTAAGGTGTTGGTCACGAGTAAAGATGTGCTGTGCTGGGCTCCACTGGTAGTAATCCTTGCTGGGGCTTGCCATGCTGACCGGATCCGTTCTGATGTCTTTTCATGGATTAAATGAATGGTACCCGGGCCTCGTGCCTGAAGAAACAAAGTTTTGCTTGCGAACACTTCTCTTTTGAGATCTGGGCCCTGAGATCCAGTACTTTTTTGCATAATAAAAAACCCCAAAAAAAACTAAACGTATTTCTGAGAAATAAGAGTACCGAAAAAAAAAAAAAAAAAAAAATTGTGTACAAAATACATACATAGGGTCAAAGATGCATCATATATAGTATGATAGGCAGTAATAGCTTCAAGTACATGGTTTGGTGTGTCTGCATATATTATACATACTACGTCACATTCATCAGTTCTCTGGCGTGTCTTTGGAGTTCAACCCACAAAAGTGTGGCAGTGCCACAACTATATACCTGCATTACACTAAGGGTCCCCCCTTCAATACTAATGGACTGAGTGAGTCATCCTCAGTACCCATTGCTGTTGATGGCGATTCCAACCAGCGATCCAAAATTTTGTGATATTTTTCTGGGCACCCCGTGTTTATAAATAACACTTTTGTAAGGTAGAGATTTGTTGATGGCGACAACCCATTCCCGAAATGTCTGTTTTATTGGTTCGCATCCACTTTCTGGCTATCAGTAGTCCTAGCTGCGAACAACGTTTCCTGCATAAATATGTGGAGGGATTTATTCTGCTCGCCATTAGGGAGGATTCCTAATAGGCATTGCTTGGGGCATAATGTTAATGGGGAGCCCATGTCGTCATGAAGGAATTTGACCAGCTGCTCCCAGTATGACTGGACTGTCGGACAAGACTAAAGAAAATGAGAAAAGGAGCTATCCTGATCCTTACATCTTGGACACCTGGGGTCCCATTGTGGGTTTATCTCGCTATGTGGGCTGGGGTTAAATATGAGCTATCAGCCAGCCTGGGAGACCAGCTTTCCAACCGCCAAGGCTTCAGTCCATTTGTCCTCTCCCAGCTCCCCCCACATCCATCTCCCATCTCCCTCTCAGCCTTTCGGAAAACTCCATGGCCGTGGGCAGGCTAAGAGCCTGATAACAGATGGATGTCAACTTTTTGTGGTCCTCCCCAGTCAGCACATCTACCAGCTGTATGGTTTGAAGATCAGGCACAGCCCCCCCCCCCCCCCAAATTGGGTCTGCAGTGCGTGGCGGAGCTGGAGGAAGCAAAAAAACATTGTATTGGGTAGGCCGAAAGTCATCTTAAGCATCTGGAATGATTTAACTCCCGTGCTGTCCATTACCTGATGAAGGTATATTACCCCCCAAGTAACCCAGGGGTCCGTGTCTGGAATGGTCAGCAGCTCAGGGAGGCTACAACTGTCCCATAGTGGCGTGTGTGGTGGGAATTCTGTCAGCGTAGTACCAACTCCCAAATCTTGCAGTGATGGTGCACCTGACCTTCGCGCCCTCACAATTTCAAATCGTGCGGCTTACCAAAAATAAGTTGAAAAGGGTGCGCAACTTGGGCGGCTGCTGCTGGGCATGCCAGGTTTATATGTCTGTTTTTATCTTCTTTATTAAGGTACAAAAAGTGAGATAACTGGGATGCAAGATAAGTGTGGAGCTCTGCAGGCTTTTTTAGGACTCTCCAGGGCACCTTGTGTCGGGAAGCGCCCCAAACAAGAGTTGAGTATTGAGTCCATGGTTTTAAAGATGCTCAGAGGCAGGTAGACTGGGGAGTGCCAGAAAATATAAACGAGTTTTGGTAGGAGAATAATTTTAAGCAAGTTTATGCGGCCCATTACTCCGAAGGGGAAGGCGTGCCCAGTTTTGTGTTTTTACCTTTTTATTAATGTGTAAAAGGGTTCTATGTTTAATTTAGTATATTCACCCGGGGAGCGAATAATCTGAATCCCCAAATATTTAATTTGGCTGGTCCTTATTAATGGGAGATATGCCTGATCTGGACCTTGGGGCCCTACATCTAAGGGGAGAATCTGCGACTTGTCCCAGTTAATTCGGAGACCTGAAAACTTTCCAAAGCGTTCAATGAGGCCCAGGGCTGCTAACGAGGGGCCTGCATCTTCTAAATACAACAATATATCGTTGCATATAGGCTAATTATTTTCAATCAGTGGACCTTCCCTAAGACCCTTTATACCTGGGTGCTGTCTGATGGCTATAGCCAGAGGCTCCACCGCCAAGGCATATAAATGTGGAGATAGTGGGCAGCCTTGGCGTGTGCCTCTGGACAGTGGGAAAGTGTCTGAGGTTATGCCATTCACAAGGAGTCTAGCCATGGGGGCTGGTATAGTAATTTAATCCATGCCACGAAATTGGGCCCAAACCCGTACCTGCAAAGGCATTCCCATAAATATCCCCATTCCACAGAATCAAATGCCTTGGCGGCATTGAGACTAATGACAGCGCGAGAGCCCACCAAATCATGGGTGGCTCGCAGGTTCAAAAATAGGCGCCTTAAGTTGAAGGGCGTATTTTTGCTGGGCATATAGCCTACCTGGTCTGGATGGACTAAAGTGAGGATAACCTTAAGAAACCTGAAAGAATTGGAGTAATGAGATGGGACGGTAGGATTCCGGGAGAGAGGGGTCTTTACCGGGCTTGGGTATCAAAACTATCAGGGCTTCTCTCATAGACTGTGGGAGTGTGGAGGTATCAAAAATGTGTTGAAACAGTTCCTGCAGTCTGGGCACCATGACCTCCCCATACTGAGAGTAAAATTCTAAGGGAAGACCATCCGTGCCTGGGTCCTTGGCTGTGGCCAGGCATGAGATGGCCCCCACAATTTCTTCGGTAGTGATAGGGGCCTCGAGCTGGGCTACCTGTTCCTGGAACAAAGTCCGCCAGTTTGTTTTCAGTATAATTAGCCGTAGATGTATATAGGGTGGAATAAAACTTAAAAAATTACCCATCCACCAATGCTGGGTCAGCAATTTGGCATCCCATAGAGTCTGAGTGACACCACGACTGGAGGTCTATACTCCAAGTGTGCAAGATCAGCCAACAACCTACCTGCTTGCTCCCCATGCTTGAAAGTTCTTTGTTTACAGAAAAATATTTTTTGGTTAGCTCTTTCAAAATGAAGGGTATTAACCAACTGGGACTGTACCCTAATCAGGTGTGCGTTGTCTGGGGAGAGGTCAGACTGGAACATGTGTTTCAGTGAGTCTAACCTGGCTTCAGCCTGTGTCAGGGCACAAACAGAGGACCGTTTGTATCTTGATATTCGGGTCGAGAGTAAAGTCTTGGCATGCAACTTGAAAGACTCCCACACCAATCCGAATGAAGCTGACCCCACATTGGCAGTGAAAAAATATCATCTCAGATTGCATGCTATCGAGATCTGGAAGGACAGACAACCAAAAGGGGTTGAGCTGCCACAGCAGCAAAAGTGAGGATATAAATATATAATCTATCCGCGAGACCGTGACATGGTGGAGTGGGAGGCGGAAAAACAAGAGTACCCGGGGAGGGCCGGGTACCTGTGCCTCCAAGTGTCAGTCAATGCAAATTCACCCATTAACCGGCCAAACCTCGTAATTCCATGAGGCTGTGGTTCAGGGGCACCCGAGACCATTCTATCTAGTTGAGGGTTGATTATCATGTTGAAATTGCCCAGCCATGGTATAGTGGGGTACTGTGCCATGAACATAAGACCTCCTTGTATAACCAGGAATTGAAACGGAGGGGGTATATAGTATGCAAGTATTAATAGCTCGACACCCCCCCCCCCCCCCAGTTTAACATGCAAGAAAATGTATCCGCCCTGAGGGTCCATTCGCAAAAGCATAAGGTGAAATTGAACGTTTTTAGAGATTAAAATTGTGACACTTCGAGAATGTGGAGTGTGGGGTGCCGGATGCACCCACCCTAGCCAGGGCTTTTTCAGAGTAAGCTGTAGGTGACCGGTAAGGTGGGTCTCCAGCAATACATACACCTCGGCTTGCATAACCTTCAAATGTGAGAGAACTGCAGTGTGTTTAGGCCGCACATTCCACGTCAAGAATTTAATCGGTGCCATGTCTGGTAGTGTAGCTTGGATACTCATGGACGGAAGCCCAGAGCAGACAATACAGGTGACCCCCCCAAACCACACGTACATTTGTCATCAGGTACACATGGCTCGTATATCATTCCCATTAACCAGATGAAAACCTTGCAAAAAGGGTTCAGGTAGATAACAATGGGAGAAGAAAACGGTGGGGACAAAAAAAAAGAAACCAACCATTCCAATATACGTTTGGTAGTATACACCGGTCCAGCTCCATTCAGTCAGCCCCTATAATAACCAGGTGTAACCAGGGGGTAACCACTGGCCGGGGAAACGTATCTTAAACCTCATGAACCATCCTAGTATAGTACTCGAGAACTTAAAAGAAGTTATAGTTAGGGTGCCATGTTTCAGTATTGACCCAATACTGATGGGGGCGAACAATCACTGAGGAGCCTGCCACAATGCAGGAAATCCAACAGAGGTGCGCAGACATGTCTTGGGGCACGATCCACCCGAAGCCCCGGGGGGTCAAAGCACAGTGCTGCTAAGTCACAAGAGTATCTACTTTGGCTCCTGCCGGCTTATGCTAGGTTTGTTGGGGAAAAGCAACTCAGATGTCTAGGACAGTACAGGAGGAAAGTTCCAGCTTGTAGACAATAGTTAAAGTCAAAAGGGCCAATAGGAATCCGGAGTAGTGCAGATTTCAGTGTAGGATAAAAGTACAGGGAAAAGAATCTGCTTACCAAAAGTCGCAGTGTCTGTCAGTGCATCCAAGTGGTACAGTCAAGATGGAGGTCTGCCAGCGTTGTCACTATGCTCCAGCCACACCAGCGCCGAGTCAGGGTCTTTAAAAAAGTGAACACGATCATCTCCCACTACTCACAACCTTGTGGGGTACAGCATGGCATATTTAAAATTTTTGATTCCTAACTGGTGCTTAGCAGTAGTGAATTGCGATCGGCGTCCCTGAACTTCTGCGGAAAAAAATCAGGGTATACTGCCACTGGCCCGTTATGTATCGGTATATTACCTTTTTCCCTGGTAGTTCATGAAGTTGGCAATGAACATGTGTGGAGGAGGTTTTGCTGCTAGGCGATGCGCTTGCTCCACAACAAAGGAGGCTGAGAGAGCCTCTCTCCCGTATGTGGTGATCAGGAGATTTTCCAAAAATGATTGCGGGTCAGCACCCTCCGATCCCTGTGGCAGGCCCACGAAACAGAGGTTGCATCTTTGCAATCAGTTTTTTGTAGGACAGATTGGAGTTGGTGTTGTAGCGGTTCCGTGGTGATCTGCAATGCAGGGATGTTGTCCTCCACCTGGCTGATGCACCGCTCTCGGTCAGCCGCACTCTGTCTCTGAAAGTCGTGTCTTAAAAGAGATAAATCCACTTTCACCTCTTCTCTCTTGGATGTCAGGGAGGAAGCTGGTTTTAGCGCTGTGTATGTGAAAGCTGCTGCTGGCTGTGGAGGGACAGAGCAGGTGGCTGGCGTGGTCAGGTTAGTGAACACAGGCTTATTCCTTTGGCACAGTATACTTCACTTAAGCTAGGGTTAATAACAGCTAATGGCCCTGAACTATAGCTTGGCAATGTAAATTCTTTTGCATAAGGCCTCTGCTTTATGCTTCAGGCTATGAATGGTAAAGGGACCACTTCTCTAAAGGGTCATTTGTTTTGCATTGTAAACTAAATCCATTTCCAAAAGAATGTCGTCCTCCTCTGAGATGGATACGGCTAGTCAGATTGAGCCGTCAGGGAAAATTGTTGCTGCATAGAACACTTCAATCCTTAAATCTTACAAACGGGTTTTTTCTTCTACCATTTGTAAATTGACAAGAAGATTAATGCTATGATGTCTCTCCATAGTGGGAATTAAACATAGCAGATTCCCATCCAGTCCTCAGGAACCTTTTGTTGAGGTTCAGGAGGCTGGGGATCAGGTAGATCTTCCCAAATATTGGAAGATACTTATCCTCTTTGGAGGATCCTAATATGGAAGGAGTAGCATCACAAGTCAGGTTGCTTTATGTACTCCCTTACTAAACCCGTTTGCTGCCTGCAGCACAGGCTCTTGAGGTACCTACCTCTAATTGGGTTGCTTAGAACCCCCCCCCCCCCCCCCGGGATGTTGTTTCTATTCAGGCATAGCTATGTGCTAAATGGGGGGGGGGGGGTGGGGATCCAGTAATTGCTGCTGCAATCACCTCAGTGAGCAGAGTCTCACATGCCTGATGTATAATTCACTAATGTTAAAGGATCCAGCAAATTAAAGTTGGAACTTCCTTTTAACCACTTAGACCAGACCATTTTGCTGGTCAAAGACCAGACCACTTTTTGCAATTTGGCACTGAGTTGCTTTAACTGACAATTGCGCGGTCGTGCGATGTGGCTCCCAAACAAAATTGACATCCTTTTTTTCCCCAGAAATAGAGCTTTCTTTTGGTGGTATTTGATCACCCCTGCATTTTTTTTTTTTTTGCGCTATAAACAAAAATGGAGCGACAATTTTGAAAAAAAAACGCATTATTTTTTACTTTTTGTTATAATATCCCCCAAAAATATATATAAAAAACTTTTTTTCCCCTCAGTTTAGGCCGATACGTATTCTTCTACATATTTTTGGTAGAAAATATCGCAATAAGCGATTTATTGATTGGTTTGCGCAAAAGTTATAGCGTTTATTAAATGGGGATAGTTTTATGGCATTTTTATTAATGTTTTATTATTTTTTTTTACTAGTAATGGCGGCGATCAGCAATTTTTTATTGTGACTGCGACATTATGGTGGACACAGCGGACATTTTTGACACATTTTTTACAGTTATACAGCAATTAGAATGCAGTGATTCCTGTGTAAATGACACTGGCAGTGAAGGGGTTAACCAGTGGGTGGCAGTGTAGGGGTTAAGTGTTCCTAGGGGTGTGTTACTAACTGTGGGGGGTTGGGCTTTCATTTAGTGAACACTGATCTCTGCTCCAATCACATGGAGCAGAGATCAGCGTTGCTAGGCAGAATGGAGAAATGCTGTTTACAACGGCATTTCTCCATTCAGCCGTCCCGTGAACTGATCGCAGGTATGCCCGTGGCGATAGTCTGCAGGACACGCGGGGGTCCCGACCGTCACGTGAGCGCGCCGCTGGCGGCGCGTTTGCGATGGCAGGGCAGCATTGAAGATTAGACGTACCTGTACGCCAGTATGCCTGCCCGTGCCATTCTGTCGACGTACATCGGCATGCACTGGTCGGAAACCGGTTAAAGATGTGTCTTTTGCAGCTCAGTAGCGCAGCAATTGGTGTATCTCAGTCCATTAACCCTTTGACGTTCTGCTCCACCATTTTGGTGGAGCACATTTTGAGTCACGCTAACTCATTGAAAAACGTGGCCTTTAAGGGGATAAGGAACAGTTGGTGGAGATGCCTGAAATTCTGCCGGCAATGGGCTGGTGTATCTGATGCACTCACAGTAGATGCTATGAAAGACTCTATCATTTAAGCCTTATGGCTTATGCTTGGACTAGTGCATTCTCGCAGAGTTCTGTGGCTAAAATATTGATCAGCCGAAGCACTGTGTAAAAAGCTCTTGGCCAGTTTGTTTCCCTTTTATGGGGTACAGCTATTTAGAGACGATCTGGATAAGTACATCTGAAGGGCCTCTAATAGGGTAAAGCTCTCTTTACCAGTAAAAGAGGTTCAACCCTTTCTCCTTTTATCGGGCTGCCTCTCCTATGCCAGGGGCATCTGCCTCTAGGCAGTCTCGACGGCCTCAACCGTCAGGTTCAAGGGAAAGTCCCCAAGGGCAGCACCAGGGTCAGAAGAGATGTTGGGGCGGAAAGCCCACAAAGCAGAATGCTAAAGCCTTCTCATGAAGGGGCACCCCCACTCGTTCAGGTGAGGGGAAAGGCCCTGCGATTCTCAAGATCTGACAGGAACAATGTCACGACAGATGGATTTCTGCAATTTTTTTCTCTAGGTTACTACTAGAGTTCTGAGAGTTTCCATCTCCTCTGAGAATGTTCCCAAGGATTCAGAGAAAAAGTCTTTCTTTCTGGCCTCTGGATCAGCGGTTATCCCAGTCGGTGATATCAGAGGTTCCCTTATTGGAACAGGGGGTTTTGGCTCAAACCTTTTAAGGCTCCATAACCGAACAGAGAGGTAAGACCCATTCTACATCTCGAAGATCTGAATCGGAGCGTAAACATCCGATCCTTTCATAATTCGATAGGCTGTGTCCATTCTGCAAGGAGGGGAGTTGCATATCTCCATGAGCCAAATTTTCCCGCTCACCAGAAATTTCTGCATTTTAAAATATAAAATATTTTTTTCAGTTGTGGCCCTGCCATTCGGCTTAGCCACAGAACCACAAGTGTTCTGAAAGATTCTGGCACCTCCTTTAGCCAGATTAAGGGCTCAAGGCATAGCGGTCCTAGCGTATTTATAAGATCTGCTTTTAATAGATCATTCAGTCTCGGTCTAAAACCAGAGCCTGATCTCAGCCTTAACTATCTGAAATCTCTAGGTTGGATACTCAACCTAGGAAGATTCTCCTTAAAACTATCAGGGAGATTACAGTACTTGGGGGCTGGTTACAGATGCCATACAGAAGAAGGTATTCTTACCCCAGAAAAGAATCTGTTCCATTGTAGGACTAATTCAGCTTATCGAAACAAAGGAAAATTCCTTCATTCGGCTGTGCAGGAGATTTTTTAGTGGAAATGGTGGCCTCCTTCAAGGTCGTCCCTTACGTGCAGTTTTACTCAAAAACTGCTTCAAAACACCATCCTATCGATCTGGAATAAAAAATATTCAGGCCTTGTTTGTTTCCAATACGCTTGGCTTCCGACATAAGTCAGAGCCTAAATTGGTGGTTGTTTTGCAGAAAAAGGGAAAATCTTTATCTTGGAAGGTGTTAACAGATGCCAGCCTTCTAGGCTGGGGAGCAGCCCTGGAAGAAGAGTCCGTCCAGGGGTGATGGTCCAGGTTAGATGACCTTGCCTATAAACGTTTTTTTGGTAGTTTCAGGCAGTACGTCTGGCCCTAGAATCTTGGACATTGAGATTATGGGACTGTCCTGTCAGGATTCAGTCTGACAAGGCCACAGCGGTGGCTTACATCAATCACCAGGGGGGGCACGAGAGGTCGTGCAGGACAAAAAGAGGTGAATAATGTTCTAGTTTGAGCAGAACACAACATTCCTTGCCTGTCGGCAATTTTCATTTTTAGCAATAGAGAATTGGCAGGCATACTACTTGAGTCGCCAACAATTATTTCCAGAAGCATGATCTCTTCACCTTAACATCTTCCTAGTGATATGTCGGAGATGGGGTAATCCAGACATGGACCTATTCGTGTCCAGATTCATCAACAAAGTCGACAACTTTGTGTTGAGAACAAGAAGTCCGCTAGCAGGCGGAACAGACACATTAGTCTTCCCATGGGATCAGTTTTCACTGATCTATGCATTTCCTCCAGTTCTGCTACTTCCGCTCCTTCTCCGCAGGATTAAGCAGGAACAAAAGGAGGTGATTCTGGTGGGTTCCAGAAGATCTTGATTTACCGAGATCATAAAGATGGCAGTCCCGCATAAGGTCTGGTATTTCATCCTACCTTACGGACAAAAGATTTAACAGGTTTGACCCTTGAATCCCACTCTATAACAGATTGTGGGTGATCTCCTTCGGTAGTGTCTACGTTGATTAATACCAGGAGGCTGGTTTCCAGAATCACTTACTATAGAGTCTGGAAGGCATATGTTTCTTGGTGTGGATTCAGGGGTATGTCATAGGCAGGATCCCTGATTTCCTGCATATGGGATCTGAAATGAAGCTGGCCTTGACTACTATCAAAAGCCAGATCCCGGCCTTGTAGGGTTTTCAATGGCCTCTTGCTTCCCAATCTTAGGGCTTAGCTTATTCAGGGGGTAACACGGATTATTCCCCCTATCAAATCAAATCCTTGGGATTTAAATTTGGTCTTATCGGCTTTGCTGAATCAGCCGCTTGAATCTTTACGATAAATTTCCTTGGTTCTTTTGACCAGAAAGATAATCTTTCTGGTTGCCATTTTCTTCTGCTAGAAGAGTATTGGAACTAGCGTCTGTCTTGTAAAGAGACATATTTCATCATGCATAAGGATGAGGTGGTTTTATGTCCTCATCCTGAATTCCTACCAAAAGTGGTTACAGGTTTTAATTTAAACTGAGATATTATTCTTCCTTCTTTCTCCCCAGAGCCTTAATCTAGGGAAGAGAAGACACTACATTCTCTTGATGTAGCAAGAGCAATCGGAGTCTATTTAAAGATGACCGCTCAGGTTCGCAAAACACGTTTTGTTTGTACTGCCAGAGGGTCGAAAATGTGGACAGGCAGCGTCAAAAGCCACTATTTTACAAATGGATTCTTCAATTGTTCAAGCTTCAGCTTAAAGAAGAAAATTCTTCCTTTCAATGGTAGAGCACACTCATCCAGGGTGATTAGTGCCTCTTGGGTGGTGCATAATCAGGCCTCTATATGGCTCAGATCTGTAAGACCATGACTTGGTCTTCCATTGATACGTTTATCAGATTTTATCAAGTCGATATTAAAGGTCATGAGGATATTGCCTTTGGGCGCAGTATACTGCAGGCTGCAGTATGAGTCCTCTGGCCTCCTGTTGTTTTTTTTTTTTTGCGTTCCCCCCCCCCCCTTCAGTTGCCATTGCTATGTGACATCCCACATAGTAACTGCTATGGCTCTGTGTCCCCTGATGTATGAAAAGAAAACAGGATTTTTATAACAGCTTACCTGTAACATCCTTTTCTTTGATGTAAATCAGGGGACACAGAGGTCCCTCCCTTCTTTTTGATACTTGTATTGCTTGGCTACAAAACTGAGGACTCCCAGTAATGGGAGGGGTTATATAGGGGAGTACACGCCTTAGGGGCGTGCCAGTGTCAAGCACCTGTCGGTCCGATATAACCCACATAGTAATTACTATGGCCCTGTGTCCCCTGATGTACATCAAAGAAAAGGATTTTACAGGTAAGCTATGATAAAAATCCTGTTTTTGGCAAGCAAAATTTTGAACTTTTCACTTTATTAAGTGCCACCTATCAGTCACTGGCTGTTATACTTGTTATATTGAATGATGTCATTTATTTGTCTGTACGGTAATTGTTACTTCTAATAAAAAAGTTTGAAAACAAAAAAACAAAACAAAAAACTTAGAGGTGTTTCAATTATTAAAGAAAAATTAAAAGTCAGCAGCTACAAATACTGCACCTGCTGACTTTTAATAATTGAACACATACCTGTCCCAGGGTCCAGCCATGTGGGGGATCAAAGCCCCGCTCATCTTCCCCTCTGTTCGGCGGTGCTTGCATTGTAACTGTGGGCAGAGCCGGGTGCCCACTGGGCATGTGCAAGCGGCGCCACCTGCCATGATTGGCCGTGCTATCATCTGGGATCTGCCACGTGTCCCTGATGTTTGACAAGAGGGAGGGGGCAGAGCTCAGCCCTTCCTGCATCGAGGGGAAATGTCAGGAGCCCAAGCACTGAAGGAAAAAAAAAAAAAACTTTTTCCAAATTTTTTTTTTAGGCATTAAACACATTGCTAATAGTATTGGCAAAGTTTTCATTCCTTGACTTGCAGACATGATACAGGAGATCAATGCAGCCTCACCAGTGCCCAGCAGCCTCACAAATGCCCATCATATGCAGCCCCACCAGTGCCCAGCAGCCTCACCAGTGCCCATCATATGCAGCTTGCCAGTACCCAGCAGCCCGACCAGTGCCTGACATATGCAGCCTGCCAGTGTCCAGCAGCCTCACCAGTGCCCATCATATGCAGCCGCCTGCCAGTGCCCAGCAGCCCCACCAGTGCCCATCATATGCAGCCTGCCACTGCCCAGCAGCCCCACCAGTGCCCATCATATGCAGCCTGCCACTGCCCAGCAGCCCCACCAGTGCCCATCATATGCAGCCTGCCAGTGCCCAGCAGCCCCACCAGTGCCCATCATATGCAGCTTGCCAGTGCCCAGCACCCCCACCAGTGCCCGTCATATGCAGCCTGCCAGTGCCCAGCAGCCTCACCAGTGCCTGTCATATGCAGCCTGTCAGTGCCCAGCAGCCTCACCAGTGCCTGTCATATGCAGCCTGCCAGTGCCCAGCAGCCTCACCAGTGCCTGTCATATGCAGCCTGCCAGTGCCCAGCAGCCTCACCAGTGCCTGTCATATGCAGCCTGCCAGTGCCCAGCAGCCTCACCAGTGCCTGTCATATGCAGCCTGCCAGTGCCCAGCAGCCTCACCAGTGCTTGTCATGCAGCCTGCCAGTGCCCATCCACCTCACCAGAGCTCATAATATGCAGCCTGCCAGTGCCCAGCAGCCCCACCAGTGCCCGTCATATGCAGCTTGCCAGTGCCCAGCAGCCCCACCAGTGCCTGTCATATGCAGCTTGCCAGTGCCCATTAGCCCCACCAGTGCCCGTCATATGCAGCCTGCCTGTGCCCGTATCAGCGGCGATCTCCCATGTTTCACGGAGCTGGATTTGAGTTTCTCGGGCCACAGTAACAATGTCCCACCTCCTGTAATCGCATCACTCGATTGAATGTCCCACCATTGGAACAGTGTGTCGTCTATCACAGGAGGCAGGATACTCTTACTACTTCCGAAATTACAGTGCACCTCTAGTAAAAATATTTCTTTTATGTATTGTGTTTCTGAAATGTTTATAATTTGAGTTTATGGATCTTTTAACTTTATTTATTTTAATGTATTTAACAGGGTATGGCTCATTGGTTGGAAGCTTTAACAGCTTGTGTTCGTGATGTCTGTTCTGCAGAGAATCCAGTAGCTTTGGAAAATGTCCACTCGCTTCCTACATCAGTACTTCAAATTCTTGTTACAACATTCACCCACTGCAAGGTGTGGATAATTTTTTAATAACTATTTTTTGATTTAATGTTTTCATGCAGAATTTTTCTTTTTTGCAGGACTGTTCTGTACTTGATATGTTTGTGGAAACGAGCACATCTTACTTTATACATTCGTAATATTAAAAGTGAGTTTTTCCTTGGCAACCTAATAACCTGATGTGTAACTTGTCCTTTAGGAAAGTGATTCACTATATAGTGGAAGGCTCCACCTGGTTTTGGATCTTCTTCAAGCCATTTTTAAGGAAGCGGTATGTCTTCAGAAGCAGCTAATGGAACTTCTGGATAAGGCTACTTTAGGCGGCTCTGCTTCAGACATTGCATGCATGGTGTCATGTAAGTACACAGGATTTTAGATTTTTAGCAAATGTCACATCTAAACCATCCCTTTTCTTAATTGTATATTTGCAAGTTTTTTTGTTCTGTAAATCTCAGCTTTTGACACCTTCGTTTAAAATTGGGAATGTTAATGTTGGGAATACTTACAATGGTAGTTGGAAAATATTACTTTATCTGAGGATTATGAAAGAAATATCATTCCACTGTTAATAAGAAATCAGTTATTAAATATTGTCAAAAATGTAGAACAGTGGGATCTTTTTGTCTTCTGATGAGTCTGTCTTAAAGTGGTTTAAGTCACATGCATTAATTGCTTTGATTTTCTTTGTTTTAGGTCCCTGTTCAGTACAGTGTGTGTATTTTCCTAAAATGATAATGCTAAATACCTTCTTTGCAGAGCTCCCTCTGCTTTCCTTCCAGATGTGAGTACAGTGGGAGGTGCTGAGAGTCCCTTCTGATGAATGCAAGCTAGCAGAGGGAGGTCACATGACTGCGCAGTAGGGCTCTGCAAAGAAGTTATTTAACATAATTTAGGAAAACGCAGTGTACTGAACAGGGACCTAAAACAGAGAGGATCTAAGTTATTAATACATATTTCTTTACAAGCACTGGAGCAGCTGCAGGAAATAGAATTATACAGGCATGAGAGGAGAGTAGGGGCGGGGAGGAGATTGGCTCACACACAAACTACAGAACTGACAGGGAGTGGAGGAGGGGGAGATGCAGAGTCTCTTAGGAGAGAGCAGGATCATGAAGGCACGTAAACGGACCACAATATCGTGGATTAGCAGCCATGATAAACCTAGTCAGTTAAAACAAGGGAAGAGAGGGACAGGCAGGATCAACCAGGTATTGTACAACATGGAAAGGGACAACTGACCTGGCAAAAGCACTATGTTATATCTCTTACCTTTAACCATTCCAATACAGGGCATTTATACACCCTTCTTTACCAGACCAATTTTTAGCTTTCAGCGCTCTCACACTTTGAATGCCACTTACTCAGTCATGCAACACTGTACCCAAACAAAATTTTTTTTCATACAAATAGAGCTTTCTTTTGGTGGTATTAAATCACCACTGGGTTTTTTATTTTTTGCGACATAAGTGAAAAAACTGCGAAAATTTTGAAAAAAAAAACAATTTTTTTTTTTTCTTTCTCTAATAAATTTTTGCAAATAAGTAATTTTTGTTCATAAATTTGGGCCAAAATTTATTCTCCTACATCTATTTAGTAAAAATACCCCAAATTAGTGGATATTATTTAGTCTCTTTGAAAGTTAGAGTCTACAAGCTATGGTGCAAATCATTTAAAATTGATCACATCTGATCACACCTGATGTACTGACGGTTATCTCATTTCTTGAGGCTCTGAAATGTCAGGAAAGTACAAATGACCCCTATTTGAAAAGTAGACAGTCCAAGGTATTTAGTAAGAGGCATGGTGAGTTTTTTGAAGTTGTACATTTTTCCAACAATTCTTGGGAAAAATAATTTTTTACAAAATTTAATTTTTTTTTCTTTTTTCAAAATTGAAAAAATAAATTTTACAAAATTGTCATAAGTTATTTCTCATGCACAGCATATGCATACTTCCAATTACACCCCAAAATACATTCTGCAACTCTTCCCGAGTATGGCAATACCACATGTGTGGGACTTTTACACAGGCTAGCCACACAGATGTCCAACATGCAGGGAGCACCGTCAGGGGTTCTAGGAGCATAAATGACACCTCTAATTTCTTAACAACCTATTACATTTGTGAATGCCCTAGAGCTCCAGGACAGTGGAATTACCCACAAAATGACCCCATTTTGGAAAGCAAACACCCCAACGTATATTCTATGAGGTATAATGAGTCTTTTGAACAGTTAATGTTTTTCCACAAGTCTTCTGAAAACGTGGAAAGAAAATGAAAACATATTTTTTTTTTGTACACAAAGTGGTCAGTTTATAAAAGATTTCTAACTCAAAGCATGTACATAGCAAAAATTACACCCCAAAATACATTTTGCTACTCATCCTGAGTATGGCGATACCACATGTGTGTGACTTTTACACAGTGTGTCCACATACAGAGGCCCAACATGCAGGGAGCGCTGTCAGGTGTTCTAGGAGCATAAATGACACCTCTAATTTCCTAACGACCTATTGCATTTTTGAAGGCCATGGAGCACCAGGACAATGGAATTACCCACAAAATGACCCCATTTTGTAAAGCAAACACCCCAATGTATAATCTATGTGGCATGGTCTGCAAATAGGTACTCCGTTACTCCGGGCTGGTGACGGGTACTCCGTTACTCCGATGGGCTGTTGACGGGTACTTGGGTACTCTGATGGGCTGTGCCAGGTACTCGGGTGCTCTGATGGGCTGTGCCAGGTACTCGGGGGCTCTGATGGGCCGTGCCGGGGGCTCTGATGGGCCGTGCCGGGGGCTCTGATGGGCCGTGCCGGGTGCTCGGGGGCTCTGATGGGCCGTGCCGGGTGCTCGGGGGCTCTGATGGGCCGTGCCGGGTGCTCGGGGGCTCTGATGGGCCGTGCCGGGTGCTCGGGGGCTCTGATGGGCCGTGCCGGGTGCTCTGATGGGCCGTGCCGGGTGCTCTGATGGGCCGTGCCGGGGGCTCTGATGGGCCGTGCCGGGTGCTCGGGGGCTCTGATGGGCCGTGCCGGGTGCTCGGGGGCTCTGATGGGCCGTGCCGGGTGCTCGGGGGCTCTGATGGGCCGTGCCGGGGGCTCTGATGGGCCGTGCCGGGGGCTCTGATGGGCCGTGCCGGGGGCTCTGATGGGCCGTGCCGGGGGCTCTGATGGGCCGTGCCGAGTGCTCTGATGGGCCGTGCCGGGTGCTCTGATGGGCCGTGCCGAGTGCTCTGATGGGCCGTGCCGGGTGCTCTGATGGGCCGTGCCGGGTGCTCGGGTGCTCTGATGGGCCGTGCCGGGTGGTCGGGTGGGCTGTCGAGTGGTCGGGTGGGCTGTCGGGTGCTCGGGTGGGCTGTCGGGTGCTCGGGTGGGCTGTCGGGTGGTCGGGTGGGCTGTCGGGTGCTCGGGTGGGCTGTCGGGTGCTCGGGTGGGCTGTCGGGTGCTCGGGTGCTCAGATGGGCTGTGATGGGTGATGACGAGTATTTTGATGGGTGGTGACAGGTCCTCTTTATTGGGGGGGTAATCCGTGTGTGATTGGTGTACACTAGGCAGTAACGAGATGTTACCGCAATCTCCTTCTCACACACTATCGGTGTGTGAGGAGGAGAACCCAGTAACCTCTCGTTACCACGGTTTGCTTACATTCTGTGACCGGCTGTGATTGGACACAGCCGGTCATGTGGTAAAGAGCCAATTTTATTGGCTCTTTACTGCGATCGGGGTTGGGCTGTGTCAGGGTGACAAGCCACATCCCCGATCGCCGCTCTGCACGCGCCCCAGGCACATGCACGAGCGCTGTGACTGCACAGTACATGTGACCGGCTGTGATTGGACACGGCCAGGCACGTGTATGGGGGGGTGGAAGGGGACGAAAATCCCACAGATTGGGGATGGGCTGTGTTCCCGAGTGCCCGCAGGAGCGACAAAATACAGAGGCCGTCATATGACGTCCACCCAGGATGGGAGATCCCATTTGTGGGCGTCATTTGACTATGGCCCGGTATTGAAGTGGTTAAAGAGACAGAAGATTTTTTATTTTTCAGCGTTACAACCACTTTAAGGGTCTATTACAAAATTCTGTGATTATCCCCAGTAGTAATTGATATAGAAGGCATAAAGCTGGCTGTACAGCGTGTTGTGTGTTTTTTTTTTTTTTTTTTCCTGTAAGCAGACTGAATGGAGAAAAAAAAACTGATACCTCCTTCCACACAAACCTAGGTGAATCTCTCACTTGGCACATTGGTTTCTGACAGCATCACCCGCAGCCCTCAGAATACACTAAACAATGGCGGCAGCCAAAAGTTTGTCCCTTTTTGACAAGTCGATCAAACGATTAACTTCTGTTGAGCAGCAACTGCCACTTACTGGTCAAAATTCAAATGGTCCATGCTGAAGTGAACAAATTTCAATCCGTGTATTCCCGGCTTTAGTTAGGCCTCTTGTACACTGCTGCTGGTAAACGGACGTGTCGGGTCACCTTGAGGCGAGGTGACAGATGCACACCGTAGGGATTAGGCGTGCAGCGCAAGGTTGTGGACCCTACGGCTGACTGCTGCGGACGGGGGTCAAGGTGATAGGAAGGCAGGGCCGCCAGAACACCAAGATGGATCCCACCGGGGTTAGAGCGTAAGATTCCCTGGGACGCAGAGTCTAAGAGCCAGCAGGTGTTAACCAGCGCCTCTAGTGGTGAGGATGGACTTGGCTGCAACTGGCTCCAGGTCGCGACCCCCAGGGTCCCCCAGCTCACACCCACAGTAGGCAACAGGAGGATAGGGATAGTGAGGGACAAAGCCAAGGTCAGGGCCACAAGCAGACAGGAATAGTCAGGGACACGCCAAAAGGTCAGGATCACAGGGATAGTCAGACATGCCAAAGTCTGTAACGAAACAACAGAAGAGCACACGGCAGGTAACAGGAAGCGAACACACAAAGGTTGATCAGCAGGGTTGGCCTGCAGTGCACAGGTTAATATAGCGCTCTCTGATAGGAGCTAGGGTGGAGTCATGCCAGAGGATTGATTTACAAAAGCAGTCAGGTGAGGGTCGGCTGGTCTCTAGAGATGAACACATGGAAACATGTAAGCAAACTATTGCAAAACCATGACAGGACGTTTAGGAGCAGTTGGGCAGTTTTTGTTAACTGCTCCTGAACTCTCCTGTGTTATCTTATCAGTACATGTACACAGGTTCGTTTATAGTCGCTTCTAGGCAGTTGAGTTTAGAGGCTTTTTTTGGAACCCCAAAAAAAGCGCTCAGAAGCTGTGTTTAAAGGCATTTCAAGCACTAAAAGCGGCTACCTGCGTTTAGGCGTGTTTTCATCTGGAAGCGTTTTTAAAGGAAAACTTTTTATTTTATTACTTTTGAGCCTGGAAAATGCTAAAAAAAAACTCAACAAAAACTCAATTATCACTGTCGGCAAGCTTGATATCATGTGATATTCCCCTCATCAGCCAATTATACTGTACCATACATGACTTGCATTACTTGACACTGAAGTTGAGTTCCAACATACAGTGTCAAGTAATGCAGACGTTCCTCTGGTGGCACGCTTTTATTCATGTTGGTGTCCATGCAAACTAGACAGGGTCTAGCCTTTTCCAAGAGAATGTCAAAGGTGGCAATTGACATGTGTGTAAAATTAAGAAAAAAATCTCTGGGTAATTACGCAGCTGAACATGGATATTAGAATGTATCCTGTGTCAATGGATGTGTCATTCAACACAATTTTCTACAACTTTGGAGCCTCAGCAAAAGCAACATCAGGAGCCTTTCCTCACACATGCTCATCGTGGGATCCATATTACCAATCTAACCAAAAAATAACTGCTAGCTACAAGCACACTGCTTTCTCAGCTGCTACTCACACTGTTCTCTCACAAAATGACTGAAATAGTTAATAAATACTTGTTTGTAGTACATTCTAATCATTTGGCAGGGTGTCCTGAGGTTATCTTTAGTAAACACTTTTTTGAACGCAAACTCCGCTAAACGTGGCTTGTAAACACTGTTAAACATTGATTATTAGCTGTGATGTTCCAACGTTCAGGAGAGGTTGAGAAACATCCCGAGTACATGAAGCCTTACAGTGTGCAATCTTTGGGATTGTTTTAATCAAAGGACCCCAAAATTATTTGTAATGCTGAAGCCAAATCTCCTACCGATATCTTGTTAGCTTGTGTGTGGGTCAGTCTGTCAAAAATGCATCCATGATGGCAATGTTGGAAAATTGAGTCTATCTTTGTGGAGGGGATAATTTATGCAGCACCAGGCAGAAGAGTTTACAAAACCTTGGCATAGGGGAAAATGTTTTTTTTTTTTTTACCAAATGGTGAATTTTTTAGATGGTTTTCTTCTGCATGTGTTTTATAGTGGTAATAAAACCCAGGTGGACAAGCTTGAATTTATTGTGTCATTGCCCTTTCACATAGGCGTTCTATTCCTTTTTCTCCTGCTTTCTTTTGGATGAAAAACGGACAGTAATTCATTCCTGTAGGCTTGTGGATGTAAATTAATCATTTGTTTACATTTGCCTACATCCATGTCTATTCAGGTCTCTTCTTTTTATAATTATTCATTTTTTATTTTCCTAGTTAAAACTATTTACTTTTTACATCATTCCACAATCAAATAATCTTAAACCTTCTACAATTGGCTGGGGTAAGGACTGAATTTGTGCATATCTCCATTCATCTATGGATATTGTGGCCCAATTCTTACATAAA
The DNA here is from genome assembly GCF_037356315.1 of Lithobates pipiens. Taxonomy (NCBI): domain Eukaryota; kingdom Metazoa; phylum Chordata; class Amphibia; order Anura; family Ranidae; genus Lithobates; species Lithobates pipiens. The sequence goes on along the minus strand of NW_027507785.1, from coordinate 170,870,222 downwards.
TGGTGTAGTGAACATAAATTATTCCCCTTCATAACTTCTCTCAATTCTAGTGAATCCTTCCCAAAATCTTTTGAGTAAAAAAACAAAAAACAAATCATCTTTACCACCTGGTGGAAAAATACTAGCACCAATTAGTGACATGAATGGGGAATTATACCTTTATTTAAGTTGTCTATGTACCTCAGCCCATACACTCTAGTGATTGTGACTAGTGATTCTACTTAACTCCAAATATCGTAGAACCCATATCTCCTTCTCTAGAGCCACCTGACTTTGTAAGAATTCTATTGTCTATTTTAAAAGTGTCACTTATTTTGTATCATGCTGCCTTGGACAAGATCAAACATTTAACCTTATCCTGTTGCCACCTCTTGCATTGCACTCTGTCCAGGCCAGTTGTAAAACCAACCCACCCACGAGCCTAGTTTTATCAGCTCCCAATTTAAAAATGTTGAATCTTCCCCACACACCATCCCTGTATAAATGTAGTTTATTTCTTGGAATGGCTGGTGAGGGTTTGGGCTGGCCACTTTTTGCACAAAGTGTCACTCCGGCGACTGCTACAAAAAAGCAAGTACAGACATTAGTGTTCCACACCTATTTTACACAAAGTTCCCCTTCATCCTCTAACTTTCCTCAGCTTTCCTTCTGTTCCCATCTCCCCACCCTCCATCATGCTCACACTAATCTTTGCTATAACGTCCTCTCTCCTCAAATTCTAATTTCTTTACCCTTCCTCTCCAGCCCACAACCTGTACATATCTCACTCTTCTGCCTACTCAATATTACTGCACTTATCACCTCCTGCTCATTATAAGCCCACCCATTATCACCACTTCCACTCCACTGCCCTCCTATAAATCCCACACCTGCCTTACCACCCTCCCCCTCCTACTACTCCTAATATCTGCAGACATCGCACCAAACCCCAGCCCTCCCACACCCAATTCCCACCTCCAAATTTGGTTGTCTACCTCCTCCAACAGTAGTCGTAGCTCCCACCTTCTCATCCAAATTCCCCTGATTCCACAAGTCAGCCCTCCTCTTTCATGTGCTTTCTGGAATGGCCGCTCGGTCTTCAACAAACTAACTTCTGTCAATGACCTTTTCAATTCAACTGGCTTTTATTGGTACATTCAATAAAGTATACAGTAAGAACATTGCCACAGTAAATGTCAATGAAGGTGACAATAATTACAGTGTGAGGCATGGAAAAAGATCCCATATAGGGAGGAGATTGCAATTAGAAATAATAGGGGGTTTACAATACAGGGTAATACGACAGAAAATATGTAAACATAGGACACATGGCACAGCAAATAATCATGCTTCTAATAGTTCCCACTCCACTGAGCGTGATATTAGGAGCTCAACAATTTATATATATATATATATATATATATATATATATATATATATATATATATATATATATATATATATATAATTTATTATATATAATTTATTATAAAAAAAAGTATATGGAGGGGGCTTCATTATATAGTCTCCGGGGCTTGTAACCACTTATCCCAAATTTTACCATATTTGAAGGGACAACCTCTATGTAGATACATTTATTTTATTTTTTTTTGTATTTTAAACCATCGTTTACTTCCATTAGCCACGTTTTAAACTCAGGTGGGGTAGGCCTCATCCACTGTTTTGCTCTGTTTTTTCTAGCAGAGAATAACGTTTCATTTAGGAATATCCTGGTGATTTTGTTGTCTGGTTCTGGGTATATGCCTAATAGGCACGATTTGGGGTTTAATGTGATGGGGGCTACCATAGAGTCGTGCAGGATTTGGACTACTTTTGCCCAAAAGCTCTGCATCTTAGGACAATCTCAGATCAGGTGGTAGAATTGCCCAAAACCTGGGTGCACATAGGACAGTTGGCTGTTTGGTCCTGTCTCTACCTCAACAGGGAGTTGAGCCTGTACCTGGGTCTCTGGGAAACTATCTAATGGGAGTATTTGTGATTTGTCCCAATTCATTTTTAGTCCTGAGAAGGAGCCAAATCGTTCTATAGTGGCTAAGGCCTTTTGGAGTTGGTTTGTCGATCCGTCAATACATAGCAGTGTGTCGTCTGCATAGGTGCTGACTGTCTCTGTTATGGGCCCTAATCGGAGTCCCGCTATGTCTATGTTGGATCGCATGGACACTGATATGGGTTCTGCTGCCAATGCGTATAACAAAGGGGAGAGGGGACACCCCTGGCGTGTGCCTCTCGTAAGGGGAAACTGGTTGGATGCCCAGCCATTAGCTATAACCCTGGCCATCGGACTCTGGTATAGTAGTTGAACCCACTTTATGAACCTAGGTCATATACCAAACCATTCCAAGCATGCCCATAGGTAGGTCCATTTGACGGAATTGAATGCCTTTGCTGTGTCCAGCGCAACTACCATTCCAGTGCCCGTATTGTCATGTTGCATATGCAGATTAATGAATAGTCTCCTCAAATTAAAGGAGGTATTCCTTCTTGGCATGAAACCCGCCTGGTCATCATGTATGAGGGAAAGAATAAGTGTCGAGGCAGGTAGCCAGGATCTTAGCAAGGACCTTGACATCGATTTGCAATAGGGATATTGGGCAATATATGATTCTGGACAGTGTCATTACCAGGTTTGGAGATTAATACTGTCGTGGCTTTACGTATTGAGGGTGGCATAATGGAGGTCTTGAATATGTGGTTGTATAGTTTGTGTAGTCTAGGGATTAGAAACTCTGAGTATGTCGAATAAAGTTCCACCGGGAGTCCATCGAGAACCTGGTGACCTGGAGCAGGGGAAGGCCGCTATGGCTTGAGCTATTTCCTCTGTGGAGAGGGGTCTCTCAAGATCCGTCATTTGTTGGTCCATAAGGTGTGGTAGTTGTATTTTGCCTAGAAAAAATTCAATGGTTGGTTGAGCATCTCCTACTGTCGAGGTGTATAGGTTGGTGTAGAAGTCCCTGAATAGCTCAGTGACTCTTCTGGGTTCTAGTATCATCGTGCCATCATCAGAGCTAAGTGAAATAACTACAGTAGGGCGGTCCTTGCAATGTACCAGGTAGGCCAGTAACTGGCCTTTTCACCATATTCAAAAAGATTTTGTTTGCAAAAGAATAATTTGCGTTTTGATTTCTTATATTGCATCTGCGTGACCACCCTAGAATGGAGCTTGAGTGTTGCTGTTCTCTCCGTTCAGAGGTCAAGCAGAAATTCCTGCTCTGCTCTACTTAGATCCTCTATCCCTTTCTCCAGATCAGCCGAAGAGGCTGTCAATTACCTTTTTCTCTCCAAATCCCTTAATCTATTTGCTATTACCGAAACCTGGCTCCAGGAATTCGACACTACCTCTTACAGTGGCCTCCTCGGGACTCACCTAGTGGGTGAAAAGGAGATGGTGTCGGACTTCTCCTCTCCCCACAATGCACCTTCCAAGTTCTTCCCACACCTCCCTCTTTTCCCCTGCTCTTTCGAAGTGCACTGCATTCGTCTTTTTCTTTCCAGCTTGTCTGAGGGTCGCAGTCATTTATCAGCCTCCTGGAGCAATGTCATGCTTTCTGGATGACTTCTCTGCAACGCTGCCCCATTTTCTCTCCTCTGAAGTACCTGCTATTCATTGACAGACACAGCCTTCTTTATTCAGTACCATAGGGTTATATAGTCTCTGCAGGAGTAGGACTAGGCAGAACGAAAACAAAACACCTGGCTACACCCATTGGCTGTCCTCAGTATATAACGCCCTCCCTGCTCTAGGTATTCCATTTTTTTCTGCCTAGTCAGGAGTAAGGACCTAGTTCCCTGCTGGGATCTCTAGTCCTGGGAATTTTTGTTTGTTTTCTCATTTCCTGGATTTTTTTCCCAGTGAGATCTACAATCAACTGCCGGGCTGGGCGACGGGCTGGACACTTGATCCAGTGGTCACCCCAGTCTGGCCAGTGAGTGCGCGCAGATCGCAGTTACGCGATAGGTCAGCCACCACATAGCCCTACTGGACATGGGGCTGGCTCTGCGAGTTAAATGCAACAACCGGGTCTTGGCCTGTGTTGCAGCGTTCCTCATGGCCGACGCCCCCCCACATTGGTCGTGAGAAGGATCTGTATGGAGCATTACCCGTGCATTTCGCTGGAGAGGTAAGGGGTCCCCTCCTCTCCTTCCCTGTAGTGGTGTGGGGCATGTGTACTCCCTGGGTTAGTTGGTCCCTCCTTCACCCCTCTCCCCTCTGTTATATCTGATTAGTCCCTATCCTGTTCACCTTTAGGAGATCCCTGAAAACACACTTAATCAGGGAAGCCTATCCCACGCCCACCTAACTGTCCCCAAGCTACCCCCATCAAATTATTCCCCACATCTATTACCTTTTGTAGAATGTAAGCTCTACGAACAGGGCCCTCCTGTCTCTTCTGTATTGTACTGTAATTGTACTGCCCCCCCCCACCCCTACATTGCCAAGCGCTGCGTAAACCGTTGGCCCTGTATACAGTAAATTGTGTATAATGTCACGCAACTTTTATTAGAATTGTTATGTGCCCATTCCACCAGTCTTATACAAAAAAAAGGAGAGTCGCCCTGGGACTTTAAATGAGGTGGTCACAGTTAGCCACTGAGTAACATGAGTAATAGTATAATATAATAGTATAAATGTTTATTAAAATAATTGTACATACATGGATAATATAGCATAATAGCTCAGCCAATGGATTTGCACATAGTAAAAAGAATAAATCATTGATACAAACATTATACAATGCAGTATATACCAATGAACGCATCAGAAAACCCGACGCGTGTTTCGCAAGATCATTGCTTGCTCATCAGGGGTGGATGCTGATGAAGTATATCGAAATAGACAAAAAGATGTGTCACAGTGGTAAGTGTAAGAACAATGGTAGAATTGGGCCTGAGCAAAACGGCCCAATACTTGCCAATGTATGAAACCAGAGTTTCCATCACTGAACCCCCAAATGGACGGCAGCAGCCAGAGTATGGCACGGGAGCTTAGGGGTAGTAGACTAACACAGGTACCCCCAAGGGGGGACGTGTGGTGGAGATTTTTGAAATATAATATTTATAGCAAGGAGCTTAAAGGAAACCATTCTGAATGTATGACTTAATATTTTCAGGTTTATGTGTGTACGTGAGCAGAGGTTTTAATACAGAAATGTCTCCTATCTCATGGGAACCATTGAACATCCCCAGGTGTTCAGTGTATCCCCTTTTGTGTTCCCAGTCATCTGTGCAGACAGGGAGGCTCCATCTCCCCAGGGGACATTAACATGCTAATGTCGGAAATGTTTGGGCTTAAGGATCAATGGAGGTGGTTCATTAATTGTTAGACGAAGTGGCCCCGGACGTTCAGTCCTGATCTATGGACATTTCTGGGAGCTTGAGAATTAGCCAATCAGAGTGTGAGCCATCCTGAACCAATCGGCATTTAGACTTGCGAATCAGCCAATCGGAGGTTGATGCGAACTCAGCCAATGGGTGCGTTCCATCTTCTGATTGGCCGAGAATGCATATAAAATAGAGCAAGAGTTAGCTGATGGCCCTCTTGAGTTCCAGACCATGGGGAACGACAGGATGTCCATGTAACGTATACTTCTCTCTCGCTCTCGCTGTCTCTCTCGCTCTCTCTCTCGCGCTCTCTCTCTCTCTCATCTCTTTTTCTATTTCTTTCCTAGGACTTGTCTTGAGATATTGATAAAAATATTGAAAGTGTATGTCTATTGTAACCATATGGCTTAAATGATATTTTCAGCCTAAGCAACACTGTACTTGTAACATCACTTGAGTTATATGATAAGTTCTAATTATTCGAAAGTTTATTTTCTGTATAAAAAAATGTAATTGTTTATCTTTTCGCACTGTTATCGTTCATTTTTATTCTTATGTAGACCAAGGTTTAATCACTTATTTCTTGTATCGTTAATCGTTTAAGTGAGATATAAAAATAGCCTTAACAAATGCCAGGTGGCATTCCACCAGTTTTGATATTTCTACTGTCTGGTAATAACGTTTGAAATCAGGCAGTGCCAATCCACCTTCCTCTTTAGCCTTTGCATAGACTGCGTAAGCACTCGCAGGATGTCTATGCAGCCATATGAATTTCAGGAAAACGGATCCTAACAGAATGCAAATTTTTACTGTGTTTATTCTGCCCATACACAAGAGTCCTGTATCTTAAAGAATTCAGTTCCTTATTTATGGAATTGAGCAATGGAATATAATTTGCTTTAGTTAAAAGCTTCTAGTGAAGAAGTAGGTCTAATACCCAAATATCAGCGTTCCCTTTTCTGCCACTTAAAAGAAACTTTAACCACTTGCCCATCAGCTGCCATCATACTGCGGCAGGTGGGCTCGTTCCCGCAAATTGCCAAAGGTGTACGGAGACTCTTTTAATACAGCAGGTGCCCGCTGCACAGCGGTGGAGCGGATACGTGTGTTCACTGGCCACCCGCAATCACTCCACAGAGAGCCAGAATGAAGATCTGTCAATGTAAACAAACAGATCCCTGATCTGACAGGGGAGTAGAGTGATCGTCTGTTTTTAGTGATCAGGAACAGCGATCTCTCTCCTCCTCTTGTCAGTACACTCCCCCCATAGCTAGAAACATCTCCTAGAGAACACATTTAACTCTTTGATTACCACTAGTGTTAACCACTTTCCTGACAGTGTCATTTATACAGCAACCAGTGCATCTTTATATCACTGATGTATAAATGTCAGTGGTCCCAAAAGAGATGTCCAATCTCTCCGTCGCAATGTCACAGTCCCACTAAAAATCACTGATCTCCACCATTACTAGTAAAAAAAAAAATAATAAAAATGCCATAAATCTATCCCCTATTTTGAAGTTGCTATAGCTTTTTCGCAAACCAATCGATATACGCTTGTTTTTTTGTTTTTTTTTAAACATCAAAAATGTGTAGATAAATACATATTGGCCTAAATTGATGAAGAAATATTTATTAATTATAGCAAAAAGTAAAAAATCGTTTTTTTTTTTCAAAATTGTGGGTCTTTTTTTGTTTTATAGCGCAAAAAAGAAGAACCACAGAGGTGATCAAATGCCACCAAAAAATAGCTTTATTTGTGGGCAAAAATAGGACATCAATTTTGTTACAGCGTTGCACAAACACGCAATTGTCAGTTAAAGCTGTGCAGTGCAGTATCGCAAAAAATGGCCTGGTCATTAAGGGAGAAAATCTTCCAGTCCTTAAGTGGTTAATTGTTACTGAAATTTTTAAGATCTCCGACTTTATTAACTTTAAATTTGGATACTTCCCCTATTAACTTAAATTTTATATTTTCCTATACTGTTTCAGTTCTTCTACCTCATTAGGAGGGTAACTCTTGCACTAGAAATATAAAGTAATACATTTATAATGCTATAATAGTGTGATACCTTTTTATATATACATTAGCTCTGATCAAAGCTAGAAGTGGCTCTCGTGAAAGGACAAATGGCATTGACAACAAGGGGCATATTTGCTTTGTACCATTAAATATCTCAAAGGATTGAGACAAAGTACCATTAACCCAGACTCTTGCAGTAGGGTAGCAATATAACGCTGAAATCCACCTCAACATTTTATCACCCAGACCCAATTTTGTCAAATGGTAACAAACCTGAATTACCAGTCAACCCTGTCAAACGCTTTTTCTATTTTTACGTTTTTTTTTTTTTACATTTTATTATTTCCAAAAAGAATTTCAGGAAAGCCACCCGAGAGATCATGGCTCCACCTCCTCCTTTATCAGAGCTTTTAAAAGGAAAGCCTCCACACAGCCTCCTCAGTTTTTTGTGTTTCCTCCAACTGGGAGGAACACCTCTGGTGGGAGCCATGATCTCTTAGGCTGGTCCTGAGAGTGGGTAGGTTCTCACCTGTATTTTTCTTTGGGGCTGGTCCTCCCATCTGCCTCCCAGTGGGGACGGTGCCATGGGCTGTCTCTCCCCCTTCAGCTCTTGGGGAGAGCCAGTACGCCGGTTGTCCTCTCCACTAATTTTCTTTGTAGAGCTGGGGACCGCAGGGTTTGTTTCTCCCACGTGCAGCACGGGCTGCATCCCGGGAGTAGGCGGCCGCCATCATTTTGGTGGCCAGAAGAACCTTCGGCCATGTCCTCCAGGAAAGGGGCCTAATTTCCGGTCGCTGGAACGCAGGGGGACAGGAGGGCCAACTGGAGCCTTATTTCCGGGTCGGCGCATCAGCGATTTTGAATCCCAGGACCGGCGGTGATTGATACCATGCGTCTGCTGAGCTAGAGATGCAGACAAGGGGGCAGGCCAAGGCGCCAGCAAGGTGAAAGTGGAGCAGTTTCTCTCAATGGTCCGGATCCTTTTTGCTCCTGTGGGGGTCAGTCTGCTGTTTGCCTTGTAAGCTTGGCTATTATGTGGCTGAAGGTGTAGGGGGTGTCTGATTGCTTGGGCATTGGGAATTGTGTTTTTTTTTTTTTCCCTTGTTGCACCTGGGTGTCGTCTGCATTTGTTTTGGCAGAGTTTAAATGGTATGGTTTGTTTTTTCTTGTCTCTCTTCTGTTTAGCCAAAAAGTGCTGCCCAACCAGTTTAGAGGAGATGCCCCGTCTGCAAGGAAAAACTAAGTGAATCCTGGATCAAGACGCTCTGTGCGGCTTGTATCTCAAGTCTGGTTAGGGAAGAATCCTCGTCCATTTGTGGTGATTTATTAACTACCATTAAGGATGAGCTCAAGGCTACTTTTCAGGTGTTCAGATCTAACTTAGCGGAAGGTCCTGGAACATCAGGAGAGCTTAGAACCCCCCAGTCATCCTTGGAGCTCCAGGGGTGTTCTCAGTTGATGACGGGGGGGATGTCACAAGACACATCTCAGGATTCTGTCACTTTGGCCTTAGATGAATCTGATTCAGAGGAAGAAGAGCATGATTCGGAGGCAGCCTCCAAGTATAAATTATCCTCAGAATAAGTGGGTGGTCTCCTTAAGGTGATCTACGCGACCTTAGGAATTGAGGAAGAAAAGAAAGGGCTCTCCCTACATGATCGCATGTATGCGGGGCTAGGGAGTTCCAGAAGTCGCACCTTCCTGGTCCATTCTCTGGTTTCTGATATCAAGAAGGAATGGTTAAAGCCTGAGAAGGAGCCATTTTTTTCTAGGGCGCACAAGAGAAGGTTCTCTTTTGAAGATAGTCCGGATTTTATTTGGAACAAGGTCCCGAAGTTAGATTCTGCCTTCTCTCAGGTCTCGAAGTCGACAGACTTGGCTTTTGAGGACATGGGCACCTTGAAAGAGCCAATGGATAAAAAGATGGACCTCCTTCTAAAAAAAAAGCCTGGCAGTCGATAATGATTAATTTGAAACCGGCAATTGCAACAACCTGTGTGGCAAGGAATCTAGATCATTGGGTCAACCAATTGAAAGCACATATAATGGCTGATTCCCCAAAGCAGGAGGTTTTAGACTCCTTTCCTACTCTCAGCGGCAATTGCATGTATTGCAGATGCTTCAGCTGATTCTGTCCTCAAGACAGCCAGGTCAGCTGCCCTGACTAATTCTGTAAGAAGGGCCTTGTGGCTGAAAACTTGGCCAGGAGATGCGGCGTCTCAAAATAGACTTTGCAGTATTCCCTTTGCAGGGAATCTGTTATTCGGCTCAGTTAGAATCTATTCTTGACCGGACGGCGGAAAAAAAGAAATTGTTTCTGGTCAAGAAAAAGCTGGTTCAGATGCATAGACGTTTTTTTTCGGGCCCCAAGGGGGCAACTGGAAGATAGGTCGCAGAACAAGAGGAAGCCCTAGGCTGCACAGAAACCCAAGGGTAGGAGTGGAGTGCTCCTCAATCCTCCTGCGTCCGCCACCAAGCCACAATGACTCACCCCTCAAAGTGGGAGGGAGGCTCCAGGAGTTCCTTCCTCAGTGGGGGGCCATTACTCCAAAATGTGTTCATTTTGAGAATGATTTCCCAGGGTTTACATGATAGAATTCACGGAGGCCCCTCCGCAAAGGCTCTTGTTCACAAACATCCCAAGGGATCCGGTCAAGGCTTTCGCCATAAAGTCCCTCATTCAGGATCTGATGTATCAGAAAGTCATTGTGCCGGTCCCGACAGAGGAACTGGGTCCGGGGTTCTGTTCACATGTGTTCCTGGTCCGGAAGCCTTCAGGGAATTTCGGACTAATTTTAAACCTCAAAGTACTGAACAAATCGGTACAGTACAAGAGGTTTTGGATGGATTCCATCTTTTCTGTAAGGAACCTCCTGAATCAGGGATGCTATATGGCAGGGATATGCAATTAGCGCACCTCCAGCTGTTGCAAAACTACAAATCCCATCATGCCTCTGCCTCTAGGTGTCATGCTTGTGGCTGTCAGTCTTGTTATACCTCATGGGACTTGTAGTTCTGCAACAGCTGGAGGTCTGCTAATTGCATATCCCTGCTATATGGCATCCACAGATCTGCAGGATGCATATCTCCATGTCCCGATTTCCGTCAGGTCACAGAGATATCTGAGATTGGCACTAAGGGAAGGGAGAAAGGTAGTTCATCTCCAGTTCAGAGCCCTCCCGTTCGGCCTGTCCTCTTCCTCGAGGGTGTTCACCAAGATTATGGCTGAAGCATTAGCGTTCCTACGTCTAGAGGGAATCTCCATGATCCCATACTTGGACGACCTGCTGTTTTTTGCCCAGACCAGGGATGGCCTGCAAAAAGACCTGGACAGAGCCTGCGCCCACCTAAAAGAGTTAGGTTGGATTATAAATCTACAGAAATCAAATTTGGTCCCTGCTTAGGAAGTGATCTTCCTGGGGTTTCGTATCAGCTCTCTGGATCAAAAGATCTTTCTGCCGGAGGAGAAACAGGAAAAGTTGATGTAATTAATAGCTCAACTACAGTCCAATCAGTCCCTGTCCATCAGGAAGATTGTCTGTGTTGGAAACCTTGACTTCTTCCATTCCGGCAGTCCAATGGGCGGAGCACCATTTTCGGACCTCTGCAAACCTTTTTATTGAAGGTTTGGGACCACCAACAGAGTTAGTTGGATTCTCTGGATCCCCTCCACAGTAAGGAGAAGTCTATGGTGGTGGGGGAACCAGGAGGTTCTTTCAGAGGGGCTGTTGTGGTCCTTCCCAGTCCAGGTTCGGTTGACGACCGACGCCAGCTCCTGGGGTTGGGAGGCTCACATTGAGTTATTCACTTTAAGGTCATCAGAGATGTGGAATAGACTTCTCCCAGAGGTGTTTCTGGCTAGCTCAGTAGATTGCTTTAAAAAAGGCCTGGATTCTTTCTTAAATGTGCATGATATAACTGAGTACTAAGATTTATAGGTAAAGTTGATCCAGGGAAAATCCGATACTCGGGGGGCTCAGGAAGGAATTTTTTCCCCTGCTGTTGGCTCATGCTTTGCTAATGTTTTTTTTGCCTTCTTCTGGATCAACTGTGGGTATAGTATTGTGTATATGGGATTTTATGATTTTATTCTTTTTATTGTTTGAACTAGGGGGACTTGTGTCGTTTTTCGACCCGACTATGTATGTAACTCTTTATTTTTCTATTGGCGGAAATACGGCTGGGAATCCTTCCTTTTTCACCCTGTGAATTAAGACCAACATTTTTAAACGATTATCTTTACCCTCCTGTCCCAACATGAAACCCACTTGATCTACATGAATTAATTTTGGCAGTACCTTGGCAAATATTTTCATCTCAATATTTAAGTAGCAAGTTCAGCCTGTAACTAGGGTGAAGTAAGGGTCCTTCCCTTCCTTCAACTGCAGAGTACTATATGCAGCTAAAAACTCATACTTACTCCCTCACTTAATGAATTCAAATACTTTCATAAAGTTGGGGGAAGTCGTAATTGAAATTTCTTATAATATGCTATGGAGTAGCCTCCTGGCCCCAGATGATTCCATGCTGTCATGCTCCGTATTGCCCATGCTATCTTTTCATCTGTTGTAATTTTTTTCAAACATGTTTAGATCATCTTTGGATAACTTCGGGAGTTTGGCTGCCTGTACATATCTTGGCGATGCATCACTTTTTTTCCCCTTTAGGCCTTTTACCTCCCGATTTACCCTATATAATTTACTGTAATAATTGTAAAATACCTTCTCTATTTCAGATGTAGAATATACCATCTCACTCTTTTTAATCTTTTTTTAGTTTTTCAGTAGCGTAGAAAATTACAGGGGCCAACAATACCCACACAGGGGCAAAACCTCTGATGCGGCAGCAGGGCACATCAGGTAACATAATCGGTCTGTCTCTGAAGCAGCAACAGGCCTCAACTGGGCAGACCAACAACAAACAAAGCTTAACTTATTAATACCCCAATGTGGGGAGAGGTTAACAGCAGTAGAATCTGTGCTCAATCGCATAAATGCAGGATAAAATGACATAGGAATACCTGGGCCAGTCTACTACCATATTATAACCGTAATGTTGATCTAAGGGTTAGCTACTGCATCAGTTGCCGTAGTATCCTCGTCTAACCAACAGGTCCACACCTTTTCAAATTTTTGTGGGCAACCCCTGCCCGTGTAGGTGGCTCTATAAAGGGGCAAACTGACATTCACTAGGCCTTTCCAGAACCTGACAGAAGGGGGAGATGATTGTTTCCAGTTCATCGTGATGACCTTGCGTGCATAGTACAGTAATAGGGATATGAGTATTTCCCTAGCTCTGTGGATGGACATTTGTTCCACTAGCCCAAGCAGACAATATTTAGGATCATAAGGAACACTAGTCTTAGCGATCTTAGCTGGAGAACTTCCGTCCAGTAATGTACAATTGCTGGGCAAGCCCAGAAAATTTGAAAGAAGTCCCCTGGCTGATAAGAACATCTCCAGCATGCCGGGGAATGTGTCGACGACATTTGATGCAGCCTGTGGGGTGTGTAGTGAGCTCTATGTATAATTTTGTATTGGACCAGTTTGTCCCTAGCTGAGACCAGGGGAGAAAATGGAAAATCCCAAATTTCCCTCCAATCGTCTTCGTCCAGCCCCGGTATGTCCCCCACCCATTTCCTGCGGAGGGAGGACAGTTCAGGGATGGCAGCAACCAGTAGGGACCCATAAATCTTAGAAGTGGGTTTCTCCAAGTTTTTCACCCGAAGGGTGGATTCGAGCTCCGAGTATTCCATTATAATTGGTTGACCTGAGAACTGACATCTATAAGCATGGGCGATTTGGAGATACCTGAAATGGGCCCGTGCAGGCACATTAAATTTGGTACGCAATCCATGAAAGGGAGTAAGCTCCCCATTGGTGATAACATGCTCAAAAGTCAGTATTTTGTATTTGGCCCAGGCCTGTAGATCCGGGATGGTAGTGAATTGTGGTAGGCTAGGATTTAGCCACAGGGGGGTGTGAGGAGACCAGGTGTTTGGCAGGGATGCCCTCAGCGCCTCTCCCACCCTCCACACCCCTATAGTGGTGCGCATAAAAGGGGTGAGGCAATGCGGTGTTTTTTGCCCCCTGAACATCAACCCTTTCAAGGCCTCAGAGACCCCACTATAGCCGCCTCCAACACCGTAGCAGAATTGGTCAAATCTGGCTGCAACCACCAGTGGACGGTTACAAGCTGAGTGGCCAAGAAGTATTTGTGGCAGTTCGGGAGAGCCAAGCCCCCACTATCCACAGGCCTGGTCAGAGTGGTATACTTGAATCTAGGTGATCCGGACCCCCAAATAAATGAAAGGAAAAGTTGTTTAAGAGAATTAAAGAAGGTTTTATTCAGCCATTGCAGGGAATTCCTAAATATGTACGTAAGTTTGGGGAGGACTTTCATTTTTAGAAGGTTGATGCGCCCAATGAGGGAGAGGGGAAGATTGCCCCACGCCCTCAGTTTGGATTTAATCCCTATCAGGACAGCTTCAAGATTGAGCTGGACAAAATCCCCGCTCCCTCTTGAAATAATGATACATAAATAGGTGAACTTATCCACCCATTGAAGCGGGGTAGAGGGGGAGGAGGAGGACCTGGCCCCCTCATCCACTGGAAAAAGCTGAGACTTATGCCAATTCACCTTAAACCCAGTGAAGGCGGAGAAGGCGTCCATGACTAAGTGCGCCCTGCAGAGTCACCAGCATCGTTTAAAAAAAGCAGTAAGTCCTCTGCGTAGAGAGCCACTCTCTCCTCCAGCCAGCCCACCCTAAGTCCACAGACCTCGGCCGACCACCTGAGGACCTCAGCAATAGGTGCCAGGGTGAACACGGGCGCAGAGAGAGGGCATCCCTGTCTGGTGCCCCTCTGCAGGGGGAACGGAGGAGACAGGGAGCCATTCAGTTTAATGCATGCTAGGGGACCGGTGTACAGTGTGCGTATCCAGGCAATAAACTCTGAGCACCTCCCACACATACACCCACTCCACCGTATCAGATGCCTTTTCCATATCAAGGGTGGCAATTGTCCTAGTGCCTTGATTAGTGTGGGGAGCATGAATATTAGAAAACAGTCTATGGATGTTGTCTGTGGACCTACCTGGCATAAAGCCTGTTTGATCAGTGTCAATCAGAGATTTAATCACCTTATTAGGTCTAGTGGCCAGTATTTTGGTTAGTAATTTTAAGTCACAATTTAGGAGTGCTATTGGCCTGTAGGATGTGCACAACTTGGGGTCCTTATTAGGCTTTGGAATGAGAACAATATGGGCCTCCTTCATAGAGGACAGCAGGGAGCCCTGTTGAATACAGGCTCAATACAGCTGAGCCAACCTGGGGGCAAGTAGCTCTATGTGGGCTCTATAGTACTATATGGGTAGTCCATCTGGCCCCGGGGTCCTCCCAGCCGGGAAAGACCCGATGGCCATTGTCACCTCTTCTTCTGATGTGATCGCTGAGACGAGGAGTTGTCTCTCTGCGTCAGAGAGCCACCCCAATGCTAGCGTGTCCAACATGGGTCATAGGAGTGGGGTCAAATCCATCAGGGAGTGAGGAAACAGAGAGGTATAAAACCTGGTGAAAGCAGACAATGTCCTCCGGAGAGGTAACCAATACTCTTTCTGCCGTGAGTATTTCTGAAATAACTGCTAAGGGCCTATCCTGCTGTGCTAACATCACTAGCAGCTTTCTGTTCTTGTCACCATGCTCAAAATACTCCTGTCTGCTATGTTGTATACCAAGCCTGGTGGTGTCTGAGACATGGAGATGTAATTCTCGCCTAAGTGAGGAAAGGTGTTCAAAGTTGGGGACCGTAGCTGAGGCTGAGTAATGATTCAGAGCCTCCTCAACCTTGTGCTGTAGGTCGGAGACCTTGTCCCCAAGTTCCACCCTAACCGCCACCACGGCTGAAATGTACTGACCCCTGCGGTGAGCTTTGGAAACATCCCATGCCATCTCCAGGGAGGCTGACCCCTCATTGTGCACCCAGTAGTCCTGCAAGGAGGGAGAAACCCTATCATAGACTGTCTCATTGTTGATCCAGTGGGGTTGTAACCTCCAGAGGGCTTTGCTTCTTGTCTTGGTGGTCCTAATGGTTTAAGAGGGTGATGATCAGATAGGCCAGAGGGAAGGTAACTGGCCTCCTGGATACTAGCCAGGAGGGCATGATTGGCAAAAGCCAAATCAATTCGGGAGGACGTTTTAAATGTAGATGAGAAGCAGGAGTCCGTTCTATCCTGGGGATGAAGCCACCTCCATGCCTCTTGGAATTCTGTTGCCTGGGCCCACACACCAAGATCAGGATTGAAAGTAGAGTGTGGGGAGGGTCTAGCTAGGTCAACGTGACAGTGTGGCATTGAAATCTCCCATGAACAGGATACCCGCCGGACAATGCAGAGCCAACCTTTCATATAGTGTATACAGAATGTGTATCTGGCTCGGAGGAGGCAGATAGACGTTCACAATGACATATTTCTTATAGATACTCAACACCACCATAGCAAATGTCCTCTGGGGATCTAAATGAATCTCATGGATTGCACATGGAACTCGTTTACTGATCAATATAGATAGTAGGTCACATGAAGCGCCCTTTGCACCCAGGGTTTTTTCAAAGCCAGAACCTTACTACCAGTTAAGTGCGTTTCCTGTAACAGAACTATGTGGGGGTTATGTAGCTTCAAATATTGGAATAAGAGTGAACGTTTGTATCTGTAGTTAAGCCTCCTGACGTTCCATGATATAATGGTTAGCGACTCAGCATCTGAGGGGGCCATCATGGAACACCAGGGGAAACGGAAGCAGGATGATCCTAACCAACCAGTAGATCTAGACTGACCCGGATTTGGCACATACAATCAGCAGCCTATGAGTAGCACAGTACTTATTCATTACTTTAACGCAGAAAAAACCCTCGCCCCAGAACATATAACGCCCTAACCAAACCAAGTTCAATGACCAAAAAAATAGGCCAGAGAGCCATATAAACCGATGCAGGGTTTTGTCCCTTAACTAGAAAGGACGTTGGGCCACTGGGCCAAAGGTGGTTACAGACCTTCCCGAGAGAGTCCGTCTCAAGTGCGGGAGGGGAATCCAAGTGTGGAGGGGTGCTTCTGAATAAAGGTGGGGTGATTCAGTGGTAGTCATTGGAGCTCCTTAGGCAGGAATAAATGGCATTCTAGCCAGCAACAGAAGACAAAAAAGTCAATAATCATCAGTATGGGTACAAGTGGGCTGTAGTAGAGAGGAGAGGACTGGGGACAGAGTGCAGTTAATGCGGGGAATCGGCAAGAGACAGTCCTGTTGAAAAGGTGAGGGATACTTAGCTGCTGATTGCGATTGGTCAGTCTTCCCCCTCAGCTGCGTATGCTTAGCGGGTTTCCAGCAACGCCGCCGCAGCCTCAGGAGTGTCGAAGAAATTAGTGCTGTCACCATCAGTAATTCGTAGCCTGCTGGGATACAAAAGGCCGAAACGGATTCCTTTTTCTCAAAGCCGGCGTCTCACATCAGTAAAGGATTTGCGTCTTTGCTATACCTCCTGAGAGATGTCCGGGAAAAAGAGCAGTCTGGTATTCTCATACTTGATTTCAGGCATGGTACGAGCTGCCGCCAGGATGCGGTCCTGATCGCGATAATTTAGCAGCCACAACAGGAAAGGGTGTGGAGGTGCCCTCGGGCCTTGGAGGGAGCGGTGGGACCCTGTGGGCTCTCTCCACTACAAAGGTGGGCGGTACCTCCCCCAGGTTGAACAAGGTGAATAACAGCTGCTCAGTGAACTCAGTGGGTCTAGGGCCCTCAGCTCTCTCGGGAAGCCCAAGTATACGGATATTGTTTCGCCCGAGGTGGTTTTCAGTATCTATTGCACGCTCCTGGAGCGCCTTCTCCTGGAGCTGCCGCGATTGGAATTTATCATTAT
Organism: Lithobates pipiens; assembly: GCF_037356315.1. NCBI lineage: Eukaryota > Metazoa > Chordata > Amphibia > Anura > Ranidae > Lithobates > Lithobates pipiens. Next base: position 170,852,972 of record NW_027507785.1, on the reverse strand, counting down.
CCTGGTGGATGAGACCGACATCCACAGTCAAGAAGTCGATCTTTGCTGTGAGAGTTTCTTTGGATGTTATGGCTGCTAGGATCTCTGCTCCTGTGGGAGCCCCCACCTCCCCTGAATCCACGACCACCCGCGTACCGGACGCCATCTTAGCTGCAGACGAAGATAAGAGAGAGAGGCGCCTCTGAGTGTAGACTGTAAAATTCTTATTTAATGCACAGGTGGTTAAAAACACTCACATTAAGTAGTACATTAACAGGCAATGTAAAGATTCCAAACCGGAGGGAGACCCTCGATGTGTCATCTGTATCCCTTGCACTGGGGGAGTCCTGTCAGCGTGTGCCCGCTCCTGGTGGCTGTGTTAGATGTGCAGAGCCGGCCGATGTAGAGCAGTGAGCGTTAGTCCGAGGCGTAGGACGCACAAGGAACTCCGGGCGACGGGAGATGACGTCACAGGGGATGCAACACAATTCCTGAGCTGGCAAGACCGTGTATGACAGGACGACTGCGCTCCTTTATCAAGCTGGGCTCTTGGAATCAGGGCAGGGGTATAAATAGCACACGGGCGGGGAAGCCGGAAACCAATATACAGGCATAGGAACTAATAAGGCACGGACCAATGCGGGGGAACCAGACCATAATAATGTGAGGACACAGAACTAAATACAATAGAAACAGGAAGAAGAGGAGTAAATGGGAGAAGGAGTGGTGCAAGATATATGTATGGACATGTATATATATTTATTTATATATGTGTGGTGAAGTAAGAGGAGTTAGTAATGAAACTAAAGTGAAAACTGATAATAATGAAACAAATGAATTTTTTTTTGAAAAAAACGAAAAAAATTAGAAAAAAAAAAGAGGAAGAAGGACAAAATAAATGGGAATTGATGGGAAAAAAAATATTTTAAATATATGAATGAAGAAGAAATAAAAATGAAAATGATGGATGTGGAAATAAAAAAATAAATAAATAAATAAAAATAGAAATGAAAATAAAAATAATAATAAAAATATGTGAAAAAGGAAAAATGGATGAAAGTGGCTGGGAATTAGTAAATATTAGCAAGGTGGATACAAAGGATACTTGACAACGGAATATATACTATTCCTGTAAAGCCAAATGTATGAAAGGGTAAAAAAAAAAAAAAAAAAAAAAAATCATCACTAATAATAGAGGAATCAAAGAATAGTCAAAATCTCAATACTTTCGTTAATTCCACCAGGCCCTAAGGTGTCTAGGCAGTAGATCCAGTAAGTTTCCCTGGCGCAAAGTTTTTTGAAGCGTTTAGCTGGGGGAAGAGAGCTGGGAATTTGTTCTTTGACTCAAACCCTGAGGCCAAAGATGGACCCATGGTGTGCAGTGACAAAATGTCTGAGGACACTATGTGGGTCAGTTTTGCCTTCGATCGACCGCCTGTGCTCCCCAAACCTTTGTCTAGCCGGCCGGATAGTTCGGCCAAAATAGATGAGACCGCAGGGGCAAGTAAGGCCATATACCACATACCGTATATACTCGAGTATAGGCCGACCCGAATATAAGCCGAGGCCCCCAATTTACCCCCAAAAAAACTGGCAAACTTATTGACTCGTGTATAAGCCGAGGGTGAGACATGCCTGTCCATCCCTGTGTGTGTGTCCGTCCATCCCTGTGTGTCCGTCCATCCCTGTGTGTCCGTCCATCCCTGTGTGTCCGTCCATCCCTGTGTGTCCGTCCATCCATCCCTGTGTGTGTGTGTGTCCATCCATCCATCCATCCCTGTGTGTGTGTGTCTCCATCCATCCATCCATCCATCCCTGTGTGTGTGTGTCTCCATCCATCCATCCCTGTGTGTGTGTGTCTCCATCCATCCATCCATCCATCCCTGTGTGTGTCTCCATCCATCCGTGTGTGTGTGTGTGTGTGTGTGTGTGTGTGTGTGTGTCCAGCCTACCTTTGTCCCGAGCCTCCGTCCCGTGCCTTGCCTCCTTGCCTCCGTCCCGTGCCGTGCCTTGCCTTGCATCCGTCCCGTGTCGTGCCTTGCCTTGCCCCCGTCCCGTCCCGTGCCGTGCCGTGCCTTGCCTTGCCTCCGTCCCGTGCCCTCTTCGTCGGCGGCCATTGTAAAATTCAAAAGCTGCGCCGCCGCCTTCGCCTGTGATAGGCGGAACACTGAATTTCCCAGCAGCCTGTGTTCCGCCTATCACAGACGTCGTATCATCCTCGTCCGTAGTACGAGGATGATACGATGTCCGTGATAGGCGGAACACAGGCTGCTGGGAAATTCAGTGTTCCGCCTATCACAGGCGAAGGCGGAGCCGGAGGCGCGGCTTTTGAATAGAATGGCCGCTGTCTGTCTGCTCGACACGCTGATCGAGCGGGCAGACAGCGATGACTCGAGTATAAGCCGAGGGGGGCACTTTCAGCCTCAAAAAAGAGGCTGAAAATCTCGGCTTATACTCGAGTATATACGGTAATCTGAGGAACAATTATAAAAGTCCCTCAGACTATAGGTAGTGCCTTTTGGTGTTGAAAGACTTCTGACCATGTTCAACAAAGATGCACATTTTGCACAGTTTCTTATGACAACGGTACATTCCCACAAGAGGGATGAGGGTAGGTACCGTGATGGACATGGGAGTAGTTTTTAATTTACTAGGAGCAATTTTACTCTTGAGGTTGGGCGCCCTACGGTATGTTGTTTTGGGCCGGGAGGGAAGAATAGGTTTCAGGTGGAGGTCTTGTTGTAGTATACCCCAGTGTTTTTCTATGATTTTCTCCATTTTTTTGTGTTTACAGTGAAAGGTGGTAATGAAGTTGCTGGAATGGTCTGTATGGCTAGGATCGACTTTTTTAGGTTTGCCGTGTAGGTATAGCTGGTATGCATCCTCCACAAGACTCTCGGGGTATTGTTTTTCTTTGAATTTTGTTTTGAGGGACGAGCTGGATTGGATGTAATCAATGTCCCGTGTGCAGTTCTGTCTCAAACGGCAGAACTGTCCCTTAGGTATATTTTTAATCCATTTTGGAAAGTGACAGCTTTTGAAGTGCAGGTATGAGTTCCCCGCAGTAGGCTTTGTATAGTTTTTTGCATATATTAGGGGGCCGTCATGGCCGAGTTCAAGATCCAGAAAGTCTAAGGATACTTGGTTACTCTCATGGGTGAAAGAGAGGCCATATGTATTTTTATTGCAGTACTCGATGAATGGCCTGATGCTATCTGGAGTACCATCCCAGATGATTATCAAATCATCTATGTATCTCCCAAAGAAGATAATGTTTGGGGCAAAAGGATTGTTGTGTTGAATATAGTGGTGTTCCCAGTAGCCCATAGCGAGGTTGCCGTAAGAGGGAGCAAAATTGGCTCCCATAGCCGTGCCCTGTTGTAGATTGGCACCCATAGCCGTTCTGTTGCGTCCTCCTCTGCAACCTCTTCTGTGAGTGGTTGCAGAGGAGGACGCAACAGAACGGCTAAACCTGCAGAAAATAATAAAACGATAAAGATTTTTAATCTTTCTAACCAAACCCTATCCCCTGATGATATTTCTTTATTGAGCCGCGGCCTTACTTTCGCTCCCACCAATCGACCTAACCCCTTCCTTTTATTTAAAGACCTCAACAGTTATATTAGAAAACTAACATTGAAGTGACATTTCCATATAAAAAAAAAAAAAAAGCTCAACTCAAGACTCTGGACACACTAACCACCTCTCCCCCACCCACTGTCTTAATGAGCCTGAAACCAGTTCTGAAAACCTTGAATGCTCCATTTTGGATCTATCCAATATGGAAGATGATCTACTAAGATCACTTTCAGAACATTTAACCACCTCGCCTCCCATTGTACACACCAGTCTGAAACCAAAATCTATATTTTTTTCCCACCCATTCAAAAGGCCCATATCTAGAAAGCTTTTATCGAGTTGTCTTTTCTGACATGATAAAACTCTGCAGCTCTTCCTCCAACAACTCACAGAATTTTACGCCTTTAGAAACGAATGCCTTGAAGCATTTCACCCAGGCCAGTGATATCGTCTTAAGATCTGCTGATAAGGGCGGAGCTATTGTCCTCCAGGAGAGGGACGACTATATTGCAGAAGCCTTAAGACTACTCTCAGACCAATCCACCTATATCAAGCTAAAAACAGACCCTTCTAATATTTTTGCACAAGAAGCCGACCAACTCATCAAAATTGCCCTTTCAAATGGCATCATTACCAAAATTGAAAGTTCCATTTTACACAAAGATTTTTACTCCATACCGTATTTTTACCATCTTCCTAAAATCCACAAAGATCAGCAACATCCCCCCGGCAGACCCATAGTGGCATCCATGGACAGCGTCACTTCTGGTTTCAGTCTCTACATTGATCAATTTCTACAACCTTTAGTCCAATCTCTTCCGTCATACATCAGAGACGGAACCCACCTCCTGGAACTTTTGTCCTCATACACCTGGGAACCCACATACATGGCATTACGGCTCTCGAACATTTTCTGACCAGTGATCCTCTAATGCAGGGGTTGACAAATTTGTTTGGAATCTGGGAGCCAGCTAAAAAAGTTAGGAGCCAGGTCCGTGACGGCGATCTGGACCTGTCCCTGGCCTGACATGGAGACAAGTGAGGGGAAGATAGCCTCCAGCCCCCCACATATGAGATCACCTCTCATTGGACACACCGCTTGAGTGCTAAATGGCCGCTGTGATTGGCCATTTAGCATGATCTGTGATTTGCTGTATCCAAGGGACACGGCCAACACAGAACTTCCCCGATGTGCGCCCATGGCGGCGTTCAGAGGGGAAGTTAAACAGGAGGATGTCCAGGGACGCCCTCCCGGCAATTGGTGTCCGTGCTGTAGACATCTTTTGTCTATAGCGCGGGCACGAAGTGGTTAACAAAAGAATGTGACTTTTATTTCCGCCATGTTCCCGCTTCTTAACGTCATATCCCCGCTAAGGGTTAGATCAGGTCCGCCTGAAAAACTGACAGGTGAACCTGATCAGACAGCCCTTGTGAAAGGGGTCAAGCAGGGAGGATTACAAATAATATTTTTTTTTTTCCCTTAATTAAAATAATTTTTTTTACTTTTTACAAAAAAAAAAATAATAATTAAATTATATATATATATATATAATATTTAATTATTATTATTATTTTTTTTTTTGTAAAAAGTAAAAAAAATTATTTTAATTAGGGGAAGGAAATGGGCGGGCAGTGAAAAACAGTCAGGGAGCTTCACTCCATTAGGAATTATCATTATTGGAATAGGGTGTAATTTCTACATCCACCACAAGATGGCGCCAGACTACCGAAAGATTTTAGTAGGCCGCAAAGCCGCGGCCTCAATTACTGGCCGGCGCGGCACGATGGAATTGCGCGGCGGAGTTCGGGGTCCAAATGGAGACAGGATACCCCAGCAGCATTGCCCCAGTCGCCAGGACACGAAATCTAGGCGCAAATGCGACCTGGCGACCGGGGTTTGTCGAGCCCTGCTCTAATGAATGCCCATCAGGCTTCCTTCATTATTGAGGCCACTAAATTCTGTTTGACCCACAACTATTTTATTTTCAATGGTGACTTCTATCAACAACAACAGGGCACAGCTATGGGAGCCAATTTTGCTCCCTCTTATGCCAACCTCGCTATGGGCTACTGGGAACACCACTATATTCAACACAACAATCCTTTGCCCCAAACATTCTCTTCTTTCGGGAGATACATAGATGATTTGATAATCATCTGGGATGGTACTCCAGATAGCATCAGGCCATTCATAGAGTACTGCAATAAAAATACATATGGCCTCTCTTTCACCCATGAGAGTAACCAAGTATCCTTAGCCTTTCTGGATCTTGAACTCGGCCATGACGGCCCCCTAATATATGCAAAAAACTATACAAAGCATACTTTGGGGAACTCATACCTGCACTTCAAAAGCTGTCACTTTCCAAAATGGAGTAAAAATATACCTAAGGGACAGTTCTGCCGTTTGAGACAGAACTGCACACGGGACATTGATTACATCCAATCCAGCTCGTCCCTCAAAACAAAATTCAAAGAAAAACAATACCCCGAGAGTCTCGTGGAGGATGCATACCAGCTATACCTACACGGCAAACCTAAAAAAGTCGATCCTAGCCATACAGACCATTCCAGCAACTTCATTACCACCTTTCACTGTAAACACAAAAAAATGGAGAAAATCATAGAAAAACACTGGGGTATACTACAACAAGACCCCCACCTGAAACCTATTCTTCCCTCCCGGCCCAAAACATACCGTAGGGTGCCCAACCTCAAGAGTAAAATTGCTCCTAGTAAATTAAAAACGACTCCCATGTCCATCACGGTACCTACCCTCATCCCTCTTGTGGGAATGTACCGTTGTCATAAGAAACTGTGCAAAATGTGCATCTTTGTTGAACATGGTCAGAAGTCTTTCAACACCAAAAGGCACTACCTATAGTCTGAGGGACTTTTATAATTGTTCCTCAGATTATGTGGTATATGGCCTTACTTGCCCCTGCGGTCTTATCTATGTTGGCCGAACTATCCGGCCGGCTAGACAAAGGTTTGGGGAACACAGGCGGTCGATCGAAGGCAAAACTGACCCACATAGTGTCCCCAGACATTTTGTCACTACACACCATGGGTCCACCTCTGGCCTCAGGGTTTGGGTCATAGAACAAATTCCCAGCTCTCTTCCTCCAGCTGAACGCTTCAAAAAACTTTGCGCCAGGGAAACTTACTGGATCTACTGCCTAGACACCTTAGCGCCTGGTGGAATTAACGAAAGTATTGAGATTTTGACTATTCTTTGATTCCTCCTCTTTCTATTATTACTTGTTATGATCATTTATTTTTATTTTTTTATACCCTTTCATACATTTGGCTTTACAGGAATAGTATATATTCCGTTGTCAAGTATCCTTTGTATCCACCTTGCTAATATTTACGAATTCCCAGCCATTTTCATCCATTTTTCCTTTTTTACATATTTTTATTATTATTTTTATATTTTCATTTCTATTTTTATTTTTTTATTTCTTCTTCATTCATATATTTTAAATTTTTTTTATTTTTTCCCATTTATTTTGTCCTTCTCCCATTCATTTTTTTTAATTTTTCTAATTTTTTTTTTTCATTTGTTTCATTATTATCAGTTTTCACTTTAGTTTCATTACTAACTCCTCTTACTTCACCACACATATATAAATAAATATATATACATGTCCATACATATATCTTGCACCACTCCTCCCATTTACTCCTCTTCTTCCTGTTTCCATTGTATTTAGTTCTGTGTCCTCACATTATTTTGGTCCCCCCGCATTGGTCCGTGCCTTATTAGTTCCTATGCCTGTATATTGGTTCCGGCTTCCCCGCCCCCTTCCCCTCCCCTGTGTGCTATTTATACCCCTTCCCTGATTCCAAGAGCCCAGCTTGATAAAGGAGCGCAGCCGTCCTTGTCATACACGGTGTTGCCAGCTCAGGAAATACGTTGAATCCCCTGTGATGTCATCTCCCATCGCCTGGAGTTCCTCGTGCATCCCACGCCTCGGACTAACGCTCACTGCTCTACATCGGCCGGCTCTGCACATCTAACACAGCCACCAGGAGCGGACACACGCCGACAGGACTCCCCCAGCGCAAGGGATACAGATGACACATCGAGGGTCTCCCTCCGGTTTGGAATCTTTACATTGCCTGTTAATGTACTACTTAATGTGAGTGTTTTTAACCACCTGTGCATTAAATAAGAATTTTACAGTCTACACTCAGAGGCGCCTCTCTTATCTTTACAGTACTAATTGGGAACCTGTTTTAGTTTCCACTGGATGGCTGCCATGTTTGGACCGTACTTTTACCCCTCTGAGAGTGATTAACACCTTCCCTGTCGGATTTAAGACCTAGTTAAGGAAGGGGTCCTCTCCTTCCGCCCCTTTCACTCCCATTCCCCCTGTCCCTTTCCATTCCCCCTCTTGTGCTGATTGCACCTATAGCATTATTACTTGCAGCATTATCATTATGCCTTTTAAATATGATTTTTAAATATTGTGTTTATTAAGTGAAAAATAGTGATAGGCGGGTGGGTGTTTTTATGAGTGCCATAATACTTGTATATATTAGCTGCAGACGAGGCAGCCGCCGTTGGGAGGGCACGAGGAGTTTGAGCCGGATTTGGAGCAGCGGGTCTTTGGATGGCCCATCCGAGGTCCCCCTTGGGATGTAGGAAGGTCCTGAAGGAGGCTATGGGCTGAGAGCCTGCGTTCTGGCAACAGATTAAAAATTGGGTCAGGATTGGTGCACTGACACAGGAGCTAATCCTCTTTTCTGGGGTGGGGGCCCAACAGGCAGGCTTCGGGGTTCCATTGGCAGAATGAAAGGTGTGCTGGTGGTGAACTTTCTGTACAGGGTCAGGGCCTTCGGCAGAGCACAGCCTCACAGATGCAGAAGTCAGCCGGGAATCTGTAGGGAGAACCCGGGGGCCCCCAGGCGCCGGCAGAGGAAGGATGGCTGTGGACTGCCAGGCCGCAAGATGGCGGCGGCCGCAAAATCCCTCGGTATCCTTGCTAATACTTTACCCAGTTTATTCCTCCATCGATACCTTTCTTTTGCAACAATGTTAAATGCATGCCTTGTTTCTTGTTGCATACATTTTTAAAATTTCTCTCTTCCTCATCAGAGACTGCCATAAATGAATGTATTTTTGTCTGGCTTTGCTTTTGTTATAGTTCACCTATCTCTTAATAGAGCATTAATCTTTCTCTTCCGCTTCACCTTCTTCTAAGTTTCTATAGCTATTAAACACCTCTGTTGTATGCCTTACGAGCTTCACAAGTATTTGATAGGTCATTAACCGCTTCAGCCCTGAAAGATTCTACCCTCTTCCTGACCAGACACTTTTTGCGATTCGGCACTGCGTCACTTTAACTGACAATTGTGCGGTCATGCGACGTTGCATCCAAACAAAATTGATGTCCTTTTTTTCCCTTTCGTTCATTGACGGACACAGCTTCATTAATCTTGACCGTAGGGTTATTACGCCACCTTCAGAAGACGACTATGCAGAACATGTAATACATGTGAAAAACAGAACTGTACAGTTCCGCCCTGGGGGCGTTCCCTCTGGCTATAACCCCTCAGCCTGCTTCCTGCAGCTCAGTTTTTTTCTGGCTAGTGAAGAAGGACCTAGGCTCCCTGCCGGGACCATAGTGTGCAGGCCCTAGCTATGCGCTGGGTCGGCCACGACATGCTCCTCAGGCTCCAGGGGCAGCCGATGAGCTATATGCTCTGGGGGGCACACATATGACTGGACTGCGGATGTCTTTGTCACAGTGTGCCATCACCCGCAGCCACCCCGTACTGCTCGGTGTGGGTCTGTGATGGGATGCCTCCAGCTCGTCTGGACAGTAAGTTCAGCTCTCCCTGCCCCTGCAGGACAGAGCAGCTGGGTATTCCCTGGGAGGTAAATTAGGGGGGTCCCTCTTCTCCTTTTCCTCTCTCCCTATCTTCCCTCCCCCCGTGAGGGATGCTGCATGACTGGGCTGTGATGCGGTGTATGTACCTGGGCCGGGGGGGCTCTGATCCTTGGCTGGGGGCTGCACTGGCGGTCTGTGTCCATGTGCTGTCATCTGTCTCTCTGCTGGTGTCTGTGGGCTCTGCATGTGCTGCCACCATATCGCTGACCGCTGCCATTTTATGTGTAGTCTCTGTGTACAGCATGGTTGTCGGCCATTTTCTGTTAGACTCTGTGAGAAGCATGGTCGTCTGCCAGTTTCTCTGGGTCTGGCTGCCATTTTCCCTGTGTTTTTTTATTATACAAGGACGGCCGGTGGCCATTTTCTTGTAGCCTCAGCAGGTCTTTCTCCCCAGCGATGGTTCCCGTGCCTTAGAACAGCTCACTTGTGAGCTGACACAGAACAGTGATCAGCGATCAGCAACAGCATGGCGCAGCACTCGGTCAGGGTGGTGAGTCTTGTGGTGGGGCCCCTCAGTCTGTTAGCAGCTAGGAGGGTGAGGTTGAGCACCTTGTCCTAAGTCCCCAAGTGTGGCAGATAGGGTGGGTCAGCATGGCATCAGAAGCTGGCGTTTCTTCCCCATACCTCCCTGCAATTGCAACCGGATCGACTGCAAATAGTACAGTGCCTTTGGACACTTTGTCTGCGGTCCTTGAAACATTCATTGCCAGGGTGGAGGCGGTGTGTGGGCTCAAGGGTGCTGCCCCCCTCGTCCTCTGAGGAGAGCTCTGATTCAGACTGGTCCTGCGGTGACTGTCGGCCCCCGTTCTGATTTGTCAGAGGATGCTGACCAGGACCGATAGGACAGTGAGCATGATACCGGGTCCACACAGGAAAAAACGCTAGTTGGAGCACTTATCACCTCTGTGCGTGATGCCCTGAAAATACCCTTTTGGGTCCCGTAAGCCAGCCCGTACACCTAAGGTGTTTCCGTATGTGACTTATTTTGATAAGTTCATATACAAGGATGGGGAAGCCCACAATGGACCTTTTCGGTCCCTTAAAAAAATGGTCGGCTCCCCCGGTCGTGGACCCCCCAGTATCCAGGTTAAAAAAACGAACCACGATCCCGGTAGAAGGGGCTCCTGCATTTAAGGACCCTACTGACAGGAGGGCCTGAGGCAGTGGCCTGGTCCATGTTTACGGTAGTGGAGTCAGCACTACGACCGGTACTGGCCACGGCATTAGTGTGGCAGACCCTTACTGAGTGGGCAAAACGATTGCACCGTGAATTGGAAAAGCAGCAGTCTGTGTAGATCTAGCAGACGAGTTGATGCACGGCCTTAAGTAGGTCTTTGATGCAGCCCTGGATACACTCCCCCTGCTCTCCAGAGAATCGGTATCAGCAGTGGTGCTGCAGAGCCTGATCTGGCTGAAATGCTGGTCTGCGGACCAGGCATCTAAACAAGCCTTGACGGCTTTGCCCTTGGTGAGCGGTTATTTGGAGCTTCGCTGGATTACATTATTAAGAATGTCACAGGTGGGAAGAGTACGTTGCTCCCACAGTCCAAGAAGGGTAAGGAGCCACGCCGCAGGCAAGGGCCCTCCTTTTCCGCTCAAGAGGCTTTTTCGTCCGCCCGGGACTTCAGGTAAACACTCAAGTCCCACAGGGTGACTGCTGAGGGACAAAAGCATCCCTGGTTTTTGCGAGCAAAAGTACTACCGCATGAAGATTTGCCCCGCCCGACACTCGGGTGGGGAGTCGCCTTCGGGAGTTGCAGCTCGATGGACCTCTTGGCTGTCCGACCAATGGCTCTGTGAACTGATTTAATCGGGCTACAAGTTAGAGCTCCTCTTAGTCACCAGACAGATTTTTTTCCCCTCCAGCATACCCTTACTCCCGGCTCGCCGGGAGGCCCTGTTTGGGGCAGTAAGGGACCTGCTTAGCCATGGGGTTATAGTGCCTGTTCCAAAACCAGAAAGGTTTCAGGGATTCTACTCCAATCTGTTTGTAGTCCCCAAAAAGGAAGAGGTAAGTCCAATCCTGGACCTAAAAGCCCTCAATTGCTTTGTGAAAGTACAAAGGTTCAGAATGGAATCGGTTCACTCCGTAGTCACTGCACTCCATTAGGGGGACTCCCTGGCATCTTTGGACATCTAGGACGTGTACTTGTATATACCCATATGCCTCAGGCATCCGAGGTTTGTTCGATTTGCAGTGGGGGAAGAGCACTACCAGTTTGTGGCTTTCCCCTTTGGTCTGGTTTCAGCACCCCAAGTCCTTACCAAAGTATTGGCTCCAATTTTGGCGTTGTTGCGACAACGCAGGATCACAATCGTGGATTACATGGATCTCCTGACAGCACTTCCGCCTCAGAATTAAGGGAGGATGTGGCGATCACCATGCAAACTCTACAGGAGTTTTGGGTGGGTGTTGAACCTCAAAAAGTCGGTACCTAGGCTTACTGCTGGACTCTGGAAGCGAGAGTGTTTCTCCCTTCAGACAAACTGCAGACTCTCAAAGCCATGGTGAAGCTGTTGATGAACCGCAGGTGTTCGTTGCTGCGTTTCTGCATGCGAGTTCTGGGCCTCATGTTAGCCTCCTTGGGTGGTACGGTATGCCCAATTTCACACCAGATTCTTGCAGAGGGAGATATTGTCCCAATGGGACAAATACCCATTATCCCTGAATCGACAGATTCTGGTGAGCCAGTTAGTCAGGGACTCTCTTCTCTGGTGGCTGAGGTCTCCGGCCCTTTGGTCCGTGAAATTGATCCTGCCTCTTCATTTGATGGTGATCACAATGGACACCAGCCTAACCAGCTGGAATGGAGTTCTGGGAGTACAGTCGACCCAGGGCCTCTGGTCGAGGGAGGAATCCCACTTACCGATCAATGTGCTCAAGCTTCGAGCGATCGGGCCATGTGGTCAATGAGGCTACGAGGGCGTCCGATCAAGATCCAGTCAGACAATGCCATGGCAGTGGCATATGCCAACCATCAAGGAGCTCGGCTGCAGCATGAGAGGTCGCTCACATCCTTCGATGGGCAGAGCGACATGCACCAGCCCTGTCGACAATATAAATCCCGGGAGTAGAAAATTGGCAGGCAGACTATCTAAGTCTCCAGATGCTGGACCCAGGAGAATGGTCATTGCATCCGGAGGTGTTCAGGCTTCCTTGCCTGCGGTGGGGCACACCAGATGTGGATCTTCTGGCCTCTCGGCTCAATCAGCAGGTGCGGAGGTTTTTTGTCCAGGCCAAGAGATCCTTGGGCGGACGCGTCAGACACGGTGGCTCCATGGGAGCAGTACCGGCTGATTTATGCCTTCCCTCTGCTCAAACTGCTGCCTTTTATGCTTTGCAGAGTGGAGGCCAAAGGAATTCCAGTTATACTGATCGCTCCGGATTGGCCCCGGCGTCCCTGGTATGCCGACCTAGTATGCCTGGTGGCAGATTCTCCCTGGCGGTTGCCGATGCAAGAAGACATCCTATCGCAAAGTGCGGTACTCCATCCTGCTTTACCGTCGCTGGTTTTAACGGCATGGCTGTTGAAAGCCAGATGCTAAGGAACCGAGGTCTGTCAGACTCAGTAATCTCCACTATGCTGAGGGCACAGAAATCCTCTTCTAGGAAGATATACCATTGTACGTGAAAGGCTTATATCTCCATGTGTGAAGAGATGGGGTGGCATCCATGCACCTATTCCGTTTCCAGGAATCTGCTGTTCTTAGTGAGGAGTGGACCAGAAACTGGCCTTGGGCACCATCAAGGGGCAGATATCGGCCTTGGCTGTTTTTTTCCTATGACCCCTGGCGTCTCACTTATTGGTGACCACCTTTGTGCAAGAGGTTCGGCATGTAGTCCGTCCGGTGCGACCACCTCTACCCCCGTGGGATTTGAACCTTGTGCTATCGGCGCTTCAGAAGCAGCCATTTGAGAACATCGGGGAAATTCCCTTGTTGACTCTTTCTCAGAAAGTGGTCAAAGTGGTCTTTCTAGTGGCCATTACATCTGCCAGGAGAGTTTCTGAGTTGGCGGCCTTGTCTTAAAAGTCGCCCTATCTGGTTTTCCACAAGGATAAGGTGGTGTTGCGTCCACAACCTTCTTTTTCTTCCGAAGGTGGTTTCGGCCTTCCATCTCAATGAGGACATTGTGTTGCCATCTCTGTATCCTAAGCCGACACACCCTGAGGAGGTGGTCATCCATTTCCTGAACGTGGTCCGGCCCTAAGGGTATATCTGTTTGCCACGGTTACCTTCTGGAAGTCAGATTCTGTTTTGGTAGCTGGTCCAAAAAAAGGGCTGGCGGTCTCGTCGCCTGGATCAGACAGATCGTGGTCCAGGCTTACAGCCTGAAGGGGCAGGTGCCCCCTTCCCTTTCACGGCCCATTCCACCAGGGCAATTGGGACCTCTTGGGCTTTCCGACATCAAGCGCCTGTCTCCCAGGTGTGTAAGGCCTTGGTCGTCCGTTCACACTTTCACAAAGTTCTACAAAATGGATGTAAGCACATCTTCTGATGCTTGCTTTGGCCGCAAAGTTTTGCAGGCGGCCCTGTAATCATTGCAATTTACACTTGTTAGAGAAAGTTACATTTTGGTTGTCAATGCATTTTGATGCATGTGTTGACCGCTAGTTCTGATGCGGTGAGGTGCACCTCTGGTTGTGGGTAAAGTTATGTTTGCTGTTTCCACCCCTTGTTATGACACTGCTTGGGGACATCCCTATGGTCAAGATTAATGGAGCTGTGTCCATCAATGAACGAAAGAGAAAATAGGATTTTTGTACTCACCATAAAATCCTTTTCTCTGAAGTACATTGACGAATAGAGCACTCACCCCCCTATAGTTTACGTATATACTGCTTGTTGACGTACTGAGCTGCAGGAAGCAGGCTGAGGGGTTATAAGCAGAGGGACCGCCCACCGGGCGGAACTGTACAGTTCTTTTGTTTTTCACATGTATTACATGTTCTGCCTAGTCCTCGCCTGAAGGTGGCGTAATAACCCTACGGTCAAGATTAGTGGAGCTGTGTCCGTCAATGAACTTCAGAGAAAAGGAATTTATGGTGAGTACAAAAATCCTATTTTTCCCACAAATAAAGCTTTCTTTTGGTGGTGTTTGATAACCTCATGTTATTTTTTGCGTGATAAACAAAAAAAGGGCGACAATTTAAAAAACAAAAAACAAAACTTTTTTTACTTTTTGTTATAATAAATATCCCCCAAATTTCCTCAGTTTAGGCCGATATGTATTCTTCTACATATTTTTGGTAAAAAAAATCGCAATAAGCGTATATTGTTTGGTTTGCACACAAGTTATAGCGTCTACAAAATAGGGGATAGTTTTATGGAATTTTTATTATAATTTTTTTTTTCACTAGTAGTAGCGGCGATCTGCAAATTTTATTGGGACTGTGACGACATGGAGGACACGTCGGACAATTTTGACACATTATTGGGACCATTGGCATTTATAGAGCGATCAATGATATAAAAATGCATTGATTACTGTAAAAATGTCACTGGCAGTGAAGGGGTTAACACTAGGGGGCGATCAAGGGGTTGTGTTCCCTAGTGTGTGTGCTCTAACTGAAGGGTGGATGGGACTGTGTAAGGGAGGTGACAGATCATCTGTTCATACAGAGTACGAACAACGATCTGTTTCTTCTCCCCCCCCCCGAGACCCAGAAACTGTGTGTTTACACAAACAGTTCTCGGTATACCCCGAGCGATCGCGGGAGCCTGGAGTTGATTGCGACCACCGGGTACAGGTGCGGCGGCTAGTCAGCAAGTGGTTAAGGCCCCATTCACACCTGAGCATTTTGTAACTTGAAGCCTGAAGCTACCAAACGTTGGAGGGGAAAAAAAATCAATTATTCTCTATGGAGATGGTTCACATCTCCGCTCCAAAATGCCTGAAGCTCAAACAAATCCTGGAACTTTTTATTTTATTTTTAGGCAGATTTGGGCGTCTTTCTGCTTTTTACATTGGTAACCTTTTCACCTGTACAAAATCGTGACAAAACCGCGTCAAAATCACGCGACATTGTCTGAAAACGCTACGCTCAGGTGTGAATGGGGCCTTAGAGACAAGAACATACTGTATCTATTTCTGACACTATCTGCTCCATAACCTTATGGTCTTGCCACAGGGAGGCATTTAGTCTCCATGAAAAAATATTTTTCACTTTTCTAAGATGTTCATTTTTAACACCGGGGCACGATCGAGCAGTGTTAGTTTTAATGAATGCTGTTATTAAAGAATTGATCCACTAATATTCTAGTAGGAGATAATCAAATTTTTAATGGACATATGTGCATGTGAGTATGTATAATCTCTACCACTTGGATGTTTAATGCTCCAAATGTCCCATTATTTGTGATTCCTGCAGCACTTTCTTGATCATGACTTGATATTTTTATATGCCCCTCCATAGTTCCAATGATGGATCTAATTGTGAGTCTAAGCAGCAGTTAAATCTCACAATATTGTGGATCAACTCATTCATAACCTCCCTCTGCCAAACGTCCACAAAGTTCTGCAAACGGCCACCCACTGAGCGGCCACATATGAGTGCGGTTTGCATTAAGGGGTTAATGTGCATAGTCTGGATGCAAGTTTACCTTAAAACTAAAATGGGGATCAGAGTTTCAATATCAATGTTTTTAAAGAATTCCAGGTATAGATATTTTTTACATTGGTCCAGCATGACGCGACTGCTCTGGTGCACTGTGAACACAGGAGGTCGGCTGCAAGACCATCACGCTTTCTCTCATTGAGTGCAAAGCATTCTCTGATTGGACGAGGTGGAGAGCATTATGTCACTATGCCACCTTTACCTCATCCAGTCAGAAAAAGCTTTACATTCATTGAGAAACGATTGCTGAATAGTGCCTGTTCTGAGCGGCTGACCTCCTATGTTCAAAATGCAGCAGGGCATCTGCTCAGCACTGGACCCAGAAGCTAGTGGAGAATACAGTAGTACGAATGTCTACTACAGTGATTTCCAGCTTCTAGAGGGATCCCACAGGTATGGTATATACATTGTTACATTGGTCTAAGCTTTACCAATGTAACTACTGTATGTATGAATATCCATACCGGAAATTCTAAAACCACTTAACGACCGCGCTATAGCCTAATGACGGCTACAGCGTGGCTCAATAACTCTGGGAGGGCGTACATTGACGTCCTACCAGAATCGCGCTACCAAGAATATCCGTGACCGCTGGGAGGACTCGGTGCATCACGGAACATGGTAAATGGGCGCTGACATTGGCCGTTTACCATGTGATCGCTCCGTCAAATGATGGAGTGATCACTTGTAATCAAACCGGTGTCATGTCCGGTTCCTCTCTTCTCTCTGTATCGTTTGGTACAGTGAGAGGGAAGAGATCAGGTGCAGCAGCGCTATGGGTTGGATCTGTAGCGCCCACACCGCTGATTTGTGCCCATTGCAGTCCTCATCCATCCATCCACCCATACATGCTCAGCCATTCATCCCTAATCAGCAATACTCATACAGGCTCATCCATCCATCCCTAATCGGCAATTGACGTCCTACCATCCATCCATCCTCAGCAATACTCTTCCATCCATGCTCAGCCATCCATCCCTAATCAGCAGTACTCATCTATGCTCATCCATCCATCTATTCTCAGCAATACTCATCCATCTTTCCTCAGCAATATTCATCTATCCATCCTCGGAAATACTCAGCCATCCATCCCTAATCAGCAATACTCATCCATGCTCAACCATCCCATCCATACCCGGCCGTACCCAGCCATGGCTCATTCATGCTCATTCATGCCACATCCATACCACTAGAGTATGCCAATAAAGTGTAATATGTAGTCAAATTAGATTAGAAACATATGCCCCTAGAACACCTGATGGTGCTCCCTGCATGTTGGGGCCTCTCTATGTACCCTGTGTAAAAGTCTCCCACATGTGGTATTGCCGTACTCAGGAAGTGTAGGAGAATCGATTTTGGGGTGTAATTTTTGGTATGTACATGCTGTAAAGGTAGGTCCTTGCTCTGTTAAGTGCTCGATTTCCCTCTTCCTATCTTTCCTAGGCCGTGGTCTGGATGTACTTGGGAGTCCCATTCACCGGTGAGATAACCAAAACTTATACACGAGATGTATGCGAATAATGATTACAATTTAATGTTTTGAATACAACAGGTTATATGCTGAAACAGTTGGGGTGGCGCCCTGTGGAGTAGCCAATCAGGGATGCGCTCGTAGCTATACACCAAGCTTTTCCTAGTAACAGGTTTATTGACAGAACAAGCAAAATAAGCAGAAATTGTCTTCACGGCAAAGCACGTCATTAACCTTCACGAGATAAGAATAAGTCTACGATATTCAACAATATTCAACAATATGGTGCTAATAGTCTGTGGTCCAGACGTTCTAGGTCAGAGACAATATAAGATAGTTGCATATCTTGGCTTTCTCTGTACAAACTCTCGCGGCCAAGGGCATTCAAGGAAAACAGCATGTTTTCCAAATAGCAAGCATTTATGTCAAAAGTAATTAGAATTCTAGCTTGGTCATACAAAGTTTTAAAATGGATGACAGTATAACAAAATGGAGACTTGTTAATCCTTATAATCCCTCCTGTGATCATAACTTTGGCACGAAGTTATCGATCATCCTCTATACCAGACATTCTTGGAAAAAGCCATAAGTGCTTTCTCTTCGTCATTGGGCTTGGTTGCTATTGTTGGATGGGAAACCTTGGAGGCTGCTATGCAGCAGCATTTGGCGATCACATAGAACATTACTATCAACAACACTATCATCACTAATATGAGAAATATTTTCTTAAAAAATCCCAGTATGCCCCCCCAAATACCTCCAAACCACCCTCCTGTACCCGAGAAAAGGTTCCAATCATCTCCCAAGTTTTTTGCTTTCTGTAGGAGGGTCTGTCTTTGGGCTGAATGGCTTTTGATAATATCGTAATAATCGGGTACCGACAGACTTTCCACAGGAACGGTGAAGTTGTGTATGAAGGTGCAACACATCTCCGAATTGGCCATGAGGTTACAAATCCCAGTGATGGCGGCCAAAAGTTGTTCCTGCCTCATTTTTATCAGTTCCTGCACAGTTCGGATCTTCCGAGTTTCTTCGTTTAGCAGAGAAACATCTCTGGAAGTAGAGTTCACTACCCCAGAGATTATTTCAGCAAAAAGATCTATTTTATCTAGGGCATTCCACATTCCCGGGCTTCCAATGGAGGCGGCTAATTTTTCCCACCATGATGTTACTTGTCTCTTAGCCCTCCCGAACTCTAAATGCCCATGGGCAGGGGTCATTTTGATGTACTGATTGTCAGAGGCTATACCCATATATGGTACCATCCTGGCAATGGTGCACCAGCCACCTGTAGAGGAATCTAGAGGGTAAGGTATGGTGGTGTGACATTTTAGACCGCAACACACCATCCATCCATGAGGCAGATGAGGTGCTGGTATTATATCAGGGGGTTGGGATATGCCTGACCGGAGTCCAACTAGGCATAACCAATCTCCTAAACTCGCGGTGCTACTGTACTCTAGTAAAGTATCATGCATGTGGTAGGACTCTAACCAGTCTTTTAGGTCAGTATCGTCAAATGTTTCTGATGATAGTACACAGTCCATTATGTTATATAAAGACATGTTCCCTATCCTTTCGTCACTATCTCCAATGGTGGAAGTATTCAACCCCTGGATGTCAAACGTCCCATCCCGCAGAAACTTCCCTAAGTCTCTAAGGGTAAGATTTACTAGTGTGTTTCTACAGAATTGGCCATTGGGGATTTCTCCGTTTTCTTTCCAAGCTCCATTTAGGAAACAGAAGGATGGGGGTTGTGTGAAACCAGAGAAAATAAGGGGGGAGGGTCTGGTCGTTATATTGGCCATATGGTCTTGTGTCGTCTCGTTAAACAGGTCCTCTACTGGGAGGGGGATTCCCACTACTGGGATTTGATTCCTACCCGTTCCCATGTGGGAGCACACCCAACAGGGTGCCCCTTTTCCCATTACTTGACCAAACGCGTATTGCCATAAAAAATGATGTGGTATTGTTGGGGCTAAAGAAAACGTTTTACTGTCCTGGGGGGGTAGTTCGTTCCGTGCTACCATTACTCCTAAACCTTTGTTATTATTATTATTCTTATTACTGGGTCTCGGAACTAATGCTCTTCTGTCTAGTGATCGGTTCTCAGTACCTTTTGGGCTTCTTGTAAACCCACATGACCCTGTCATGATACATGTCATCATGACTATAGAAAAAAACACAAAAGTCAATACTATCGACCAGAGCAAAATGGTGTGTAGTACATACTGATCTTCTAAGCCCCTGTCTCTTTCTTTTTGCAAAGACTTCAGTCCGAGCTGGTGGGAGGAGGAAGAAAGTCCAGGGAGATTCTGACAAACTGTTCCTGGAGGGTCTGTAGGTTCGTCTCTGGGGTCCCTTTGGTGGTGGCGTCCTCCTGTTGGTCTTGGGCAAGTGTCCTCTGGGGGTGTTCTGGAGTCGGTGGAGGTTCGGGGCATTTTTTTAGTCTGCTGGCATGGATCCACTGAGGGGTGTAGTCTGTGAGGACAGCAGTCCTGGAGACCTTCTCCACGTTCCATGGACCGGAGTAGATGGGCCCCACGTGCTTCCGTTGGGCAAGCTGCTTGATCAACACTTTATCCCCCGGGATGAATGGGTGAGTAGGTTCTGTTGGAAGAGGAGAAAAGGTGACAGCAACTTGTTCATTATGTTCTTCTATTGTACTTACCAGATGTTTCACGTACTCTTCCTGTAAAGAATATAGGTTAATGTCAGTCTGTGCATCTAATGCTTTCAGTTGTGTTTGTGCTGGGGCACCCATTAGGATTTCGAATGGTGACAAACGTGTCCTAGAGTGGGGGGTGGTTCTGATTTGGAACAATATTCCTGGCACAGGCATTTGATACTTCCCTTTTGTTTGGGCATGTGGGTGAAGTCTATTTGTAGGTCCTGTAGTGGGCCTAGGGGTGGGGGCAACTGGCCGTGTATACCATGTCGCTTACCCTGCGTGTTGTTTTGAGCGCATGTGAGGCATGACTTTGTTAGGGTGTTTGCATGGTTCTTTAGATTAACTGTGCAGAAAGTTTTTTCATACAGCTGTTGCAA
This sequence comes from Lithobates pipiens, assembly GCF_037356315.1. Classification (NCBI taxonomy): domain Eukaryota; kingdom Metazoa; phylum Chordata; class Amphibia; order Anura; family Ranidae; genus Lithobates; species Lithobates pipiens. The sequence continues at coordinate 170,832,378 of NW_027507785.1, read as the reverse complement.
GGGTTGGGACCCTATATGTCCGGGACCATGCAGGTAGGAAAGGATGAGGGCCGAGCTGGCTTCAGGGATCCCAATGACCCCTCCATTTGTCCAAAGGCCTCTTTGGTCTTTGGACAATCCTTGCTGGACCCAGAAAAGGACATCAGCGTCTGTGGCCATGGATTGGATTTGGGCTGCAACTGAGGGGAAATCTGGCGCTGAAAAATCTTGTTGGAAAAATATCGTGGTAGGGGCGGGTGGATGTGTGGAGGAATTTGCCGCCGCTCGAGCGCATCTATCCGCAAGGGCGTTGCCTCGGGCAATGTAGCTACCAGTGGTGGTGTGAGCCTTGACTTTAATAATCGCCAAATGTTTGGGCAGTAATATAGCCTGGAGAAGGGCCAGGATATGCTCCTTGTTGGCTATAATTTTGTTGTCAGCCGTTCTAAACCCCCTGTTAGCCCAGATCACCCCGAAATCGTGAACCACGCCGAAGGCGTATCGACTATCAGTGTAAATATTGACATCCCTATTTGTGAACAGGATGCATGCTCTGGTGAGGGCTACCAGTTCCACGACCTGTGCCGAGGAAGGCGGAAGTGGCTTAGCCTCCAGAACCAGATCTGGGAGTTGTACTACCGCGTATCCTGTCAGAAAAGTGGAATCCGAAGGGCGCGAGCAACTACCGTCCACAAAAACTTCCTCTGCACCGGCCAGAGGTACGTCTGTTAAGTCCCTACGTGGGGAGGTGACTTGGTCCAACACTTTTGTGCAGTCATGCATTTTGGATGGTTCACCATAATTCATGAGTTTGAGCAGAGAATGTAATAGCCTGAGGATGGGGGAGGTGTCAGAGGTGTGTTTGATGGTCAGATTGGAGGTGTTTAGAAGAATGATTTCATACCCGCTGGCTCTTTGGGTGGTCATATGTTGTGTATTGAGGTTTTGGATAAGGTGGGTGACTGAGTGGGTAGTGTATACAGTTAGGGGGTGTCCCAGAACTAACTTGTTGGCTTCTTGAATGGCCATGGCACATGCGGCCATGTTCTGGAGGCAAGCAGGCATGCCCTGGACCTGGAGTGGGAGTTTCTTTGAAAGAAAAGCCACCGGTCGGTAAGAATTACCGTGCTCTTGGGCAAGAACTGCTGCAAAGGCAGATCCATTAACTACACAATATAGATAAAAAGTTTTCCTGTAGTCCACTAGTCCTAAGGCCGGGGCGGAGGCAAGGGAGGAGAGGAGGGTGTTAAATGAGTGTAACATTTCCTCTGTCCATTCCACCACTTTTGGCGCAGTGGAGAGCGTGGCCCTCCTCAGAATGGAGTCATGAAATGAGCAGTCAGGGATCCATTGCCGGCAATAGACGATTGCTCCCAGGAAAGACAAGAGGGCGGCCTTGTCCCTGGGTGGCTGCAGAGCGTTAAGGGCTGCGGCACGGTGGGGGGAAACACTTCTCTCTCCCTTGTTGAGGATGCACCCCAAGTACTCTACAGTAGGGGTCACCCACTGTATCTTTTTCCGTGAGGCCAAGTGACCTGCCTTGGCTAGGTGATCCAGCAAGTTCTTTGAGTCTTCTTCACAAGCTTCTGGGGTGGGGCTGCAGAGAAGGAGGTCATCCACATATTGGATGAGTACCGACCCGGCGCTCGATTGCCAGGATTTGACTGTCTCATTCAATACCATAGAGAAGGCTGCCGGGCTGTCCACATAGCCCTGCGGTAGGCGGGTCCAGGTCAGTTGCCCCCTCCCCGCCCCCCCCCCAAGAAAAAGCAAACATGGGCTGGGCCAGTGGATCCACAGGGATGCTAAAAAAAAGCGTTAGCTAAGTCAATTACTGTGTAGGCCACAGAGTTTGCCGGTATGCAAGAAAAAAATAAAGGCAATGTCTGAGACCAGAGGGGGGAGGGGAACCACCATTTTGTTGACTGCCCTGAGGTCCTGTACCAAGCGCCATTCCCCGCTTGCCTTTCTCACTGGGTATATGGGGGTGTTCCATGAGCTGATGACGGGTGTCAGGATGCCCATGGCTACATACCTATCGATGAGGGGTGTAATCCCCTGAATTTTGTCAGAATGTAGTGCATATTGTTTTTGAAAGACAGGTACTGAGTCTGGGCGCATTTGGGGGGTGTAAGGGGTACATGGGATGAAACCTACACTCGCGTTATTCTCTGCCCAAATAGCATGGGTTTCCAGGGAGGCAGGTAAGAGTACAAAATACCCTTTTTTGGATTGTCTCTTTGGGCCCTGTAAGTCGCAGAGTGCGGAGCTGGCAGTTACTGCTCCCTGTGGATCAAATTTGATCACCACTCCCAGTTTGGACATTAAGTCCCTTCCCATCAGGGAGACTGGGCATTGGGGCAGGATGGCAAACCGTTGTTGGCAAAGTAGCACCCCCTCCGGGGTGGTTACTGATAAGGGTGGGGTGATAGGGTGGGTAACAGGAGTCCCATTAATACCTATGGAGCTTCCCTCAGAACATTGTGGCGTGTCAAAGGTCACATCATTGATGGAGCTAGAGGTGGCACCAGTGTCAATGAGAAAACAAATGCGTTTTCTATCTACACCCAGGATCACCTGGGGTAGGCTCCTCCAGGACACATTGTAACATACCAGGCTGAGGGAAGGGACATACTCCAGGCAGCCCTATGTCCTGCTTGAGGGTTGGGTGGCAGGCCATTGCATGGGAATAGGGGCTGGTGGGGGTGGTGGAACACGAAGGGCGGCATTGTTAGGTGGAGGGGGTCCTTGGGGTCCTTGATAGGGCTGGTGATATCTGGGGCCTGACACTGGTCCTTGGTAAGTGGGGGTACGTTGATGTTGTGGAGTTGAAGGAAAGGCGTTAGGGTAACGCCTTCGTCCATTTCCCTTCCCCCAAGGTCCCGTCTGGCCCCTACGGTAGGGACAATTGGACTTCCAATGTCCCATTTGACCACAGTTGAAACAACCCTGGTCTGGTGGTTGGCGGGCATATTCTGGTCTTCGAGTGGGGGCATATGGTTGGAGTGCCATTAAAGGGGTTGGGGGTTCAAATGTGTTCTAAAATAACCCCCCTTTTTGTTCAAAAACCCCGGAAGTTTCCCTGGAGCGGGTGTCTGACATGAAATCCTCCGGGGGTTGGGTAGCCCATTTGGGGTTGATTAATTTTAGCAGCTGTACTACTTTTGGCTCCCCTCCGGCCATTACAGTAGTGGTAAAAAGGGACCCACTATAAAAGGGATTATTTCTGGGGCATTCAGGGGTGTAGTTGTAGGTGCCGAGGGTATTGGTTTTCCTTCTGTGAGGGCATGATTTTTGGCATGCTTTTTTTATAAATTTTTAGAGGGGCTTCCCATATCTTGCAAGATTTTTTCATGTAATCTACATCCCACTTCCCGGGGGGGTATGAGTGCTTATGTAACTGACAAATCTTTTTTACTACATGCCAATCTTCTGTGTTGCAGGGGCCCGCGGGACCTATATCATGGATCCCTAATTGCTGGCACCTTTCCCTAACCTGACTCCAAAATGGTTCTACATAGGGACCGGGCACTATAGTCTGCACATACTCATAGGGAGTAGGTTGTTCATAAGGGGTCCCGTCTTTGCCTACAATATTCCCCATTATGGGGGGGTGTTATGAGATGCTTGGTAAGGGGGCAGAGGTGATAGCAGCCAGTGGCACGAATCACCTGTTGTTGAACTTCTTCCAGGGAATGTAAAGCAAGGAGGTGGGATTCACTGACTGGGCTATGCAGGTTTATTCTGACTAGCGTGACAACGGGAGATGTTTCGTCCTGGGGGTACACGGGGCGTTCTCCTAGTCTAGTGGAATATCCCCCTGGGCGAGTGGCTATCAATATCAGGATATCAATTTGTTTAACAATAAACCAACAGTACAGTGAGGGCAAGGGTTAACAATTTCACAGCAATCTGGATCACAAGGTAAAGACATTGAAAGAACAGCAAAATACAAAAAAAACTATTGAAAAGGCAAGTTTGAAATACTTACGTAACCTGGAAAGAAAAACATGAACAACTAAATCACATACAATCGTTTTACATGACTAGATAAACTGTGCACTGTGTTTGATTTGATCAAATTACCCTTCGGGCGTCCCTTGAACATCCGACCTTATTTGGGGAGGGCGCAATCTATTGCTTCCCTTCCCTGTAATGTTCCTCTTTAATCTATTTTACTTAATAGTTTTAAGTCAGGCCAACCTAGCCGGACTCTCTTTTACTTAATAGTTTTAAGTCAGGCCAACCTAGCCGGACTCTCTTTTTTTAGGTACGAGCCCTCTACTTCTCCCGATGGGCCAGCCTAGCCCACCGCGGAGGCACAGCAGCAATACAGGTCCCGCACGTGGCGGTCACCGCGGCAGTATGAGTGACACCAAAAGATCCTCACCAATAAGGTAAATAAATCAGTAGTCACTCACCTGCCGAATCGATGACCCCACTTCTGGTACCAGCTGTAAAGGTAGGTCCTTGCTCTGTTAGGTGCTCGATTTCCCTCTTCCTATCTTTCCTAGGCCGTGGTCTGGATGTACTTGGGAGTCCCATTCACCGGTGAGATAACCAAAACTCATACACGAGATGTATGCGAATAATGATTACAATTTAATGTTTTGAATACAACAGGTTATATGCTGAAACAGTTGGGGTGGCGCCCTGTGGAGTAGCCAATCAGGGATGCGCTCGTAGCTATACACCAAGCTTTTCCTAGTAACAGGTTTATTGACAGAACAAGCAAAATAAGCAGAAATTGTCTTCACGGCAAAGCACGTCATTAACCTTCACGAGATAAGAATAATTCTACGATATTCAACAATATTCAACAATATGGTGCTAATAGTCTGTGGTCCAGACGTTCTAGGTCAGAGACAATATAAGATAGTTGCATATCTTGGCTTTCTCTGTACAAACTCTCGCGGCCAAGGGCATTCAAGGAAAACAGCATGTTTTCCAAATAGCAAGCATTTATGTCAAAAGTAATTAGAATTCTAGCTTGGTCATACAAAGTTTTAAAATGGATGACAGTATAACAAAATGGAGACTTGTTAATCCTTATACATGCTATGTTTTAGAAATATTGTATAAATGGACAACTTTGTGTGAGGAAAAAAAAAAAAAAACATTTTCATTTTCTTTACGTGTTTGCCAAAAACTTGTAGAAAAAAATAACATGTTAAAAAGACTCATTATGCCTCATAGATTATACGTTGGTTTGTTTTCTTTCCAAAATGGGGTCGTTTTTGGGGCGTTTCTATTGCCCTGGTGCTCCAGGGCCTTCAAAAGTGTAAGAGGTAGTCAAGAAATGATATGGGTAATTTATGCTCCAAGAACGCCCGATGGTGCTCCCTGCATGTTGGGCCTCTGTATGTGGCCAGGCTGTGTAAAAGTCTCACAAATGCGGTATCTCCATACTCAGGAGGAGTATTTAGAATGTTTTTTGGGGTGTGATTTGTGCTATGCATGTGCTGTGTGTGAGAAATAAACTGCTAATATAACAATTTTGTGGGAAAAAAAAATCTTGATATTGCAAAGAATTGTGGGGAAAAAAATACAACTTCAAAAAAACTCACCATGCCTCATACTAAATACCTTGGAATATCTACTTTACAAAAATGGGTAACTGGGGGAGTATTTGTACTTTCCTGGCTTGATAGGGTCTCATAAAATGAGATAGGCTGTCAGTACATGAGGTGTGATCAGTTTTTAGAGATTGGCATCATAGCTTGTGGACTCTATAATCCAAAGACCAAATAATATACACTGGTTTGGGTTATTATTTTTTACCAAAGATATGTAGCAGTATAAATTTTGGCCAAAATGTATGACTAAAAATGACTAATTTGAAAAAAATGTTAACAAAGAAAAATGCTTTTTTTTTACAGAATCTTCAGTCTTTTTTTCTTTTATAGCGCGAAAAATAAAAAACATGCGGTGAGTAAATACCACCAAAAGAAAGCTCTATTTGTATGAAAAGAGGACAACAAATTCATATAGGTACAGGGTTGCTTGACTGAGTAATTGTCATTCAAAATTTGAGAGCAGTGAAAGCTGAAAACTGGTCTGGTTAGGAAGGGGTTTTAAATTCCAAGTGGTTAACTCTGTCAAAATTTAGCAATTTGTAAAATACATAATATGCATAATGAGGGTTCAGTAATAGGTTGCAGAGTATAATTTTTTCTTTGTTCTTCGTTTCCTAGGATAGGATTTTTACATCTTTTTTTTTTTTTTTCTTTTTTTTTTTTCTTTTCACACAGTACTACATACGTTTTTAGATATTTGCACTATTGTGTCTAAAATGGATCATGCGCTACATGCAAACACATGGAAATTCATCATCAAGTGAGTAAACACACATTGGTTTATTGTCTAAAATTAAATGTACAAACCTATGTCTGTGTTTTGAAGTATATTTTTTTAGCTTCCAATAAGCTATTAGACTTGCATATGTTTTTACTTTTTTCATCGTAATTGGTCATTGTAAGCATGGTTTATGTTAATGATGCCTTTACCTGACCTTTACTGTTACTTTCTTTTTGTTTAGCTACATAAACCTTGATTTCTTAAAGTGGAGCTCCAGCCCCCCCCAAAAAAATTAAGTCAGCAGCTACAAAGACTGTAGCTGTTGACCTTTTAATATTAGGGCACTTGCCCATTCAGGGCCCCCGCGATGTCAACCCCCCTCCCCCAGCTGGTTCCCTACTGCATCACTTTCTGAATGGCCCGGCAGTGGAAGGAGGAGGCGGGCTGAACTTACGGGTGATCTCGCACTTTTGGGTAAAGCGCTGCTTTAATTGTTCATCAAGGGACCCAAGAACAGTAGGATTCAGAAACATTGGCTTATATTTCTGCCATTACGAGAGTTTTTAAACAGTCATTGTTCCTTTTTTGAGTCCACTCGCTACTCTGAGTCTTCCTTGGCTCCCTTGGATGCGGCTCCCTCCTCTGCTCTATCAAGAAAGGAGTTTTCTTCAGCTATGCAGTAGAGCTGCACGATTCTGGCTAGGGATGAGCCGAACACCCCCCGGTTCGGGTCGCACCAGAACCTTCGAACGGACTGAAAATTCATAGGAACTTAAGAACCCTATTAAAGTCTATGGGACTCGAACATTCAAAATCAAAAGTGCTCATTTTAAAGGCTAATATGCAATATATGCAATAGAACAACAGAATGACACCAGCAGGGGTATCTTCAGGTGTATACGGTGCAGGAGGCACACAACACCCACTGTAACAGCGCTAGGTTCCCAAGTAAAAAAACACTGTCCCTGCCTAGCTTACTCTTTCCCTGCATGCCAACACACTACACGAGGCCCCTGGCGGCCTTATATAGTGTGGGGTGTGTATTAAACCCCCCTGAGCTATAATTGGCCACAGGCATCCTACCTGTGGCCAATTATGGCTCTCCATGCTGCCAGCGCTGTCATGAGCCAGCAATGCACTGTGATGGCGTAGTGCATTGTGGGCTGTTTGCGCCACACGAATATGGTGCGAACGGGCCCAACAGGCGAATGGGCCCTGTTCGAGTCAAACACCGAGCTCATCCCTAATTCTGCCCAAAATGAGAATCACGATTTTTTTTTTGCTTAGAATAAAAAGATCTCGATTCTCTCACGATTCTCGCGACGTAAAATCTTTCACATTATACAAAAAAAAAATGGGCTAACTTTACTGGTTATTTTTTTTATTTTTTTTAAATTCCTTATAGTAATTATATATTTTTTTTAAAATTGCATTTGAAAGATCGCTGCGTAAATACAGTGTGACATAAAATATTGGAACAACCACCATTTTATTCTCTAGGGTGTCTACTAAAAAAAAAAAAAAAAATATATATATATATATATATATATATATATATATATATATATATATAATTATTTTTGGGTGGCCGGCCACTCCTGGGAAGGTTCACCACTGTTCCATGTCTTCGCCATTTGTGGATAATGGCTCTCACTGTGGTTCGCTGGATTCCCAAAGCTTTGGAAATGGCTTTATAACCCTTTCCAGACTGATAGATCTCAATTACTTTCTTTCTCAGTTGCTCCTGAATTTCTTTGGGTCTCGGCATGATGTGTAGCTTTTAAGGATCTTCTGGTGGACCTATTTAAGTGATGCCTTGATTGTGAACAGGTGTGGCAATAATCAGGCCTGGGTGTGGCTAGAGAAATTGAACTCAGGTGTGGACAACCACAGTTATAGTATGTTTTAACAAGGGGGGCAATCGCTTTTTCACACAGGGCCATGATGGTTTGGATTTTTTTTCACCTTTAATAATAAACACCTTCATTTACAAATTGCATTTTGTGTTTACTTGTGTTGTCCTTGACTATTGTTTAAATTGGTTTGATGTTCCGAAACACTTAAGTGTGACAAACATGCAAAGGAACAGGAAATGAGGAAGGGGGCAAACACTTTTTCACACCACTGTGTGTGTGTGTGTGTGTGTGTGTATGTATATGTGTGTATGTATATATGTATGTATATATATATATATATATATATATATATATATATATATATACACACACACACACAGTGCCTTGCGAAAGTATTCGCCCCCCTTGAACTTTTCAGGCTTCAAACATAAAGATATAAAATTTTAATTTTTTGTGAAGAATCACCAACAAGTGGGACACAATTGTGAAGTGGAACGGAATCTATTGGATATTTAGCAAATAAAAAACTGAAAAGTGGTGCGTGCAAAATTATTCGGCCCCTTTACTTTCAGTGCAGCAAACTCACTCCAGAAGTTCAGCGAGGATCTCTTAATGATCCAATGTTGTCCTAAATGACTGATGGTGATAAATAGAATCCACCTGTGTGTAATCAAATCTCTGTATAAATGCACCTGCTCTGTGATAGTCTCAGGGTTCTGTTGAAAGCGCAGAGAGCATCCTGAAGACCAAGGAACACACCAGGCAGGTCCGTAATACTGTTGTGGAGAAGTTTAAAGCCGGATTTGGATACAAAAAGATTTCTCAAGCTTTAAATGTCCCAAGGAGCACTGTGCAAGCGATCATTTTGAAATGGAAGGAGTATCAGACCACTGCAAATCTACCAAGACCTGGCCGTCCCTCTAAACTTTCAGCTCAGACAAGGAGAAGACTGATCAGAGATGCAGCCAAGAGGCCCATGATCACTCTGGATAAACTGCAGAGAACTACAGCTGAGGTGGGAGAGTCTGTCCATAGGACAACAATCAGTCGTACACTGCACAAATCTGGCCTTTATGGAAGAGTGGCAAGAAGAAAGCCATTTCTCAAAGATATCCATAAAAAGTCTCGTCTAAAGTTTGCCACAAGCCACCTGGGAGACACACCAAACATGTGGAAGAAGGTGCTCTGGTCAGATGAAACCAAAGTCGAACTTTTTGCCCACAATGCAAAACGATATGTTTGGCGTAAAAGCAACACAGCTCATCACCCTCAACACACCATCCCCACTGTCAAACATGGTGGCAGCATCATGGTTTGGGCCTGCTTTTCTTCAGCAGGGACAGGGAAGATGGTTAAAATTGAGGAGAAGATGGATGCAGCCAAATACAGGACCATTCTGAATGAAAACCTGTTGGAGTCTGCAGAAGACCTGAAACTGGGATGGAGGTTTATCTTCCAACAAGACAATGATCCCAAACATACAGCAAAATCTACAAAGGAATGGTTCACAAATAAACGTATCCAGGTGTTAGAATGGCCAAGTCAAAGTCCAGACCTGAATCCAATCGAGAATCTGTGGAAAGAGCTGAAAACTGCTGTTCACAAACGCTCTCCATCCAACCTCACTGAGCTTGAGCTGTTTTGCAAGGAAGAATGGGCAAGAATTTCAGTCTCTCGATGTGCAAAACTGATAGACATACCCCAAGCGACTTGCAGCTGTAATCGCAGCAAAAGGTGGCTCTACAAAGTATTAATGCTAGGGGGCCGAATAATTTTGCACGCCTCACTTTTCATTTTTTTATTAGTTAAAAAAAGTTTAAAATATCCAATAGATTTCGTTCCACTTCACAATTGTGTCCCACTTGTTGGTGATTCTTCACAAAAAAAATAAAAATTTTATCTTTGAAGCCTGAAATGTGGCAAAAGGTTGAAAAGTTCAAGGGGGCTGAATACTTTCGCAAGGCACTATATATATATATATATATATATGTATATGTATGTATGTATGTATGTATGTATATATATATATGTGTGTGTGTGTGTGTGTGTGTGTGTTCGGGGTTCTAACTAATTTTCTAACAATGTTTATACTTAAGTTCAACTGATAAGGAATGTTTTGTTTCTTGGCAGACTGCCCAGTTTTTTTCTTCCTTTCTTTTGAGGGCTATGGCTATTTTCATGGAAAGAATTGTGAGACACTTTAGTCAAGATTGCGATAACTATTCTTGACGATTAATTGTGCAGCTCTACTACGCAGGATTTCATGACCAAAATATCTGCCATGATAGCCGACTCAGAATTCAGGGGCCACAAGCATATTTTTACACTCTGTCCTCCAGAATCTCTCTGACACTCCTGTAGCAGCCGTAGCGCAGTTACTTGTTGATGAAGAGTTATTGCCGTATTCCTTTTTGAATGAATTTGTGCCAGAGGAGCCTTAGTCGGCCGACCTCCAAGATTTTAGGATAACATTTTAGTCGTCTGAAGCAACCTCCATGTGAAACCACCCTTATTACCATTCTGAGCTCCTTTATAGATTCAAAGGCTATCAAAACCTTTCCAGGGCATTTATTACTGAACTATGTATTCCTTGGAAATGCTACCATGGAGATAGTTTACCAAGAAATGTACTGTTCCCCTTGGGTTACCAGCTATTTCTGGCCTAAACAAGACTGACTGTTCCTGTTGAGGACATTTCGGTGTTTAAAAGACCGAGCTGACAAGCATCTGGAAATGCAGTCCTGGTTTTCCTGAGCAGGCCCTGCCATACAAACTGTTATCAATGTCATAGCAATCTGCCAGATACTGGAGGTGTGGTCTAAGAAGATATTTAAGGAACCTGATACCATCCTTGAGCAGTCAGTTATAGGGGGTTTGCAGTTTATACCTTTTTAAAAAGAGTAAAAAAAGAAAATTACCATGCTAATAAATGGAAGAAAAGCTGTTCGCACCACAATTGACAAATATTGTGTAAAACCTTATAGCTTACAAGTTCTGTGCTAGACAATTCATTAAGTGATCATCAGTGTTCGTCATCTTAATTTAAAAAAGTAATTAGTTAAGTTACAAATTACTTCTCCCAAAAAGTAATTGCGTTACTAACTCGGTTACTACATTGGAAAAGTAATTAGTTACTCAGCAAAGTAACTGTGACGGGGGTGGCAGCGGTTGTACTTGAGGGTGTGGCAGCGGTTGTACTTGAGGGTGTGGCAGCGGTGGTGTACAGTACTTGGGGGGGGGGGGGGGGGGGGGGTTAGGCAGCGGTGGTACTTGGGGTGGTGGCAGCGGTGGTGGTGCCATCCTTTCCCACCACCACCTCTGCCTCTTACTGATCCCATCCCCCACCACCACTGATCTCATCCCTACCCTATCCCCCCATCACCTCTGTTCTAGAAGTGAAGGTGGGTGGGTAGGGATGGGATCAGTAAGAAGCAGAGGTGGTGGAGGACTTGGGATGGATCGATTGCACTGCAATTTGAATCGTCAGACAGTCACTTACTTGAATGCCTCCAGGGATGCCTTTCCTCATGGGGAGAGAGAGACCCTCCCCTTCACTTGATTGGTGTCAGCTGACTTAATTTTTCAGTGTCCGCCCTGCCTCTCTCTCTCTCTCTCTCTCTCTCTCTCTCTCTCTCTCTCTCTCTCTCTCTCTCTCTCTCTCTCTCTCTCTCGATAGGTGGGGCGGGATGGGGCAGTCCCCCTCCCCTCGCCGGAACGAATGGCCAGGCAGCACAGCCACGGGTGGTAGATGTAATTGCGGTAACTCTGCTCAAGTAATGGGAACTGAGTTACCATGAGGGGAAGAGTAATCAGTTATATTACCTCTAAAGTAACTGTGTTAAGTAACTCCGTTTATTTTAACTGAGTTACTTACATCACTGGTGATCATACATATAAACATATCTCACAACAAAGTGAAATGAAAAGGTCACACCAACTTAGTGTTAAAAAAAAAAAAAGTCATATCTTAAATGTCCGCTGGGGGCCACCAAAAGCGTTAAGCCCAAGTAAAATCAAAATCCGAAAGTGCTTGGAGTGATGATCCATTAATACTGACGGCCGCCAACATGAAGATCCCATCACCATGGATATGAAAGTACGTTTACCAGAAAGTGTCCACCCAAATACCTTTATAGCAGTGAGTCATACAGACAGGGTGATTTAACATCACATAGGGAAGCCCAATCGCCAAGGTGTCTCATATGGATGGATCATATGAATCCCCTCCAGATCTGGTAGTGATGGACTTCTACTTGGATGTACCCTTTCCTCTCAGATGAGACACATATGTGGAAACAGACCAAGTAGTCGCACATTGTAAAACCATTATAAACAGATTTATTTTAAAATGTACAGAACACTTACAGGGAGATTAGTTATACAGCGCTTGTTTTAACATCCAATGACCTCTGCAGGTGCTGGACCCTGCTGCATTGCACTTTTGGGTTGGTGGGTTAGTGGAAATTGTGTGTCTAATTTCCAGAATGAGTCTCCAGACTGTTAAATGCAGTGAACTCTCTGGTTAAAAAAACTGGTCTGTGGAATAACAGTATGAAAGCGATTGCACTGTATCCCTTAGATCTCTTTGAGACTACCCTTAGGGACTGTATCAAAGAAGTCACTGGGAGTAAAGGTATGTAACTTATCAGAACAAAAGAAACCTAACTCCCCATCTTGCTAATTCTACCTCCTGAAGGCGAGGCAAGTTCCTGTCACATCTAGGCTAAAAGGCCCCTAATGCAATGAGAGGAGGTCCCCACTATCCAAAGTGGGGGGGGGGATCTTTTGGCATTTGTAGACACCTGGACCAATAGCATTTCCAATGCATGGGTGCAAAATGTGGCATCATGGGACTACAGGCTAGAGTTTTAATCTCTAGCTCTTTGCCAGCTCATTGTTTTTGTTCTCAAATTGTCCAACTTTCCAGCTTTGTAGAATTTCTAGGTCAAGGAGTCATTGCCATTTTTCCTCAACCAGAAAGGTTTTGTTTTTTCTTTTAACCTAATCGCTGTTCACAAAGCCAGAGAGGGCATTTGCTCATTCCTGATTCTTGAGACGCTCAACATTTTCATTTTGTGTGCAAATATTTCACATGAAATCTAGCAGGTCAGTCATTGTCTTTCTCCCTCTGGGAGACTACCCTCTCTGGCAATCAATGAATGTGTACTTTGATGTTCCCATGTTTGCAGCAAATCTACACTTCCTGCAATTCTCTGAGGGCACTCAACACTTCCCGTTTGAGGTCTGTGCTTTAGGTCAGTCTTTTACCAAATGTCCACAAAGGTCCTAGCTCGAGTGCTTGCCTTCTTGCATGCACAGGGCATTCCCATTGTGGCGGTACCTGGGCAATCTCTTACTGAAAAAACAGTTAACAGAGACCTTGTCCAGAAAATGTCAGCCGAACTATCCAGAACCTACAAAGGTTTGATTGGATCCTGAACCTTCAAACATTGATGCTGGAACGGATTCATTGCATGAAATATCTGGGTCTGATACTGGATATGGCTCCGTCCAGAGTATTCTTTCATTGAGAGAAACTCTTGACTCTTAATTTCCAGATTCCAGGAGCAGTCAAACTCTCTGCTTTTGAATGCGAGCTCTAGGCCTGATGGTAGCCTTTTTCAAGGCAGTCCCATTTGCCCAGTTCCACTTGAGATCATTGCAGCTCAACATTCTAGCTTGGAACAAGAAGATACAGTTGATGAACCTTTCAGTGTGCCCTTGTGATGGATGCCAGCCTGACATGCAGCAGAGGTGTCCTGTGCACCCTGACAGATTGTCTCCCATCAACACACTATAGCTCTGTTCAATACATCTGACCCTTCACTGCTTGACATATTGACTGCAGAGCCACCTGATAAATATTCAGTTGAACAGTACCACAGCAGTGGTGTACCATCAGGGGAACCAGAGGTCTCGTTGTGGAAAGAGAATCTGTTCCACTTCTATCTTTGGCAGAACTTTGTTCCATCCTTGACCACTGTCCATATTCAGGCATGGACTATTAGAAAGTGGATTACCTTAGTTGTCAGCACCAGGGAAGTGGTATCGGGCTCCTAGCAGACAGCCCGTATTCACTTCCAGATTCCTAGGATTTTCTTTCCCAAGGGCCAGTTTATTACTCTTGTTCACAGTTGCTAGCTTTAACAGCTTGCTATTGAAGCCCAGGTTCCAAGAGATAGGGGTCCTCCTGAGTCTTATTCCTACAGACCTGAAAGCTGTAAAGTCTACCACAGCACACAGAAAGCTTATAATGCCCGGTTCAAGGCCAGGAAACTTTATCACAGAAAATATTCCATGGGACGGATCCAGACCTTTGTGCAATCTGGACTAGATCAACATCTGGCTTTGAGCACCATCAAGGAACAAATTTCATTTCTCATTATCTAGTTCCAAAGACCTATTGCTTTGCATTCCTTCATCATATCTATTGTATAAGGAGTGGTTTACTTGGTCCCATCTGTACAACCTCTGTGTCAAGGTTTAATTTTAATTTGGTTATTTTGGCTGTTCAAATACCTCAATTTTGATTGGAATGTATTATGCCGTGTACAGACGATCGGAATTTCTGACAACAAATGTTCGATGTGAGCTTGTTGTCGGAAATTCTGACCGTGTGTAGGCTCCATCGGACATTTTCTGTCGGAATTTCCGACAGCAAAAATTTGAGGGCTGTACACAATTCCGACACACAGAATTCCACGCATGCTTGGAATCGAGCAGAAGAGCCGCACTGACTATTAAAATTAATTTTTCTCAGCTTATCGTACGTGTTGTATGTCACCACGTTCTTGGCGTCTGGAATTTCCGACATTTGTGTGACCATGTACATGCAAGACAAGTTTGAGCCAACATCTGTCGGAAAAAAATCCACGTTTTTTGT
Source organism: Lithobates pipiens (assembly GCF_037356315.1). Taxonomy (NCBI): domain Eukaryota; kingdom Metazoa; phylum Chordata; class Amphibia; order Anura; family Ranidae; genus Lithobates; species Lithobates pipiens. Next base: position 170,817,363 of record NW_027507785.1, on the reverse strand, counting down.
TGTCTGAAAGTCCAATCATCTGTACGCAGCATAAGAGAGATTCTACTATCTCAGGTGGCTTTACTAATTGCCATAATCGCGGTTAGTCTAGTCTCTTAAGTTTGCTGCCCTATCTTGTAAAGAGCTCTTTTTGATCCTTCAAGGTCTCTGTTCTTCCTAAGGTTGTTTCTTTCCAACTTAGCCTGTTCTTGCTTCTCTCTATTCTGGTTCATCCTAACAAGATATCCCTCCATTGCCTGGATGTGATGAGGGCTATTCATGTCTGTCTTCCAGCTACAATTTTTTTTAGACAATCGAATTCTCTTTTTGTTATCCTGTAAGGTCCTTTCAAGGGGTAACATGCTTCCCATTCTGCCATTTTTTTGGCTGGATCTGACACATCATTGTACAAGCCCACCGGATTAAGGATAAGGTTAACCTTTCCATTGAAAACGCCTTCTACCTGTTGGGTGTTCAGACATCTTGTTATATAACTTTTGGATTTGAGGTCCTGCAGGCAGATCTTTAAGCTATCAATATGCCAATGTTTTGTTTCACTGATTATTTTTATTGGGCTGTTAGTGTTGTGTTGCCCTCTAAGTGTTCTAAACAAAGGGATGGATAAAGGAAACTACTTTTTAATGTGTGACGCTACTAAACACAACTAATTACCAGATTCCTTGTTTTTCTGTCTCTGTGAAACCTCACTGATCTTGGTGGGTAGCAGCGTCACTATGCTTCCAGTTTTCAAAAATACACATACAGTCTTGATTTCTTGTCATTGCAGTGATACTCAATTTATTTTTCAAGTTTCTCACAAGTCTACCCATAGATACAGTTCTTCTCTAACAGTTTATATAAATCTGTGGTCAAAGATGTTGTGTACGGTCACTGGTGACAGCTTACTGGCTGTCCTTGCTTCCAGTCTTTGATCCAGTGTCCTTTATTCTGTTAGAACTGAGTTGTATCTATCGTGAGTTTCTGAATTGATCATGGAACACAAATGAGTAGAAATTAGAAATTAAATCGCTAATGGCTATCTAGACAAATTTTACATGCCCCACGCAAAAAATATTATGCCACACAATAAAAAAAGTTGGAATTACAATATTTTGATCATTGGTAAAGATGTGTGTGATTTTGTTTCTTCCTCAGACAGAGCATCAAGCACCAAGCATTAGTAGAACGCCAAGTAAGGCATCGTGACATTGTAAGCAGCTTGAGCGATGACATTCTGATATCCTTCCAATCATGCTTGCAAATAGCAGAACATATGAAGGTCACCGGAATACAGGTAAAGGATGTCTTATTTTAATTTTTTTTTCATTTCAAAAGTTTAACTGTCCTAATGGTGAGGCCATTTTGTGTAAGGCCCCTTTCACACTGTTGGAATGTTCAGGCCCGCCTGTCAGTTTTGACGGCTTAAGACAAACCATTTACCACTGAGGGGTGCTTACAATGGTCGGCTTTTATTTAATCATGTAAACCATTTATCTCAAAAGAAAAAAACACAGTAGTTTTAACTGCAGTGTGAGCTGGAGTTTGGCTTTAATTTGTTGTGTATCTAAATCTGCTAGTTCATCAAACTCTCCTCCCCCCTAGATTGACATTGCTGCTGTCCAAAATGTGCCCCTGTGCTCCTTTAGCCAGAGTGGGGGCACTCTAATACAGGAGGTTAGTTACTGGCCAGGTGAAAACAGGGAATCCTAAAAAAAAAAATCTGATTGGTAAGCTGCAATATATAACGTTTTTGGTGTATTACCACTTTAAAATACTCACAAAAGTGCTGGCAAACTGGATTCATAATAATGTCCACAAGCTAGTTAATGGTGATCTAACTGACTTCATACCTTACAGATCCTGTAAAATGAGCCAGAGATGCCATTTGACTAACAAACAGTACCCTCATAGCAAGGTAACCATTCTTTCTCTCTTCAAGGGCCCCTACTTTCCTATAAGTCCTAAAAGCCTAAAATTATCCCCAGCGTAACCCAGCAAAGCCATATTGTATATGCTAAATAAATATATATCTCCAATGCGCCCTGTTTCATCTTCCATCACTTCCTTAAGCACATTAATTTTATTTGCACTTCCTTCCTATGGAATCAGAAACAACTTGGAGTAATAACTGGAAACCCTTCAATTACCATGCAAATAAGCCACTTCCCTATTTTCATCTGTATTACAATCTACTGTATATCGCCTTGTAGTGCAATTGGTCAGTATACATGACTGGCTGCTTTCCTCTAAAACGAACGCTTGTACAGTCACAAAAGAAGATATCTTACTATGAATCGTGAATTAATATCTTTTATACAAAGTAACCCCTGGCAGACCCCGGTACAGCCACGATCAAACCTTTCATAGCACTTTTACTCTTACATATTTCCCAAAGATTTTCTAAGCGGCGTTCCGCCAACAGTCCTTTGCTATAACGCATCTCTATGAGGATCGCTACATATATCCCCAACACTCCTTTCAGGATTAAGTGGGGCATCAACTATTTGCATCAGTTGTTTCGCAAAGGAAACTTAAAAACCTTCCCACAGAATTCCATATGCTGAAGCAAATACTTTAGTTTTATCCAATTGTGCCTGCTACTAAAGCCTTGATGGGCCTAAAAACGGTCATCGCATATATCAGCCTAAATTGTAAAAATTAATGTTGTCCAAAGACCAGCCACAGGCTGATTTTCCAAATTATACTCTGAGATCAAAAGATGTTAGATATTTCAAAGTATAAACTAAATGGGGTTAAATACCTGAAATAACTGGAATACACAGTTTAAGGATGTTGAATCGCCATATGCGCTCTGTGACTTCTCTGAGATGAGAGCAATCAGCCAAAACTATTATCAATTTATATTACACACCAGTAAAACTATGCTCACTGGGTCTGCAAAGGGTACAATAAAGAAGCTGACTACTTCAAGTCGCTATGACCATGTTCATTTCTTTGGGGTTTTGGAGGGAGGGGCATTAAGTTTGCATACCAATCATTTGCTCATCAAAAGTCTTATGGGTCTGGTAGATGCGTAAAACCTCCATTCTCACTCCAGAACCTTCTGTTCTAATTTCAAAACCTTTTTGCTATCACAGTTATACAATACTAAAAAATGCATCCTATCCACATGGAAACAAACCCATCCATCCACACTGAAACCATAGATAGGTTTAGTGAGTGACGGCCTTCCTAAAGTATGTACACAAATTTCATTGACACCCACGCAAGTTTACAAACATCTGGCATCAATGGACATTTTCTGTACATTCTATAAAACTAGAACAGCCTTGTTGTTCTAAATGACCAGACAATTTAGATACCATTGGCGTAAATATTTTCAAGGATGGTTTCTTATGCCCCGTACACACGATCAGACTGGCAGACAATCCACCAGACCTTGCAGCAGAGGTCCGCCGGACTTTCTGAACGAGCGGACTTGCCCACACATGACCGGACTTTTCCAGCGGACAATCCACCGGACTTTTGGCGTAGGTCCGCCAGACTTTCCCACACGCGGAGTAAAGTCTGTTAATTTTGAACGTGACTCCAGGTAGACAGGACTAGCGAAGGAAGTCAATGTCACCGCCTTCATTGGCAAGATTGACACCTTGCTAGCCCCGTCACCTGGTATGGATTTTAAGGGGAACCCCCTACGCTAAAAAAACAGCGTGGGGTTCCCCCCAAAGTCCATACCAGACCCTTATCTGAGCATGCATCCCTGCCGGTCAGGAAAGGGGGTGGGGACGAGCGAGTGCCCCCCTCCTGAATCATACCAGGCCTCGTGCCCTCAACATGGAGGGGTGGGTGTTTTGTTGATGAGGACGAGGGCCCGTGGGCGGGGGGGCTTATCGGAATCCAGCAGCCCCCTTTAATAAGGGGGCCCCCAGATCCCGTCCCCCCCACCCTATGTGAATGAGCATGGGGTACATGGTACCCCTATCCATTCGCCTGAGGGAAAAAGTGTTAATTAAAAAAAAAACACAACACAGGTTTTTAAAGTAGTTTATTAGACAGCTTCGGGGGTCTTCTTCTGACTTCGGGGTCTTCTCGCTGGGCTCCTCCGCAATCTTCTGCTCTTTTACAGCTCTTTTACTAGTGGAGGAGCCCGGCTTTCTCATTCGTCGCTGCCATCCAGGGGTCTTCTTCCGACTTCCGGTGTCTTGCCCTGCTCTTCGGTTCTTCTGCTGGGCCTCCGCTATCTTCTTCCAGCTCTTTTACTAGCGTCGGCCCAGTCTTCTCATTCGTCGCTGTCTCTGCCGCCTTCTTCCTTCTTCCGATGTCCCGTTGTACCTCAAGGGTTCAAAATGAACGGACTTTACTCCGTGTGTGGGCAAGTCCGTTCATTTGAAAAGTCCGGCGGACTAGCACACAGATGAGCGGATTGTCTGCCGGAGTCCGGCGGACGATTTTGAGTCAAGACTTCTTTCAAAGTCCGCCGGACTTTTAGAAAGAAAGTCCGCCTGAGCCCACACACTGGCAAATAGTCCGATCGTGTGTATGCGGCATTAGGCTGTGTGAACCCTCAGTACTAACTTCAGATGAAAAAAAAAGTACCAAGCATGCAAAAGTTGTACAGTACCTTGCGAAAGTATTTGGCCCCCTTGAACTTTTCAACCTATTGCTACATTTCAGGCTTCAAACATAAAGATATAAAATTTATACATTTTATTTTGAAGACCAAGTAACACACCAGGCAGGTCCGTAATAATGTTGTGGAGAAGTTTAAAGCCGGATTTGGATACAAAAAGATTTCCCAAGCTTTAAACATCCCAAGGAGCACTGTGCAAGTGATCATTTTGAAATGGAAGGAGTATCAGACCACTGCAAATCTACCAAGACCTGGCCGTCCCTCTAAACTTTCAGCTCAGACAAGAAGACTGATCAGAGATGCAGCCAAGAGGCCCATGATCACTCTGGATGAACTACAGAGAACTACAGCTGAGGTGGGAGAGTCTGTCCATAGGACAACAACCAGTCGTACACTGCACAAATCTGGCCTTTATGGAAGAGTGGCAAGAAGAAAGCCATTTCTCAAAGATATCCATAAAAAGTCTCGTCTAAAGTTTGCCACAAGCCCCCTGGGAGACACACCAAACATGTAGAAGAAGATGCTCTGGTCAGATGAAACCAAAATCGAACTTTTTGCCCACAATGCAAAACGATATGTTTGGCGTAAAAGCAACACAGCTAATCACCCTCAACACACCATCCCCACTGTCAAACATGGTGGTGGCAGCATCATGGTTTGGGCCTGCTTTTCTTCAGCAGGGACAGGGAAGATGGTTACAATTGAGGGGAAGATGGATGCAGCCAAATACAGGACTATCCTGGATGAAAACCTGTTGGAGTCTGCAAAAGTCCTGAAACTGGGACAGAGATTTATCTTCCAACAAGACAATGATCCCAAACATACAGCAAAATCTACAAAGGAATGGTTCACAAATAAACGTATCCAGGTGTTAGAATGGCCAAGTCAAAGTCCAGACCTGAATCCAATCGAGAATCTGTGGAAAGAGCTGAAAACTGCTGTTCACAAACGCTCTCCATCCAACCTCACTGAGCTTGAGCTGTTTTGCAAGGAAGAATGGGTGAGAATTTCAGTCTCTCTATGTGCAAATCTGATACATACACATACACAGAGACATACCCCAAGCGACTTGCAGCTGTAATCGCAGCAAAAGGTGGCTCTACAAAGTATTAACGCAAGGGGGGTCGAATAATTTTGCACGCCCCACTTTTCATTTTTTTAGTAGTTAAAAAAGTTTAAAATATCCAATAGATTTCGTTCCACTTCACAATTGTGTCCCACTTGTTGGTGATTCTTCACAAAAAATAAAAATTTTATATCTTTATGTTTGAAGTCTGAAATGTGGCAAAAGGTTGAAAAGTTCAAGGGGGCCGAATACTTTCGCAAGGCACTGTATAAAGTGTAAGTACATTTCTATATCTTATTAAATTAAAAGACCTCTTTAAAAAAAAAATTAGGTCTTCGTTCATACAGTGCCTACAGATAAAGGTGATATACTTGAATAAATGACACACAAAACTGGCAAGGCGTTAATATTCTCATAATCTAAAAGAATTAAAATGTAGATTTGTGATGTAGAAAAGGTAGGTACACCCCTACATTTACCACCACTTTAAGTCTGTAAAAATGGAGACGGTTACACCAGATAAGATCCCAATGCTTAGACCCTTCTTAGTGAGTCTAGTGTTTTTTGTTATTGACATGGGTGGTGTAATCATGCAAAGATCAAAGGAGCTCTCTGTGGGCTCTTTCACAAGAGTGGCAGTGCCTACTGCCCCTGAAAAACGAGCCACCTATATTAAATAATTGAAAAGACAAATGTGCATGCTGTTTTTGTTTTTTGTTTTTGTTTTGTTTTTTAGCAAAAATATTGCCTTTTGGGCACTGTTTTTAACCACTTGCTTACTGGACACTTAAAACCCCTTTCAGCCAATGCCAATTTTCAGCTTTCAGTGCTGTCACTCTTTGAATGACAATTGCGTGGTCATGCTACACTGTACCCATATGAAAATGTTAAAAAAAAAAAGTTTCATAGTTTGTTATAAAATTTTGCAAAAGGGTCATTTTTTTCCTTCATTGATGTGCACTGATGAGGCTGCACTGATGGGTGTCACTGAAAGGGCACTGATGGGCATTGAAAGGTGGCACTAGTAGGTAGCACTTGTGGGCACTGCTTAGCAGCAGTGGGTGTCCGTGTGTGGGACCGATGTCCCTCTGACAGAAGCCAGTAATTGACAATTTTTTTTCTTAGTGTGGGGGGGGGGGGGGGGGGGGGCCATGTGTCATATAAGCGTTAGTGTATATGCAGTGGGTAAAATCAGTATTGAATACGTCACCATTTTTCTAGGTAAATATATTTCTAAAGGTGCTATTCACATAACATTTTCACCACATGTCGGTAACAACCCATGCAATCCATGCATTCAAAAGAAACCAAAACAAATGTTCAGAAATTAAGTTGTTTAATAAAAAGGAATGACAAAGGGAAAAAGTATTGAACACGGTAACTGAAATTCATACAAAATGCTTTGTTGGTAATGACAGCTTCAATACGCCTCCTGTATGGAGAAACTAGTCGCATGCATTACTCATGTGTTTTTTGGCCCATTCTGCCACAGTCTTCAAATCTTGAAGGTTCCATGGGCATCTTATATGATCTCTGATCTTTAGTTTTTTGCATATATTTTCTATTGAATTCAAAGTCAGGTGATTGGCTGGGCCATTCTAGCAGCTTTATTTTCTTTCTTTGAAACCAATGGAGAGTTTCCTTGGCTTTGTGTTTGGAATCATTGCCTTGCTGAAATGTCCACCCTCATTGCATCTTCATCATCCTGGTAGATGGTAGCAGATTTTTATCAAGAATGTCTAGTACGTTTTTCCATTCATCCTTCCTGCAATGAAATGAAGGTTGCCCGTACCATAAGCTGAAAAACAGACCTCCAAACATTATTATGGCATGCAAAGAGTTTTGGTCTCATCTGACCAGACTTTATTCTCACAGTATTTCACAGGCTTGTCTAAATGTTGTCCAGCAAACTTTAACCACTTGACCGCTGGCCACTTAAACCCCCTTCCTAACCAGACCAATTTTTAGCTTTCGTGGCTCTCACACTGAATGGCAATTACTCAGTCATGCAACACTGTACCCATATGAAATGTTTGTCCTATTTTTCATACAAATAGGGCTTTCTTTTGGTGGTATTTAATCTTTTTTTTTTTTTTTTTGCACTATAAATCAAAGACTGAAAATTCGGTAAAAAAACATTACTGCAGAGTATTGCACAGTATGGGCACTACAGATCCAGCCCACAGCACTGCTAAAAAACGATCAGCACAGAGAGGGGAGGGAGGAACCAGCGCCATGTTTTTTGTCTTGTTTACAAGTGATCGCTCCGTTTAAAAGTGTCCGTTTACTGTGATGACCGTCGTTCACGGATGTTTGTGAGAGCATGCCATTCTGTGAGGACGTCCATGAATGCCCTCCCAGAATAAGCCGACTGCGATGTGGCCGTATTTCGGCTATGGCCCGGTTGGCATGTGGTTAAACAAGGTTTAACTTCAACATGCTTTTTCTTCAGCAATGGAATCTTGCCTGCATACAGGCCATGGTGGTTGAATGTATTATTGGTTTTCGTTTTAAAAATTGTACCTGCTAATTTCAGGTCTTTCTGAAGGTCTCCAAGTGGACCTTGGCTCTTGGACAACTCTTCTGATAATTCTTTTCACTCCTCTGTCAGAAATCTTGTGAAGAGAACCTGGTCGGGGGGCCAGTTTATGGTGAAATGTATGTTCTTTCCACTTCTGAGCTCTTTTCTTTTACCCATCATGAGATGTTTCTTGTTTTGACACCTTGGTAATGAGACATCTTTTTATAGGCCTGAACCAGCTATTAATTTGCACTGACAAAGGACCAGCTTGCTTTCTAATTGCTGATAGATTTCAGCTGGTGTCTTGGCTTTTCATGCGTTTGCACATTCCTTTATTTTTCCCTGTCTCATTCCATTTTATTACACATAACTTAATTTCTGAAACTTATTTGTTGGTTTCCTTGTATGTGTAGATTGCATGGATTGTTACCTACATATGCTGTCAATAGCATCTTTAGAAATCAATTTCTCTAGAAAAATTATGTTCAATACTTATTGTACCCACTTTATGAATACACTGCGTAGAAACTTTATTAAGCCTTTGGATATTTGTTGAAATCTATTATATAGTTGATCCTGCATAATCCTGCATAATCCTGCTGGAAAAAGAAAAACTGCCAGAGCTAGCAGTTAAATTTTTTTTTAAATGGTGCAATTTTGTGTCCAGAAATTGTAATGGATAAAATTGTATGCATGCTGTCTTAAGACCTCATCAGTATGTATGTTTGTCACTCATCCCCGCTCAGTTCCCTAAAATTTGTACAGTATTTAAAGACGCACGATATTAACAGTGAAGAAACTGATAAATGAAAATGGTTTGTGCAGAATTAAAAATTTTCTTTCCCGCAAGTCTGTTAAACAAAATTGCTTTTATTTTGCTCAGGAAAACACAGACCAAAGATTATTCCAGAAGAACTTAAAGCTCTGTCGTTTTCTTGTTAACTCACTTCTGCACTACATCAAAGTGAGTATGCTCTCATGTACATATTCATGTTCTCATTCATATTCAAAAAGACTGCATTAGTTAGCATATACATGGTTTTATATTTGTTTTATTCAGCTGCAGTTGTAAATGTTAAAACAGTTATTTATAAAAGTACAGAAAATGATAATATATGCTATAACTCGTATGCTGTAATCGTGGCCATATTCTGTTTATCTTATTCATATATCAGTGGTCATAAGCCACTTCATTTAAAGGGTTAGTTTGAGTTTACCAAAATACTGCCTAATGTGCCTATGCAGAGAAAGAAGGGCCATCTGTAGATAATGCAAACACTGCAGCTCTGACTGAAGTTAAATAATGCCCTTGCTATAAGTTTAGGCCATTTACGTACCCCCTATACCCCCAGGACAGCGAGTACAAAGGCCCTTTACCTGAATAGGCAGTTTTTTTTTTCTAAAGGTGAACTAAACCTTTAACTACTATGCCCAGTGCATATATCGGTTATGTAGTATTTGGTTTTACAGAAAGCGCTCATGGTCATACTCCTAATATCGGTAGTGGGCTGTTTTTGCAGCGCGAGTCTCAAGATCCATAATAAAGTGTATTCTAAAACATTTATTGCTGCTAATTCTTGTTCCATTATCTGCAGACACAAGTTTTCTGTTTCATTAGACTGACTCCTCTTAGATTAGTAATAGCAGAGGAAGGTTTTACTAGATTCACATCTGTGTGAGTGGTTCCTTCTGCGAGTCTGCATCTGTTCCCGCAGTCGCAACCACCCACACAGAAATTTGTGCTGGATGTGTGCGGGTGCCATTAATCCTAATGGCATGTCGCACGCACTGGAAATAGCACCTGCACTGGGAACCGCACTGCAATGAATGGGCTGCTGTACCTGAGCAAAACGCAGCTCAGAGTCGCATATGAGGGAACCCAGCTTAACGTAGCTTACTCTGCAAATACAAGTATGTTTGAATAAACAGAAAAAAATAAAGCATTGTTAAAACGAATTATAGTGGAGTTTTAAGCCCAAACTGTTTTCTCCATCTGGATAGAGTGTGGAAGGGTTAAATCTGTTTTACATTGCTTTTGGGTATCTCTTAGAGATTCCCTATTTCTTAAAACAGGCTTTCCCAGTGTTTAGATTTGTCCATCACTAACCCACTGGTGAGGTGAGGGAGAAATTAGTAGCAAAGAGTTTGATTTACCGATGTGTCCAGAGTATAACTGAAAACAAATTGTAAAGCGCAAGAGAATAATGTGACCCTATAGACAATTTCCATAAGTGTGCATCCACTTCTACTGAAGTGATGCTTTCAGGAGTCATTTGTATTGGGCAGTGGGCTCCTTTCACTAAAGCAGATTGCATGCAGTATTTAGGTCTCCAGACACATTTTCCCTAAATATTGCATGCAATCTTGAAATTGTCAATTCACTATGCAGTTTTGCAGTATTTGCCACAATACGCTCAGTAAATACTGCATAAAAAGGGGTTAAAGCCAATTCACAAAAGTAAATAAATGCATGCGGTAATTTTGTAGTGGTCCAGGCATGCAGTGTTTGAGGAATGTAAAAATATAATTGGGGGTCACCAAAGGGGATTGGGCCAAGCTTCAGTGTGAGCAGACGTGAGCTGGTCTGCTCCTGATTCTGCTAATTGCTAGCTTGTTATCAGCCGTGAACAGGCTTACCTGAGCAGAGAGACTGGTGGTTGTGGCGTGGGAGCGTGCTCATAGAGGGAGAAAGAGCTGAGAAGGAGGGGAATTATCATGTGCCGCAGCGTGAGGGCTCCGTACTCCCCTGTATTGGCTGTACAGATTCCGCTGTAGACAGACGGTTGTGCCATCCCCTGTCTGCTGTTCTCCATGATCCTGCAGTGACCTTGCAGTACCCCCCCCCCCCCTGATGGCGTTCCTGGATGGTCATGGTATCAAGGGGGGAGAGCATGTCGGCTTCAGATCCCAGAGCATGCCGGTAATGGATCAGAGTGGAAGTGTCACTCATTCTAGCCCAGTTCAGGAGGAGTCAGAGTGCTGTAATCCTAACTGAAAAACCTGAAATATCCAGAGTATTTGAAATACCCGAGCCATAAGAACTGTCGTAAATACGCTGAATACCTTGACGCTTGGGTATAATTACTAGAGCCATGCAGAGAAGGAATAGAGGGAATGGAACAACGCTGGCCCAGAACACCTATGACAGCAATGGGCTATATTCCCAATGGATACAGACAAAAGCTAAAGGCTCAGGGAGAAGCTCTCTGCAGGAAGCACTACTATGGAACCCTTGGCAATACAGCATACACAGTACAGTGCCTTGCGAAAGTATTCGGCCCCCTTGAACTTTTCAACATTTTGCCACATTTCAGGCTTCAAACATGAAGATATAAAATTTAAATTTTTTGTGAAGAATCACCAACAAGTGGGACACAATTGTGAAGTGGAACGAAATCTATTGGATATTTTAAACTTTTTTAGCAAATAAAAAACTGAAAAGTGGTGCGTGCAAAATTATTCGGCCCCTTTACTTTCAGTGCAGCAAACTCACTCCAGAAGTTCAGCGAGGATCTCTGAATGATCCAATGTTGTCCTAAATGACTGATGGTGATAAATAGAATCCACCTGTGTGTAATCAAGTCTCTGTATAAATGCACCTGCTCTGTGATAGTCTCAGGGTTCTGTTGAAAGCGCAGAGAGCATCATAAAGACCAAGGAACACACCAGGCAGGTCCGTAATACTGTTGTGGAGAAGTTTAAAGCCGGATTTGGATACAAAAAGATTTACCAAGCTTTAAACATCCCAAGGAGCACTGTGCAAGCGATCATTTTGAAATGGAAGGAATATCAGACCACTGCAAATCTACTAAGACCTGGCCGTCCTTCTAAACTTTCAGCTCAGACAAGGAGAAGACTGATCAGAGATGCAGCAAAGAGGCCCATGATCACTCTGGATGAACTGCAGAGAACTACAGCTGAGTTGGGAGAGTCTGTCCATAGGACAACAATCAGTCGTACGCTGCACAAATCTGGCCTTTATGGAAGAGTGACAAGGAGAAAGCCATTTCTCAAAGATATCCATAAAATGTCTCCTCTAAAGTTTGCCACAAGCCACCTGGGAGACCCACATGTTTGGTGTAAGAAGGTGCTCTGGTCAGATGAAACCAAAATCGAACTTTTTGCCCACAATGCAAAACGATATGTTTGGCGTAAAAGCAACACAGCTCATCACCCTCAACACACCATCCCCACTGTCAAACATGGTGGTGGAAGCATCATGGTTTGGGCCTGCTTTTCTTCAGCAGGGACAGGGAAGATGGTTAAAATTGAGGGGAAGATGGATGCAGCCAAATACAGGACCATTCTAGATGAAAACCTGTTGGAGTCTGCAAAAGACCTGAAACTGGGACGGAGATTTATCTTCCAACAAGACAATGATCCCAAACATACAGCAAAATCTACAAAGGAATGGTTCACAAATAAACGTATCCAGGTGTTAGAATGGCCAAGTCAAAGTCCAGACCTGAATCCAATCGAGCATCTGTGGAAAGAGCTGAAAACTGCTGTTCACAAACGCTCTCCATCCAACCTCACTGAGCTAGAGCTGTTTTGCAAGGAAGAATGGCAAGAATTTCAGTCTCTCGATGTGCAAATCTGATAGAGACATACCCCAAGCGACTTGCAGCTGTAATCGCAGCAAAAGGTGGCTCTACAAAGTATTAACGCAATAGGGCCGAATAATTTTGCACGCCCCACTTTTCATTTTTTTATTAGTTAAAAAAGTTTCAAAAATCCAATAGATTTTGTTCCACTTCACAATTGTGTCCCACTTGTTGGTGATTCTTCACAAAAAATTTTAATTTTATATCTTTGTTTGAAGCTTGAAATGTGGCAAAAGGTTAAAAAGTTCAAGGGGGCTGAATACTTTCGCAAGGCATTGTATCTACTTGCGCAGATATTGGAGAAGCAAGATCTTCAGGAGCAAATCCTGGCATCTATGTCTGCAGAGTAATAGGGGATTGATGTTTATGGAGAGGGGAAGCGAGGAGGAGAGGAAATAAATCTGTTAATAAAGAGACTATACAAAATGCACAGGGGGAAGAGCCATCTTTAAAAGACTTATTCCAAGCACTACAGATATGCAATACCTCACTGATTACTCTATCAATTCAGTTCCAGTATTTACGCGTGGAAGTTACTATTATATGCCATGATATGAAAAAGGTGCGAAAGTGCACAACTGCTGTGGAAGATGGAATTAGTAATGTTGAAGACACCTTGGCTTTTATGCAGCGTGATCTAAGACCCCTTTCACACCAGGGCGTTTTGCAGGAGCTATAGCGTTAGAAATAGCGCCTGAAATCCACCCTAAAAAGCTGCATAATTGTCTGTAGTGTGAAAGCCCGAGGGCTTTCAAACTACAACGGTGCACTGGCAGGACGTAAGGGAAAAGTCCTTCCAGCAGCTTCTTTGGAGCGGTGAAGGAGTGGTGTGTTTATCGCTCCTCCACTGCTGCTCCCCATTGAAATCAATGGGGCAGCGCTGTAATACCGCCGGCAAAACGCCGCTATTGCGGCGTATTGCTGGCAGTTTTAACCCTTTCTCGTCTGCTAGCGGAGGTAATAGCAGCGTTTTATCACCGACACTTTGGGCGGTGTGAGGATACTGGGTCTCCTGGAACAGGTAGAAGGAAGAAATGCTATAGAAAAAAGCATTTTAAAAAGCATTTTGCCTAACTTTTTTCTGTTAAGCGTGCACATAGGATACCATCAAGACCCCCTCCTCATGGAAAGTTCCCACGCCCATTTATTATTGTTCCATTGAAATACAAAAAATGAGGGCCGAATATATAGAAGTTAGAGTCTTTGCAAGCTTCAAATAACATATGGAATGTTATATCTGGCCAAGTTAAGGATTACTGTTAAGGACGAGACCATGAGACCATTTTTTTTTTTTTTGATAACTCTAATGCCGAGTACGGATTAGTCCGCCGGACAATCCGCCCGACTGTGTGCTAGTCCGCCAGACTTTTGAAATGAACAACTTGCCCACACACGGAGAAAAGTCTGTTCATTTTGAACGGGGCTCCATGTAGATGGAACTAGCAAAGGAAGTGAATGTTGCCTCCTTCATTGGCGAGATTGACACTTCCCTAGCCCTGTCACCTGGTATGGATTTAAAAGGGAAGCCCTACACTGAAAAAAAACAGCAGACCCTTATCCGAGCACACAGCCCGGCTGGTCAGGAAAGGGGGTGGGGCCAAGCGAGTGCCCCCTCACACCCTGAGCCGTACCAGGCCGAGTGCCCTCAACATGGGAGGTGCTTTGGGTAAGGGGGGGCCCTGTGGCCCACCCCAAAGCACCATGTCCCCATGTTGATGAGGACAAGGGCCTCTTCCCGACAACCCTGGCCACTGGTTGTCGGGGTCTGCGGGCAGGGGGCTTATCAGAATCCGGGATCCCCCTTTAATAAGGGGGCCCCCAGATTCCGGCCCCCTACCCTATGTGAATGAGTATGGGGCACATTGTACCCATTCACCTGGGGAAAAAGTGTACTTAAAACACAACACAGGTTTTAACCACTTCAATACAGGGCACTTTCGCCCCCTTCCTTCCCAGCCCAATTTTCAGCTTTCATCGCTCTAGCGCTTTCAGTGACAATTGTGCGGTCATGCTACACTGTACCCAAATGAAATTTTTATCATTTTGTTCGCACAAATAGAGCTTTATTTTGGTGGTATTTATTCACGACTCCATTTTTAATTTTTTGCGATATAAGCGCAAAAAAAGCGGAAATTTGGAAAAAAAACAATATTTTCTTTTTTCTATTTTAAAAGAAATCCAATAAAATCACATTTTGTCATAAATTTAAGCCAAAATGTATTCTGCTACATGTTTTTGGTAAAAAAAAATTCTGTTAAGTGTATAATAATTGGTTTGTGTGATCACGGACATATGTAAGCAAATGATCATGTACATATGTGTGCAGGTGATCACGTACATATGTGTGCAGATAATCATTGGGACATGTGATTTTAGTGGGACATATGTGGGGGACATGTTTTTATTATTAGGGACATGTGTATTTATTATTTGGGGACATGTGTGTTTTGGGGACATGTGTGGGGACATTGTGTTTATACTGTGTGGTGTGTTTACACTGTGTGGTGATTTGTGTTTACACTAGACTGGTGATCAGTGAGTAAAAAGCTGTAAAAAACAGCTCATAGTCACTGATCATCAGCCGGCTGCAGCGATCTGCTCTCCTCTCCCCAGCGATGACTTCTGTGTGAGGAGAGGAGGAGCCGATTGCCTAGCAACCGGCTGTTTGTTTACATCACATGACGGCCGTGATTGGACAAGGCCGTCATGTGATCAGGAGGGCCAATCACAGAGCCCTCCTGCCGATCTGAGATGCGCGATCCCGCTCCTTCTGATGGACGTTCCTGAACGTCCTATCAGAAGTAGACGGCTCCCGCCCGGCCGTATATGTGCATTGGCCAGGTGGGAAGTGGTTAAAATACTTTATTAGACAGCTCCGGGGGTCTTCCCTTCTTCCGTCTTTCGGGGGTCTTCTCGCCAGACTCCTCCGCTATCTTCTGCTAGCTCTTTTAGTAGCGGAGGAGCCCGGCTTTCTTCTTGGTCGCCGCCCGGGGGGTCTTCTTCCCACTTAGGGGGTCTTGTTACGCTCTTCGGTTCTTCTTGCCGGGCCTCCGCTTTCTTCTTCCAGCTCTTTTACTAGCGTTGGCCCAGTCTGCTGTCGCCGTCGCCTTATACTTCTTCTGCTTCTTCTTCCTTCTTCTGATGTTGACACAACGCACTCTCCGGCCATAATGCTGGGGACGCGTTGTGCCCGACTTATATAGGGACAAGGGGCGGGGTCACCGGGTGATGTCACATGGTGAGCCCTCCCTTTGTCACGGTCCTGGAGGATGCTGGGACTGTGACATCATAGGGGGCGGGGTCACCATGTGAGATCACCCGGTGACCTCGCCCCTTGTCTCTATATAAGTCGCCGCACAACGCGTCGTCGGGTAGTTGCATCTTTTTTTAATAGGTATACAGGTTTATTCTTGTATAAGAGAATATATAAACTATAACTTAGTCCCTATGTTGGATACATTTTAAGATGAAGAGTAGAGTGAATTTAAGATGAAGAGTATGGACCAAATTAACTTTATCAGTGGTAGAGCGTGCAAGTTTAATAAAAATGTTTTGGGCCTCACAGTTACTTTTTTTTACACAATTCACCGATCTGGATACCACTTAAATCACCTGTTCTCAAACCGGGGGTCACGACACCCTGGGGGGTCGCTTGCTGATTTACCAGGGGGTCGCGAACGATGATCCAATTCGGACAGACCCGACTCTGTACACATAGTAATGTTGGATCTGTCTCGGCCAGTGAAACGTCACTTTCGGGAGAGGAGAGACCCAGCGGAAGTGATGCATTTTACACTTATTTTTACCAGTAAACTATATAAGGCTTATAAAGTATAGCTCAGTTTACTGGTAAAAATTAGCGTAAAATGCAAGACTTCGGTGGGTGTAAAAAGATGTCCGCTTGTCGACTTCTAACTGTAGCCTTACTGCAGAGTGTACCAAGATGGCGGCAACGGAACGCCGCTTCCCTTTCCACATTAGACGGGTTGCTAATTCTGATGGAGCACCTGAGTAAGTAAGTCGTAGGTAGGTAAGTCAGATACAAATTAATAAAAACATATTAGTACCGTGTGCCACCAGCCCGATCAATCAATAGATTGTGAATAAATAAGTCCAGCGTGACCTGACTGTGCAAGAAAAAAAAATGGAACAAAACATATAATTTTATATATAAACGTTTCAGTTGGTTCCTCAGAAGTGGTTATTCTGTGCCAGTGCTAGATATACAAAGTGTATAGCACCCAAACACCCGTGATGTGCCACCACCTTCTGAATTGTGCAATCACCAGAATACGATATAATAAGGGCCTGATCAGAACATGGGTCTTTCAATCATTTGTACTGGTTACTCCAAAGATGCCTCAGAAGATCCAGCGGTATGTATTCTCCACCTATATACTCATGCAATATAAAGAGCCATCATTGTGCAATATTCCAGATAAGATAATTTATTTAGCTTAAAACATGAACAGATGTACACTCACATGATAGGGTGTTAGACCGCCTCTAATTCTATCCAGCAATCCGACATAGTTTGTATACGCCGATCTGTGCTTGGAAGCCGATGTGCATTCCAAGCTTAATTTTCTTTGCGGGTCATAGGCCAGATGTGACGCCGGCATCGCTCCACTAGCCTCAATGTGTTTTACTTTAAATATGCGTCATTAAGAAGCTTTGAAGCTAGTGGAGCGATGCTGATGTCACATCTGGCCCCTGACCAACAACGAAAATGAGGCTTGGAACTCACGCTGGCTTCCCAGCACGGAGCAGCGTATATGAACTGTATGTCGAATTGCTGGATAGACCTGGTGCCGATCTAACACCACCCTATCGTGTGAGTGTACATCTGTCATTTTAAGCTAAATTATCTTTTTTTGGAATTGTGCGCAATGATGGCTCCTGCGTATCAGATATTTATATTTTGATTCATAACAGTCGCAAAATTACAGCAATGAAGGAGCAATGAAAATAATTTTACTGTTGGGGTCCCCATAACTTGGGAAATTTTATCAAGGGGTCACAGCACTAGGAAGGTTGAGAACCACTGGCTTAAAGCGGGAGTCCACCGGGACTCCGCGTTTTTTTTTTTTTTTTAAAAAGCCAGCAGCTACAAATACTGCAGCTGCTGACTTTTAAAATAGTGACACTTACCTGTCCAGCGCGCCCGCGATGTCGGCACCCGAAGCCGATCGCTAGGTCGTCTGTCGGGTCCTGCCGCCGCCATCTTGGGTATGGGAATCAGGAAATAAAGCCTTTCGGCTTCATTTCCCGGTTCCCTACTGCGCATGCGCGAGCCGCGCGGCGCAATCCGGACGGTCCTCGCTGCCTCTGGGAACTGTGTGTTTCCCAGCAGGCAGCGGGGCACTTGCGCAAAGGGGCGGGCAGTTGCGGAAAGGGGCGTAATCTTTGCCCCTTTCCGCAGACAGCTATCCCGGAAGTGGGTGCAGTTACCTGGATTATCCAGGTAACTGCACCCCCCTCCCCCCTGAAAGGTGCCAATTGTGGCGCCGGAGGGGGGGGGGGATTCCAAAGAGCGGAGGTCCATTTTAGGGTGGACCTCCGCTTTAAATGGTTTAAAAAAAATAAAAATAGATTCCCTTTTTTGAACATTGCCTTGGAAAGGGCAAAATACTAGAATTAAGCTGAATACACTACAACTCCCCAAAGACAAGAGGGGCCTATCCGTTCCAAATTCTAAAATTAATTTTTTAGCAGCACAACTCCAACAGGTTGCAGGATTGGGGAGTGATGGATTGGACAGATCCTGTCTATATCGATACTTTTGAGCAGATCCTCACAATATCATTTGATAGCTCCATAAGGATTGGGTAACTTCGTGCGTCACAGGGTCCTATCCTGGGACTCGTACATAAAGTTTGCCAGGAAATGAGACTTATTATGCAGTATAGTTATATTTCAATCTATTACAAGTATAAAGAAGGGTAGTTATGGCGCTCTCCTGATATTATGTCTACTTAGTGTCTACAATAACCGTGCCTTATTATTAAATTATCCACTAGTAACTGACATATAAAAATAAAAAATTTAAAATTCCTTATGTGCAATTTACAACCAACAATATACACCGTGCTTGGAAATATGACAAAAATGCTATTTAGATTATCACTAAATTACTATATACTGGTGCAAAAATTCAATATACTTTCTATAAAAATACTTGTGTGCGTTTTTACTAATCACATGATGAGCTAAGTGCCTAAAATAGTGCCACAGATTCAATAAATGCAATAAAGTGCTACGTGCTTCTATAAATACATAAATACAGTGCTTTATATTCAATAAAAAGTCGCTATAAGAGAAATTACAAAAATGCAGATGCAAATTGATAAAAATGTCCAGCAGCAGAAAAATGATATCAGAAAGTCCTATCTGGGACAAAAAGTGACAGTGTGCTTCAGTGCTTGGTGACTTCCTGGATTGCAACCGGTGCGATTCCCATGCATAAAGACAATAATCCGCACTCACCAGCTCCCCTGCCCCTTGAGGGGTTAATGCGCCTCCACAGTGTAAGCCCCTGTGTCGCTATATGGAGCTGCTTCAGTTGCCATCCAGTAGTATCCCTCATTAAAAACAAAATGATGCAAACATAGTGTGATCCCGTTTAAAAACAACATTTTATTAGGTGTATAAGAGGTTACTCACAAACCGAAGGGTAAAAACAATGCCTCAGTATATTTTCTGCTCACAGCTTTTGAATTCGCCGCCGTAATGAGAGAATGTACACCTTAGGCCACGCCCTACGCGTTTCGTCATTGGACGTCGTCTGGAGTGGCCATCTTGGTGCTCCACTCTCTTAATATAGGGTGTACTTCTTGTACGGCGCGAGCGCATGAACGCCATTTTTCTTTCTGGCATAGGATGTTAATTGGACACACCTATTGATGATCTGGCATTTACGCAGATCCACAGTATGTGTTGTGAATGATGAAGGGACCAGAGAGCAGGTGGAGCTTGCGCAAATCCACATACTCTGCTGTTATTAAAAGAATGGACTCAGACACAACCAGCGTATGTGTCATTTCTTAAGCACTTCCCGACCAGCGCACGACGATGTACGTCGACAGAATGGCACGGGCAGGCATATTGGCGTACAGGTACGTCCAATATTCAATGCCGCCCTGCCATCGGGAGCACGCCGCCAGCGGCGCGCTCCCGCGCTGGTCGGGACCCCCGTGAGTGCGGTCGCGGGACCCGCAGACTTGATCGCCGCGGGCATCCCCACGATCGTCTCGCAGAGCGGCCGAATGGAGGAAATGCAGAGTAAACAGCATTTCTCCATTCTGCCTAGCAACTAGTGACGCTGATCTCTGCTCCATGTGATTGGAGCAGAGATCAGTGTTCACTAAATGAAAGCCCAACCCCCCCCCACAGTTAGTAACGCACCCCTAGGAACACTTAACCCCTACACTGCCACCCCCTGGTTAACCCCTTCACTGCCAGTGTCATTTACACAGGAATCACTGCATTTATATAGCAGTGATTACTGTATAAATGACTGGTCCCAAAAATGTGTCAAAAATGTCCGATGGGTCCCCCACAATGTCGCAGTCTCAATAAAAATCGCTGATCGCCGCCATTACTAGTAAAAAAAAAAATAATAAAAAATTATTAATAAAAATGCTATAAAACTATCCCTATTTTGTAAACGCTATAACTTTTGCGCAAACCAATCAATAATCGCTTATTGCGATTTTTTTTTAACCAAAAATATGTAGAAGAATACGTATCGGCCTAAACTGAGGGAAAAAAATGTTTTTTTTATATATTTTTGGGGGATATTTATTATAACAAAAAGTAAAAAATAATGCGTTTTTTTCAAAATTGTCGCGCTATTTTTGTTTATAGCGCAAAAAATAAAAACCGCAGGGGTGATCAAATACCACCAAAAGAAAGCTCTATTTGTGGGAAAAAAAGGACGTCAATTTTGTTTGGGAGCCACGTCGCACGACCGCGCAATTGTCAGTTAAAGCGACGCAGTGCCGAATCGCAAAAAGTGGTCTGGTCTTTGACCAGCAAATTGGTCCGGTCTGAAAGTGGTTAAAATAAGCGGCTTTATAAAACCGCACACGTAAAATATAAAGCCGCCTATTTTAAGAAATGACACATACGCTGGTTGTGTCTGAGTCCATTCTTTTAATAACAGCAGAGTATGTGGATTTGCGCAAGCTCCACCTGCTCTCTGGTCCCTTCATCATTCACAACACATACTGTGGATCTGCGTAAATGCCAGATCATCAATAGGTGTGTCCAATTAACATCCTATGCCTGTAAGAAAAATGGCGTTCATGCGCTCGCACATGCGCCGTACAAGAAGTACACCCTATATTAAGAGAGTGGAGCACCAAGATGGCCGCTCCAGACGACGTCCAATGACGAAACGCGTAGGGCGTGGCCTAAGGTGTACACTCTCTCATTACGGCGGTGGTGGCGGTGAATTCAAAAGCTGTAAGCAGAAAATATACTGAGGCATTGTTTTTACCCTTCGGTTTGTGAGTAACCTCTTATACACCTAATAAAATGTTGTTTTTAAACGGGATCACACTATGTTTGCATCATTTTGTTTTTAATGAGGGATACTACTGGATGGCAACTGAAGCAGCTCCATATAGCGACACAGGGGCTTACACTGTGGAGGCGCATTAACCCCTCAAGGGGCAGGGGAGCTGGTGAGTGCGGATTATTGTCTTTATGCATGGGAATCGCACCGGTTGCAATCCAGGAAGTCACCAAGCACTGAAGCACACTGTCACTTTTTGTCCCAGATAGGACTTTCTGATATTTTTCTGCTGCTGGACATTTTTATCAATTTGCATCTGCATTTTTGTAATTTCTTATAGCGACTTTTTATTGAATATAAAGCACTGTATTTATAGAAGCACGTAGCACTTTATTGCATTTATTGAATCTGTGGCACTATTTTAGGCACTTAGCACTTTGCTCATCATGTGATTAGTAAAAACGCACATTAGTAAAAACGCACACAAGTATTTTTATAGAAAGTATATTGAATTTTTGCACCAGTATATAGTAATTTAGTGATAATCTAAATAGCATTTTTGTCATATATTTCTAAGCACGGTGTATATTGTTGGTTGTAAATTGCACATAAGGATTTTTATATTTTTTATTTTTATATGTCAGTCACTAGTGGATAATTTAATAATAAGGCACGGTTATTGTAGACACTGAGTAGACATAATAGCAGGAGAGCGCCATAACTACCCTTCTTTATACTTGTTTATGTTTTTCAACCTTTGGGTTGGATATTTTAGGTAGTGGCAGCCCCTCATTCCCACGTCAACTGTTATTTGTTTATAAGGTCTCACATTTTGGGTTTAATCATAATTTCACTTCCATAGCGCACCTTGACCCCCCTTTTCTATATTTCAATCTATTCCCCCCTGTATTAGGAAATAGGCAGATTAAAAGGGTTTGGAGTATGGCGACAAGAGGATAAATATTCTGCACAGCTTTATACAGATAACATATTAAGTCTGTTTAACCACTTCAGCCCTGGAAGGATTTACCCCCTTCCTGACCAGAGCACTTTTTGCGATATGGCACTGCGTCGCTTTAACTGACAATTGCGTGGTCGTGCGACGCTGCACCCAAACAAAAAATTTACATCCTTTTTCCCCCACAAATGGAGATTTATTTTGTTGGTATTTGATCACATCTGCGGTTTTTATTTTTTGCACTATAAACAAAGACAATTTTACCAAAAAATCTATATTTTTTACTTTTTGTTATAATAAATATCCCCAAAAAATATATAAAAAAAACAAATTTCTTTCTCAGTTTAGGCCGATATGTATTCTTCTACATATTTTTGGTAAAAAAAAAATCACAAGAGTATATTGATTGGTTTGCACAAATGTTATAGTGTCTACAAAATAGGGGATAGGTGTATGGCATTTTTATAATTTTTTTATTAGTAATGGCGGCGATCTGCGACTTTTATCCTGACTGCTTCATTATGGCGGACAGATCGGACACTTGACACTATTTTGGCACCATTGTCATTTATACAGCGATCAGTGCTATAAAAATGCACTGATTATGGTGTAAATGACCTTGACAGGGAAGGGGTTTTACACTAGGGGGGCGATCAAGGGGTTAACTGTCCTAGGGAGTGATGCTAACTGTGGGGAGAATGGGCTTACTACATCATGACAGAGATCACTGCTCCCGATGACGGGGTGCAGTAGATCTGTCATGTTAGGCAGAACAGGGAAATGCCTTGTTTATATAGACATCTCCACGTTCTGCCGCTCTGTGACATGATCGTGGGCCCCTGGAGGACATTGAGTCTGTGGTACCCACGGGCACGCTCAGAGTACGTGCCGGCGTGCGTCCACAATGCCGCGATTAAAAGGAGATCAGACCTGTACGCCCATTTGCCCAGCCGCACCATTGTGCTGACATACATCGTTGTGTGCTGGTTGGCAAGGGGTTAAAGATAAAAAAAAAGTCAAGGTATAAAACATGCCATTTATGGATGTTCTTGCAAAGATACCGGTTAAGGAGTTTAATTTCCACTCTGTGGCCACCTGACTGAGCAATCACAGAAGGCAAATAGTTTAGCCAGAAGAGGATGGGAAAAAGACCTTGGGAAAAATGATAGACAAAACATGGCAGTGTACACTGGATCTTGTACAGTCTGTATTAGTATCACAGCAATGTCTAATCCATTGTATATAATATATAGAGCGTATAGGACACCAGCTAAATTATACCAATGGGGGAGGCAGGATACGTCGGAATGCCCAAAATGTTCAAGAGTATCTGCTGACCTAATGCATATGCTTTGGAATTGCCCTAAACTGTTCAGATATTGGCAGAATGTGGTAGAAATCATTAATCAGGCGTATCAAACCCAGGTACAGGTAGATCCCAGAATGTTTGTTAGAACAATTAGATAAAGAACTATACACCCCAGTAATTAGGATACCCGTTAACAGGATGCTATTTATAGCACAAAAACTGATGGCAATGAAATGGATATCCCCTAGAAGCCCTATATATATATGAGGAATGGTGGATACAGGTAAATGACGTATTGCTAAAGAAATGGCAGGTGTATAAGAACAGGGGCCTAATATTGCGTGCACGCAGCTGATTTTTCTGTGAGGATAAACTAGGAGTTCCACTGAAACGGACTTGCCTACATAAGATCACACCAGTCCAGTCGTTTAGAACGTAGTGTCATACAACACGTATGATGGGATTAGAAAAATGAAGTTCAGTAGCCAATAGCTGCCCTTGTGTCGTTTTTGGTCCGTCAGAACAGCATACAGACTAACGGTTTTCCCGATAGAAATTGATTCCATCTGAAAGATTTAAAACATTTTCTATTTCTAGGGCCGTCAGCATTTTCCCCAAAAAAAGTCAGCTGAAGTCCACACACTTGGGCAGCACAGTGGTGTAGTGGTTAGCACTCTCACCTAGCAGTAAGAAGGGTTGGTTCAAATCCCAACCACGACACTACCTGCCTGGAGTTTGCATGTTCTCCCTGTGCCTGCGTGGGTTTCCTCTGGGTACTTCGGTTTCCTCCCACAATCCAAAGACATGCAGGTAGGTTAACCACTTGCTTACTGGGCACTTAAACCCCCCTCCTGCCCAGACCAATTTTCAGCTTTCAGCGCTGATGCACTTTGAATGACAATTGCGCGGTCATACAACACTGTACCCAAATTAAATTTTTATCATTTTTTCCCCACAAATAGAGCTTTCTTTTGGCGGTATTTAATTACAGTTGCGAGTTTTATTAAACAAATGCAAAATAAAAAAAATTTAAAATCATGTTTAATAGTTTGTTATAAAATTTTGCAAACGGGTAATTTTTCTCCTTCATTGAAATACGCTGATGAGGCGGCACTGGTGGGCACTGATAGGCTGCACTGGTGGTCACTGATAGGCACAGTTAAGGCGGCACTGATGGGCACAGATAAGGCGGCACTGATGGGCACAGATAAGGCGGCACTGATGGGCACAGATAAGGCGGCACGGATGGGCAAAGATGGGTGGCACGGATGGGCACTGATGGGTACCACTGATAGATGGGACTGATGGGTGGCACTGATGGGTGGCACTGCTTGGCTCTGATGGGTGGTACTGGTAGATGACACTGATGGGCACGGATATGTGGCATATGAGGTGCAGCACTGTTGAGGCAGATTATGGGCACTGATAGATGGCACTGATGGGTGGCACGTTTCCTATAATTAGGTGGCACTGGCAGGGGGCAGGTGGGCACTGATGATCTGGCCGTGATCGGCGAGAGGAGGAAAAATAGCTGATTACCGGCTCTGCTGTGATCACGTGATCAGCGGTCATTGGCTGACAGTTGATCACATGGTAAGGGGTCGGGATCGACCCCTTGCTCCAATCGGTGATCAGGCGAGTTTCATAGACTCGCTGATCAGAGCGCGCCGCGCGCACCCCTCAGGGGGCACGCAGGCCGCTCGTGCACGGGACGACGTCAATAGACGTCGTCCCGGCAAAGCAGGTCCGCGCTGTAGCCGTCATTCGGCTATAGCACGGATCTCAAGAGGTTAATTGGCTTCTGTCCAAAATTGGCCCTAGTATATGAATGGGGACCTTGGATTATGGGCTCCTTGAGGGTAGGGACTGACGTGTGTGCAATGTACAGGGATAGGGACAATTGTACACACTCACTCAGGTTCAACTGGATGGGCTGATGTCTTTATTCAACCTAACTAACTATGAAACGATCGTAATATCCGATTAAATGATTCCGTCTGACTCTTTCTGCCGTTAAGTCCAACCGCGTGTGCACAGCCTAAATTCAGTGACATGTGGGAACCATGGCTGATACTACCGTGTTTGACACTATTTATTTTGGGATCAGATGTAAGTATAAGGGTTAACAGACTACTCACTAGCTATAGAATAGTTAAGGCTCAAGAAGGAAGGATTGGTGTGGGGAGCTCATGGAGGGGAGGGGTGGAGGAAAGGGAGAGAGAGAAGTTGTATATTAGGGATTTGTTTGTTTTTTTCTTTCTTTTGTTTATGGAATGTAACATGTTGTTATTGTAGTATGTATTTTGGAATATTTTTTTTTAATGTGTGTTTCATGATGTGATTGTAAGGAAAAAGAGATAAAAAAAAATATAAACCAATTTTGAGTAGTCACTGCCTTTTTGGATCAGTTCTCTCAACAGTAATGCTTAGAAGCCTAATAATGGAAATATAGAAATCATTGAGGTTGATTTATTTAAAGTATAACTAAAGGAAAAACTTTTTCTGTTTTGGACAAAGTGGAGGTGGATTAGAGCACCTGTCCAGTTTTTGTTGTCAGTCCCCTCGTTGGGGAGATTCACCCTCTCTATTTGTATTGTTTACCATTATCATAAAAAGTGAAAGTAAAAGAAAATTCCAAAGGTTGGGTTGTGCAGAACAGTAATAGAGGGGAAATTTTCCAATGGGGACCCTGGTTCTGGTGACCTGGGGGGCCACAAGAGATTCCTTTAATTTGTAATGATTTCCTCTCATTTCCTGGTTTAGCTATGGGACAGAAAGTGAGGGTAAATCTTCCGAATGGGACACATGGCAAATAAAAGAACTTACAGGTGTCATAACCCCCTGCTTACTCTATCCATAATGGAATAAAATGTTTTGCCTATAGTTCTACTTTAGAACAAATAGACTGTGAACTTTGCAAGTTTCTCCAAAGCTTAGTAAATGAGATAAAGCTAAAAGTGGCCACAATCGCATTCAAGGAAAAACATTTTTGCTTGAACATGATTGGATGATGGAAGTCAGCAGAGCTCCCCCTCATTTATTAAGCTCTGGAACAACTGTACTTGCAAAGTGTTCAGTCTGTGTGCCTTTAGTAAATGCCACCTTCTACATTACATGTAGCAAAATCTAACTATTTTCACTTGTCATTTCGCCAGTTGTGTATATACAATCACATACACCAGGGCTCAACATTTCAAGTCCTGAGCCACTAGCCAAGACCTTAAGAGTTACTCGCCACCAGTTGCCCCACCCAACCCCTACCTTGCCCTTAAATAAGCCCTCATAAATGATAAAGTTACACTGTTAAATGTGTTATTTATAATTAAGTTACAAAAATAACTATTAGCAATAGTAACAAAGCTTATCAGTGCCCATCATTGCGGCCTCTTCTGTGCCCATCATTGCGGCCTCTTCTGTGCCCATCATTGCGGCCTCTTCTGTGCCCATCATTGCGGCCTCTTCTGTGCCCATCATTGCGGCCTCTTCTGTGCCCATCATTGCGGCCTCTTCTGTGCCCATCATTGCGGCCTCTTCTGTGCCCATCATTGCGGCCTCTTCTGTGCCGCCTCATCAGTGGCCGCCAGTGTAGACTCTTGAGTGCCCATCATTGCAGTCTTTTCAGTGCCCATCATTGCAGTCTTTTCAGTGCCCATCAGTGCAGCCTTTTCAGTGCCCATCAGTGCAGCCTCATCCGTGCCTATCAATGCAGCAGGAAGGAATCCGGAGGATCTGGCGGGCGGATTGCTCAGATCGGGGATCCCCCCCAACTGAGACACAGCTTGTATATGAATAGCTGGTTGCTGTCAAAGTCCTGCCTCCTGGACCAGCATTGGACCAGTGTGCTATTCTATCATAGTAGATGGTCCAGAAGGCGGGACTTTGCCAATGGCCGGCTATTCGTATCTAAGCTGTGACTCAGTGGGAGATCCCCGCTCTGTGCGATCCGGCCACCAGATCCTCCTGATACGTTCTTTGCTGATCGCTTCTGGCAAAAGCGGTGCACCCTTTTTTTTTTTTTTTTTTTTTTTTTTTTTTGTTACATGGCATCAGAGTGGCCCAGGGGGCAAGGAGCCCCCTGTCCGGGCTGCTCTGATGACCACACCACTTCGGCCAGAAGCGATCACCCTGGAAACTCTCGGCCCAGTCTGCCTCTGCTCCACACTCTCCCTCTCCACGAGCTTCCACTCGCCAAATGCGAGCAGGCGAAATTTTGAGGGCTGATGTGCATAATTTGCTGACGAAAACCTCCTAATCACTCCAAACATAATGCAATGTAAATGCATATCACAATGGTCTAATCCCTTGTTAGAACATGTCATATGTATTGAATATACTTTTTTACTTTTTCACAATTATTTTTAGAGCTATCTGCTCACTGACAAGTTCCCACTGATGACATTGATTTTATTTTAGCTTTCTGTAAGGAGATAAATCTGTAAGGAGCATTCTTCCCACTGACCATCACACTAATGTATCATGAGTCGTAGCTATAGTAATTTTTGGCAGGCGTTTCCTGAGACTGGAAAGTTATTTCGGGGTGGGGGGTGGGGGGGTTCTTTGTCGAAAAAGGCTGCTTGAACATGCAACTAAGGGCAAAACTTTTTTTCATTTTGGATAGAGTAATGGAGGGCTGGAACCCCTGTAGGTTTTTTCCCTCTCCACCCAATCCAAAACAAAGGAAAAAAGTTTTTTCTTTTAACTATACTTCTACAAAAGAAAAAAAGGTGACTGAATACCAGTCAAAGGCAAGCTGCTTTCACAGGAGACGCATCAAAAACAACTAAGTTAAAATTAAATACAAAATATCTTTATAAAAGTCAAATAGTTAATGAAAATTGTATAAAAATATCATATATATATATATATATATATATATATATATATATCTATCTATCTATCCTTCTTCCACCAATAAAAAGACAGCTTTGTAGAAGATAGTATTTATAAGTGTGTGATTTTATTTTTTAATACCATTTTCATTTTGATATTTGACATTTGTAAGATATTTTGTATTTGGTTCATTGAACTTAGTTGTTGATGCACCACATGTGACCTGCGAAAGCAGCTTCCCTTTGACTTGTATTATAGTCACCTTGTATTAAAACATATGCTGACTTTTTGTAAGGTTCAAAGCATTTTACCTCTTAGCAATAAAAACTGACAGGGGTTCTAATTTTCCACTGGATATCCCATGAGATAAAATGCTGCATGGTTTTATGAGATAAAGACTGCATATTTCAGAAAAATATCACATGCGGTATTTTAAGAGTGTGTTTGTGTGAATGCCAAAAAACTTAAAAGAGCAATAAGGTATTTTACCGCATTTCTTAAAGCAGTAGATATTGCTTTGTGAATGGAGTTCACTGTCTTGATTCATTGTAATGTACTAATTGTATTGTATTCACTATATTTGTCAGACTGTGTATCAGCAAAGAGGTAATTTATTTTGGCATTTTATTCCTAAGCACATTTGCAATATAATGCCAAACCCTGTACTTTAACAAAATTAAATTAACGAGTGTCAAGTCCCTGGATTTGTCGCCAAAGTAGAGCATTTGGGATATGATTGTTTTACATTACTGATGCAAGAAAAATATTGAAGGAGAGGATTTCCAAATCCTCCAAGCCTGTAAACTGAAGTCTGCACCTAATATTGATGTCATTCTATTTTAGTTTTTTTTTTTTTTCAAACTGTAATCTTTTAAACTTAGTACTGTATTTGAACTAGGTGAAGCTTATGCCATTTGCTTCTGCCACAAAAGTTCTGTACTTGGAATATGATTTTTATTACATTTCTTTTTACCTTGTGATAAACAACGTGAAATTTTGATTAAATAAATTGTAATTTATTTCAGGAATTTATGCCTTTTTTGTCTGAATCTTGTGTTCATCTGCATTATTTATATCTTCAAATATATAGGTAAGAAACTTTCCATACAGAACAAACAATTATTTTCAGCTTTGGTGTGTTGTAATATTCTCTGCCATGGCTTTAAGCTGGCAATAATTGGATCTTTTTTTTTTCTTTTTTCATCAGCTGTTTAACTGATTAAAAAAAAATAATAATTCCCCTACCCAAACATACAAAGTGGGTTTAGGAATCATCCCTGCTACACTGTTGTATTCTGACAGAGGGTTCTCCTCAGAGTACTGATCATGGCACTACAATTTGGCGAGATCAACAGGTTTTTTTCTGTACTTGCTGAAAATCTTTTTAGCCTGGAAAAAAAAACTGATGCAAGCTGGTGGCTTGGTTAGCAGGTTTGCCTTGCAGCACTGGGGTCCCTATTTCAAAACGGTTATTGAACAGGAAATCTGGTCGGGGCACTATCTGCATGAAGTTTACATGTTCTCCCTGTGCTTGTATGAGTTTCTCCCAAGTACTCCTTTCCTCCCACAGGTTTAGGAACCGCCCCCCATGCTTGTCATTCATCTAAGCGAGTGACATGCCCTATCCTCCCTGTGCCTCCTGGAATGTGCACATTGCCTATCCCAGGAGGGGGCATGCTTAGCAACATGTCATCGGAAGGGGACAAGGGCCTCATCCCCACAACCCAGGGCCACCAGGCAACGTCACCTGGTGGCACCGCCCCCTTGTGACGTCACCTATATAAGAACTGTAAAATGGCGGAGGAGGCCATCGGTGAGCGGAGATTTTTTTCAGGGGTGGTGTGATTGACAATGGATTTACAGCGGAGGGGACGTTTTTTTAAAAGGGATAGTCAAAAACGGTCTCTGGGTTATTATTACTTTTTGAAACTTTGTACCCCATACTCATTCACATAGGGGGGATCTGGGACATTCCAGGGACTCCCTGCCCACAGACCCCCACAACTACCGGCCAGGCTTGTGGGGATGAGGCCCTTTTCCCCATCAAGATGGAGAAGGTACTTTGGGGCATGGTGGCCCCCATGTTTAGGGCATGTGGCCTGGTATGGTTCAGAAGGGGTGGCGCTTGTCCCCCCCCCCCCCCCCCCCCCGACCTGTCAGCTGCATGCTTGGATAAGGGTCTGGTTCTAAGCATTAGTGCAGCAGCCCCCAGAGTCCCCCTTGTACTTACCTGAACCTGATCTTTCCAGCGACAAGGACAAGCACAGCAGCTCTAGCCGCTGTCTCAGGTCCTCATTGGATAGATTGATGGCAGCGGGAGCCAATGGTTCCCGCTGCTGTCCATCAAATCCAGTGAGGCAGTGGTGAGGCCAAGTCCTGCTGTCTGTGTCTGTAGGGGCAATAGAGAAGAGAAGGAACTAGGAGCACCACTGAGGGACCAGGCCACTCTCTGCAAAACCCTTGCACAGAGGAGGGAAGTATAATGCCCTGTACACATGGTCGGACATTCCGACAACAAAAAAGGGAAAAAATCAAATGGATTTTGGCCAGAACTTGTCTTGCATACACATGGTCACTCAAAGTTGTCGGAAAATCCAACCAGAACGCGGTGACGTAGAACACGTATGACGGGGGCTATAAAAAGGGCAGTAGCCAATAGCTTTCGTCTTGTAATTTATTCTGAGCATGTGTAGCACTTTGTCCGTCAGAATTGTCTACACACGATCGGAATTTAAACGAGCGGATTTTGTTGTCGGAAAATTTTAGATCCAGCTCTCAAACTTTGTATGTCGAAAATTCCAACGGAAAAAGTCTGATGGAGCCCACACACGATTGGATTTTCCCACAACAAGAGCCGATCGCACATTTTCCGTCGGAATGTCCAACCATGTGTACAGGGCATAACATGTTTCTTATTAAAAAACAAGCAAAAAAAAACAAACCAAAACAAAACCTTTACAACCCCTTTAACTCTTAGTCAATTGACCCCTATGTGGCAAATGAGGTTTAAGTTGATAAATGTAAAGTTATGCACTTGGGGTCTAAGAATATGCATGCATTATACATATTAGGGGGAATACAACTGGAGGGGATCAATGGCGGAGAAGGATCTGGGTGTTCGGTTAGATCATAAGCTTAATAATAGCATTCAATGCCAAGCTGCGGTTCCCAAAGCAAGCAAAATTCTTTCTTGTTTTAAGAGGGGTAAAGAATCCAGAGAGAGAGACATAATTTTTCCCCTGTACAAATCATTAGTAAGACCTCATCTAGAATATGCAGTTCAGTTTTTTTTTGGACCAGTTTAGAGAGAGAATATTTGGGAACTGGAGAGAGTGTAGAAGAGGGCAACCAAACTGATAAGAAGCACGGAGGAGCTGAGGAAAGATTTCCCTTGAATTTATTCGCTCTTTAGAAGAGGAGATTAAGGGGAGAAATCATCAACATGTATAAGTACATACGTAAGTGGTTCATATAGTGAACTTGATGTTGAGCTCTTCAGGTCATCACAGAGGACAAGGGGTCAATCTTTACGTCTGGAGGATAAGAGATCTAATCCAAAAAATGTGGAAAGACTTCTTCACAGTAAGAACTGTGAAAATGTGGAATAGACTCCTTGAAGAGCTGGTTCTGTTAAGCTCAATAGATTGTTTTAAAAAAGGCCTGGATTCTTTCCTAAAAGTGCATAATGGAATCGGATACTAATATGTATGTAACTTTTTTTTTTTTTTTTTTTTCCTTTTCCTTAGCATGTTTCCGCCAAGTCTATATGCTGTGCCTATTTCAGATATTCATCAGGATGAGATTGCAAATGTATTTCTTGTGGCTATTGATCTTCTCATTGTCCAGATTTTATCCTTCAGGCCATTTATGGACTTGGTTCTTAATGAATCCCAAGGTATGAATGCTTGTTACTGTATAAAGAATGGTGCTCTAGAATAGAGGTCCCCAAGCTGTCTTAACAAAGGGCCAGGCTACTGTCCTTCAGTCTTTAGGGGGCAAGATTGTTGCTAGTGGGGGTAGAAAGTTTCAAAGCATCAGTGGGAGTAAATAAAACCACCTCAGGCTGGGTGGTGAGTGGGAATAAAAGAAATTGCATAGCATCCATGGTCAAATGCAGGATGAAAAGTGATCCATCATTGGTGTCATTGGGGGGAAATAGTACCCCATCATTGGTGTCAGTGGGAAGAATTGCTGTTGGTGCAAAGAATTGTACACCATTGTTAGTGGGGAGTATTTTGCCCCATAATTGGTGTCAGTGGAAGGAATAGTGCCCCACTGTAGGTGTTTTTATGTCCAGTTTTTAATTGACATTATTCCATCCTCATAATCAGAACTTCCACGAGAACAACAGTTCCCCAATTGTCTGCTTCTAATAAGCATTTTGGATAAACTTCCAACTCTACCAGAAGATGTGCAGATTTTGTGGTGCTCCAGCAACAAACCTCCAGAGGAAAAACAAAGGTAACATTGAAAATAATACAATACCATAAATTAAATAGGGATTTCTAATATCAGAATCCCATTAGACTGACCATTCTGGAAATAAAAAGGTTATCTTTACTTGATTTCTATATCCACTTGACCTCCGAAACATTTAACCCTCCCCAAATTTTATGACCGTTTTTTGCTAAAAGGCACTGCGTTATTTTAACTGAAAATTGTGTGGCCATGCAACGCTGTGCACAAATAAATTTATATCACAAATAGAGCTTTCTTTTGATAATATTTGATCACCACTGGGTTTTTAATTTTTTGCGCTGTAAACAAAAAGTAAAATGGTGGAAATCTGACACTAATTGACACTGCTCCAGTGCTAAAATATACACTGTACTAATGACACTGGCTGGGAAGGGGTTAAGCATCTAGGGTGATCAAAGGGTTAAATGTGTGCTAACCAGTGTTTATTAGAGATGGGCTTGAGCGTGTTCGAAATCCCACATGCCCAATACCACCAGGAGGCAGACACATGACACGACTAATCACAGGCAGGGAGACATTTCCCGATCTGTGCAGCTGCAAACTGGGAAATGTCTCACTGCCTGTGATTAGCCGTGTCCAGTGTTGGCTTCCTGGGGGGGAACGGGCATGTGGGATTTCAAACACGCCTGGGACCCTTCTCTAGTGTTTGTGTGTATTATGTGGTGCTTTTGCTTTGCAAGGAAACAAAAACCAGCACATCCCCCTCTGACAGGACAGAGCTCTATGTTGTAATCATTGACCAAGCTCCTTGTCTTTCTCCTTGCCGATCAGTGGGTGACCGTGGTCATCAACTGGCCGATGCCCACTGATCGGCTTGAACTCTGACTTATCACAGCACAGCCAGTACGCCCCAACCCGTAAAAGCAAATTCTGTGCATTAAAGCTACAGTGTGCGGTCGGCAAGTGGATAAACACACATTCAACATTGTGTTGGATTGGATAAACACACCAACGCAACCTAGGCTTCCATAACGCCTCAGCAGTGCCACAGGCTGATCGCCTCTACACCATGCCACATTGATGCAGTAATTCATGCGAAAGGAGCCCCGACCAAGTATTGAGTACATACTATACTGAACATGGACATACTGTACTTTTCAGTAAGCCAGCATTTCTGTATTAAAAATCCTTTTTTTTATTTTTTTTTATTGGTCTTATGTATTCAAAGTTTCTGAGATACTTCATTTTGGGTATCCGCTAGCTGTAAGCTATAATCATCTGCATATAACATGTATATAAAATGAGTTCCACTTTTTGAATTGAATTACTAAAATAAAATACATTTTGATGATATTCCAATAACATTTGCACCATACATATTGATTTAACATCAATGACCGCTTCAAGTCTTTTGTAGTATTTGTGGATGAGGCTCTCTATCTTCTCAGATGGTAAAGCTGCCCATTCCTCTTGGCAAAAAGCCTCAAGTTCCTTTAAATTATTGGACTGTCTTGCGTGAATTGCACATTTGAGTTCTCCCCAGAGTGGCTCAATGATATTGAGGTCAGGAGACTGAGACGGCCACTCCAGAATCTTCACTTTATTCTGCTATAGCTAATGAGGGTCGACTTGGCCTTGTGTTTTGGCACCGCTTCCTGGCAGATGAATGCAAATGTTCCTCCAGTATTTTTTGATAACCTACTGCATTCATCTTGCCATCACTTTTGACCAAATTTCCTGTGCCTTTGTAGCTCACACATCCCCAAAACATCAGCAATCCACCTCTGTGTTTTACAGTAGAAATGGTATACCTTTCATCATAGGCCTTGTTGACTCTCCAAATGCAGTGTTTATGGTTGTGGCCAAAAAGCTCAATTTTGATCTCATCGCTCCAAATTTCTTTGTGCCAGAAGAATTGAGGCTGGTCTCTGTACTGTTTGTATTGTAAGCAGGATACTTTGTGGTATATGGGTAGTAATGGCTTTCTTCTGGTGACTCAACCACGCAGCCCATCTTTCTTCAATACCCTCCTTATTGTGCATCTTGAAACAGCCACACCACATGTTTTCAGAGAGTCCTGTATTTCACCTGAAGTTATTTGTGAGTTTTTCTTTGCATCCCGAACAATTTTCCTGTCAGTTGTGGCTGACATTTTAGTTGGTCTACCTAACCGTGGTTTGGTTTCAGCAGAACCCCCTCATTTTCCACTTCTTGATTAGCATTTGAACACGGCTGATTGGCATTCTCAATTCCTTGGATGTCTTTTTATATCCCTTTCCTATTTTATACAGTTCAACTACCTTTTCCCGCAGATCCTTTGACAATTCTTTTGCTTTCCTCATGACTCAGAATCCAGAAACGTCAGCAGCACTGGATGATGCAAGGATCTGTCTGGAGTCCAAAAACTCATTGACCTTTTATACAAACACACACTAATTACAAGAAAACAGATCACAGGTGAGGATGGTTACCTTTAACCACTTGCTGCCCATCATATAGCAAAATGACGGCGGCAAAGTGGTTTCAATATCCTGACCAGACGCCATATGACGTCTTCAGGATATAGAGCCCCTGCTCGCCGATCGTTGTTGTGGGGTGTCAGTCTGACACCCTGGAACACCGATCTAGGTAAAGAGTCTCTGACGGAGACTCTTTACCACGTGATCAGCCGTGTCCAATCACAGCTGATCAGTGTAAACGGGAAGAGCCGGTGATCGGCTCTTCCTCAATCGCGTCTGTCAGACGAGAGCCGATCGGCTGCTCCTCTGACAGGGGGGGTCTGTGCTAATCGATTGTCAACGCAGTCCCCCCCAGGATGCCCACACTGGACTACCAGGGACACCACTAGGACCACCAGGGATGTAAACACCAGGTACGACACCCTAGGTCACCAGGGATGACAATCAGTGCCCACAATGGATACCAATCAGTGCCCACCATGGGCGTCACTGATTGGCAGGCATTCTTGTTTGTCACTGTTTGGCATCCACCAGTGACATACATTACAGTACATCTGTGCCACCTATCAGTGCCCATCCGTGCCACATATCAGTGCCGCATATTAGTGCCAATCATCAGGGCCCATCAATGCCACCTCATCAGTGCCACCTCATTGGAGCCACCTCATCGGTGCCCATCAGTGCAGCCCCTTCAGTGACCATATGTGAAGGAGAAAATTTATTTACAAAGTTTTGTAAATGAAACAAAGAAAAACTTTTTCTTCAAAATTTTCTGTCTTTTTTTAATTTGTTTAGCAGAAAATAAAAATCCCAGAGGTGATCAAATACCACCAAAAGAAAGCTCTATTTGTGGGAACAAAAAGATAAAAATTTAGTTTGGTTACATTATAGCATGACTGCGCAATTGTCATTCAAAGTGTGACAGTGCTGAAAGCTGAAAATTGGTCTGGGCAGAAAGGTGTATGAATACCCTGTATTGAAGTGGTTAATAGCCATTCAAACCTCTGTGTCAACTTGTGTGCGTGCTATCAGGCCAAAATCACCAGGGTATGTAAACCTTTGATCAGGGTCATTTGGGTAATTTCTGTAGTGATTATGATTTAAAGAGTAAGCACAGTAGATTGATAATAAATGGCTTCAGCCAAACTGTAACCATAAGTGAAAAATGTTTTTGTGTTCTCATTCGTATTCTCTGAAAAATGGCCAAGAAATCATAAATTCTACCAGGGTATGGGATAGCCTCCACAGTGTGAGCCCCTGTGTCGCTGTTTGACGGTTCTCTGGGGGGGGGGGGGGGGTTCGTTTGTCATCCGCTGGGAAAATATCACTGGGACTCTCCCATGGAAAAGAGGAATATCCATAGTGTGACCCGTTTTTCAAAAGGATTTTATTAAATTAAAAATATTGTACTCACATTTATATAATAGTGAAAACGTCAATGCATAAAACCATCTGCCGGCCGCTACAGCTAGTTGCGGATGACAAACGAACCCCCCAGAGAACTGTCACACAGCGACACAGGGGCTCACACTGTGGAGGCTATCCCATCCCAGCAGGGTATCTGGGGAGGGCAATATCAATATTTGTCACATGCATCGGGAAGATCTTTTACTAGTGGTCACACATCTTCTGCACAGTCTACTTCTACATTCTTTGGGACCTTTTGAATTTCTATCAGCGTTTTCTTGCATTTATGCTTTCTGGCGATTTATTGACTGACTTTACCCTTTTCTATTATATGCATTGTTTTTCACAAGCATTTATGTTGAAGATTTTTTATAGTGTGATTGTAAAAGGGATTTATTTGTATACGTGTACACTAACATTATAGATATAAATTTATAAAAGTTGTGTTTTTTTTTTTTTCTTCACATGTGGTAACACTTAAATCAACCCCAATTTAGGGGATTTGCAATTACTGAGTTTCCTATTTTGTATTGTGGATTTTCACCCCTTACCTATTTTTTTTTTTTTTTATTTCAATTTATTATTCATTTTATTATTTTATTTTTCTATTATACAGTTTTTTTGCAAGGAGCACAATTACTATTTGGTTTCACTATAGTTTGACTTAAAGGTATAGCGCCAGGTCTACTTTTCCTTTTTTTCACTAGTTTATTTTCATCCGTTGGGTGATATTGGGTAGAGGCAGCTTATACCAACAATATTTGCTTCAACCATAGCGCAATCTCCTTTTTATTTTATTTTTTCTACCAGGGTATGTAAGCACAACTGTATCAGTAATATAGGGTAGCAAATGCTTTAACCCCTTGGCATCGGCGCCCCCCCCCCCCCCAGCCCTTTAGGGGTTTTAGATGCTGGGAGGCGTGGTTTATGATCATGTGAACTCCATGATCGGCCAGTCACGTGATTGCAAATTTCCCGATCCCAAGCCCGCCGAGAGGCCACATATTTTTGTGATGACGCCGCCAAGAGTTTAAAGCCCGTTGCTGCTGGTATACACGAAAGCAATTTGTGTACAATTGATTGAGGCCAGCTTGTCCTATTTCTAAAGTGAAAGGGTGTATGCCTCCTATGTGAATCACTCTAAAGCTGACCAAATGCTGATCAAAATTCAGCCAGGACCAGACAAATTTTGATCAGTATGTGGCAGTCCCTGCTCAACAGAAGGAACATTTTTATATATTGACTGCAGTACCTCCGTCAAAATACAGTGTCTCAGCAGGGGCAATTCCTCCATACACCTGTCCCCCTCCTAACACTTGTCCCCCTCTTAACACTTGTTTCTTCCCTTCATTGACATATGAATGAGGTTTAACTTTCTATGAAGTCTTAAAGCAAGCAAAGTGCTAAGAACAATTGTAAGGTACATCTCTGTGCCTTAAGAATGACCCCCCTTTTTTTTTCTTTCTTCTTGTTTTTAATTTGAAGCTGCTGTATGGCCGCAGTAAGACCATACTGCTTTTTTTAAATACTATATTTATCGGCGTATAACACGCACTTTTTTCCCCCTTAAAATCGGGGGATAATCGTGGGTGGTATATGCTGATAGCCCGCTGTTGTGAGCCTCTGGGCGGCTTTTAGCCGCCTTCGGCCGTTGTCTGCAGCTTTCGCCCAGGTGCCTGAGAACTCCCGAAGGTGGCCTACAGCTGCCGAGAACTCCCGAAGGTGGCCTACAGCTGCCGAGAACGCCCGAAGGTGGCCTACAGCTGCCGAGAACGCCCGAAGGTGGCCTACAGCTGCCGAGAACGCCCGAAGGTGGCCTACAGCTGCCGAGAACGCCCGAAGGTGGCCTACAGCTGCCGAGAACGCCCGAAGGTGGCCTACAGCTGCCGAGAACGCCCGAAGGTGGCCTACAGCTGCCGAGAACGCCCGAAGGTGGCCTACAGCTGCCGAGAACGCCCGAAGGTGGCCTACAGCTGCCGAGAACCGCAGAGATACACAGGACATCCGCCTCTGTATCTCGGCGGCGCCATTTTTAAAAGGAAAAGCTGCAAAAAAAAAAAACTGACAAGGCTGCATGACAAAGCTGCAAATGACACGGACAAGGCTGCATGAGAAGGCTGCAAATGACGGACAAGGCTGCATGACAAGGCTGCAAATGATGGAGAAGGCTGCATGACAAGGCTGCAAATGATGGACAAGGCTGCAAATGATGGACAAGGCTGCATGACAAGGCTGCAAATGATGGACAAGGCTGCATGACAAGGCTGCAAATGATGGACAAGGCTGCATGACAAGGCTGCAAATGATGGACAAGGCTGCATGACAAGGCTGCAAATGACACTGACAAGGCTGCATGACAAGGCTGCAAATGACACTGACAAGGCTGCATGACAAGGCTGCAAATGACACTGACAAGGCTGCATGACAAGGCTGCAAATGACACTGACAAGGCTGCATGACAAGGCTGCAAATGACACTGACAAGGCTGCATGACAAGGCTGCAAATGATGGACAAGGCTGCAAATGATGGACAAGGCTGCAAATGGACACTGACAAGGGTGCAATGATGGACAAGGCTGCAGATGGACACTGACAAGGGTGCAATGATGGACAAGGCTGCAGATGGACACTGACAAGGGTGCAATGATGGACAAGGCTGCAGATGGACACTGATAAGGCTGCATTGATGGGCATTTAAATGTAAGGTTTTTTGTTTTTGTTTTTTTTGTTTTTTTTCCCTTAAACTTCCCTCCTAAAAGTTTTTTTCCTTAACCGCTTGCTGCCCACCCTATAGCAAAATGACGGCAACAAAGTGGTTTCAAAATCCTGACCGGGCGTCATATGACGTCCACAGGATTTTGAGCAGCTGCACGCCGATCGTTGTTGCGGGCTGTCAATCTGACACCCCGCAACTACGATCTCGGTAAAGAGTCTCCGACGGAGACTCTTTACCACTTGATTAGCTGTGTCCAATCACAGCTGATCACAGTGTAAATAGGAAGAGCCGGTGATCGGCTTTTCCTCAGTTGTGTCTGTTAGACGTGAGTAGAGGAGAGCAGATCGGCTGCTCCTCTGACAGGGGGGGGGGGGGGGGGGGGTCTGTGCTGATCGATTATCAGTGCAGCCCCCCCGAGAATGCCCACACTGGACCACCAGGGATGCCCAGCACCAGGTATGCCACCCTAGACTACCAGGGATGCCAGTCAGTGCTCACAATGGATGCCAATCAGTGCCCACAATGGGCACCACTGATTGGCATGTATTATTGTTTGGCACTGGCATCCATCAGTACAATATAATGCCGCCTATCAGTGCCCATCCGTGCCGCCTATCAGTGCCCATCCGTGCCGCCTATCAGTGCCCATCCGTGCCGCCTATCAGTGCCCATCAGTGCCGCCCATCCGTGCCGCCTATCAGTGCCCATCAGTGCCGCCCATCCGTGACGCCTATCAGTGCCCATCCGTGCCGCCCATCCGTGCCGCCTATCAGTGCCCATCCGTGCCGCCTATCAGTGCCCATCCGTGCCGCCTATCAGTGCCCATCCGTGCCGCCTATCAGTGCCCATCCGTGCCGCCTATCAGTGCCCATCCGTGCCGCCTATCAGTGCCCATCCGTGCCGCCTATCAGTGCCCATCCGTGCCGCCTATCAGTGCCCATCAGTGCCACTTCATTGGTGCCACCTCATCTGTGCCCGTCAGTGCAGCCCCAGCAGTGCCCATCAGTGAAGGAGAAAACTTACTTATTTACAAAGTTTTGAAACAAACAAAAAAATTATATTTTTTTCATAATTTTCTGTCTTTTTTTATTTAGCAAAACATAAAAACCGTAGAAGTTACCAAATATCACCAAAAGAAAGCTCTATTTGTGGGGAAAAAAATTATAAAAATTTAATTTGGGTACAGTTTAGCATGACCGCGCAATTGTCATTCAAAGTCATTCATACGCCGGTGCGATAAATACGGTAAGTGCCCATTAATGTTTTTACAATAGAATTGCCAAAATTCCAGACTAATAAAGACATTATATTAGAATTTAAAGAATTGTTTGTTCATCATTTGTTTTAACCTAAGTTTTTTTTCCCCACTTTGCCTCTTGTTTGTTTTTGACTTGCTATACTTTTTTATCATTATAAAAAACTTATTTTTTCATAATCATTTTAATCCTTCCTTTAAAAAGATTTTTTTAGTTATACTTTTTTGTAAGGTTTTTTATTTTCTTCTTTCATTCCTTAGGATGTCTATATTTAAAGCCGTGTTCCAGAGCTTTGCCCTATGTTCTCCAGAAATCTCCTTTCCAGTTAATATGAAGGAAACCTTTGCTAATGCGCAATCTACAGTAAACATTTCATTTTATCAATATACTTGCATTCACCTTTGTGCCTTCATTGTGTTACTACCTCCAGTGTGCTTTTCAGAGTTGGTGAGTGTGATCTTCATGTTCTGTGCAGCACCTGAAAAAAAAATTAACACCAAAAATATGCAGATCAACAAAGTACTTTATTTATGTTTTAGGAGTGTTCCCTGTTGAATTCTGTTATCAGTTACAGAATGATGGAATCTCTACTGGCTATAGATGTATGGTGTTTCTTAGCTCGGTAAGATCCTTCTTACAGTGTCAGACATTGATAACATAAAAATGCAAAGTATGCACAGAAAAAAAAGTTAAAACATAAATTAGGTGTGAGTAAATATATTCTTATACTTTTTTGTTTTTAATATATTCAGGTATGGAACCACAGATCTGTGTGCTCACCATATTACAGTTATAGCTAATTTGGTAAGTCCCCTGACATTGCTTTGCTGTGTGAATTTTTAGGACTGTTAGAATCTGCAATTAGTGTTTTTTTTTATGTATTTGAAAGTTTTACATACAGTATGACATGGTGGGAATATACAATCCAAAATTCCGATGAGGGCTTTTTTTTCACTTCCTGAATTTATTTCCCACTTGAACTCGTAAGCCAAGTACAAAATTAAATGTAAATGCAATTAAATTCAAATTCTTTATAAGAATCCGAACATCGACCACTCAGTCGTGACCAGAAGTGATGACGACAACTACACATTTCTTCGCTGGTCACGTGACCTTTCTTTACTTTATTTTGTATGTTTGCTTGTTAGGACAAAGAGCCAATTGGTCACCCTCCCACTGTTCATGTCAAAGTACCAAAATACTCAACATCAATGCAGTTTCTTATTACACCGGCTTTCCTTATAACCTACACTTCCTGTTAGTATCCTGCAGCTCATACCTGCAACCACCAGGTCCAATCCTGTCCCCAGCAACCCCAACTAGGATATTTGTGAGGATAGGACCGTCCCCCAGAAGGAGCTAGAGACATCCAACCACGGCTAACACACTTTATTAAATTTTTTTAAACAAGCTCTATTTTTATGTACAATTTTGAATTTGTGAAGTTCCCCATTAATACCATACAAAGATTGGGTTTTGGGGGGTCACTCTCTTTCCAGTTCAACAAAAATCACTTTACGTGCATAAAATAAGATGGTACGGAGTAAAATCCAAGCAGATGCTTTGCGAATTAAGTCATTCAGGATGCCCAGTAATCCCACCTCAGGAGTCCGGGGTATCGGCAGGGCAAGTTGGTCTTCAGAGAAATTGAACAGGTCCTTCCAGTAAGAGTCTAGTCCAGGGCGACTCCAAAACATGTGATATAGATCAGCGTTTTCAAAAGTACATCTAGCAAAAGATGCTTTAACTCTCAAGCCCATACGTGCCAGTCTGGCTGGGGTATAGTGCAAATGGTGGATAAACCTAAATTGAACATATTGATCTGCTGTGCTTATAATATCCTGAAAACAGACTTCGGTAGCCTCCTCCCAACCCTCCTCCGTCAATTCGGGTATCAACCTTTGCCACTTTGTGTAGGAATTCTGAAATGGGTCCACCCCTACCCTGGAGAGATGACTATAAAAAGTTGTGACAAGTTTAGTAATATCTGGGTATAACAATAAATCCTCCATTGGAGATTCCTTGAGCTCTATGGTCAGGGAGCCAAACTGAGTCCGGATGGCGTGCCGGAGGAGCAGGTATTTATAAAAGAATTTGTGATCAATTGCATGGCTACCCTTTAAGCTGTCAAAGGATTCAAATACATTCCCCTTAATTATATGAGAAAGATGC
This sequence comes from Lithobates pipiens, assembly GCF_037356315.1. Taxonomy (NCBI): domain Eukaryota; kingdom Metazoa; phylum Chordata; class Amphibia; order Anura; family Ranidae; genus Lithobates; species Lithobates pipiens. The sequence continues at coordinate 170,774,558 of NW_027507785.1, read as the reverse complement.
GTAATTTTCAGCCTGGTCCACCACTGTGAGTCTGGATACCCATAGAGCTCAGGAAGACTAGGATTATCCCAAAGAGGGGTTTGTGGTGACCTTCCGGTTTTTGAGAGCATTTTTTCCCCCTCTCTCCATGCCAGCAAACCCACATCCACAGGGGAGAACCTAGAACACTTAGAGATAAGTGCCCTATGCAGCACATCATTAGCTGTAGCAAACGGTACATGAAAAGATGACCAAAGAATAGTGGAGGGGGTCTGAGGATCGGAGTGCAGCCATTCATAGACACATGTAAGTTGGGAAGCAATGAAGTAATTGCACAAATTTTGGGTGGGCGAGGCCTCCTTTTTGTTTAGAGGACTGTAAGGATGCCTTGGCTATCCACGGATGGGTATTCGGCCATATAAAGGAGGACAAAATGGATTCAATTTTCAGGAATAACTTCTTGGGGAGATAAACTGGGGCAGCCCTAAAGCAATATAAAGATTTTGGGAGGAAGATCATTTCGAAAATATTTATGCGTCCTATTAAATTAAGAGGGAGCGTATTTGCCCCCCCCCCCCTGTCCGTAGGACTATTTGAAAACCTCCAATCTTCAAACCACTCAATCCTTTAAATACCTGGGTATTCAGATCCATAACAAATTCCCAAAATATGAAGAACTAAACATTACCCCCATCACTAAGCAGATGGTAGACTAACTTCCCACGCTTAGTGATGGGGGGGCAAATAGGAAAGGCTATGGACTTAGCCCACCCGACCCTCAGACCAGTCACTTCCCCAAACTCTTCCACCACCTGCATGAGACCCCTAAAAGAGCTTTCCTTGCCATCTAAGTAGATCAGTGCATCATCTGCATATAAAGATATCTTTTCCTCTAGCACCCCAAACCGGATACCCCCTATCCCCGAGGCCTGCCGCCAGAGCCAATGGCTCAAGGGCGAGAGTGAACCGGAGCGGAGAGAGGGGGCACCCCTGCCTAGTCCCCCTCTGCAATAATAATGGTGAAGAGACATCTCTATTGGTTCGGACCCTTGCTCTTGGGTTTGTATAGAGAAGCAAACCCATTTTGCATACTGTGGACCAAACCCCATGTTTGACATAGTCTCCCACAAGAATGTCTAACGAACCGTGTCAAAAGCCTTTAACACATCTAATGATAAAACCAAACTACTGCTTTTGTCTTTGCATGCCCTATGGATATGTAGATATAATCTTCGTATATTATCAGACATGCTACGCCCAGGCATAAAACTAGCCTGATCTCGTGGTATAAGAGATTGTATAACCTGCTGCAGGCAAAGAGCCAGTATTTTGGCCAAGATTTTTGCATCATTATTCAGGAGTGAAATGGGTCGGTAGGATTCACATAGCAGCTTGTTTTTCCCCTATTTAGGTAGGACCACAATAAGGGCTTCGTTCATTGAATCAGGGAGAATTCCCTGGTCCAAGGATGATAAGTGAGAAGTTTGGGAGCTATCAACTCAGTATATGATACCATGCTGAAGGGATACCATCTAGGCCTGGGGTCTTTGAGGATGGTAGGGAACCTATTGCTGCTTCCACTTCCTCTCTAGTAATCTCTTGCTCTAAGAGGTCCCTCTGAGCGTCATCCAATATGGGGAAGACCATTGAGGAGAAGAAACCCCTAAGGGTGGTCTCCGGGGGGGGGGGGGGGGGGGCGGCGGGGAGCTGGATCGTCATGTAATTTTCTATAATATGATGCGAATTCCCGATTAATAACTAAGGGATCTGTGGTAGTAGAGCCGTCAACTAATTGTATAGCGAAAATTGAGCTGTCTAATTATTCAGTATTGGCAAGAAAGGCAAGCATTCTCCCATTCCCCCCCGTGTTCGTGTATTTTTGCCATCTGATATAGTTGTTGTTTTTTGGTCATGTCCACTAGATGTAGTTGTATTGTCTTATGAACGTTAGAAAATGAAAAAAGGGGGGCCAGAGAAGGGGCTGGGGGGGTAACCAACCCCGGGACTTTTAAGGTATCAAATCAAAAGAACATTTAATTTAATTGAAAAAGTTGGTCAAATTGACTCAATTAACAATTGAAATGAATAAAAAATGATTTTATTTACATTTTACAAAGTCAGTAGTAAAACTTTACTGTTACATTCATGAAGATAATCTTACACGGTACAGCGTGGGAAACCACTCTAGAATTGCCCAACTTTGTCCATAAAGAAAAAGACAGAAATAAGCTGCGATTTTCAACATGTTTTGCTCGATTTGAGCTTCTTTAGGAAATTTAAGCAGCCAATGATCAAAGCTAAAATAGCAGAGATATACAATAAGTAAATAATAATCAGTCAATGAAAATAAATTAAAATACATAATGTTCAATTAACGAATAAATATCCGAGAGAAAATCAATCAAATTGATGCGATTATTAGTGAATGAACAGATGAATTAATTTACAAGTTCAGTACATCAAAATTACATCAGAGTAAGGTCTCACCAGATTCACCAGGACTCCCCGTATCTGTAATGTATTCAAATAGTATAATTGAAAACCATTGAGTTTGGATGGAAGCCTTAATAGCATCATGGCCAGAGAGGGCGTGTCGCCATTTTAGGTCTGCAGAGAGGAACAATGGATAGTAATGATTGAAAATAATTGCAAGGATGGAAGTCTGAGGGGGTTTAGGTTGAGATGATTAGTGGGTGAATGGATAAATGAAAAAATAGGTATTACCTGAAAGGGTTAATTGAATCAATATGGTTCAAGGCATTCATGACATCATCATGTTTGTCAGAGAAAATCCGGAGATTGAAATTTAGGTTAGTTTTACAACTGAAAAAGAGGGAGAAAAAAATCAGTGTAGTGTGTCATGCAGGATCAAAAGGGATCCGGCTTGACCATTTGTAGTAAGGAGATAATAGTTTGGACAAACAGCGGCTTATTTGCATTTAAGCAAACCTACCTCTAAGGTATAAGTGGATCCAGGGATGGAAGTAAGAGATAAGCGAGCGATCCTGTCCCGTCAATTGCCAGAAGGCAATTGACAAGGAGAGGAGATTATGAACCTCTCCAGCTCGGCGGCATCTGACGTCACCGCCGAGCTGCGGGCGTGAAGGGGAAGGGCTTCTCCTGCTGTTTCGGAGCTGAATGTCTTATCGCGCATGCGCGAACAACGTCAACGCGCTGTCGCGGCCATTTTGGCCGCGACGGCACAGCCAAATTCATTCTTTTCTTTTCATTCCTCTTTTTAATTTGTATTGGCCATATTTAAATAGAGTTGACGTGTCTCCTTTCAATAAACAGGTCTGCACGGGCGCCCCGGGGACACTATTGTTCGCCAGCTTTGCTAATCAATCAGATATTTGGCCAATGTGTCCCCTATCTTTGGAATATGGCTCTCTATGCTAAATCGCTGCTGCGTCCCTACCAACTAGTCCTTCTTAAATTCCTGGTTCGAGATTTGCTGTCTCTGACTTACTAGGTTATTTACTTTTGCGTTAGCTGAATACACACACCGTCATGTAATTGACATACATTGATGCTGGGATTTTCCAAAATGGCCGCGATGGCGCTATAATGCGACGCGCGGCATGTTGGCGTTGTCATGAATGCCTTGAACCATATTGATTTAATTAACCCTTTCAGGTAATAATACCTATTTTTTCATTTATCCATTCACCCACTAATCATCTCAACCTAAACCCCCTCAGACTTCCATCCTTGCAATTATTTTCAATCATTACTATCCATTGTTCCTCTCTGCAGACCTAAAATGGCGACACGCCCTCTCTGGTCATGATGCTATTAAGGCTTCCATCCAAACTCAATGGTTTTCAATTATACTATTTGAATACATTACAGATACGGGGAGTCCTGGTGAATCTGGTGAGACCTTACTCTGAGGTAATTTTGATGTACTGAACTTGTAAATGAATTCATCTGTTCATTCACTAATAATCGCATCAATTTGATTGATTTTCTCTCGGATATTAATTATTCGTTAATTGAACATTATGTATTTTACTTTATTTTCATTGACTGATTATTATTTACTTATTGTATATCTCTGCTATTTTAGCTTTGATCATTGGCTGCTTAAATTTCCTGAAGAAGCTCAAATCGAGCGAAACATGTTGAAAATCGCAGCTTATTTCTGTCTTTTTCTTTATGGACAAAGTTGGGTAATTCTAGAGTGGTTTCCCACGCTGTACCGTGTAAGATTATCTTCATCAATGTAACAGTAAAGTTTTACTACTGACTTTGTAAAATGTAAATAAAATCATTTTTTATTCATTTCAATTGTTAATTGAGTCAATTTGACCAACTTTTTCAATTAAATTAAATGTTCTTTTGATTTGATACCTTAAAAGTCCCTGGGTTGGTTACCCCCCAGCCCCTTCTCTGGCCCCCCTTTTTTCATTTTCTGATTACTGGGACGTGGTATCCTTAATGATTAGATCCTTCTCTCTTAATTTCTGAACTCTTATGAACGTTAGTTCCCCTCGAGTCACAGTTGATGGATTTAGCGTGTGTCTGCATCTTGCCTCCTCTAGGGTTTGCTCAAGTGCCGCCTGTTGGGCCCTCCCAGTTAGCCTATAGTGCTTAATATGAGATATATATGACCCACGCAGAACTGCCTTAAAGACATCCCATGCGGGGCCCAGTGATGTTGTGTCAAGGTTGGAGGAACAGTAATTTACCATGTCCACCGGGATAGCCTCTTGTATCTCGGGCGTGGATATCCACAGGGGACTAAGTCTCCACACCTGAAATGAAAGCCTGTGTCCTAAGGTGAGGGTAACCTGTATAAGTGAGTGGTCCGACACAGTTTGTGGAACATATTTAATTGCCCTGATAACTGCCAGTAGGTCTTTGGTGGCAAGTGCGTAATCCAACCTAGAAAGAGAACCATATGTCTTTGACAGGAGAATATTTTTTCATTAGAAAACTTCCAACGCCATATATATATATATCCATATGCCTCACACCATTTACTAAACAGTTTGGACTCAGTTACTTGAGGTTTTAGTCCATCCATAGTGGGTTGCAACACTGAGTTGAAATCCCCGACAATAACCGTAGGACAAACCGGTAAAAGTGATGGTTTAACGCTCAGGTCTGAGAACACTCTGGCCGTGACTGGCGAGGGAACATATACCATGACCAGAATGGACAGGCGTTCTCTGCACAGTAGCATGTAACACCAGATATTGGCCCTTAGGGTCCGAGATCACCCGGTGATATTCAAAGAGGAGTCCCTTACGAATCAAGATGGCCAGCCCACGGCCATAGTTGGAGTATTTGGAGTGAAAATTTTGAGCTACTCTATACTTTTTAAGTGGAAGGATTTTCGAGCCCACAAGGTGGGTCTCTTGTAAGCAAAGAACATGGGGGTTTAACCTTTTAAGTTGTTCAAACACCAATGCACGTTTGAATTTAGAATTCAGCCCGCGTACATTCCACAAGCAAATGGTTACCTCAGCCATGGGTGGGGTTTGGGTTTGTCACACAGCTGAGAAAAAGTGGGTGCAGCCTGTCCAGGAGCTCCAGGACAGCCCCCCCTTGGGCCAGCCAGAGCATCACCAGTGGAACAAAGTGACACACACACATTCATCCATCCACACACCTTACATACCGTTACTAAACTATATACATAGAACATAGAGCTGTCAACAGGCAGCAACCACCCTGCCCCCACGGAAATCGGAGCGGGCTTGTACCCAGAACTAGGGCCATGCATGGGGTGCATGGCCTGATACCCATGTGTTTAACTTCAACAAGTCAATGCCACCGCTGTGTGGCTTAACATCATTCTCCTAGAGCAGCTCCCAAATACTCATCCGAAGAGGAGTGAAAGTTTTCCCACAAGAGAGGTAGTTGTGGTTGATCCCTTTGTAATCGGTAGAAGCGGTGTAAGATTCACGGCACAAAACATAGGTAAGGGGGCAAAAGAAAAAAGGGCCACCATCCATCTGGGCAGGCATCTTTCAGGCAGGTTCACGAGGGGGTTGTGGCAGAGATTCCCACCATGCCATGACATTCTTAGGTGACTGAAAGAAATTAACTTTCTCCTGGTGGACAACGCGTAGTGTAGCTGGGAATAACAGAGTACTGAAGAGCATGTTCCCGCAATTTTTGCTTAACAGACTGGAATTGTGCTCTTTGATTGCGGACGGCCACCGAATAATCTGGGTATAGTGACACTTCAGCGTTGTTGATCTTCAAACTTCCTTTCATTCTGGCAGCACGCAAGATAGTCTCTGTCCCTGTAGTTCAGCAATCTTATGACTATGGTGCGTGGAGGATCCCGATGTGCCCACTCAATCACAAAGCAAGGGGACAGGAGATCATGGCCGAACTCCTGCTCCAGCCAGCTCTCCAAAGAGGCAACCGGGTCAGACTCCTCCACCTGCTCAGGGAGACCAACCAGCCTCAGGTTGTTTCTTCTGAGGTGGTTCTCAAGGTCGTCTACCTTGTCCTCTAGGGTGGCTATTTTCCCGCCCGCAGCATTGAGCTTGGGTAGTAAAGGGTTAACTGTGTCCTCCATGTCACTAATGCGTTTTTCAGTTTCAGTGACCCGTCCTTGCAGTTTTTGAACATCCTGCCTTAGTAATGTAAAGTCCCTTCTTATTTCTGCCACTGTCCCCATTAAAGCAGCATGATTTACCTTAATGGTCTGCAGCACCTCCGCCAGCATAGGCCCCTTTTCATCCTCCACCGCTTCCTCTCCCGCCGAGGTTTGTGACATCCGGATCGGAGGGTCGGGCAGTCCCGGGGAGGATGGCGGAGAGGCGCCCGAGGCATCCCCAAAGAGGTCCAGCGTGGAGGCCAGGAGATGCACATGGCGCTGTGGTGGCAGTGCGGCGGCCATCTTGGCCCAAATGTGTGTTGACATTCACACCGGCGGCTGTCTTCTGCGCTTACCCATCCGCCAATTCCACCATCCGGTGATGCAGGGCCGTCCTCCGGTTCCAGCGGTATCTGTGCAGCGTTATAGGGGAGATCAACCCAGGATTGAGCAGGATTAATGTAGGAGATGTCAGAGCTCCAAGGAAAAAGACGTCCGCTCACATGTCCTCCTAGGCCACGCCCCTTTTGACCAAACATTAGAATAGGGAAGATATGTGGTCTGATTTGAATGCGGAAAATTAAGGTTGCGGCATTTCAGAAACTGATGGCCACCTATTATAAGTACTGTAGTTTACAGCAGTGTTTATCAACCTTTTTTTTAGTCAAGGCACCCTTTTTAGAGCTGTGCACAATCTCAGGGCTTACCAGGAGGTGCATCCAAGTGCACACCCTCACTTGCTCGTTCCTGCGCATCACATTTTTTCAAAAAAGGAACCAACACAATTTTTTAATTCTTGCCATGCTAAAATGCATGGTACTATGGTTAGCAGGCATAAATACATGTGCATGTCCTAGATGCTTGGGGGTGCGATTTAAGAATTATATGCTCCCATGTGGGTCTGCAAAAGACAGTCATGAGCAGTATGTGGTGTTAGTGAAGCATTGTCTTTTATACACCTAACAAGTTGTCATTAGGAGTTCCTTCTTAATTTAACAGTACTAATCAGTGTACCACATGAGCACATACTGTAGCCAGTCTGTGGGAAATAGAATTATTGTTGGCTGGTAGGGGTTCAAATACCTTTTTCTTTTCATACATCAGGGGACACGGAGCCATTGTAGTTACTATGTGGGTTTTAGGTGATGGACACTGGCATGCCCTAAGACCAGAAGTGCACTCCCTCTATAACCCCTCCCACTACTGGAAGTACCTCAGTTTTTTCGCCAGTGTCTAAGGTGTTGGTCACGAGGAAAGATGTGCTGTACTGAGCTCCACTGGAGCAGTCCTTGCTGGGGCTAGCCATGCTAACCGGATCCATTCAAGGTGTCCTTTTTTGGGCCAAATTGAATGGTACCCGGGCCTCATATCGGAAGAAACATGGTTTTTGCCTGCAAATGCTCTTTTTAGAGAGCTGGACCTTGGGATCCAGTACTTTTTGGTAGTGAGGCCATAAAGTTTTTACTGGCAGGGTGCTGTTGCACATCCAGGATTGTGGGTTTCCTCAAGGTTCCCCTGCTCCTGAAGGTTTATTGGAACCCACCGTGAAGGGCTGTAATGCTGTCATGCCTATGTGTCACCACTGGGGGCTGTATTGAGCACTCACCGCCTCATGCTGGAAACAACGCTGTGGTAGGAGCCGAATACTTCCTCCTTAACTTCGGCCAAAGCAGCAAAGCCTCCGGTAAGCCTAAAGGGGGATTTGTCTCCTCGCCTGTTGCCCTCCTATGCTGGAATGCCCCCTCTCGTGGGGGGAAAAGCGCCCGGATCCTTTCAAAAAAAAAAAAAAACTGAAAACGTTTGGCGGCTTTTATAACCCCCCCCCCCTCTGCCTTGCTGACTCTAGGTCCGAGGGCACCTGTAGTCATCCGCTCGCACGGGAAACCCTGTCTTTTTTTTAAAACTGGGGGTGGAGCTGTAGGCAACGTGGGGGGGTGTGGCTAAGGGTATCGGTGTTCTCCGACACCAGGTGTACGCGGAGGCAAGCATTTAAAAGCACACTGTGCTGCTGCTGGCTGTTGAGGGACACGAGAGCAAAGAGGTGAAATTTTTTCAGGTTTGGTGACACAGCAATATTTTGCTGGACTATAGCCCTAGCAGTGTTTGCATTCCTTCTGGTAGTGCTTCTGCTTTGTGCATCAGGCTATGAGTGGAAGGGGGACAAGGAAGTTGTCCCCCTTCCACTCATAGCCTGAGTGTTGTACTTTATCTATGAAAGAGGATTTATATGAAGAAAATGGGGGGGGTCCAGCAATTGATGCTGCAATCACCTCAATGAGCAGAGTTCTGTGGCTGAAATATTGATCAGCCGAAGCACCGTGTAAAAAGCTTAGCCAGTTTGTTCCCCCTTCATGGTGTACAGCTATTTAGAGACAATCTGGATAAGTACATCCAAAGGAACTCTAATGGGAAAAACTCTTTTTTTCCCAGTAAAGAAGAGGTTCAAACATTTCTCCTTTTATCATGCTGCCTCTCCAATGCCAGGGGCATGTGCCTCTAGGAAGTCTTGACGGCCTCAACCGCCAGGTTCTAGGGAAAGTCCCCAAGGGCAGCACCAGGGTCAGATGAGATCTTGGGGCAGAAAGCCTACAAAGCAGAATGCTAAAGCCTTCTCATGAAGGGGCACCCCCACTCGTTCAGGTGAGGGGAAAGGTCCTGCGATTCTCAAGATCTGGCAGGAACAATGTCAAGAGAGATGGATTTCTGCATTTTTTTTTTCTCTAGGTTACGGCTAGAGTTCTGGGAGTTTCCGTCTCTTTTTTTGAGAATGTTCCCAAGGATCCAGAGAAAAAGAAGTCTCTCTGTCCTCAGGATCAGCTGTTATCCCAGTCTGTGATCCCTTGGTGGAACAGTTTTTTTTTTTTTTGGCTCAAACCTTTTAAGGTTCCAGAACCAGATAGAGAGGTAAGACCCATTCTAGATCTCGAAGACCTGAATCGGCACTTGAGCATCCGATCATTTCATAATCCGATCGGTTGTGTCCATCCTGCAAGGAGGGGAGTTTTTTGGCTTTAATAGATATCAAAAATGCATATCTTCATGTGCCAAATTTTCTCGCGCACCAGAAATTTCTGTTTTGAAATATAAATTTATCTTTTCAGTTGTGGCCCTGCCATTCGGTTTAGCCACAGCACCAGGTGTGTTCTGAAACATTCTGTCACCTCCTTTAGCCAGATTAAGGGCTTAAGACATAACGGTCCTAGCCTATTTAGAAGATCTGCTTTTAATAGATCATTCAGTCTCGGGTCTAAAACCAGAGTCTGATCACAGCTGTAACTATCTGAAATCTCTGGGTTGGATACTGAACCTAGGAAGATTCTCCTTAGAGCCATCAAGGAGATTATACTTATTGGGGGCTGGTTATAGATACCATGCAGAAGAAGGTATTCTTACCCCAGACAAGAATCTGTTCCATTGTAGGACTATTTCAACTTATCAAAACAAAGGAAAATTTCCTTCCATTCAGCTGTGCAGGAGATTTTTAGGGGAAATTATGGCCTCCTTCAAGGCTGTCCCTTACGCGCAGTTTTTACTCAAAAACTGCTTCAAAACACCATCCCGTCGGTCTGGAATAAAAAGATTCAGGCCTTTGTTTCCAATACGCTTGGCTCCCTATGTAAGTCAAAGCCTAAATTGGTGGTTGTTATGCAGCAAAAGGGAGAATCTTTATCCTGGAAGGTGTTAACAACAGATGCCAGCCTTCTAGGCTGGGGAGCAGCCCTGGAAGAAGATTCTGTCCAGAGGAGATGGTCCAGGTTAGAGTAACTTGCCTATCAACTTTTTTGGAAGATTCGGGCAGTATGTCTGGTCCTAGAATCTGGGACAGTCAGATTATGGGACTGTCAGAATTCAGTCTGACAAGGCCACGGCGGTGGCTTACATCAATCACCAGGGTGGCACGAGAGGTCGTGTAGCCCAAAAAGAGGTGAATAATGTTCTAGCTTGGACAGAATTTGATTTACTGAGATCATAAGAATGGCAGTAGGAGTCCATTGGACTCTGCCATTATAGCCAGACCTTCTCGCAGAAGGTCTGGTATTTCATCCTACCTTACGGATGAAAAACTTAACAGGTTTGACTGTTGAATCCCACTCTATAAAAGATCGTGGGTGATCTCCTTCGGTAGTGTCTACTTTGATTAATGCCAGGAAGCCGGCTTCCAGAATCATTTACTATAGATTCTGGAAGGCATATGTTTCTTGGATCCAGGGGTTGGCACCCCAGGAAGTATGTCATAGGCAGGATCCCTGATTTCCTGCATATGGGATCCGAAATGAAGCTGGCCTTGAATTCTATCAAAAGCCAGATCCTGGCCTTGTCAGTGTTTTCAATGGCCTCTTGCTTCCCAATCTTGGTGTGCTGCTTATTCAGGGGGTAACACGGATTATTCCCCCTATCAAGGCACCTCTAAGTCCTTGGGATTTAAATTTGGTCTTATCGGCTTTGCTGAATCAGTCGCTTGAACCTTTAAGAGAAATTTCCTTGGTTCTTTTGACAAGAAACATAATCTTTCTGGTTGCCATTTCTTCGACTAGAAGAGTATCGGAACTAGCAGCTCTGTCTTGTAAAAAAACATAGTTGATCATGCATAAGGATGAGGTGTTTTTTTTTTTTTTTTTTTTTTTTGTCCTCATCCTGAATTCCTACCAAAAGTAGTAACATGTTTTTTTCATTTAAACCAAGATATTATTCTTGCTTCTTTCTCCCCAGAACCTTAATCTGGGGAAGAGAAGGCACTACATTCCCTTGATATGTAGTAAGAGCGATCAGATTTTGTGTAAAGGCGACCGCTCAGGTTCGCAAAACACGTTCTTGGTATACACTTGTATTGTTTGGCTACAAAACTGAGGACTCCCAGTAGTGGTAGGGGTTATATAGGGAGTACACACCTTGCCTTTGTAATGACTATGCCTCTGTGTACCCTGATGTACAAGAAAAGGATTTTACAGGTAAGCTATTTTAAAAATCCTGTTTTTTCCTCCAAAGACGTTTTCTACACTTTATCCTATGGAGGAGGAATTCTATAAGAAATGGGGGGTTTCCGGCAATGGATGCTGCAATCTCCTCAGTAAAAATCTCACTTGTTCTGTAGACAATGCACAATTGTTAAAGGATCCAACAGATAAAAAGTTGAAATTTCTTTTTAAGAACATAATTTCTTTGGCGAGTTCAGTAGTGCAGCCGGCTCTTATGGCAATTGGAGTGTCTCAGTCCATAAAGAGATACTTAAGATTATTCCTGATCAGCAGGCCCAGGAAAGGGCCTGGCGTATCAGATGCACTGTGTTTTACAGTAGATGCTATGAAGGATTCTATAATTCATGCCTCACGGCTTATACTAGGACTGGTGCATACACACAGAGTCTTATGGTTGAAAAGTCAGCTGAAACGCTGTGTAATGCTCCGTACACACGACCGGACTTTTCAAGGGACTAGGTCCAACGGTCTTTCCGACTGACTTTCAGCGGAGTTCTGACGGACTTTCCGAATGAACGGACTTGGCCACACACAATCACACCAAAGTCCGACAGATTTGATTTGAGCGTGATGACGTACGACCGGACTAGAATAAGGAACTTCATAGCCAGTAGCCAATAGCTGCCCTAGCGTTGGTTTTTGTCCGTCGGACTAGCATACACACGAATGGATTTCTTGGTCCGGCGAAGTTCCGGTGTAAAAATTTAAAACATGTTCTATTTCTAAAGTCTGCCGGATTTTTGGCAAGCAAAGGTCCAATGGAGCCCACTCACGATCGAATTGTCCGACGGACTCGTTCCGTCAGACCTTTGCTGTCAAAAAGTCCGGTCGTGTGTACGTGGCATAAGAAGCTCTTGGCCAGTTTGCCATTTCATGGTGAACAGTTATTTGGAGACGATTTAGATAGATAAATATATCCAAAGGATTTCTAATGGGAAATTTTCTCTTTTACCAGTAAAAAAGAAGTTTAAGCATTTCTCTTTTAACCACTTGACCACTGGGCACTTCCTAACCCCTTCCTAACCAGACCAATTTTCAGCCTTCAGTGCTCTCACACTTTGAATGACAATTGCTAAGTCATGCAACACTGTACCCATATGAAACGTTTGCCCTTTTTTTCACACAAATATAACTTTATTTTGGTAGTATTTAATCACTGCTGGGTTTTTATTTTTTGCGCTATAAATCAAAAAAGACTGAAAATTTGGTAAAAAAAATAAATAAATTCTTGGTTTCTGTTAGAATGTATTGCAGTGTTGGCAGAGTGTAGCGCTGTGAGCACTACACATCCAGCCCACAGCACTGCTGCCATCCACTCTCTCCCCCTCTCCGCTCACACTGTACCGATCGGTACAGAGAGGGGAGGGAGGAACCGGTGTCCTAACGTGACGCTGCTTTTTTACAAGTGATCGCAACGTCATTTAATGGGGCAATCGTGGTAAATGGTCGCTGTCAGCTGCCGTTTACTGTGATCCGTGTCACAGTTGTTCCCAGGTGCGTGTCCCAGGGGGCGCGTGGGAGCGTACATCCACCCAGAATAAGCCGACCGCGCTGTAGCCGTCTTTCAGCTATGGCCTAGTCGGCATGTAGCTAAACGTGCATCTTCTCCAGTGCCAGGAGCATCTGCCTCTAGGCAGTCTCAACGGCCTCCACAGTCAAGCTCAAGCGGAAGACCTCAGGGGCAGTCCCAGGGCCAAAAACTGACTTTGGGCAGAAACCCTACAAAACAAAATGCTAAAGCCTCCTTATGAAGGGATGCCCCGCTCAAGTGGGGGGAAGGCTTCATGCAATTTTCAAAGATCTGGAAAGAAAAATGTCGAGAGATGGGTGGCTTCCTCATTTTTTCTAGGTTACAAACTAAAGTTCCGAGAATTCCCGTCTCCTCGTTTTCTAAGAAACGTTCCCAGAGATCCAGGGGATAAGTCTCTCTTTCTAGCTCTGAATCATCTTTTATCCCAGAAGGGGTTATCAGAGGTTCCCACATAGGAACAGGGTTCAGGCTTTTATTCAAACCTTTTCACGGTTCCAAAACCGAATGGGGAGGTAGGATCTATTCTAGATCTCCAAGATCTGAACCGGCACTTAAATATCCGGTCCTTTCGCATGGAGTCAGTCCGATCGGTTGTCTCCATTTTGCAAGGAGGGTAGTTTTTGGCATTGATTGATACTAAAGATGCCTATCTCCACGTGCTGATATTTCCCGCTCATCAGACATTTCTACTCTTCAAGGTAGAAAATCGTCATATTCAGTTTGTGGCTCTGCCGTTCAGTCTAGCCACCGCACCACGTGTGTTTACAAAGATCCTGGCATCTCCCTTAGCCAGGTTAAGGGCTCAGGGTATAACTGTCCTAGCCTATCTAGACAATCTGATCTTAGTAGATCAATCAGTCACCGGTCTAAGCTAAAGTTTTATCTCAGCTGTAAGATACCTGGAATTCCTAGGCTGGATTCTCAACCTAGAAAAATCCTCCATAAAACCATCAAGGAGATTACAGTACTTGGGGCTGATCATAGATACCATTCAAAAGAAGGTATTCTTGCCCCAGGCAAGAGTCAGCTCCATAAATGAACTGATTCAACATGTCAAAACAAAGAGAAATCCTTCCATTCGGCTGTGCATAAAATTGTTAGGAAAGAGGCTGTCCCTGATGCACAATTTCATTCAAGACTGCTGCAAAACATCATTCTGTCGTCCTGGATCAAGAAGGTCCAGGCTTTGGACTTTCCAATGCACATATCCCTCAGGGTGCGTCAGAGCCTCAATTGGTGGTTGATATCCAGCAACCTCCAAAAGGGGAAATCCTTTCTACCAGTATCCTGGAAAGTGGTAACAATGAATGCCAGCCTTCTAGGCTGGGGAGAAGTCCTGGAAGAAGCATCTGTCCAGGGGAAGTGGTCCAAGTCAGAAAGGACCTTGCCCATCAACATTCTAGAAATGCGGGAAGTACATCTGGCCCTAGAGTCCTGGACACTACGGAATTGTCCTGTCGGGATTCAATCCGACAATGCCACGGCTGTGGCCTACATCAATCACCAAGGGGACACCAGAAGTCGTGCAGCCCAAAAAGAGGTGAATTATGTTCTAGTTTGGGCAGAAAGGTTAATATTCTGTCTCTCTCATTTTAAAATACACCCATGATAAAAAAACAATAGACCTTTAATTTCTCTGTAAGTGGACAAATGTACAAAATCTGCAGCTGATCATAATTATTTTGCCCACTGTAGGTGGACACTAACATATATGCAACGGAGCATCGATAAGTTTAGCTTTTGTAAGTTAACTTAGATTATTATGATGGTATTAGTAGATTAGGTTTTGTAGGGTACCATAAACTATGATGCACCTTTTTGGGGGGGGGGGGGGCACAAAGCCTAAATTTGGCAATAGGTTTGGTTACATGTGTTTTTTTTTTTTTTTTTTTTTTTTTTTAGGTTTTAATTTGATAGAAATAAGAAAAAAAAATACAAAACAAGGCACTTCATTATCATTTTTCTTAAAGCAAGTTTTACATAATTTGCACAAACCCAGATTATTCTACAATATAATTAACAAAACCTTTTAAATAAAAGGATATTGCATACTTGTGATTTTTATTTAACATAATAAAATGAAGTGAAAGCTTGCTTTTCAATTCTGGAGAGCTTTTTCCCCTTCGATATGACATTGTGACACATATAGGAAAGTTTTCTTTGTGCCTAAATTTTGTAACATCAGGAGCTGATCAAATCGGACTTGCATAGCTGTAACATTTCAGTGGTCGGAGTTCATAAACCATGACATTGAGCTTGCCTTAATGAGCTTTAATGCTTACTAAAATACCAATCCCACCCAGAATATCAAATGTATTTTTTTGGACATGGGGGTTAATGGGGATTATTTAATTTTATTTTATACATGATATATAGTGGCAACCATTTACGCAGCATGTTATGAAGGGAGTCTCAATACAATCAAGGCAAGAGGGGTTTAGGAGGGCATTCTAATGAGAGCCTATAATCTAAAAGAGAGGCAAGTGATAGAAATGGTAATAATTTGGTGGGAATGAGTTGAAGCAGCAAGAAAATTTCAGTTGTTAGGCAGAGGTGGGATAGTCTTTCCTAAAGTGATGAGTTTTCACTAAAGGTAAGACAGAGTAGGAGAGAGCCAAACAGATAGGGGTAGAGAGTTCCAGAGGATAGTGGAGGCTCTGCAGAAGTTCTGGATGTGAGCATGGGAGGAGGTACAAGGGAGCTAGAGATCAAGCATGTGTCAAAACCTCATGAGCTGCTATGCAAAACAGATACCGTATATACTCGAGTATAGGCCGACCCGAGTATAAGCCGAGGCCCCCAATTTACCCCCAAAAAACTGGGAAACCTATTGACTCGTGTATAAGCCGAGGGTGAGATATGCCTGTCCATCCCTGTGTGTGTGTCCATCCATCCATCCATCCCTGTGTGTGTGTCCATCCATCCATCCATCCCTGTGTGTGTGTCCATCCATCCATCCATCCCTGTGTGTGTGTCCATCCATCCATCCATCCCTGTGTGTGTGTCCATCCATCCATCCATCCCTGTGTGTGTGTGAAACACCGTAGTCATACAAGTACTACTCAATGACTTCATCACACTAACTTTACAATGATGTCATCTTGTATCTGGACCTTGTATGCTCCTGCATTTTTCAGCTTTTTTATGAATGTCAGAGTATCTTTTATTATTAGTTCCTCAACTAAACCATGGGATAGACATAAGTGAGGCACTTGCCCTTTAATCCTATAGAGTATTCAATTGAGAACATTTCTGATGGACTCTCCTAATGGCTGCTTTCTCTGCTGTTACTGTAAAATACCTTTCTTTTTTACCATTTAGATCTGAACCACTGAACTGATATTTGAGATATCCCAGCGGAGACAGATACACACATAGAGCTTTTTTCTTGATCTTGTCCAGCCTACCTGTGTCCCCAGCCTCCGTCCGGTCCCGAGCCTCCGTCCGGTCCCGTCCCGAGCCGAGCCTCCGTCCGGTCCCGTCCCGAGCCGAGCCTCCGTCCGGTCCCGTCCCGAGCCGAGCCTCCGTCCGGTCCCGTCCCGTCCCGAGACTCCGTCCGGTCCCGTCCCGTCCCGAGCCGAGCCGAGCCTCCGTCCGGTCCCGTCCCAGGATCACCGCTCTTCGTCGGCGCCCATTCCCCTGTTCAAATGCCGCGCCTCCCTGTCTGTGATAGGCGGAACACAATTTCCCAGCAGTCTGTGTTCCGCCTATCACGGCCATCCTTTCATCCTCGTCCGTAGTACGAGGATGAGACGATGTCCGTGATAGGCGGAACACAGGCTGCTGGGAAATTCAGTGTTCCGCCTATCACAGGCGAAGGCGGAGCCGGAGGCGCGGCTTTTGAATTATAGAATGGCCGCTGTCTGTCTGCTCGACACGCTGATCGAGCAGGCAGACAGCGATGACTCGAGTATAAGCCGAGGGGGGCACTTTCAGCCTCAAAAAAGAGGCTGAAAATCTCGGCTTATACTCGAGTATATACGGTAAATAAAAAGCGGCCAGCACTTCCCACACTTCCTGAATATGTGATACTACAGAAAACAAAAAATCAGCGCTAAGTGAACATAAAGTGCCAATGGATATGATATATGACCCTCCTGACATAGATGGCCAGTATATTAAGTGCTCACTGCAATCTATCAATCCTCAAAGTGCACATGCTCTAAACTCCACATGGATTCCCAATCACCTACATGAATATATGATTATAAATGAATATAAATACAATTGCTAAACCAATATACTTATAAAACAATCAATTGGTGATAAATGGTCCAATCTATAGTGATTGAGAATAAAAATGATAGATGCTGTAAACCAGAAATCTAAACTCTAATCCTCCTCTTTGCATATTAAAAATCACTCCTTGTGTGAACCTCCACCGGTTATGCCCTTACCTGAAGGCTTAATAAAAACACTTGTGGCAGTAGTCAATCCTTTAAGGCAGTGGTCATCAACCCTGTCCTCAGGGCCCACTAACAGGCCAGGTTTATGTATTACCTTGGGGAGATGCAGAATAGAATACTGCAATCACTGAGCAGCAAATTATATATTTCAGTTATCTTGCAAACCTGGCCTGTTAGTGGTTCCTGAGGACAGAGTTGATGACCACTGCTCTAAGGTACTCTTCCTACTGTTTCTCCTTCCTTTACTGAGTGATTTAGGCAGCCGATTTCAACTTGTAATGCTCCTGATAGTTACTAGAGCCCTCCTCTCACATCACCCATAATGCAAAGTAAAAACTGGCAAGAGTGTTTTATCCTTTTAAAAATGTAGTAAACGATCATGCGTCATATATACACTTACATTTTTCAGATTAAAGCCAGCCTTTATGCAAACAATCTGTGTGTGAAGATGGCGGTTCCACCTGGGAGCTGGCACAATAGCTCGGGTCAGTAGTGTTCCCTCCATCCAAATCACTAATGCCGCATATAAACTATCAGACTATCTGTCTGTGTGTGGGTTCCGGCGGACTTTTTCTTTCCAAAAGTCTGGCGGACTTAGAAACAAGTTTTGACTCAAAATTGTCCGCCGTCTGTGCGCTAGTCCGCTGGACTTTTGAAATGAACGGACTTGCCCACACACGGAGGAAAGTCCGTTCATTTTGAACGCGGCTCCAGGTAGATGGGACTAGCAAAGGAGGTCAATGTTGCCACCTCCATCGGTGAGATTGACACCTCGCTGGCCCCATCACCATGTATGGACTTAAAGGGGAACCCTACGCTAAAAAATCTGTGTGGGGGTCCCCCAAAGTCCATTACAGACCCTTATCTGAGAACGCAGCCCGGCCGGTCAGCAAAGAGGGTGGGGACGAGCGAGCAGCCCCCCCCTCCTGAGCCGTACCAAGCCGCGTGCCCTCAACATGGTGAGGTGCTTTGGGAAAAGGGGGCCCGCTGCCCCCCCACCCCAAAGCACCTTGTCTCCATGTTGATGAGGACAAGGGTCTGTTCCCGACAACCCTGGCTGTTGGTTGTCAGGGTCTGCGGGGGGCTTATCGGAATCCGGGAGCCCCCTTTAATAAGAGCGGTGAAGCCCGGCGTTCCTCTTCGTCATCATCGCTGGGCCGCCGTCCGGGGGTCTTCTTCTGACTTCGGGCGTCTTTTCCCCCTCTTCGGGTCTTCTTGCTGGGCGTCCGCTTTCTTCTTCCAGCTCTTTTACTATCGGTGGCCTGGTCTTCTGTCGCCAGCCGCCACCTCTTCGCTTTTTCTTCCTTGAGATGTTGACTCAACGCTCTCCCTGGCTGCAATGACAGGGACGCGTTGTGCTGTGACTTATAGGGACAATGGGCGGGGTCACCGGGTGATATCACATGGTGACCTCGCCCCTTATGATGTCACAGTCCCAGCATCCTCCCGGGAATGTGACATAAGGGGGCAGGGTCACCATGTGACATCACCTGGTGACCCCGCCCATTGTCCCTCCATAGTCCGGCGGTTTGTCCGCTGGAAAAGTCCGGTCATGTATGGACAGGTCCGCTCGTTCGGAAAGTCCGGCGGACCTCTGCTTCAAAGTCTGGCGGTTCGTGTGTTCGCGGCATAAGACAAACCTCATGATCACTTCCTTATACGTCAGCCCTCCGCCCCTCTTACTAGTTTCGTCACAACCTCATGACTTCCTCTGGTAGGTATGGTTGGCTGACGTATTCCCATTGCTTTATATAGTGATCTCTCCATTTTTCTGAATCCCCCATTGTGAAAGATGCACACTGCAGCCATTTTTTTCCATAGTTCACATGCTTGCATAGAAAACCACACACAAAATCAAGGCCCCACATGGACACATCATGCAGGATGTCCTATGGACAGCTAGGTGCCCCCTAGCATGATAAACCATAAGGATTATTATAAACAATGTATTTCGTATCCGGAGCCCAGGTTGTGATGAATCTAATAGGAGGGGCATGGAGGGCAGATGTGTGAGGAAGTGATCGGTAAGTTTGTGTGTCTCAGTGTGACGGACAGAGGAAACACTGCCGACCAGAGTTGCAGAGCCGAATCCAAGGTGGGACCACTGTCTCCACACAGGTTGTTTGCATAAAGGCTGGTTTTATTATGAAAAATGTGAGTGTATACATGGCGCATAATCCTTTAATACATTTTAAGAGGATAAAACACTGTTGCCAGTTTTTACTTTGCATATGGGGGATGTGAGAGCAGGGCTCTGGTGACTATCGGGAAGGAGCATTTCAAGGTGAAATCGGCTGCCTAAGTCACATACTAAAGGAAGGAGGAACAATAGGAGTACCTTAGAGGATTGATTACTGTCAATGAAGTGTTTTTATTAAGCCTTAAGGTAAGGGCACTGTCACGTCACCTGAGGCCAGGTGACAGATGCACACCGTGGAGATCAAGAGTGCACCGCAAAGGTAGTGGACCCTAAGGCTGACTGCTGCAGATGGAAGTCTGGGTGGTTAAGGAAGGCAGGCACACTGGAACACCAAGACGGATCCCACAGGGACTAGAGCATAAGATTCCCTAGGGCGCGGAGTCTAAGAGCCAGCAGGTGTTCACCAGAGCCTCTAGTGGTGAGGATGGACTTGGCTGCAACTGGCTCCAGGTCGTGACCCCCAGGGTCTCCCAGCTCATGCCCACTGTAGGCTACAGGAGGATAGGGATAGTAAGGGAATAAGCCAAAGGTCGGGGCAACTGGCAGACGAGGATAAACATAGAACACGCCAAAGGTCAGGGTCACGAGCAGACAGGGATAGTCTAAAACAAGCCAAGATCAGTAACTGGAATCAGACGTAGAAGACACAGCCAGATGCACATGGAAGCTAAACACACAAAGTTGATCAGCAGAGTTGGCTTGCAGTGCACAGGTTAATATAGAGTTCTCTGATAGGGGCTGGGGTGGAATCCTGCTAGATGAGAGATTATAAAAGCAGTCGGGTGAGAGTGGCTGGTCTCTAGAGGTGAACACGTAGAGGAGAGGTAAGCTGACGAGCACTACTGCATAACCACGACAGTACCCTCCCTCTTACGAGGCCTCCCCCTTCCCCGCCTAGGACCAGGTTTAGAGGGGAACTTCAGATGAAACTTCCTCAACAGACGAGGTACAAAGTCCTCAGAAGCCGTGATCCAAGACCTTTCCTCAGGACCAAACCCTTTCCAATGCACGAGGTACTGAAGAATGCCTCTACAGAGTCGGGAATCCAAAATTTGACTAACCTCGTGCTCCTGATTATCCTCAGAGATCAGTGCTGTGGTAGGGAGAGGATGAGAGAACTTGAGGACTAAAGGCTTCAGAAAGGCAACATGAAAGTAGTTAGTGATTTTGAGGCTGTTGGGAATCTGGAGTTTGAATCAAATCAGATTCAGAAGTTTAGAAGTTATAGTGTATGGAACAATGAATCTTGGGGCTAATTTGAGAGAAGGAACTCAGAGACTGATGTTCCTGGTAGAAAGCCAGACTTTGTCTCCTGGCTGAAGAGAAGGCGGCTTACGCCTACAACGGTCAGCAAAACTCTTGAATTTGTCAGCTTTCTGGAGGGAATCATGAACGTTAACCCACATGGAATTGAATGATTCCTGAATGGTAGCCAAAGCTGGGATGTCGGAAGAACGGGTCATAGGAGCTGAGGATGTCTTCCATAAACAGTGACAAAGGGTGTTTTCTGAGAACTGACGTTCACATGATTATTGTGGGAGAACTCTGCCCATGGGAGTAGTGATGCCCAATCATCGTGATGAGCCAAGACCAAGGTACGGAGAAAGACCTCCAACTCCTGATTAACCCTCTGTCTTGCCATTGGATTGGGGATGGTAAGAAGAGGTAAAATCCAAGGTAATGTCAAGGGATTTGCAAAAGGCTCTCCAAAAGCAAGAAGTAATCTGAACACCCCTGTCTGAAACGACATGGTAAGGGACACCATGGAGGTGGAAAATCTCTCTTCCAAAAATGGGAACCAAGGCAGGGGCAGAAGGGAGACCAGGAAGAGGAACAAAATGATCCATCTTGGAGAACCGATTGATTACCACCCATATGACCGTATTATTCTCCGACATTGGAAGATCAGTGATAAAATCCATGGCAATGTGAGACCAGGGCTGCTTTTTGGAGAAGACGCACATGGTTAACGTCTCTTCTCAAAGAATTGAAGAAGCACAGCTCCCACCCCTATCGAAGAAGCGTCCACTTCAATAAAAAATGGGTCCCCAGGATTTGGTCTCCTTGAGAGGTCCAGAAACAAAGGCCTGTTTCAGGTTATGAAACGCAGAGACAGCCTCGGGAGACCAATCTTTGGCATTTGCACCCTTCTTGGTCAAAGCGATAATAGGCACGCAATGGAAGAGTAATTTCTTATGAACTGCCTATAATAATTTGTGAAGCCAAGAAAATGCTGTGTGGCCTTGAGGCTAGCAGAAAGGGGCCAGTTGGTCATGGCCGAGACCTTTCCGAGATCCATATGAAGACCCAAACCCAAATTAACTCTGAGTTGCACCTGATATAGATATTCACACATGTGTACATTCACCCTTACTCTAACCCTCTTAAGTTTCTATAAATGGGCATTCATTTTGATACTACTTTGGAAATGTATACTTTTTCCCACTGGGGGGGATAATTTGGCAGTTAGCTCTCTACGTATTCTTTCTTTGCTACAGGGACAGTGGATGCAGATTCTGCATCATTTATTTTGAAGTACTTATGTAGGACTGCGCTGTTATCTACTCTCTCAGTTAAAGATCTATTATTGTGGCTAAGTGGTTTCGGCTCTTACATGCGTTTCCACCTTATATGGAGGAGCGCTTCCGATACGGTATGTAATGTTTAAACATGTTGCCGGCTTCTATATGTGCTGGGGGCATGTGGAACCCCCCTCCTTTTATTTTTATTTTTTTTCTCATATCTTTTTTTTCTTCCTACTGTAGAATTACCACAATATTGTTATCTCCTGCTCTCTATCCCTGATGAAAGTTTTGTAACAGAAACTGGAAACGCGTTGGGTTATGGGATACCTATGAGAGTCTTAGTGGTCTTTGTATATAAAGTCTATTGTGTACTTTTTGGCTGTACATTTTATTGGAGACATAATTTGTGTGTCTTTTTATCATTTTTGTATTCAACAAATAAAATTCTATGTTTTATTCATATATTTGGTGGTCTAACAAAGTCCCACTAAGGGGGTCCATTTTCTTGATCTACATATAAGGATGGGACCACCACACTACATTTGTTGACACAGTGACAGTCCTCCTTTTTTATGTAGAAGGGTAGCGACCAGGGCCTCATTGTTCCAGCTCAATTCAGCTGTGAGGATACCACACTGAAGAGCATATTGTTCCACTGAACAAGATTCTTGACGAAGATGTAAAAGGGCATTAGCCGCTGAAGAATCCCAAGCTGGCTCC
Organism: Lithobates pipiens; assembly: GCF_037356315.1. Taxonomy (NCBI): domain Eukaryota; kingdom Metazoa; phylum Chordata; class Amphibia; order Anura; family Ranidae; genus Lithobates; species Lithobates pipiens. The sequence continues at coordinate 170,751,662 of NW_027507785.1, read as the reverse complement.
TCAAAGATGTTACAAAAGAGCTTCAAGAAGTCGGACAGGCCGGAAACCACCGGATCATTCTTCTCCCACAGGGGAGCAGCTCAGGCTAAAGCTTCACCGGAGAGGAGGGTAATGATATAGGCTACCTTAGCCCAATCAAAGTTTTGAGGCTGGAGCTCAAAATGAATAGTGCATTGGCTGAGGAACCCCCTGCAGGCCTTTGAGTCCCCAGAGACACGGAACGGCGCTGGCAGTTGTAATGATTGCGTGGCTGCGACTGATGCTATAGGTGCAGCCGCTGATTGAACTTGAGGTTGCTGGTTTGGGTTTCCCAAGGAGGCCTGAAGCTGCTCAAAGTGGGAAGCCAGATCCTGAAGGAATCGCTTCACCTGGGTCTGATTAGATTCCTGGGTCTCAAGTCTGTGGACTATGCCCTGCACTTGATCAGCTACAGGAAGCAGCACGTTAGCCGGGTAAATGGCTGATCAAACTGTCAGGTAACCTGAGGCCAGGTAACAGATGCACACCGTTGGGATCAGGAGTGCACTGCAAAGGTAGTGGACCCTACGGCTGACTGCTGCGAATGGGAGTCTGGGTGGTTAAGAAAGGCCGGCTTGCTGGATCACTAAGACGGATCCCACAGGGGTTAGAGCATAAGATTCCCTTGCGTGCAGAGTCTAAGAGCCAGCAGGTGTTCACCAGAGCCTCTAGTGGTTAGGATAGACTGGGCTGCAACTGGCTCCAGGTCACGACCCCCAGGGTCTCCTAGCTCACGCCCACGGTAGGCTACAGGAGGATAGAGATAGTAAGGGAATAAGCCAAAGGTAGGGATGACTAGCAGAAAAGGATAAACATAGAACACGCCAAAGGTCAGGGTCACAAGCAGACGGGGATAGTCGAGAACAAACCAAGATCGGTAACTGGAAGCAGACTTAGAAGACACAGCAAGATGCAAACGGAAGCTAAACGCAAAGTTGATCAGCAGGGCTGGCTTGCAGTGCACAGGTTAATATAGAGTTCTCTGATGGGGACTGGGGTAGAGCCGTGCTAGAGGAGAGATTATAAAAGCAGTCGGGTGAGAGTGGCTGATCTCTAGAGGTGAACATATGGAGGAGAGGTAAGCTGACAAACGCTACTGTATAACCATTACAGGCACATGCGGTGGGGGGTCGTACAAGGAGTGTTTTGTCATATGCACAGAGGTGGATTAGAGTGAAGATTTCTGGTTTACAGCATTTATAATTTTTATTCACCATACTTTGAACTATTGTATTGTTCACAATAACTATAGATTGGACTATTTACCAATTGATTGTTTTATAAGTATATTGGTTTAGCAATTGTATTATTTTATATTCATATATATTTTCTTGTATGTGATTGGGAATCCATGTGGAGTTTAGAGCAAGTGCACTTTGAGGATTGATTGCATTGAACCATCTATATTAGGAGGGTCACATATCATATCCATTGACACTTTATGTTCACAAGGAGGATGATTTGGATAATATTTTGTGACGGGTAATGTAGCTTGGGGCAGAGTTGTGCATGATTTTGTATGTTAGTATTTATTTTGCTGGGCAACCGCAAGCCAGTACAGGGACTGGCAGAATGGGATGGTGGACACTAAGTGATCGGTAAGGTAAATGTGTCTGGCAGCATCATTACAGTGTTACTAAACCCACAACAGTAAAATCTGTGTGCATATACAGTAAAACATACTGCTTATACTCATTGTGGAAACTAAGGGATTAATCCCCTGCATTGTGTATAGAGGCTGTTTGATCTGGTTTCTCTGATCCTCTTCTCCCACTGTCACAAAAAAAAAAAAAAAAAAAAAATATTTATAGAGCCAGTGGACGTGCTGCACATGCTCAGTTTGATGTGTATTGCTGGAGAGTTCGTTTTTTTTTTTCCTTGGGAGGGTGCATGTGATCAGCACAGGGCCAATCAGCACTGCCCAGACATGTCCAGACAGAGTATCAGGAGAGAATGAAAACTACAAGCCTTACTAGGAACTGATAGACGTCACAAAACTGTTATATACTGCTGATGAGAAAAGGTATTTATCAGTTTATATTTACTAAAATAATTGCATGTGTGAGACCAGATATAGTGAATGCAGGTTCTGGGTTTAGTAACACTTTAACCACTTGACCACTGGGCACTTAAACACCCTTAATAACCAGACTAATTTTCAGCTTTCGGTGCTCTCACAATTTGAATGACAATTACTCAGTCATGCAACACTGGACCTATATGAACTTTTTGTCCTTTTTTTCACTCAAATAGAGCTTTCTTTTGGTGGTATTTAATCACCGCTCGTTTTTTTTATTTTTTTGTGCTATAAAAGAAAAAAGACCGAAAATTCTGTAAAAAAAAAAAATGAAATTTTCTTCGTTTCTGTTATAAAATTTAGCAGATTAGTGATTTTTCTTCATAAATTTTGGCCAAAATGTATACTAGTACTTATTTTTACCAAAGATATGTAGAAGTTGGTGGATATTATTTGATCTTTGTGAAAGTTAGAGTCCACAAGCTATGGTGCCAATATCTGAAAATTGATCACACCTGAAGTACAGACGGTCTATTTCAATTCTTGAGACCCTAACATGCCAGAAAAGTACAAATACCCCCCAAATTACCCCTTTTTGGAAAGAAGACATTCCAAGGTATTTAGTAAGAGGCATGATGAGTTTTTTGAAGTTGTCATTTTTTTCCACAATTCTTTGCAAAATCAAGATTTTATTTTTTCCACAAAATTGTCATATCAGTTTATTTCTCACACACAGCATATGCATACCACAAATTACACCCCAAAACACATTCTGCTATTACTCCCGAGTACGGCGATACCACATGTGTGAGACTTTTACACAGTGTGGCCACATACAGAGGCCCAACATGCAGGGAGCACCATCAGGCGTTCTGAAGCACCCAGGACAATTCTGACATTTCTCTCCTACATGTAAAAATCATCATTTATTTGCACGAAAATTACATAGAATCCCAAAACATTATATATATGTTTTTTTTTAGCAAACACACTGGAGAATACAATGGTGGTCATTGCAACTTTTTATCTCGCACGGTATTTGCGCAGCAATTTTTCGAATGCTTTTTTTTTTTTGAAAAAAAAAAAAACAATTTTGTGCTAAAAAAAAAAAAAAAAACACAATAAAGTTAGCCCAATTTTTGCATAATGTGAAAGATGAAGTTACGCCGAGTAAATACCTAACATGTCACTCTTCAAAATTGCACACGCTCGTGGAATGGCGCCAAACGTCGCTACTTAAAAATCCCCTTAGGTGACGCATTACATTTTTTTTTACTGGTTACATGTTTTGAGTTGGAGGCGGTCTAGGGCTAGAATTATTGCTCTCGCTCTAACGTTCGCATCGATACCTCACATGTGTGGTTTGAACACCGTTTTCATATGTGGGTGGGACTTGCTTATGCGTTCGCTTATGCGTTCGCTTATGCATGCGAGCACATGGGGACAGGGGCACTTTAAAAAAAAAAAAAAAATTCTTATTGTTCATTTTACTTTATTTTAGTTTGACATTTTTTTCCCCAAAAATAAATTTTTTGATCACTTTTATTCCTATTACAAGGAATGTAAACCCTTGTAATAGGAATATGGCATGACAGGTCCCCTTTACAGTGAGATATGGGGTCAATAAGACCCCGCATCTCACCTCTAAGCTGGGAAGCCTGAAAAAAAAAATGTATATTCTGGTTTTGATTGTATTGGCGAGTCGGTAGAAGCACCGGAGGGTGGCGGGGGGGGGGGGGGGGGGAGATGTCTATGGCTGGGTATTGCAGGGTATCTCCGAGTATGGCTGGGTATCTCCGGGTATGGCAATTTATGGCAGGGTACTGCAGAGTATTGGCTGGAATTGTACTGCAGAGTATTGGCTGGAATTGTACTGCAGAGTATTGGCTGGAATTGTACTGCAGAGTATTGGCTGGAATTGTACTGCAGAGTATTGGCTGGAATTGTACTGCAGAGTATTGGCTGGAATTGTACTGCAGAGTATTGGCTGGTATTTCAGAGTATTGGCAGGGAATTGAGGGGTTCATTTTCGGTGAGCAGCGATGTGGGCACTGCAGATGCAGCCCACAGCGCTGCTGACACGATCTCTTCCCCCTCCGCTGTACCGATCGGTACAGAGAGGGGGAGGGAGGAACCAGCATCATAACATGACGCCAGTTTGTTTACAAGTGATCACTCCGTAATTTGACGGAGCGATCATGTGGTAAACGGCCGCAATGAGCGGCCGTTTACCGTGGTCACGGATGCTCTCGAGTGCGCGCCCCAGGGGGCACGTGAGAGTGGAATTCTGGGAGGCCTCATATGACGGCCTCCCAGAGTTAAACAACCGCCCTGTAGCCGTCATTCGGCTATGGGCCGGTTGTTAAGTGGTTAATGATAGACTGAAGAAAAATAGCCTGTGTAGAAGTAGGACAATGTGGAAGAAGCTGTGAAAGTCGAGGCAAGAGATAACAAGGGAATGAATTAGGCGCTTGGTGGCTTTATTGGTTAAGGGGTATATTTTGGAAAAGTTACATGGGTGAACTCTGCAAGATTTGAATAGCAATTGGATTTGGGGCTAATAGATCAGGTCAGAGTCTAAGATTTCATCTAGCACCATAGCATGAGGGGAGGGACTGATAGTTCTATTACTGATCTTGATAGAAAATAGGGGAGAGGGTGTGGAGAAGAAGACCATAATAATATTTTAGGAAGTAGTGTGACATCCATACTGACATATCTGTTAGTAGAGGAGACTGGGGGGGGGGGGGGGGGGTTGAGGAGTACAGAGATGTAGCTGTCATCAGCAAAGAAGTGGTATTTAAAATTGAGTTTTGGGAAACACCAAAAGAATACTTCAATAGGTAGGTGGAGAACCAGGAAATATTAGAATCTTGAAGACCAAGGTAGTAGGAAGGTCTTATTAGGAGTAATAGCCAATTGGTTTAGCCGGCAGTAAGCCGTTGAGGGCGAAAGCCAGATGGTAAGAGCTCCAGGAGATTGTCAGTGGGGTAGTGGCTCTGGTTGTAAATAGGAGATGGGGGTTTAAGGTGTCCAGGCTGGTTTAGAAGGGAGAGAAAGGTGCCAGTAGAGAGGGAAAAATTGAAAATATTAGAGTGCATAGACTACAGCAGAAGGGGGACTCAAGTAGTTGTGAGCAACCCAGGGTCCAGGAGACAGATGGCTAGATGAATGTCTAAAAAGAGTTGATTAACCTCTGTAGTAACAGGCTTAAAAAAAAGGAAAATATTGAATGTGGTGGTCAACAGGGTAGATTAAGTGGGAAAGATGCGGTTGCATCAGTCTTTTTTTGTTTTTGAGCTGGTTAGTCATTTCCTGAGCAGTAAATGAGTTAGTGGCTAGAGGTGGTGGGGGTTAAGTAGAGTATTGAAGGTAGAGAAGAGCAGGCGAGTACTGGATGGAGAGGGTTAATGTTAATGAGTGCTGCCAAATTGTTTGGCAGCACAGAGAAAGTGAATTTTAGGAGGGCAAATTCATACCGGGTGAAGTCTTGCAGAGATTAATGTTTACACCACAATTGCTCCAGAATTTGGCCGTTCCTCTTGATATTTCTGGTGTCATTAGCTTTCAAAGGTTGTAGTGGTCAGGGTCTAAATCTGTGTTCAGTGGGTAGCAAGTGCATCAAGGGGGAATGAGCGTGAGCTGTTGTAGACAGAGTGCAGAGGTGTAAGAATACAAAATGAAAGATGTTGCCAACAGTGTTAGTAGGATTGAGTGTCCAATGTGCAAAGTTAAGTTGAGACGTAGCTGAGCTGTTAACATGGACAATTTTTCAGTCACCAAGAGTGACAAAGGGTATTTGAGGAGAGAAAGCAGGGTAGCCAGGCCGAGAAGCACGATACTGGGTCAAGGGGCCAATAAATCACAGCGATCCTCAGAGACTGGAAAAAAAACGAATACACTGAGCCTTAAAAGAGCAGAGGGATAGAGAAGAGCGGTCTAGGAAGAACTTGAAATGTTCATAGTGTAGCAGGAGCGAAATATTCTTGAATCCAGCTTACAGTAATGGCAAGACCAAGCTGGCATTCCAGAGGGCCCATGATAATGGGGGTGTTGAGGGCTGGTTCCTGGAAGCAGGGTGGTAGAAATTAATGAGTGGATTGCAGCTATTGCCAAAGGACAGAGGGTAATGGGTGTGGGGTGTGCAGTTAGATAATGAGATACAGTATATCACCAGAGGTTAGCAGTAGGATGAGGTAAGTAATATGGGAGTGAGATGTATAGAAGTGCACATTTAAAAAATATAATACTGCGCATGTGAAGAATTATTCAGTGTCAAACAAAAAGCAGCATCTCAAATGTGAGATTTTCACAAAATAACAAAAGGCAAAAAGACAAAAAAAAGTGTTGCGCTGAAAATAATGAATCTAAAATATAGTATTGAAATTATAAATATAAAATTAATAACAGTCCAAAAGAATATTAGTCTCTCAGATGGACTATATGGTAATCACAATAGCAAACTCTGTGATTCGACTGTAGATAATATGAATCCAATCCCTTTACCGCCACCACAATAAGTTGGACTCTAGAGAGCATGGACCCTTTTATTACGAAGGGTCAAACAGGCTTGATGTAAAAATCGCAGTAGAGATCGAAAGGGGAAGTGTAAAGGAACCACGTCAGGAACAGTTCCAGAGAACTCCACCCATACAGCGACCACATAACCAGATCCAAATAGAACAAAAAGGGCTGAGTAGTGTAAAACCTCTCAAGGTCTGCATTTAATAAAAAGTATTGCACTTACACTTATCCACGTAAAATCAGCATTACATAATGTAAGAAGGCGACCACCACAAAACATCAAGTTGCGTAAAAATGCGCGATAGCAGGAACAAGCTGCTCAGCCCTATATATACAGTATGTGTGTGTGTGTATATTTGTAGGGGGTTAGCTCAATGGGGATCACCTTCCCTGGGAAAGAGGTGGTTCAGACAGCAGGTTTTCTTAAAATCTGACTTGTAGCCTGTTTTATTTAAAAGGTTGCATGTAAATCAAACAAGCAAAATGGGGGGGAAAAAAATCCTTGCCATCTAGGCAGTAACTAAACATTTCAGGTTCCTAACTCACAGGTGAAGGGCTTCTCTGTCACCCACAAAACAAAGATAATGCAAACCCTTTTTTTGTCTCTTACAAAGCAAACTTCACATCAGTAGCTCCCTCACGTTTTGGCAAAAGCAATCTCTTGCTTCAGTCCTGCTTTATTAATACCACCTACTAATTGGACTGCAAAATCTTGTCCGGAACCAACCCTGCCAAGGTGGATGGTAAAACCTGGATCGAATTCCACCTTAGTTCCCTGCAAATGAACACATGCGAGGTGAAACATAACGTCCTCAATCACTCCACCTTTCATAATGTCACATTTCACCCCCCTTCTGCTCAAGCCCCTGCAGCTGAGCAACTGTCCCAACAAGACAATGGATACATAAAGGGGCATCTGCATTACGCTGAATTTTCCCAGCTCTATGCTCTGTGAACGTAAATGCTTGAAGAGCAATGAACCACCTTGTCACATGAATTTCTTTTTATCACACATCCATTTGAGGGGCATGATCAGTGACTAGTTTGAATGGTCTCCCCAACATATATTTGTGGGCACCCAAGGCCCATTTGATATCTAAACATTTTTTCTCAACAAAGGAATAGTTTTTCTCATGTCTCTTAAGCTTTCTGCTAAGCTAGACCACTGGGTGCTCCTCCACATCTCCGATTTAGGACAGTACAACACCCAGTCCCACATCAGAGGCATCTGTCTGTACCACAAAAAAGCACAGCTTGTGTAGAAAGAGCTTGCTTCAACATTTGAAATGCCTTCTCTGCCTCAGGATTCCACTTAATTATGACTGACCCTTCTACCCTTCGTCAGATCTGTCAGTGGGGCTGCACTGATGGCAAAATTGGGTATAAACCACCTGTAGTATCCTGTGTCTCCAAGAAATGTACAAACTTGCTTTTAATTTATAGGTTGGGGCCACTTTTAAAGTGCCTAAATCTTATTGATCTAAGGCTTGATCAGTCCTTGACCAATAAAGCAGCCAAAGGATTTGGCTGCCTCCAAGCCTATGGCACACTTTTTGGGGTTGGTAGTGAGTCTTGCTTCCCTAAGGGAATCTACTACTGTACTTGGGGCAAATGAGATTCCCAATCTGGGTTGGGTGACTACATTGTCCAAATAGGCAGCTGCATATTGGTGATGTGGTCTCAATGTCTTGTCCATCATTCTCTGGAATGAGACAGGAGCACCATGCAAATCAAGACATCCCCTTATACTGGAATGACCCCTCGGGTAGAAAATGCCATCTTCTCTTTTGCAGATTCCGTTAGAGGTATCTGCCAATAACCTTTAGTCAGATCTAAAGGAGTTATGTACTGGGCACTTCCCAATCTGTGAACAAGTTCATCGATCCAAGGCATTGGATATGCAATGAATTTGAACACACTGTTCAGCTTCCTGAAATCATTACAAAACCTTATAGATCCATCTGGCTTTGGGATCAACACCATGGGACTTGACCAGTCACTATGGGTCTCCTCTATCCCATCCAACTCTAACATGTTATTTAATTTGCAACTGCTTACGACTAGCCTTGGGTATTCTATAGGCTGTGCCCTCCTCCTGTGGAGGAGACAATGTATTGTCAGCGCCCTTACTTACAGATCCACGAATGCTGCTTTTAAACAGGTGCACCCGAGAAGAGTGAGAATGACCATCTCTCACCACCCAGCCTCACTCTCATCTCTGACAGTGATGCACCTGTAAGTACTCTGCAATGCTGGGGGGGGGGGGGGGGGGAAGTGACATCCCCCATCTGGTAGCAGGCAGTGTGGCAAGTGACATCCCCATCTGATAGCGAGCAGCGTGGCAAGGGACCTCCCCATCCGATAGTGGGCAGCGTGGCAAGTGACATTACCGTCTGGTGGCAGACAGCATGGCAAGTGACATCCCATCTGTAGCGGGCAGTGTGGCAAGGGACATCCTCATCTGGGGGCAGGCAGAGTGGCAAGTGACAAGCTGCATCTGGTGACAGTGGCATGTGACACACTCAGGGCTCCCACTGATTCTGCATTCTGGTGAGTTGAACTATTTAATTTTATATTACAATGTAATAATAGAAATAGGGTGCTTAAATCATCCTGCCACCATACCAACCGTGGTGTTGGGATGTTGAAGCGCTAACACCAGCCATTGCCCTGGCAAATTGCCTGCGAAAAATCGCTTACACCCCACGTATGGCTATCTACCATACAGTAGTTCAAAAGGTGAAAAACCTGTGGATGCCTGAGGTACCTCTGGTATAGCACACATGAGGTACAGCAGCAAAAAATCCCAGCTTCTCCCATCTTTGTCCACCACCTTTTTTAACATGTTTTTGAGTGTCCTGTTAAATCTCTCCAAAAGACCATCAGTTTGGGGATGGTAGACCGAGGTACAGAGATGGGAAATTTTGAACAACTTGTACAATTCTTTAGTGACTCTGGGCATAAATGGTATGCCTTGATCCATTGATAATGCTTTTCGAATACCCACATGACTAAACACCTGAACAAGCTCTTTGGCAATAGCCTTAGCTGAGGTATTGCACAAGGGAATGGTTTCAGGATACCATGTGACATAGTCCAGTATTACCAGTAATTGCTGATGACCCCAAGCAGAAGTTACTGCTGGTCCCACCAGATTACGCCAATTCTTTTCAAAAAGCACTTCAATTATTGGTAATGGTACCAGCAGCTTGCGAAAATGGGGCGATGGCGCAGAATACTGACACTCTGGGCATGACTCACACCATTCTTAACTCAGGCCAAAAGAATCTCTGGGTTATTCTCTCCATAGTTTTTTCTATACCCAGGTGTCCACTCGTTATATGACCATAGGCTAAATCTAATATCTGGCGATAGGGTTTTGGAACCACAAGCTGTTCTTACCCCATCCTCCCCCTTGCTTTACCACTTGATACAGCAAGTTATTTTTAAGACCCATGTAGGGAAAAGACACCCCTACAATAGTTTCAACAGGTTCCTCATCAATAGTTTTAATGTTTTCGCTGGCTGTTATGAGTGTGGAGTCTTCATTATCCTCAAATTGGGGGCTGGATTCTAGCTCCTCCTGCTCCCCATCTATTACAGAATAAGGAAAACTCCTTCCTTGGACACACCAACAGTTTCCCTTTCAACTTTGTATTCAAAAGGGTTTGGAGCGAGTTCCGGTGTTTTCTCAGCAGTGGGAGCTTGACTCCTTTTGGTTTTCCCACAAACTCCAAAATTGTGGAAAATCTCTCCTCACTAGGGCTTCATAATGCAGTGAAGGTACCACCCCCACTGAATGTGTCACCATGCCCCAAGTGGTATCAATCTCAACCAGTCTTGTGGTCACGTGTGTCACCATGTATGCAAATAACTCCAATAGTGCTAGGATGTAACTTTGCAGAATTTACAAAATCGCCTTTGACTAATGTCACAACACTGCCAGAATCTAGCAGAGCAGTGACTGGCCTTCCATCAACTGAAATCGCACAAATTTGTTTTTTCCATGCGCAGTATACGCCACCTGTGCAAAAAGACATGCATTTTTTCAAGTAAGCATTATTGCATTGCATTGGTTCATCATTCCGGGAACAGTTAGCAGCAATATGACCTAATGCATGGCAATGATAACATTTTCTGTGTCCTGTATCCAGTCCTCTAAACAACCTTAGAGACCTTCCTGACCTATTTGCCTAGTCTCCAGGTCCTGAGCCAATAGTCTCATCTGTAGCAACGGTCTTCTAATTTTTTCCCTTAGCTCTTAAACCCTGGAACAGTTTTACCGGATCCTCTGGGCAGTTTTTTACCCCAGAGACATTGAGGTGGGGCATGGATGGGTTCAACAAGTCCTCGGGAGCATTATATCTTACCACCAGGTCCCCCAGCTGGTTTGCGGTCTTAGGGTCTCCATGGCTGACCCACTTCCTCAAAGTGGCAGGGAGCGTGTAAATAGCGGTCCATGGCCACACACTCCACAATCTTAGGGTCTGACAAAGTCTCTGGCTGCAGCCACTTCTTGGTGAGGTGTATCGAGTCTAAATGTACTGTATGACCACCGGTACACCTGTTGAGCTCGGACTGCAATGGTGACACCTAGGCCTGCAAGCATCTCATGATCCTGTGCAGCATCTGGTTCCAGATCATACATAGCTACATAGTAGGTGAAGTTGAAAAAAGACACAAGTCCATCAAGTCCAACCTATGTGTGTGATTATATGTCCATATTGCATTTTATAGCCCTGTATGTTGCGGTCGTTCAGGTGGTTATCTAATAGTTTCTTGAAACGATCAATGACCACCGCCTGTGGAAGGGAATTCCACATCCTTGCCACTCTTGCAGTAAAGAACCCTCTGCGTAGTTTAAGGTTAAACCTCTTTTATTCTAATTTTAATGAGTGGCCACGAGTCTTGTTAAACTCCCTTTTGCAAAAAAGTGTTATCCCTATTGTGGGGTCACCAGTATGGTGTTTGTATATTGAAATCATATCCCCCTCTCAAGCATCTCTTCTCCAGAGAGAATAAGTTCAGTGCTCGCAACCTTTCCTCATAACTAATATCCTCCCGACCCTTTATTAGCTTTGTTGCCCTTCTTTGTACTCGCTCCATTTCCAGTGCATCCTTCCTGAGGACTGGTGCCCAGAACTGGACAACATACTCCAGGTGCGGCTGGACCAGTCTTGTAGAGTGGGAGAATTATCTTTTTAGCTCTGTGGGTGATCCCCTTTTTAATGCATGCCAATATTCTGTTTGCTTTGTTAGCAGCAGCTTGGCATTGCATGCCATTACTGAGCCTATCAATCTACTTGGACCCCAAGGTCCTTTTCCATCCTGGATTCCCCCAGAAGTTCTCCCCCCCAGCGTATAGACTGCATTCATATTTTTGCCACCCAAATGCATTATTTTACATTTTCTACATTGAACTTAATTTGCCATGTAGTTGCCCACCCCATTAATATGTTCAGATCTTTTTGCAAGGTTTCCACATCCTGCGAAGAAGTTATTGCTCTGCTTAGCTTAGTATTGTCCGCAAATACAGAGATTGAACTGTTTACCCCATCCTCCAGGTCGTTTATGAACAAGTTAAATAGGATTGTTCCCAGCACAGAACCCTGGGGGACCCCACTACCCACCCCTGACCAATCGAGTACTCCCCATTTATCACCACCCTCTGAACTCATCCTTGTAAACAGTTTTCAATCCATGTACTCAACCTATGGTCCATGCCAACGAACCTTATTTTGTACAGTAAACGTTTATGGGGAACTGTGTGAAATGCTTTTGCAAAACTCGGATACACCACGTCTATGGGCCTTCCTTTATCTAGCTGGCAACTCATCTCCTCATAGAAGGTTAGTAGATTGGTTTGGCAAGAACGATTCTTCATGAATCCATGCTGATTACTGTTGATACTGTTCTCATTACTAAAATCTTGTATATATTCCCTTATCACCCCCTCCAAGAGTTTACATACTATTTATGTTAGGCTAACTGGTCTGTAATTCTCAGGGATGTATTTTGGGCCTTTTTTAAATATTGGTGCTACATTTTCTTTAATCAGCTGGTACCATTCCAGTCAGTAGACTGTCAGTAAAACTTAGGAACAATGGTCTGGCAATTACTTGACCGAGTTCCCGAAGTACCCTCGGGTCCAAACCATCTGGTCCCGGTGATTTATTAGTGTTAAGTTTCCCAAGTCTAATTTTAATTCTGTCCTCTGTTAATCATGGAGGTGCTTCCTGTGATGTGTCATGAGGATAAGCCCTGCAGTTTTGGTTACTGAAGCCCCCCCATTTTCCTTATGAAGACTGAGGATAATTATAAATTCAATACCTTCGCCATCTCTCCATCCTTTGTAACCAGATGCCCTTCCTCATTCTTTATGGGGCCAATATGGTCTGTGCTCCCTTTTTTACTGTTTATATACTTAAAGAATTTATTGGGATTTTTTTTGCTCTCCTCCGCTATGTGTCTTTCATGTTCGTTCTATCTTAGCTGTCCTTATTGCACCCTTACATTTCTTTTTGCATTCTTTATAAAGTCTGAATGCTGATGATGATCCCTCAATCTTGTATTTTTGAAGTCCTTCTCCTTCGTTTTTAGATGCATTTTTATATTGTAGTTAAGAAAGCCAGGACTTTTGTTCGCTCTTTTAAATCTATTACCCAATGGGATGCATTGGCTAATAACCTTATTTAATATGCTCTTAAAGCAAACCCATCTCTCCTCTGTGTTCTTTGTTTGTAAGATTTTAAGCCTTCTAGTAAGGTTCGTAGTTTATGGAATTTGGCTCTTTTGAAATTCAGTGTCTTTGTATTCCCTTTGTTTCCTACTTGTGTGATTTATATGGAAGCCAATTGACCTGTTAGCAGTGTTCCCTAAATTGCCCCGTGTTTCCACATCCATGATCAAGTCTGTATTATTGGTAATCAGTAGATCCAGTAACGCTTTATTTCTAGTTGGTGAGTCTACCATCTGATCCATAAAATTGTCCTGCAAAACATTTAGCAACTAGCGAGCCTTAGATGAATGCGTGGTTCCCTCCACCCAGTCTATGTCTGGATAATTAAAATCCCCCATTATAATAACACTTCCCATCCTTGCTGCTAATCATAATAGGCCTTTTGGGGTTCTCCTGTCAGAAAGGGTTCTAGCAGTCCTGCCCATTGCTCTTTTTGCCATCCTTCTCGAACTGAAACTCTTTCAAACATGAGGTAAGCTTCCACATCATCTGCAGGTAATAGTTGGCATGTACCATTTTCTGTTCCAGCGGCAAAGGACCTGAGGACCCCTTCTTTAACTCCACCAGGGCCTCCACAAACCAGCGATTAATTTCCTGCTGGATTGCAGTGGCTTGCAGCAGGGCTCTGATCATATGCTCCATTATTCTACTTCCTCCACCATATGTAGAGATTTAGCTCAATGGGGATCACCTTCCCTGGGAAAAAGGTAGTCCAGATGGGAGTTTTTCTTAACCCCTTCCCGCCGAGCGTACGCAGATGTGCGTACTCGGCTTCCGGGGGGTGTACTGGGATGATGTCCGCACCCACAGCATCCCGGTACCGTTTTTTTACAGCGGGCGATTGGCTATCCAGCCATAACAACTGAAGCGGCTTTTAGCCGCTCGGCTGTTATGCTGGAGGAGCGGGAGGGGACGTCGCTGTTACCGGTGCTCCTGTTCAATCGGGAGCACTGATGCACTGTTTGATGCCATCCGGCTGCTGAGGAAGAACTGGAACGAAGCTGTAATTGGCTTTGTTCCAGCCTCCTAATAGTAAATACGGAAGTGACCTCATGATGTCACTTCCCGTTTACTCGGCTGCCAATGGCGCCGGTTATAAAAAAAATATACAGTATTCAGAATCTGCGTTTTCGGCGATTCTGAATACTTTGAAGTGTAAGGCTGGGTTCACACCACAGCGATGCGGGAACGCTGCGAATCCGCGGCGTTTTCTCGCATCGCATGACTCCCGCCGGCAGTTCACACTGCCCTATGCGAACGGCTGGGAGTGTCAATAAAATGTTAATGACACCCCCAGATCCGTCCGCATATCGCAGTGCGATCTGCAGACTCGCACAGGAATCGAATCGCATGGTGTGAACACCCATGCGATCCGATTCTGTTGCGGACCAAAAAAAGGGTCCCGTGCGAGTTTGCTGCAGGAGCGATGCGAATTCAGCCATACTATCTGTATGGCTGAACTCGCATCGCTACGGAGATCGGATGTGATTTGCACTGCAGTGCGGTGCGAATCACATCCGGATCTCCCCCCGCAGCAGTGTGAACCCGGCCTAAAGGAGGGATTGGAGGTCTTTTAGACCCCGATCCTTCCATAAAGAGTACCTGTCACCACCTATTACTGTCACAAGGGATGTTTACATTCCTTGTGACAGCAATAAAAGTGATCAATTTTTTTTTTTTTTAAACTATTTATTCATTTTAAAATGTAATAATTTTTTTTTTCTTTAATCGCTCGCCTTCCCTGCTAGCTCGCGAAGCAAAGAAAACACTTATGGAAGTCGAGCCCGCATATGTAAAGGGTGTTCAAATCACACATGTGAGGTATCGCCGCGATCGTCAGCAATAATTCTAGCACTAGACGACCTCCTGTAACACTAACCTGGTAACTGTAAAAAAAAAAAATTTAATCGTGGCCTATTGAGATTTATAGGTACTGTACTTTGTCGTCATTCCACGAGTGCGTGCAATTATAAAGTGTGACATGTTTGCTATCTATTTACTCGGCGTAAAAAAATTCTTTCACATTATGAAAAAAAATTGGGCTAATTTTACTGTTTCGTTTTTTTTTAAATTCATGAAAGTGTCCCTTTTCCCAAAAAGTTGCGCTTAAAACACCACTGCGCAAATACCGGGGTTCCAAGTAATTTTCTAGCAAAAAATATGGATTTTAACTTGTAAACACCAAATGCCAAAAATAGGCTTAGTCATGAAAGGGTTAAAATATGACTTGTAGCCAATTTTATTTAAAAGGTTGCATGAAAATCAAACAAACAAAACCGAAAATAAATCCTTGCCATCCAGGCACTAAATAAACATTTCAGGTTCCTACTCAGAGGTGAAGGGCTTCTCCCAGTCACCCACAAAACAAAGATAATGCACACCTTTTTCTGTCTCTCACAAAGCAAACTTCACATCAATAGCTTTTTCAGGTTTTGGTTTCCAGAGTCACAGGCCAAAAGCAATTTCTTGCTCCAGTCCTGCTTTATTTATACCACCTGCTGTTGGACACAAGTGGATCGCAAAATCTGGTCTAGAACTTTAGTCTGGAAGACACGGCACCCATGGTTGTCAAAAAGAATGCAACATTTTGATTCATCTGACCACAGAACAGTTTTCCAATTTTCTTAAATCCATAGCTCCCAACTGTCCCTGATTTCAAAGGACTGCCCCTGATTTGGAAGAAAGTCCCCCTGTCCCTTATTCCTCATTCCTCCTCGTTTGTCCCTCATTTTAGTCTGATCTATACAGTTGTATATAAAATGCACTATTTATCGTTAGCATTTGTCTGTGCCTTTAACCCAAGTTCTAAATAGCTGTATTTGTAAATACCAAAAGCAAGTATAAAGGTATAGTGGTAAAAAAAAGCATCTTTGGGTTTAACTTTTTTTGCATAATTCTCTAAGGGGACGTGGCAGGGGGTATGTCCTATGCCTACATACGTTTACTAATAGGTGTCCCTCGCTTCTGTCTCAAAGTTGGGAGGTATGGTAAATCTACCAAGCAATGGTTAGAAAATGAGAAATGGAAGTTCACAAATATCTTGCATCTGAAGGAATTTTACATTGAGTTGTGGTCACAAATTAAAAAAAAAAAAACCTGGTAGACAGTTATGTAAAATGCTTACAAGAAGACATTTTCTTCTGAGGCCAAGAGTGTATACATTTTACTGGTGTTTTTAATTTAAAGTCATTTTTTCAACTTTCCATCTATTAAATCTTCTGCCCTTGTTGTTTTAACGTGGCATAGTAAAACATTTTTCTTTCTGGCAGTAAATACCTTATACAGCCCACTTCCTGTTTCTTGTCTAGTATAAAGCCTAGGCTTATGACATCATGCACAGCACTCTCTAACTCATGTGAGAGTTTGCCAGAAAGGGAGGGGGGGGTGAGTCATAAGAGGGCCAATGAGAGCTGCAGAGCTGGAGGCGAGCCCCTGTGTGTCTGTAAATCCAGTAAGTGAACAGGCAGCAGCTTCAGCTGTCCACAGTTAAAATGGTTGCAGCCAGAATCAGTGGGGCGAGCTTTCTGAAACATATTTGGCAAGTACGGAATCGCAGTATATATAAACTATTCAACTATATCACATTCATCTGTGGGCACCATTTGAACGAATATCTAATGTTTGCCTGTTCGAATGCATTAGAAAGTCTACAGTTTCCAAGTGGTGTACCCGTTTTTTTCACATGACTATAGGTAATCTTTCCAATGGGTTCTTAGGACAACAAAGGCACACAGAGTTTAACCCTTGGCCTTGGGAGATGGAAGCAGAGTTCCAACTACAGTACAAAGTTGAAACTCTCTTGCCATTGAGGGGATGGGATGTAATATAATTATGAATGTATTTTTAGCAGTTAAGATGGTAGAGAACACCTTAGACGTGGGGTGTCAAACTAAATTTCTCTTATAGTCACCGACCGACACAGCTTCTCTCTTAGCCATTGGGTTGTTATGCCCACTACTAGGAGAATACTAGGCATTACTTGTTATGTAACACTCAGAACTCTTTAGTTCCGCCCAGGGGGCGGTCCCTTGGGCAACAGCCCTCCAGTCTGCCATGCAGTCATCAGTATTATTTTGCCTAGTGAAGGAGAAGGACCTAGGAACCCTGCGGGGCCCATCGGTCCATGTTTTTTTTTTCTGCAGAAGCATGACTTTTTGCGCAAGATGATTTATCCTGTGATCTGCTATCAACAGCCGGATGGGTGACAGGCTGGATACTCTTATCATTGTAGTCTCCATCAGTCCGGCCATCGAGCGTGGGCAGGCCGCAGCTACGCGCTAGGTGGGCCACAAAGAAACCTCAGCTCCAGAGGTGGTCAGTGAGCTTTTATGCTCCGGGGCATACATATGACCGGGCTACTGATGTCTGCATCACAGTATGCCAGGCCAGCAGCCACCCTGTACTGATCAGTGAGTGGGTCTGTGATGGAATGTCTCCCAGCTCTTCAAGACTGGTAAGTACAGTCCCGCAAGCCAGCACGTTCACCTAAGGTGTTCCTGTATCTGACTTATTTTGACGAGTTCATTTACAAAGAATGGGGTCACCCGCAACGGACCTTTTCGGTCCCCAAGTCCATGGTGGTGCATTACCCCTTTGAGGAGAGCCTTTTCAAGAAGTGGTCAGCTTCTCCGGTCGTGGACCCCCCAGTATCCAGGTTAAATAAAGTAACCACTATCCCGGTAGAGGGGACTCCTGCATTTAAGGATCCCATGGACAGGAAGGCTGAGGCGGTGGCTCGTTCCTTGTTTATGGTGGTGGGGTCCGCCGTGCGACCAGTACTGGCATTCGCACTTGTGTAACTAGCAGATCAACTATTGCAAGGCCTTCAGTGCGTTTGAGACGCGGCCCTGGATACTCTTCCTCTGTTATCCAGGGCTTCAGTGTCAGCAGTGGTGCTGAGGTGCCTGATTTGGGTAAAATGCTGGTCTGCTGACCAGGCATCCAAGAAAGCCCAGACGGATCTACCGTTCCTTGGCGACTGGCTTTTCGGAGCCTCATTGGATGACATTATTAAAAATGCCACTGGTGGTAAGCGTACCCTACTCCCACAGGCCAGGGAGGCTAAGGAGCCATGCCATAGGCAAGGGCCCTCTTTTTCCGCTCACATGCGGCTTTTTCGTCCGCCCAGAGCTTCGGCTAAACGTCCCCAGCATGACAGGACAACCACGGAAGGACAAAAACGTCCCTGGAACCGCATGTCTAACAAGCCTGCGAACAAAAGTGCTACCGCATGAAGGTTTGTCCCCACCCATGTCTCGGGTGGC
Source organism: Lithobates pipiens (assembly GCF_037356315.1). Taxonomy (NCBI): domain Eukaryota; kingdom Metazoa; phylum Chordata; class Amphibia; order Anura; family Ranidae; genus Lithobates; species Lithobates pipiens. The sequence goes on along the minus strand of NW_027507785.1, from coordinate 170,733,100 downwards.
GGGTCGCCTTCTGGAGTTTGCAGCCCGGTGGTCCTCTCGACTGTCTGACCAATAGGTCTGTGATCTGATTTCCTCAGGCTACAAGATAGTTTCTCTTTTGGGCGCCAAACAGATTCTTCCCCTCCAGCATACCCGTATCCCCGACTCGCTGGGGGGCCCTCTTGGGGGCAGTAAGGGACCTGGTGAGTCGCGGGGTGGTTGTACCAGTCCCGGAATTGAATGTTTCCAGGGATTCTACTCAAATCTGTTTGTATTTCCCAAGAAGGAAGGGTTACGTCCAATCTTGGACCTAAAAGCCCACAATCACTTTGTGAAAGTGAAGAGGTTCAGAATGGAATCGGTTCGCTCAGTAGTCACTGCACTCCATCAAGGGGACTCCCTGGCGTCCTTAGACATCCAGGATGTGTACCTGCACGTACCCATATGCCTTTGGCATCAAAAGTTTCTGCAATTTGCAGTCGGGGAAGCACACTACTAGTTTGTGGCTCTTCCTTTTGGTCTGGCATCAGCCCCCTGAGTCTTTACCAAGGTATTGGCTCCAGTTTTGGCGTTGCTGCGGCAACGTGGGATACCTAGACTATCTCCTCCGTATCTTCCGCCTCAGAATTAGAGGAGGATGTGGTGATCACCATGCAGACTCTGCAAGAATTTGGGTGGCTGTAAGAAGTTGGTGATTGTACCGACCCAGCATCTGGAGTACTTGGGCTTGCCGCTGGACTCCAGGGAAGCGAGAGTGTTTCTCCCTTCAGACAAGCTGCAGACTCTCAGATCCGCAAGATCCTGCTGATTAGCCGCAAGTGGTCGTCGCTCCGCTTCTGCATGCAAGTCCTGGGACTCATGGTAGCCTCCTTCGAGGCAGTACCATATGCCCAGTTCCACACCAGAGTCCTGCAGAAGGAGATTTTGACAAAGTGGAACTTATTGAGGGCATGGAAATCTTCTCAGAAGAAATATCATCGTACGTGGAAGGCTTACATCTCCCTGTGTGAGGAGAAAGGATGGCATCCGTGCTCCTTTTCTATATCCAGGATCCTGCTTTTTCTTCAGCAAGGAGTAGACCAGAAATTGACATTGAGCACCATTAAGGGACAAATATCAGCCTTGGCTTTCTTTTTTCAGTGACCCCTGGCATCTCACTCATTAGGGAGTACCTTTGTTCAGGGGGTGCGACATGTAGTCCCTCCGGTGCATCCGTTACCCCCATGGGATCTGAACCTGGTGTTATCGGTACTTCAAAAACTGCTGATTGAAAATAGGGAGATTCCCCTGTTGACTCTTTCCCAGAAAGTGGTCTTTCTAGTGACCATCACATCGGCCAGGAGGGTTTCGGAACTGGCGGCCTTGTCATGCAAGTCGCCTTATCTGGTTATCCAAAAGGATAAGGTGGTGTTGCGTCCAACTGTTTTTTCTGCCGAAGGTGGTCTCAGCTTTTCATATCAATGAGGACATTGTATTACCGTCTCTGTGTCCTAAGCCGGAACACCCTAAGGCCCTTCACGCTCTGGACGTGGTTTTGGCTCTTAAGGGTATTTGTCTGCCACTGTTCCCTTTCGGAAGTCAGACTCACTGTTTGTTTTGGTAGCTGGTCCAAAGAAAGGCATGGCGGTCTCGTCAGCCACAATTTCCAGGTGGATCAGACAGATTGTAGTGCAAGCCTATGCCTTGAAGGAGCAGGTGCTCCCTTTTCTGGTCACAACCCACTCCACAAGGGCAATCGGAACGTCTTGGGCCTTCCGACACCAAGCGTCTGTCGCTCAGGTGTGTAAAGCGGCGACCTGGTCGTCTGTCCACACATTTTACCAAGTTTTACAAGGTAGAAGTCAGTGCATCGGCTGATGCCTGTTTTGACCGCATCGGCTGATGCCTGTTTTGACCGCAAAGTTTTGCAGGCAGCCGTATAGTTGCAATTGAATATGCAATATATTTTCTTTTTTCCTGGTTTTTCAATAAAAATGCAGTACCGTTAAGTTAATGCGCTGTTGCATTACATTCTGCAGTTGTTGGTGCGGTTGTGGGTACCCTAATTTTGTGGTGGATTTCTCCACACATATACGGTGAATATAAGAGAAAATTTTATTTTTTGTACTCCCCGTAAAATCCTTTTCTCTGTAATTCACCAATCAACACAACACCCGCCCCTCCTTTTTCTCTTACGTTATACTGTTTGTTGATGTACTGAAGACTGCATGGCAGGCTGGAGTGTTGTTGCCCAAGGGACCGCCCCCTGGCCGGAACGAAAGAGTTCTGAGTATTACATAACAAGTAATGCCTAGTATTCTCCTAGTAATGTGCATAACAACCCAATGGCTAAGAGAGGAGCTGTGTCGGTCGGTGAATTACAGAGAAAAGGATTTTACGGTGAGTACAAAAAATACTATTTTTATCACAAGCTGCATCAGCATACTGGTTGTATCTGTAAGAGTAGATGTCCAGACCACCTCACTCCCTTTACATCAGATGTCAAGACCCCCCTCCCGCCATCAGAAGTAGAGTCCCTCACCCTCCCTTACTTCGCAGTGCACCCTCTTACCCTGTGCTGCTACGGGAAAGAAGCTAGGGATGGAGCTGGGAAGCAGAAAGTGCAGAGTCTGGAGGAGGACTTGAGTCTGCTGAATGCTGAGACCAGGGAAAGTGAAGAGGAGGCGGTGCTGTGGCTGCATGGGATCTGTAGGAGGAGATCTATCCTTCTCTTTGCTGCCGACTTCTGAGATGGGGAAAGGGATGGGGGGAGCAGATATGAGCCTCTCTGTGGTTGCATGGAGAAGTGCAGAATCTGTGTCCTCTTTTGCTGACTGTTGAGATGGGGAAGGGGGGGGGGGGCAGATATGAGCCGCTGCATGGAGCAGTGCAGTATATGGTGGAGAACTTCTGTTGTCTTCTCTGTTGCTGACTGCTGAAACAAGGTGAGGGCAACAATGAGAGGGTTTCCGCAGAAGAGGTACGAGGGCCACACGAAAGGGCCTGAAGGGCCGGATTCGGTCCCTGGACCTTGTGTTTGACACATGCTTTAGATGAATTATAGGCTAATTTTTACCCAATCTTTGTTTGGATTACCCTGTCATTTTCAGTTAAAATAACCCTTTTTCAGGATTTATGGATTATTTTACTGAATTAAGTAGAGTGATTAAAGTAGTTCTGAAGAGTTGGGATGACCACAAATCACTAAAACGGATAGCAGAGGAAAGAGAAGGTAGACAGAAATTACAGTAGGTGCTTTAGACTGAGGCTAGTGCACACTATAGGGGGTTATGCGCTATTCACTTTTCATTTCAGAAGTTTACAACCACGTGTAAGTATTTTACTGTCTACTTTTTTTTTTTTTTTTTTTTATTCCCCCTTAACAAATTGTGCTTTTAGACTTTTGAATAAGATGACCCTTGGAATGATCTGTCAATAAATGGCTTGAATTTTGTCAGATTCCTCTTGAATCGGTTGAAATTTGAATCGTGGGGGGCCCTGCTGACACCACTTTACTTAACAAACTTCGACTGAGAAATCGAAGGAGTCAGGCAAGAAAAAAAGGTGGCCAAATAGTGACTTTGGCCATCATGCAATGGAGAAACATTGGTTTAACTTGTTCGGCCTACTTGTATGTCCAGCTATGGTTATATAGTAATTGCTATTGATAATCGAGAGTTTTTTTTTTGTTTTGTTTTTATCAATTAGCTTGTACGCAATTGGGATTGAGCCACACTCCCTGTGTGCGTCTAAACATGTAACTTATTCTTTTTTACTTGGACCTTTTTCATTTTATGGCAGTGAGGCTGTATTTATGTCTATCACTTATTTTTTTTTAAAACTGGCTGCTGTAATGCTTACTGTAATTTTTAATTCATAGGTGAAATATTGTCCTGGCAAATCTTCTCAGCTTTCACACTTAATCGTCCTCCTAAGACGTTTACTATTCTTACTGGATACTGATTATCAGGTATAAATGCTATCTTCTTTGTTTTTCATTGACCATATTCACATTTTCTAGTAAGGTTATATGTTAAATAGTATGTGTGTTTTTTTTTTTTTTTTTTTTTTTTTTTTTTAATTGGTAAAATAAAAAGCTGCTTATAAAGGATGCTAAAGAAATGTGTCTGGAAGAAGAGGTGGCAAACATTTCTTGTTCGTTTTGTACAATGAACCCCTATATATTAAAGATAGCTGTGATATACCACTGTGATATACCACTTCAGGACCGGGCCTACAAGTTAAAATGATTTTTTTTTTTGCTCGAAAATTGCTTAGAACACCCAAACGTTATATGTATTTTTTTCCCAACACCTTAGATAATGAAATGGCGGTCGTTACATTACTTTCTGTCACAAATTTCTGCAGCGGTCTTACAAGTGCACTATTTTTTTGGAAAAAATACACTTCTTTGAATAAAAAAAAAAAAGGCAACAGCAAAGTTATTCCAAGTTTTTTTATATTGTGAAAGATGTTACACTGAGTAAATTGATACCCAACATGTTACGCTTCAAAATTGCGCCTACTCATGGAATGGCGACGACAAACTTTTATCCTTAAAAATATCCATATGCAACATACCTCACATGTGTTGTTTGAAATCCGTTTTTACATGCGGTCGCTACTCTCACATGCGTTTGCTTCTGCATGCAAGCTCGGCTGGACGGATGTGTTAAAAAAAAAAAAAAAAAAAAAAATTCTTATTTATTTTACTCTTTATTTTTATTTTTACACTGTTCTTCTTTTTTTTTATCACTTTTATTACTATTACAAGGAATGTAAACATCCCTTGTAATAGAAAAAAGCATGACAGGACCTCTTAAATGAGATCTGGGGCCAAAAAGATTTTCACCTCTGGAATATCCCATTACGTCCATTTCTTTCTACAGCCTATAGTTTCTGGTTTACCTTCATATATTAAGGATTCTGGGCATGTGATTGAGACACTTCAGAATTACAAATGGGAGACTATCTGTGGTCCTTACTGGATGTGGTCTTCCTCTATACCTTGATTCCACACAAAGTAGGCTCAGAGGCACTTCAACATTTCCTCTCTAAAGATCCCAATTTTTGATTGAAGCTACAGGATTTTGCTTGGAGCACAACTGCTTTGTGTTTCAAGAGAAATTCTATATTCAGAAACACATCAAGATGACAACAATTTGGGTCTCAGATTCACATATGTGCTAGATCCTACCAACTTAGTGTTTCTGGACATAGTATTGTATCATGAAGGCGGGTCCATTTGCACTAAAAATGACTGTAAACCCACTAGTGGCAACTCGTACTTACACTATACCAGTTGTCACCATCCATCTTGGATAAAAAATATCCATAGTGGACAATTTCAAAGGCTAAGGAGGAACTGCAATAATTGTGGGGAATATGAGTCAGTGTGTCCCTAAAAAAAAAAACAAGTTTTTGCAAAAGGCATACCCAGCAGAATTAGTAAAAACAGCTCATGATAAATTTCTGGAAACGTTACCACCTCCTAAGATCCGTGAAAAACCAGATGTGAATACCATCGGGTTTATAGCGGAGTATAATCGTAAATATAAATCCATTCAGAGGATTGTCAAAAAACATTGGCATATTCTGCATGTGGATTGGGAAACGCCCTATGCTGCTGTGGTTTTAAAAAACTATAAATTTGCTGACAGAACCCCCCCCTCCCATTCCCCCCTCCCCTTCCCCCCTCCCCTTCCCCCCTCCCCTTTCCCCCCTCCCCTTTCCCCCCCTCCCCTTTCCCCCCTCCCCTTTCCCCCCTCCCCTTTCCCCCCTCCCCTTTCCCCCCCTCCCCTTTCCCCCCCTCCCCTTTCCCCCCCTCCCCTTTCCCCCCTCCCCTTTCCCCCCCCCCTTCCCCTCTTCCCCTCTTCCCCTCTTCCCCTTCCCCTCTTCCCCCCTTCACCTCTTCCCCTCTTCCCCCTTCCCCTCTTCCCCCTTCCCCCTTGTAGAGGTGTATAGTACATTCACCTTACTTTGTGTTGGCCATTCGGGTCCCTAGCAGGGCCTTAAAAACGCAGAGGGCCATGTCCGCAAGGTCACGTGGCACTGTGTATGGATGTAACGTCCACACACACAGCACTCGCCGCATAGCTGAGGGGAAGCGCTGAGGATGCCAATCAGGTTCCACCTGAGGCTTTATATCACAGACACTCTCATTTCAGAAAGACATTTTAACTGAGGAGAGGGAGTCTGTCACACTAAGAGACACCAGAGCGCTGGGCACGTAAGGGTGTAAACAGGCATTTCCAGACAGGAAAAACTATTGTTACTTCGTAGCAAAAGAACTGTTTGTGTGTACCTCTGCTTGTGCTTTGCACTATGTCTTCCAGACCTACCGTAAAGGTACCTAGGGTGTCACCCCCCAGGCGCTGGGTATCCCAGTTATGCCTCCATACTGTCGTCCTCTTCGGAGAGATCAGATATGGCAAGCCAGGGTGAGTCATTGGAAGCTAGCGGTGGTGCAACTGCTTCACGCACTTCAGCCCCTGTAGAGGTGACTGAAGATGCATTTTTCTCTGCCTTGCAAGGCTTAGAAGGAAGATTAGCGGCTTTAATCGCATCCTCCATCCAGTGTATAGGAAGCGTTCTAGACCCCCCCCACCTTAGACTCTTTACAGTCAGTGGAGGGTCCAAGAGAATTATGGGGACAGGATGGGGTATTGCCCTCAGATGATCGGGAGGAAAGACATGCAATTATTTCTCTGCGGAGGAAACAATATTTGAAGTTCCCAAGGATCCCTACTTCACAATCTGAAGTACAGAGACTTTCAAAGATGGTTCGCTCTACTTGCATGCTACCCCTAACAGAGTTAGCTGAAGGGCCGGTCTCTTCCTTGGGTTCTTTGAAGCCTTTACAGCCTTTGCATGCGTTTCCCATCCACGCATTACTAAAAAAGCTTATTTATACCGAATGAGATCATCCGGATAAGCAATTTTTTCCCTTCCAAAGAGCTATCCTATGGAAGAAAGATTCACTAAAAGATGGAAAGTTCCAGCAGTTGACGCTGCCATTTCCAATGTGAAAAAAAAAATATATATATATATTTTTTTCCCAGTGGACAGTGCGCATATGCTTAAAGATCCAACAGATAAGAAGTTGGAAGGTCTGTTAAAATCCTTTTTTTCTTAGCAGGTACTGTTGCTCAGCCTGCAATTGCAGCTATAGGCATCTGTCAGTCCTTAAAGGACCAGTTCACAGATTCTCTCAGATGAGCTCCCTGCACAGGAACTGGCCGAGCTACCTAAAGCATTATGCTTTGCTGTAGATGCTATGAAGGATTCTATTCACCAGGCATCGCGCCTTGCGTTTGTACTTGTACATATGCGAAGGACCCTTTGGTTAAAGGGTTGGTCAGCTGAGACGCCTTGTAAGAACCTTCTAACTAGTTTCCCCTTTAAAGGAGAACGATTATTTGATGATAGTTTGGATAAATACATTCAAAATATTTCCAGCGGAAATAGACTCTTTTGCCAGTCAAAAGAAAATATAAGCCTCTTTCATTTAAACTGTTCGGCCTCTGCCATCAGACCAGGCATAAAGAAAGACCTGGGGCTACAAGTCTGCAAAGGGAGATTCAGGACACATGGACTCTCACCACAGTGTCTCTAGGTACAAGCTAGAGCTTTGAGAGTTTACACCATCTCGTTTTCTGAGATCAAACGTTCCAAAGGATCCAGGGAAAAGGCAATCCCTGTTGCAAGCATTAGACCGATTATTGGCTCAAGGGGTGATCAGACAGATTCCCAAACAAGAGCAAGGTTTGAGGTTTTACTCAAACCTAATTACGGTGCCAACGCCAAATGGGGATAGCAGACCAAGTCTAGATCTACGTAATCTAAATCTGTTCCTGAAAATCCGCTCCATTTGCATGGAGTCAATCAAGTCAGTCGTTTCCATCCTGCAAGGAGAAAAACTTCTGGCGTCCATCGACCTCAGAAGATGCATAGCTGCTTGACCATATATTTCCTCCTCAGCAGAGGTTTCTGCGGTTCAAAGTAGAACAGAAGCATTTTTAGTTAATAGCCTTTCCCTTTGGGCTTGTTACAGCACCTCGGGTATTCACTAAGGTATTAGCCCCACTTCTAGTCAGGTTAAGGGCACAGGGCATAACTGCCTTGGCTTACTTAGACGATCTATTGTTAATAGACCAGTCAGTGGCTTACTTGAAGCAAGGTGTAGCCATCACAAGCCGTTACCTGGAAGGTTTGGGTTGGATTCTCAACCTAAAGAAATCCTTAAAGCCACTAAGAAGGCTGGAGTATCTGGGCCTGATCATAGACACAGTCCAGAAAAGGGGTGTTCTTGCCTCCCGCAAGGATCAGCTCCATACAGGAGCCTGGTGAGGATGATCAGGTCGAAGAGAAATCCTTCAATTCGCCTTTGCATGAGGTTGTTAGGGAAGATGGTAGCTTAGTTTGAAGCAGTTCCCTATGCTCAATTCCATTTGAAACTGAAAGCAGTATTCTGTCTGCTTGGAACAAAACGATTCAAGCTTTGGACTTGCCAATGTGGCTGTCCCCATGAGTGTCCCAAAGTCTCAGATGGTGGTTACTATCTTGGAACCTGCTCAAGGGAAAGTCCTTCAGATCAATTATCTGGAAGATAGTAACGACAGATGCCAGCCTTTCAGGCTGGGGAGTAGGAGCCTTGCTCATCAACATCCTAGAGATTCCGGAAGTGTATCTGGCTCTAGAAACCTGGACCTCCCAGGTTAAAGAATTGTCCTGCCAGGATTCAGTCTGACAATGCCACGGCTGTGGCATATATCAATCACAAGGGGTCACCAAGAGTCTCTCAGCTCAGAAAGAGGTGAACCAGATTCTAACTTGGACAGAAGAGAATTTCTATCTATACTATCTAAGTCGCCGGCAGTTATTCCCAGGAGAATGGTCTCTTCACCCCAAGGTGTTTCAGGCTGTTTGCCAAAGATGGGGGACTCCAAATGTAGACCTTCTAGCGTCCAGATTTAACACTAAGCTAGTCAACTTTGCATCCAGGACAGGGGATCCACTTGCATACGGAACAGATGCGTTGGCGACCCCGTGGGATCAGTTTTTACTGATCTATGCACTTTTCCCCGATTCAGTTGCTACCTCAAGTTTGCAGGATCAAGCTGGAAAGAAAATCGGTAATACTGGTTGCACCAGCATGGCCCAGAAGGTCATGGTACGCAGAGATCGTAAGGATGGCAGTGGAGGGTCCAGGGCTCTTCCCACTAAGGCCAGTCCTGCTATCTCAGGGGCCAATATTTCATCCTACTTTACGAATGATAAATTTAACGGCTTGGTTATTGAGACCCACATTCTGAATAAACGTGAGCTTTCCAGGTCTGTTATCTCTACTTTGATTAATGCTAAGAAGCCAGCTTCTAGAGCTATATGTTATAGAGCCTGAAAAGCTTGTTTCCTGGTGTGAGTCCAAGGGTTGGTACCCTCAGAGATATATCATAGGCAGAATTCTTACCTTTCTACAATTAAGCGTAGAGATGAAGTTGGCCCGGAGTACTATTAAGGGCCAAGTCTCAGCTTTATCAATTTTTATTTCAAAGACTGCTTGCTATGCATTCTTTAGTCCGGGGTTTCATGCAAGGAGTGCTGTGGATTAATCTGCCAGTTAAATCACTCTTAAGCCCTTGGGACTTAAATTTAATTTTGTCAGTGTTACAAAAACAGCCATTTGAACTGTCGCAGCATCCTATTTTTTTAGCCCAAAAGCGCCTGAAAAATGCCCCAGTGGGAAAGGTGTCTGTTAGATTTTATGAGATGAAGGGGGGGGGGAGAATAAAGGGAAAAAAAAAATCGGGCTAACATATCGGCCCAAAAAAAAAATCTCCATCATATATCGGTCATCGGCCGGCGTGATTTCTAAATATCGGCATCGGCCAGAGAAAAACCCATATCGGTCGACCTCTACATTCAATATGATTGTGTATCATTATTTATAATTCAAACAACTGCTTATTTCACCATTTTTTTTATTCAATTTTGTATACGAAATATCAGATTGCCATCAAGTTGGGCATAAGTTTGGCTGATTGTCGCAATATTTCCTTTTCATACTTAACCGTATCCATAATAACAATAGACCCTCCCTTGTCGGCTAGTTTGATATTTAAATAAAGCTTGACTGCTACAACAGAAGTAGGTGTAATATAACTCTTATTTTTTAAACTAAGATTTTTTTTTTATTGATAATATTAGAACTACCCACATTAGGACACATGGGGAAAAAAAGGCTTTCAATCTGATCTGCCGGTATAAGCTAAGCTATACATATCCTGTTTTAACAAGAAATCATTCATATACTCCTTTGGACAAAATCCCAAACCCTTATTTAGCAATTCTACTTCAGTTAATGAAAAGGAAGAAATGTTATATACCATATTTTCCTATGCCAATTACCTCCCCTCCTCCTTCGTGGGGAATTTTTAGAAGTTGCCTCCAAAAAATTGAGATTAGATCCATTCACCAATGATTCTGTCGAAGCCATAGAGGATGTGGATGTAGACAATTTTTTGTGCTGTTGTCCTTATTTGCGAGTTTTAAATCGATAGTAATTAGGATCATTCCAAATTGTAGACCCTCTCATGTGTATAGTCATCCCGATCCCTCTCCAATTTGATTCTCTTTTGGGTCTCCACTTTCTTCCTGAATGTCTCCAACTTTTCCATACATACTTTCATAATTTTTATTAACGCCTCCTGGCCCACAGCAATATTCATCTGTGTCTCAATGTCCAGTATCTGGCCCTGGCCAACTATTTGATACTCTGTTTGGAATTTAATTTAATAGAGTGTTAGTCAGGAAAAAACGCCTTTTTTGGATACATACATTCTAAAAAAAAATAGTAGGCTCTCTAGTGATCTGTACACAAAACCGACTGATTGTAACCAACTTTTACATTATGAAATCTTTTAAATATCCTGGGATATTTAAATTTATTCCAAAAAAACAACTAAGGGTTAATAGAATTGTCAGTGATCAAGTTAATCGAAAGTTAAAGTTAATGGAAAACAAGTTAGTTCAGAGGGGGTTTCATAGTAAGGTTGAATTAGCCCATCCAGTTCAACCTGAGTGTGTGTCTACCCCTGTCCCTGTACATTGCACACTCTCATTGGTCCCTACCCTCAATCCCACAATGGTCCCCATTCATATACTAGGGCCAATTTTTGGACAGAAGCCAATTAACCTACCTGCATGTCTTTGGAGTGTGGGAGGAAACCGGAGTACCCGGAGGAAACCCACGCGGGCACAGGGAGAACATGCAAACTCCAAGCAGGTAGTGTCATGGTTGGGATTCGAACCAGCAACCCTTTTTTACTGCTAGGTGAGAGTGCTAACCACTACACCACTGTGCCGCCCTAATTATCCATTGCAGATTATAATAGGAGAAAGAAGAGACGTGACCAATAAAAGAAAAGGGAGTAGAATGGATAAAAGATTACCATTTATGTCACAATATCATCCACACTAATTTTGAGTATATAATATTAAAAAGTATTGGCACATATTAAAGGAAAAATTTCCATAAATTCTCTAATTTAATAATCCCCCTTTCCCTCATATCCTAAGGGTAGGACCATACATTGCAGATTGGTTAGATCTGACCAATTTCAACAAAAATGCCCAATTTAACCTTTCTAGAACCACGTAATCATGGATCATATCTATGTTTGAGCTGCATGCATTGCAGCTCAATGATAAAAGGGAAATATTTTACACACCCACACTGAGGCAATAATATAGAAATTGAGGGTTATTCCACATGCCAATCGTCATATGTAATATATATAATTAAGTGTCCATGTGGCCTGAAACAATACAAAGTGCGTAAAACAAAGTAAAGGGAAAAAATAGCTAGGCATAAATACTCAATAAGGGATAAACTTACTAAACTTGCACTTGCTAGACATTTTGTGGAAATGGGACAGTCTCACAACTTATATATATGGTAATTGACATGGTCCCTTTAAATAGATGAGGGGGAAAGCGAGAATTGGGGTTACAAAAACTGGAAATACAGTGGATAAATCACCTTGATACATTACAACCTAGGGGCTAAAAATCTGACTTTGATTTACATTTATGTATATAATTAATACATTTTCCTGATATAAAACAGTTTTTCCTTGGAGGGATATATTGTGAAGATCTTGTGTTTATATATTTTTTTAAAGAATGAGTCATCTGATAGTTTATAGGGCACACCTGTGTGTGTGTGTGTGTGTATGTATATGTGTGTGTGTATATATGTATATATAAAATTATATTCCTGCAACTTGTGGCAAAATATAAAATATTTCATGGACTCAACATGCCTCTCCGTAAATAGCTTGGGGTGTCTTCTTTCCAAAATGGGGTCATGGGGGGGGGGGGGGGGGGGTTTGTGCCATTTTGGCATTTTATGGCCTTCAAAACTGTGATGGGTAGTGAGAAGTGAAATCAAAAATTTGCACCCTTAGAAATCCTGAAGGCAGTGATTGGTTTTCGGGGTCCCATACGCGGCTAGACTCCCAAAAAGTGTGTATCTATATGTGGTATCCTCGTACTCAGGAGAAGCAGCAGAATATATTTTGGGGGTGCAATTCCACATATAACTATGGCATGTGTGAGCAATATATCATTTAGTGACAACTTTTTGTAAACTTTTTTTTTGTGTGTGTGTCATTCAATCACTTGGGACAAAAAAAAAATATTCAATGGGCTCAACATGCCCCTCAGCAATTTTGGCACCTCAAGAAATGAAATAGGCAGTCATAAATTAAAAGCTGTGTAAATTCCAGAAAATGTACTCTAGTTTGTAGACGCTATAACTTTTGCGCAAACCAATAAATATACGCTTATTGCCATTTTTTTTACTAAAGACGTGGCTGAATACATTTTGCCCTAAATGTATGACTAAAATTGAGTTTATTCGATTTTTCTTATAACAAAGTAGAAAATATCTTTTTTTTTCTTTTGAAAATTTCGGTCTTTTTCCATTTAAATCGCAGAGGCAATCAAATACCATCAAAAGTAAGCTCTATTTGACTGGCAATGCCTGATTTCACTAAATATCTTCAAGCAGCGTCAATAATGAGAATTATAGATTGGCAGCATAATGCAAAAAATAAACAATGGGTAAAGTTAGAGGAAGATATAATAGGGGCTAGAATAAAACATCAACCATGGATAAAACCTAATTTAAGAATAGAAGAAAGAGTTACCCATTTTTGTAAAAACATTAAAAATTTGTGATGATATAATAAAAAAAGGAAATCTCTCCTCGTTGAGTGGCTCTATGACCCCATTATTTGCCAATCCGGAATTTAGACCAGCACTAAAAAGTAAAACATTAATTAAATGGAACATGCAGGAGCATGAGCGAATAATACAAATTCTGATAGATGGGAAAATGCCAACGTTTCAGGAATTGGGACATGAATATAAAAATAAATGGCTACAATACTCTCAGTTGAAAACGTATATAGATCCATTAATGATAAGTATTAAGACAATTAACTGTATTTGAGCAAATGGCATTAAATAAGGATAAAGCGAATAAAAAACTTTCTAAGATATATAATTTATTACTCCCTTTTGGTGACACTAAAAAATAGCAGCAGTAAAAAATGGGAGGATTAAATGGGGAAAGGGTTGACAGAGAAGGAATGGGAAGGAATATTTGGAAGAATACATAAACTATCGGTAGCAATTAAATATCAAGAAAAAAACTATAAAGTTGCAATAAGATGGTATAGAAGCCCAGCAGTAATGAATAGTATAAATAAAAGGAACCCTGAAACCTGTTGGAGATGCAAAATAGAAAAGGGTACTCTAGAACACATATGGTATAGCTGTTACAAGATAAGAGATTTTTGGGGTAAGATAATAGAAATATATCAGCAAGTGATAGGTATAAGGATAAAGATGGATATAATTATAGTGCTATTCTCTCTTACACCTAAATCATTAACACAGAAAGAGATAGAGTTTTTGCACTGTATGACTACAGCTGCAAAAGTTGTAATAGCGCGAAAATGGAAAAAGGAAAATGCTCCATTAATAATAGTGGAAATGTGAAATGAGTGAAATACACTATATGGAGAAGCAAAATAAGAGAAGGATATGTGGAGAATCCAATCTCAAAGTATTGGAAAAAATGGGAGGGGTTTTGTACCTCAGGGAATTTGAAAGAATATTTGTAATGTGAGGAAGTGAGGAGCGTTGGGGTATGTGGGAGGGATGAAGGTTGATGGGTGATTTATATTACATTATTATATATATATATTTTTTTTTTTTATAGGAAATGTGTAGTAGTTGATGGTTGTTAGATATGTCGATGGTTGAGAGGTGTTGGCTGTTAGGTATGTTGATGGATGTTTTGTATGTTTTATAATTATAAAGAAAATAAGAAAGAGAGATTTAAAACAAAAGTAAGCTCTATTTGTGGGAAGAAAAGGACGCAAATTTCGTTTGGGTACAACATTGCATGACCGCTCAATTACCAGTTAAAGCAGTGCAGTGCGAAATTGTAAAAAGACCTCTGGTCCTTAGGCTGACAATGAAGTGGTTAAAAGATTATTGCTATGATTTCTCTCCATAGTAGGACTAAACATAGCAAATGCCCATCCAGTGCTCAGGGCCCTTTTGTTGAGGTGCAGGAGGTTGTAGCCACACAAGTCAGGTGTTTGTCTACTCTCTTAACCCCTTTGTTGCCCGCAGCACAGGCTCTTGAGGTATCTACTTATAATAAGGTTCATTTGAACCTCCCCCAACTGGGGATGTTTTTTCCTATTCATGCATAGCTTATGTATTCTGAATGGGAACATTTCTATGAAGAAATGGGGGGGTTCCAGCAATTGATGCTGCAGTCACCTCAGTGAGCAGAGTCTCACATGTCCAGTGGATAATTCACTGATGTTAAAAGATCCAGCAAGTTAAAGTTGAAACTTCCTTTTAAAGACAAGATGTCTTTTGCAGTTTTTGCTGCAATTGGTGTATCTCAGTCCATTAACCCTTTAACGTCTGCTCCACCATTTTGGTGGAGCACATTGAGCCACGCTAATTCATTGAAAAAGGTGTACTTCTAAGGGTTAAGGCACAGTTTGTTAGATACCTGAAATTCTGCCTCATCAGCAGGCCCAGCAATGAGCTGGCGTATCTGTCACACTGTGTCTGACAGATGCTATGAAAGACTCTATCGTTTAAGCCTTATGGCATATACTTGGACCAGTGCATTCTCGCAGACCTCTGTGGCTGAAATATTGATCAACCGAAGCACCAGGTGAAAGCTTTTAGCCAGTTTGTGTCCCTTCCTGGGGTATGGATATTTAGAGTGGATAAGTACATCCAAAAGGGTAAAGCTCTCTAGTAAAAGGAGGTTCAAACATTTCTTCTTTTTATCGTGCTGCCTCCCCTATGCATAGGGCATCTGCCTTTAGGCAGTCTCGATGGTCTCAATCGGCTGGTTCAGGGCAAAGTCCCCAAGGGCAACACCAGGATCTTGAGGGCAGAAAGCCCATGAAGCAGAATACTAAAAGCCTTCTCATGAAGGAGCACCCCCACTCGTTTGGGTGAGGGGAAAGGTCCTGCGATCCTCAAAGTCTGGCAGGAACAATGTCAAGAGCTGAGGTATTTCTGCAATTTTTTTCTCTAGGTTACGACTAGAGCTCCAAGAGCCCAGATGGCTCAGTCGGCTTTTGATCTGAGGGCCCGGGGTTCGGGTCCCTGTTTGGGTGCTGCCTGTGGGGTCCTTGGGCTTTTGATGTGGCAGTCCTTAAGCCAGGGGTTGACAAATTTGTTTGGAATCTAGGAGCCAGCTAAAAAAGTTAGGAGCCAGGTCCATGACGGCAATCTGGACCTGTCCCTGGCCTGACATGGAGACGAGTGAGGGGAAGATAGCCCCAAGCCCCTCACCTGTCTCCAAGTCATTGCCCATAGCTCTTAGAGGGACATTTTATTTTTTTCAAATGACAAATTTTTTTTAAATTGCATTTTAGTGTAAATATGAGATGTGAGGTCTCTCTGACCCCACATCTCATATATAAAAAAAGAGGACCTGTCATGCTTTTTTCTATTACAAGGGATTTTTACATTCCTTGTAATAGGAATAAAAGTGACACAAATTTTTTATTTTTTTTAAAAGAACAGTGAAAAAAATAAAAATAAAAGTTAAAATAATAAAAAAAAAATATTTTAAACGCTCCCTGTCCCGCCAAGCTTGCGTGCAGAAGCGAACACATATATGAAAGCGGTGTTCAAACTACACATGTGAGGTATCGCTGCGATCGGTACAGTAAGAGCAATAATTCTAGTCCCAGACCTCCTCTGTAACTTAAAAAGTGCAACCTGTAGAATTTTTTAAACGTCGCCTATGGAGATTTTAAAGGGTAAAAGTTTGTCGCCATTCCATGAGCGGGCTCAATTTTGAAGCATGACATGTTGGGTATCGATTTACTCGACGTAACATTATCTTTCACAATATAAAAAAAACTGGGCTAACTTTACTGTTGTCTTATTTTTTTTTTTTTATTAAATACATTTTCCTCAAAAAAGTGCGCTTGTAAGTCCGCTGTGCAAATACGGTGTGACAGACAGTATTGCAACGACCACCATTTTATTCTCTAGGGTGTTCGAATAAAATATATATATATATATCATTTTTAGGGGTTCTGAGTAAAGGGAAGGAAGATAGGCTGGCAGGCAGGGGAATTAGCATTGCTGGTTGTAATTCCAACGGCCACCACAAGAGAGCGCCAGATGCCAGAAGGAACCATAGGATCGTACAAGGCCTCAAAGCCGGGGGCTCAATTACCGGCCGCCGGCGGCGCGGTCCGACGCGATCGCGCCGGGGGGTCCGCGGAGACAGCATACCCCCAGCTGTGCTGCCCCAGGCGCCAGATCGCTAATTCTAGTCGCAAATGCGACCTGGCGCCCGGGTTTTGTCGAGCCCTGCCTTAAGCAAGAGTTTCCTTCTCCTGAGAATGTTCCTAAGGATCCAGAGAAAAAAAAAGAAGCCTCTTTGTGGCCTCTGGATCAGCTGTTATCCCAGTCGGTGATATCAGAGATTCCCTTAGTGGAACAGAGGGTTTTGGTTCAAACCTTTTAGGGTTTCAGAACCAAACAGAGAGGTAAGACCCATTCTAGATCTTGAAGATCTGAATCGGCACTTAAACATCCGATCCTTTCATAATTCGATTGGCTGTGTCCATCCTACAGGGAGGGGAGTTGCATATCTCCATGTGCCAAAGTTTCCCGCTTACCAGAAATTTCTACGGTTTGAAATATAAAATTATTTTTTCAGTTGTGGCCCTGCCATTCGGCTTAGCCACAGCTCCACGAGTGTTCTGAAATATGCTGGCACCTCCTTTAGCCAGGTTAAGGGCTCAAGGCATAACAGTCCTAGCGTATTAGAAGATCTACTTTTAATAGATCATTCAGTCTCAGGTCTAAGACCAGAGTCTGATCTCAAACGTAAATATCTGAAATCTCTAGGTTGGATTCTCAGCCTAGGAAGATTCTCCTTAAAACCGTCAAGGAGATTATGGTACTCGGGGGGCTAGTTATAGAGACCATACAGAAGAAGGTATTCTTACCCTAGACGAGAATCGGCTCCATTGTAGGATTAATTCAACTTCTCAAAGGAAAATTCCTTCATTTGGCTGAGATTTTTAGGGGAAATGGCAGCCTCCTTCAAGGCCATCCCTTACGCGCAGTTTTACTCAGACTGCTTCAGGACACCATCTTGTCGGTCTGGAATAAAGAAGATTCAGGCCTTGTTTGTTTCCAGTACGCTTGGCTCCTGACATAGGTCAGAGCATAAATTGGTGGTTGCTATCCAGCAAGAGGGAACATCTTTATCCGGAAAGGTGTTCATAACAGATGTCAGACTTCTAGGCTGTGGAGCAGCCCTGGAAGAAGATTCTGTCCAGGAGAGATGGTCCAGGTTAGAGGACCTTGCCTATCAACTTTTTAGAAGTTTCAGGCAGTACATTTGGCCCGAGAATCTTGGCGGCCAGACTACGGGACTGTCCTGTCAGGATTCAGTCTGACAAGGCCACGGTGGTGGCTTACAATGATCACCAGGGCACGAGAAGTCGTGCAGCCCAAAAAAGGTGAATAATGTTCTAGCTTTGGCAGAACACAACATTCCTTGCCTATCGGCAATTTTAATTTTTCAGGCGTACTAATTGAGACGTCAACAATTATTTCCGGAAGAATGAGCTCTTCAACCCGACATCTTCCTAACAATATGTCAAATATTCCAGACATGGACCTATTCGCGCCCAGATTCATTAACTAGGTCGACAACTTTGTCAAACAAGGGGTCCGCTAGTAGGCGGAACAGACGCATTCGTCTTCCCAGGGGATCAGTTTTCACTGATCTATGCATTTCCTCCAGTTCTGCTTCCGTGCCTTCTCTGCAGGATTAAGCAAGAACAAAAAAAGGTGACTCTGGTTGCCCTAATGGGTCCCAGAAGATTTACTGAGATCAAAAAGATGGCAGTAGGAGTCCTTCAGACTCTGCCATCATAGCCAGACCTTCTTGCACAAGGTCCAGTATTTCATCCTACCTTACGGATGAAAAATTTAACAGGTCTGACTGTTGAATCCCACTCTATAAAAGATCGTGGGTGATCTACTTTGGTAGTGTCTACTTTGATTAATGCCAGGAAGCCAGCTTACAGAATCACTTACTATAGAGTCTGGAAGGCATAGGTTTCTTGGTGTGATTCCAGGGGTTGGCACCCCAGGAAGTATGTCTAAGGCTGGATTCCTGATGTCCTGCATATAGGATCTGAAATTAAGCTGATCTTGACTTCTATCAAGAGCCAGATCCCGGCCTTATAAGAGTTTTCCTATGGCCTCTTGCTTCCCACTCTTGGTGCGTAGCTTATTCAGGGGGTAACATGTTTATTCCCCCTATCAAGGCACCTCTAAATCCTTGGGTTTTAAGATTGGTCTCATCGGCTTTGCTGAATCAGCCGTTTGAACCTTATGTGAAATTCCCTTGGTTCCTTTGACAAGAAAGATGATCTTTTCTGGTTGCCATTTCTTCTGCTAGAAGAGTATCGTAACTAGCGGCTCTGTCTTGTAAGAGCCATATTTCATCATGCATAAGGATGAGGTGGTTTTGTGTCCTCATCCTGAATTCTTACCAAAAGTGGTAACAGGTTTTCATTAAACTAAGATATTATTCTTCCTTCCTTTTCCCCAGAGCCTTAATCTGGGGAAGAGAGAGCACTACATTCTCTTGATATAGTAAGAGCAATCAGAGTCTATTTAAGGGCAACCGCTCAGGTTCGTAAAACACAGGTTTTGTTTGTACTACCAGAGGGTCCAAGATGTGGACAGCGTCAAGATCCACTATTTTCCAGGGGTTATTCAAGCTTCAGCTTAAAGAAGAAAATTCTTCCTTCTCGTATTAAGAGCACATTCATCCAGGGTGATTAGTGCCTCTTGGGTGGTGCATCATCGGGCCTCTATGGCTTGGATGTGTAAGGCCGCGACTTGGTCTTCTGTTCATACGTTTATCCGATTTTATCAAATCGATATTAAGGGTCATTAGGATATTGTCTTTGGGCCCAGCTTATACTGCAGGCTGCAGTATGAGTCCTCTGGCCTCCTGTTTTTTGTTCTGTCTCCCCCCTTCAGTTGTCATTGCTATGGGACATCCCTTATAGTCATTACTATGGCTCTGTGTCCCCTGAAAATAGGATCTTTAAAACCGCTTACCTGTAAAATCCTTTTCTTTGATGTACATCAGGGGACACAGAGGTCCTTCCCTTCTTCTTTTATATTGCTTGGCTACAAAATTGAGGACTCCCAGTAGGGGGAGGGGTTATATGGGGAAGTTCACGCCTTAAGGGGTGTGCCAGTTTCCAGCACCTGATATGCTGATATAACCCATATAGTTATTACTATGGCTCACATCAAAGAAAAGGATTTTACAGGTAAGCGGTTTTAAAAATCCTATTTTTTTTTTTATACATTTGGCAATAGGTTGCTACTGGAATACATTCTATGTAATATTGGAGGGTGATTGCATCTCATTTTGCTGTCCCTCTAGGATTTAGAATGCAAATTTCTTTACTTGATTAAATTTTTGTTTAGTTACATAGTTAGCAAGTTTGAATAAAGACACCAGTCCATCCAGTTCAACCTGAGTGAGTGTGGGTGCGTGTCTACACTTGTCCCTATCCCTGTACATTGTGTCCCACCTGAAGAAGGGCACAAGCCTTGCAGCCTGAAACTGTTAAATTGGAATATGTAATTTACTTGTATGGGAATATACTTCAATACATTTTTAAGTGCCGCTCTGCCTCTATATATGACCATTTGGGAAGGCCCGATTGCATGCACTGGAAGACTGCTGTTTGCCTCACCGTTGAAGATATATAAGCAGCTGAAGGCTGGTGGGAGAGCAGGAGAAGCTGGCTTTCAGTTGCTGCAGAGAGCCGAGCCACACTGGGGAATCCGTTTCAATAATTATCCTTGCCCACACACACACCCTAACCAATCTGGTTCTTCCTGCTTGTCAGCTGCCCGGGCACTATACAGAAGTGCTGGCGATATCCCCTTAATTGGGGGGCCCTGACTGCAATAACGCACGTTTTTATTGCAGTACTGCTACGTGATGTTGTGAATGGGCCACCTTAATTACCCACTTAAGATCCGCCCTTTAGCAGTTTTAGACCCCATTCACACCTGAGCGTTTTGTAGCTTGACGCCTGAAGCTACAAAAAGCTGGAGGGGAAAAAATGTATTATTCTCAATGGAGATGGTTCACATCTCCACTCCATGTCGCCTGAAGCTCAAACAAGTTCCGGACCCTTCTTTGTCGCTTGAATTGAGCAGATTTGGGCGTTTTTCTTCTTTTAACATTGGTGACCTTTTGCCCTGCACAAAATCGCAGTAAACGCCGCGAATCGCGGTAAAAACGCCGCAAAATCGCGCGTTTTTCTGCTTAAAAACTCTACGCTCAGGTGTGAATGCAGCCTTACTGCTTCATTGCAGCACCTCTGTGTCAGATCACGTATATAAACGTGATCCAGCTCTTCCTGGTTGGGGGCGCCCATGCATGTCAATGGCAGCTCGCTCCCGCTGTGATCTCACACACAGCGGAAGCCCAGCAGTGGGTACCGCGGACTCGATGTCTGCCGGCACCCGCCAATCATCCAGCAGAGAGGCAGAGAAAATATCCCATAGTTTGTAGAAGCTATAACATTTGCACAAACCAATCAATATACGCTTATTGGGATTTTTTTTTACCAAAAATATGTAGCAGAAAACATATTGGCCCAAATTCATGAAGTAATTATATTTTTTTTACATTTTGTATTTGATAGGTTTTTAGAAACTCATCTTTTTTTCGTTTATAGCGCAAACAATAAAAAATGCAGAGGTGATCAAATGCCACCAAAAAAAAGCTCTATTTGTGGGTAAAATGGACATGCATTTTTTTGGGTACAGCGTTGCATGAGCACGCAATTGTCCGTTAAAGTAGTGCAGTGCTGTATCGCAAAAAATTACCTGATCATGAAGGAGGCTAAATCTTCCTGAGGTCAAGTGGTGAAAAGCTTACGGATGCGTTCAGTGGCTTTTTAACTACTTCTGCCCCATAAGGATTTACCCCCTTAATGACCAGGCCATTTTGTGCGGTACAGCACTGTTACTTTAACCGGTTCCCGACCGGCTGCTGCAATTATACTTTGGCTGGTTGGCTCCCCTGGGCGAACCGCTGTAACTGTACATCGGCCCTTTAAGATGCTGTAAGAGGCGTCCGCAGCATGTGCCCGAAGCCGATGCTAGTGCCCGGCGGGTGCGATGACTACTCGGCACCCAGGATCGCTCGTGACAGAGGACCGGGTTCTGTGTGTGTGTAAATACACAGATCCCGGTTCTCTCAGGGGAGAGGAGACAGATTGTGTGTTCCTACTAAGTACGAACACTGATCTCTCTCTCCTAGTCTGTCCCATCCCCTCCACAGTTAGAACACACCAAGGGAACCTCTTGATCGTCCCCTAGTGTTAACCCCTTCCCTGTCAGTGACATTTACACAGTAATTAGTGCATTTTTATAGCATTGATCGCTGTATAATTGTCAGTGGTCTCAAAAATGTGTAAAAAGTGTCCAATTTGTCCACCGCAATATCGTAGTCCCGATAAAAATCACAGATCACCACCATTACTAATAGAAAAAAAAATAATAATAAATGTCATAAATCTATCCCCTATTTTGTAGATGCTATAACTTTTGCACAAACCAATCAATACTTATTGCAATATTTTTTTTTTTGCTAAAAATATGTAGAACAATACATATCAGCCTAAACTGAGGAAACAAATGTGTTTAAAAAAAAAAAATGGGGATATTTATTATAGCAAAATATAAAAGATATTGTGGTTTATTTTTTGTTTTGTTTTTTTCAAAATTGTCGCTCCTCTTTTGTTTATAGCACAAACAAATAAGAGGAGATCAAATACTACCAAAAGAAATCTCTATTTGTGGGGGAAAAAGACGTCAATTTTGTTTGGATACCGCGTCGCATGACCGCGCAATTGTCAGTTAAAGCGACGCAGTGACGTAACACAAAAAAATGTCCTGGTCATTGAGCAGCCAAATCTTCCAGGGCTGAAGTGGTTAACTGGCAAATGCGTGGTCGTGCAACGTTTTACCCAAACAAAATTGAGGTCCTTTTTCCCCCCCCACAAATAGAGCTTTCTTTTGGTGGTATTTGATCACCTTTATGGTTTTTATTCTTTGCGCTATAAACAAAAAAAATGTATTTCTCAGTTTAGGCCAATATGTATTCTACATATTTTTGGCAAAAAAAATCCCAGTAAGCGTATATTGATTGGTTCTCACAAAAGTTATAGCGTCTACAAAATAGGGAATAATTTGATGCCATTTTTTTTTTTTTTTTTTTTTTTTTTTTACTAGTAATGGGGGCGATCAGTGATTTTTAGCGGGACTTGCATTGCGGCGGACAGATCGGACACCTAACTGACATTTTATACACTTATTTTGGGAACCAGTTATATTATTACAGTGATCAGTGCTAAAAATATGTGCTGACATTGTACTAATGACACTGGCAGGGAAGGGAGGGTGATCAAGGGTTTAAATGTGTTCCCTGTTAGTGTTTTCTAACTGTATGTGGACTGTGTGTTAGGGGAAACGCACAGATCCGTCTTTCTGCTTAGCAGGAAGACAGATCTCTGTGTCATCCTATGACCGAACGGAGATCTGCCTTGTTTACTATGGAAGATCCCCGTTCTGTCTCTGCGGGGGAAGCGATCGTGGGAGGCCGGTGGACATAGAGTTCGCCTGACCCGCTGATTGATTTTCCACGCTGGTGTATCAGAGCGTGCGCCCACGAAAAACTGTGATTTGTGCAGCCAAGCCACCTTACCACAGTACATCTGCTGCGGGCGGTCGGCAAGTGGTTAAGAACGATTTTATACTTTTGATATGACACATTTTTGGTATTTGCCAGTGGTTGCTTACAGTTTCTTGAAGAAGTATACCTGCCAAGACAGTACCTTCAGAATACTTGTTACTGTGAATGTTATGTAATTTAATTGTTCTCATGTAGATTTATCATGTCTGGGTCTAAGTGATGTTTTCAAGAATGACCTGTTACATATGTGTAGAGGTGAAGTTGTAAAACTAAAGTGTGTAAATGAATTTCTCTTGCATGGGGGGGGGTGCTATGCTTTTATTACCCAACTAGATGTAGACCTTTGTTGTACTACTAGACGCCCAAAGAAATTGTTGTATCTGCATACTTTCGGCATGTGTAGTATGCTATAATCCTTTTGTTTCCCCACAGCTCCCTGGCCACTTTGACAGGAAGTCTTGGCTGTCATTTTGACAAATTGGACTTTTTGTATGTGTGTGATATGTGATACATTTTGTTATTAGATGATCTTGCTGCTCCTGTGTAAATTGTCATGATAAAACGGTATATGCACTGTTAAGCATTATTTTTCTACATTGTAACTACTTTGATAAATTTATCAGTGTACGAAGTGATATAGGATAGACCCCAATGGGTAATACAATTTTATAGTAAATCCAAAGTGGAAAATTAGAAGCAAAAAATGTTCACACAAAGATGAAATGTTCCATTGTGTGCTGAGTGATTTGAAAATCTGTTTACGTATCCAAAGCTGAAGGTGTTACCATTTATATTTCATAATGTCTCCAGGGATATTTAGGAAGGTGAAATAAGCGTTGAGGGAGTTCCTGAGGAGGTTTGGA
Organism: Lithobates pipiens; assembly: GCF_037356315.1. NCBI lineage: Eukaryota > Metazoa > Chordata > Amphibia > Anura > Ranidae > Lithobates > Lithobates pipiens. The sequence continues at coordinate 170,708,890 of NW_027507785.1, read as the reverse complement.
ATAAATTAAGAAAAATGTGGGAGAGTAAAGTAATAAGCTGGTTGTGCAGAAAGGGGCAAGAGGAAGAAAGAAGGGTGTAACCATGTGTCTTAAATGGTTAGGGCAGGGGTCGTTTTGTGGAGAAATCTTCAATTCTGTTAAATCTCAAATATTATCATGTACTGTAGTTGTGCAGTCACATTCTCCTTTCTCGTATGACACATTTCTCTAGTCCATTCGAATTTAGATGGACTTACAGTGGACTTCTAAAGACTGGGAATAACTGCTCAAGTTAAAGGAAGAAACACTAAAGTTTCTTTCAACTGGAGATTGGTCTCGGGAGGTGCAATTTGGTATCTCGCATACAGTGACTTGATATAATATGTAAAAATCATCAGACAAGGACTCGATGAATGGACAATGCCACAGGGTGTGGCACATGGTGGCTTTCCTTATTTTGGTTCAAAAGGATGACCTTTGTTCTGCATATGATGTCAGTTAAAGCAACCTTGCAAGTTATAAACAACAAACTTTTTAATTTGCTGTGCTCTAATAGAAATCTTATTTTCCTTAAATAGTGAATAATATGCTGTGCTTTAGAATATTACACAATAAATGCATTCTGAAGATTAAAACAAACACGCGTAGTGTTAATGTGACGTAAGTGACATAGATGTGATATGACAAAATTAAAATAAAAACAATAAATATGCCAATTAAAACATTAATATTAAAGTGCTCATGTGCATCCAAGTGCTTTGTAACACAGATATTAGTGTCCAGTAGTATATAGGGAACAACACTAGTCCCACTTTAAATAGCAAAAAGTGCTATTGTGCAAAAACCAAGTCTTTTTCTAAAACAGTGCTTTGACAGTCCTGTTAAAAAAAAGTGCATATGCGTGGTATCCACTAGTAGCACTGCTGACATGCTTATAAATCAATGTGTCTAAAAATTGACTGGTGTGGCAGATCATGCATTGGTACTCTTATTCCAGTGACTCTGTGGGTGTTAAATGCTCACCTTGGAGCATGTGACTTAGCAATTGTGCTTAGTCAATACACGCTGGGAACCACCCCTGGGTTCTATAATGGTAACAGGATCCTGGGCTTCTCACACAGTATCTCTGGAATAAAAAGCCTTGATAGTGTGATATTGCTTTAAACATTTTATTAAACAAATGAGAACAATCCCCCAATGGGGTACTCACATGTACCAGGTGCATCAGTGCACCACTCTGTATATGGCATGAAATATTACAGCGGCTGTCTTTGGAATGGTGTATGTTTCCTCCTAGGCAGGTAGACTGCCTATCGTACCATCCTGGCCCCTCCCCTCCCTATAATACCACTGGACACTTATCTGTGTTACAAAGCACTTGGATGCACATGAGCACTTTAATATTAATGTTTTAATTTTACTCTTTTTTTTTTTTTTCTTTTGTCATATCACATCTGTTACATCTATGTCACATTAACACTACACGTGTTTGTTTTGTTTTGATCTTCAGCACGCATTTATTGTGTAATATTCTAAAGTGCAGCGTATTATTCACTATTTTTGTCTATGTGCACGAGCATATGAGACGTGTGTAATGCTTGCAGCTGGTTAGTGATATCAGGCTTTGGGTCGATTGAGGCTCGCAGGAATTTTATTACTTTCCAGATCTTATTTTCCTCACGCCAACATGGCAGCGTACATATGATATAGCTCCACCCCTATATCCACCCACAGGATCGGTTTAGCTCTATAAAAGTCTGACTGAGAGCTACCGCCCCCATTCTCCTTTTTTGTCCTCAAAGATCAACACCTATAGACGTTACAATTAGGATAAGCTCTTACCTGCCCACTACGTCGGAGTCTGGGTTCAGCCTCTCCCAGTACGCAGTGCCACATCTTAGGCTGCTACACGCACCAACAAGGTGGGAAGCCCCTTCTGGTGGTCTTTTGGGGCTGAGGTGTTCTGTAGACGGTAATCCTCTTGTGGCATGCCTGCTGTGGAGGTGGATCAATCAGCTGGGACAGCATGGTGTCTGTGTATCTATGGAAGTTCTGTCTCAGGGCTGACCTTTTTTCTTTTATTTTTCCCCATGTCATGTAAACCTCCCTTTTTGTATTTATTTCAATGTGGTAGGTTCTGTTTTAGGCTAGGAGCGTGTCCTTCGGCGTGCTGCCTTCCAAGGTTAACAGAGTGGCTCTCCTGTCCTCTGGCACCTGCCACGGTGGCCTTGATTGTTCCCGCCATTCTGCGCATTTGTGGTGGACTCCGGGCCCCCAGTGGCCATGTTTTCGGGGGCCTAATGCCGCCTGCGTGATGCGGCGCAAACCTGCCGCTGCCATTTGAGAAGAGGGAAAAGACTTCCCTCGGACGGCGCAAACCACCTGGCTAGGAGGATGGGCAGAGGGGGTCAGAGCCATTCATAAGGCATCCTATTTAGAGGGCACACATTCAAAAATATGTATCTCTTTTTTGATTTTGGCATCAGAACAAGTAGCATCTCTGCAAGAGGAGCACCCAGAGACAGTGAGTAAGGGGGATCGCAGGATGATTGTATTGTGAGGGGATAGCAAGTCCTTTTTGGACTTTTTTGCTTAAATTCGTTTTTTCTTTGCAAAAAAAAAAAAAAAATGGGGATATTTTGTCTGTGTGTTTCCCTTCTCTCTCTCTCTCTTCTTATTTTCCTTCTCTGTTGCCATGCATATGCCCACCGCCACACAATCAAGACCACCGCGGCTTAAGTAAGAAGACGAGGGAGAACAGCGTGCTTTATGCCCTGACGAGCGTGCCTTCCTGCCTTTTTCTCACTAAGGGTGAAAGGGCTGAGTCTATAATTTCTTGGACGACATCATCCTCCTGGCCCAGAACAAAGATCTTTTGCAGATGCAGAAGTAGCTCCTGCTGTCCACCTTACGGACATTTGGCTGGGTAGTCAAATATAAAAAAAGACAGCTGGAACCTACACAGAATATGGTCTACTTGCAGTGCCTTGCAAAAGTTTTCCCCCCCTTGTCTTTTTACCTATTTTGTTACATTACAGCCTTTAGTTTAATGTTTTAATCTGAATTACTGTATTTATCGGCGTATAACACGCACCCCAAGTTTAGGAGGGAATTTTAAGGAAAAAAACTTACGTTTAAATGCCCATCAATGCAGCCCTATCATTGTCCATCTGCAGCCTTGTCATTGCAGCCTTGTCATTGCAGCCTTGTCATTGCAGCCTTGTCATTGCAGCCTTGTCATTGCAGCCTTGTCATTGCAGCCTTGTCATTGCAGCCTTGTCATTGCAGCCTTGTCATTTGCAGCCTTGTCATTTGCAGCCTTGTCATTTGCAGCCTTGTCATTTGCAGCCTTGTCATTTGCAGCCTTGTCATTTGCAGCCTTGTCATTTGCAGCCTTGTCATTTGCAGCCTTGTCATTTGCAGCCTTGTCATTTGCAGCCTTGTCATTTGCAGCCTTGTCATTTGCAGCCTTGTCATTTGCAGCCTTGTCATTTGCAGCCTTGTCATTTGCAGCCTTGTCATTTGCAGCCTTGTCATTTGCAGCCTTGTCATTTGCAGCCTTGTCATTTGCAGCCTTGTCATTTGCAGCCTTGTCATTTGCAGCCTTGTCATTTGCAGCCTTGTCATTTGCAGCCTTGTCATTTGCAGCCTTGTCATTTGCAGCCTTGTCATTTGCAGCCTTGTCATTTGCAGCCTTGTCATTTGCAGCCTTGTCATTTGCAGCCTTGTCATTTGCAGCCTTGTCATTGCAGCCTTGTCAGTGTCGTTGCAGGCTTGCATTGCAGCCTTGCTGTTTAAAAATGGCACCACCGAGATACAGAGCGGATGTCCTGTGTATCTCGTCCGCGCTCGGTAGCTCTCTGCAGCTTTCTGAAAGCTGCCGAGAAGCTTACAATCGGCGAGGGCTCAGCGTATAACACGCACCCACGATTTTCCCAGTGATTTTAAGGGGGAAAAAAATAAATACAGTATATGTGATGGATCAGAACACAATAGTCTAAGTTGGTGATGTAAAATTAGAAAAATATATACATAAAAATATTTTTCAGAAATAAACTGATAATTGGCATGTGCTTATGTATTCACCCCCTTTGTTATGAAGCCCATAAAATGTTGTGATGCAACCAATTACCTTCAGAAGTCACATAATTAGTGAAATGATGTCCACCTGTGTACAATCTAAGTGTCATATGATCTGTCATTACATACAACAGGGATATGCAATTAGCGGACCTCCAGCTGTTGCAAAACTACAAGTCTCATCATGCCTCTGCCCTCTGTGTGCCATGCTTGTGGCTGTCAGTCTTGCTGTGCCTCATGGGAATTGTAGTTCTGCAACAGCTGGAGGTCCGCTAATTGCATATCCCTGACATATACATTCCTTTTTGAAAGGCTCCAGAGGCTGCAACACCTATGCAAGAGGCACCACTAACCAAACACTGCCATGAAGACCAAGTAACTCTGCAAACAAGTAAGGGACAATGTTGTCGAAGTACAAGTCCGGGTCAGGTTATAAAAAAAATATCCAAATCTTTGATCCTTAGGAGCATCATCAAATCTATCATAACCAAATGGAAAGAACATGGCACAACAGCAAACGTGCCAAGAGACTGCCGCACACCAAAACTCATGGACCGGGCAAGGAGGGCATTAATCAGAGAGAGAGGCAGCACAGAGACTGAAGGTAACCTTGGAGGAGCTGCAGAGACTAGAATATCTGTACATAGGATGACAATAGAGACATTACTTTCAGCAAAAAACAAAATGGCATGTTTTGCGTTTGTCAAAAGGCATGTGGTGAACTCCCAAAATGTACAGAGGAAGGTGTTCTGGTCTGATGAGACTAAAATTTTAGTTTTTGTACATCAAAGAAAACACTGTCTGGAGCAAAGCCAACACATCACATCACCCAATGGGGGCGGTCCCTCTGATAATAACCCCTCAGCTCAGTTTTTTTCTGCCTAGTGAAGGACCTAGGCTCCCTACGGGACCATCGGTCCTGGGACTTTTTGCTGAATGCTTGCCTTTTGCGCAAGATTTTATGATTCTGTGATCTGCTATCAACAGCCGGGCTGGGTGAGGGGCTGGATAATCTAAATCCTTGTAGTCTCCCCAGCCTTGCCATCAAGCGTGTGCAGACCCCAGTGACGCGCTGGGTTGGCCATGACATACCCCTCAGGTTCCAAGGGCGGCCGGTGTGCGCAGTGCTCCGGGGCACACACATGACCGGACTACCGATGTCCTTGTCAGTGTGGCGTGGCCAGCAGCCACCCCGTACTGCTTGGAGAGTGGGTCTGTGATGGGCTGTCTGGAGGGCTGCATGTGCTGATCGCCATATCGCTGTTCTGCCGCCATTTTCTCTGTCCTTTCACTGTGTACAGGTGTTTGTCAGCCATTTTTGGTGTACCTCAGTGGAAAGCATGGTCAGGAGCCATTTTTCTGTAGCTAGGCAGCCATTTTCTTTGTATGTCCCTTATACAGGGTGGCCAGTGGCCATTTTGTTGTAGCCCAGCTCGGTTCTTATCCTCAGCGCTGGTCCCTGCTGCTCAGAACGGCACGTTTTTTGCTCGGGACACATGGGAGCTGATACTGGACGCAAACACCTGTAACTGAACAGTGCACCACTCGGTCGGGGTGGTGAGTCCTGTGGTGGGGGCCCCTCAGTCTGCAGCGGCTAGGAGGATGGGATTGTGCACCTGTCCTAAGTCCCCAAGGGTGGCAGACAGGGTGGGTCAGCATGGCTTCAGAAACTAGTTTCTTCCCCAGAACTCCCCGCAATTGCAACCGGCTCGTCTGCAAACAGTGCGGTGCCTTTGGGCGCTTCTTCGGCGGTCCTTGAAACGTTCATTGCCAGGGTGGAGGCGGTAAAAAGCGGCCCCTGATCTATGTAAAAAAAGGTATGTAGCGCTGCCTTTTAGAATAAACCACCTATTACGTGACACAAGTCAACTATAATAAATACGTACATAAATGTGCAAATATAAAAACACCAATAATAGCATCAATAAACGTGCAAACACAGTAGTGTATAATATCAAAAAAGTCCAAAATCGCATATATCAAGAGTGATAAATCCAAATGACATGAAATGTGCAAATATCACAAACAATATGTGACTGAATCACAATGCAAAAAATGACTAAGAAAGAAAAAAATATAAAAATAAAAAGTCCATGTGCAAATACAAGTGTTCAGACAAATGTTCCAGTGCTATTCAGTAGCTCGATATCCAAATGTGGTAGTATATCTAATAGTCATGCAGTGTTGTCACAGATGCAGACATGCTTCACAAAAAGAGAGAGACACTCCACCTTCAGTGCTCCACCAGTGCACCCCTCATTTCCCCCAGCCTCTCACCTCAATACGAGACCCCTCAGGGTCAAACACACTTGTGGGCGAAATTGCTGATTTGGCTTCTTGTAGATGATTCGTTCAGCCTCACATTCAAATCACAATACCAACGATCATGGGGGAAAGAAAGGGGACTCATGTGTAGAATTGTAAACTTTAATAAAATCACATAAAATATATACTCACATTAAAAACTGAATCTTGCGCTTGTAAACAAGGGAACTTCCGGTCTTGGCCGCGACCGGAAGTGACGATCGTGACACCTGGCTCCTCCCTGACGGATCTAACCTTCCTTGGTGAGCAGCTGTTTGGAGCCTTGGATGACATTATTAAGAATGTCACAGGTGGAAAGAGTCTTCCTGGCCTGTGTGTGTAAGGTACGCCGCAGGCAAGGGCCCTCATTTTCTGCTCAAGAGGCTTTTTCGTCTGTCCGGGACTTCGGCTAAACACTCCCAGTTCCACAGAACGACCTCTGAGGGACAAAAGCATCCCTGGAACCGCAAGCCTGCAAGCAAAAGTGCTCCCAGATGAAGGTTTGCCCCCCTCCCGTCTCTCGGGTGGGGGGGTCGCCTTCGGGAGTTTGCAGCCCGGTGGGCCTCTCGACTGACCGGCCAATGGGTCTGCGAACTGATTTCCTCTGGCTACAAGATAGTTTCTCTCTTGCCCACCAAACAGATTTTTCCCCTCCAGCATACCCTTACTCCCGGCTCACCGGGAGGCCCTATTGGGGGCAGTAAGGGACCTGCTAAGCCTTTGGGTGATGGTGTCTGTTCCGGAATCGGAACGTTTCCAGGGGTTCTACTCCAATCTGTAGTCCCCAAAAAGGAAGGGTTACGTCCAATCTTGGACCTGAAAGCATCAATTGCTTTGTAAAAGTACAGAGGTTAAGAATGGAATCAGTTTGCTCAGTAGTCGCTGCACTCCAAGGGGACTCCCTGGCGTCCTTAGACATCCAGGATGCGTACCTGCACATACCCATATGCCTCGGGCATCAGGTTTCTGCGTTTTGCAGTAGGGGAAGACCACTACCAGTTTGTGGCGCTCCCTTTTGGCTTGGCATCAGCACCCCGAGTCTTTACCAATGTATTGGCTCCAATTTTGCCATTGTTGCAACAACGCGGGATAGCAATCGTAGGTTACCTAGACAATCTCCTCCTGAGAGCAGCTACCGCCACAGGATTAAAGGAAATTGTGGCGATCACCATGCAAACCCTGCAGGAATTTGGGTGGCTGTTGAACCTCAAGAAGTCGGTGCTTATACCGACCCGACTCAGCGATTGGAGTACCTAGGCTTACTGCTGGACTCTGTGGAAGCGAGAGTTTTTCTCCCCTCAAACAAACTGCAGACTCTCATAGCCGTGGTAAAATTATTGATGAACCCCAAGTGGTCGTCGCTGCACTTCTGCATGCGAGTCCTGGTCCTCATGGTGGCCTCCTTCGAGGCGGTACCGTATGCCCCGTTTCACACCAGAGTCTTGCAGAAGGAGATATTGACAAAATGGGACAAATCTCCGTTATGCCTGGATTGGCAGATTCGGGTGAGCCAGTCAGTCAGGTACTTCCGGCTCTGGTGGCTGAGGTCCCCGGCACTTCAGTTTGGGAAGTCATTCCTACCTCTGCATTGGACAGTGAGTGATCACAATGGACACCAGCCTGACCAGCTGGGGTGGAGTACTGGGAGTACAGTCGACCCAGGGCCTCTAGTCGGGGAGGAATCCAAGTTGCCAATCAATGTGCTCGAGCTCTGAGCAATCAGGCTTTGCCTCTCCACATGGTCGACGAGACTAAGAGGGCGTCCAATCAGGATCCAGTCAGACAATGCCAGGGCAGTGGCATATGTCAACCATCAAGGAGGAAAAAGAAGCTCAGCTGCGGCACGGGAGGTCGCTCACAGCCTTCAGTGGGCATTTACATCCCGGGAGTAGAAAACTGGCAGGCAGACTACCTAAGTCGCCAGATGCCGGTCCCAGGAGAATGGGCATTGCATCCAAGGGCGTTCAGGCTTCTGTGCTTGCGGTGGGGCACATCAGACATGGATCTCCTGGCCTCCCGTCTCAATCGGAAGGTGCCGAGATTCCTATCCAGGACGAGATCCTTGGGCAGACGCGCTGGTGGCTCGATGGCATCGGTACCAACTGATCTGCGCTTTTCCTCCGCTAAAACTATTACCATGCCTGCTCCGCAGAGTGGAGGCCAAGGGGATTCCAGTGATACTGATTGGCCTCTGCATCCCTTTTACGCCGACCTAGTACGCCCGGTTGCAGACGCTCCCTGGCGACTACCATTGCAAGAAGACCTTCTGTGTCAAGGTCCGATTCTTCAACCTGCTTTACTATCGCTGGATTTAATGGCATGGCTGTTGAGAGCCAGGTGCTAAGGAACCGGGGCCTGTCGGACTCAGTGATTTCAACTATGTTGAGGGCACGAAAATCATCTTCTCGGAAGATATATCATCGTACCTGGAAGGCTTACATCTCCATGTGTGAGTAGAAGGGGTGGCGTCCACGCACCTATTCCATTTCCAGGATCCTGCTGTTCTTACAGTGAGGAGTAGACCAGGAATTGGCTTTAAGCACCATTAAGGGACAAATATCAGCTTTGGCTGTTTTTTTCCAACGACCCCTGGCATCTCACTCTCTAGTGGGCACTTTTATTCAAGGGGTCCGGCATGTAGTCCCTCCGGTGCGTCCACCTTTGCCCCGTGGGAGCTGAACCTGGTGCTATCAGCGCTTCAGAAACCACTGTTTGAGAACATCAGGGAAATTCCCTTGTTGACTCTTTCGCAGAAAGTGCTCTTCCTAGTGGCCATTACATCGGCCAGGAGGGTTTTGGAACTGGCGGCCTGCAAGTCGCCCTATCTGGCTATCCATAAGGATAAGGTGGTGTTGCGTCCGCAACCTTCTTTTCTGCCTAAGGTGGTTTTGGCGTTTCACATCAATGAAGACATTGTGTTATCATCTCTATGTCCTAAACCGACACATCCTAAGGAGGTTGGCCCCTTCATTCCCTGGACCTGGTCCGGGCTCTAAGGGTATATTTGTCTGGCACGGCTCCCTTTCGGAAGTCAGACTCGTTTCGGTAGCTGGTCCGAAAAAAGGTATGGCGGTCTCGTCGGCCACCATTTCCAGGTGGATGAGACAAATTGTGGTGCAGGCCTATGCCCTTTCCTGTCATGGCCCATTCCACCAGGGCAATTGGAGCCTCTTGGGCTTTCCGTCATCAGGCGTCAGTTGCTCAAGTGTGTAAGGAGGCGACTTGGTTGTCCTTTCACACTTTTACCAAATTCTACAAAGTGGATGTAAGCACATTTTCGGATTCATGCTTTGGCCGCAACGTTTTGCAGGCCGCTATGTAATGTTGCAATTCTGCACTTTTTCCTCTGTAAGAAACAGTAATTTTTGAGTATTAATGCACTGTTGCATTTGTTGACCGCAAGTTCTGATGTGGTTAGTTAAGATGGTGACTCCCCTGTTAGGGAGCACGGCTGTTTGTGGGTGAAGTTTTATTGCTGTTCCCACCCCTCATTATGACACTGCTTGGGGACGTCCCTACGATCAAGATTACTGTAGCTGTGTCCGTCGAACGAAAGAGAAAATAGGATTTTTTTACTCACCGTAAAAAAATCCTTTTCTCTGAAGTTCATTGACGGACACAGCACCCTGCTTGTTGACGTACTAAGCTGTAGGAAGCAGGCTGAGGTGTTATTACCAGAGGGACCGCCCCCTTGGCAGAACTGTAAAGTTCAGTTTTTTCACATGTATTCCATGTTCTGCCTAGTCATCTCCTGAAGGTGGCGTAATAACCCTACGGTCAAGATTACTGAAGCTGTGTCCGTTAATGGACTTCAGAGAAAAGGATTTTACAGTGAGTACAAAAATACAATTTTTTCAGCGGTCGGGACAGGGAAACTGGCCAGAGTTGAGGGAAAGATGGATGGTGCTAAAATACAGGGATATTCTTGAGCCAAACCTGTACCACTCTGTGTGTGATTTGAGGTTCACCTTCCAGCAGGACAATGACCCCAAACACACTGCTAAAGCAACACTTGAGTGGTTTAAGGGAAAACGTATAAATGTGCTGGAATGGCCCAGTCAAAGCCCAGACCTCAATCCAATAGAAAATCTGTGGTCAGATTTAGATTGCTGTTCACAAGCGCAAACCATCCAACTTGAATTAGCTGGAGCAGTTTTGCAAGGAGGAATGTGCAAAAATCTCAGTGGTAAGATGTGGCAAGCTCATATAGACTTATCCAAAGCAACTTGGAGCTGTGATCCCACATAAAAGGTGCCTCTACAAAGTATTGACTTTAGGGGGTTGAATAGTTTTATGCACATTGACTTTTTCTGTTATTTTGTCCTATTTGTTGTTTGCTTCACAATAAAAAAATAAATAAAAACCTTCAAAGTTATGGCCATGTTCTGTAAATTAAATGATGCAAATCTTCAAACAATCCATGTTAATTTCAGGTTGTGAGGCAACAAACCACAAAAAATGCCAAGGGGGTGAATACTTTGCAAGGCACTATAGGAGCCCAGTTCAGTACTCAGGGGGCCACAAGTTTCTTTGCGTCTTCAGAAACGCCCCAAAATCGGGGAATAGTTCCAACAGGCATTGGCTGCGCCAGTGATGTCAGCATCGCAGTGCATTAGTCTTCTTGGGACGCGAGCTTCATGTATCCCAATGAGCCCTTGGGCTCACTTGAGACTCTGGGTTTTTCAACAGGGCTTCCTGATGGAGTGGAAAAAGGTTAGTCTAGCCCAGCCAATCACGATCACCAGCTGGATGCGCCAGAGTCTCTGGTGGTGGGCGAGACAAAAAACACGCTAGTTTAGCATCGTCCATTATGGCCGCCATGGATTATTATTACCACAGATGCCAGCGCAGCGAGGTGGGGTGCCACCTGCGAGCAACTGAACATCCAGGACAGATGGAAATTTCCAACTCAGGGTTTAGTTTCCAATATTCTGGAACTTCGAGCAGCATTCATGGCGTTGGCCACCTTGCTGACTCACATACAGGGTCACCCAGTCCTGCTCCATCTGGACAACACGGCAGCATAGTCCTATATACAGAGAAAAGGCACAGCCAATTCATCTTGAGAGAGGTGGAACCAATCATGACACTGGCACAACAATATCTCCCAGATTTGAGGGCCATATATCTTCCAGGCTGTCACAATTTGGAAGAGGAGCGCCTATCCAGACAATTCAAGGATCCCAACAAATGGTCCCTTTACCCTGAAGTTTTCAAACAAATCATTCATGAGTAGGCGTGTCCGCAACTGGATCTCTTTGCCATGTCAACCAACTGTAAGGTGAGCCAGTTCCTCTCATGCTACCCTCATCCATTGGAAGAGGGGACTGACACCTTGACCCATCCTTGGGTTGCACAACTGGTCTATGCCTTCTATCCATTTTCTATAATCCTGAAATAGAAGTAAATTAGGTAAAACCGTATATACAGAATATGTTACAAAACTGCATGATTATAGAATTTATGGCATCTGAAGCTTGACGCGTTTCATGGCTAACGTGCCGCTCATCAGGAGCTGATGTAAATTGGATGTCTATAAAATGAGAGTATTATATCAGACAATGAGTAAGTCTTGTATATAGTACAGATGAGGCAATGGAGAGGGCGTGGGCGTGGTTGCGTGGGCAGCCATTGACCAAATCTGGCACGGGAGCTGAGGCAGCACACGCAGAAAAGCAGGCAAGCCCTATACTAAAACAGTGAAAGATGATTATCAATGAAAATTGAAAAAAATTAAATGTGAGGTTAAAGTGGCATCTGTGATAGTGAGACTGGGTTGGCAACAATGGGGATGCTCCAACTGTTAGGAATCTTCTCTTGTGATCAGTCAAAACTCCAGATGTATTGAGAAGCAGACAATTTATTTCTGATGTGGCCCACAACAGGGAGACATGCTTACAGGACAGAAGCTGAAGAAAAATGTCTCCCAAAAGAATGTGTCTCCCCCCCCTTATTCCTACAAGAATACCACCTCTATGCTTCTATTGGCTGAGGAAACATAAATAGCGGTGTCATAGTACACGATGGTACTTTATTTTGATATTCATGTTTTCCCGTACATTCTTAGGCTATCATATTTAGTTAAATCTAATCATCCTACAACTTACTATGGAGTTAATTAAGACAAAACAATACAACAAGTTAATAGAATAATGTGCTCAGAAGTAAGTTTTTAAATAATCAGTCTCAGGAATATTGTTTTTCTAATAGTCACAAAATAAACATTTAAAACTTTTCTAACATTCCCTCCTCTTTGTGTGACTATTTTATCTCAACACATTTCGATGATAGTCCCTGTGTTATACACTTTCGGACTGTATGTCATTAAGTTGAGCTTCAATGTCCACATAGGTCTCCTCAGAGGTAGAGAGGGTTTGATACATTGTTCTTGAGACTGCAGTTTCAATGAGTTTTTGTGAAAGTCCTCGAATACAGGGAATGCAGCAGCATCCTCAAGTGACCAAGACAGCCAAAGCCACAGCGATTGAGATCAAACATGATGTGATAAATCCAGTCCATTTACCGAACCATCCTTCAAGCCAGGTTGTGAATGGATCATTAATACCTGAGTTTTCCGCCAATTCATTTGATAGCGCAGTCAGTCCTTCCAAGGCTCTGGTCACTGTCCCTCCAGGAGCTGTATTGTTAGGGATAAAGGTACAACACATGCTACCAAACATTTTGCATACCCCTCCTCTTTCAGCTAGGACCATATCTAAAGCCATTCGGTTCTGCCAGGCCATTAGAGATGTGGAGGCTAACTGTTCTGCTAGGCCCTTCACAGAATCCCTAGTATAGTTTACAAATCGTTGTTGGTTATAATATATATAATTAATCCAGTCAACATTTTTATTTATAGTCACCCACCAGAGAAGAGACTCAAACCCAGCTGTCACCTGATTCCTGGCTTTAAACTCATCCGGCACCCCGCGAGGAACCCCAATCTCATCTATGTAGATCTGAGAGTCAAATGACCCCAAGGGAGAGGTGTCCCTACGATACTGTCGGTGACTCTTAGTCCACGGGTATTCTGACAGGATTCTTAGGGGCATAGCCAGCTGGACCATAGCGCAATCCCCTCGGACATTGGCCGGTAGTCTAGCTCGCAGTTTCTTATCCCCACACATCCACCAGACATCAGCTCTCTGAATGTCATGTTCAACCCAGTCACCGTTGTCCGTGTTAATCCTCTCCACACAGTAGTCATCGGGTAGTGACCCAAGATCCACCCCTCTACGGTTCCCTGGGAGTGCAAAACAAGTAAAGTTGCCCGAATAAGCGGTAACTGCTGGAGGTATCTGAGGTCTCTGTACTGGGGGAAACAACAAACTCAATGTGTGACAAGTAAAATTTGTTTCACGTTTATAGCTCTTATTATACAATTGCAACATACATTTTAAACCTTCTGGATCTGTATTGTGATCTAGAGGAAAAGAAACTGTTGCTAAATGTGGTCTGGCTCCTGCACAAACTAAACAGTTTTCCTTTTTCAGAGTTTTAACCGTGTACCTCAACCATTCTAACCACTCATTTTTTTCTTGGTAGCCCGTCTCCAAAGCTATGGCATCTTCTATTGTTAGGTTAGTGAATCTTATAGTTTTACTCAGAACTTCTATTTTAGTATGGCCTTCTTCTTTCCCTTCTGAGTCTACCTTTTCCTGTTGTCTAGTTTTATTAGGTGGTAATACCTCAAGGAAAAAGTTCCTGAGGGGTCAGTTCCTGACACCCATGCTCCCATCCTTCCTCGGCTCCTGTAATGTTATTAATAGTTGGTTACAGTTCTTACTATTTGTGCAGGGGGAGTTGGCCGCTTTTATGATTGAGTCTCTCCTTTATTCCACTCTTTTTAGCCCCTGGTTGATTATACCCCCAATCTTGATGCGCTGTAGTCCACAGGGCCTGATCCCATGCTTGACATCCTGCCCTATTCCAGAGCCAGCAGATATATTTATCTGCCCATAGAAGTCCTCTAGCCCCAGTAGTATCTCCACAATCTGCAATCTGGCAGAAGTCTACCAGTATAGTGCTAGTTATTCCCTCTATAAAGGTTAGATTTAATGCTTTCCCTGTTCTTTCCCAATCCAAAGGTTCCTCCACTCTTCCGTAGCGCCTACCCACTCTTATGGATTCCTCTCCTAGAGTCACCAGTAACCCAAGGATAATTACTGTCCCTTTCATCCTAACCAGCTACAGAGTTCCAGCGGATAGGATAGGGGAGTTGGAAGGGGAGGGAGACTTCACCGGTTTGAGACAAGTCCCACCTTGTGTGAGACCTCCCTTTTTTTTCACCATTTTCTGGAACTCTTGTAGCCAACAGGCCCTACTCGGCCTGTAAAACTTTTTTACAATGGGACTGTTGAATCCAGGTAGACCTCTCTGCTATCCTTATAGCTGTGGGAGTGATGAGAAGAACTTGATACGGTCCCTCCCACTTAGGTGAGTGCCAATGCTTTCTCTTTATTATTTTTACCAGGACCCAGTCTCAAATATGGATTTTCTCTTCTCCTTGGATTGGACCTTCTGGAATAGAACAGACTTCATTAATTTGCTTCTGTGTCAACAGATTAGACATATATTCTGATAGAGTACGTTCAGATTCTTCAGCTGGTGTTTCATTTGGCAATAAGGGTATTCTATATGGCCTTCCATATATTATTTCAAATGGGCTCAAACCTTCTTTTGTGGGTGTAATATGCATACTAGTCACCACCAATGGTAAGCAGTACATCCAATTTTTACCAGTTTCTTCCATAGCTTTTCTCAGCTTAATTTTTAAAATTCCATTGTGTCTGTCCACCAATCCAGCTGATTGGGGGTTGTAGGCGCAATGGTTTTTTATTTGGATACCCATCACTTCTGTCAAATGTTGTATAGTTTTATTTACAAAATGGGGTCCATTATCGCTGTAAATCCTTTCAGGGATTCCAAATCTAGTAATAATTTCTCTTAGTAATGCTTTGGCTACAGTCTGTGCATCTGCACTTCCTGTCGGGAATATCTCCACCCATTTAGTCAGGGCGTCTATAATTACCAAACAATATTTCTTCCCTTCACATTTGTCTAATTCAATAAAATCCATGCAAATGTGTTGGAATGGATATTGCGGTGTAGGGAACTTCCCTTTCTGTGGTCTTATACCTCCCTGAGCATTGTGTCTTGCACATATAAGACATTGAGAGCAAAAAGTTTTTGAGTAGTTTGTGAATCCATAGGCTGTACATACTTTATTTAACATCTCAGTCATCCCCCTGTTTGATACATGCGTTACTCCATGTGTTAATACTGCTGCATACCTAAATAAAGATTTTGGTAATACCGGTTTCCCTTCAGGTGATGTGTAAATGTCATCAATTATTGTGCAACCCTTTGTTTTCCAATATTGTTTTTCCCCGGGGAGGGTCATTTTGCTGCATATCAGTAAGGACTGTATGATCTATCTCTATGATTTCCTGTTCTGTCATTATTTTATGTGTTTCTTTTGCCGCTATTTTGGCAGCTTCATCTGCCCTTTTATTTCCCTTTGAGATGGGGTCCGCATATTTTTTGTGTGCTTGACATTTACAGATTGCAAGCTTTTTTGGTAACTGTATTGCATCTAGGAGTTCTAAAATGAAGTCCGTATGTGAAATTGGTTTACCACTGGAGGTGACCATCCCCGTGTTTTTCCATTGTTGTGCAAAAACATGTACTGTTGAAAAGGCATATTGACTGTCAGTGTATATGGTTACAGATTTTCCTTCTGACAGTATGCATGCTCTTGTCAGTGCTACAAGTTCTGCAACTTGTGCTGAATAATGTTTTGGTAGTGGCCCCGCTTCCAAAATCTCATCCTGTGTCAATACTGCATATCCTGTTGCATTTGTGCCATCTGGATTTTTCTTACTAGAACCATCAACAAAAAGTATCATGTCAGGGTTAGATAATGGTACATCTTTCAGATCACTTCGTGGCAGTACCTTTTCAGCGATGGCAGCTGTGCAGTCATGTTTATACCCGTCAGTAGGAAGTGGTAGTAGTGTGGATGGGTTTAATGTAGTACACCTCTGTATTGTTAAGTGAGGTTGTGTCAAGAGTATTGTCATACAGGAAAGGTGTTGTGCTGGGCTCAAATGTGATATCTTTTGTTGTAACAGGATAACAGACACTGCATGTGGTACCTTGAGAGTCTGTGTGATACAGCACTATGGATGCTGAGGCCTTGACTGCTTCAGCTGCAGCGACCACTGCCTGTACACAGGGTGGAAGTGCTCTAGTTACACTGTCTAATTTTGTAGAGTAGTAGGCAATCGGCCTCTGGTGGCCGCCATGTGACTGTGTAAGTACTGATGTCATGTGACCTTCCCTTGAGTCCAATGTCTGTTCAAAAGGTTTGTCATAGTTTGGTAAGGCTAACACTGATGAACTAGAAAGGACTTGTTTTAGGTCCGTAAAATCAGTCTGTTTCCTCACTCTATTTTATAGCATCCTGGGGGGCCATTGGGCTCCCATATATTGCCTGTAGCAATGGGGTCGTCAGTATTAAATACCCAGGAATCCAGGCTCTACAGAAATTTGTCATACCCAGAAAGTACATCATTTGTTTCTTTGCCTTTGGTTTTGGCAGCTGGAGGAGTGCGCGTATTCTCTCCTCATCCAGGTGCCGACCTTCTTTTGAGATGTTGTACCCCAAGTATTTGACCTGCTGTTGCCACAACTGGAGTTTAGCTCTATTTACCTTATGCCCTTGATCATGGAGAAAATATAACAGAGCCATTGTATCAGCCCTACAAACCTCCTATGTGGAAGACGCCACTAAGATATCGTCTACATAGAGGAGGAGCTGGCTTCCCCCTGGGGGTACAAACTGAGCCAAGTTTGAGGACATTGCTTGTGAAAAGATGGTAGGGGACTCACAATAGCCCTGGGGCAGTCTGGTGAAGGTGTACCTTTTTCCCCGGTAGGTGAAAGCGAACCAAAATTGATGGTCAGGGTGCACCGGAATACTAAAGAAGGCATTACTTATATTAATCACAGAAAATAATTCATTCCCTGGATCTAAATCATTCAGTAATGTGTGTGGATCTGGTACCACAGGAGCTCTTGGTATAACTGCCTGGTTAACAGCTTGGAGATCTTGTATCATTCTCCAGCCTGTAGAAGGCGGAGCCTTCTTAACAGGGAAAAGAGGAGTATTGCAAGGGCTGTCAGGACATGGAATAATCACCCCAGTTTTTAAAATTTCATCTACTACAGGGGCTATACCCTCCTCTGCTTCCTTCTTAAGGGGGTATTGTCTTAGGTGGGGTCTGTGGTGTGATTTTGGAGTGATGGTTACTGGTTGGACTCCTTTCATGAGTCCTACATTTGCTGGACCTCTAGTCCACAGTGTCTCTGGGAGCCCATCTAACAGGTGATCCTCTTGTGCCAAGTACCATTCAGTTCCTGCAGCCCACATGTGTGCTGAGGGTGTTGTAATGATTTTGTGTCCCAAGGGTTTGTGACAGAAATAACCTGTCGACTTACTTTTGTATAAATCAGGTAGGCCCACAGGAGCCCAATCTCTTAGGTCTTGACATTCCTTCACAAACTCTCCTACATCTTTCCAATCTCGGCTTTTAGGTTTAGCTAAGGATAGATGTGGGGCAATTTCCCTAAACAGAACCTGTTCCTCGGGGGGGTTTACAACATGCTGATACACAGAATCCCTCAACACTCCAGTAAACATTGGTTAATTGCAGGGTAACTTCCTTCTTTAAGAAAAATCTGGAAGCATAATACCGATCAGGCCCTGGTGTTCTCTTAAAATACATTGTGCAGTGAGCTCTATTTGGTGTCTGTAAATCCACTGTCCTACCTTTCATCACAGTTTCAGCATAATTAATCATTTTGTCAACAGTGTCAACTGTCTCCTTGTCTTTCATATACACATCTAAGGAGTAATAGTAGTGTGTATCTTCTATTGGGTTAATGGGTCCCTGTCCTACCTGGACTGCAAACCCATTATTTTGTGCACCGACTGACATGCGCATGGCTTACATTAGGTCTCTACCCAAGAGATTCACAGGGCAGACAGTAGATAAGATCACTCTGGTTGTGATCTTGACCCCTGTCTCTGGTTCCTCAATGGTGACATACTCAGACAGTGATTCCCTCCTTGTACCAAAATAGATTTTGTAGATTTATCAATATGGGACGCATCTGCAAGGTGAATTAAGGTCCTAGAGGCGCCAGAATCCACTAAAAACTGTACACATTTTCTCTCTACCATTAACTCGACCTGTGGTCAGCTTTCAACGTACCCCATCTTTTCCAGGTGTCTCACACATACTGTTTCTTGTCAATCCAATTTGTGAGGGCCTGGCCCCTCAGGGCAGTCCCTAGTCAAATGTCCCTTTTTTCCACAATCCCAACATTCCCTTCTTTCCACCCATTCTTTATTCCTCCATTGTCCTCTACCCCTTCCTCTTCCTCAAACTGTTCCTTCCTCTAAAACCACCTGTGCCTCTCCCTCTATGAGACCCCTCTGGTTCTGCCTCAGCAGTGTACTCTTCTGCATCCTCCTCTTCTTCATCACCTTGCACAAAAACCTTTACTTTCACATTCTTTTTTGCCTTTGTTTTCAAATACTTCTCAGAATGCTTAGCATATTGTAAAACATCTAAAACTAATGCAGTTCGGTAAGTAACCATGTTTTTAACAATGTAATCCTTATGATCCTGTTTCAATCCATTTAAAAAAAAGCAATCTTTAGCTGTTGCTGATATGCACTATTCACATCCTCAGCTTCGGGGAGCCCGGAGAACACTCTAAAAATCTCTCGTAATTTATTTAGGTAGTCACTGACACTTTCTTTGTCTTCTTGTACTGTCATATTTATTTTTTGCCAATCAGTCCGTTGTACCCATCTAAGCTGGCATCTGTTCAGTAAGGCAGTCAACCTGTTTCCTAAGTCTGGGCTTTCTGGAGGCAATGGATCCCCCGTCCCTGTGCATTTGCTGGGGCTCAGGGGTCCCAGTCCCAGTTTACCGAGGCCCAATCTGATCCTAATACTCTCCTCAGGGCTCTCTCTACTTCCACCCCATTCAATTTATAACTGTTCCGTAATCCCTCTATGTTTTCAATGAATTCAGCTGGACCTAATTTTGGATGTTTTATGTGTTCTGTAGCCTTTTGTATATCACTGTCAGTCCATGGTCGAAAAACAGTCATAGTCAAGGGATATGGCTGGCCCAGTGCATCATTCTGTCCTCCCCTTGGGTTTGGGACCTCTATCAAGGGGTATTCCTCACCGTCCTCCACACCATACCTAATAGGAGGTTTACTTAGTCTCTTGGCTCCTGCTGGGGCACCTAGCGCATGAGTTATGGCGTCAGTTAATGTTTCAAGGATCGATCTGTTCATCTCCAGGACTGAACTACTGTCTGGAGAGATTGAGGAAGTGGAGTTGGGGTTTTGTTCAGAGGCGGTTCCTTTGACAGGGGTGGATGTCACAGGGAAGGTGTTACTCTGGGCAGTTGCTTGCACCTGAAGGGGAGGACCATTATAAGGAGGTGGTCTCTGGGTATAGCAGATGAGATCATCATCTTTGTCCACTAGGGACAATTGGGCTTGGCATTTTTCCTTTGTTCTCCTTCCTTCTACTCTAATTCTAGCATGCTGAAGCCAATACTCCGCCATTTCCAACCCATACCTTTTTTGATCTTTAGGTCCTAACAATTTAAGCTTATCCACCAACTCCTGACACCCTTTCACAGTTAATTTACCATTAAATCCAAACTTCCTCTCCCACTTAGCACAATATTGAACAGACTTTGGGTCATTGCTATGCATACATTTCTTATCTCCTTCTAACGGCACCTCAGGGACACAGCAACAGCATAAACAAGCACAAGATATTCTCTTACAAATGTTACTTCCCATTGTCAGTGTCTGTCTGGTCTCTCATTAACCTATAAAACGCTGGAATAGTGACTCTCGGTTCACGGTAACAAAAGGAATATAAGAAGAATATAAACATCAACACTCCCCACACTATAGGGAGAATTAGAAAATAATTAAAACGTATCTCAGCAGTACCGTTATTCAATGAGCTTGCAAGATCAACAGAAAAGTTAAACATGAGAAAAGAGAAAGTGAACACACCGAGAAAGGGAAAAAAAAAATTAGCCTTGTGATCTTTTTAGATCACTTAACTAAATAGCGCTTAAATCGTCGGGCACTCAACCTCCAACGTTCGGTATACCTCAAATCTTTTTTTTTTTTTATCTGTCCGGACAGCGGGCGACATAATTTTTTACCTTAGACAATGTCCCCAAGTGTCTCTACGAGCACTGGATCACCTAGATATTATACGATCAATACCAATGTCGGCAATTACAACACATTGAACCATAATCAATCAGAAAGAGAAAAAAGAGACTTTTAGAAAGAATTAAGAATAATTTAAATTATCTTACCTCTCTAACACCTGGACTGGATCACACTAAGTTCAGAAACAGACAGTGGAATTCAGACCATAGGCCCCCGCCCCTTTTTCACCAAATAACATTGAATGGGGGTCGTAATGGTTCAGTGAGATTCAAAGTCCAATACTCACCGAAGTTTTGTCGGGCTGTCTGATCTGAAAACCAGCGTGTTTCCGGCTGCGAAGGACCAAAAATGTTAGGAATCTTCTCTTGTGATCAGTCAAAACTCCAGATGTATTGAGAAGTAGACAATTTATTTCTGATGTGGCCCACAACAGGGAGACATGCTTACAGGACAGAAGCTGAAGAAAAATGTCTCCCAAAAGAATGTGTCTCCCCCCCCTTATTCCTACAAGAATACCACCTCTATGCTTCTATTGGCTGAGGAAACATAAATAACGGTGTCATGGTACATGATGGTACTTTATTTTGCTATTCATGTTTTCCCGTACATTCTTAGGCTATCATATTTAGTTAAATCTAATCATCCTACAACTTACTATGGAGTTAATTAAGACAAAACAATACAACAAGTTAATACAATAATGTGCTCAGAAGTAAGTTTTTTAAAAATCAGTCTCAGGAATATTGTTTTTCTAATAGTCACACAATAAACATTTAAAACTTTTCTAACACCAACGTAGTAAGCACTAACATTGAAAGGTGGGAGAAAAAGGAGAGCAAGATAAAGGAGAAAAGAGGGGAAAGAACGAAAAAGAAAAGGAAAAGTAAAAAAGAAAAGGAAGGCAAGAAAAGTGAAGAAAAGAAATGGGAAAAAGAAAGGTAAAGAGAAGGGAACAGAAAATGTGTGACAGTGAATCCGTGTTGGAAGCAATGGGAATAGTGAACGCTATCGTTTAGAAGTGAGAGGACTCAAATGTGTAATAGTGAAATTGTGTTAACAATAGGGATGTTCCAACATAGTGAACACTATCATTGAAAGTGAGAGAACT
Source organism: Lithobates pipiens (assembly GCF_037356315.1). Lineage (NCBI taxonomy): Eukaryota > Metazoa > Chordata > Amphibia > Anura > Ranidae > Lithobates > Lithobates pipiens. Next base: position 170,687,130 of record NW_027507785.1, on the reverse strand, counting down.
GTGAAACACAAGCATGTGAAAGAAGGAAAGGGGAAATTGATGTGTGTTACCTGAATCTGTTCAGTAGAAAGTGCTCTGCACTTATTGCATGGGGTTCCCAATCTGCAGCCCCTGTGTTTAACAGCTGTGCTATGAACAAATGCTTGCCTCGCCACCCCCCAGGGCATTGCACGGCCAGCGATTGGTGACAAACTACTCTGCCTCGTATCAAACGCCCGATGAATTCATGGTGCCCACGTGATGATGCTGACAACAGCTGGCGTCAGGCGTGTTGCGCCGGATACGTGGCACATGGATGCAATATGTACCACTGCTTTTGATGTATTTTACTGTGTAATATTTAATAAATTCAACATTATCGGACCCATCCAGCTCAATTTTTGCTTCCAAATCCGCATGCTTCATGTAAAGTTCCAACTTCTCTTGCTTTGGTTTGATAGGGATGGAGGCAATTGTGACGTAACTGTCCTATGCCTCATGCAAAGTGTATTGGCGTCAGGAAAGGAAAATGACGGTAAATATTTAATAAAATTTTCCATTTCAGTGTCATTATAAACAAGACAAAATATAGAATAAAATGTGCACTTTATATCTACAGGAAACCTGGCTGTTATAAAACAAATATTGGTCAAAATATAAAAATATATTTTATCCGTAGATTGCAAAGAAAATAAAAGAATTTTCACTAGACAATATTGCCAAGGGAAAGATTGTTTTGGCATCATAAATAGCAAGTTTATTACCAAAACAATAAGCCTGAGAGCTGAAATTTAAAAAAATTGCTTTAGTCTGTAAGGGGTATACATCTGCAAGAGCTTAACTGGTTAATGTGATCTTTTATACATGTGTCCTTTCTTTAGGAGTCTTTTGTCAAAATGTTTCCTCCAGAGCAAGAAGAAAATTTATCTTTCTGGCAACACATTTCACTTTCATCTCTGCCAAGTGCTTGGGGTTCCCAGGTGAAGAAAAACCTTTATAAAACTGCATTCTTGCAGTGCAAAAAATGTCTGGATAGCATGCAGACACTGGAAGAGTTGCAAAAACTGGTAAATAATTTTCTTTTTCTTTGTAATTTGTTCAAATTTGTTTTGAAAACAAACCAGCAAGGAAACTGATACCATTTTCTAGAATGCAAACACAGTTTGTAATATTCATGTTCCCTACTCTTCAGTTGTATAAGTAGCTCTGCTTATTTAATCACTTCAGCCCTGGAAGTTTTTACCACCTTAATGACCAGGCCATTTTTTGCGAGACAGCACTGCGTTACTTTAACCGCTTGCTGACCAGCTGCCACAGTTTTACTGCGGCAGAATGGCACGGCGGGGCGAAACTATGTTGCCTTGCGTCGCTTCGCCTTTTGCCCAGTAGAGGTGCGTGCCCTCGGCGTCTGCCCACCGGGCTCCCGCGATCACTCATGACAAAGCGAGAACCGGGATGTGTGTGTGTAAACACACAGATCCCAGTCCTTTCAGGGGAGTAGAAACCGATAGTGTGTTCATACTATGTACTATGTGTCTCTCTCCACCCCCCCTACAGTTGGAACACAGTTAACCCCTTGATCGCCCTCTAGTGTTAACACCTTCCCTGTCAGTGACATTTATACAGTACATTTTTATAGCACTGATCTCTGTATAATTGTTAATGGTCCCAAAAATGTGTCAAAAGTGTCCGATATGTCTGCTGCAATATCGCAGTCCCGATAAAAATCGCAGATCGCCGCCATTACTAGTTAAAAAAAAATAATAATAAAAATTACATAAATCTATCCCCTATTTTGTAGATGCTATAACTTTTGCGCAAAGCTGTCCACAGTTATTGATTTTATTTTTTATTTTTTTACCAAAAATATGTAGAAGAATACATACCTGCTTAAACTGAGGAAAAAAATGTTTTTTTTAATTAAAAATGTGGGATATTTATTGTAGCAAAAAGTAAGATATTAATATTTTTTTCAAAATTGTCGCACTTTTTTTTTTTTTTTTTTATAGCACAAAAAAGGCAATCAAATACCACCAAAAAAAGCTCTATTTGTAGGGAAAATAGGATGTCCATTTTGTTTGGGTACAGCGTCGCACTGCCGCACAATTATCAGTTAAATCGACACAGTGCCGTATCGCAGAAAATGGCCTGGACATTGAGCAGCCAAATCTTCCGGGGCTGAAGTGGTTAACAATTGCAATGCTGTACCGAACTAAAATTGATGTCCTATTTTTCCCCACAAATAGAGCTTTTTTGGGGTGGGGGGTTTGACCACCACTGTGGTTTTATTTTTTGCGCTATAAACAAAAAAGAGCTACCATTTTGAAAAATATATATATTTTTTTTATTTTCTGCTATAAAACACATCCATTAAAAAATGTAAAAAAAAATCTAATTTATCAATTAAGGCCAATGTGTATTTTGCTACTTATTTTTGGTAAAACAAAAAAATCCCAATAAGCATATATTGATTGGTTTTGCTCAAAAGTTGTCGTGTCTACAAACGATGGGATTTTTATTTATTTATTTTACTAATAATGACGGCGATTTTTAGCTGGACTGCGACATTGCAGTGGACAAATAGAACACACCTAACTGGGTGGCATTTATTACAGTGATCTGTGCTAAAAATATGCACTGTTACTGTACTAATGACACTGGCAGGGAAGGGTGTTAACATTAGGGGCGATCCTAGGGCATTGATGATGAACCTTGGCACCCCACCCCAGGTTTTGAAACTACATTTCCCATGATGCTCAACTACATTGCAGAGTGCATGAGCATCATGGGAAATGTAGTTCCAAAACATCTGGGGTGCTGAGGTTCACCATCGCTGCCCTAGGGGGTGCTTGCTAACTGTGCGGGGGTTGCTCTGACTGGGGGAAGACAGAGACATGTGTTCCTGCTAACCTAGATCTCTATCTTCTCCCCTGTCAGACCACCGTTCTGCCTCTCTTGGGAACAATCACTGGTGGCCAGGGGACATTGAGAGGGCTCTCCCTCTGCCCGATCTGCATGCAATCGCACCTCCAGCGTCTCACATGCACGCACCCCCCCCCCCCCCCCCAGTGGCTATTGCGCGAAATGACGTACAGGGACGTGATTCTGTGCAATAGAGCCAACCCACAGTACGTTAGGCAGTCGGCAAGTGGTTAAAGCTAAGTTTGAAAGTTGTGCATTGTACAAATTTGTAGCAATAAAGCCCTATACACACCATCAGTTTTTCTGCTGAGTTTTTCCTTCAGATTTACCAAAACCATATAATATGAGGTTAAACCTTAGGAGTTTCAATCTGTATGCAATCAGGCAGGCCCTTGCACTTCATGGTTTTGGTAAACCTGAAGGAAAAACTCCGCAGAAAAACTGATAGTGTGCATGGGGCTTAAGAGATATGTTTTAAAGTGTTTTTTTTTTATGGGATTAGCCTTCACACCATACGTTTCCTTTCCCTTTATAACCATTCTATTGTTAGCTTTAGCTGTATCAAGGTGCTAACAAAAAATCAAATAACTGCATTTTTCCAAATAATTTGCTTTCCCAAAATATCACGTCAGCTCACAGGTGGAAGTATCTCATGAAACTGTAAGACTAGGTCTTTGCAGCAGACTCCTGTTAGTGATTTTCAAGCTCTGGTGTTTGTACAGGAAATTAAAGCCATTTAAACCAGTTTTTACAGCTGAAAATAATCTTATATTTTGGCTTCTCCTTTATCCCTCACCCAACATGATTTTTATTAACAATAAAACTTTTCAGTTTTTATTAGATATCTTATTTAAGACTCAGTGACGTCATTGCTGGGTGTCTCGGCTTTTCTATGCATTGCAGACAGATCAGGGCCCAGAGGGAAGAGCCAACCGGGTGCTGTACATGACAAATAGTTCACAGGGTAGCAATATGGCACAACAAAGGCAAGTCCTGAAGGGTAATATAGTTCAACAATCGGTGCACAATGGGCAAACCTAAGGAGCATGATGGATAAACGATGGGGACGCAGGGCAGTAAGCACAGAATAACAGTCACAAGACAGCAACCACTTGTCAGTAATCACAGGGCATCAGAGGAGACTACTCACACTGGCAGCTTCTGAAGATCATAGTGTGTTAAGCAGCAGGTGAAGGGTCAGAGTTGAGTACAGGAGACACCTGGATGCATGGAAAGGAAGAGCAGATTCTGTGCATTCACAGTTTGGAGTGCTCCCAGGCAGCATTGAAGCATGAGGATCAGAAGAAAAAGAGCAGGGTCATCCACAGAAAGAGGGCTTGCAGAGTCCTGCAGGGGGTGGTTGCTGGATCCAGGAGAAGGTTAAGATGACCTTGCTGCAGCATCGGGTTCACCGGGTAGCAGGACAACCCACAAGTAGGGGTGAAGGATGAGGAGGACCGAGCGGCACTGGAACAAGGCTCCTTGGCCAAAGCAGGCAGAAAGATTCTGGAGATCCAGTTGCAGTCTTGAGCCCCCACAGGTTCTGGCAGCAAGTGATTCCTGCTGTCCCAGTGTCCAGAAAGTAGCACAGACATTATAGAACTACAAGTCCCAACAGTCCTAGTGTCCAGGAAGCAGCACCCAGTCCAGACTAATGAGGTCTGCAGCCAAGAGTTCCTCTGTCTATCACTGGAGTAAACCCAGAATAGTCTGACCCTTTCTCTCAGCATAGGTATGGTACTTCGAATTTGGCTGAAATCTCAGCTCCTAAATTGCAGATGTTGAGGTGTCTGGCTCTTTCCTGGTACGGGATACAATAATTTCTGTGCTGTCTGCTGAAAGGAGCCCCCTCTCACACCTGGTTGGGCACAGGAACTCACAGATCTATTATTCAGATAAGCTGACTTCTTTACTCACAGCCACTGGATTAGAAGTTATTGATTTCACACAAAATCTAATATTGTGGGTGTCAATCTGGAAGAGTTGGCAGTTTTATGCAGGCTGCATTTTGCACGTAGAACACCCTAGGCAATGCTCACATGCGAGGCTGAGCCTCTATAATTGAAAGTACTAAAATTACATAAATGAAAGGTGTGGACCAGGGACAGTAAAACTGGGGAGGAAAGAGATAGATGACACCGGATGTAGGGGGAGCTAGAGGCGGTAACCAGAGAAGATTATGAGGTGAAGAGGCTCAATGCAAGTTGTAAATGTTTACTAAATTATTCTTTGAATCATCTATTATCTCTCAAGGGTCCTTGCCGCTTAGAAAATACCTTGGAGTGTTTTCTTTCCAAAATGGCATCATTTTGTGGGTGTTTCCACTGTCCTGGTGCTCTAGGGCCTCTAAAAATGTTATAGGTAGTCAGGAAAATGGATGCATAATTTTACACTCCTTGAAAGTCCATAGGTGCTCCTTGGATTTTGGGCCCCTTTATGCGGCTAGGCTGTGAAAAAGTCTCACATGTGGTATCCCCATAATTAGGAGACCTAACAGAATGTGTTTTTGGGTGTAATTCTAAGTACGCCTATGCTGCGTGTGAGACACAACTTGTTAAAACGACTTTGTGAAAAAAAACTTCAAAAAAATGCACCATGCCTCTTACTAAATAACTTGGACTGCACAAACAAGGTCCATAAAGACATAGATGAGTGAGTTTGGGGTGGAGTACTGACCTCAACCTTATAGAACACCTTTGGGATGAATTATAGCGGAGACTGCGAGACAGGCCTTCGCATCCACATCGGTGCCTGACCTCTCAAATGTGCTTCTGGAAGAATATTCAACCATTCCCATGGGTACACTCCTAAACCTTGTGGACAGCCTTCCCAGAAGAGTTGAAGCTGTTTATAGCTGCAAAGGATGGGTCAACTCAATATCGAACCCTATGGACTAAGACTGGGATGCCATTAACCTTCATGTGCATGCAAAGGCAGGTGTCCCAATACTTTTGGTAAAATAGTGTATATGCCATAGTTTATATACGCTATAACTTTCACACAGACTAAATAATATACACTGATTTGGGTTATTTTTACAAAAAAAATGTAGCAGAATACATTTTGGCTTAAATTCATTAACCATTTGCCGACCGGCTCACGCTGATATACGTCGGCAAAGTGGCATGGGAGCGCAAAGCGATGTACCCGTACGTCACTGTCATTGGTGGCTAGCAGGTACGTTCCCAAGGACTCAATGACTTGTGGTGGCCCGCGATCGTGGCACGGAGACGCAGAACGGGGAGATTCCTATGTAAGCAAGACATTTTCCTGTTCTGCCTAGCAACATGACCAGGGATCTACTGCTCCCAGTGATCGGGAGCAATGATCTCTCATGTTCTAGTGAGCCCCCCCCACAGTTATAACACACTGAGAGAACATACTTAACCCCTTGATCACCCCTTAGTTTTTAACCCCTTCCCTGCCAGTAACATTTACACAGTAATACCTGCACTTTTATAGCAATGGTCACTGTATAAATGCCAATGGTCCCAAAATAGTGTCAAAAGTGTCCGATCTGTCCACAGCAATGTCAGTCACGATAAAAATTGCAGATAGCCGCCATTACTAATAAAAATGCCATAAATCTATCTCCTATTTTGTAGATGTGATAACTTTTGCGCAAATCAATCAATGTACTCTTATTGCGATTTATTTATTTTTATACCAAAAATATGTATAAGAATACATATTGGCCGAAACGGAGGAAGAAATTTGCTTTTTTAATATTTTTTGGGGATATTATACCGGTAGCAAGAAATTCAAAAATATAGCTTTTTTTCAAAATTGTCGCTCTTTTTTGTTTATAGTGCAAAAAATAAAAATGGCAGAGGTGATCAAATACCACCAAAAGAAAGCTCTATTTGTGGGGAAAAAAGGATGTAAATCTTGTTTGGGTACAGCTTTGCACGACTGCACAATTGTCAGTTAAAGCGGCATAGCGCTGAATCGCAAAAAGGGCTTGGTCATGAAGGGGGTAAATCCTTCCAGGGCTGAAGTGGTTAAAGATAATTATTTGCAAAATGTTATAACAGAAACAAACAAAAATTTGCTTTTTTTTTCAAATTGTTCACCGTTTGTTTTCATAGCATTACATTTAAAAAACAGGGGTGATTAAATATCATTAAAAGAATGCCACCACCGTAAAGCTATGTCTGTTCCAAAAAATTCCATTTGAGTACATTGTTGCATGACTGATTTAATTGTCATACAAAGTGTGACAGTGCTGAAAACTTAAAAATGGTCTGGACAGAAAAGGGTTGAAAATGTCTGGTATTGCGTTAGTTAAAAAAGCATTTAGGACTCATGCACATGAACGCTTTTGTCCATAGAACATAATACTGGGAAGGCACAGGTGCAGCCTACAGCCCACTGTTGGCAGCCTGTCAAAATCGATGAGGAGCTGCAACATGTGGTGGCTGTACTCGGTTCTGAATGGTATTCGTGTACTGTGCCATTTGCGTAGAAGAACGTATGTCCCATATGCAAAAATTGTGCATTCGGGCACACGTCCCAGTGTGCATGCTGCCATGTAAGAGAGTTCCGCTTGGAACTGTATACAGTTGCCATGTATAGCAGCCTCTCATTGATTTTGTCAGACTGCTGACAGTGGGCTGTATGCTGCACCTGTGCCTCCCGGCCCCCCCAATATGCCCCGTTTTTACACTCTATAAAGTGCATGTGTTCATGAGGCATATGATGTGGCAGGGAAAGTTATTTAAGGCAGAATCTGCTTGTAAAACAGTAGCTGTGTAGCTAGTAAGCATCATAGTTTAGGCAATGTTTTATGTTTACCAGTTGTGCTACTCTTCATATAGCCTAAAATCCACCACCAGGTACCCAACAGGGCATGTACTTAACCTAAGTGCACTACCACACACAGGATGGTCCTAATGCCAGCACATTAAAACCAACCCATGTGCAGTCAAGCAGCTTACATAGGTGCATGACTTTTCGGGTACCTGGTGGTAGTTTTTAAGCAGCAGGAACAGCATAGCCTGTGAGATATGGCGTGATGTTACACATGAAAATAAATCTTAAGCTTTTCACTTGTCAGTTAATGCTGTATCCACATTTCTGGTTAGGTCTGTATTGAGAATTATGGCCTTGTAGTAATTGTGCATTAATGAAAGAAAGAATTGTTCATCTGTTTACTGAATTTTTGGCATGAAAAATAAGTTATGAATTCAGGTATGTCATTACTTGATCAACAAATGATGCATTTTCCTTTGTTACATATTTAATAATATGATTTTTGATTTTCACAGAATTTGTCACTATCTGCACTGTTGATGGCATGCCGTTCTTCTGGAAGGTTACTTGATTCAGAACAGCACTCTGATGTGGCTGTGATTATAGTCCAGTTGGTTCCTCTTTTTTTTCAAAAGCAGGTAAAATATAGAGAACAATTTTTAAATAGTGTTAGTATAGGAATTTAAAGTGGTTGTAAACCACATATACCCAGTGAAGTGACTAGCTTCAGGTGATACAGAGATGAAACAATCTTACGTATAGTAATTCGTACCTTCTTATCTGCAGTCATCTCTTCTTTACAGTGCAGAATTTAAACAGCTTGTCTGAGATTTCAGGCCCCATTCACACATTGGGCAATTGGGAATTGCTGCCAGGATTGGCATGTTTCTGCTCGCAATCTAAAATTGTGGCAAATTGTGTGACTTGTGTTTTGGGTGCCATTCATCCTTAATGACATTCCAAACGCAGTGGGAATTTTCCATAATTGTCAGGCGTGTAAAAAATGCTCCAAATATTTGGTCCCTGAGCTTCTTTGCCAAACAAATGTGCAAAGGACTGCTTATTAGAGAAAATGAGCTGCCCTATGCGCAACAGATGGAATTACGTGAAAATCGTGCACATACAATCATGAGCTGGAACATGAGTTCCCGCTACGCAAACTGTGAAGTGGATCTCAGAAAGCAGGGGCTAGGGAGCTTAAAGCGGAAGTAAACCCATCCATAAAACAGTTTCATTTTCAGCACGTGCCAGAAATGTAACACTCCCATTGGTTGCGCTCTCAACCAAACTGTCAAACCATCCAATGGCTGGTGTCATAACTGATCACATATGGAGCATCATGGCAGTTGTTGAATAAACAGAGGCAAAGATGGCAGCTTGCTTGGCTGAAAACAATAGGAGGGTTTATTGCACTTTAAGTTGCATGCTACATATCTCAGTAAGGGGAGTTCTGAGAGCTGATTAGAGGGAAGGAACACACTCCCCTTCACACAGCACATAGTATGAGATTGACAGCCTTATCGCTGTTTCTATGTGCTAGAGCTCCTTTCCCTGTTACCTTCTTTCTCATGGTGTCAGGAAAACTAGTCCGAAGTGACTCATTCAGAGAAGAATGAGGCAATGAACAGAAGTGACACTTAGTGCTTTGGATTGATAGAATTACACACTATAGAGGGATATGCTTTGTTCATAATTCATGTCAGAGGTTTGCAACCACTTTAATACAGAAGATTATGCATTTAAAACTGCCTACAGAATGAAAACAACAATGCCATATTTTATTGATCAGTTTACATATACACCATTACTTACAATAGTCTTATGACAACATATACAACTCAGTTGTCAGAATTGTGAGACATTGACTCTAGTATATAAGAGCAGGTGGCTCTTAGTAATGTAGTTGGCTTAGTATAGCCATGAAATATTTGTACAAACAATATGTTAATGTTTAAACATAACATTTCCTAATTACATACAGTTGTGCTCAAAAGATTGCATACCCTGTCTAGAAATTGTGACATTTTGGCATTGAAACTGAAAATTTGATCATGAATAAAAACCGTCTTTTTATTTAAGGATAGTGATCATATGAAAACATTTATTATCACATAGTATTTTGGCTCCTTCTTAACCAATTGTTTACTGGGCATTTAACTAAGAACTAAGGGTATGTGAAGAGTAAAGAAAATTGCTGCAGTGAACAACTCAATGGAAAGCTGCTAACACTAAACCAACAAAGTCCAAGTGAAATATATAAAATAAGTGTAGCGCTGAATATACCAGAATGGAACACCATGGATAAGGTGGACCAAAGTATATAATTACAAATGGTGAATATGAGCGCTATGACACAGGATAAAAATGGTGTAATATTCAAAAACCTTGTCCAATCAGATGACTGTAATTAATTCCTCAGTGACAAATGATGGGATGATGCAGGCAAAAAGATAGCTGCGTGGCACATACAAAATGGGATGGATATTCGTCTAATGGAAAGTTGTAGATAAATACATCTTACCAGACAAGGTGGACCCACCTGATCACATTTTATGCAGGCATCTGTTGTTGATGTTTGTATCTTTTATAAGATTAAAAATCTTCTCCTTTTTCTAACCTTCACCATATGGAGCCTTTTTTCTTTTTTTGTAACATGGTTCCAATGTGACAACGTCTTATTTGTCACTGGCTCCTGGTACAAACCCTCCTTTGGGGTCCAATCTCTATCTGCTTGGAAGACCTGTCTGAGTTCTGGATATTTGGTTACCATAACGGGATCCATTTTTGTTGATCAATCAAACATCTGCTTCTGGAGGGATCCCTCTACAGGCTTCATCTGTATCTGAGTTGGTACTACCGACTAGCATCTGGCTTTTGGCCAACATAAGCCCAATATTGACCCAGTGTCGTATGACAGGTGGGTCCATCTTGTCTGGTGGACACAGCTATCCTCGTTCCTGCATCATCTCATCATTTGTCACTGAGGAATTAACTACAGTCATCTGATTGGACTCAACTTCTATGAAGTTCACCTATACTTCCTCTTTTTTGTGTTTGGACTTTATTATAGTCACTACACATTAATATTTTTCATATCCTCACAAGGTTTTTGGATATTACACCATTTTTATCTTGTGTCATAGCACTCATAGTCTCCATTTGTAATTCTATACCTTGGTCCACCTTATCCATGGTGTTCCATTCTGGTATATTCAGCGCTACACTTTTGTTTATATAAGAACTAAGGGTATGCAGACTTTTGAACAGGGGTTGCTTCATTTGTCTACTTTGTTCCATTCAGTTGGGACCTACAGTAGAATATGAACCCCTTAAAAAAATGTGTTTTGCCTGCTCAGTTATGTTTTCTTTAAATATGGTGCATACTGATTATTACCTACTTACTTCTAATCGACATAGTCTGGTATGTTAATATTTTACTATTAAAATAAACTTGTAATAATAATGAGAGCATCTGGCCTTTTTTTCATCAGATCGCTGGACAGCCTCTTCTGCAAGAAACATTTTGCTTTTTTCTGGATCTTTTTTCATATATTGCAAAGAAAACAGAATCTGCCAAGTTAATACAGGTACTACTTGAGTCACAGAACTTTTTTCCTCTATCAGTCCTCTTGAGTTCCAGAAAAAATATTTTTTTTCATTTTGGAGTAGGGATGAGCCGGACACCCCCCGGTTCGGTTCGCATCAGAACTCTAGAACGGACCGCAAATTTATACGAACGTTAGAACCCCATTGAAGTCTATGGGACTCGAACGTTCGAAATAAAAAGTGCTAATTTTAATGGCTAATATGCAAGATACTGTCCTAAAAAGGGTTTGGGGACCTGGCTCCTGCCCCAGGGGACATGGGTCAATGCCTAAAATGTTTTTAAAAATGGCCGTTTTGGGGCGGGAGCACTGATTTTAATGACGATTAAAGTGTGGGGGTCGCAGCTCCGCTCTAGGCCGGCCACGACGAAACCTCAGCTCCAGAGGTGGTCAGTGAGCTTTTATGCTCCGGGGCACACATATGACAGGGCTACTGATGTCTGCGTCACAGTGTGCCGGGCCAGCAGCCACCCTGTACTGATCAGAGAGTGGGTCAGTAATGGAATGTCTCCCAGTACTTCAGGACTGCGAAGTACAGCTCTCCCTGTCTCGGTTTTTCTGAGCAGCTGGGCATTCCCTGGGAGGTTGGTTTGGGGGTCCCTCACCTCCCTCTCTTCTCTCCCTGTCCATATTCCCCCCCCATCCCTGTGGGGGATGCTGCAGAGCGGTGTGTGTGTGTCAGTGCAGGGGCTCTTCCCGGGGGGGGGGGGGGGGCTGCGCTGGCTGTGTCATGAGTCCTGTTTTTTTATGTCCCTGGAGGTGCCTGTGAGGCTGGGTCTGTGTCCTTTACAGCGCTGTTCACCTCCATTTGCTTCAGCTCTGTCCTTCATGGTTTTTGCATTAGCGGCCATCTTGGGTGTGGGTAAGGGAAAGCATGCTCTTCTGGGCTTCGGAGGCCATTTCCCCTGCGATATGTCCTTATACTGGACGCCGACTGACATTTTCTAGAAGCCTGAACACGTTTTTCAACGTGTTCTAGCGGCAGCATGTGCCCCTGTGCTCTGGCGGCCATTTACCCTGTGTTTTATGTCCTTATACTGGACGCTGGGCAGCCATTTTCTTGGAGCCTGAGCACATTGCAGAGCGGTTTCAGTGCCATTAGCAGCAGCTTCTACCGACACAGAGCTGATTCCTCTGCACCTGGGAGCCAACAGAGACCACAGGCACTACCTGCTGGATAGCGCAGAACCTTTTAGGGTGGTGAGTCCTGCGGGAAAGAGCCCCTCTGCCAGCAGCAGTAAGGAGGGTGGGACTGTCACTGTCTTAAGTCCCCTTTGGGTCACAGACAGGGTAGGGCCTGCATGGCTTCAGAAACTGGTGTTTCTTCCCCCGAAATCCAGGCAATTGCAACTGGTTCGCCTGCGGAATGCGCAGTGCTTTTGGACACCTTGTTGGCGGTCCTCAATACGTTCGCTGCCAAGATGGAGGCGGTGCGTTAGCGCAAAGGTGCTAAAAAGCCGCCCTTGCCCCCCCCCCCCCCAGTCCTCTGGGCAGAGCTCTGATGTAGACTTGGGCCCTGCTGAGGCTGGCGACCCCTGCTCTGTTCAGGCGACGCTGACCTGGACCATTCGGACAGTGAGGATGAGTCCCCGTCTGGGTCCATGCACGACAAAGCGCTTGTTGGAGCACTTATCACAGCTGTGATCCCCTGAAGATTCAGGAGCCAGCAGATCCCTCTGCTGATGTAGCGGCCTCTTTTGGGTCCCGTAAGCCCGCCATTCCCCTAAGGTGTTCCCGTATCTGACTTATTTTGAGAAGTTAATTTACAAGGAATGGGGTCGACCGCAACTGATCTTTAGGTCCCCGAAATCATTGCGGTGCATTGCCCCTTTGAGGAGAGCCTTCTCAAAAAGTGGTTGGCTTCTGCGGTCCTGTAGTATCCAGGTTAAACAAAGTAATCACGATCCCGGTAGAGGGGACTCCTGCATTTAAGGATCCCATGGACAGGAAGGCCAAGGCAGGGTTCATGCTTTGTTTACAGTTGTGGGGTCAACCATGCGACCAGTACTGGCTTCTGCACTTGTGTCACAGACACTGAGTGGGCAAAACTGTTGCACTGTGATTTGGGAGAACAGCAGGCTAGTTCCACTCCTGTCTGCGTGGAACTAGCAGACCAACTAGTGCATGGCCTTGAGTACAATTGTGACGCGGCCCTGGATACCCTCCCTCTGTTACCCAGGGCTTCAGTGTCAGCAGTGGTGCCGAAGCGCCTGATTTGGTTGGAATGCTGGTCTGCTGACCCGGCATCCAAAAAAGCCCTGACGGATCTTCCCTTCCTTGGCAACCGGCTCTTTGGAGCCTCTTTGGATGACATTATTAAGAATGCCACAGGTGGTAAGAGTACTCTACTCCCACAGGCCAGGAAGGCTAAGGAGCCACGCCGTAGGCAAGGGCCCTCTTTTTCTGCTCAAATGGCTTTCGTCCGCCCGGAGCTTCGGCTAAACATTCCCAGCCCGACAGGACGACCATAGAAGGACAAAAACGTCCCTGGAACCGCAAGCCTGCGAACAAGAGTGCTACCTCATGAAGGTTTGCCCCCACCCATGACTCGGGTGGGGGGGTCGCTTTCTGGAGTTTGCAGCCAGGTGGTCCTCTCGACTGTCCGACCAATGGGTCAGCGATCTGATTTCCTACGGCTAGATAGAGTTCCTCTCTTGGCCGCAAAACAGATTCTTCTCCTCCAGTTATACCCGTTCTCCTCTTATACCCGTCCACTCTTGGTGGCAGTAAGGGACTTGCTGAATCGCGGGGTGATTGTACCTGTTCCAGACTCGGAACGCTTCCAGGGGTTCTACTCAAACCTGTTTGTAGTTCCCAAGAAGGAAGGGGTACGTCCAATCTTGGATCTAAAAGCCCTCAATCACTTTGTGAAAGTGCAGTGGTTCAGAATGGAATCAGTTCGCTCAGTAGTCGCTACACTCCATCAAGGGGACTCCCTAGCATCCTTAGACATGCACATACCAATATGCCTCCGACATCAAAGGTTTCTGCGGTTGCAGTCGGGGAAGCTCACTACCAGTTTGTGGCTCTCCCTTTTGATGTTTTATCAGCCCCCCGAGTCTTTTTACCAAGATATTGGTTCCTGTATTGGCGTTGCTACGGCAACACGGGATCGTGATCGTTGGTTACCTAGTTGATCTCCTCCTGAGAGCTTCTTCTGCCTCAGAGTTAGAAGAGGATGTGGCGATCACTATGCAGACCCTGCAAGAATTTAGGTGGCTGTTGAACCTAAAAAAGTCGGTGATAGTACCAACTCAGCATTTGGAGTACCTAGGCTTGCTGCTGTACTCCAGGGTAGCGAGAGTGTTTCTCCCTTCATACAAGCTGCAGACTCTCAGAGCTGCAGTAAAACTGCTGATGAACCGCAAGTGGTCGTCGCTGCGCTTCTGCATGCGAGTCCTGTGACTCATGGTGGCCTCCTTCGAGGCAGTACCATATGCCCAGTTCCACACCAGAGTCCTGCAGAAGGAGAGCATGACAAAGTGAGACAAATCTCCGTTGTCCCTGGATCAGGGGTTCCCTGATCTGGTGGCTGAGGTTCCCGGTGCTTCAGTCCGGGAAGTCGTTCCTACCTCTGAAATGGACGGTGATCACAACGGACGCCGGCCTAATCGGCTGTGGTGGAGTGATGGGCGTTCAGTCGACTCAGGGCCTCTGGTCAACGGAGGAACCCAAGTTGCTGATCAATCTGCTCAAACTGAGAGTGATCAGGCTATGTCTCTCCACATGGTCAATGAGACCGCAAGGTCCAGTCAGACAACGCCACTGCTGTGACATACGTCAATCACCAAGGAGGAACAAGAAGCTCGGCCGCCGCACGGGTGGTCGCTCACATACTTCGGTGGGCAGAGCGACATGTACTGGCCCTGTCGGCCATTTACATTCTGGGTGTGGAGAAATGGCAGGCGGACTATCTAAGTCGTCAGATTCTGGACCCAGGAGAATGGGCGTTGCTTTAACGGCATTGCTGTTGGGAGCCAGTTTTGAGGAATCGGGGTCTATCGGACACGGTGACCCCAACCATGTTGAGAGCAAGGAAATCTTCTCGGAAGATATATCTTCATACCTGGAAGGGCCTACATCTCCATATGTGAGGAGAAAGGATGGCATCCATGCTCCTTTTCTATATCCAGGATCCTGCTGTTTCTTCAGCAAGGGGTGGACCTGAAATTGGCATTAAGCACCATTAAAGGACAAATATCAGCTTTGGCTGTCCTTTTTCAGTGACCTCTGGCGTCTCACTCTCTAGTCCCCTTTTGCTCAAGGGGGAGCTACATGTAGTCCCTCCGGTGTGTCCGTTACCCCCGTGGGATCTGAACCTGGTATTATCTGCACTTTAAAAACCGCCATTTGAAAATATCAGAGTTTCTCTTGTTGAGTCTTTCCCAGAGAGTGGTCTTTCTAGTGGCCATCACATCGGCCAGGGGTTTCGGAACTGGCGGCCTTGTCCTGCAAGTCGCCCTATCTGTTTATCCACAAGAATAAGGTGGTGCTGCGTCCGCAACTGTCTTTTCTGCCGAAGGTAGTCTCAGCGTTTCACATTAATGAGGACATTGTGTTATCTCTGTCTCCTAAGCCGACACATCCTAAGGAGGTGGCCCTTCATGCTCTGGACGTGGTTTGGGGTCTGAAGGTGTATTTGTCTGCTACACTTTGCTATTCATTCAGAAACGCCCCTGTGAGTATAGTAGAATACTAGAGTAAAATGTATTTTACTAGGAAGTGCAGAGTATGTAGAGTTTTTTTTACTACTTTCTACACGCTTGCTTTCTTTCAGCTCCCTTACGGAAGTCAGACTCACTGTTTGTTTCGGTGGCTGGTCCAAGGAAAGGCATGGTGGTCTCGTCAGCCACCATTTCCAGGGGGGATCAGACAGATTATAGTACAAGCCTACACCTTGAAGGGGCAGGTACCCCCCTTTCCGGTCACGGCCCACTCCACGAGGGCAATTGGAAAGTCTTAGGCCTTCCGACATCAAATGTCTATCACTCAACTGTGTAAAGCGGCGACCTGGTTGTCTGTCCACACGTTTACAAAGTTCTACAAGGTAGATGTCAGTGCATCGGGTGATGCCAGTTTTGGCCGCAAAGTTTTGCAGGCGGCTGTATAGTTGCAATGGCGTATGCAAATTTTTTCCTTTTTTTTTTTTTTGGGGTAAAAGTACAGTACCTTTAAGTTAATGCACTGTTGCATTTGTTACCGCAGTTTTTGGTGCAGTTTGAGGGTAGTGCTTCTCCATTGAGCACCCAATGGTCTACTGAAGAGAAGCTGTGTCAGTTGGTGAATATAAGAGAAAATAGGATTTTTTTGTACTTATCGTAAAATCATTTTCTCTGTAATTCACCGACTGACACAGCACCCGCCCTTCATATTTTTCTTTACGTGGTACAGCTTGTTGACGTACTGAGGCTGCAGTAGCATGCTGAGGGGTTGTTACTTAAGGGACTGCCCCTCTAGTTTTATTATCACATGTAATGCCTAGTCCTCTCCTGAAGGTGGCATAACAACCCAATGGTCTAAAGAAGAGAAGCTGTGTCAGTCGGTGAATTACAGAGAGAAGGATTTTACGGTTAGTACAAAAAATCCTATTTTTCCATGGCTGGCGCTATAGTCCAACCTACAGTCGCAGCCATTGGTTTATACAAATTCCTTATAGAACAAGTTAAGTAGATGCTTAACCTCTTTCCCAGTGAGGAAGTGGAGAATTATGCAGACCTTCCTCAAGTTCTGTGTTTTTTTCGATCAATGCCATTTTGGATTCAGTCCAACAAGCATCTTGTTTGTCCCTCCTGTTAATCCACATGCGCAGGTCTCTGTGGCTTAAGCATTGGGCAGCTGAGCTATCATGCAAGAAATACTTCATTGGATTCCCATTCAAAGGCGAGCCCTTTTTTGGGGATGATCTGTATAATTTCATCCAAAAAATTACTGGTGGTAAATCTACGCTTTTACCAATTAAAAAGCGTAAACGGCCATCTTTTAAACATTCTCTTTCCCCATCCCCTAGAACATCAAGCTCTAGTCAGTGGCGAAGGCCTTCCCAATCTGGTTCCAGAGGAAAGGCCCAAGGTCAGGCCCAAAGTCAAAAGAAGTCAAAAGGGACAAAAATCTGCCAAGCAGGGCCCCAAAGCATCCCTATGAAGGGGCAACCCCACTCGGCCGAGTGGGGGGAAGGCTCCTACAGTTTGTTGGAGCCTGGCGGAAAGAGGTTCATGACAGATGGGTAGTCTCCTCAGTAGCTCTGGGCTACGAGCTAGAGTTCCTAAAGCTTCCATCATCTCAATTCATAAGGTCAAGGGCCTCCAGAGATCCAGTAACGCGAAAGCTGCTTCTTCTGGCCTTAGATCGCCTACTGTCCCAAGGGGTGATAGTAGAGGTGAACCCAGAAGAGCAGTTTTATATGAATCTCTTCATAGTTCCAAAACCAAATGGAGATGTCAGACCCATTCTAGATCTAAAAGACCTGAATCAATTCCTGCACATTCGGTCCTTCCGAATGCAGTCAATCCACTCAGTGGTCTTCACCCTTCAAGGGGAAGTATTTATGTAATCTTTAGATATCAAGGATGCATATCTCCCATGTGCCAATTTTTCCTGCTTACCAAAAATATCTAAGGTTCACGGTGGGACAGCACCACTTTCAATTTGTGGCCCTTCCTTTCGGTCTTGCTACAGCTCCTCGAGTGTTTACAAAGATTCTAGCTTCGCTCTTATCGAATCTACGAGCCCAGGGCATAAACATGGTAGCTTATCTGGATGATTTGCTACTCAAAGAGCAGTCAGAAGTGGACCTGAACCACAGTGTTTCCAAGACAGTGAAACATCTGGAAAGCCTAGGGTGGATTCTCAATCTAGAAAAGTTTTCCTTGCAACCGTTAGAGGCAGTAATATGACAAAAATGGGAAGAATTTCGGTCCTCAAGAAAGATGATAGAATATTTATAATCTGAAAGGAACAAGTGGTCCCATGGAATGATGCGGGGGGAACGGAAGGAGGTGACAGTGGAGATGAGAGGGAGAGGAAATTCTAGAGGGGGTGGGTGCTCCCTTTTTTCTTTTTCTTTTCTTTGTATGAGTGTGGGGAGAATGATTAGGAGGGAAAGGGTAAAGGGAAAGTTAATAAGGAAATATAATAGCCTAAAAGTAAGATCCCTTTATCGTTCTGTAAAGGAAGTGTTTTATGTTTGTTTTTTTCGAATGTTGATTGTTGGATAAATGTTAATATGTTGTTTGTTAAAATGTAATAAAAAGTAATTTTGAAACAAAAATCTTTTGCAAGGCCTTTCTTCCTCTACTATGGAAGATCGTAACTACACATGCCAGCCTGATAGACTGGGGAGCAGTTCTGGAAGAAACATGTACTCAGGGAAGATGGTCCACAACCGAAAGGCTCTTGCCATCAATATCCTAGAAATTTGGGCAATTTGGCCCTCGGGAACAGTTCTTTAAGACTACAAGGTCATCCTATTCGGGATCAGTCCGACAATGCCACAGCAATGGCTTACATCAATCACCAAGGTGGCACCAGAAGTCTGGATGCACAAAAAGAGGTGAATCGCATTCTGACATGAGCATAAAAGCATGTTCCCTACCTATTGGCAGTCTTCATTCCAGGGGTAAAAAATTGGCAAGCAGATTTTCTAAGCCACCAGCAGCTTTGTCCAGGAAAGTGGGCTCTACACCCCGACAGATTTTAAATCATATGTCGAAAATGGGGAACCCCGGATGTAGACTTGTTTGCGTCTAGATTCAGCAGGAAACTGGACAACTTTGTGTCAAGAACAAGGGATGTACTTGCTTAGGGGTCAGATGCTCTGGCAATTTCATGGGATCAGTACAATCTAATCTATGCCTTCCCTCCAAATCCACTTCTACTGTTCCTGGCGAGAGTCAAAAGGGAAGAAAAGTTGGTCCTTTTAGTAGCCCCGTCTTGGCCCAGACGACCTTGGTATGCAGAAATCGTAAAGATGGCAGTAGGCAGGCCTTGGGTCCTTCCTCTCCAGCCAGATCTGCTCTGCCAAGGTCCAATATACCACCCTGCCTTACGAAGTCTAAATTTGATGGTTTGGCTGCTGAGACCCACATTCTGAAGGACCATGGGCTCTCGAATTGAGTCCTTGCCACCCTGGTTAATGCCAGAAAGCCAGCCTCAAGGCTTATTTACTATAGAATCTGGAAGGCATATGTTTCCTGGTGTAAACCCGGGGGATGGCATCCTAGGAAGTATGTCATTCACAGGATCCTGGCCTTTCTCCAGTCAGGCCTAGAGATGAAATTTGCCTTGAGCACTAGCAAGGTCCAAATTTTGGCCTTATCAGTATTTTTTCAGAAGCCACTTGCTTCACATTCCCTTGTCCGGGCCTTTTTTCAAGGGGCACTGCACTTAAATCCGCCAGTCAGACCTCCAGTATGCCCATGGGATTTGAATTTGGTTTTGTCCACATTACAGGGACAAACTTTTTGCACCATGCTTCTTTAGCCCTTTTGACTAAGAAGTTGGACTTTTTAATAGCTAAATCTTCTGCCAGGAGAGCATCAGCGTTAGCAGCTCTTTCTTGCAAAGACCCCTATTTGATTATGCATAAGGACAGAGTAATGATGTGTCTGCATCAGTCCTTCTTAGCCAAGGATGTTTCAGGATTCCATTTGAATCAAGATGTAATCCTACCATCCTTTTTTCCAGATCCGCAGTCCACGGAAGAAGAATCTTTACACACTCTTGATGTTAGGGCAGTCAGTATCTATCTGCAGGCAACCAAGAAAGATAAGAAAGACTGATTGTTTATTCATCCTGACAGAAGGCCCTAAAATAGGCCAGGCAGCATCAAAATTCACTCTATCCAGATGGATTAGACAAGTTATTTTTCAGGCCTATGGTATAAAGGGGAAGACTCCTAATTTTAAGTTAGAGCACACTCAACTAGGGCTGTTCGTGATTCTTGGGCAGTGCATCACCAGGCCTCCATAGCTCAGATCTGCAAGGTTGTGACTTAGTCTTCAGTCCATATATTCATTAGATTCTATCAGGTGGATGTAAGAGGGCAAGAGGATGCCACCTTTGGACGCAGTGTACTGCAGGCTGCAGTTTAGTTCCTCTGGTCTGTTTGCGGTCTATGTTCCTGATCTGTGTCTCCGTCCCCTCAAATTGAGCATTGCTTTGGGACATCCCACTATGTAGTGAAGGTTCTGTGTCTCATGATGTATGGACAAGAAAATAGTATTTTTGAATACAGCTTACCTGTAAAATCTTTTTCTTGGGAATACATCACGGGACACAGATCTCCTGCACTTCTACAGGTTTTTACGTGGTTACTTATCGCTTTGCTATAAAACTGAGGTGCTCCCCAAATGTGAGGTGTTATATAGGGGAGGAATTCTCCTTAATTAGGGTTAACCAGTGTACAATCACCAAAGGTGCCTATCTAACCCACTATGTATTGAAGGCTCTGTGTCCCGTGATGTATTACCAAGAAAATAATTTCACAGGTAAGCTGTAAAGCTTTATTCAAAAATCCTATTTTTCTCTGAAGTTCATTGACAGACATGGCACCTACCCCTCCTATTTCTGTTTGTACTGCTTATGACAAACTGAGCTGCTGGATGCAGTGTGAGAGGTTATAGCCAGTAGGACCATCCCTTGGGCGGTACTGTGCAAGTGTTGCTGTTTTTAACACTTTCTGCCTAGTCCTCTCCTAAAGGGAAGATATAACCCTAAGGTCAAGAAGAGCTGCTGTGTTTGTCAATGAACTTCAGAGAAAAGGATTTTACGGTGGGGACAAAAATCCTATTTGTTTGTTTTTCCCTTTTTATTGGTTGAACTAGGTGAACTATTTTCAACCAGACTAAGTTTATGAAGACAGATTATGTATTTGCAAAATTTTTATTCTTTTTTGGTTTATTTAGCAAAAAATAAATGTAGCGCCTGCTCCTGAAGAGCACGCGCTGTGTTTTGTCATTTAACTTTACCCTTTTGACCTCAGCACCAGTCTGACTGGACTGCAGGGTATTCTGCCTGGCCATAGGTAGCACTGTCACTTTTGGCAGGTATTGAAACACAGTCTAGTTGGGTGCATTAAGATTAATCTCTCTGGGAACCAGCCTAGTGGGAGTGTCACTCTTGCTGTGCATCCTGGGAGAGGGTACATAAGGTGTGTCGGGTTTCCGGTCCAGAAGTGGTTTCTGGCTGATGGTCCTGGTCCTCCTGACCAGCCCCCAGGACTTCCATGGCCTGGGGTGCGGATCCAGCCAATATTATGTCTTGGGGTTGGCTATTCCGAGGCGAGGAAACTGAAGGAAGGATTCTGAGGTGGTCCGGTGCCATCTCGGTATTAGGAGAGGCCCAGCAACTGAAGGTATCCAGTGGAGGACTCTTTGGGAGAAGGCCACGCAAAGGTTGGATTCTCAACTAGAGCATGGACATGTTGAAAGATCCAAGTGAATCCAATCTTGTGTGGTATCGCCGGACCGGCTGCAAGATACTGGTACCATACGAGAGCTCTACAAATTTTCAGTTTACCAAGATGACCTACATAATGTCTGTGGCAGAGACTTGTTCTTGATCTGAGCACCCTGTTGGTTGCTAGGCCTGGTGAGAGAAGGACTATCCATAAGGGTGAAAATCCAGCTGTGAATGGCTATTCTCTGGATTTGCTGATACAAGAGACTTTTTTACACTAGCACTAAGAGTATCTGGATTTTCCCTACCTTACCCTCTAACCCTATGTTGAGAGACTGTGTTGTTAACAATTTTTTCGCAAATAAAAATCCCTTCAAGTGGATCTGGCATCAGTCTCTACAGTTCTTGGGCCATCTACCTGGGGAAACCCCTAGATGAACGCGAGGTGAAAAAGGGCCTTTTACACATGATCGGCTTTTAACCAATGACAGCTGATCATGGCTTTTATTTTCTCGCGCTGACAACGTGATGAGAGAAGACAGCCAATAACTGGCTTCCGTTAAAGGGACATCGGCACTGATAACCAGTGCCACCTATCAGAGCCCATCAGTGCAGCCTCATCTGTGAAGGAGAAAAATTACCTGTTTGCAAAATTGTATAACAAACTATGAAAACAGTTTTTTGTTTTTTTTTGTTAAATAAAAATGTCAGATGGGTACAATGTTACATGACTGGGCAATTCAGCACTGAAAGCTCAAAATTGGCCTGGGCTAGAAGGGTGCAAAACTGCCCAGTAGGTAAGAAGCCTCTATTTGTGTGGAAAAATAGGATGAAAGTGGAAAATTGGCCTGAGCGGGAAGAGGGTAAAAGTGTCCTGCATTGAAGTGATTAAAAATTTAATATATAGTGTTTTAAGTTTGTGCTGCTCAGATGCACGTGTAGCTCTGCTTTAATTATAAAGTACAGGACCCAGGCAGAGTATTCATACAACATGGGTTGTATGCTCTTAATTTCAGGTGATATAACATTGGCAAGTTTTTGAGGACATGCCCTCCCGGGGAGCCTCCCCTATAACCCTACCCCACTCCATGGGTGCTTTTTTTTTTTTATTTATTTATTTATTTATAAAGCATCTAAAGCTGTTGGACCTCTTCTCTTTCATGGAGAAATCAGCTTATCTAGTTTGGTTTTTTTTCTTCATTTTCTTAGGATTATTCAATCAACCCTAACTGTCTTCTAATGCCTACACAGAACTTCATGCAACATGCTTGCTAATGTTAAAAAAAACTCATTGTCTCTGTCTGCAAGTTCCTTGATACTGGTCAGATTGTCTTTCCAAGCCCCTTTGGGTAAAGAGAGACCTGCAAAAACTTGCAAATCACTATCTGTTCATGAACAGTTGGTGTGTATTTTAAAACAATTGGATCACGCTTGAAAATATTTTCAATCCCCCTAAATGTTTGCAGTACTGTATCCAGTGGAAGAAGAATAGGCAAAAAAGTGGGCTGTTCCTGGGTTAATCCTGCTGTCCTAAACAAACCTCTCACTTTACCTATTGAGGATGTTTCTTCATTCAAAGATTCTGCTGATGGAAGGTTGAGACGCTCATAAAAGCTCTATTTAACCTGTCATGACCAGGCTCGCTGATATTTCTGTTTGTCAAACTGCAGCTAACTGGACTAGGATAATGAATATACAACATATGACAACCTGCATTTCACGATCGTGTTGTTAGAGCAATGCAATTGTCTTCTGCTCTTCTTTTTTGTGTAGATGTCCTGAAACGCATCATGAAAAACAAAATCAGAATGGATCTAATCTCTATTCATTTGCGCAGAATCAAATGGATAAAGGTTTGGACATTGGAAGCTGCCCGTCAAAGGTGCTGCACATGTATGCCCTTTAAAGGAAGATGTCTGTTTGGTGAAGCAATTGACCTGTTCTTGAACGAGGTCACGGGTGGGAAGGTTTTAATTCATCAGAGGAAGGTACCAAAACCCATTTATTCAGGAGCCCCCCGATCCTCTAAACACAAAGCACCTGTATGCTCTAACCAGGCTTCAGTTTCAAACCCTAAGTTCAGCCCTTCTTTTGACACAAGGCTTCCCCACAGCCCTCTTTACAATGAAAAAGCACCCTCTCTTCTAAGAGTGAGGGTCTGTCTAAAACAGTATGCATCCCTCTGAGCCACAAACTTCTCAGACCTGTGGTTTTAAAAGGGTAGAACATAGAGTTCAGACCTTTACCACATCACCACTTTCTTCTTTCAAATCAACCAAAAGATCGCCAAGGACAGTCAGATTTTCAGCATGTACTGTTCCATTGGTTTCAATGCTGGAGCCTGGATTGATCCTGGATTAGGGATATTGCTATGTTTGTTGTACTGATTTTGCTTATGGTATTACTTTTATATGCCTGATTCAAGTTTATTATGTGCATGATTTTCCGAGGTACTTGACCTTCCGACCCAGCTGCAGCTAATAGAATATATCTTAACTTTTACTATGGTCACCGGGATGAGTATGTCACAATGAGAAGAAGTCATGTTCATGATTTGATTTCATGACTTAGAGGGGATTGTTGTGATATGGCTGAACCGGAGTGACTCCATCTTTATAAGTTCATATAAGATTAACTTGGGTTCACCTGTTAATTAGTTTAAACTCTGTATTTACAGACTGTAGCGATTTTCCTATAAAGCATACATATAAGAAAATATAGCTTGCATAAACAGTTTTATTCTGTATTGTCTAAATAAAGAACTTGTGTCTCAATATGTCTGGGCCACAGGACTCATGTCTGACTCATGAAAGCTGATGACATAATTAATAATATGTAATGTACACCTCTGTACTCTGTTAACCACACCCATGTTCTATGCAATGATTGGCTAATAATAGCGCATATAAATTTTAGACCCGCCCAGAATTAAACCAGACAAGCTCTGAACACCAACTTTGACTAATCTCTTCTTGTGTTCAGAAAAATGCTGTCTCCTTAGTGCTGCAGTGCTAAGTGGGTTTTGGAAGTGTGGTAATTGCCGTAATTATACCTAGCTGGTCTTTGTCAGGTATATAGAAATACCATTTTAATCACAACAGTCATTGTACCAATACAACCACAAGACAGGTTCAAGGGACCTAAAATTTCTTGAGAAATTCCTTCAAATTCCAAAATTTCACATGAAATCCACAAGGTCCGTAATTTCCTTTGAGATCAGGGCAACACCAACATTCAAGATGCAAATCTGCATGTTCCCATTTTCCCAACTCATTAGCAATTTCTACATTTTGCAATTGCAGACAACCACTTAGATCTTAGCCTTCCACCTGGATGACCTGAGTTCTGAGAAGTGCAAGCAAGGGTGCTATTTGGACAACCTTCTCATGAAGGATTCAGCTCCCTTGCAAATGTCCTATAAGACAATTCAGCCCCCCTCAGCAAATGTGCTATAAGACAATCCAGCTGCTTCCAGGCCCTTTGGCTGAGTGATCAATTTTAACACATTTGTGCCTGGCATGAATGCAGTCAATTTAGCCCCAGAGATTAGTCTGTGCTTTTTATACTGCCCTTCCCAAACAAGTCTTGACCTAAATCTTGCTCTTCGCACCCTAAAAGGGCAGGTGTAAGCCTTTTATCCATCCTTTTTCAGATACTTCTGGCTTCACACTTCCTTGTGTCGATCTTTATTCAAGGTGTTAGGCCCTTCTTGCAGAACCTTGTGTATCCCTGGGACCATAGTTTGTCTCTCTCTGCCCTGCAGAAACCATCAGGGATATTGGAGATTTTTGCCAGCAAAGTAGCCTTTTTCATAGCCATCATATCTGTCATACATGTTTCTGAACTGGCAGCCCTTTCATGTAAGAAGCCTTTCCTTATATTTCACAATGACAAGGTTGTATTACACTCAAGACCATCCTTTTTTCCAAAGGTGGTTTCAGTGTTCCATCTCAATGAGGACATTGTTCTGCCATCTTTGTGCCCTGCTCCTAAGCATCCAAAGGAATTATCTCTACATTGCCTCTTCATATCTGTAAAACTGCCCTGGGCTTTAAGGACCCAAGTCTCTGTTGTCCAACTGTGTAAGGCCGCCACCAGTTCTTCTGTTTATATTTTATCAAATTTTCACCAAGTCGATCTCTAATATTCTGCGGATGCAGCTTTTGGCCGCATGGTTCTTGCAGCGGCACTGTGAATTTGACCCTGTCCTTGACATTTGTTTTTTCGAACCTGTTGGCATAGTTCCTTTGGCCTACTTGTTGCCCAAACGTTGTGTTCATTGCTTGGGAATGTCCCATGGTATATAAATAAGTTGCATTTGTCTGGTATTTATATGTTTAGGATAAGAGGATTTTTTTCTTGCCTGTAAATTCCATATCCTGAAGTACGGTACAGGACAAAGGCCATCCTCTCTAAGCTCTCCTTGTTACTCTGTATTGCTTGCTACAAACATTGAGGACCCACGGAGTAGGGTAGGGTTATAGGGGAGGTGCCCCAAGTGGCCATGTCCTTAGAAGCTTGCCAGTGTCCAATCACCTAAAGGTACAAGCTTTTATAACTCATGATGTTTGAATACGTTGCCTGTGTCCTGTATTGTACGCCAAGATATAGAATTTACAGGCAGGTCAAAATTACTATAAAGTGATTTGTAAAGCTTTTTTTAAAAAAAAAAAACATGTCATACTTGACTCCACTGTGCAGCTCCGTTTTGCACAGAGTGGCCCCGAACACCATCGTCTGGGGTCCCTCGATGGCTCTGGCGGCTCCTCCCCACATCAGATAACCCCCTAGGAGAAGCGCTCTCCCAGGGGGGGTTTCCTTGCAGGTGTGCTCCCGAGTCGATCATTTGGCTTCCATACCCACCAAGTGTATGACTCGGCCCTGCCCCCTGATGCATTAAGGTGAAAAAACACAAGGGTTTACAACCCCTTTAACTAAAATGACATAAAAATAATACAGAAACTGTTCCACTCACATGTAAAAGGTGTTCACAGGACTATAACGGCCTCCTAAAGACTGGGATAAATAGAACCATGGATAGGTTATAGCTCTACCCTTAAAAAAAGGTCAATACTTTGATGGAATGTGTTTGGTCAAACCGTAATGATTGGATCTGTGTTTTCATGTGATAGTGCTGTGTCCACTTTTTCATATGAGTGGAACAGCTTCTGAGTTGCTTTTATGTAATTGTGAAATTTTACTCTACTATCTAAAATACCAGTGCGCAACCTTTTTGTCATATACTCACAAATGACATTAAATAATCTGAATATCAAATATTAAAGGTGAAAAATTGAAAAAGACAAAATATAAACCTATCCAGTCCACAGTGAAAAAAGTCCAATTATTCACTCTATTTACCTCCCTGGCGGTATGATTCTGTCAGGAATTTTATACCAAAAGCAGTACAATTCTTTTGCATGGAAATTTGGTGTTATGTATTATAGGCCTGCAATTCTTAGTAATTACTTACTAAAACCTGACCAAACAAGACTCTAGTAGACATCCCAGATGTGATAGTTTGAAACAAAAAATCATGAATCCTAATCTGATAAATAATATAATTTTATTCAATAATGTAATGCGAAATAATGAAATTTGTCAAACAAAGAAAATTCAATAAACATCCTGAGTGTGATAGATTTTGAAACAAGGTACAGCTCACAATCCGGACAATAGAACCGGCTTTCTTTTCGGACTTTTTTTTCCACTGCTCTCTCTTTGAGCAGCAAACCACACACATTTTGGTAGGTGCTGCCTTTTTTTGCGGTTGGTGGTATATAGTCCACAAAGTGACGACCTGTTAGGCGTTCTGGGTTGACTACGTCAACAGCATGTCGTCCAGGTCTGATCGCAGATCCTGATGGTGTCTGGTGTTTGATGAAAATCTTCTCAGCCACCTTCCAGGTAACATCGGCATGAATGAGAGGCTTGCGACTCTGTGCTCTGTATAGGACATATGCATTCCAAAGGCATTGCTCCAGAAGATGCCGGAAAAACTTTTTATAATATTTTTTTTTTTTTTGCTGCTTGCGCATAGCCGGATAAAATGTCATTGCCTGATCGGCTCTGTCGACCCCTCCCAGTGCAATTATAGTCTATCACGACTTGCGGCTTCAGCACATCTTTCCCACGTTTGGTGTGGACCATGGCAGTGGAGGTATTGTGCACCGTGCTCATGAGACACACATCCTCCTTGTCTCGCCATTGCATTGCCATCATCTTACCCTTCTGCCAGGCAACCATTTCTCCGGTTTTTAGCTTTTTCCTGGAGAACAGAGATGGCATGTCACGTCGATTAGGCCTAACTACCATACGCATCGGTCTTCTTTTTTAGCAAAACCTCAAAAAGTTCCGGAGACGTATAGAAGTTGTCCGTGGTCACACAATATCCCTGGTTCAGCAATGGCTCCAGCAGTGTGAGGACTGATGATGTGGCCATCCCATAGCCGCTGTATCTGGGGTTGAACTTCGTGCCTTTACCGTTGTAAATGACCGAATTCCAGATGTACCCGGTGGATGACTCGCAGAGCATGTAGGATTTTATGCCAAATCTCGCTCTTTTGGATGCAATAAATTGTATCCAGCTCAGGCGTCCCTTGTAGGCCACCAAGCTTTCATCCACGCAGACGTCCCTTTCTGGCAGGTAGGTCTGGTGGAAATTGGTCACGATAATTTGCCATACCTCCCAGATTTTTTTTTTAGTTTGGGTGCAGGATGCATGACCTCATCAAACTCCTCATTGTTTGTGAAGTGGAAATACTTCATGATGAGGGAAAAGCGGTATTCGGACATCACGGCGCCAAAAAACGGAGTGGCCAGTAATTTATTGGTGGTCCAGTACCATTTCTGGAGTGGTTTCCCCACCACCCCCTGAAGAATGAGTCCCAGGAACTGCCAGATGTCCTCTTTGGTCACTGGTTCCCACTTTCTGTTTCGGGAAAACCTGGCATGCAGAGTAGCGGATTGCTGCTCTTGGTAGCGGTTTGTCTCTGTGACAATTTTTTCAATTACATCCTCAGTGAGGAATAATTGCAGGTATGCCAGAGGGTTGTCGCATTCGACATCTACCTTCATCCCAGGTGATCCAGTGAAGGGGAATCTTGATGGCGCTACCTGGTCTGTATTGCAGTCGATAGGGCACCAATTGCGCACATCTCTGAGGTCAGGTGCAGGATCATCACTGCTGTCACTTGTCAGATCCGTGTCAGACGACAAATCTCCCCACAACTCGCTATCGCTAATTTCTGCGAGCAACTCCGTGTTGCTACCGCTGTCACTCAGCTGGTCCAATGGCGATTTTGTAACGAAGTGGCGCTTTTTTGATGCCATGTTAGATTTTATTTTATTGGAGGCAAGGGGCACTGTATAGTTATCAGTCAGATAGAGATGATACAGTGTAATCCTCTAAGATTACAGTGTATCACCTCTATTTATGTGTTTTTGTGTTCACTTTTTGAAATTCCCACCCAGTTCCGCTCCCATGCGCCGCTGCTGCTCGCAGGGAACGGAACCAGGAAGTCAGGATGCCGTGATCTCGCCGGCGATCGCGTCGGCGATCACAGGGGAGGACAGGGTAGAACATCGCTGGAGCGCCAGGAGAAGGAAAGATATCCGCTCGCCGCTCTGCAATGTTACCCCGAGCATGACTCGGGGTTACCGATTATACAAGAAAAACCAAACCCGAGTCACGCTCGGGGATACCGCCAGGGAGGTTAATGAAGAGTGATTTAAAAAAACCGAGTTTTAGCAAGGTGCCTTCCCCAGCAGGGAAAGAAGGATTGGATCTCAAGTTCTAGAGATCAAACAAATAATTAGACTTTTTTTTTTTTTTTTTTTTTTTACTGTGGACTGGATATGTTTATATTGATGTTTGATTTATGCATTTTTCATCATTATTGTTTGATATTCAAATTATTTAATGTAATTTATGAGTATATGACAAAAAGGTTGCACACTTATATTTTTATATATATATATATATATATATATTTATATATATATAGTAGATGTAAACCATGTGGATGGAAGAATCTCTGTTGTGAAGCATAGTTAGATCTAGGGGAGTGCTTTCCATTGTGCCAGCTCTGGAGCGCCACCCTTTAGGTACCTTCTGCTAATGTCGTGTTTGGTGAGCATTGATTCCAATCATGCGTGTTTGTACTTTGGACTTTTGTGTGATGGGCTTGTGTACACGTACTAGCCTGCCATCCAACAGATGTTGGCGGAAAGTTGGACAACAATTCTCTCTCGCTCTCTCTCGCTCTCTCTCTCTCTCTCTCTCTCTCTCTCTCTCATATCCATTTGGTCCATAGGAAAATCGTATCCCTAAAGAGTAGAGCATTGGTGGTTAACGCCTTGGATAAAGAGACCTTGACTTATCCAGAAGGAAACACAAAAGCATCTAGAATTACCTGTAAATTTGGTTTTGAATTAAAGTTAAACATGCCTATGAAGAAGCAAAGATACATAGATTGTATTTTGCATGCATATTAGAGTTCTTTTAGTTTAGCAGTGTAAAGATTTCTACAATAGGAATGATTTACCTAACACTTTGTTTTTCTAATTCTAGGTTTTATCGTTAATCCCTTCTTTGTGTCAAGAGGACTCTCCTGCACAGATAAAATTGTCAGTGCTGGACTTTTTATCCAGCTTAGCAAACATTCTGTTTCCACAGGAAGCACAGGTAACCTTTCACCATGTATAAATGTTTTATGGTAAAATGTAAACATTTGTAGCAAGCTATTATGATCATAGGTGGGTGGAAACATTCTAAATCTGATTCTTAGAGGATCAGGGTGTCCTCACCTGGGCTGGTTCTTCACTGGTCTCCTGGTCCTCGACGCCAGCACGATTACTGCGGGAAGCTGGCTATGACTCCCTGTCCAGGGATCACAGCTGGCTTCCCACTTTGCATGCATGAACTGTGCTGTGTGAAAGGTCTCACAGGCACCTGGAACCTGTGACACATCCCTGGAGGTTGTGAGAAGGCTGAACTTCCAGTGTAATCGCCTAGGCGTTTCCAGCAGAAGTGGAAGACTGTACCTGCCAAAACTAGGTGGGGAGGATTATTAAAAGTGGACCTTTACATTTAGGTTGAAGTTCTGCTTTAAAGTTTTACACTACATTTTAGAGCTATTCACTTTTATGAAATTTGACTGGGATTTTTACTTGTGACCCTTTTCCTAACATGAATGTGTATTTTGATTGGTTTCCCTATGAAAACATTTTTTGACTTGTACCTTAGGGGAGATCATCTCTCAAGGGACCAACCAGGCCAATTCCGTCCACTAATTCATTTTACACTGCCAATAATTTGTTGCGGCTCTCTGGTGGGGGAGGCGGTTGTCTGTAATGTGTTTTCTCTTCTGTTCATTTTAGGACATATCATAGATCGGTTGACCTTGACCACTGGATGTAGGATGCTAGGTACAAAAAAAACACCCTAAGCATGGCACTTGCTGGTGGCCATTCCCACCATCTCCTGACAACAGCAGTGCTCTAGGAGTTAGGACCCAAGAATTTGTACTGGAATTCTTCGTGAGTTTTAGTGATGTTCTCGGTGACATTATAGATCATTGTACTCTGCCCCCCCCCCCCCCAAAAAAACTGACAGAGCATGCAGTTTCTCAAAATGAAAAGTTGCAACAGCTCTGTCCCACGCACAGAGCAGCCTTTGAGAACTAACCGAGAGGCATTCATGACCAGCCAGTCCTGACCGTCCAATCACAGCATGCTTCCACAGACTGGCAGTACCAGCCAGCATCGTCATGCAGGTCCCCCGCATCAGAAATAGGACATCACCCAGGCGATGCACTCTCCTTCTCTAACCCAGGTGTTATGTATAACCTTGTGTCTGGGGGATGTGTAGGTTTACTGTGCGGAGGGAGTCCACATGTACCTGCCCAGGTCTGGCATCCACTGTTGTCCTAGGTGGCATCTGCAATCTCATTATAACACAGCCAGTCTGGCTCTTCCCTGTACTGTAGGCTGTAGCTGCCATGTTTTTTTTTTGTAGGCATTTTGCCTGGATGAGTGTAATTTCTGTGTATGGAAGGGGCACCCTTTTGGTTCACACTGGTGTGATGCGGGAAACCCTGCAATTCCTGTGCGGGCTCCTGCATGGTGCCTAAATCAATGTAAAGTTAATGAAACCCCCAGATCAGATCGCAGTGCGAACTATCAAATGGTAGAGGAATTGGATCGCATGTGTGAACACCCATGCGATCCAATTTCAGTGCGGACCAAAAAGGGATCCTACACCATTCTGGTGCGAATGTGATGCCATTTCAGCCATACAGTTTGTATGGTTGAATTTGCATTGCACAGACATTGCATGTGATCTGCACCGCAGTGTGAACCCAGTCTTAAGCTCTAAAACACTGATGGACACCTGTAAGCAGTGGTGGCCATGTAAGTATCCCTCTTGGTACTGCCTACCTTTCTGTTGCAAACCTTTAGTGTATGGGTGTCACCTCTGCCACGGCAATGACTGAACAGTGTACTGGTTTCCCCTCTATGAAGCTGCTTGGTAAGGGACCCCTTTAGTCTGTGAAGTTTGTAGACTATGCTCCCCTTGTTTGACTTTCATGTGCCTACCGCTATACCCCAAACATCCGCCCCAATTTCAAGTTCTGCCTCAGA
Source organism: Lithobates pipiens (assembly GCF_037356315.1). Lineage (NCBI taxonomy): Eukaryota > Metazoa > Chordata > Amphibia > Anura > Ranidae > Lithobates > Lithobates pipiens. The sequence goes on along the minus strand of NW_027507785.1, from coordinate 170,654,833 downwards.
TGTTTCTGGGGCTTAGGTCACCCCTCTGTCACTTGAGGTCTTTTCTTCTGCCATGGATAGCTTTGGTTGACATGTCAAGGGCTTCCTCAATGAAACACCCTTGTATTGATTAGGAGCTATTGAAGGAGACAGAGGTCCATTCCTCTCTAATACAGTGTTACCCTGGTGCCCCCCCCCCCCCCCCCCACTCCTTAGCTCTTCCCCTGTCCCCTTCCCTTCTCCCCCTCTCATTCCCCCCTCTCCTCCCCTAGTACAGGACTGTGATGATCTATTATTGACTTTAGGAATTGATTGAAGTAATACATGCATAGTTGAATATTCCAATGTATGCTATTTACCCTTGCCTGTACTTTTTCCAGACTGTTACAAACTGTTTTATGCTGTAGTACCTATATGTAATATACTGACCTAAGTGAATGACTGTACACTGTGTGTGTGTGTGTGTGTGTGTGTGTGTGTATATATATATATATGTAATGTATGATTGTATGAAGTACCTCTCCTTTTGGAGACAAATAAAAACTGTTAAAAAAAAAAAAATGCCCTCCTCCTTCCCGGGGCATTGAAAATGACATTGAAAATGCTTTTAAAGGCTCTCTACTCCCGCATGCCCAGCTCTGTCCATATGCAGAATCTTATGATTAAAAGTTTGGACAGCTAAAGCTGCCTGTAAAAGACACCTCACACAATCATCCAAGATACTTATCTGGATTTCCCTAATCGTCTTTCAGGACAGCCACTATGAGAGAAAGTCTCCTCCTCTTCCTCTGGAAACACTGCGCCAGCCCATAAATTCTCACTTCCCCTGCCGGACCTCAGTTATTAGTGTTTCCTCTGGAGGGGAGACACTGTGCAGGGACCAGGCCGATTAGTCAGGGAGGCTGTGGCCATTTTTTGTCAAGAACCCTGTAAAAAGAAGCAAGTGCTTCCTAAGGAGAAAGTGGGTTCAAGCCATTCGAATTGACTTTCGGCTTACTTACCTCACCAGGTATTGCCACCCCTTCCTAGTGAAGCGCAGCTTCAGGTCGTCTGGGACTCTTATCACTTCTACAGGGATACAGCTGCTAAGCCGTTCGGATTTCCCTGTACAAGGGTACAGACCACCTTTTTTTCTTGGAGCCGAGCAGGCCGGGGCGACGTAGTTTCCGGCGGAGATGAAGGCGTGACCTCGAATACGATCGACTTCCGGTTCCGGGTTGTGGAGCTGATAGGAGGGCTGGGCACAAGCTGGAGATGAGTCGGGAACGCGCACAGGCAGCGTGAGACTCGGTAGTAAGCAGCCACCTGCAGTCATGTCCGAAGCTGATGCTCAACCAACAGACACTACCTCCAGCATTCCTAAGGTAAGAGCACCCTGGGGAGGGGTACTCTCTATCTAGGATTGCCCTCCGCATGTATGGTTCCTATCAATGGGGGGGAGGCAGACCTGCTGGGGGGGGGGGGGGGGGGGCGCTAAGATCCCTGCATTATAAGAGGGGTCTAGTGCACTCCCAGGGTTGTATCCTGAACTTTGTAATGACAGGTTTTTTCATTTTTTTTCCTTGTAAGTCCACGCATAGCTCTAAAAATAAGTGTGCCTTTTAGAGGAATCTTGGACAAAAGTTTTGTGCAGAGACTGAATCTGAACCGGAGTCAGGACTAGCAGCTTCAGTCAAAGAGCTCTCGTCCACCTTCTCTTCATTTAGATCCCTGTTTGAAAATTTTCAGCTTCCCACGGGTCCAGTTCCCCAGGATACAACCCCACCTCTAGCACAGAATTCTGCTCCGGTTCAACCTGCTATGACCGGGGGGACGGAGGTTGCAGGCCTTTCAGGGATAGTACGGGGACTTCCAAGACAGTTCCTCTTCCAATTCCCAGGAGAGTTCAGAGGGGGAGGACCAGGACGGGGGTCCAGGAAAACCTCCAGATATAAATTATCCCTTGATGAGGTAGAGGACCTCTTAAAGGAGATTTATACAACCCTCGGTATCCAGGCTAATAAGAAACCCCTGACCCTTCATGACCAAATGTACTTGGGTTTAGGGGAACAAAAGAGAAGGATGTTTCCAGTACACAAGGTACTGATGGAAACAGTTAAAAAGGAGTGGCAGGATCCTGAGAGAAAGCCCTTCTTTTCTAGATCCCTTAAAAGAAGATTCCCATTTTCAGAGGACCCGGCATGCATTTGGAATAAAAGCCCCAAATTAGATGCCGCCTTCTCCCAGGTCTCCAGACACACGGATCTGGCGTTTGAAGACATGGGGGCCTGGGCAGATGTCATGGACAAAAGGATTGACTCTCTGCTTAAAAAAACATGGGACTCAGCTATTGGCAATTTAAAGCCTGAAATGGCAGTTACAGTAGTGGCTCGCAATTTAGAGCACTGGCTCTCACAGATCCAACAACATATTGAGGCAGGCACAGATAAGGAAACCATTCTGTCTACCTTCCCTACTGTGCTGCGAGGTGTCGCTTACATAGCAGACGCCTCTGCTGAGTCTGTCTGCATGTCAGGCAGAACAGCGGCTCTAGCCAATTTGCCAGGGGATAGAGCCTCCAAGGTAAAATTGTGTGGGATACCTTTGACGGAGGACCTCCTTTTTGGCCCAGGGCTAGAGACTGTTCTAGACCGCACAGCGGACGGGAAAAACTCCTTTACTCTTAAACGGAAAACCCCTGTACAAACAAAAAAGGCGTTTCTTCCGCAAGGGTGCAGGGAAACCCCAAAACCAGAGGGGCAAAAGAAAACCTGGCCCCAAAAGGCAGGGGCAGAGGAGGGGCGATTTTTCGCCCTCCTGACCAGCCCCAAAAAACCCAGTGACATTCCAGTTACAGTAGGAGGAAGACTGGGGGCCTTTCTCCCACAGTGGGAGGCAATATCCAACAATCAATTTATTTTAGGGGTGATAAGAAGGGGATAAGAAGGGGGTACCTCCTGGAATTCTCAAGACCGCCTCCATAAAGATTCCTTGTCACGCATCTACCCAGGTGCATGGCAAAGGCCGAGGCCTTGCTGGAAGCACTGAGGGAATTAGAAAATCAGGACATCATTCTCAGAATCCCAAAAGCGGAAGAGGGAAGGGGGTTTTATTCTCATGTTTTTCTAGTAAAAAAAACCTTCAGGAAAATTCGGATTAATTCTGAGTTTAAAGCCCCTGAACAGGTCAGTGGCATACAAAAGATTCTGCATGGAGCCAATCTTTTCAGTAAGGGCTGTACTACCCCGCAACTGTTTCATGGTATCTTTGGACCTAAGGGACGCATATTTACACATCACTATAGCGGAGGCCTCGCAGAAGTTTCTACGCCTTCCCATAGATCTAGAGGGAGAAACAGTACACCTTCAGTTTCAGGCCCTGCCATTCGGGCTATCCTCATCACCCCGCATTTTTACCAAGGTCCTGGCAGAAGCCATGGCCTTTCTTCGGCTCCAGGGGATATCTATAATGGCCTACCTGGACCTGCTCTTATTTTCAGCGTCCTCAATACAGTTAGTCAAGGATTTTGACCTAACCAAAAGGGTCCTTACAGACCTGGGGTGGCTATTAAACTTGGAAAAGTCCAGCCTGATCACCTCGCAACAGATCTCCTATTTAGGATTTCTGTTGGACTCAACGCTGTTGAGAGTTTTTCCTGCTGAGAGAGAAGGTACAAAAGCTGGACAGAGCGGTGGCCTCTCTTCAGAGCAACCAGCTGTTTTCCATAAGGTTTCTGATGTCAGTATTGGGCCGCCTTACATCTACCCTCCCAGCAGTGCAGTGGGCGGGACTACACTTTCGTCCCCTTCAGACCTTCGTTCTAGGGGTGTGGGACCACAGTCAAGAGGCTCTAGACACCCTAGTACATGTTCCACACCAAGTAAAGAGATCCCTCTGGTGGTGGAGAAAAGTGACGAACCTGTCGCAAGGACGCCTGTGGCTCATCCCAGTTTTTCAGGTAGTTACCACAGATACAAGTGGCAAGGTTTGGGGGGCACATTTGGGTTCCCTTCTAGCTCAGGGCACATGGGAAGACGACAAGCTGTCTCAGTCGTCCAACTGGAAAGAACTAAGGGCAGTGGGACTAGCCCTCAGGTTTTTCAAAAAAGAGCTCCTGGGCCACCACATTCAGGTGCGATCGGACAACTCCCCCGCAGTGGCCTACCTAAACAAGCAGGGCGGCACTAGAAGCGGAGCCCTGTTGACTTTAGCCACAGATATCCTGAGCTGGGCCGAGACCTTCACTCTCAGCAGTTTTCCTGAGGGGAGAAAAAAACGTGATAGCAGGCTTTCTCAGCCGAAAGAGGCTGAGGGAGGGCGACTGGGTTCTCAACCAGGAGATCTTCAATATCATAATAAAGAAATGGGGGCCTCCGGAGGGGGACCTTTTCGTGTCCAAAAGCAACGCAAAAACCCCCTGTTTTTTTCTCCCTGAGAAGGAGAGGGAGCTTTAGGGGTGGACGCTTTGAACCAGAGTTGGCACTTCAGAACATGCTATGCCTTCCCGCCTCCGGTGTTGTTGCCAGCAGTTCTGAGAAAGTTTAAAATGGAAAGCACGTCTCTGATTCTAGTGGCACCGCATTGGACCAAGAGGGCATGGTTCTCAGTACTGAAACAGTTGGCTGTAGAACCTCCCTTATTCTTGCCCCCTCGGGAGGGTCTCCTCTCTCAGGGGCCAGTCCTCTGTCCACGAGCACGCCAGTGGAAGTTAGCGGCCTGGCTACTGAGGAGGGCATATTAAAAGCTAAGGGGTTTTCAGAGAGGCTAGTGTCTACCCTCCTTGACAGTAGGAAAAAGGAAACACGCCAGATCTATGAAAAGGTCTGGTTACGTTTCAATAAATGGTGCATAGGAAGCTCTTTCCCAGTACGGAGCTCCTCTGCAGTGTTGGAATTTTTGCAGTGTGGGGCAGATAAGGGCTTATCCATTAGTACCCTCAGGGGTCAAGTGTCAGCCCTCAGTGTTTATCTAGAAAGGCATCTGGCTGCCAACCCGTGGGTAGTCAGATTCTTTAGGGCCCTGGCTAGACAGAGACCGGTCCAGGGTCTGCCCTTTCCCAGATGGGATTTATCCTTAGTTTTACAAAGCTTAACGGGACCCCCCCTTTGAGCCTTTAGAAGAGTGTTTACTAAGAGAGCTTACTTTGAAGACAGTTTTTCTGGTAGCGGTAACAACTGCCAGGAGGGTCAGTGAGATTGAGGCCTTATCAGTCAGGTCACCCTTTTGCGTTATTTGCCCGGACCAGATAGTTTTAAAGACAGATCCGGCCTTTTTGCCGAAAGTGGCATCTGGCTTTCATAGAAGCCAGGAAATGGTTTTACCCTCATTTTGTCCCAATCCCTCAGGTGAGAAGGAATTGAAATTTCATTATTTGGATGTTAGGAGATGTATCCTACACTAGAGCTGACCAAGGCATTTCGAAGGTCAGACTCCTGATTTGTTTTGTTTTCTGGGACCAGAAAAGGATGTAAGGTGTCCCGACGCTCTATCGCTAGATGGCTTAGAGTAGCCATCGAGCAGGCTTATTCAGTTGCAGGGAAAGAAATCCCAGTGGGTATTAAAGCACACTCTACAAGAGCTATGGCAGCCTCCCAGGCAGAAAGAGCGGGAGCAACGCCAGAACAGATTTGCAGGGCAGCAACATGGTCCAGCTACTCCACTTTCGTAAAACATTACAGAGTGGACCTGGTGTCGGCAGGTGAGCAGGCCTTTGGGCGAAAGGTTTTGCAAGCTGTAATCCCACCCTAACTGGTAAGTGCTTGTTTATCCTCATAGTGGCTGTCCTGAAAGACGCTTAGGGAAAATTAGAGTTACGCTTACCAGTAACGTCTTTCCAGTAGTCTTTCAGGACAGCCCTAGTTACCCACCCAAAAATTGTGGGGAGTCTTATAAAAGACCAGAACGCAGCAGGATAATGGTATTTGACAACATGTTATTAATGTGTTCTTGTGTCTCTCCAGCTGTCCGGAGGTAATCTCGATATAAACTGAGGTCTGGCAGGGGAAGTGAGAATTTATGGGCTGGCGCAGTGTTTCCAGAGGAAGAGGAGGAGACTATCTCTCATAGTGGCTGTCCTGAAAGACTACTGGAAAAGACGTTACCGATAAGCGTAACTCTAATTATTCTGATTTACCCACAGTGCTTTGTGCGCTTTACAGTAGGACAAACACTTCCAGTTTGTGACACTGTCCATTGGCCTATCCTCTGATCCCAGGGCAATCATGAAGATGTTTGTACCCATTCTTGCCCTCCTAAGAACTCAAAGCATTCAGGTCACAGGATATCTAGACCAATGTTGCTCAACTCCAGTCCTCAAGTACCCCAACAAGTCATGTTTTCTGGCTTTCCATTATTTTGAACAGTTGATTTGATCAGTTTCATTGCCTTAGTAATTACCACAGCCATTTCATCTGAGGGATATCCTGAAAACATGACTTGTTGGGGGTACTTGAGGACTGGAGTTGAGAAATATTGATCTAGATCATTGATATGCAATTAGCGGACCTCCAGCTGTTGCTAAACTACAAGTCCCATCATGCCTCTGCCTCTGGCTGACATGCTTGTGGCTCTAAGAGTCTTGCTATGCCTCATGGGAATTGTAGTTCTGCACCAGCTGGAGGTCCGCTAATTGCATACCCCTAATCTAGATGACCTCCTTCTGAAGGACTCCCTTCCACCTTTCTGCAAACATTCACAAGACTATTCAGATGCTTCAGGCTTTCGGTTGGTTAATGAGTGTTCAAAAATCTGCTTTCCAACCTTCCCTCCACCTAAAATCTTTGGGCCTCATCCTAGACACAGCCCAAGCAAAGGTCTTTTCTTCTTCTAGAAAACAAACTGGTCTCTCTCAGATCTCACGCTTGGGCCTTAAGGTCAAAGAAATATCCCTCTGTGAAGGTCTCCATATGTATTCTGGGCCTCATGGTGGCCTGTAGCAAGGCTGTTCTAGTCACCCAATTGCATTCAAGGCCTTTCCAACACAACATCTTGTTGGCATGAAGCAAACACACTCATTCATTTGACCTCCCTATGCTTCTTTCCAGACAATTAAGAAATTCCCTAGCCTGGTGGTTTGCCAACTCAGTCTTGATGATGGGTAAAGTCCTTCCTTCTTCCCTTCCATATCAATGGAAACTGATAACATAGTTATTTAGTTACATAGTTGGTTGAATAAAGGCACCAGTCCATCCAGTCCAAGTGTGTGTGTGTGTGTGTGTGTTTGCTACTACCATTTTCCATATTTCTGTACATTGTTTGCTAAAAACAACACATCTAGAAGTTTTTTAAATTTATCTACATTCCCCACGACACCACCAACTCTGGAAGGGAGTTCCACATCCTTACCGCTCTAACAGTAAAGAACCCCTTATGCAGTTTAAGATTGAACCGCCTCTCGTCCAGCTTCATTGTGTTGCTACATACCTTCTTTAGGTACCTTAGGTTAATTAGTTTCCTCCAATGCTAAATTCACCATTTAAAGATTTCCTTATCATGACTAAACACCCTCTTAAGCACCTCTTCTCCAGGAGGAATACATTGAATTTTTTGATCTCATAACTAAGGTCAACCAGCCCCTTATTAGCTTTTTTTGCCCTTCTCTGGACCCTCTCCAGTTCATGGATATCCTTCCTAAGAATTGGTGACTCAAACTGGACCAAATACTAAATGTGAATTAACCAGAGTTTTGTAAAATCGTAGAACTATAGTTTTAGCTCTTGAGTAAATATCCTTTTTTGAAGTGTTTAAGGCATTTATAGAGGCTGGCATAGCACACTATGTAAGTCATTTAAAAAAAATGAGTGTTGTAAATACCGATTTTGAGTTGTCTCCAGGCCAGTCACGTGACTCGTGGCCACTTTACAGCTCCGAGGGATGGTTTCTGAGAGAGGGGCTATGATATCACGTGGCTGCTCGTCTCCTAGCGCAGAAGCCATCCATTGGAGCTGTGGCCGTGATTAACGTGACCGTCCTGAAGACAAAGCTCAAAATCGATATTTACAAGACTTGTTTTTGAAAAGGACTTGCATAGTGTGCTATGCCAGCCTCTAATAGAGGGGCTGGCAGTGACAATTTTGGGTTTCTTTTTTACAATAATAGTGGCGGGACCGGGCCGGAGACAGAGAGGGAGCTGACAGGCAGGAAGGAGGGGGTGGTAGAACAGCAGCGTATGACGGAGGGATGCACTTTGACCACGGTGGTCAAGGCTGAGCAGCCCTGATTTCCGTGGTCAGTATAGAGGGCATACAGGAAGTGGGAGTTTTATTTTATTTTTACCGTTTAGAGGAGGGCAGATTACACAGCACAAGCACTGTGCTATCTGCTTTAAGGGGCCAAGATCAATATTTGTTTTTATTTTTTAGTGATAAACACTTTAATGCATGCTGATATTCTGCTAGCCTGCTTGCTGCAGCTTGGCATTGCATGCATTTGCTGAGTCTGTGATCTACTAGGGGCCCATAACAGGTGCCTATCTTTTAGGCTGTGGTGGCGTGTTGCAATCTCAGTGCAGGGAACATGGTCAGCAAAGGAATCTAAGCTTCCAATCAACTCTTGGAGTTCAAAGCAATCAGAATAACTCTGCCCCAATGGACTCTCCTCCTTCAGGGACACCTGCTCAAGGTGCATAAAGACAATGCCACGGCTGTCCCCTATATGAATCATCAGGGGGGTATCGGGAGTCATGCAGCCTGTTCATCTCATGGACAGAGAAACACTGTCCGGTGTTCTGTGCTTTTCTGCTTGCTACTAACAGAGGCTTTATTAGCAGATGGGAAAGTGGGGTTGGCCACCAGCAGAGCCTCCCTTAAGCTGTTTTTTGTTTTGTAGCTAGCATCCTCCTCTTGCAGGTGGCACTCAGTGGTCAAGTTTTATTGATCTTCGCTATGTCCTTCAAGGGATGCAGAGAGAAGAAATTTATGGCACAAAAGTCCAATTTTAAAATTCAGCTTTAAGGAAATAGCTGATTCTACTAGTACAAGGAATGCATGAGTTATCTATCTAGAAATGCGTTTTTCCTTCATTTGATAGCGGATTGAAATTAGATGGGGCTTTACCAGGTCTTTGCTAAACTCCTGCAGGTGTTACCTTTTTCCAGAAATTAGTGATCCGCCTCTTCGTTAGTCACATGTATACTTAGCTTAGTTAGTCGTTTACACTTGTGTTATCTGTGAAAAGTGATCCACTGCAGATCGCTTTTAACAGAGCTGCAAGTTGGCATTTTCACCTCCTGACAGTCTGTTTTTTGGGGGGTTTTTTGACAACCAAATAGGCTTTTTACAGGAAATACTCAACCACGACAGAGAACATAGAGTTTGGCTTGTGAATGCAGGAGATAGCCCCATTCACTTGAATAGGTAATCAGCGGTACTACCTGCCAGCGTGACAGGGGATATTTTTGCAACGACACACAGCAATGCAGCTGCTGCATGTGTAAACCCCCATATGGTTGTCCTTGCAGGTTATGGGACATGGTAAAAATGCAGCTCAGCCTCCTAATTATAGAACCCCCCCCCCCCCCCCCCCAACCACAAGTTTAACACTGAAGACATTGTATAAAAATTGTATTTGGAGCTACATAGTTTCTTTCCCCACAAAATACACTTGTGGGGAAATTACTGAGGGAATTATGATGGCATCCTTTTCTGTTCAGTACACTAGGGCCTCATGCACACTGAGCATTTGCTCAGCTCCTGTGAATGCCTTCCTGAGAAAATCTGTGTTCTGCTTCTTTCTTTTTTTTTTGTTTCTGCTTAAAATCTCCTCTCCTAAATGCGCTGGTGATACTTGCTTTATTTTTATTTTTTCATGTAATCATCAGTGTTCATGAACCCTAATAAGTATTCAGTGGCAACAGCTTTCAATGCACAGGGAGAGAACAAATAAGAGGTCATCTTTTAAAGTTGATTAGTGTGTCTTGGTATAGTGAAATAAAGTGTTTAAAATCCTTTTCCTTTGAATTTCAACTGAGCTCTACCATGTTTTATATTTCAGATTATGGTTCTGCCAAAAATATCAGGTTTATTCTCCATGTTCCTTTCAGATCCAGTGTGGCTGGTAAATCAACATGCATTAGAGACATTCACTCGGTTTGCTGAGGTATATGTTGCATTTATTAATACGTTTTATGTGAAAGTGATATATATTTTTTTTAAATAACAAGCATGTCATACTTGCCTGCTCTGTAAAATGGTTTTGCACAGAGCAGCCCACATCCTCCTGATCTTTGTATGTGTATCTTTTACTTCAGCAAGTTCAAACTTGTGGGTTATCGGTTATAAAGTGGATATAATTGATATGCAAATTATGAAGCAAAGCTAGTACGAATGAGTCTTGTTCTTTGATACATTTAAGTTTGGAGAGATACTTGTTAGAGCAGGGGTAGGCAACCCCCGGCACGCGAAGCCTCTTTTGCCGGCACTCGACTCCCTCCCCATCAGCAGTGTCAGTGAGACACTAATGCATTCCAATTTCAGAGTTTTGCAGGGCCTAGAAGGAAAATTCGCGACTTTAACTGCATCCGCTATCCAAGGATTGTTAGATCCCCCTCCCCCACCTTAGATCCCTTATCAAGGGAACAGTGGGTAGAGGATGAGGGGTTACCCTCAGTTGATCAGGAAAGAAAGGCAAACTGATTACTCCTCTGTGGAGGAGACAACTGGAGTTGAACCTTTTTTTAGCCTTGCAATTTGAGAAATTGCTGGTACAAATCTCTTGCAGAGATGATTCATGCCTCATTCAGGCTACCTCTAGTAGAGTCAGCTGATGGTTGTTTTTCTTAGGTTCCTTAAAACCTTCACCGCCTTTTTTCGTGCATTTCCTGTACATGTACAGATCCATGCAGAAATTCAACAGATCCATTCTACATCTAAAAGAATGTAAATCAGTTCCCGAAGATCCATTCCTTTTTATGGAGTTGATCAGGACAGTAGTTTCTATCCTACAAAGAGGAAAATTTCTGGTGCCTATCGGCATCAGGGATGCATATCTGCATGTCCATATATTTGCCGCTCACCAAAGGTTTCTGTGGTTCAAAGTAGAACAGCAGCATTTCAGTTTATAGCCTTGCCCTTCGGGCCAGCTACAGCACCCCAAGTGTTCACAAAAGTGCTAGCCCTACATCTAGCCAGGTCAAGGGCACAGGGCTTAAATAGTCTTGGTATACCTAGACGATCTATTTCTAATAGACCAATCAGTGTTTGGAGTAAGGTCTATGCATTACAACCAGTTATCTGGAAAAGTCTAGGTTGAGTTCTCAACCTAGTGAAGTCTCCCTTAAAACCGCTTAAAAAAAGCTGGAGAATTTGGGTCTGATCATAGATACAGCCCAGAAAAAGGGTGTCCTTGCCCAGGCAAAAGACAACTCCATAAGAGAGTTGGTGCAGATGGTCAGGTCAAAAGGAGATCCCTCCATTCACCTTTGCATGAGGTTGTTGGAAAGGATGGTGGCTTCATTTGAAGCAGTTCCCTATGCCCAGTTCCATTTGAGACTGTATTTTATTTGCTTGGAACAAAATAATCCAAGCTTTGGACGTGGCATTGCGGCTGTCCCCAAGGGTGTCCCAAAGCCTCAATTGGTGGTTACTAAAGAATCAGCTAGAAGGTAAATCCTTCAGACCACTTATCTGGAAAGTGGTAAATGACAGAGAAGACAACTGTCCAAGGACAGTGTTCAAGAACCGAAAGAGCCTTGCCCATTTAACATCCTAGAGATTTGGCTCTGAACACCTGGACTTCCAGGTTAAGGGATTGTCCTGACAGGATCCAATCTGTCAGTGCCACAGCTGTAGCCTATATTAATCACCAAAGGGGGCACCAAGAATCTTATCAGCACAGAGAGAGGTGAACCATATTCTAACTTGGGCAGAAATAAATATTCCATGCCTAAAGGGAGTCTTCATTCCGGGAATAGGAGATTGACATGTGGACTACTTAAGTCTCCAGCAGATTATTCCCAGGGGAATGGTTTCTTCACCCCGACATATGTTCGGGCTGTTTGTCAAAGATGGGGGACTCTGGACGTAGATCTTCTAGCGTCAAGTTCAACATAAAGTTAGTTAACTTTGTGTCCAGAACAAAGGACCCATTCACATGCAGAACAGATGCGTTGGTGATAACACGGGATCAGTTCTCACTGATCTATGTATTTCCCCCTATTTAATTGCTGCCTCAACTTCTTTGTAGGATCAAGCTAGAAAGAAAATCAGTAATTCTGGCAGCACCAGCATAGTATGCAGAAATCGTAAAGATGGCAGTGGGGGATCCATGGTCCCTTCCACTAAGGCCAGACCTGCTCTCACAGGGGCCGATATTCCATCCTACTGTACGACTGCTAAATTTAACGGCCTGGCTATTGAACCCCACATTCTGATGAAACGTGGGCTTTCTGGGTCAGTTATCTCTACTTTGATTAATGAAAAAAATAAAACCGCTTCCAGAGCTATATATTATAGAGTCTGGAGGGGCTTATGTTTCCTGGTGTGAATCCAAGGGTTGACACCCACGGAGATCTATCATAGGCAGAATTCTTGCCTCTACAAATAGGCGCAGATATGAAATTGGCCCAGAGTACTATTAAGGTCCAAGTCTCAGCCTTATCGATCTTATTTTAAAGACTGCTTGCTATGCATTCTTTAGTCTGGGGGGTTTTATGCAAGGGGTGATGGGAATTAAATCACCTTTAAGCCCTTGGGACTTGAATTTTGTTTTTGTCAGTGTTACAGAAACAGCTATTTGAACCAATGCAGCATATTCCCTTAGTCCTTCTGACAAGGAAGCTGGTATTTTTTGGTTGCTATATCCTCAGCAAGCAGGGGTTTCAGAATTGGCTGCTTTTTCTTGAAAAGATCCATATTTGATTATTCATGAGAACAGAGTGGTGTTATGCCCTCGTCTAGGCTTTTTTCCAAAAGAATTTTCAGGTTTTCACTTGAACCAAGATATTGTCCTGCCATGGTTTTTTTTTTTTTTTTTGTTCCAGGGAAGGAAAGTCACTACATTGTCCTGTATGTGGTGAGAGCAGTGAAAATCTAAAGGCAACTGCTCAGATTCGTAAAACTGATGTCTTATTTATTCTGCCAGAGGGTCCTAAGAAAGGACAGGCAGCGTTGAGATCCACTGTCACTAAGTGGATTCAGCAACTTATAATTCAAACTTATAAATTAAGGGGTAAGATTCCCCCCTTTCAAGTTAAGGCACAGTGCTTCTTGGACAGTGCGTCACCAGGCCTCCATGGCTCAGATCTGTAAGGCCGCAACTTGGTCTTCAGTGCATACATTCACAAAAATGTTATCAGGTGGCTGTAAGGAGGTATGAGGATATCGCCTTTGGGCACAGTGTACTGCAGGCAGCAGTATAAGTCTCAAGTCTGTGGGTACCCTGCGGGTTGTTTCTCCCTCCCCTCAAGTAGCATTGCTATGGGACGTGCCATTAAGTAATTACTTAAGGCTCTGTGTTTCATGATGTACAATAAAGAAAATAGGATTTTTATTACAGCTTACAAGCATTTAAGGTTATTGCTTTGCTACAAAAACGAATGTGCTCCTGGAAGGAGGAGGGGTTATATAGGGAGTGAACTTCCTTGATTGGGTATACCAGTGTCAACACCTGAAAGTGGCCCATAACCCATTAAGTAATTACTTAAGGCTCTGTGTCCCATGATGTACTCCAAGAAAATTATTTTACAAGTAAGCTGTAATAAAAATCCTATTATTAGATTTAATGTGTTTGGAAATTGTAGAGAAATGCTTAAATAATGCATTACAATTTAACTCTACCGATTTAGATTTTACATGACTAAAATGAGTTTTAGTCGACTAAAATGTCCTCGAGATTTAGTCGACTAAATATGACTAAAACTAAATCAATTGCAGAAGACTAAAATGGGACTAAAACTAAACTGCCATTTTAGTCCTAAGACTAAAACTAAAACTAATTTGAAATTTGCTGCCAAAATGAACACTGACAGCCAGTATTCAGTGCAATGAAAATCACACCCAACCATTTTCTCAGCTACGGGGGCCCAATGTATGATCCTGCACACAGGCCCACTGCTTTCAGAAAATGCCTCTGACCTGAGCTCATCATTACGCATCCATTCCGGATGCTTGTAAGTGACATCACATACAAGCACGTGGGCTGGATGCGAGAGGTGGATCAGCAGGATGAGTATGCCAGGACAAGTAGATGTGTCTCATCTCTGCTTCTTTTCACCACTCTGCATATCACACATATCGTAGATGAGAAGAGGGTACAGCGGTGCAGCAGATGAGCAGAAGGGTACAGCGGAAGGGAAAATGAGCAGGAGGAGTTAAGAGGTAGGACAGATGAGCAGGAGGGTACAGCAGCGTTGCAGATGTGCAGGGAGGTATAGTGGTGGAAGAGATGAGAAGGGGGTTCAGCGGTGGGACAGAAGAGCAAGGGGGTTCAGTGTTGGGGCAGAAAAGCAGTGGGGTAGATGTGAAAGGAGGTGTCTTGGTGGGGCAGATGAGCAGAGGATTACAGTGGTGGGGCAGAAAAGCAAGGGTGAGACAAATGTGCAGGAGGTGCATTGGTGGGGCAGATGTGAAAGCGGCAGATTAGCAGATGGGTTCAGTGTTAGGACAGATGAGAAGGTGATTCAGTAGTGAGACAGAAGAGCATGGGGATACAGCAGTGGAGCAGATGTGCAGGGAGGTACAGTGGTGGGGCAGATGAGAAAAGGGGTACATTGATAGGGCAGATGAGCAAGGGGGTTACAGTGGTGGGACGGAAAGGGCAAGGGAGTACAGTGATGGGGCAAATGAAGAGGGGGTTACAGTGGTGGGACAGATGAGCAGGGGGTTAGAGTGGTAGGAAAGATGAGCAGGGGTGTTCATTGTTGGGGCAGAGGAGAAAGGTCATACATTGGTGGAACAGATGAGCAGGGGTCTACAGTGGTGGGACAGAGGAGCAGAGGGTAGAGAGATGGGGGCAGATGTTCCTGTACAGCGCTGTCTCTTGCCACAGGCGGAGTGATACCAAATGCACTCTGCTGGGGACAGCACCTGCAGGCGATACTTGAATGGAAGACTGTTATTAAAGGTCGGTTTATTACTAAAATTGCAGTGTATATATGGGAATATCTGCGCAGTGATTACTGGGCTGCTTTCAAACTGATCCGCAGGTACAGTGCACCTTTAGGTTACCTGCACTGAGGCATAGACTTCTGTTATTACCTGGGGGTTTGGTTTGCTTTCAGAAAGTACACCACACCTGCAGGATATAATAGAAGTCTAGGGCAAAGTGTAGCTAACCCACAGGAAAGACATGGTTGCACTGCGCTGCATTAGTGTGAAAGGCCCCTTTCACACAATCAGTCCGATTCAATCGGACCCTCCATTCACCTCTATGAAATGGCAGATGTAAACAGATTTGTGTCCTTTTACACCCGCCTACCTCCAATCTGATTCGCTAAAAAAAAAAAAGACAGAAGGGGATCAATCCCCTTCCATCAGGGTGGATCGGAGGTCCCATAGAGTAGAGTGGGCTGTGTCCATGTCCGCTCTGCACGGACCTGTCATCCACCTGCTCTACTCATTGTGGTCCGCGACCGGTTACCAAGTCGCTTAAGTGGCCCTCGCTCTTCAAAAGTTTGGGCACCCATGAGGTAAAGTCATGGGACTGATGAGAAAGGGGCTTACAGTGGTGGGGCAGATGAGCAGAAAACTTCAGTGTTAGGACAGATGAGAAGATGGTTCAGTGGTGGAGCAGACGTGCATGGAGGTACAGTGGTGGGACATATGGGAAAGAGGGAACATTGGTGGGGCAGATGTACAGGGGGATACAGTGGTGGGACAGATGAGCAGAGGCATACAGAGGTAGGGCAGATGTGCAGGGTAGTACAGTGGTGTGGCAGATGTGCAGGGTAGTACAGTGGTGCGGCAGATGTGCAGGGGGGTACAGTGGCGGGGCAGATGTGCAGGGGGGTACGGTGGCGGGACATATGAGCAGGGGGGTACAGTGGCGGGACATATGAGCAGGGGGGTACAGTGGCAGGGCAGATGTGCAGGGGGGGTACAGTGGCGGGGCAGATGTGCAGGGGGGGTACAGTGGCGGGGCAGATGTGCAAGGGGGGTACAGTGGCGGGGCAGATGTGCAGGGGGGGTACAGTGGCGGGGCAGATGTGCAGGGGGGGTACAGTGGTGGGGCAGATGTGCAGGGGGGGCAGTGATCTGAGGTGTGAGAGTGCAGGGTGTTAATTTCTCACTACAAATGTAGTTTACATCATTTACATTATAAAAAATAATTTTTGTGATTGACTGTGAGAAGTTTAAATTTTGTTATCAAATCGGCATGCTCCATTTCTTTGAAAACATTTTTCGGCACACTGTGCTCAAAAGGTTGCCTACCCCTGTGTTAGAGGATGCAAGAAGTATTTTCAGTAACTTAAAGCAGTATTAAACCCAAAAGCAAACATTTATTATATTGCACCTTACCAATTCCTAGATGTGATGGCTGCATTAGTTTCCTTTTTTAGGCGTGCTGTTGTTTTTCACGAAATCAAGCTCTCAAGCAGAATATATAAGTATACATGGATGAGACAAACCGCTTAGCAGTGGCAGGGGTGACTAATATGATCAGCTTTTATTTATTCATGACAAGCCTCTGTTCTAAAAGAAAAATAAATAGTGTTACTGTGCTTATGTGTGTGTTTGGCTTCAATTTGTTAGTGTACCTAAATTTTCTAATACATTTAACTACCCTCTCCCACAGACTGACTTACTGGCTAGATCACCAGGTGAAAGGGAGGGGGGGGGGGGGGGAGACAAAGAAAATGTTTGGTAAGCTGCAATATAATAAATTTTTGGTTTAGGGTTTAATACTGTTTTAAATTACTGACCCAATACAAGCATATAGATTCTGACTTTCTTTACTGCAGGCCTGTTATGAGTATGCGACTGATGTATTGAAGGCAGACACAGCAGCGATAACAAACACTTTAATTATAATGCCAAGAATGGCAGCCTCTAGATTTCCTTCATGACATCTGTACTTCAACCATATACAGTACATCAAAATGGATTTACCCTTTTTCATCCTTGGAATCTTTTTGACAGCAATAAATATTGATAATTTTTCATTTTCCAGTTTTATCATATTTTGAACTGTGTGCACTTTTTGAACACTTCTGTGCACTTAAATAGTGAACAAATATCAATGCATAAACTAATGCAGAGCTACCCCAATATGGTTACCCAAATAAAGAAAATAACTATTAATGTGACAAAGTAAAAAATACTAATGTAATCCCCAAAAACATATACAGGCAGTCCCTGAGTCCCTGTAGATTTGTTCTTAAAGCGGAGTTCCACCCAAAAATAGAACTCCCCCCCCCCCAGTGTCAAATTTGGCACCTTTCAGGGGGGTGCAGATACCGGTCTAAGACAGGCATTTGCTCCCACTTCCGGTGATATATCGCTGCAGAATCCACGCCGATCTATTCCATGTCCGGCCCCTCCTCCATCCCCCCCCCCCCCGATGTCTTTTGGGAGACATACAGGTCCCAGAAGACAGCAGGGACCAGTTAGGACACGCAACGCGACTCACACATGCACAGTAGGGAACCAGGCTGTGAAGCCATAACTTCCTGATTTCCTTACTGAAGATGCGGGCACCCTGGACAGGTAAGTGTCCTTATTTTAAAGTCAGCAGCTGCAGTATTTGTAGTTTTTGACTTTTTAAAAAAAAAACATTTCGGGGGAACTCCGCTTTAAAGTGATTCTAAAGGTTTGTGTGTTTTTTTTTTTTTTTTTAAATAACAAACATGTTATACTTACCTGCTCTGTGCAAGGGTTTTTGCACAGAGCATCCCTGATCCTTCTCTTCTGGGGTGCCCTGGTGGCACTCCTGGCTCCTCCCCTTTATCTGGTGCCCCCACGGAGACCCGCTTTTCATGGGGTTTTTTTTTTTTTTTTCAGATTAGGTGACCCATCAGATTTTGTAACGGAAATGATGTTCCTTCTCTGCCATCTTGCTACACCCTGCATTCGTCCACAGTAAGGATACAGTGAGAAGGTGGCAAGTGGGCATCTTGTTACACCCACTGGAGTCTTGCATTTCACACTTATTTTTAACATTAAACTCCGCTTATATAGTAAAATTCT
The DNA here is from genome assembly GCF_037356315.1 of Lithobates pipiens. Classification (NCBI taxonomy): domain Eukaryota; kingdom Metazoa; phylum Chordata; class Amphibia; order Anura; family Ranidae; genus Lithobates; species Lithobates pipiens. The sequence continues at coordinate 170,636,756 of NW_027507785.1, read as the reverse complement.
GTATTTTTAAATCTGTAAGACTGCTTTGATGTTGATTTTTCAAAGCAGCTGTGTTCTGTCATATTAACAAACCTGTGAGAGCAGCAGGCTCACCGCTGCTTTTAATATTGAACATCTAAACAGACAGATTTTTAAATACTGTATTTCACTATATAAGCTCAGTTTACTGTTAAAAATACGTGTAAAATGCAAGCCTCCCGGTGGGTGTAACAGTCTGTAAGTCCGCTTGATGTCTTCTCACTGTATCCTTATTTTGGACAAGTGCAGGGTGTAGCAAGATGGCGGTGACGGATTGTCATTTCTGTTACAAAATTTGACGGGTCACCTAATCTGACGAAATGCCCCCTTGTAAAGCAGCTGACTCGGCCACGCCCCCTGCTCTCGTGTCACTGGATTTGATTGACAGCAGAGGGAGCCAATGGCTCCTGCTGCTATCAATCTACCCAATGAGGACAGAGACAGTGGCTGGAGTCTCTGGGCTTGTGCAAAGAAAAAGGGAGCCTCTGGGGGCAGCTGCAGCACAGACGGTTTTTCGCCTTAATGCATGGAATGCATTAAGGTGAAAAACCTGGAGACTTTACAACCCCTTTAAGTTGAATGTGTCTGTAAGTTGGAACAGGTACATTTTTTAGGTTTAGCTCCAGCCCACGTTTTTTGGAATGGCAAAGGGAAAGGTTAACACCCCTGTAACATTTGTTTTGCTGTTTGTGCCCCTGTTCAGAAGATTTCACCTCATTTTCTGTCCCTATGATAATTGTACTTTGAAAATTTTGGGTTGTTGTGGAACAAGGACTGGTGATAAAGTTTCATTGGAAACCTCTTTTTCCCATAATAACTTACAGGAGTGAATTTCCCTTCCTAAGGGTAGATTTTTCTCTCATATACTGTTGTCTCCCTCCGTTTGTAAGTCGGATGTTTGTAACCCGGGGACTGCCTGTAATGATAAAAACCTCATATATATGGGAAAAGGTCCTCTATCAAAGAAAGTTCATAAAGCAACCTGCATACAGTCCTATAAAAAAGTCTGTGATGAATGGTAGATTCAATCTTCTATACCAGTGACACCCCTCTTCCATAAAGTGCCAGACACACTTCACCCAGGGTAATTTGAGTCTGCTCACATCGATAATTGACCTCAAGTCTTCCTAACAGATCAAAACAGCATCAGGTATGTGGTCTATCTTTATTGTATATGATCTACATCCACCATAGACCATAACATTTTGTACCAGAAGCTTATGATGAGCTGGAGAATTGCTATGTGATATGCAAGTTATTCACACAGTTTTATGTGAGTGTATTTTTATTCCTTTTTTTTTTTTAAAAGATAAATACATACAGTGAGCACCGTTGGTCTTCTCTGTCCTGTGTTGTTCATGCTTGCTCTGTATGTCAGAGGAGAATAAAGATAGGAAAGACCTAGATGATATACCCTCATATAAGCAAAGTTGTTTAGACCTCTTAAAGTGGTTGTAAACCTAGTTACACCACTTGTACCTACAGGTAAGCCTATAATGAGGCTTACCTGTAGGTACTGTAAATATTTCCTAAACCTGCACGGTTTAGGAGATATTTACCATATACGCTTGCGCCAATGTCAAACTGCTTGCTTGTGCCATTTCTTCAGGGCCGGTGCCGTGGCGTCATCGCGGTTCTGGCCAATCACTGAATCGGAGCCCAGAAATAACTGCGGGAGACATGTCGCCGGTCACAGGGGTGTGCGGGGACTGCTGCAACAGCCACGATCTAAGGTAGGTAGAGTTTTTGGTGTTCAACCACTTTAGAAAGCCTTGAAGTCAATTTTCAAGTTGAGGACTCATGTTACACCTGGGTGTTTGGCACTTTATGGAAGAGGGATGCCACTATTATAGAAGATTGAATCTATCTTTTACCACTGACTTTTATATTTGACTTGTCAGTATCTCATAACATTTTTAATATTGTGAGAAAGTTCAATATTGTCACACTCTAATCAGCTAATTAACTAAAAAAAAAACCTGTAAAGGTCTCCTGAGTCTTTAAATAGTCTCTCAGTCTGGTTCAGTAGGTTCACACAATCAGAGGAAAGACTGCTGACTTGACAGTTGTCCAGAATACAGTCAATGACACCCTTCACAAGAAGGGCAAGTCTCTAAAGGCCATTGCTAAAAAAGCTGGCTATCCAGAGTGATGTATCCAAGTATATTATTGTAACGTTGAGCAGAAGAAAAGGTTTATGGATTGATATTAACACCGAGTGCTATGGAATCACTTTTTGTGTAAGCTTGCAATTCATTTTTGTATATATAAGACTGCATGGATTATTTGTTGACCACAAATAGTAAACAAAGACAATTAAGATTCTTCTGTATTCTGCTTTTCCTTCTGACTGAATTAAAACTGTTTATAGGAAACCAGCTATGAAGAAATTGTTACACAAAGCATGAATTCAGAAGACATCAAGAATCGTGTAATATCTATCTTAAACAAGGTAAACTGTAGTTATTTTGTTTTATATTGGCTGTCCCTTAGGGTAGGCGTCACTCTTTCAGTGCTTAATCCAAGCTTCAGCTGTCTAGATTTGTAAACAAGCTTTTTACAATAGGAAACAAAAAAACATGAAAAGAAGATGAGAATACCTACCTGCTGGCTACCTGTGAAATAGAAACTGAAATAAAATATGTATATCAACAATTTGTCTAAAAGTACATGTTTTGTCCTACTGCAAAAAAAAACAAAAAAAACCCTACATTATAGAATAACTCAATGTGTTAATTTGTTTAATGAAAATCTTTTGGCTAGTATGTTAAGTATGTGTTGCTTTTGTGCGGACTACCCTCTACAGCACATTAAGAGAAGGTGGAAATCATCTACTTTTGAAAAATGTAATTGTTCTTATTAACAATTCTTACTTTGCTATAGTCAGCCTTTAGTCAGGCTTGCACTATAAGGCTGACAAAACACACAATAGGCCAGATCAAAAAATTCCAGCAGATTCCTTCACCCACTCTAAATAGCACAGAATAATGAATCTCCCAGTGCTGTTGTGATTCATTTTATGCAGTTGACCGTTTTTTGTCAGGCAGGAGGAAGCCAACACAGCCACCCACAAAGCAAAGTTTTGGCTGGTTCATCAGGAACCAGGCGAAGCTTTATCAGTGTATAGCCAGCTTTAGTATTGAAGGAAAAAAGTATAAAGATCATCATAAATATCTTGTACAATAGCAATTTCACTTTTATATATCTCCTCAGAACTGTTCTTTTTGCTTTTACTGAATTATTTATAACATGGATAACTTGTCCTGACCACTGTCTTGAGTGATCATTGTTTTGAACTGTTGCAATTTTAGTATTTCAAATAACCAGATGGACTTATATAAAGCAACTCTGTCGCCAGATTAAATTTTTTACATAAGTATACCCATACCGGCTGTAGAGCCTGGGCGATGAAGTCCCCTATAGGCTTACTATACTATGCATCCGTTGTTGGCTATCCCTCCTCTGCTCTGCAGCCAGCACTAGATGCCGGTCATGTGACTGGACTAGAGCAGATAGGTAGGTATAAACAAATTTCTTTTTACACGGTAGATAGATTAGACTTAGAGAGGGTGGAAGTAGATTTAAAGTGTAAGATGGCGGCGACCACAGATAACTATAGCACCACAATGTATTTGGACTTTACAGGCACAATATTGGGCAAACCAAACTCATTATAAAATTATACAGTTATATTGTTTTCTTTGAAGCAATAATATGAAACCACATAAAAAACATAAAAGGTGGTCATAAATGAATACCACCTACAAACGGAATCGTGTCTCTCCACACACATACATTCAAAGTTTTTCACTTTTGTATGAAAATCTAACGGGGTCTCCTTTCTGTATATTCTTTCAACACATTCCGCGGAAAAAAAACACTTATTCAGGACAAGATAGTGAAAAGATAATATAGTACATATAAAAAAAAAAACAAAGTTACTATCCATTTTGCATACTGTATATTTTATAAATTGGCATAACAGAGATGAATTTGGGGAAATGTGATGGCCAATGTAAAGTTTCTCAGGCGGACATAGGGATAATGAAAGACAGAATGCGCATCAACCTGTACATATACGGACCATGGACAGACAAGGGCCAGAAAATATCAGAAAGCCACAGACTTAGACCATACATTATTGTTTCTAAAAATCTATACTTACAAATGATAAATAAGGGAAGGAAGTATGTACAATGATACTGTTGTCATTACTAAAATCTTGTATATAGTCCCTTATCATCCCCTCCCAAGAGTTTACATACTATTGATGTTAAGCTAACTGGTCTGTAATTCCCAGTGGTGTATTTTGGGCCCTTTTTAAATACTGTTGCTACATTGGCTTTTCTCCAGTCAGCTGGTACCATTCCAGTCAGTAGACTTATATATCAGGACAATGCATGTATAAAATATCCAATATTTGTAAGCATAACCATACTCAAATTAATATTACACCTCTCAGAAAGCTTTTCAAGGCACTATTTGTGTTAAGCACCCCCATACATCTATGATTAGGAAAGGAAAAAAAATCAGTTTTCCTCTCTGAATATATTGTGGGGGCAGAGATCACTCACTACATTCTCTAGAACAGAGCATAACGTGCATAGTGCGGTATTTGGAAAGCTTACGCTGGGTCATAAATACAAAAAAAGTCAACCTTGAGTCCAGCTCAAAGTCTAAAGTATTTAGGTTTGATCCTAAATACGGTCCAAGCAAGAGTATTCTTGCCAACCGCAATATCTGTGCCCTAAAGAATCAGGTACATCAGTTAAGGGGCACTGGACAACCCTCAATAAGGCTCTTTAGGAGTCTTCTAGGGAGGATGGTATTCTCCTTCAAGGCGGTGCCCTATGCCCAGTTCCATTTCAGGCCTCTACAACAGGAGATCTCGACTTGGAACAGGAGAATACAAGCCCTGATTTATCCAATGTTCTTATCTCCTTGGGCAGGCTTAAGCCTAAACTGGTGGTTACAGGATCAGAACCTGTGAAAGAGAAGATCCTTCCTCCTGGTAACTTGGAGAGTACTGACTACAGATGCCAGTCTCTCGGGCTGGGGAGCGACCCTAGAAGGGCTCAGAGCTCAGGGGAAATGGTCAAGCACAGAATAGATCCTGCCCATAAACGTCCTGGAATTACAGGCAATACGACTCGCCCTACGTTCCTGGGCAGTGGAGCTTCAGGACTACCCTATCGGGGGTTCAGTCCAACAGTGCCACTGCAGTGGCCTTTTATAAACCACCAAGGCGTTACCAGGAGTCATTCAGCTGTGAAGGAGTTGAACCACATACTAGCCTGGGCAGAGGGATATGTGCTGATTCTATCAGCAGTCCATATATCCCGGGAGTAGAGAACTGGAAGGCAGATTATCTCAGCCACCAGCAGATCTACTCGGGGGAATGGTCCCTACACCCAGGGGTGTACCAGGAAAATTGCCAACGTTGGGGATGGCCAGCGGTGTGAAATGCGTTAGTAGTTTTAGCCTTGCTGTATGGATTTACATGAATAAAGAAATAGTTTTTCATTGGAGTGCGGTCACCCGGACTTTTTGTTATTTTCTTACTCCTGGCATCCAGGTTCAACAACAAGTTACAGCAGTTTGTCACAAATAAGAGGTCCTCTGGCAATCAGAGCAGATGCTCTGGTGGTTCCGTGGAGCCAGCGCTCCTTCGTTTATGCTTTCCCTCCGATCCCTCTCCTTCTGCATTTGTTGTGCAGGATTTGGAAAGGGAGTTCCAGTCATTTTGGTGGCACCAGAAGGCCCTGGTTCCCGGAAATTGTGAGACTGACAATAGACGGGCCATGGACGCTTCCACGGCGCCCCAATCTAATGTGTTGCGGTCCTATATTCCACCCCAATTTACAGTCTCTAAATTTGACGGCATGGCTATTGAAGCCAGGGTGTTAAAGAACCATTTTAGCACCCTGTGTCTACCCTAGTGAATGCTAGAAAAGCTGTCACTAGGAACATCTATCATAAGGTCTGGAAGACTTATATTGCTTGGTATGTAGCCAAAAAAATGGCATCCTCAGCTGTGGAAATCAAATTGGCTTTGAGTACTGGTTAAGTTTCGGCCCCATCAGTATTCTTCCAAAAGTTTAGCCTCCCATTCACTGGTTTGAACATTTATGCAGGGGGCAACTTGCTTCCCCCCCCCCCCCCCCCCCCATTAGGTCACCTTCACCATTATAGAGTTGGGTTATGACCTGTTCTGTTCCATCCTTTTTGCCAAAAGTGGTGTCGGCATTTAGTTTAAATCAGGACATTATTTTGCCTTCTTTTTTGGCAGAAGAGAGACGACTGCACTCCTTCATTGTCTGGGCAGTCAAGGTTTATTTGTCTAGATCTGCCGAGATCCAAGGATCAAACTTATTTTTTGTTTTACCAAAAGGACCCAAGAAAGGGCAGGGCGCTTCCATTGCCAATTGGGTCAGTCGATTGGTAATTCAGGCCTACGGTCTGAAACGTAAAGCTCCTCCCTTTAGGGTGAGAGCTCATTCTACCAGGGGTGTAGGGACCTCCTGGGCTTTTCACCATCAGGTATCTGTGGTTCAGATTTGTAAGGCTGCCACCTGGTCTTCAGTGCATACATTCACAACATTTTATCAAGTGGATGTTCGAACAGCCGAGCTTTCGGCTGCAGTGTACTGCGGGCTGCCGTATAAGGTCTGATGGCTATTGTTTGGCATGGTATCTCCCTCCCCTAAAGGCTATTGCTCTGGGACGTCCCAGCAGGTAATGAATATTCGCCTGTGTCCCATGATGTATGAAAATAGGATTTTTCATTCAGCATGGACATAAAGTCTATATGCTACAGTTGGGTACCTATCCAGAACATGATGACTTTGTAAATGTAGCGGCACTAGTGCAGGATATGTGGGCAAAAAATCCACATACTTTGTCCTCAGAGAATTCTGTGCACTGTTCCTCCTATTACAGGTCGGCATATGATTGCACACAACATGTGCCCATAGCCACCCCCTGTACCTGGAGGTAGTGGGACCCATTAAAGGTAAACCCATTTCTAGTCCCGAGGAGATGGAGGGGAGCATCCGAGAGTTTTTCACTCGGCAACCTGATGCATTATCAATATTTACTGAATGGGAGGAGTTCAAGACATTTCTGAGACAGCTACTTAGTAAGGAGGTTAGAAGGGTTAAGAGGCGGTCGGAGTCTCTCAGGGAGGCGCTTGAGGTACAGGTACATTCCCTGGAGGCACGATATATTCAGGACTCAACGGAGTTCGCGAAGGGGGCTTGGCAGTCGGCTCAATCTGCGTATGACCGCCTGTTTGCCTCCTCTGCGAAAAAAAGAGATTTTTTTCGAGGAGGGGGAGATTACAGGTCGTCTCTTGGCCAGGATAGCTAACTCTGAGTAGAGATCTCCAGTTATTGGAAGTATACGAAGGAAGGGAAATTGGTTCACTCCACTGATGGAGTGATACAGACGCTAGCTGCATATTATGAGGACTTATACCGCCCATCTTTGCAGTATGGTTCTGAGGAGCTGAATGCCTACTTAGATGAAATACCATTCCCACAACTTTCGGGGTCCCAGTGTGTGACATTGGACTCCCCACTCACCCTTGAGGAGTTACAGACTGCAGTGGCGGGGTTCCCCAATTGTAAGGCCCGGGGGGGGGGGGGGGGATGGGATCCCTATTGAAATCTACAAGCACTTTTCGGAGGTATTGCTCCCTAAACTGCTGAACGTGTTTAATGCTGCCAAGGAGGTGGAGACTCTGCCCCCCTCTGTCTGAGGAAAATATTGTTTTCATTTTGAAACCTGATAAGGACCCGGTGGACCCGGCCTCTTACAGACCAATCTCCTTGCTATAATCTGATATTAAAATATTGGCCAAGGTGCTAGCGCTCCATTTTAAACAAAGTAATCACCTCAGTGATACACGCAGACCATGCAGGGTTTATGCCGAATAAATCCACGGCAGTGAATCTCCGGAGATTATTCCTTAATATACAATCAGTGGCTGATAATGTGGGCAGGAGAGTTCTCCTGTCCCTTGATGCTATGAAAGCATTTGATAGTGTGGAGTGGCCATATCTCTGGGAGATACTGAAGCGTTTTGGCTTTGGTGTTGGGTATATCTCATGGGTACGGCTGCATTATTACCACCCGAGCGCGGCCATTAGGGAAGCCGGTAGGCTGTCCTTGCCATTTTGGCTTGGTCGTGGGCACTCGGCAGGGGTGCCCATTGTCCCCCCTGCTGTTTGCCCTGGCAATAGAACCACTGGCCATTAGGATCAGGGAGCACAGAGGCATCACAGGTTTCTGCTATGGGGATAGACGGGAAAAGGTGATGCTTTATGCGGATGATACAATGATTTTACTGGGGGACGCGACAGTCTCTGAATAACACGTTAGACACAGTGACCCGTTTTGGGGAGTTCTCTTGGTCCAAATCAGCACTTATGCCAATAGATGAGCCACAACTACAACAGGGGGGGCGGGTGGGAGAGATCCCCATCGCCCTCACGTTTAAATATTTGGGAATAAAGGTGACGCCACGGATCAGAGACTATATTGCGTGAAACATTGCACCCCTGCTGACCAGGTTTCGCTCCAGGACTAAGACTTGGAATATGCTGTGTATGTCGGCTGCAAGCAAGGTGAATCTTATTAAAATGATTCTTATGCCCCAACTGTTATACATGTTGCACAACTCTCTAGTGGTGATCCCATTGAAGACCTTTAGGATAGTAAACTCAATATTCCGCGAGCTAATATGGAAAGGCCGACCCCCTAGGATTAAATTAGAGCATCTCCAATGCCCGAAGGGAGACGGTGGCCTTGCGCTGCCAAACCCCTGGCTATACTATTTAGCCTCTCAACTCCAACATTTGATAGGCACTATGGTCCCTGAGGGTGACCCCAATGGCAGAGTCCCCAGTGCTTCTGAGGTTATTATGCTGCACACAGTGGGTTTTTTGTTGAAGCACCCCCTGACCGTTAAAAGGAAATGGGAATTAGATGTGGGGCCCCTGGAGGACGAGCAGTGGGAGGAAGTGTTGCAATCGGTGGCCGTGTGCTCGCTGAATGTGACGCACAGACTTGCACAACTGTACACCATACTGAGAATTTACTATACTGCCCATAGGCTACACTCTATGGGTCTTACACCGACAACCAGAGACTTAATACACATGCTGTGGCGATGTCCCAAACTTCATCTTTATTGGAGAGGGGTGACTGGCACCCTGAGCACGGTGTTTCGGGTGTCAGTCCCCTGGGATCCTCGGTGTTGCATTTTGAACTTACTGGATGAGTTGGAGTGGGACTCCCATACTAGAGAGGCCCTGACCATGGCGCTCTTTGCTGCCCGCAAGTTGGTAATGCTCCACTGGAAATCGGACTCACCTCCATTGGTCCGGGAGTGGACCACCACTGTTGGTAATACGCTGATAATTGAAAAAATTGTATATCAGCATAGAGGTTGCCCTGATAAATTTGAAAAACTATGGGGGCCATGGCTGGACACTCTGGGTCTTGCCCCGGATGATTTAGTCATGGACCGACTGCTCGGACCAGGGGTGCGCTAAGCACTGCAATATAAATATATTTCTATTTGCATGGCTGTGGATTAATGTTTTGGTGTATGAAAAGATTACTAACATTATTGGATTATAGAGTGGAGGGGTGGGGGGGACTCGAATGTTCTCATGTCTATGTTCTCGGACTACTTTGCACTGTACTGCATTGTCTTGTACTGACTGTGATTATTTGGACTGTATGTGTGCTTTACTGAATAAAGTTTTTTTCTGGATAAAAAAAAAAAAACATTTCTAGTGAGGATGTGTTCAGATTTAAAATGGTTCTAAAGCCTAAAGGTTTTACCTGTATTCTTTGCATTAGGGTAAAATACCTTCTGTGCATAGGAAGCCCCCCTTACACCTATCTGAGCCCAATCTTGATTCAGTGCTGTGCACAAGGACAGCAACTCTCTCCCTCCTCACAGGGCAAATGAATAGGAGAGGAAGCCATCCTGCTGCTGTCAACCAAATCTTGTGATGATGGGGCAGGGCTGAGCCATGGTCGCTGTGTCTAGACAGTGCAGCTTGGAATAGAGCCTGCATGAATGCCCCCATAGGAAGGTCCTATGGTGGAATTCCACATTCTATGGTGGAATTCACAAAATTTGATGCAGCCAGGAGCACAGACGTGGAGGATCTTGGCTGCTCTGTGCAAAACCATTGCACAGAGCAGGTAAGCATGACATGTTTATAAATAAAAAAAATGAAGGTTTACAATCACTTTAAGCTTAATTAGTTTTTGATTTACCTTCCACTTTAAATTTTTGGTTAGGGCTGGGTTCAACAGATCCAGTCTTTTTGTATGTTGATCACTTTTACTTTTCCATCCCACTGTTAATACTCGGTTACCACATGGAAATTATGAAAGAATCCACATAGCGTTATTAAAGCCATGTTTATTTACTCTGCATCATTTTGCTTATGTGTACTGTTTATATTATGAGTTTTCTATGACTGTTTAGACTGTCCCTTTTGTGGAACCAAATAACAGAAGACAGGAACGACTAGAGGAAGAAAAAAGCATTTTGGAAAAAAAAATTTCTCACTGTGTACAGAAACCTGAAGAATTTCTTTCTTTAGAGGCAAGTATAGTCTTCATAATAAATGTTTATCTGGAGACAGATTTATATATTCATTTATCAGCTTTGGTGCAGTGATTTTGCTTTATAAAGCAACATACTTTCCAGATGAATCAATGAATGTAAAATGTTTGTAAAACTCAAACAACTACAGGGGGTCCCCTACTTCCAAACATCCGACTTACAAACGACTCCTACTTACAAACAGAGGGAGATAACAGGAATTAAGAGGAAATCTACCTCTAGGAAGGGAAATTCTCTCGTGTAAAAGTTAATATGGGAAAAAGGTGTCTCCACTGATGCTTTATCACCAATCCTTCTTTCCCTAACAGCCCAAATTTTTCAAAATCCAATTATCATTGGGACAGAAAGTGAGGTGAAATCTTCTGTACTGAGGCACAGACTGCTAAACAAATGTTACAGTGATAACCCTTCCCTATTTTATCTGAAAAGCTTAAAAATAGATTTTTTTGGCTGGAGTTACACTTAGAAATTGTACCTGTTCTGACTTAAACAGATTCAACTTAAGAACAAACCTACAGTCCCTATCTTGTTTGTAACCGGGAACCCCCTGTAAATGGTTGATTAAAAAATCAAATGTAAACCTAATTTAATGTATTGTACTGATTCATAAATGCATGCTATTGTTTGGGGTTTGCCATTGGAGCATGGGAGAATACAGTATATAGCCAGCATGATAAAGGTTAATTTTCTCATCATATAGATCCCTTGACTAGGCTAAAAAACATGTATGCATATGAGATTAGATAAAGTAATCTGACAAACAATTTTTGAATGACAGTGGAATGTGTTTGATCATCGTTGCAGATTTTTAACAAATGCTTGTTGTAAATAGTGTTAATTTTGTCTTCGAATTTCGATTTGGCTTTAGTGATATACTTTTGACTAAAATGCCATTGTAGTTCTAGTCATATTTTATTCATCTGAGGAGTCTTAGTTGTATTTTAGTCGACTAAAATCTCCAGTACATTTTAATCAACTAAAATCTCCAGTATCATAAACAAACAAAAATATTGTTTTTTGACAAACAGAAGTGACACTTTAAAATATAAAAAAAAAAAACTGTAAACCCTATTGGCTGTAATGCCATTTCACATATTACCTGAATAAAAAAATACTGTTCTTTAAAAAGAAGTAAGCCCTCATCACCGCTGGAGGCCACATCCATTTTTGTCTCCTTTCTGTGTCCGCCGATTAAGGCACAGGATTCTGAAAAAATGGCACGGGTAGCTGTTCCTTCATGCCCCAATGACGTAATTGGCTGCATATACAATAAATATCTCCTAAACCGTGCATGTTTAGGCGGTATATACAGTACCTATAGGTAAGCTTTATTATAGGCTTACCTATAGGCTTACCTATAGGTACAAACAATACAAGAAAGTGTACTTCCTCTTTAATAATGAAAACAAGTATCAAGTAAACCAAATTTTGTAAACGAACAAGAATATTGCTTTTTGACTACTGTTAATTTTGATGTCAAATTTTGATTTAGTCGTAGTCTTCACTAAAATGCAGTTTTACTTTTAATCTGCTGAATTCTATTTTCATTTAGTTTTCGTCACTGAAAACATGCAGCTGACGAAAATATTTTCATCTACAAAATTGACACACGTTATAAGCAATTGTAGCGATGTGTTTGCAGCAGGCTTTATTTTCCTAAGAACTTGTAATTTGGTTACCTGGGATGAATCTGTTTATAAGCTACAGGTCTATATCATCTGGTTGTAATAAAAGTATCCTGCAATCCTCACTTTACAATTAAGCTCTTGACAAAGTAAAGCTGGCCACATCTGTCGAACGTGCATGCGATCATGCCATCATTGTATCTAAATATTTCCAATTGTTGACATATTATAGATCATTAACAACATAAATGGTATATTTCTCTTTCATTCTTTGACGGACACGGCACCTTTAATCTTGACCTTAGGGTTACATTGCCACCTTCAGGAGAGGACTAGGTAGAACACATAAAAACAGCAAAGCTGTACAGTACTATCTAGGGGCGGTCCTACTGGCTATAACCCCTCAATCTGCTTCCAGCAGCTCAGTTTTACAGCGGCATAGAAAACTGACAGGCAGACTACCTCAGTCGTCAGCTGCTGGACCAGGGGGAATGGTTGCTGCATCCGGAAGTATTTCGGCTCATTTGCCTGAGGTGGGGCACGCCAGATGTGGCTCTCTTGGCCTTGCGGCTCAATCGGAAGATACAGAGGTTTGTGGCCAGGTCAAGAGATCCCTGGGCAGACACGTCAGATGCGTTGGTGGCTCCATGGGGGCATGATCGGCTGATTTATGCCTCCCCCCGCTCAGACTCCTACCGCATCTGCTTTGCAGAGTGGAGGCCGAGGGGAATCCAGTGATTCTGATTGCCCCAGATTGGCCTTGACGTCCTTGGTACACCGACATAGAATGGTGTCGGATGTTCCTTGACACCTGCCGATGCGGGAGGACCTTCTGTCACAAGGTCCAATACGTCGTCCTGCTTTACCGTCGCTGGTTTTAATGGCATGGCTGTTGAAAGCCAGGTACTAAGGGACTTCGGTAATTTCCACTATGCTGAGGGCGCAGAAGTCCTCTTCTCTGAAGATTTATCATCATACGTGGAAGGCCTACATCTCCATGTGTGAGGAGATGGGGTGGCGTCCATTAAGGGGCAGATATTAGCTTTGGCTGTCTCTTCAGTGACCTTTGGCGCTTCATTCATTGGTGAGTACATTTGTTCAGGAGGTTCGACATGTGGCCCCTCCTGTACAACCACCACTGCCCCGTGGGATTTGAATCTGGTGCTCTTGGTGCTTCAGAAACCGCCATTTGAAAACATGAGAGATCCCCTTATTGACACTCTCTCAGAAAGTAGTCTTTCTAGTGGCTATTACATCTGCAAGGCGGGTTTCTGAGTTGGCAGCCTTGTCATGCAAGTCTCCCTGCTTGATCCTCCACAAGGATAAGGCGGTGCTGCTGTCGCAGCCTTCATTTCTTACAAAGGTTGTTTCATCTAAATGAGGACATTGTGCTTATGTCCTCGGCCGTCACATCCCAAAGAGGTTGCTTTGCATTCTTAGGATGTGGACCGGGCTCTGCGGGTGTATCTGTCTGCTACAGCTTCTTTTCGGAGGCCGGACTCCATGTTTGTATCATTGGCTGGTCCAAAGAAGGGCCTGACGGTCTCGTCGGCCACCATTTCTAGGGGGATCAGACCGATCGTGGTTCAGGATTATGCCATAAGGGTGCAGGCGTCCCCCTTTCCTATCATGGCACATTCTACCAAGGCAATTGGTGCCTACTGGGCTTTCTGACATCAAGTATCCATTTTCCAGGTGTGTAAGGTGGCAACCTGGTCGTCCATTTACACTTTCATTAAATTTTAGAAGGTTGATGTGAGCGCACCTTTGGATACATGCTTCGGCCGCAAGGTTTTGCAGACGGCTGTTTAAGGTTGTAGCTCCTCTGTTGAGGAGTTATTTTTGTTATGGGTGGAGTTTATTTTCTTTCTGTTCCCACCCCTCGTTTTACACTACTTGGGGACGTCCCTAAGGTCAAGATTAAAGGTGCTATGTCCATCAATGAACGAAAGAGAAAATAGGATTTTTGTACTCACTGTAAAATCCTTTTCTCTGAAGTTCATTAACGGACACGGCACCCACCCCTCCTATTTATGTTTGTACTGCTTTTTGACAAACTGAGCTGCTGGTAGCAGAGTGAGGGGTTATAGCCAGTAGAACTGCCTCCTGGCAGTTTTGCTGTTTATATGTGTTCTGCCTGGTCCTCTCCTAAAGGTGGTGATATAAGCCTAAGGTCAAGATCAAAAGTGCTATGTCTGTCGATGAACTTTAGAGAAAAGGATTTTACGGTGAGTACAAAAATCCTACTTTTTTTTACCGAGCAGCAGAAAAGATTTAAAGATTTTTTGACCTTTGTGAACCCTCCCACACGCCAGCAGTAAGATCTTTCTTTTAGTTGCTTGAAAAAACCTACAGCGCATGTGCATGTTAAAACAGAACCCAGGAAGTACAAACTGTTTCTGATCAATTCCACTACTGATGTTAAGAAAATCGACCTTTTATGCTACAAAAATCCAACATGGCGATTCATCTTTTGCTTTATGGCGTTTTGAGAATCAAAATAACTCCATTAATATTTTGAAAGCCAAATGATCAAGCATATTGAATGCTTTTTGTAATGATTTTCTTAAATAAGTTAGAGGACAGAAGAGCATGTAGAACAGCTGCTGTACTGAAAAATACCAGTTAATCTTCACATCAGTCTTTCTCTTTCATGGCCATTGCTAGAGGAGAACCAGCATGAGAGAAGAGCAGAACGGAGACAAGGGGGGCACATAGAACAGACTGTTCTGAGACACGGTGGAGTCATGAATGATGTGATCTGCCCATTTAATACAGAACACATGGCCTGTGGAACAGAGTTGTGAATGCATTTAATGACCTGTCAGAGCAAGTAAGAAAAGGAACAGAACAAGGTGGTGGGTTAACAAGCCTCAAAGAAGAAAACAAAATGAATAGCCATATCTCTAAATCAGGAAAAAAAAAACAAGAGGAGAGAAGGTTGGAGCAATAAAGGCATGTCTGTGACCCACAGAATCCATACAGACTCCCGCAACGCTCTTATGATTCTAACCACCAAATAAGAGCATGTTGTTTTCCTGATCACCTGATGTAGAAAGAATTTAACACTGATTGTCCCATGCCCATTTAATGCCCGCCACATGGTACCTCAGGGAGAGCTAAGTTATCATATTTTCCAATGCGACGAGCAGAAGTGCATTAAACAGGATATTGCTGATAACAGTATGTACAAACAAGTTGTCAGTCCAAGCCAATGGAATGCTCCACCTTACAGTACCGAAGACTGGGATGAAGAGTTGCAGATCAGTAAATCTCCCTATATTTGTGGGGACACCATCCTGTCTTGTGCCAAGTTCTGAAGATGGTACGTTGATGGATCTCAAGCGTATCCTTGGCTCTAATCTTTGTGCTCTTGAATCTCTACCATGGAAAGTCCATTACGGTTTCTGATTCCATCTTTGGATTTGCACATTTTAGAATGAGTAGAAGACCAATTATCTGGTCTCCTGAGAGCACTGACTTTTCTCTGTTCCATTAAAGAAATAGGTGGCCTCACAGTATGATATTGAATGCATAAAAAATGTTAACATATGTACCATCATCCGAGTTAAATAGGATAGAGGTCTAGGAGTCTGGACCCCAACCAGAACTCACCAGAGGCAAGGAGACAAGCAGACTATCTCAGTACAATATATAAGGATACAAATAGAGTGTATAAACAATCATGAAAATTTTACAAAAAGCAGGACAAAAAAGTTCTTAAACACAGATAACATGGTATTTTGACTAGTTTTGCAGGTTTACTACTTCATCAGGAAATACATCTGTAAATAGATTAAAAAAAAAAAAATCAATGACAGTATAATAGAAGACATTTTTGTTTTAAACAATACAAATTGATATAGTGGGGAAGAGAGGTAGTCAAGATATAAGGCTGCTTACCAAGCTCTGGCACAGGCAGAGCACATACTCTGATACCAGCGGTACCCTTGGCTCTGGGTTCTGCATTTTAGTATCCTTGCCAATTGGGTATTTATGATTCCTCATAGCTGCACTTTCGGTGGCACTGTTTTACATCTTCACTCTTGATATACACCTTTGATTTGATAGGGCTCTTCACACTTGCACTATAGGTGACACAAATTTTCACTCTCAATGCACACCTTTGAGCACACCTTGTCACTCCCTTGCTCTGGGTGTTCTGTCTACACACCTTCTACACTCACCTGTCTCCCTGGTTCTGTATCTTTATAAAAAGAATGCTGCTAAATTACATAAAATGTGTGAAATGAATGATGCTGAACATCATCGAAAGACATTTCTGGATTCCCTAATTACATACACATAACATTGGTTCTTAAAGCACCCACTACTTATTTTTGCACTTCATACCATGTGAGTTTACAATTTAAAAATGTTACAATTTTCATACCTTTTTTTTAAAAGTTTCTTTTTCTTCCCTTCAAATGTCTGTACAAGTAGCATTATTGCAGATTGCATATATGTGCTTTTTTTCAACCTGACTAACTATGTGACCGAGCCAAACTTCCCCCTAAATGTATGTATAAAAACTCCTTACCTAGCGTAGGCCTCAAGTCTTTATGTGATAACAAAGACTTGGTGATCCGCCCAGCCGACAAGGGTGGAGGCATAGTGTTACTTGATAAATCTGCGTACATGGGTGAAATGTACAAAATTCTTAGTGATGATAGTACATATAAAGAACTACCCACGAATCCTATGGTTAAATATAAAAAAGATCTTACTGATCTCATTTCTAAGGGCTTTGACCAGTCCATTTTAAATCATAAAGAAAGACTTTTTAATCCCTGTAGCGCTACGTATACCCATCATCTACTATTTACCTAAGATCCATAAAGATGCTGTACATCCTCCAGGTCATCCCATCATTAGTGGGAATCGACTCTGTCACATCGAGGATAGGTAAATATATAGATTATTACTTACAACCTATCGTCCAGAAAATCCCTTCATACCTGAAAGACACTAAACATACCATTAACATCCTTTCATCAATAAATATAGATGGCGACTACATCATGGCTATGGCGGATGTAGCCTCTTTGTATACTTGTATTGCACATTCAAAGGAGTTGGAAGCTGTAAAATTATTTTTTGAACAAGAACCCACTCTAATAGGGGTGCAGACCGGTTTCATTTTGGAACTACTTCATTTTGCGACACACCACAATTATTTTTGGTTTAACGGTCAGTTTTACCAACAGAAGAAAGGAGTGGCAATGGGAGGCTAAGTTTGCCCCCAGCCTGGCAAATATTTTTATGTTCAAGTGGGAGGAGGATGTCGTCTATGCCATAGAGAGATCATAGTTGGTACTGTGGGCGAGGTATATTGACAACATCCTCCTCCTATGGAATGGGTCCCCAGAATCCCTGGCGAGCTTCTTCGTATCTCTTAATGATAACGATACAGGCATAGTTCTATCATAGGAATCAAGCTTTAGTAAGATACATTTCCTTGATTTGGAGATCAAATTGGTGGAAGGTCGTTTTATATTTAGTACATATTTCAAACCAACAGATCGCAATGGGTTCATACCCATTGATAGTTGTCACCATAAAACCTAGTTGCGGTCCATTCCTAAAAGCCAATTCTTGCATTTACGCAGAAACTGTACTGATACAGACACTTTCAAGATGCAAGCCAACATTCTAAGAGATCATTTTGAAGAGAAGGGATACAATATGCTTGACGTAGACTTAGATTTTAAAGAGCTCTTTTCTCACTTCATACTCAATTCAGTATAAGCATATTAAATCAATTTTTGAACAACATTGGGGGATCTTAAAAAAATGACAATTTTGGGTTCCCTCATGCCTGAGAAGGCAAAAGGGATTTATAAAGGGGCTCCTTCTCTTAATAGTCAAATTGCCCCCACAATCATTAATCCACCAGTGAAACCTTCCCTTTTTCACAACCTTACAGGATACTATCCATGTAAAAAAATGCACGGTGCGCCACTTTAATGTAAGTGGCAGATGCACCACAAAAGAATTTACATCTACAGTTACAAAACAAAAATTTCCCATTAAACAATTTTGCACGTGCTCAACAACACATTGTATATTTAATTGCATGCCCATGTTCCAAGTAATATGTGGGATGTACAATACCGTACTTTACCACAAGAGTCACTGAACATATTACTAGGATTACAAGTGGGAGTATCAAGCCCACTGTTCTGAGATATTATCGCCAGTTTCATAACCGAGAACGCCCAGGCACCCAGTTTTTAATTATTGACAAGTTTACAGCAGCTTGGAGGGGAGGTGCAAAAACCAGTTAGAAACTTTTTGGATTTATCAGTTGCAATCTCACTCCCCATTAGGTATGAATGTGAACCCACACACAACATATGGAATGCATATATCTATAGCTTTCTTGAATCTTGCATCAACATGTTTTCTCCTTGGAAAATAGTATTGATAATACAGTAATTAGTGCACTTCCATATGTCTCTGAGACATCAATAATTTTTAGTATATTACGGTTTCAAATGAAAACTATCATCTTATAAATTTTTTCAGATTTTTCATATATATGTAGCAGATGACATTTTGGACAAAGTGTCATACTTTAATTCTTGACCTTAGGGTTATCACTTCAGGAGAGGACTAGGCAGAACATGTAACGCACATAAAATCAGCAAGACTGCACAGCACCGCCCAGGGGGTGGTCCCTCTGGCTATAACCTCTCACTCTGCTTCCTGCAGCTCAGTTTTTTTCTGCCTTGTGTAGGAGAAGGACCTGGCTCCCTAAGGGAACCGTTGGTCCTGGGATTTTTTTCTACAATTTTTGATCCTGTGATCTACTATCAACAGCCGGCTGGGTGACAGGCTGGATA
This sequence comes from Lithobates pipiens, assembly GCF_037356315.1. Lineage (NCBI taxonomy): Eukaryota > Metazoa > Chordata > Amphibia > Anura > Ranidae > Lithobates > Lithobates pipiens. The sequence goes on along the minus strand of NW_027507785.1, from coordinate 170,617,617 downwards.
ATATAGATCCTTCTACAGTACTGCTTGGACCTTGAAGAAGGGGACATACCCCAAAAAGCTTGTCCTGAAAAATTGTATGTTAGTGCAAATAAAAAAAAAAGTATCATGGACAGTACTCAATTTTCTCTTTCCCTTTGGTGAAAGGTATCTCACTGCTGCTGGTTGTTTTCAGCCAGACATCTTTGAGGGGGGGGGGGGGGGGGGTTCGGCAGAGAGATCTACATGAATCATTTCCTGCCCAAATTGGTATTTTTGATTTCTTTAGTTTCTTCTATTGCATTCTCTGATCTAAATTAACAGTCCAGGCAGAGGCAGAATATTCCATTGTAATGACTTTGGCAACTATGCAGACAAGAGTCCCCTCATGTGATGTAGGAAACCATTATGACCCTGTAAAGGCAGAATTTTTTTTAACGCTGGCTTATTTTTAAAGGTACATGCTTTGGGACTGTCATGGATTGATCCTGGCTGCTGTGCTCACTACCCGGTACAATGGTAGTCTCAAATGCCATTCTGCAATATTTTACCAGGTCATTGACTCACTAAGAACTGAAACCACCACAAGAATTATAGCCTGAGAGCTTGCAATTACTTTACATCTGCCATAGACTTGTTTAAAGTAAATTAATAACACATATTTCCCCTAAAACTGCAATATAGGATTTAAGTGAACTCAGTTTAAAGGTTTGTTTGTGTTTTGCAGCCTTGTAGAAAAAGATCTCGAGAAGACAGCCTGTCCAGAGATGAGGAATATGAAATGCATATCCATTCTGCAGAAAAGTCATTAATTTCTGTGCAGGCCTTAATAAAGGAAAGTCATATTCCAGCATGGCTGCAAGAGAGATTGGACAGCATCCAAAATCTATTAACTAAATTACAACAGAATTGTCAACAACACCCTTAGGGTAAGCCTTTCTAAAAAATCTATATATATCTATATATGTGTAGTAGATCCATTGCAGTGTTTTATTACCGCCTTTAACACAATTTTAGGAGATTGTTGACCCCTCTTACAGATGCTGGTAACTTGGGTATTTATACTCCCATTTAAAAAGAGTCACTATGAATTGTTATGCAAATTAAGAGTAAGGATTAGCTGCATATTTGATCCAGGTCAGTGACGCAGAAAGTATTGAAGACAAAGAGGGCCAGGCAGAGCTAGGTAAGTGGATTTTTCTGAAGGAGGTCAGGCTAACTAAATGTTTCTCTGGGTTTACATTGAAATGCACTTGTGCTTTGGATTAAACCTGACAGAGATCTTTGACTTCAAGCAGGCAAGGACAGCCAGGTTACATAGTTGGCAATGACCTTTCTGCTGCCTTATCTCTCTACAGATATGTTTGAGGCCCCTTTTAAGGTATCTTTCTCTCTGGTGGTGGCAGCTCAGCTCTGCAGTTAGTAGTGGCTGCAGTAGGAGTCTACCGGGTTCCCAAAGTTTGGGTATGCTCCATTCCACAGAATCGAATCCTGCCACTGGTCAATGCCTGAAGGATTTTCTAGTGGGTTAGAGCACACTATTGTCCCTGAAGAAGACGACAACATTTATGATTAAAAGTTGGTGTCTTATTTGGACTCCAAGAAACATTCCTTACATGAGCCACATGCTTCCAGCTCAAAGCAGAAGCCTGCTTTGCAGTTCCGCAGCAAGAACTGGACTCTAAAGGCTTCCAAGTCCAGGGAGAAAGTCTCTTCCCAGTGAAAGGGTGCCCCCATTCTTGCAGAGAGGGAAATGCTTATCAACTTTTGAAGCTGTATCCGGATAATCACAGACAAGTGAGTGAGCAGCTCTGACACTTTACCAATTATGCAGTGAAATGTCTCTTTAGAGCCACAAAAGAGAGTGGTTTTCTTTGCAGTACTGGAAAGGCTGCTGTATCAGGGTGTCGTTGCACTCATTCTGTTAAGGAAAGTGGAAAGATAGCAATGGTCCCATAGACTTATTTTACTGGTATTGTTATTTTAAGGTATTATTGTTGGTGCATATGATCTGGTTCCTGGGCAGGTGATGCCTTTACCCCAGGGGATCTCCACAGTCTCCTTGGTTTTGTAGTGTGTCGTAAAAAGTGTTGAAATTTAACTGCCACACCGCTGCTAAGTGGTCCAGATACAACTTTATTCAATTAAAGGTCAGGGATACAAGTCAAAAGCTAGCCAACGCATTTTGGGGGTCTGGGGCGTCCTCTTCATCAGAGCAAGATTTGCAATAAATTAAACAAACCAGAAGTAAACTGGACCTACAATGGTATTTTTTTTTCTGGTGGCTGCCAAACAAGCTGCTGACTAGACCTGTGCTTTTAATTTGCTCACTGCTGCTGCAGAATTCAATTTGATTTTGGTATGATGTAGTGAATAAGTGTCTGCCTGTATTTCTCTGCATTGCGTGTACCATTGATCCTGAACAAATCTCCAACTCCATTTGCAGAAATGCAGCCCCAAACTTGCAAGGAACCTCTACCATGCTTCTCTGTGGCCTGCAGACACATTATTGTACTGTGTACCTATGTTTCCGTGCATAGGACATGGAAACCAGGCTAAAGCCAGCCACAGATGGTTAGAATCTCGAACGATTCAGCAGGAACAAGCTAAGATTCAAACCATGTATGGGCAGGCTGAATGTGCCCTTTTATAGCCACTAGTAATAATCACTGTGTTCTCATGGTAGGCATGGCTTCCAAGCCCCCCTTCTCACCAGGAGAACACAATGCTGGGAGGGATTCCCCTATCAATACTGAAAGCCCGTGGTTTGCAAGAAAGAAAATCGCTGTCTATGGCTGACTTTAGTGACTAGGTAGATGAGCACCTGGAATTCAGTGCATTCAGACAGTATTGTGTGTCTGCTTCACAGATTTGCTAATCAGTTTAGCAGGTTTAATGTAGGCACTGATAAACCTAACCTGGTAACTGTAATTACCTCAGTCTTCAAACCAATCCCTATAGAGCGCCTTGATTTCTAGATGATAATTTGGCCTATTTCTTGGTTTTGTTTTATTTTTTTTCCAGATATGACCTGACCATGCCCAGGTTTGGTTCATAGTGTGCTAAATTACCTTAATTGAAGTTTGGATGCTAAATCTGAATGACACGGAAATAAATGAGCCAAATCTTGAAAAGCAATAATGGCCATTTTCTAGAGTAATAGGATTAATGAAGGGCACGGGAAGTTGGGCACATGTCCCAATACAACAAAATAGAAATTGAAATGACCTTTTGGCAGGGAACAATGATTTTAATAATGATTTAAAGTAAATATTAAAGCTTTAGTTTTTTTTTTCAATAACAAAAATATATACTTACCTGCTCTGTGAAATGGTTTTGATCATCGGGGTTCCCCCTTGGGACTTCTCCCCTAGCCCCCCCTGCCGAGTGCCCCCATAGCATTGGGGGGGCACTATTAAAGTTATTTTTACCCTAATGCAGAGAATGCATTAAGGTAAAAAAATTAAATAAAATTGTTGCTTTTTACAACTGATTTAAGTTTCATAGTTTCATAGTTGGTAAGGTTGAATAAAGACACAAGTCCATCCAGTTCAACCTGAGTGTCTACAATTGTCCCCATCCCTGTACATTACACACTCACATTGGTCCCTGCCCTCAAGGAGCCCACAATCCAAGGTCCCCATTCATATACTAGGGCCAATTTTGGACAGAAGCCTATTAACCTACCTGCATGTCTTTGGTTTGTGGGAGGAAACCCATGTAAGCACAGGGAGAACATGCAAACTCCAGGCAGGTAGTGTCGTGGTTGGGATTTGAACCAGCGACCCTTCTTACTGCTAGGTGAGAGTGCTAACCACTACACCACTGTGCAGCCCCAAGTGAAGCCTAAAAAATCCTAAATTCTTTTAACATGCTTGGGGATGCCCTAAACCTAATAAAAAGTCCAAAGATAGCTTTTGAGTCAAAAAGTCCACGTGAGGAATCTTCAGTGGTATACAGTCAGTTCATGCATAAAGTGACTTAGTGCCAAGGGGGGGACCACCACCAATGGTAAAATTGGCTGCTCACCTCATCGTATGGACCCTTTAAATTACAGAGGGTCGTATGCACTTAAATATCAACTCATCCAATCGCTGTACTCCTCTCCGACAATATCCGACCGATTCACAAACGAAAACACAGCTTTCTCCCATTCAGAGTCAAATGAACTGACACGTTCGTGGAATACCCACACTGGATCGGTATATAGCAGTATTCACAATTCCTCAGACCATGTGGATAGAAAGACAGGCCATAGTGCTCTCCATAGAAAAACGTTTTAATGATGAATATACATAAAAAACACACTTACAATAACGAAGCTTCATACGATCTTTAAAATGATCAATGACCGCGGGTGACGTCACGTGATCTCCGTCCGAACGGAGATCACGTGACGTCACCCGCGGTCATTGATCATTTTAAAGATCGTATGAAGCTTCGTTATTGTAAGTGTGTTTTTTATGTATATTCATCATTAAAACGTTTTTCTATGGAGAGCACTATGGCCTGTCTTTCTATCCACATGGTCTGAGGAATTGTGAATACTGCTATATACCGATCCAGTGTGGGTATTCCACGAACGTGTCAGTTTATTTGACTCTGAATGGGAGAAAGCTGTGTTTTCGTTTGTGAATCGGTCGGATATTGTCGGAGAGGAGTACAGCGATTGGATGAGTTGATATTTAAGTGCATACGACCCTCTGTAATTTAAAGGGTCCATACGATGAGGTGAGCAGCCAATTTTACCATTGGTGGTGGTCCCCCCCTTGGCACTAAGTCACTTTATGCATGAACTGACTGTATACCACTGAAGATTCCTCACGTGGACTTTTTGACTCAAAAGCTATCTTTGGACTTTTTATTAATTTTAATATGTTAGTAATCATTTTATTTTAGTTAGAGCGCTGTACCATCTGTTTGATATATTGTATTTTGGGATTTGGTAATTGATCCTTGGTGTTCAGCAGCTTTTCGTAAAGGGGTTGTACTGCGCTGATTTTTTCTGTATTTATATATGATGCCCTAAACCTGCCTGTAAAGTGGTGCATCTGTATGATGTATAAAACCATACTACAGAAAAAGTGCAGTTTACAAAGAAAAAATCTGTTTAAATTGATGGCAAATGAGTTTCTGGCTACTATTGACAGCCAGAGCATTGTGTGTATAAGGCATGTAAAATTCATGCTAGTGGTCTACGAGATTCAAAATTGTGAGTTTAGTGGCCTGCAAGGTCCGAAAGGTTGGCAACTACTGCCCCAAATAATAGAAACTTAAATTTCTTATTTTAGAATATATAAATTAGGTTTATTGCATTCAATATACTATTTGCCCTCTTGCACTTTTTCACATTCGGTAGTTTTACATGTGACTAATCTACACAAAATAGACAATAGTATGGATTTAACCACTTCAGCCATGGAAGGTTACACCCCAAAATACATTCAGCTGCTTCTCCTTAGTATGGGGATACCACATGTGTGAGACTTTTTGGGAGCCTAGCCGCGTACAGGAACCTGAAAACCGCTTGCAGCCTTCAGGATTTACAAGGACATAAACTGTTAATTTCACTCCTCATTACCTATCACAGTTTCAGAGGCCATGAAATTCCAAGATAGTACAACCCCCCCCCCCCCTTCCAAATGACCCCATGTTGGAAAGTAGGGACACCCCAAGCTATTTTCTGAGAGGCATGTTGAGTATTTTGAAAAAAAAAAAAAAAAATCAGTTTATTTCTTAGTTTTCCAAAACAAATGAACACTGCAAATTACTCACCATGCCTCTTCGCAAATACCTTGGCGTGTCTACTTTCCAGAAATTGTTCATTTGGGGGTGGTTTGTGCTATCTTGGCATTTCATGGACTCTGAAACTGTGATGAGTAGTGAGGGAGGGTAGAGGGGAAAGAGTCAGGCTGATCCTGGGCTGGAGCATCCCAATAAGTATGCCCTGTTGCGTGATATTGTGGAAGCCAGTCAGGGACCAGCATTGCTGGAGCATGATGATGTCCCTAGCTGCCAGGGGAAAAACTCCTTCAGTAAGGGTGGGGGTAACGCCAAGGCAAAGGAAAGACAGATTCTGGTGGTAGTGAACTAAATTTTTAGAAAGACAGAGAGGGAAATCTGTCACAAAGACCTGAAGCTCTGAACTGTATGTTGTCTACCAGGCACTCGCGTTCGGCACACCACAGGTCTGGTGGACAGATTACTGGGAAGGCCCAGGGAACACCCGGCTGTCATGGTGCACGTTGGCACCAATGACAAAGTCAGAGGAAGATAGTGTCTTAAAAAACAATTTTAAGGACTTAGGAGCTAAATTGAGAAATAGGACCCCCTATGAGGTAGCATTCTCAGAAATACTACCGGTACTTCGAGCCACACCAGAAAGGCAGTGGGAGATTAGGGAAGTAAACAAGTGTCTGAGGAGCTGGTGTAGAAAGGAGGGGTCCGGTTTCCTGGAGAACTGGACCAACTTCTCAGTTGGTTATCGGCTCTTTAGCAGGGATGGACAGCACCTAAATGGGGAGCGTGCAGCTCGGCTGGGAGAGAAGATGGCCAAAAAGTTAGAGGGACTTTTAAACTAGGTGACGGGAGGGAGGATCCAGATGTTGAGATAGCCAGTGTGGAACAAATTTCAGAGGGTAGTATTGGGGGCATTAGTTTTAGGTTGACTAAATCCCCTAAACCCAAGGTAAGTAAATTAACAAGTCCTAATTGCAGCCTCAGAACAACCAACAAGGAGAAAGTACGTGACAGGACAAAACTACGAGGCTTGTTCACTAATGCCAGTAGTCTGCCTGATAAGATGGGAGAACTAGAGCTGCTGTTGTATGAGGATTTATATTTTGTGGGAATTTCAAAGACTTGATTTAACAGTTGTCATGATTGTCTGGCAAAAACTATATTGCAGAGATAGGGAGGGTAAATAAAAGGGAGGGGTATGCCTGTATATCAAGAAATATGTACAAGTGAATGTGAGGGACGACATCACTAATGGAGCAAGGGAGGAGGTGGAATCCTTATGGGTAGAGCTTCAAAGGGAGGAAGCCAAGGGGAATGTAATATTGGGAGTATGCTATAGGCCCCCTAATCAGAGGGAGGAGGGAAGGCGGATCTAGTATCGCAGTTTAGAATTACATTAAGGATGCGGCGTATCATTATAATGGGAATTTAATTATCCAGACATAGACTGGGTGAAAGGAACACTGCGCATTTGGCTAAGACTCGCCATTTCCTAAATGTCTTGCAGGACAATTTCATGGTTCATATGGTAAATGCAACAACAAGAAACAATGCATTACTAGACCTACTGATTACTAACAATACAGACCTGATCACGGACGTGGAAATAGGGGGCAATTTGGGAAACAGCGATCACAGGTCAATTAGTTTCAGCATAAATCACACAAAAAGGGAAGCGCAAGGGTACTACAAAGACACTAAATTTCAATAGAGCCAACTTCCCCAGACTGCACTCCTTGCTAGAAGTTATTAAATGGGATAAAATCCTAGCAACAAAGAACACGGAGGAAAAATGGGAGTGCTTTAAGATCATATTAAATGAGGGTATTAGTGCATCCCAATGGGAAATAAATTTAAAAGAGCTAAAAAAAAAGTCCCGGGTGGCTTACCTCCAACGTAAAAATGCATATAAATGCAAAGCATAAGGCCTTTAAACAATAGACGGCTGAGTGGTCATCATCAGCATTTCAACTTTACAAAGAATGTAATAAGAAATGTAAGGGTGTAATCAGGGCGGCTAAAATAGAACACGAAAGGCGAAAGTGGAGGAGAGTAAAAAAAAAAAAAAAAAAAATTCTTTAAGAATATACATAGCAAGAAAGGGAGGTCAGAACATATTGGCCCCAAAAAGAATAATGAAGGCAATCTGGTTACTAAAGATGGCAAAGGTTTTGAATTTATTCTTCTCAGTCTTCACAAGGCAAACGGGGGGATTCAGTAACCAAGACTGCAATGTTTATCCTCATGACACGACAGAGGAAGCACCCTCATGGTTAGCCGAGGATAAAATTATAAAGTCTTGAGAAACGTAACATTAATAAGTCACCGGAACCAGATGGCTTACACCCAAGGGTCCTTAACCACATAAGCCCCAAACCATTTTGCTGGCCAAAGACCAGACCACTTTTTGCGATTTGGCACTGCGTCGCTTTAATTGACAATTGCACGGTCATGCGCCGTGACTCCCAAACAAAATTGACGTCCTTTTTTTCCCACAAATAGAGCTTTCTTTTGGTGGTATTTGATCACCTCTGCAGTTTTTGTTTTGCGCTATAAACATAAAAGGCGACAATTTTGGAAAAAAAAATGCATTTTTTAATTTTTGCTATAATAAATATCCCCCAAAAATGTTTTTTTTCCTCAGTTTAGGCTGATACGTATTCTTCTACATATGTTTGGTTAAAAAAATCACAAGAAGCGATTGATTGGTTTGCCCAAAAGTTATAGCATTTACAAAATAGGGGATAGTTTTATGGCATTTTTATTAATAATCATTTTTTTTTTTTTTAACTAGTAATGGCGGCGATCTGCGTTTTTTTTTTTTTTTTTTTGTGACTGCGACATTATGGCAGACACATCGGACATTTTTGACACATTTTTGGGACCACTGTCATTTATACAGCAATCTGTGCTATACAAATGCACTGATTTCTGTGTAATTGACACTGGCAGTGAAGGGGTTAAGTGTGTCCTAGGGGCGTGTTGCTAACTGGGGGGGCGTGGCTGTGTTTTACACATCACTGAGCTCTGCTAAAATGGCAGGGAGCAGAGATCAGTGTCACTGTTGCTAGGCAGAACAGGGAAATGCTTGTTTACTTTAGCATCTCCCTGTGAGACAATCGTGGGTATCCCCGCGCGATCGAGTCCACGGGACCCGCAATCAGACTCACGGAGGTCCCGAACGGTGCACGTGCCGCCAGTGGCATGCACACAATGGCACTCCGGCAAATTTAAAGGGACGTACCTATACGCCCATTTGCCTGTCCGTGCCATTCTGCCGACGTAGATCGGCGTGCGCCTGTCGGGAAGTGATTAAGGAATTCAGTCAAGTGATTGCCAGACGATTGTTCCTAATTTAAGTGGTAAAATTAGTGCTGCGCTCCCACGAATACAATAAAGAAATATAGAAAAAAGGAATATAGAAGAATATCCCACAAAATTAAAAACCTTATTTAGATAATGTAAAGCAAAGGAATCTTATCACAAATTTGCAAATAAAGTGCTCAAGTGCATAGTAATAAGTAAATAAAAATATCATATAGGTAGAGCAATAAACCGCAAAATAATTGATGTGTAAACAGCAACAATTCCCCTTGTGCTGTGTAAACAGCGAAAATTACACTTGTGCTATGGTAAAACCAGTGAACAAACTAAAGTGCTGAGGTGCATATAATATTGCTAATGGCAAACAGTATTAATTTAGAAAATAGAGTAGTCCAATGGTGGGTGATATGGTGAAAACGGTCCAAATATAAAATGAAGTTATGCATTCACAGTGCAAAAGAACTTTCTCCACTTCAGTGATGTCCTCGTGTTAAGAGGACTTAAAACCGCTTCCGTGTAATTTTCGCTGTTTACACAGCATGAGCCGTTTACACATCAATTATTTTGCGGTTTATTGCGCTACCTATATGATATTTTTAATTACTTATTACTATGCACTTGAGCACTTTATTTGCAAGTTTGTGATAAGATTCCTTTGCTTTACATTATCTAAATAAGGTTTTTAATTTTGTGGGATATTTTTCTATATTCCTTTTCTCTATATTCGAAAAAAATGTCCCAAAGGAAAAACCGCGCTGTCCTAAGTATAAACCTAGGTTATGTGTTTCCCCTACAGGGGAATTTAAACAACTACAAAATTTGTGTGGCAATGTCATAAAATATATTATTGCCACAACCCTAAAAATAAAAAGGATTATTTATATATAATGTGAAACTTATAATATATATCCCCAACAGAATATCATCTATACCTTCAATTCAACAAGTGCAAGACAATAACATATGACATATCTATATGCACGATGCACACACAATGCATATAAAAACACAGCACCCTCTGCACCCCTATCTCAACAGGTGCAAAGGAATGGCACATTTTATATATATAACAATAGAAAATGTGAAATGGCATACAAAAAAAAGGAATTTAAATAGTGAAGTGTCCAAATTATTATTGAGAAAAAAGTCCAATATGAACTAAAAAACACCACGTGTCAAATGTGATATTGAACTCTCGGTTTCCTGTTCAGCCTCTCGATATGAGTTATAGTGCACCACCACCGGAAGTGAGAATTGGCTCCTTACCAGAAGTTCTTAGATAATACGCGTGACACGCTATCCATTGCCTCAGAATAGACCAGCTGGCGAATAGGCTATTGATGTAGAGGATTGCGTCCGGCCGGCGCTACCTACTGTGATATGCCCAATTGTGTTGGACCTTTGTAAGTGCTTTTCTTATTCTTTTTATTATTTGCAATAAAACGTTTTTACACTATTTGGAGCGTTTTTCTCCTCCCTTTATGGTGGACCGGTCACTGCCAAATATTGGAGCCTGATTGTATTATGCTTTAACTTATGGGCGGAGCCTATGGACGTTTAAGGGATACACACGGCTTGGTTTGACAGAGCGGTTTTTCCTTTGGGACATTTTTTTCGAGTATTTATATATATTTTTTGGTATATAGTAGAACTGCAGCAGTTTTTTATGTGTGCACAATTTTTGTATTTTTTAATATAGGTGGTAGCGCGATTTTTTCCTGTTTTTTCTTATTTTCTCTATATTCCTTTATTGTATTCGTGGGAGCGCAGCACTAATTTTACCACTAATTTTACATCTATATGAGAGTGCAACTCATAAAGTGTTCGCAGCACCCAGCTAGTTAATTCCATATACAGTGCAGGAGCCCTTACATATACCTATTCCTAATTTTAGGAACAGTCTATTGACTGGAATGCTACCAGCTGATTGGAGAAAAGCCAATATAGCACCAATATTTAAAAAAGGGAACTATAGACCAGTTAGCCTAACATCAATCATTTGTAAGCTCTTGGAGGGGATAAGGGACCATATACAAGATTTTAGTAATAAAAACTTTATTAGCAGTAATCAGCATGGATTCATGAAGAATCATTCTTGCCAAACCTACCTATTAACCTTCTATGAGGAGGTGAGCTGCCATCTAGATAAAGGAAAGCCTGTAGATGTGGCGTTATCTGGATTTTGCAAAGGTATTCGATACAGCTCCCCTTAAACATTTGCTGTACAAACCAAGGTCTGTCAGCATGGACCAAAGGGTGAGTAAATGGATTGAAAAGCAGCGCTCTCTGCAGGGAAAACCCAATCCATACACCAGATCCACTCACAGGTGCCTGAGCTTGATGTGTCCCATCACATTGCAATTTATTTTCTTCCCTGTTGTAGAATAAGGTTCAACATCTTATATAGAATCTTCTACTATTCCCTCCCACACTTTCCTCTAATTTTCAATCTTTAATCTTGGTTTTATACCTTCTTTTGGCACAAGTGCAATTGCCATTCACTATGACGTGTGTTCAGTTAAATATGCTAATGGTTTATAGGTGGAGTCTAAGTGCATATATATATCTCTATATACAGTACAGACCAAAAGTTTTGACACCTTCTCATTCAAAGAGTTTTCTTTATTTTCATGACTATGAAAATTGTAGATTCACACTGAAGGCATCAAAACTATGAATTAACACATGTGGAATTATATACTGAACAAAAAAGTGTGAAACAACTGAAAATATGTCTTATATTCTAGGGTCTTCAAAGTAGCCACCTTTTGCTTTGATTACTGCTTCACACACTCTTGGCATTCTGTTGATGAGCTTAAAGAGGTAGTCACCTGAAGTCAGGTTTAATAAGTGGGATTTCAAGCCTTTTAAATGGGGTTGGGACCATCAGTTGTGTTGTGCAGGAGGTGGATACAGTACACAGCTGATAGTCCTACTGAATAGACTGTTAGAATTTGTATTATGGCAAGACAAAAGCAGCTAAGTAAAGAAAAACAAGTGGCCAGCATTACTTTAAGAAATGAAGGTCAGTCAGTCCTAACAATTGGGAAAACTTTGAAAGTGTCCCCAAGTGCAGTGGCAAAAACCATCAAGCGCTACAAAGAAACTGGCTCACATGAGGACCACCCCAGGAAAGGAAGACCAAGAGTCACCTCTGCTGTGGACGATAAGTTCATCCGAGTCACCAGCCTCAGAAATCGCAGGTTAACAGCAGCTCAGATTAGAGAACAGGTCAATGCCACACACAGTTCTAGCAGCAGACACATCTCTAGAACAACTGTTAAGAGGAGACTGTGTGAATCAGGCCTTCATGGTAAAATAGCTGCTAGGAAACCACTGTTGAGGGCAGTCAACAAGCAGAAGAGACTTGTTTGGGCTAAGGAACACAAGGAATGGACATTAGACCAGTGGAAATCTGTGCTTTGGTCTGATGAGTCCAAGTTTAAGATCTTTGGTTCCAACCACCGTGTCTGTGCTACGCAGAAGAGGTGAACGGATTGGGATCTACATGCCTGGTTCCCACCGTGAAGCATGGAGGAGCAGGTGTGATGGTGTGGGGGTGCTTTGCTGGTGACACTGTTGGGGATTTATTCAAAATTGAAGGCATACTGAACCAGCATGTCTACCACAGCATCTTGCAGCGGCATGCTATTCCATCCGGTTTGCGTTTAGTTGGACCATCATTTATTTTTCAGGACAATGACCCCAAGCACACCTCCAGGCTGTGTAAGGGCTATTTGACCAAGAAGGAGAGTGATGGGTTTCTGCGCCAGATGACCTGGCCTCCACAGTCACCGGACCTGAAGCCAATCGAGATGGTTTGGGGTGAGCTGGACCGCAGAGTGAAGGCAAAAGGGCCAACAAATGCTAAGCATCTCTGGGAACTCCTTCAAGACTGTTGGAAAGCCATTTCAGTTGACTACCTCTTGAAGCTCACCAACAGAATGCCAAGAGTGTGCGGAGCAGTAATCAAAGCAAAAGGTGGCTACTTTGAAGAACCTAGAATATAAGACATATTTTCAGTTGTTTCACGCTTTTTTGTTCAGTATATAATTCCACGTGTGTTAATTCATAGTTTTGATGCCTTCAGTGTGAATCTACAATTTTCATAGTTATGAAAATAAAGAAAACTCTTTGAATGAGGTGTGCCAAAACTTTTGGTCTGCACTGTATATATATATATATATATATATATATATATATATGTGTGTGTGTGTGTGTGTATATATATATATATTGTACAGGACGCCGTGGCTGGGTCCTGGAAGGACGCTATGTTTCCCCTCTATTTGGTTTGTGGTCCCTTTAAGGGAATAAAATTGATTAACCCACCTGTTAGAGGAAGTGTTTTTAAAACTGAGACAGGAAGTGGTAGATGGGTGTGGAGGAGTGGAGAAGACATGGTGGATGGTGTTTGTTTTGGGTTTCAGCAACAGAAGTGGACAGCAGTGTCCTGCTTGGAAGCCTCCTGGCAGGGGAAGCTACCTGCCATAAAAGATCAAGCACTGTTTGATAGAGACAGCTATTCTGGACTTTGCAAGTCGGTGAGACAAAACCTTTTCGTTTGGTTTTTGGCTGCTGTAAAGCTGTTTAAGTTTAATAAACCCCTTGTGTGAAAAGCCTGTGTCCTGCAATCTACCTAGTCCCCCGAACATTACAAGTGGTGCTCGAATGCGGGCAGGACAAAGTAACAGGCGTTTTCTTGCTATTTTTTTTTTTTTGCATTTGAACTGACATTTAAAGGGACAGTACAGTGAATTTATGTCCTGGGTTAAAGCTGCACAACTGTTGAAAGCTGAAACAATGGAGGAGCTAATTAAACAGCTGTCCTTGGCTAATATGCAAGCACAGACTCGCCATGAGGAAGCTAATCAGCGCTTAGCCAACCCAGCTGGAGGTACAAAAAACGCACCACAACGAGGCGCTGGCTCTGCAGCAAGAAAATACTCACCTGTTGGTGGCCCAGTTAGCAGCCCAGCAAGCGACCCAACAAGGGGTTATGCAGGCTCAGATGGCTGCCTTAAAAGAAGCAGTGCAGCAGCTTTCTCAGGGCCGTGAACAAGTGGCCGTTGCCCCTGGCACCCAGGTGACCATAAGGGCAAGCCATTTTTTGCAGAAATTGTCCGAGTGATGACGTAGAGGCATTTCTGGCTACATTTGAGATGACGGCAGAGAGAGAAGGATGGCCCCAGGACCAGTGGGCCGGCTTAATTGCTCCTTTCCTCACCGGAGATCCTCAAAAAGCCTATTTTGACTTACCACCAGAAGACGCTAAAGATTATCAAAAACTAAAGGCAGAAATACTGGCTCGGTTGGGGGTGACTACGGCTGTTCGGGCCCAACGAGTGCACCAATGGAAGTATCGTTCAGACCGGCCACCGCGATCTCAAATGCATGACCTGGTGCAACTAGTGAAAAAAATGGCTACAGCCCGAAATGTTGTCTGGCCCCCAAATTGTGGAGCGGGTCGTGCTGGACCAATACTTAAGGTCACTGCCAGACGTGGGTCAGCCATGGAGACCCCAAAAACCGTGAACCTCCTTGTCGAGATGGTGGAACGATATACAGTGGTGGAGGATCTGCTTGGCCCCACCAAGCGTCAAGGGCCCAGTCTGCCACGGCCTTTCTGACCAACTGCCGCCCTTCGAAAGGATGTCCCCAGGAGTCCTGGAACCAACACCTCGGAAGGCCAAGAGTCACACCCGTTACCCCCTCAGCGACCTGTTCCTGTTTGGAGAGGAGGGGATGTACAATGTTGGCGATGTCATGCCTGGGGCCATACCTGGGCCCACTGCCCATTGCAGGAAGAACCCATGGAATGCGGGGTTCTTCGGAGGAGGTCTTTTTATGCCCATAAAGCGTGTACAACACATCTTGACCTTGGAGAGGGGAAATTTGAGTGTGAAGTCCAAGTAAACCACCACCCTGCACGGGCTTTGCTGGACTCTGGAAGCATGGTAACCCTGGTTCACCCTAGAATAATTGGGAAGATCGGTCCGGTAAGAAAAATTTTACAGGTTGTGTGCATTGATGGGGACACTAGAGAGTACCCTCTCATCTCGTGTCCATCTCCACAGCATGTGGCACTGGTACTCAAGAGGTGGGGGTGGTAAAGAACTTGGTACATGAGGTTATCATAGGACGAGACTGTGGGGACAAGGAGAACTATCTGAAAGGTCCAGAGACTGGGAAGAAACTAGTCCCTCTGTTCCTGTTGTTGAGGGTAATAACCCTGAGATGCCGCATGTTCGTAATATGGACCCAGTTGATAACAATGCTAAGGATTTGGTTAAGGGTGATGAAAGTAGTGCTGACACTGTTAAGGATGTCAAA
This sequence comes from Lithobates pipiens, assembly GCF_037356315.1. Lineage (NCBI taxonomy): Eukaryota > Metazoa > Chordata > Amphibia > Anura > Ranidae > Lithobates > Lithobates pipiens. Next base: position 170,602,245 of record NW_027507785.1, on the reverse strand, counting down.
ATGTGGGGTTCGCAGACCTACCTGAATACTGAGGGGGGGGGGGGCCTTCCCTGCTTCAGGTAATGCTGGGGGAAGAGGATGAGGAAGTGGCCTCTACCCCTGCGTTGCCGGATTTGGGGCGTTCCCCAGGGGGCATTTGGTACTGCCCAGATGCAGGACCCACTTTGGCCAGGGCACGGGAACAGGTTGTAGTAATAAATGGGGAGCCCCAAGAGCCAGGTGCTAATGAGCGGTGGCCACATTTTGCAATATGTAATGAATTGCTTTATCGGGTTACTAAAGTGAGAGAAAATGTGGTAGAACAATTATTGGTACCCCAACAGTATAGACGCAAGGTCCTGGACCTGGCTCATGATGATGTTTTAGGGGGACACCTGGGAGTTGAAAAGACGGAGGCACGGATCGCTGACCAGTTTTACTGGCCAGGCTTGAAAGCAGAGGTAAGGAGATACTGTACCTTTTGTCCCACCTGTCAGTTGACCACTCCGGCGACCCATTTCCGGAGCCCGTTGGTCCCTCTGCCCATAATTGAGGTCCCATTCGAGAGGATAGCCATGGATATAGTGGGTCCCTTGGTAAAGTCGGCTCGAGGTCATTCTTACATACTGGTGATCCTCGACTATGCCACTCGATATCCTGAGGCGCTACCCCTGCGGAATACCTCCTCTAAGGCTATTGCCCGGGAACTATTGCAGTTGTTTACACAGACAGATTTTCCCAAGGAAATACTCAGACCAGGGCACCCCGTTTATGTCGAAGGTTATGGCTGATGTATGCAAACTGTTCCAGATTAAACAGCTGCGCACATCGGTCTACCATCCCCAAACAGATAGATTGGTAGAACGTTTTATTAAGACCCTTAAGTCTATGCTCAAGAGAGTGGTACAAAGGGATGGGAAAGATTGGGACTGCCTGTTACCAGCTCTCCTGTTTGCTATCCGAGAAGTGCCCCAGGTCTCCACTGGGTTTTCGCCCTTTGAATTGGTATATGGGCGGAGACCTCGCGGATTACTGGACTTTGTTAAAGAAGAATGGTAAAGTGAACCAATTCAGCATAAGAGTGTTCTTGAATATGTCTCTCAAATGCAGGAGAGGATCCGAACTGTGATGCCGCTAGTTAAGGAACATTTACAAAAAGCCCAGGAGGCTCAACGACGGGTCTATAATAGGACAGCCAAAATTAGGAACTTCCAAGTGGGGGAACGAGTAGCAGTGTTGATTCCCACTGTGGAAAGTTAGGAGAGGTAAATTATAGAGTCCACCAGCCAGGCAAGAGGAAACCCTATCAGATATATCATGTAAACTTGTTAAAGCCCTGGACAGACAGGGAACCAGTGACCTCCCTGGCTAGTACAAAACTTGAGCCTCGGGTTGGGGTGGAGAGTGTCCAAGTAGCAAATACCCTGTCTAAAACCCAAAGTCAGCAGGCAAAGGAGTTCTTGCAGAGAAATAAAGAAAAATGTTCAGACTTGCCAGGGCTCACTAGTGTCATAGAGCATGATATTATCACAGAACCAGGAGTCAGTTTTTGTCCGACCCTACCGCATCCCAGAGGCTCAAAGGAAGGCCGTTTCAGAGGAAGTAAAAAAATATGTTTAGACCTAGGGATTGAGGAATCGCAGAGTGAGTGGTCGAGCCCGATTGTGTTGGTACCGAAGCCCAACGGGACTCTGCGATTCTGCAATGATTTCCGGAAACTTAATGAAGTTTCCCGGTTTGATGCCTACCCCATGCCCCGGGTAGATGAGCTTATCGAGAGACTAGGTCCAGCCAGGTATATCACTACATTAGACCTTACCAAGGGGTATTGGCAAATACCGTTGACTAAGGCTGCTAGAGAGAGAACTGCTTTTTCTACCCCAGAGGGGAGTTTTCAGTACAAAAGGATGCCTTTTGGATTGCAAACTGCTCCAGCCACGTTCCAGAGAGCAATGGATAGGATTTTACGACCTCACCGGAAGTATGCCTCAGTGTACTTGGACGATATAGTCATTTTTAGCAAAGACTGGGGATCACTTTAGCCCAAAGTTCAGGCAGTGCTGGACTCTTTGGAAGGAGGGGTTTACAATAAACCCTGAAAAATGTGCTTTGGGAATGGAGGAGGTGAAATACCTGGGTTATATCGTGGGTAGAGGGGTAGTGAAACCTCAGGTCAACAAGATAGAGGCTATACAGAATTGGCCCCGCCCCCTCACAAAAGAGCAGGTACGTGCATTCCTGGGCATGGTGGGATACTACAGGAGGTTTGTACCCAACTTTGCCACGTTGGCGGCTCCGTTGACCGATCTGACTAAGGGTCGGAAATCGGTCATGGTGGAGTGGAATGCAGACGCTGAGCAGCCTTTTTTGGAGCTCAAGTCGGCGCTGTGCCAACACCCTGTCCTGGTAGCACCTAATTTTCCCCAATCGTCTTTCAGGACAGCCACCTTAGAGAGACACCGGCTCCTCCCCTCTGAGGAAACACCGCCTTCATTTTCATGATTTAAGCCTCCTCCTCCCTTCGTTCCTCAGTTATGGTGTTTCCTCCGGCGGGGAGACATCGCCAAGGAACCTGAAGGCTGAATTCGGTTGGTGAATCTGAAAGCTATCCGAGCGGAGCCCCGGCCTCGTTCGGCTATCCGACCATTTATCGGTCGGTCCGGGACAGTCCTATCAGCGGGGAGCTGAAGTGTTCGTACTGTCCATATACCCTAAACTTCGCTTGGGGAAGCAGGAAGTTTATGGGGTCGTCTGTTCGTTCACCCGTGGGTGTTTCAACGGAACAAACAGTCCAGTCGGCTGGGGAAGCTGAATACTCGACTGACCTTTACACGCACTCCAATCTTCGCTTGGGGAAAGCAGGAAGTCTTTGGAGAGGTTCATCCCTGCGTTTCGCCCAGTGGGGTACTGAACGAAGGCGTCCAGGGCCCCCCTGTGTATGCAGCCGGCTGGGAGCTGGAAGCCGGACCGGTAGACGGGCGACGTCAGTTCCGGTGGGGGCGGACCCCTTCGTTCAATCCGCGTCTTCCGGTTCCGGACGCGGCACGTGAAGGGGAACCTAGCGTTCGGCTGGTGCAGCCTCTCTTTCTACAGTCTGCACAGGTAGCTGTTGGAGGCACGTTCGTACCACGCTTCCTCAACGGGAGAATGTCCGAAGCAGAGGCTTCAAGAACTCCTGGAGATAACAGCACCAGCCACTCAAAGGTAATAGCCCTGGAGAGGGGTTCCCTTACCTTATAACCAGTAGCTCCACTGGTGTGTTTTCCCCCTAGGTGGTCGGGGGGAAGGGCAGTGCATCTGGGATCCAGGTGGAGATTGATCCTAGGAGGGGGCACTCCCGGTGGTTCTCTTAAGTAGTGCTGGTGTTTCTTTTCTTTTCTTTTTAAAGTTTATGCTGCTCTCTCTCTTTTGCTTCAGGTATCTCAGAAAGACTTAAGCAGGTCCCCCCTTGGCTCTTGGAGGAAGTGTCCTTCATGTAGAGCCTCTTTGGGGAATTCCTGGTTCAAGGCACTTTGTAAGGAGTGTTTTAAAGGCCTGGATAGCTCAGTCCGTAGCTCTGTTTGGGTGCCATTAGAGAGCAGGCAGCAGAACAGGGTGCAGATCTGGCGGCTTCTGTAAAGGTTTCAATGCCCTCAGCTCCAGAGCACTCTTTTCACCAGCACAGCAGAGTGTTCCACCTAACCCAATGGTTGTTCCTCCCACAGGTTAGGGAGAATCCAGAGGGTTCCAGAGGGAAGTTGAGGAAGAAGTGGACAGTGCCGTCTCAGACTCCCAAAGGGAGACTGAGGGTGAGGACTTGGATGGGGAACCCAAAAGAACCTCACGGTATAAACTTCCCCTGGATGAGATGGAAAGGCTCTTGAGAGCTGTCCAAATCACTTAGGAGGCACTGTCACCCCACGATCAGATGTACTAGGGCCTAGGGGGAGCGGGTGTTCCCGGGTCATGACGTCTTGATTAATGCCATCAAGGATGGCAGGATCCCGAAGGAAAACTTTTCTTTTCTGGTGCATTAAAGCAAAGGTTTCCTTGGGCGGAAGAGGAGGCTCTCATCTGGAATAAAATCCCCCGGGTTAGATGCGGCCTTTTCTCAGATGTCCAGGCATACTGACCTGTCCTTGGGGACATGGGGGCACTTTTAGACCCTATGGTTTGAAGATGCCTGGGTTTTACCATAAGGAAATCTCTAAGCCTACCGTAGCAGCCACAGTGGTGGCTCGTAGTACAAAGTATTGGCTTATCCAGATGAAGCAATGACGGCAGAGGAGTCTTTTCTATCCTCCTTTTCCCGTGCTGCTTTAGGCATTGGCATACTCTGCGGATGCTTCGGCTTAATTCATTCGATGGTATGCAAGGTCCTCGGCTCTGACCAACTCAGCCTGGAGGGCCTTAAGGCTGTAGACATGGCAGAGGGACAGGGCGTCCAAATCAAAGCTCGGTGGAATCCCTCTTTAGAGGAGACCTGCTGTTTGGGCCAGGTCTTGAAGCAGTGCTATCGCATGGCTTATAAGAAAGAGGCCTTTCCCCTTAAGAAAAAAATAGGGGGAGCAGTTAAAAAGGGTCCTTCTTCCCCCAGTGGGAGATGATCACCTCCAATCAGTTTGTGTTGGGGATCATCAAAAGAGGTTACCGTGTGGAATTTTCAGAGCTTCCCCCTTTGAGACTCCTTGTCACTGAGCTGACAAAAGGTGCCTTTCTTTCCTCTGCAGGAGTTAGAGGAATAGGAAGTGGTAATAAAGGTCCCAGCAGATTAAATAGGCAAGGCTTCTATTCTCTCATTTGGGGTTCGCAAGCCTGTGGAAAAGTTCAGGCTCATCCTGAACCTGAATCGTCTGGGTGTCTTGGTCACCTACAGAAGTTTTTGGTTGGTTTTAATCACGGGGTGAGGGCACCTCTTCCACCAAAACTGTTTCAGGGCATCGATAGTAAAGGATGCATACCTGCATATTTCCAACGCAGAAAGCCACCAGCGTTTCCTCATGCTGGCAGGGATAACCTCGGTAGGGGTGCTACACCTTCAGTTTAAAGCACTCCCCTTTGGGCTATCCCCTTCTCCCTAGTATCTTCACCAAAGGGGGTCACCTTCCTGCGATGGTAGAGGTCCTGTCCTTCCTGCGTCTCAGGGTAGTCTCTGTGATCGTGTATCTTAACGATCTTCTCCTGTTTGTCCCTTCTCTGGCGCAGTTGAAGGGGATCCACAGCTTATAAGGGACCTATTAGGGAGCCTGGGTTGGCCTCTGAACCTACGGAAACTCATCTTAAACTTCTTCCCAAGGGGGTCACCTTCCTGAGTAAAGAGGGTCAGGTTGAGCTTACTGACATCCACGCTCCTAGCTGTTCAGTGGACGGGGTTACGTTACTGTCGTCTGCAAACTATTCATCTTGAAGGTTTGGGGCCACAGTAGAGGGCCTTAGGACTCTTTGTTTTCGGTTCTAACTCGGGTAAAGAAGCCAGGAGCGGTGGCGTGTGACAATGCGCGCCGTCTCCCAAAGGCGCAGTCTGCGGTTGGATTGCGTATGTCTGAGTTCTAGTCCACCCTGTGTCAAATCACGAGGGTCTCTGTTGCTAGCTTTAGCACGGTAGCTCATGACTGATCACCGAATGGCAAAGGTCACAGCTGACAGTCCCGTGCTGGCAAGGTAGCAGTGAGTAACCGACTTAGAGCATTGAGATAATACTACATAGCCTGTATTTTAAAGTCCCTTTGGTGGGATAGGGGAGCATGTTTGTCACAAGGCCTAGAGTGGATTTGGCCAATATCCAAGAAGGAGGGAGTCAAAGAGACCCTCAAAATTGGAGGGAGTTGAGAGCAGTAGATCTGGTTCTCAGGACCCCGTAGAGAGTGCTCTGGGGACATTAGGTAGCAGTCATGGAGACAATCCCTTGGCAGTGGCTTACGTCAATAAAACGGGGGCTTCTGGAGCAGAGCCTTAAGGGCCTTAGCGAAAAGCCACCCTCAGATGGGCCAAATGTTAAATTCCTGTCCTTCCAGTGATCCGGTGGAAAGGAGAGCAAATTCAGGTATTAGATGCCTCAGCAGGAGAACGCGGGGAGAGAGCAACCAGGTTCTCAAACAGGACGTTTTCGAAATGATCACCCGGGGGAGGGGGATGCCCTCGATAGACTTCTTTTGCCCCAAGGGAAAACGCGAAAGAAGCCATCTCCTGTTCTATGAGCAGGGGAGATGGGATGTTGGAAGCAGACGCACTAAGCACAGACTTAGGATTTCTCTAGGTGCTATGCTTTCCCCCTTCCCGTCCTGATTCCCGTCTTGATTCCTGCAGAGTTGAGGAAGTTCTGGTGACTCTTTCTAATCGCACCTCATTGGCCCAGGAGGCCGTGGGTCTCCATTCTTAAGGGCCTGTCGGTGGAACTCCCCTGGGGTTTTTTTCCCAGTGTCCAATCTGCTGCCCCCAGGTGGAACCTTGCAGCTTGGCTACTGAGGAAGTTCCGAATGGCAAAGGGGTCTCAGACTGTTAGTAGCCACTCTTTTGAATGGCAGGTAAATGGAAGCTCAGACCATTTTTTTGAGGGTATAGAGGCGGTTCAATAGCTGGTGCTCAGAGAACTCCTTCAAGGAGCACAGCTCGGGGGCCGTTCTAGAGGTCCGGCAGTCAGGGGCAGATAAAAGGTTAGCCCCGAAACATTGGAGAGTCAGGTATCCGTTTCAAGCGTGTTTCTGAATAGACTTCTAATGTCAGACCTTGGGATAGTAAGGTTCTTCAGAGCCTTAAGTAGGTGAAGACCAAGCCTTTGGTCGCCCCCTTCCCAGTCGGGATCTTGCTTTAGTTTTACAGGTTCTCACAAGGGAACCTTTTGAGCCGTTAGAACCTTGCTCGTTAAGATTGATCACTCCCAAAACTGTATTTTTGGTGGCAATCACTACAGCAGGGAGAGTAAGTGACTCGAAGCCCTTTCTATTAGGGCACCTTTTTTACCTAAGGTAGCCTCTAGTTTCCATAAGAATACAGGAGATTGTGCTACCTACTTTCTGTTCGAATCCAGTAGGAGAACAGGAACACATGTTTCACAGATTAAGATGCTAAAAAGATGTGTTCTTCATTATTTGGATTGCACAAGGTCAGTTCAAGAAATCTGATTCATTTTTTGTGTTGTTTTCTGGGGCTAGGAAGGGTTCCAAAGCCTCTAAACGTGCGATAGCTAGATGGTTAAGTTAGCCATTGGACAGGCGTACGTGACAGGGAGGTTAGGTCCTCCAGTTGGGGTTAGAGCACACTCAGCCGGGGCAGTGGCAACTTCTCAGGCAGAGTGGGCTGGGGCATCTCCTGCACAGATCTGTAGTGCTGCAACGTAGTCCAGTGTTTCTACGGTTGTGAAACATTATAGACTGGATCTTCTGTCAGCCAAAGAACAAGCCTTTGGCCGTATAGTACTGCAGGCAGTGGTCCCACCCTAAGGTAATGTACTCGCTTATCCTCTCTAAGGTGGCTGTCCTGAAAGACGATTGGGGAAAAATGGAATTACGTACCGGTAATGTCCTTTTCCAGGAGTCTTTCAGGACAGCACCGGTTCCCACCCAAATTGTTTGCAGATCATCGGGAACTCATTACATGAGGCCGTCAGGTAAGACTTAAAAAGTTTATTTGTTTGACGTGTTCTTGTGTCTCCCCAGTTTGGCCGGAGGTACTCTGGAAGAACTGAGGAACGAAGGGAGGAGGAGGCTTAAATCATGAAAATGAAGGCGGTGTTTCCTCAGAGGGGAGGAGCCGGTGTCTCTCTAAGGTGGCTGTCCTGAAAGACTCCTGGAAAAGGACATTACCGGTACGTAATTCCATTTTTTCAAAAGAGTTTGTTGTCCAGACTGATGCTTCCGATGTAGGATTGAGAGCGGTGTTGTCGCAGGTTATTCATGGCGAGGAACACCCGATAGTCTTCCTCAGCAGGAAGTTAAAGCGGGATTCCACCCTAAAGTGGAACCTCCGCTGATCGGATCCCTCCCCCCTCCGGTGTCACAATTGACACCTTTCAGGGGGGAGGGGGGTGGAGATACCTGTCAAAGACAGGTATTTTCACCCACTTCCGGACATAGACTCCCGTGGGAGTCTACGCCATTTCCTGCGCTGTCTGCTGGGACACACACGGGTCCCAGTGACAGCGCGGAGATCTCCTATTGCGCGGCGCGGCTCGCGCATGCGCAGTAGGGAACCGGGAAGTGAAGCCGATTCGCTTCACTTCCTGATTCCCTCACCTAGAATGGTGACTGCAGCAGCCGAGAGCCGAGCGATCGATCGGCCTCTGCTGCCGGCATCGCTGGAACCCGGGACAGGTGAGTGTCCATTTATTAAAAGTCAGCAGCTGTAGTATTTATAGCTGCTGGCTTTTAATATTTTTTTTTTTGGTGGAATCCCTCTTTAACACCAGCGGAAAAAAACTACGCCATAATTGAACGAGAGTGTCTGGCCATTAAGTGGGCTCTGGAATCCCTCAGATATTACCTTTTGGGGAGGAAGTTTAGGTTAATTTCTGATCATGCCCCTTTAACATGGCTGAGACAAGGAAAAGGGACTAATGCCAGGGTTACCCGGTGGTTCCTGGCACTCCAGGAATTTAAGTTTGTAGTGGAGCATAGGCCCGGGAGACTGCATCAAAATGCAGATGCCCTCTCCCGAGTCCATTGTTTAAGCTCCACTGTTGCCTCCACCTCCTTGGCGTTGGGGCACAGGGGGGGGGGATATGTACAGGACGCCGTGGCTGGGTCCTGGAAGGACGCTAAGTTTCCCCTCTATTTGGTTTGTGGTCCCTTTAAGGGAATAAAATTGATTAACCCACCTGTTAGAGGAAGTGTTTTTAAAAATGAGACAGGAAGTGGTAGATGGGTGTGGAGGAGTGGAGAAGACCTGGTGGATGGTGTTTGTTTTGGGTTTCAGCAACAGAAGTGGACAGCAGTTTCCTTTTTGTTTTTGGCTGCTGTAAAGCTGTTTAAGTTTAATAAACCCCTTGTGTGAAAAGCCTGTGTCCTGCGATCTACCTGGTCCCACGAACATTACTATATATATATATATATATATATATATATATATATATATATATATATATATATATATATATATATATATCTTGTCATATCTCTTATACTAGCTACGACTAAGGCTTCTGCCAAAACGCATTATTGTCACTCCGACATACCAAAAAAATGATACTTCGACTTCAGTGTTGCCGGCTCCTTTCTACAGTACATGGGTTGAAAACTAGCTATGGGGCGAGTCCACAGGGTAGTTATAAATGGGGAATACTTGGAATGGTCTGGGGTAGAAAGCAGGGTCCCCCCAGGGTTCTGTCCTGGGGCCAGTCCTATTTAATTTATACATAAATGATCTGGATAATGGGATAAACAGCTCAATCTCAGTATTTGCAGACAGTACTAAACTAAGAAGGGCAATAACTTTTACGCAGGATGTGGAAACCTTGCAAGAAGATCTAAACATTAATGGGGTGGGTTTAATGTTAAAAATTGTAAAATAATGCAATTGGGTGCCACAACTATGAATGCAATCTACTTACTAGGGGGAGAACCACTGGGAGAATCTAGGGTGGAAAAGGGTCTAGTAGATGACAGGATCAGCAATGGCATGCAATGCCAGGCTGCTGCAAGCAAAGCCAACAGAATGTTGGCATGCATTAAAAATGGGATTCACTCCAGAGATAAAATAAAATAATTCTTCCACTTTACAAGACTCTGGTCCAGCCGCACCTGAAGTATGCCATCCAGTTTTGGGTACCAGTCCTTAGAGGGGATGTGCTGGACAGGGTCCAGAGAAGGGCAACAAAGCTAAAAAAGGGACTGGAGGATCTTGGCTACGGGGAAACACTGCAAGCACTGAACTTATTCTCTGTGGAGAAGAGACGCTTGAGAGGGGATATGATTTCAATACTGGTGACCCCAAAATAGGGATAAAACTCTTCGCAAGGGAATTTAAAAAGACACGCGGCCATTCTCTAAAATTAGAAGAGAAGCGGTTTAACCTTAAACTGCGTAGAGGGTTATTTACTGTTAGAGCGGTAAGGATGTGGAATTCTCTTCCACAAGCATTGGTTTCAGCGTGTAGCATCAATAATTTCAAAAAAAAATTATTAGGTACCTTAACGACCAGAGCATACAGGGATATACAATGTAATATAAACATAATGCGCACACACACAGGTTGGACTTGCTGTCTTTTTTCAACCTCACCAACTATTTATGAGTGAAATCCACAATTTATGCCCTTAGAAACCCTGAAGGCGGTGATTGGTTTTCGGGGTCCTGTACGCAGCTAGACAAAATGTCTCACACATATGGCATCCCCATACTCAGGAGAAGCTGCAAAATGTCTTTTGGGGTGTAATTTCACATATACCCATGGCATGTTTGAGCAATATATCATTTAAGTGACAACTTTGTGTAATCATTTTTGTAATTTTCCCGAAACTTGTGGCCAAATATAAAATATTCCATCGACTCAACCTGCCTCTCAGCAAATAGTTTGGAATGTGTAGTTACCTTTCCAAAATGGGGTCATTTAAGGGGGGGGGAAGAGGTTGGGCTATTTTGACATTTCAGGGCCTCTGAAACTGTGATGGGTAGTGAGGAGTGAAATCAGCAATTTACGCCCTTAGCCTGAATGCAGCGATTGGTTTTCCGGGGTCCTGTACGCAGCTAGTCTCACACAATCTGCTATCTCTGTACTCAGGAAAAGCAGCAACATTTATTTTGGGGTGTAATTCCACATATGTTCATGCCATGTGTTTCCCAAAATTTTTGGCAAAATATAAATTCCATGAGCTCAACATGCCTCTCAGCAAATAGCTTGGGGTGTCTACTTTCCAAAAGGGGTCTTTTGGAGGGGTTTTGAACTGTCCTGGTATTTTATGTCCAACATTAGAAGCTTATGCCACACATCCCTACACTCTTCTAACCACTTGAAGACCAAGCCCTTCTGACACGTTTTCTTTTCATGAAAAAATTTAATTTGCTAAAAAATTACTTTGATCCCCAAAGATTTTATATATTTTTGAAAGCAAAGTCCCTACAGATTAAAATGGTGGGTGTTGCAATTTTTTTTTTCACAAAGAATTAGCACAGCGATTTTTCCAAATGCAATTTTTGGGGAAAAACACTTTTTTGAATTTCTAATGCACAAAAACACACTATATTGCCCAAAGATGATCTTATACAGAGTACATAGATACCAAATTGCACATGTCCATGCAGCAACGACAAACTACATCGATTTTTAAAAGCCTTTACAGGTTACCAATTTAGTTTTACAGAGGAGGGCTACTGCTAGCATTACTGACCTCAATCTGATGTTCACTGTGATACCTCAATTGCTGTTTACATACAACACTGATGCTTGAGTTTGCCTTTGCGAGCACAGGAGGGAATCATTTTTATTATTGATTTCACTTTTTTATTATTTTTACACTGTCCCCCCCCCCCCCCTTTTTTTTATTTATTTTTTATCATTTTTATTGTTATCACAGGGAATGTAAATATCCCCCATGATAGCAATAGGTGGTGACAGGTAAAAAAAAAATGTGGGGTCTATTCAACTCTAGATATCTCCTCTGCACTTAAAGCATCTGACCACACCAAGATCATTGTGATAAAAGAGAACTTAACAGATTTCTCCATTCGCATCAATCGATGCGGATGAAGAAATCCCTGCCAAAAAAAGTGAATAAAAATATATGCTGAAGCATAAGGGCGATCCGCCCCATGTGCACCCCTGCCCCTATGTAGTGGTGGAATCACCTCCTACAGTGCTAGAGTCATGGCTTTACGTATCGTGAGAGCAAAGCCTGTTGCTGTCAAAATAAACAAATGGGTGCTGCAGCTGAATGGCATACCTGCAAAGCAAGCAACGGTTAACAATAAATCAGGGTAACAGTGCAGTAAAACAGTAGAATGACAAACCTGCAAAAGCAAAAAAAATAAAACATATAACGTAATATATAGTATAGCATAAAATACAGTAAAACAGAACAATAAAACAACTATTTTTGGCAATTTTTTATTTTCTTTTACTTTTTTGATGACTATAAATGTTCCAGGTTGGGGTCTCTCAAAATGTGATTGCCATCGCATCTTTCGAGACCCTGTGTGAAAGTGTGCCCTAGGACTGTGCCGCGCTGTACCCTATACCAAGACTACACTAGTGTGTGGTAGTGACGGAAATTGTCCCCGATGCAGAGACCAGGTTGGCCAGGACAGGAGGGACAAAAATAGCGGGTGTCAAGGGGGGCATGGCTAGCTGCGGAACAAGATGACCACACTGTGAGGGAGCTCTGTAAATACGGACACCCCTGAGCGACTAACAAACTAACACAGAATCCCTGGAGACCCAACTCCGGAAAGCGGAGGGAATAAACAGAGAATGTCGGCGAAAAGAAAAACAAGAGGGGCCCCGCAAATTAAGTGCATTTCTCAGCCCGGTTGGGATACAGAGAAACAAAGATGGCGCTGGCTCCTCCTTCCCACACTACAGTACGGGACATAACGCTGTAGACTTGGGAGAGGAAGAGAATACACACAGTGGGCTGCAGTGTCACAACAACCTGGAATCACAAGTCCTCTCAGAAAGAAAAGGATTTCTTCTGCTGAAGGTAATGAACCCCTACAAGATATCTATAAAAAATCTGCTCACAATGAAATGATTGATTCTCAGTTGGAAGATGAAGTTAAACAACTCAGAATGAAAATGGCAGATTTAGAGGATCGCGGCAGATGCAATAACGTGATGTTGAGAGGTATACCCAAAAACTTTAAACCGACAGAATTAAAACGGTTTCTTAAAGATATGATAAAAAAGCTATTTCCATCAATCCCAAATCAGGAATTGTGAATCGACAGAACACACAATTTACTTAAACCATCTCGCATTCCAGAAAAATTACCAAGAGACATCATAGCCAGAATACACTTTTATGAGGTAAAAGATCAACTAATGCAATACGCACGTCATCATTCCCCACTACCTGATCCGTATGCGGGTATCATTTTATATTCTGATCTATCACAAGCGACGATCTTGGCCCGCAAAAACCTAAATTCATGTATCAAGATCCTACGGAATCACAGCATGATCTATAAATGGGGATTTCCAGCAAAAATATTCGTAGATCATAAAGGCTCCTCATACTCTATCAACAATCTGGAGCAAGGTTTGAAAATCCTACGCTCATGGGGCATTCTCCCAAACAACGAAGAAAACATAACGGATAAATCCACACCTGGGAAATTATCACAAGACTGTCAGAAAAGCCACAGATTGATCCTCTTGACATCACAAGATAATACGCCTTCTACAAAACATGCTGCTGTTTTATGGAATAGATAATTCCTCAAATATCAATCATCCAGGGTCTTTGAAGCTCAGGGATCCAGATAATTGGTCTATTCCGTGTTTTTCCCTGTACCCAATGGAAATTAGTACAAGTTCAATGTACACTGGAATTGCCCAGCAAATATGGTCCAACACCTCCACCTTACTGGAAGAAGATCATAACTACATGAAGTCGAATTCTCTCAAAACTCTATATATAAGGCTAATACTGTAAATGACACTCTTCAGCAAATGTACACAAACCTACAATGAATGTTAAACATTCTTCACTAAATGTAAAGGGACTAAAAAGTCCTTTACAAAAGAAGACCTCTAGGGATGGATGTCCTAAAATATCAATGTGACATCATCTGCATCCCAGAGTCCCATTTTGCATTGAACAAAGCACCCAAATTTATCCATCACAAATTCTCTAAAATTTTCTCATCCAGCTGCAAAAAAAAGACCCTGTCTCTTTCAAGGTTATTAACCTGTAAACCGACACCCACGGCAGACACATCATTTTGGTGGCTTCAATTGACAACGTAAATACAATTGTAAACCTCTATGCTCCCAATAAAAATACTCATCAATTCATCAGAAAAACATCAAGCAAGCATGTAAAATACAGAAAGGAAGTCTCATCTTTGGTGGCGACTTCAATGCACCAATAAACCCTTCACACAGTTGTGTGAAAAGGTATTTGCCCCCTTTCAGATTTTTTTCTTTTGCATATTTGTCACACTTAAATGACTCAGATCATAAAACAAATTTTATGATTAAACAAAGATAACCCGAGCAAATACAAAATGTTCCAAAGCCTTAGAAATGGCTTCAAAACCCTTCCTAGACCAATACATGTACATTACTTTGTTTTTAATCTGTTCTTGATTTTTTTTTATTTTTTATTTTTTTATTTTTTATTTTTAGATTGTGGCATGATGTGAGGCTTTTTGTGATCTGTTAGCATGCTTCACTTTGTCAGACAGCTTCTATTTGTGAATTCTTGATTCAACAGGTCTGACAGTAATCATGCCTGGGAGTTGCAAGTGAAATTTTAATCAGCTTTCCAAAGCATGGGAGGGGGCAATCACTTTTTCACATAGGGCCAGGCAGGCTTGAACAGCTTTTTTCCCTTTAATTAAATAATAATTTAAAAACTGCACCTTGGATTTGCTCCAGTTATCTTCGTGTAATATTAAGTTGTTTGATCTAAATCATTTAAGTGTGAGAAATATGCAAAAAAAAAAACTGGAAGGGGGCAAATGTTTTTTCACACAACTGTACAGTGCCTTGCGAAAGTATTCAGACCCCTTGAACTTTGCAACCTTTTGTCACATTTCAGGCTTCAAACATAAAGATATAAAATTTAAATTTTTTGTGAAGAATCACCAAGTGGGACACAATTGTGAAGTGGAACAAAATCTATTGGATATTTTAAACTTTTTTAGCAAATAAAAAACTGAAGAGTGGTGTGCAAAATTATTCAGCCCCTTTACTTTCAGTGCAGCAAACTCACTCCAGAAGTTCAGCGAGGATTTCTGAATGATCCAGTGTTGTCCTAAATGACTGATGGTGATAAATAGAATCCACCTGTGTGTAATCAAGTCTCTGTATAAATGAACCTGCTCTGTGATAGTCTCAGGGTTCTGTTGAAAGCGCAGAGACCAAGGAACACACCAGGCAGGTCCGTAATACTGTTGTGGAGAAGTTTAAAGCCGGATTTGGATACAAAAAGATTTCCCAAGCTTTAAACATCCCAAGGAGCACTGTGCAAGCGATCATTTTGAAATGGAAGGATTATCAGACCACTACAAATCTACTAAGACCTGGCCGTCCTTCTAAACTTTCAGCTCAGACAAGGAGAAGACTGATCAGAGATGCAGCAAAGAGGCCCATGATCACTCTGGATGAACTGCAGAGAACTACAGCTGAGGTGGGAGAGTCTGTCCATAGGACAACAATCAGTCGTACACTGCACAAATTTGGCCGTTATGGAAGAGTGGCAAGAAGAAAGCCATTTTTCAAAGATATCCATAAAAAGTCTCGTCTAAAGTTTGCCACAAGTCACTGGGAGACACACCAAACATGTGGAAGAAGGTGCTCTGGTCAGATGAAACCAAAATCCAACTTTTTGCCCACAATGCAAAACGATATGTTTGGCGTAAAAGCAACACAGCTCATCACCCTCAACACACCATCCCCACTGTCAAACATGGTGGTGGCAGCATCATGGTTTGGGCCAGCTTTTCTTCAGCAGGGACAGGGAAGATGGTTAAAATTGAGGGGAAGATGGATGCAGCCAAATACAGGACCATTCTGAATGAAAACCTGTTGGGAGTCTGCAAAAGACCTGAAACTGGGACGGAGATTTATCTTCCAACAAGACAATGATCCCAAACATACAGCAAAATCTACAAAGGAATGGTTCACAAATAAACGTATCCAGGAGTTAGAATGGCCAAGTCAAAGTCCAGACCTAAATCTAATCGAGAATCTGTGGAAAGAGCTGAAAACTGCTGTTCACAAACGCTCTCCATCCAACCTCACTGAGCTCGAGCTGTTTTTCGAGGAAGAATGGGCAAGAATTTCAGTCTCTCGATGTGCAAAACTAATAGAGACATACCCCAAGCGACTTGCAGCTGTAATCGCAGCAAAAGGTGGCTCTACAAAGTATTAACCCAAGGGGGCCGGATAATTTTGCACGCCCCACTTTTAATTTTTTTTTTAGTTAAAAAAGTTTCAAAAATCCAATAGATTTCGTTCCACTTCACAATTGTGTCCCACTTGTTGGTGATTCTTCACAAAAAAGCATTTTCACAAAAATGCTTTTTTTTTCAAAATTGTCCAATTTTTTGTTTATTGCGCAAAAAATTTAAACCGCAGAGTTGATCAAATACCACCAAAAGAAAGCTCTATTTGTGGGGAAAAAAAGACGTCCATTTTCTTTGGGAGCCATGTTGCACAACCACCCAATTGTCAGTTAAAGTGATGTATTGCCGAATCGCAAAAAGTGCTCTGGTCTTTGGCCAGCAAAATGGTTCAGGGCTTAAGTGATTAAAGAGACAGATGTATTACATTTTATTTTTAAGCTTACAAACACTTTAACTCTCAGGGACACCCCCCCCCCCTCCATTTTCCCAATTGGGGTTTGTAAGGTGTTGAGGAAATATCCTTCTATGGTAGACTCCCCTTCTTTCATTGACTCTTGGTCCTGTTTAGGCTTCCTATCTATAAAAATACAAAAAAAAAAGCAAAGTCGCGCTTGGGCTCCAATAAGTAAAAAAAAGGTATTAACCACTTCGCATCCAGGCCAATTCTGACATTTCTCTCCTACATGTAAAATTCATATTTTTTTTTTGCTATAAAATGTAATTTTTCACAAAGACCCTAGAGAATACAATGGCGGTTGTTGCAACTTTTTATCTCGCACGGTATTTGCGCAGCAATTTTTCGAATGCGTTTTTTTTTTCAGAAAAAAAAAACAGTTTCATGTTTAAAAAAAAAAACAGTAAAGCTAGCCCAATTTTTTTGCATAATGTGATAGATGTCAAGAATTGGGAATTCTAAGGATATTGGGGCAGTTGCTGAGGCTGCTCCCTTGATATCCACACCCAAAAATGTTTGTTGAGGGGACTATTGCGGTACTAAATAAATCATAAAAGACTTTGTTATAAAAAAAATTACAAGTAATTTAATAAGGACAAAAAAATGAAATCCATCAAAACTTTCATATTGCTAAAATCATATACACCACAATTTAATAAACTACCGACGGGTAAGCCCGTAAGGTTTCTATTGAGGAGGGGTACAGAAACGTTTCCTCTACCGGTTTCGCGGCGAACCGCTTCTTCAGGAGGATAGTCTACAGAGTAAATAAAAATATTTGCAAATAATCAAATAGCAGCGAATCATATAATGACATAACAGAAGAGTTACAGTAATTTAAATAGCGAGGGGATCAGCTCACCCACAAAGGAGGAAGCAGTAGATCACAGGACCCATCGGTTTCCTCCCACGGCAGATGCGGGGGGTTGTAAAGGACTCTTCAAATTTAAACAGATATATATGATATGAGAGTTAAAGTGAGATGAGACATTAACCTATACACACCTAAAGAGCGATATATAGGTGAAAAGGGATGGAAAATAGACTGTGTATAGGGGCTGTAAAAAGAGTCTATAAAAAGGAAATGTTTAATTGTGCATCCTAAGGTGTCCTACGCAAGAAAAAATTACCAAAGAAATGTGACCAAATTGGGAAGAAAAGGAAAAAGAAATGTGGAAAAGGGCAAACCACCACAAAAAATAGGGTAAAAAGGATATAAGTGAAACAAGTGTGAAAGTAAAAGCCAAACATACCGTTTGTGCTATATTATCCAGTGTACACCACCCATGTTCATAGAGAGAGATCGAACAGGGCAACACCATAGTAGCCAAGGAATACAAATGTATAGTGTGCAGGGCAGGTATCACCTACTATATATATAATACACTCCCCAAAGGGAGGAACTGGTAAGCATGTATGCACAGGTTGCTGTTGTAGATGGACACCACAGGTGTATTGCAGGTTAGCACACCAGGTAATCATGATAATTAATATGGTAATTCATTAGCCAGGAAACAAACATGAACCTGGGTATTGATCGCCATCTGTGGGGGTACACACAGAGCAATCACTTTAAGCACATATGAAAAAAGGCATAAAGTAAGATAAGACCAGGAGACCTAGGGTACTAGAGGTGTGGTGTATATGATTTTAGCAATATGAAAGTTTTGATGGATTTCATTTTTTTGTCCTTATTAAATTACTTGTAATTTTTTTTATAACAAAGTCTTTTATGATTTATTTAGTACCGCAATAGTCCCCTCAACAAACATTTTTGGGTGTGGATATCAAGGGAGCAGCCTCAGCAACTGCCCCAATATCCTTAGAATTCCCAATTCTTGACAATTATCAATTGGGATGATGGTACTGTTATATGTATTACGTATATTTTGTATTCGAGGCTATACTCAGTCTATGGCTATATTCATGGGGTGGATAACACACCCGTTTTTTAGAGGCACCAACCTCTGAACAGCAACAGTGGTGGGTGTCTCTTTTGAGTGCCTCTATTTTTTGTATCTAGATATACATTACTTTACTTTATTTATTTTTTCACCACGATAGCTAGTGGGATTGTCATTCCTTATGCTGTTGGTGACACTGAAGTATGGTTGTTCCCATGCTTTGTTTATTACATTATTACCTTGATTATACGATGTTTGTAGTATTATTGTTTATATATTATTTTTGTATTTTGTGAATAGTGTTGCTGTAAAGGAGATCCGCTCCCCCCGGGGGGAAGCTTGGGTCTTTTCTTGGATCCTTTGTTGTGTTCTCCTGTCTGGCAGATGTGCGCTCGCCCTGGTGGGTCCCTTATTTTGGGTCCTTCTTGTGCTGGATGCGCCCGGACCTTTTGGTCCATGGGCCCCTCCGGCGCGCACATGCGCTGTGCGCACATCCATGCACAGTGCGTCCGCATCAGCGTGCGCGATGGTTGCATGGCCGTGCGAGTGCGCGGTGTGGATGGGCGGACCCCCGTGACATCAGACGCCGCCGTTTAGCGGCGTACGCTGATGCCGGAAGGGTTGGGGGCTTAAATAGTGGTCTGTGTTAGACCACTGTTGAGCAGTTTTCAGGACTCCACATGCCGGGTTGCGCTGTTGGACATGTTTATACAGGTTAGAGTATTGCTGTTTTTGTACCCAATGACTAGGACCTCTAGTACCCTAGGTCTCCTGGTCTTATCTTACTTTATGCCTTTTTTCATATGTGCTTAAAGTGATTGCTCTGTGTGTACCCCCACAGATGGCGATCAATACCCAGGTTCATGTTTGTTTCCTGGCTAATGAATTACCATATTAATTATCATGATTACCTGGTGTGCTAACCTGCAATACACCTGTGGTGTCCATCTACAACAGCAACCTGTGCATACATGCTTACCAGTTCCTCCCTTTGGGGAGTGTATTATATATATATAGTAGGTGATACCTGCCCTGCACACTATACATTTGTATTCCTTGGCTACTATGGTGTTGCCCTGTTCGATCTCTCTCTATGAACATGGGTGGTGTACACTGGATAATATAGCACAAACGGTATGTTTGGCTTTGACTTTCACACTTGTTTCACTTATATCCTTTTTACCCTATTTTTTGTGGTGGTTTGCCCTTTTCCACATTTCTTTTTCCTTTTCTTCCCAATTTGGTCACATTTCTTTGGTAATTTTTTCTTGCGTAGGACACCTTAGGATGCACAATTAAACATTTCCTTTTTATAGACTCTTTTTACAGCCCCTATACACAGTCTATTTTCCATCCCTTTTCACCTATATATCGCTCTTTAGGTGTGTATAGGTTAATGTCTCATCTCACTTTAACTCTCATATCATATATATCTGTTTAAATTTGAAGAGTCCTTTACAACCCCCCGCATCTGCCGTGGGAGGAAACCGATGGGTCCTGTGATCTACTGCTTCCTCCTTTGTGGGTGAGCTGATCCCCTCGCTATTTAAATTACTGTAACTCTTCTGTTATGTCATTATATGATTCGCTGCTATTTGATTATTTGCAAATATTTTTATTTACTCTGTAGACTATCCTCCTGAAGAAGCGGTTCGCCGCGAAACCGGTAGAGGAAACGTTTCTGTACCCCTCTTCAATAGAAACCTTACGGGCTTACCCGTCGGTAGTTTATTAAATTGTGGTGTATATGATTTTAGCAATATGAAAGTTTTGATGGATTTCATTTTTTTGTCCTTATTAAATTACTTGTAATTTTTTTTATAACAAAGTCTTTTATGATTTATTTAGTACCGCAATAGTCCCCTCAACAAACATTTTTGGGTGTGGATATCAAGGGAGCAGCCTCAGCAACTGCCCCAATATCCTTAGAATTCCCAATTCTTGACAATTATCAATTGGGATGATGGTACAGTTATATGTATTACGTATATTTTGTATTCGAGGCTATACTCAGTCTATGGCTATAATGTGATAGATGAAGATACGCCGAGTAAACAGATACCCAACATGTCACGCTTCAAAATTGCACGCGCTTGTGGAATGGCGCCAAACTTTGGTATTTAAAAATCCCCATAGGCGACGCTTTAAAAATTTTTACTGGTTACATGTTTTGCGTTAGAGGAGGTCTAGTGCTAGAATTATTTCTCCCGCTCTAACGTTCGCGGCGATACCTCATGTGTGGTTTGCACACCGTTTTCATATGTGGGCGGGACTTGCGTATGCGCTCGCTTCTGCGTATGAGCTCACGGGGACGGGGGCGCTTTAATTTTTTTTTTTATTGTTAATTTTACTTTTTTATTTTTTTAGTTTGACACTTAAAAAAAAAATTTATTACTTTTATTCCTATTACAAGGAATGTAAACATCCCTTGAAATAGGAATATGGCACGATCGGACCTATTTACAGTGAGATATGGGGTCAATAAGACCCCATATTTCACCTCTAGGCTGGGAAGCCTAAAATAAATTTTTAAAAAAACGATCACGGCTTCCCAGCCAAATCGGCGCCGTTATTTTGAATGCAGAGCCCGGGCGTGACGTCATAACATCACGCCCAGCCTCTGAATGATCATAGAGACTCCGGGGACCATCTGGTCCACCGGAAATCTCTATGGTATCATCCGGGGGCCGGCGGATCCTGTGACCGACTCACCGATGGAAGCGATGAGTCGGTACAAGCATCGGAGGGCGGCGGGAGGGGGGGACATCCCCTCCCACCGCCGTAAGAACGATCAAGCGGTGGAACAGCCGCTATGATCGTTCTTATGGTGCAGGGAATCACCAGCTGAAAATGCCGATATCTGAATGATGTCTGTGGCCTCAGGCATCATTCAGATATAACCACCGAAAGCCGAGGCCGTCCCTGGACGTCCTACCGGCGCGAAGTGGTTAAAAAAGCTTCTACGCAATATTGCAGGAAACAATATAAAACATAAATATTTCATACACAGTGCAGCTCTAGAATGACCATCTTCCGATCTATACCTGGAAGCCTGGACTCGTGGCAGGCCATTCAAATGGTCTCTATCAACCTAGAAAATCCTGGCATGACCCATCAGTCTGCTGGGGTGTATCTCTTCTCCTGCCTTGGGGTTAACTCCACTACTTGGCATGGCATGGTGTCCCTTACCTGGGGTTTAAGTTTGTCCTCAATTTGTTAAGGGAGGCCATGGAGTCGACCTTCTGACCTGGACTCAGTGGTTTGGTCCCTATGCTAGATGACTGCCTACTCTCAACTATACTGTCTTCATTTGAGACCATGTATTTCCTGGCTTCAAACAGTCTCCATACTGAAGGATGAGGTCAGCACACTTGGGTGCTCCCCATCTCCTAAATGAAGGGAAGAAATGATCACTGGGGACTCTGTGCTACCTTGGTACATCAGCAGGCAGAACACACAGTAACACCTGGTGGTTATGTTCAGAGGTCTCTGTGGGACATGATCACCTGGAAATAGATCCTCTTTCCATGGCTCATCTGCAGCCTTTGTGGAAGTTCCTCCAGATCCCTTCCTTGGTTTTCTGTCCTTAACCAGGGTGCGCCAGAAGATTGTAAGAACCATGTTCTGGGTCAAGGTTAGGCAGGTATCCTGCTTTGTCCCTCTGTCCACCACCAGAGGTGGTAAATTGAATAGGGTTTTTACTCCTCCTTTTGGTGTTCATGGGCACCGGTCTGGAGGTAAGAGGAGATCCTCCACTGGGGACACCTGCCTCGTGACAATTGTCTTAGGGTGTATTTACCCCCACTTAGGAGAGAGATGCTACCACATCCTGTTATCTCCCCTCTGCGGGAATTCAGGAAAAAATCTCTTGTTATACAGACCGCAAAATAAAATAAAAAAGCTTACCGTTTCCTTCCCTTCTCCTATCTAATTTTTTTTTTTTTTTTAAACATTGCTTCCATTTTGCATTTTCTTCTATATGTTGATTTTCTTATTCTTTTTTTTTTTTTTTTGTTTGTTTTTTTCCAACCTGTCCAGGACATTACTACAAGGACATCCAACTATCCTACTACTTAGTCTAAAGTTATTGTGCTAATATTACTAAGCCTACATGCAGAGAAAAATGATGCAGGATGTAGAAATATATAAATGGATGGTGCAAGTATTAACAATCCAAAATACAAAACAAAGACACTAAACTTTTTCTACCAACCTCTTTTTAAAGGATATTTTCTTCATAAATACAGGTACATTTGAAAGTTGTGAACAGTTTACAAACTTGTTTATTTTACTTGTTTCTTTTTGCAGGTTTCAATACAATGGAGCGTCAGAAACCATAGTGTGGTGTCAGCAAGGCTATAAATATCCATCTGTGTGTACACTAAGCAAATCTCTTAAGAAAACACTGTACTGTAAAGAAGAATGGCACGTCTGATGAATGCTCGAAATGTTACAAGACATGGAAAGTGGCTTTTTACCTTGCAGATGTGCTGCTCAACTTCCCCTGTGCTCTCAAAGACATGGAAATCATACCTTAGGTTCGGACACATGAATCTGGAATGTTTTGTATTCTGTACTCTGGTGCCCTACAGTTACTTGTGATTGTGTTTAATGTAATGGCTATGCTGCGCACCAGGGAGAAGTGCTGTGTTTATATTGTATGACAGCAATCCAGTACATGTGCTGGTTTGATAGCACAGGCACTGTTGCCCATAACATTCAGTTAATTTGCAGTTAGTGAGGACTTTTTTTTTTTTTTTTTTCATTTTGCCTAGAAATGTATACAGTAACTCCTAGAACCTGAGTGCTAGCCGTGGCTCGCCTCTGTGGTAAATTGTGTGTTCCAGTGGGGGTATCAGTTATACCTGGAGCAGTGAGTTTATTTTATTTGGACTTTGCAACTCCTAGAACCCCTTGACAGTTACAGGAAACCTGCATTTAGGGAAAGATATATAGTTTGCCATTCCTCTCTGGATGATCCGATATCTTCAATAACTGCTGAACCATATCAGATCAGGTATGAAGAACCAATCAAGAGTTCCGATTGGTTATATACATGCTGTGGGTTAGTGACAAGGAAAGCGCTGAAGTCAGAAAACAAGTTGTTGTCCTTTATAGTAAACTTATACTGAGAGAAATAGTTTTAATTTGGTAAATTTGGGGTGAACCATAGCTTGTTATACTTGCCTCTGACTCTGGACCCTTCTTCAAAGATTTGTTTATTATATCCATGAAGAAATTCTGATGCCAAGATTTTCCTTATGTAACGCACAACATAAGTTGGGTGGAACTGAGAATTCTAGTGAGAAGAGGGGACTCTAGAAGTAAACATGCAATTTATGGGTGGAGTTTCCTTTTAAAAATCTCATTATTCAGTGACATTTTGAATGCACTTTTTTGATGGCATTTTGTTGTAAACTCTTAAAAGCAGGTAATTCGTTTGATGAATGATTGTATACTATTTACATGTGCTGCTGGTGAAAAGATGGAGGAGGTCACAATGTGTTCATGGCAGCACCATCCAAGTCCATTCCAAAGATGCATTTTAAATTAGTACATATTCCAGTTTAATAATGTGTGTGTATATATAATTTCTTAATTGTTGTAAACTTTTACTATTTGCCATTTAAAGTAAATAAAATAATTTCTTTCATAAACACATGGTTTTCAGTTAAATATTGTTTTCTGTCCTTTTGTCAGTTGAGGGACACAGGAGTCTTTCATCTTTGGGTTATACTTCATCTGCAAAAGGATTAAGCACTTGCAAACGAAATACTGTAGACCAACCCATGATAAACCCTCCTACTGCCAGCAGTTTTTGCTAGTGCTTTAGGACGGTGGATGTCTTTTCTTCACCTCTCCTAGGAAAAATCTAACCTAATTTCAAAGCATAATTTTTTTTCTAGTCGAGACTCTGCTCTGCCTTACTGTTAGAGTTGGTAGCTTCAAGTGTAGCTTTCTAGGGCGCCCTTCCTCCATCTTGCCTTTGGAGTGCCATGTCTGGATTCTACTGCTCTTCCAGGCTCCATTCTATTAAGTTCATCACAGAGTTCTTTCCGGATCTAGGCATTGGCTAAGCGCTTGCTATGTCTCTGAGGACTCTTTTTGTGAGTAGACTGAATGTGCTGCGTACCAGAAGCATCCTAATTGCTTGAAGATCTTGGGAGCCTTACAAAGTTCATGCTTTTCAACAGTTCCTTGTGCAGAATGAGTTGATGCTGAGGACGTACTGACATCATTTGCTGGGTTGAGTGTCATGCACTCAATTTTCTCCTGTCATTGGGTCTTTGAAGAAGCCTCTCCCTTACTCCTGCATTGCAAACAGCCACTTGTAACTGATCTTTGGTCCGTTTCTGCTACACATTTACAGTGACTACTTGCGGCCATCCAACCCTCCCAGTCACTAGCTGTTTGGGTCTTGAAATTACTTGAGGCCTTGAATACGTAGCAATCAGCACCTTCAATTTCCAGAGCAAATATGCACTAGAAATAAATCAATACACTAGTTTGCTGATAAAACATCATTAAGTGATTTCACCCACACTCCCAAATGTATATAAACATCAACAGCGATGTAGCACATCCATATACAATCATGTATCCAAAAATGCCCCAAATAATGAAAAGTGCATTCAGAAGTGTGCAACACCCAATGTATGATTTCACTACACTCCTAAGTGCATATAATCATAAACAGTGATATAGCACAGCCATATATAATTATTTTAAAAAATAAGTCCATTCAGAACTGTGCATCCAACCACCAATGTGCCTTGATATCACCACACCCCTAAATACATATTAACAATAAACGGTGATATATCACAACCATATATAATCATTAATACAAAAAAGTCCCAAATAGTAAAGAGCCAGTTCAGAAATGCACAGCATTTCAGCAACATTACAGGCTGGCCCCAGTTCTACAATCCAGCAGGGTTTGGGTATGGTCCTCCAAGGCACAGCAGAGAAGTCTCCCAATCCTTAACTTACAGACTGGAAGATTTGGCTGCTTAATGACCAGGCCTTTTTATGCGATACACCACTGCGCCGCTTTCACTGACAATTGCGCGGCCGTGCGATGCTGTACCCAAACAAAATTTGATCACCTCTGCGGTTTTTATTTTTTGCGCTATAAACAAAAAAGAGCGACAATTTTGAAAAAAAATATAGGTTTTACTTTTTGCTTTAATATCCCCAAAAATGTTATTTTTTTTTTTTTTTTTTAATTTCTTCCTCCGTTTTGGCCAATATATATTCTTCTACATATTTACACACACATCCCTGTCCCTGCTCTCGTGAATACAATCACGCCCGCCGGCCACACCCATTGGGTTCCCCGCCATGCAGCAGGCGCACATACGCCTGCTGTTGCCCTTAAAGGTACAGACGTACCCATACAGCGATTTGCGGGAACGAAACACTTTGCCAACCTATATCGGCATGAGCCAGTCAGTAAGTGGTTAAAAGAAAAGTATATATTTCTTTTCATGCATCAGGGGACACAGAGCCATAGTAGTTACTTTGTGGGTTATAGGCCACCTTCAGGTGATGGACACTGGCACGCCCTAAATTAAAAAGTACACTCCCTATATAACCCCTTCCACTGGTGGGAGCACCTCAGTTTTTTCGCCAGTGTCTGGTCACGAGTAAAGATGTGCTGTGCTGAGCTCCACTGGCGCAATCTTTGGGGCCAGCTATGCAGATAGATTCATTCAGAGTGTCTAATCTTGGCCGTATTGAATGGTACCTGGGCCTCGTATCCGAAGAAACAAGGTTTTTGCTTGTGCATGCTCTCCATTGGGAAGCTGGACCCTGGGATGCAGTACTTTTTGGTATTAAGGCCATAAGGTTTTTACTGCCAGGGTGCTGTTGAGGCCCAGGATTGTGGGTTTTCCTTCTTGGATCCCCAGCTCCTGAAGGTTTAACGGAGCCCACCGTGAAGATTGGCTTTGTTGGTTTACCACAGAAAACCCTGCGGCGGGAAAGGTAAGTGGAGTTTTCTAAGAAATTTTTCTTATGAAATGTCTCCTTTAAATTTAGTAAATGCTGTCATGCCTATGTGTCACCACTGGGGGCTGTATTGAGTACTCACATCTCATGCTTCTCAGAGACGCGTTGTGTTTTGAAGCAGATGTTTCTCCGGTCACAAGGGGGGGTTAAAATACCCCCAGAAATTGAGCTAAAGGAGTCCCCCTCTAGCTCTGGTAAAGTTTAGCGACTTTAATCGCACGTGTGCTCTTTCATTGCCCAGGACCCTCAAACGGGGGAACTAGGGGAGGGAGAATCCCCCTTTTTCCCATGGAAAAAAAACGGTGCAAGCGGAGCACTGCTCGTGGCTTATGGACCCCCCACGATTTCTCAAGAGCCCCCGCCGCTCGCGTAGGAAAGTGACTCTTTTTGAAAGGGAGGACCATAAGTGATGCGTGGGCGGGGTTTAGCGCGGCGTTGGCATCCTCCATTGTCCAGCACGGGAGGGCTTTTTTTAAAAAACTTCCATTTGTATTTTGTATGACTCCTCTTCTGAGGTGTCAAATGCGGGAGAACCAGCTGGTTTCAATGTCCCCACATTTATACTCCCTTAACTGAGTGTTTGGCCTCCTCAGACTGCATGCTTTTTCCTGTCCATTTATTGTCGGAAAAGTCTTTTTTGTATCTGTGAAGATCTCCCAGATAAATGTTATTTTCCTCCTAAGAAAGTTTTTACACTTTATCCTATGGTGGAGGAAATTCACTAAGTACGGTATACTAGCAATTAACACAATATATCCTCTGTGAATAAGAGCTGTTACTGGCAGACAATACTCAAATGCTTAGGCATCCAACGAATAAAGTTGGAATTCCTGTAAAAAAAAAAACACTTTTCTTTGGCAGATTGAGCAGCCTGCTAACAGTAATTGCTTAATTGTTGTAAGGCCAGTTTAACAGGTGTTCTAGGTGTCCTGCTCAGCAGGTCCAGAATTCTGGCAGCTTTATACTTGCAATTGCTTGTGAGTTCCTTTTGGAGATGCCTACGGTGGTTTGTACCTGTATAGAAGACCGCCTGGGAATACCAGGTGCTATACACGGTTCTGTGCACATTGTTGCTAAACACAAACCGCTAAAACGCATGAGTACAAGAACACACATCAGCGAAGGATAAACTGCCTTTCACCATGCAGAAATGCCTGGCTAGTCTTCCCTTGCAGTGGAACAGCTATTTGAGGATGTTTGGATAATTCATCCAAATTCTAGTGGTAAATGTACCCCATTTTTTTCCATTTAAGTAAAGGAGTAAATATATTTTTATTTTTAAAAGCTCCTTCTGTTTTGTGCCAGGGGCATCCACCTCCAGGCACTCATGATGGCTTCCACCATCAGGTTCAATAGGTAATCCTCAGGTTTAACCCTAGGGGATACTGTAGCCTCCTTATCAGGAGGCACCTCGCTAGCTCAAATAGGAGGAATTCTTCTGCAATTCTCATAGATCTGACAGGAAGACGAATGGAGGACTTCCTCAATAGCTCCAATCTGGAGTTCCAAGAGTTCCTGTCTCCTCGTTTTTTCTCAGATCAAATGTTCCTAAGGATCCAGAGAAATATAAATCTTTCTCTCCGCATTGCAATTTATCCGATCAAGAGAATGTAGTGATTTCTGCAGAACCGGATTCTGGGAAAAATGAAGGCAGAACAATACGTTGGTTTAGATGAAAATCTGGTACTACCTTCGGTAGAAAATTAGGATGAGGATGCAATACAACCTTAACCTTGTGAATAATTAAATATGGCTCTTTACAAGAAAGAGCAGCCAACTCTGATACCCTTCTTGCAGAATATATGGCTACCAGAAAAACTTGTTTCCTTATCAGGAGGGCCAAGGGAATATGTTTTGGTTCAAAAGGCTGTTTCTGTAATGCCAACAGAACTAAATTCAAGTACTAGAGTTAAGGGGTGTCCTAACCGGAGGATTAAGCCATGTTACCTCCTGAATAAAGCTATGAACCAAAGAATGCAACAAGTGGTTGTTGAAATAATACCGACAAGGCCGAAACCTGGCCTTTGATAGTACTCAAGGCCAGCTTAATTTCTAACCCCATCTGTAGAAAGTCAAGGATTCTACCTATGACATATTTCCTGGGGTGCCAACCTCTGGCTTCACACCAGGAGACATATGTCCTCCAGACTCTATAATATGACTCTGGAGGCCAGCTTCCTTGCTTTAACCAAGGTAGACACCACTGAACCGGACAGCCCACGCTTCTTCGGCTTGTGAGTCTCAATAGCCAAACCGTTAAATTTAGCGTTTGTAAGGTAGGATGGAATACTAGACCTTGCGAGAGAAGGACTGGATGTGGCTGTAGGGTCCATGGGACCCCCTACCGCCATCTTTACGATCTTTGCATACCAAGATCTCCTGGGCCACAAGAATCACTGACTTCCCTTCCTGTTTGATCCTGCGAAGAAGTTGTGAAAGCAGAAGAACAGGAGGGAATGCATAAATCAGAGAAAACCGATTCCACAGGAATACCAAGGCATCTGTTCCTCATGCCAGCGGATCTTTTGTTCTTGACACAAAGTTGTCGATCTTTTTGTTAAACCTGGACACAAACAGATCCACATCCTTAATTCCCCATTTTTGACATATTGTCAGAAAGATGTCTGGGTGAAGAGATCATTCTTCACCCAACTGACGGCGACTCAAGTAGTCTGCCTGCCAATTCTCTTTTCCTGGAATGAAGACTGCCAAGGGGCAAAGTATACTTTTTTCTGCCCAAGTTAGAATATGATTCACCTCTCTCTGGGCCACACAACTTTTCGTGCCCCTGTGGCGATTGATCTAGGCCACTGCTGTGGCATTGTAGGATTGGTTCCAGACAGGACAATTCCATAGCCTGAACGTCCAGGCCCTCAGGGCCAGGCGTGCTGCCCAAATATCTAGAATATTGATGGGCAAGGTAAGTTCTAATTTGGACCATTTCCCTTGGACAGACTCTTCTTCCAGGGCTGCTTCCCAACCCAAAAGGCAGCATCTGTTACCACCTTCCAGGTAACTGCAGGTCTGCAGATTCTTCGCTATCAACCACCAACTGAGGCTTTGGTGCACCTTTTGGAGACAAACGCATTGGGAATTCTAGAGCTTGGACCACCTTGTTCCAAGCAAATAGAATACTGTTTTGCAGTAGTCTCAAATGAAATTGAGCATAAGGAACGGCCGCATAAGGAACGGCCTTGAATGAAGCCACCATCTTTCCCAACAATCTCATGCAAAGTCGAATAGAAGGATTCTTCTTTGCCGTAACCACCTGAATCGATTCCCTTATGGCACTGATCTATGCCTGGGGTAAGAACACACTCTTCTGAGCTGTATCTATGATCAGACCCAAGTATTCCAATCTCCTTGATGGTTTTAAGGAAGATTTTACTAGGTTGAGAAGCCAACCTAGGTATTCCAGGTAACTGACTGTGGTGACCAAACTCTGGTCTGAGCGGTCTACCGACTGGCCTATCAAGAGCAGATCGTCTAAGTAAGCTAGAATTGTTATACCTTGAGCCCTTAATCTAGCTAGAGGAGGAGCCAGGACCTTTGTAAACACTCAAGGTGAGGTAGGTAGACCAAAAGGCGGAGCTACAAACTGAAAATGAATATTTTCTATCTCGAAGCGTAGATATTTCTGGTGAGAAGGAAAAATAGGTACATGGAGGTAAGCTTCCTTGATGTTTTTTTTTTTTTTTTTTTTAATCTTTATTTATTTTTATTTTTTTTCACAGAATACAAAAAGAGAAAACAAATTTAAAAAAAGAGGAAAACGCATGTGTCATGTTTACATACATATCTTCTTAATTTACACATACATATACCCTCTTAACCTTATACTTCTTCTATTTTCTCCCTCGACCCTCCTCCCTCCCCCTCCCACCTATCCTTCCCAGCAGATATCGCCTGAGGTTCATAATTTAATTATCATTTACTGATTGGGGTTCTGTATCTTTAGTCTTATTGTGTTATTTCTTTAACAAATCTCCAGGATTTTTTAAATTTTTTCCAGGGTTCCCATTTCCCTCCATTATTCTCTTCTACTGTTAGGTCCTCTCCCCCTTCATTTAGGCATTCCATATTTTGTATTTTGTTTACTCGGAATATCCAATCCTGTATTTTAGGGCTCTCCTTTTCTCTCCATTTTTGCGGGATTAGACTTTTCGCGGTGTCAAGTAAGATGGGGACTAACGAGGATTTATATTGTTTTATGGGTTCGTCTATTCTATGGAATAAAACTGTCCAGGGGTCCTCTTTAATATCTTTTTTAGTTACCTCTTTTATTATATCAATGATCTTCCTCCAGTATTCTTTAATAATGGGGCAATCCCACCATATATGACCCATAGTCCCTATTTTTTTACATCCCCGCCAGCAATCCGAGGAGTGTCCAGCTCCGAATTTACTCAGTTTATCGGGGGTAATATACCACCTAGCTAAACATTTATAATTCGTCTCTATTATTTTGTTCTCAAGCGCCGTATTGTGAACTAATTTAAATATTTTCTTTTTATTTTGCCTGCTACATTGTGAGCCCCAGTCATTTTCCCATTTTGTAATGTATGCCGGGTCCTCCAGCTCGTCCCCTTCTGAGAGTATTTTATATATTCGAGCAATATTATTTTTTGACTTTTCTCTCTGACAAAGGCGTTCAATAGGCCTTAGTTCTTCTACGCCTCTTACTGGTTGAGGGAGCTTTGCAACAAACTGACGCAACTGGAGGAACCGCCATTCATCCACCCTCATCAGTTCAGTGTCCACCCTCAGTGCTTGAAAAGTGACTAATTGACCCTTCACCAATATATCTTTTAGTTGTGCATTATTTTTTCTTATCCAGTTACCTCCCACTTCCAACTTTCCCGGTAAAAAATAATCATTCTCTTTCAAAAAAATCAGAGGTGAGTTGTATCCCCATTTGTTTTGTGTATGGGTCTGATCCCACATTTTAAGTGCATATCGTGTTATTTCATGTGTATTATGTCCTAATGTCCTGTGTTGTGGAGGATTCCATATTAATCTCCCTAAATGTGCTTGGCAAATTGCCATCTCTAAATTAACCCATCTCTTGTCATTGACCTCTTTCGCCCATTCCACCACCCGTGAAAGTACCACCGCAGTGTGATATTTTTTTAAATCCGGAAGTGCTAACCCACCTTGTTTTTTCCCCCTTCTTAACACTGCGAAAGCGATTCTTGGCTTTTTATGTTGCCATATATACCTTGAGATTACATTTCTTAATATTTTAAAAAAGGCCGAGGGGAGTGAAATAGGCAACATTTGGAACTTATATATAATCTTCGGAACCAAAATCATTTTTACCACATTTATACGCCCTAACCATGAGAGAGGACTTGTTGAGATTTTCTTTATTTCTCGTTTAATTTCATCTAGTAAAGGAATATAGTTATTCAAGTATATTTTCCTAATCGTATCTGAGAGAGTAACTCCTAAATATTTAATCTCCTTACGCCAGGGAAAATGGAATTCTGCGCTGAGTTTCTTCTCTTCCATAATACCAATGTTGATGTTTAAAACTTCGGACTTGCCCAGGTTTACCTTCAAATTTGATATTTTACCAAACTTTTCTAGCAACCTCAACAAGTTTGGAATTGTTGTCCTAGGGTTGGTAATGAAAAAGAGCACATCATCCGCATAAGCTGCGAGTTTGTGCTCCTCCTCTCCAACCCTGATCCCTTTTATATCCGGGTTATTTCGTACGGAGGCCAATAGGGGTTCGAGAGACAATGCAAACAGAAGGGGTGATAATGGGCACCCCTGTCTGGTGCCGTTTCCCATTTGAAACTGTGCAGATGATTCTCCGTTAACCTTCACCACAGCTTGCGGGTGGTTATAAAGTACTTTGATCCACTGGATCATCCTTGGGCCCAAGCCCATGACTTCTAGCGTTTCTATCATGAGTCCCCAGTCTACCCTGTCAAATGCTTTCTCGGCATCTATTGACAGGAATAGACCGGGGGTCCCATTGTTTTTTAGGGCCTGTAGGAGGAGCAATGCCCTCACCCCATTATCCCTACCTTCTCTCTCGGGTATAAACCCTACTTGATCTGAATGTACCAGTTCTATCATTTTTTCCTTTAATCTAGAAGCCAGGACTTTAGCATACAACTTTGTGTCTGCATTAAGCAAGGCTATCGGCCTATAGTTAGAGCAGAGCAGGTGATCTTTACCCTCCTTTGGGATCAACGTAATTGAAGCGCGCAGGGCCTCTCTCCCCATTTCATATTTTGTCCCCAAGCCATTCAAGTATTTGCATAGCTTAGGGACTAAGATCTCTTTATATTTTTTCAAGTAAATAATCGAGAACCCGTCTGGCCCCGGGCTTTTACCCGGTGCTGTGTCTTTTAATGCATTATAGATCTCCTCCTCTGTAATGGGTCTGTCCATATTATGCCTATCAATATCTGTTAGGTGTGGAAGTTTTGCTTTATACAAGAATTCTTTGCTTTTCCCCTTTTCCTCTTTGCCTTGAACCCCTTTCTGACCTACATTGTACAGGGCTTCATAGTATTGCTTAAAGGCCTCCGCAATTTCCTTAGTTGTATACACCGTCTTCCCACTTTTATCCTGTATTTTTTCAATGAAATTAATCTCTCTTCTCTTTTTAACCTGTCGAGCCAAGTATTTACCTGTTTTATTTTCTCCCAAGTACCTCTCTCTGGCTCTCCCCTCTAAAACCCTCCTTGCTTCCTGTTCATACATATCTTTTAATTCCTCTCGCTTATTGTTCAATAAATGAAAAAGTTCCTGATGGTGCTCCTTTTGTTTTTTTTGTTCCTGTTCCAATCTGTAAACCTCCTTTATTAATTTTTCTTTTTTCTCTATGCTTTCCTTTTTTTTTCTTGTCCCTATGGAGATGAGGATACCCCTAATATATGCTTTGTGTCCCTCCCAAAGGGAGGCCTCCGTTATCTCACCCGTATCATTCGTTAAGAAATAGAATTCTAATTCCTTCCGTATTATTTCTGCGATTTTTTTGTCCTGTATAAGGTTCTCGTTTAATCGCCAAGTAAATGGATGTCTATGTATTCCAGGTATCCTCATCTTCATTAGCACTGGGGAATGGTCTGAAAGGGATATTATTCCTATCTCTGTTTCCATCACGGTCTCCAGCAGTCTATGGTCGACCATTATATAGTCCAGCCTGGAGTGCGTCCCGTGCACTGGGGAAAAAAAAGTGTAATCTTTTGTTTTTTCATGTTGTATCCTCCAAGCATCTATTAATTGATTTTGTCTCAGTTGGAGTTTTAATGCTTTCATATTTTTCCCACTTATCCCCCTTGCCCGAGACGTACTATCCAGAGATGGATCCAAGCCAAAGTTGAAATCACCCGCCAAAATCACTTCTCCTGTTTTAAAGTTTGCAAGATTCTTCAAAATTTGTTTCAAAAATCTAGTAGGATTTTCATTTGGACCGTAAACATTGGCCAAGGTAAATATCCTATCCCCAAGTTTCCCTTTCAAGAACAGATAACGGCCCTCTGGATCAGTCTGCCTATCTATCACGGTAAACTTTGTGTGTTTCTCAAACCCGATCGCCACTCCCTTGGCCCTCCTTATTGGGGAGTCTCCATAGAACCATTTCGGGAAGTTATCGGAGAACAGCTTGACATTTGTATCCTGAGTTAGATGGGTTTCTTGCAGAAACACCACCTCTGCTTTATATTGCTGTAATTCCTGTAGTAATTTATATCTCTTTATAGGCGAGTTCAGGCCTTTAACATTATATGATACAAATTTCACCTCTGTCATCCGAGACTCCCAAAGGAGGTACTTGGTCCCCCCCTTTTAAACCTGTAAATCATTAGAACCCCCTTTTCTTTTCCTTCCTCTTTCCCTTTTTTTCCCTCTCTTTTCCCTTTCCCTCTTCTTCTTCTGCTAGGAATATCTTTTCCCCCCTTTCCCTCCAACCTCCCCCCTCCCTTCCTTCCCTCCCCCCTCCCCCTGGCCCCATTCCGGCCTTTGCTTTGCATTATGGCCCTTACTCCCTTCTGCAAGCAATATCCATCAGGTTATGGCTCAGGCTACGGCACTCCCCCTCTGTAAACCCTATCCCCCTCGCCTCAATGGGAGAAGGGGAACACCCTCCACAGAGTAAGAGTGATGGAGCCAGAGCCCCGCCCATACCCTCTATCATACCATCCCCCCCTCCACCCGCTTCCCCCCGATCCCCCCACCCCCCCCTTATCAGCTCTCTCGAACCTGCAATAGGTGAAACACTGACCCGAACAGGATAATCAATACCGCCAAACTTAAAAAAAAAAAAAAAAAAAAGGAGGAAAAGACAAAAAAAAATCTCAAGAGCAATCATATCATATTCTCCCCCATCCCCATCCCCCAGCACCACTTATTACTATATTTCATGGGGATCTATAGGTATCTTTGGGGTTGGAATTCCCACTTGGTTACAGAAGTCCTCCAGTTCCTCTAGGAACTTTAATCTAATAGTTCTTCCCTCTTTCTGCACCATAAGGGCTGCCGGAAGCCCCCAGCTATATCTTATATTAGCTCGTCTCATTTGTTCCAGTAAGGGTTTTAGTCGTCTTCTCCGTGCTAAAGTTCCCGATGAAAGGTCTGAAAAAACCTGTAGCGTTGTCCCTTCAAATTGAACTGGAGGTAGTCCTCTGAGTTTACTCCAAATCTTAGCTTTGTCTTCATAGAGATGGAATTTTATAATCACGTCTCTTGGTACCTCTTCCTTTATTCCTGGGGGTTTCCTCACTCTATGCACCCGATCTATCTTTAACTCTACCCCTTCTTCTCTTCCCAGAATATGGTTAAATATCTTTCCCATTTTTGTTCCTAAGTCTTCTCCCTGTTGTTCTGGTAACGCTCTGATCCTCAGGTTTTGGCGTCGGTTTTGATTCTCCTGTTCCTCCATTTTGTAGAGGATATCCCTGTGTGCCACCTGCATTTTTTTTACCTGCGTTTTTAAGTCTAATATCTCCTGGGCCTGTCTACTTGTTTGTTCTTCAACTTCCTCTACTCTTCCTAATAAGTGCCCCATGTCCGTCCTTACTGTTAGAATTTCGGCTTTAATTGTGTTTTCTAATTTCATGAACATGTCCATCATTTCACTTTTGGTTGGTATTTGAGATATATCCCTCCGCTCTTTTCTTCTGCCCTCCGTGTCTGAGTCCCTCTCCTCCCCTGAGGTGTCTCCCCGCGTCTCTTCTAATTTACCAGTGTCTTTCCTCTTCTCCTTAGCACCCTGTTTTCTTTCTATTCCTGGGCTTTTTTGGCTTGTCTCCTTGAGGTATTTCTGGATCGTACTGGTATTTAGGCTTTCCCTCGGGGCTTTAGGGTCACTCATTTTTTGATTTCTTCCTTTCATGTTGCCACTCTTTATTTTTCGCTTCCCCAGCTTTCCCCTTAATTTAGCTGTTTCCAGAAAACAGGGAAGGAAGGAAGGAAAGCAAAGCCGCAGAGAGCCCTCCTTTCTTAGTGTCCTACCAGGACCATCTATTAATATCTATAGGGGTCCGGGATTAAATTCCTTTCCTCAGAGATATATGTGTTAGTGTTATACTGGGTGCTCTAGCTTCAGCCCACCTGATCTTTACCACTCCGTTTACAGTCCTTTGTACGTAAACCTTTACGTTTTACATCACACTCTGTGGTGGATTGGTATATCTGCTGCAGGTATACAGTTCTAGAGAGAGATCACTTAAGACTTTTATAAGGTGCGGTCCATCATTATCATTTCAGCATAAATCATGATAAATGCCGACCAGTTATTCACCACACACACACCCCTTTCTCTCCTTTCGGCACTAACGTCGCGTCTTTCTGGTGGATGTTTTGGTCT
Organism: Lithobates pipiens; assembly: GCF_037356315.1. NCBI lineage: Eukaryota > Metazoa > Chordata > Amphibia > Anura > Ranidae > Lithobates > Lithobates pipiens. The sequence continues at coordinate 170,566,089 of NW_027507785.1, read as the reverse complement.
GAGATGCATGCGTTTTTAGGCACAGCAAAAACCTATATTAATTTAGGCTTAATTGATTTCAGAGCTAAAAAAAAATAAAGAATCAACTGCCAGTAGACCAAAGAAAGACAATACGTAGTAAAATTAAATTCGTTTTCAGGGCTTTAACGCATTTAACATGTATTTAACATGCATTTCCATGGAGTGCTTATTTACCAGCTCTTCTTAATCCTTCCATTCAACAGCTGTCTTTGACATAAAGAGGGGCTCCTTACTGCTTTCAGACACACTCCATCCACATTATTGAGTTCAGGGTCCCAACTCTATATTTATTATACTTCTGTATGCTTTTGTTATACTGCCCGTATATCTCCAGTCCTTACAGTCCACAACAATCAGATCAATTAGGAAGGGATACTTTTAGTCTGACCTGTTCGTAGCTGTTCAATGCTCTTCCCTTCTGGTCTTCTTTCTGGGCTCTGTGGTCCACTGGAGGGATTCGACAGCAGAGGGCAACGTGGGGGGGATCCGGGGGGGGGTCCGCATGCTCCGGTGGGGTCCTCCGTCTGCCGTCACAGCTGGGCTCCAGGTCACGCTTGTGCTGTCAGTCAGCTCTTCCTCAGCTGTTCCACGGCTGGGACCGTTCGTGCGGCGGGGAAGGAAGCATGATCGGCGGGGTCAGTGTGACGTCATTACGGGGCGTCGCGCTCTCTCACAGCGCTCTGCTCCAGCTGGCTCGGCAGGGCTTCCTCCATCTACTCGTGCGAGCGCCGCCGACTGGCCCCTCCCCTCTCACGTACGTACCATCCCACTACGCAGCATTGCTGGTTCTGAGGACAGACGATAAGCGTCTCACTTTGTGTGTGAATAGTATAATTCCTGTGTGTGAATAGTATAATTCCTTGATGTTGATTGACGCTAGAAGTTCTCCACCTTGTAGAATGGAGACTACTGATTGGATTGACTCCATGCCAAAAGAGCGGATATTTAAAAACCGGTTTAGATCTTTGAGATCTAGAATGGGTCTGACATCCCCATTTGTTTTTGGTACCATGAAAAGGCTAGAATAAGATTCCCATCCCTGTTCTTCCATGGGGACCACCGATATCGCCTTTTGAGAGAAAAGATGGTCCGAAGCTTGAAAGAGAGACTTTTTTCCCTGGATCCCTGGGAACGTTTGATCTGAGAAAACTAGGAGTTGGGGACTCTCGGAACTCTAGTTTGTACACTAGAGTTATTGAGGAGGCCACCTATTTGTTGCGACACGCTTCCTTCCAGATACATAGATAGTAAGGTTGAATAAAGAGAACACTCCATCCAATTCAACCTGAGTGTGGGTGCATGTCTACAAATGTCCATAACCCTGTACATTGCACACTCACATCAGTCCCTACCCTATATCCAAGGTCCCCATTCATATACTAGGGCCAATTTTGGACAGAAGCCAATTAACCTACCAGCATGTCTTTGGAGATACTTGAGAACTGCAGAAGTCTTCCCCTCACTAGAGTGTGGGGGGAGCCCCTTCATAAGGAAGCCTTAGTACTTTGTTTTGTAGGCTTCCTTACCCGGGGCCTTTTTTTTGTCCCTGAAGTTGACTCTGAGGTTTACCTCTTGAACTTGATGGCGGAGGCAGTCAAGACTGCCTGGAGGCTGATGCCCCTGGCACTGGAGAAGAAGCTTGTTTAAATGAAATATGCTTACTCCTTTTCCTAACTGGCAAAAGGGAACTCCCATTAGAAATTCTTTGGAAATATTTATCCAGATCATCCCCAAACAGCCGTTCACTGCGAAAGGGAAAACTAGCTAGGACCTTTTTGCATGGCGCTTTGACTCACCAATTTTTCAACCATAGTATTCTTGGCATATGCACCAGCCCTATTGCAAAACCTAACGCCCCTAGTAGCTCGGCCAACTCTTGCTGATCAGGAATAATCTTGAGCATCTGTTTAAACTGGTCTCTCAAGGATTGACATACACCAATTGCTGCCATCGAGTTACTGAACCTGCCAGAGAAAGTGTTTTTTAATAGGAGTTCCCACTTCTTATCCATTGGATCCTTAAGCATTTGAGCATTGTCTACCGGACAAGTCAATCTTTTATTCGCAGAGGATAAAGCAGCGTTGATTGCTGGAATTTCACATTTTTTATTACATTTTTCCTCCATAGGATAAAGTGTTGAAAAGTTTTTAGGAGGGTAAAACTGCTTATCTGGATGATCCCACTCAGAATACATAAGCTTTTCCAGCAATGAATGGATATGAAAAGCATGAACAGCTTGGGGAGGCTTTAGCGAACCCAAACAAGAAGTAGGCTTTTCAAACGACTCCGTTAAAGGTAGCATGAATGTGGAGTGGACCAATTCAGTAAGAGATTTTACCATCAATCTTTCAGATTGTGAACCTGATCCTTCCACATTAGACCCCTCAGAAGAGGAGTCATAAGCCTCTTCCTGGTCCCCTTAGAGAAATTCATCATCTCCTGCCCCCGGTTCCTCGGTTTGAGGGTTCTTGGTAAAAGAAGGGGACCTATCACGCTTGGTCCCATTCTGGGATGTGATTAAAGCCACTTTTCTCTGCTCCAACCACAATACGGTTGAGGAAAAAAACCTCTTCAGTATCAGACAGGGGCTGTAGTGTTGGAAACAGTTGCAACACCTGATGGCCCAGGTGGCTCACTCTGACCAGCCACCTCAGAACAGGGGAGGATGCCAGAGATGGTTTTAGACTTTTTTGAGCTTGGAGTCCCTCTTGAGCCCTTTTTTGGGGTGTTTCTAGCCCCCCTTCTGACCATTGTGCCCGATGCACAAATGCAGAGGTACTACCAGAAGAAATCGCATTCAATAGTCCAGCCACTGCCGCTGCTATTAATGCTCAGCCTGATGCTATTATTAAATGAGCCAAGGAAATGCCTGTGTCACCAACCTCTTACATGCCCCTTTTTGCTCTTGTGTCCCTCCGACATCTGTAGCCAGCAAAAATTGAGCTTTTAAACATACTCCCACGCTGGACGTTGCTGTACGCTAATGCCGTGCTAAGCCCATCCCCTTCCATCACAGAGGGTTTTCCTGCGTGAGTGCAGGCCTCTGATCCGACAGGGTCGACGTGTGTGGGGAGGGGGTGGCACAATATTCAACGGGCACAGCAGGGTCTACTCCAAGTTCCATAGAGAGCCAGTTAAATCCGCAGGTGAGGTAGGCTGTTGGGCCCTGTGGTCAGAAGATGCTGATCTTGACCTCGGGCATGTGCAACGTTGTGGGAGAGCGCCAGGTCTCAGGAACCTCAAGCAATCCTCAGGAGGGTCCAACTAGTTCTGAACGTCAATTGGGTCTTGCTCGTGAAAGAGGAAGATCTGGTTCTGACAGGATACATTTGTTGTCATGAGTCACCTTGCTGCTAAAGGGATGACCCGAGGTACATGTAGCTCCAGCTTGGTGTATCGGGTCCAGTAGGGGGCGGACCACTCTGCGCATATACAGTGTGTTGCAAGAGAGGTCTGGGTATACAGTATCTCACAAAAGTGTGTACACCCCTAACATTTTAGTAAATATTTTATTATGTCTTTTCATGGGACAATACTGAAGAAATTACAATTTGCTACAAAGTAGTGAGTGTACAGCTTGTATAACATACAGCCATTAATGTCTAAACCGCTGGCAACGAAAGTGAGTACACCCCTAAATGAAAATGTCCACATTGGGCCCAAATAGCCATTTGCCCTCCCTGGCATCATGTGACTCATTAATGTTACAAGGTCTCAGATGTGAATGGGGAGCAAGTGTGCTAAATTTGGTGTTATCGCTCTCATACTGGTCACTGGAAGTTCAACATGGCATCTCATGACAAAGAACTCTGAGGATCAGAAAATAGAATTGTTGCTCTACATATGTTGTTTACCGGGTGCTTTGGTTCAGCACATCATGCATCTGGTGGACAGATTACTGGGAGGGGGTGGTGAAGACCCAGCTGTCATGGTGCACGTTGGCACCAATGACAGTCAGAGGCAGATGGAGTGTCCTAAAGGTTGATTTTAGGGACTTGGGAGCTAAATTGAGGAAAAGGACCTCCAAGGTAGTATTCTCAGGAATATTACCGGTACATCGAGCCACACCAGAAAGGCAGAGGGAGATTAGGGAAGTAAACAAGTTGCTAAAAGCTGGTATAGTAAGGAGAGGTTTGGGTTCCTGGAGGACTGGGCCGACTTCTCAGTCGATAACAAGTACTATAGAAGGGACGGACTGCACCTAAATGAGGAGGGTGCAGATCAGCTGGGAATGAAGATGGCCAAATAGCTAGAGGGGTTTTTAAACTAGGCGATAGAGATAGTCAGTGTGGAACATATTCCAGAGGGTAATGTTAGGGGCATTAGTGGTAGGGTAACCAAAGCACATAAACCCAAGGTAAGTATAGTAGCAAGTCTTGGTTGCAATCTCGGAACACCCAAGAGGATAGTATGCAACTGGTCAAAATATATTAAAGCGGAGCTCCACCCTAAAGTGGAGCTTCCACTCATTGAAACCCTCCCCCCCTCCGGCGCCACAATTGGCACTTTTCAGGGGGGAGGGGGGTGCAGGTACCTGTACAGTACAGGTATCTGCACCCACTTCCGGCATAGATATCTGCAGAATCTACGCCCGAAGGTCCCCCGCTGTCTGCTGGAAACACGGATCCCAGAGACAGCGGGGACCATCCTTATTGCTCAGCGCGACTCGCGCATGCGCAGTATGGAACCGGGAAATGAAGCCGCAAGGCTCCACTTCCTGATTCCCATACCCAAGATGGCGGCGGCAGCACCCGAGAGACGATCGAGAGATCGGCTTCGGGTGCCGACATCGTGGGCGTGCTGGGCTGGTAAGTGTCATTCTTTTAAAAGTCAGCAGCTGCAGTATTTCTAGCTGCTGGCTTTTAAAAAAAAAAAAAACGGCGGACTCCCGCTTTAATGCATTAAATTGTTTATTCACCAATGTCAGAAGTCTGACAAGCAAAATAGGTGAGTTGGAAGCTCTGGTGTATCAGGAGAGCTATGATGTAATCGGTATTGCTGAAACTTTGCTTCATTCCTCAGATGACTGGTTTATTAATATTCCTGGCTATGCACTCTTTTGGAAAGACAGAAAAAAAGGAAAGGTGGAGGGGTCTGTCTGTATGTAAGAAGTGATCTCAAAGCAAGTGTGAAAGAAGACCTGGTGGATGGAGAGTGCGATGAGTCTGAAGTATTATGGTTGGAACTGCATACAGATGTGTGGTTGAAGATTAAACAGCGGCCAAGATGGCAGCTTCCATGGCTGAAAATGATAGAAGTGTTTACTTCCACTTTAAGTGATCTGTGGATGAAGTAGCATTTGTCTAAATCAATGTTCCCCTAAGGCTGTGCTGCATTCAGTGACAATGAAGGCCAGTCCTTGGGTCAACAAACCCATCCTCAGACAGACAGGGCGGTCGAAAGTGCATGTATTATGAATTTTTTTTCCCCCTGTCCAGAAGTTTTTCCAACAGACTCACAGCTGCTCAACCCTGGATGTCCTCAGTTTCCTGTGCCGATGGATGGTGCTGGCAGTCGGCTCTTAATTGACGTGCAACAGTGTCCAAGTTTCATAGAGCGGCACACATCCTTGGAATGTCGAACACTCTTTATTGGCCACATGTACATCCCAACTCTAAGCACTATTCCAGGAGCAATCAGTGGTTAGTCTGGCCTTCCTCCAGTTTAGTCCACTCTACGTTCCAGGACTCAAGATTTTTTTGCCAGAATGGAAAACTTAAAGAGCGAATGGAAGGGTGTGCAAGGTCACCTTTCTGCAGGAAGCACAGCCATGGTTCTTTTCAATCCCTTCATCCCCTACAGGAGTCTGGTTGAAGGGAGGCCCCCAGCTAGTGCAGCAGTATCAATTCCATCTACAATAAAACTGTTTACATTTCTTCATCCTGACCAGAATAGCAAATTCCTCTCAGGGAGTGGATGCCCTTTCTGATTACATCAATATTATATGACTCCAATGGTGAATGATTCTAAGTCCTCCCTGACCGAAATTGAAAGGCTTTTATTCTCCTCTGTGTCAACTTTGTCTACAAAGAAGACCGGAGTTGAATTTAAAGAAATTTAGTTTCAGTGGGAGATGGGCATTTCCAACTTAAGTGTCTTCCTTTCATGCCCTCTCCACCTCACCGATGACCTTTATAGAGGTTCTAATCTTTGCGTAGCCCCTCTGAGGAAACAGTGGTTCTTCAAATCCATCATTATTCTGCTGGTATCCTACTGTTGGCTTAGAGTTCAAATGACCTACTAGTATAAAAGGGGATTCTTCTGGCCAGCCTGAGAAGTTTTTTTTTTTTATGTATAGGTGGTGTCCAGACAGTTGGGGCAGACCTGACTAGTCATTGATATGGAGGTCCAGTTCAATGCTCACGCAAGCACTTTTCTCCTCCTTTGAATGGGCCAAGCAGTTGTCAGCTTCCCAGTGCAGGGGTCTCCTGGAAACGATAATGTCTTGCTTCCCTATGCTACCCTGGGAAGACTGGATTCTCTGGACATTCCAAAGAATTTCCTTTATGCAATCTAGAATGCAGCACTTGAGCCAAGTCAAAGTGCTTCTCCCCAGATGCGCAGGAACCTCTGATGGGTATGTCAGGGGGACTCTCACCTGATCCTGTATGGTAGGTTCATTATCCAGGACCATTGTCACCACTGATGCCAGTATTTGGTTCTTGGTCTTTAATCTGAAGATCTTGCCAATAATACTCAAGTATGGGGCTACGCTCAGCTGAGTCTGTTTTTATCACCATCCATTTACAAGTTGCCTCTCTTCCTACCCTCAACCGGTTGGTGGAGGAAGTAGATGCCCTCACTCACCCAAGAAATAGCCCTGCAGCCCTTTGGTTTTACCCTAGCCATGGAAGCTAGTCAGTACCAAGCACTTTAGCTACCAGTGTTTGCACAACACCTGTCCCACAATGGACTGTAAATTGAGGGAGAAGGATTGGAGGACTTGGGCCATCTTCTGGAAGTGGTTCAATCCTGACAAGGTTCCAGAAAGGATGTCAAATACTATTTACTCTGAAATCTGGAACAGGCTCACAGCCTGAGCAGAATTTTGATCCTCGCAACCCGGAGGTTGGCAAGTTGCTATCATTACCTCACATGGATCTAGAATGTTGCACAGCCTAGTTCCATAAGGGCTCAAAATTTCAGCTTTCACCAGGAAAAATGGGCATGTGAGCTGCCAGGGGAATGCTTCATGAGGTTGGTCCTGAGACTTTGGTCTGAGGAGGAATAACGTTCCGCAGTAGGTTTTTATTCTGGTCCGGACTCTGCATCATCAGAAAGCAGTCCTCAGTAGGACATCACTCGGGAGGCAGTGTCCCTTGATAACTTCAGGCGACAGCTGCAAGGAGCAGAGTATTAACTCTGCAAGCACTTGGAGCTACAGAGTCCTACATCTTATTCCTTCTGAACAAGTTGGGGTCTATAGACCTCAAGCACCTTTGTTCCCATCTGTTATCATTTTACAAAGTAGCGGTTCCATCCTTTCTGGCAGAGAAAATACCTAACCTACACTGGATGTACCCAGTATCTAAAATGCCTACCTTCAAGCAGCTTCCTAGGTAAAATCCTCCAAAAGGCGGCTTGTGTTTCCATTAGGCAAATTCGGAGGACTACAGCAAAACCTTGTCACCTTGAGTCAGGGTCATCCAGGAAACTTTAGCCAGGCAAGAGCCTCCAGAAGTGATAGGCTCATTCAGCTAGGTCCATGTTTACATCTTTAAATTTGGGCATTTGCCTATGGAGACCTGTGCAAAGCAGCAGGTTGGTTGGCATGGTGCACTTGCCTATGGTGCTACAAGGAATATCCAGAGTCCTGTACATCAATGGACTTCAACGGAATGATGGTGCAGGCTTCCATGTCCATTGTAATAAAGTTTATTGTACATTTTAGTCCTCCCTGTTTAGCTTGCTATTCATCATATGTATGTTGCCATGTTGGCATCAGAAAAAATGGAAAATTGTATCAAATACTTGCCATAATTTTCCTTTCCTAACCCCAAACATGGCAGCATAGGAACAATTCCTTTTTTGATCTCATGGGCATGTGAGCTGCCAGGGGAATGCTTCACGAGGTTGGTCCTGAGACTTTGCCGTGAGGAGGAATAATTTTCCCCAGTAGGTTTTTATTCTGGATTTCCTTGCCAGGGCTCTGTTTGCATCATCAGAAAGCAGTCCTCAGTGGGACATCACTAAAGAGGCAGTATCCCTTGATAACTTCAGGCGATAGCTTCAAGGGGCAGAGTATTAACTGTTCCTTCTGAACAAGTTGGGGCCTATGTCCTCAATCACTTTTGTTCCCATCCATTTTCATCTTACAAAGGGGCAGTTCCAGCCTTTCTGGCAGAGACAGTACCTGGCAGAAACAGTACCTAACCTACACTGGATGTACCCTTTTTTGATGTTATTTCTACAGAGAATGGGGGAGGTTGCTCTCAGTCCAGATTTTTATAAATTTCACACCATTTCACATGAGGGAGGCTGAGATCTGGGGGTCCCCTTGTTAAAGGGGGCTTCCAGATTTCGATAAGCCCCCCACTCATAGACCCCCCCAACCATCAGGCAATGGTTGTGGGGATAAGGCCCTTGTTCCCATCAACATGTGGACAAGGTGCTTTGGGGGCTACCCCAAAGCACCCTCCCCATATTGAGGGCATGTGGCCCAGTGCGGTTCAGGAGGGGGGGCGCTCTCTAGTCTCCCCCTCTTTTCCTGCGGCCTGCCAGGTTGCGTGCTCAGAAAAGGATCTGGTATGGATTTTTGGGGGAACCCCACGCCATTTTTTTTTTTTTTTTACTTTTGGCGTGGGGTTCCCCTTAATATCAATACCGGATCTGAAGTGCAGGCCTGGTATGGAATTTGGGGGGACCCCCACGGAATTTTTTTTTATTTGGTTCGGGGTTCCCCTTAATATTCATACCAGACCCAAAGGGCCTGGTAATGGACTGTGGGGGAATCCCATGCCGTTTTTTTCAATTACTTTTATGTGTATTGCCGGGACCGATGTACGTCTGCAGAATGGCACAGCTGGGCACAGGCACGTACAGGTCGTTGCCCTTTAAGAGCCCAGCCGTGGGTCGCGCGCTGCTGGCGGTGCACTCGCGACCCGGTCCTGAGCTCCGTGACCATGGCCGCGGGACCCGGGATCGGGTCACAGAGCTGAAGAATGGGGAGAGGTAAGTGTAAACAAACCTCTCTCCGTGCTTCCTAGTGTGGCTGTCGCTGATCGTCTGTTCCCTGTTATAGGGAAAGACGATCAGTGCATTTTTAATCTCACTGATCGCTGTATTAATGCCAATGGTCCCAAAAATGTGTCAAAATTGTCCGATGTTTTCACCATAATGTCGCAGTCACAATAAAAACCGCTGATCGCTGCCATTACTAGTAAAAAAAGAATTTATGAAAATGCCATAAAACTATCCCCTATTTTGTAGACGCTATAACTTTTGCACAAACCAATCAATAAACACTTATTGCGATTTTTTTTTTTTTTTTTTTTTACCAAAAATATGTAGAATACGTATCGGCCTCAACTGAGGAAAAAATATTTTTTTTTATATTTTTTGGGGATATTATAGCAAAAAGTAAAAAATTAAATTTTTTCCAAAATTGTCATTCTATTTTTGTTTTATAGCGCAAAAAATAAAAACCGCAGAGGTGATCAAATACCACCAAAAGAAAGCTCTATTTGTGGGAAAAAAAAGGACGCAATTTTGTTTGGGAGCCATGCCGCACGACCGCGCAATTGTCAGTTGTGCCGAATCGCAAAAAGGGGTCCTTTAGCTGGAAAATGGTCCGGGGCTTAAGTGGTTAAATTACTTTCTTCCTTTAGAAATGGAATTTCGTGCAGGGACTGTTGTAAACACGGTAAACATGCGCCACTTTATAGGCCTACTATAGACACCCACCAGGTCCAAAATTTAAAGGAATATTTCACTTTTATTGTTTCACTTTAAGCATTAATAAAATCACTGCTCCCGAAAAAATGGGCTTTTAAAAAAAAAAAAAAAAAAAATTGCATTGATACATCCCCAAACACTTCTTATGACAATGCCATGAATATAAGTCTTTAAAATTAGCACTTTTGATTTCTCCCATATACTTTTAAAGGGTGTTCCGCAAGTTTCAAATTTGCAGCAAACACCCCAAATTGTTCGCTATTCAGAAAACAGGCGAACACTCGATGTTCGAGTTGAACTTATGTTTGTCTCGAACATTGGGCTCATCTCTATTGGAGAGGGGAAAACATAGAAAGAACTGCAGAAACTGATAGGCTGCTCAGCTAAAATGATCTCAAATGCTTTAAAATGGGAACCAAAACCAGAAAGACATGGAAGAAAACAGAAAACTACCATTCAAATGCATCGAAGAATAGCCAAAATGGCAAAGACTCAGCCAATGATCAGCTCCAGGGTTATCAAAGAAGGTGTAAAGTTACCTGTGTGTACTGCAACAATTAGAAGACGCCTATGTGAAGCCAAGCCATCTCGCAAAGTCCCAATGTTAAAAAAAAAAAAAAAAAAAAAAATGGTTACAATTTCCCAAACGACACATTGACTGGCCTAAAGAGAAATGGCGCAACATTTTGTGGACTAATGAAAGCAAGATTGTTATTTTGGGTCTAGGGGCAGCAGTTTATCAGATGACCCACCAAACACTGAATTCAAGCCACAGTACACTGTGAAAACATTGAAGCATGGTGGCGCAAACATCGTGACATAGGGATTTCTCATACTATGGTATTGGGCTTATTTATCGCATGGATCAGTTTGAATACACCAAAATACTTGAAGTGGTCATGTTGCCTAATGCCCAAGAGGAAATGCCCTTGAAATTGGTGTGTCAACAAGACAAAGACCCCAAACACACCAGTAAGTGAGCAACATCTTTGTTCCAGACCAACAAGATTAACGTTATGGAGTGGCCAGTCCAATCCCCGGACCCTGATCCTATAGAAAACTTGTGAGGTGATGTAAAAAATGCTGTTTCTGAGGTAAAACCAAGAAATGCAGAGGATTTGGGGAATGTAGTGCAACCGTCCTGGGCTGGAATGGTGACAGAAGTTGGTTGACTCCACACAACACAGATGTGAAACAGTGGATATACAACTAAATATTAGTTCCTTGATTTACAGGAACGTTGAATCTTCAAGCATGTTTAAGTAAATGTTTGAGTTTGTAAAGAAAAATGCAGACAATGCATTTTTTTTTGTAAAAGCCTAATATTCATTTTTCTTCACTTTCTGTAACGTAATAACAAATTTGAAACATTTTTCTTCATGTTTTGATTTGAAAGACTGTGAAGTGTTCCCAATGCATTTACATGTATGGAAATAAAAGCTATTATAAGGATTTTGAGCTTTACTTTTCTTTTTAAACACACTCCTACTATTTTTAACACAACTGTATTTCCCCTATACACTGTCTTGTGTCTTCTCGAGCCTTTAATTTTGTTTTTTTTTCTCTGCTCTTCAGGAGCCACCTTTTGTGCCTTTTAGGGATATGCCTTTGTCTGACCTAACTCACAAGGGGGGTCTTTCTTTTTACCATCGCCTCTGCAGGATGTTCTCTTAGTTAGCAGGCTCATCCTGTTGCATAAGGGAATGGTTGTCTTGAGGCTGAAAGCCTCTTTTCCCCCTACGGTGATCTTTCAGGATATGGTCCGTTCTTTCTTGAGTCATCTTTTCCTAAGAAAATTTGTCTACAGTCTTCACATGGTACATACTGTGAGAGTCTACTACTACTTATTTTACATGAACTTCCCAAATGTAGAAGCAGGGCCTGCCTGCTTCTCACTCCAGCATTGCTAGGTAGATTAGCATGCTTTTATTTCAATGGTAAGGTCCCTCCTTTCCCTGTTGGGGCACACTCTACCAGATGTTGCTGCTGCCTGGGTTTCTGTTCACAAACTTAAGTTCTATCAGGTGAATATTCAGGCATAAGGTGCTACAAGCTGCTCTCAGAGCCTGTTGAGCCTTTCTTGGCCCATTTGTTATGTGTGCCTGTTTGCTGTGTTACCCATCCCTCAGTTGGATGTCCCATGGTAAAGGCTAATGATTCTGTATAACTAGATCTGTAAGACTAAGAAAATAGAATTTTTGATTACCAAAATAATATATATTTTTTGGAGCACAGTATGGGCCACAGGTCCTTTCCTCTGGTATGATCTCCCTGTGGCTTGCTACAAGACCGTGGCTAACTGGGAGGAGATATATAGGAGGATTTTCAATCACCCGAATGTGGTTGCATATAACCCATGTAAACACTAATGATCCTGTGTAAAGATAGGAAGGCCTGGAAAAATTTGGGGGGGGGGGGGGGGAGTGTGTAATATGTGACATGGTATTAAATCTATATACAGTAATTTGAAAACTTTAATGAAATATTTGAGACTTTATGTAAAGTCTTAAAATTATTGTAACTTCTCTCAGCTAAGGACAAGCAAATCCTGGAATACAATTCAAGTAACACTGCGCTTCTCAATGTAGTTTTCTGCTACTAGGGGCCACTGCAGGGGAAAGACTCCAGTTTAGTTTGCTTGTGGGCTCCATCTTGTACCTCCTACAGTTGGCTGAGTGTTGGGATAAAGAAAGATGGAACAAAACAAAAGTGTTAAAAGAAAAATAGAAGTTTTTTTTTTTAAAGCACTCTGTCCCGTCGTGCTCGCAAGCAGAAGCAAACGCATATGTAGGTCGTGCTCACATATGTAAAGGGTGTTCACACAACACGTGAGTGAGGTATCACTGCAAATTTTATAGAGATAGGAATAATTCTAGCACTATACCTCCTGTGACTCTAAACTGGTAACCTGTAAAAAAAAAACTGTATGGGGATTTTTAGGTAGCGTATTTTGGTGCCATTCCATGCGCAATTTTAAAGTGTAAAATGTTGGGTATCTACTCGATGTAACATAATCTTTTAGATTTAAAAAAAAAAAAAAGTGTTATATATTGTGTTTTATTGCATTGAAAGGATCATGTGACTGTGGCTTCAGGTAAGTAAAATGGGCATTTGGACATGTTTTTTCCTTCATATCAGCAATAATTTAGAGGAGTGTGGAAGAGAAGTACTGATATCCTGAAGTTGGTGATGAGTCCCCTATAACTGCTGGTGGTCAGTTGCTTCCCCCCCCTAATATTTATGGTCCATTTGGCCCCTTTGTAACCACTTGCTGCTCATTGTATTTCTTTGAGGTTAATGTGTCAACATTTTGATGGTCAATGGGAACAGTTTTACTTACAAATAATCAGCAAAAAAGGGTTGTTTTTTTTGCAAATGTGAGCACTGTAATTGACCATTACAAGGCATCTTGCCTGTGATCGATGCAAGCTATTGAGCCTGCTCATAGGCCTTGTACACAAAAGTAAACTGTGACATTTTGGAGTGGTGCTAAAGAAATACATATCCACTGCGTGTTTTTTTTTTTTTGTGTTTTTTTGTTTTGTTTTTTGTGTAAGTCTCCAGCCTTCATGTGGTCACTATTTAAGAGTTTACACAGTGATCACCGGATCGGGAACCACTTGTTGTTGGTTCCCAAACACAAGTGGGACCCTGGCTGTCAGTGGTGGCAGCTAGAATTGAGAGCAAGCAGGTGTGTAAATTATCACTTAGCACAAAATTGGAGAACTTCTATTAACATATCTGACATATGAAATCATGCTGGGAAACATTAAAAAGACAGATTGCAGGCAGGGAAAGTGACAAGATGTGACAGTCATCACTCCTATTATGATCTGTGTTCAAGTCATCTTTTTTTTCTTCGCCTCCCGTTCTCCCCCACTCCTCATCTGTTACTTTGCTTACTCCATCAATTTTTCTGTATATTTCCTAGTTTTCTTAAATTCTGTAAATCTTTCTACCAGACCATCCTCTCTACTACTAAGATATTCTATTTTAAATATGTAGTCTATTCTTTCAAACCATTGTGGTTTTTCCCAGGTCTAACCATTTTTTGGGGTATTATTCCTTTTGCTTTATTCAGTAAATATGGGATCATTGTTCTCCTATATTCTCTTTTTGTAGTCTTGTTTTATGAAATAAACATGTCCATGGATCATTTAGTACCTCCTTCCCCGTAATTTCCCTTATATAGTATTGTATATCATGCCAAAACACCTTTATTTTTATACATTCCCACCATATGTGGGTCATATTACCTATCTGCTTACAACTTCTCCAACATAGTGGGGATTTATCTTGTTGATATTTTTGGACTTTCTCCGGTGTCAAGTACGATCTCACTAAACACTTATAGTTAATTTCTATCGTTTTTATGTGTCGCGTAATCGTGTACCATTCCCATTACTTTAACCACCTGTTGCTCATCCAATTGTGAACCCAATTCCCTTTCCCATTTTTCAATGAATGGAGGTCTTTCCAGTCCCTCTTAGATCTGTAAGTATCCACATCAATACTGGGCACTTTCGCCCACTTCCTTCCCAGACCAATTTTTGGCTTTCAGCGCTCTTGTGTTTTTCAATAAGAATTGCACGGTCATGCTACAGTGTACCCATATTAAATTGTTATAATTTTGTTCGCACAAATAGAGATTTCTTTGGTATTTATTCATGACTCCATTTTTTATTTTTTGTGATATAAGCAAAAAAAGAGCGGAAATTTGGGGAAAAACAATTTTCTTCTATTTTAAAAGAAATCCAATAAAATCTAATTTTGTCATACATTTGAGCCAAAATATATTCTGCTACATGTTTTTGGTAAAAAATAAAATAAAAATCCCATTAAGTGTATAATTGATTTATGTGATCACAGACCTATGTATGCAAATGATCATTAGGACATGTGATTTTACTGTTATATATGTGGGTGATGTGTTTTGGGGATCATTACTATGTGGGGACATGTGTGTATACTTTGTGTGTTTTACATGTGTGGTGACACTAGACTGGTGATCAGTGAGTAAAAAGCTGTAAAAAAAAAAAAAAAAAGCTCATACTCACTGATCACCAATCGGCTGCAGAGATCCGCTCTCCTCACCGATAACTTCCGTGTGAGGAGAGGATAGACGATCGTCTAGCAACCAGCTCTTTGATTGGACGCGGCCATCATGTGATCAGGAGGGCCAATCACAGAGCCCTCCTGCCGATCAAAGATGCGCCGAGTCTGGGTGACGCAAACGCATCGGGATTGCTGTTCTGTGTGGGAACGCGCGTGTGTGATCTCACTATTTCTGGGGGACGTTCCTGAACGTCCACTCAGGGGAGAGCGTCCACCCAGCTGTACATATGCAGTGGCCAGATGGGAAGTGGGTATTTTAAAGATCCGGGATATGCCATGCTTCAATTTTGTCTGTACATTACATAATTCTATTGGATTCAAGTTCTCCTCTGTTATAATTGTCTGTGGTAATGAAATTACAAAATGTTTTAACTGTAAGTACCCCCATTCATTGATCTTTAACCCCTTTCAGACCGGACCATTTTGCTGGCTTAAGACCGGACCACTTTTTGCGATTCGACACTGCGTCGCTTTAACTGACAATTGCACGATTGATGTCCTTTTTTTTCCCCCACAAATAGAGCTTTCTTTTGGTGGTATTTGATCATCCCTGCGGTTTTTATTTAAAAATAGACCGACAATATATAAATATCCCCGAAAATATATATAAAAAAAAAATTTTTTCCTTAGTTTGGGCTGTTACGTATTCTACATATTTTTGGTAAAAAAAATTGCGATAAGAGATTGTTTGGTTTGCGCAAAATTTATAGCGTTTACAAAATAGGGGATAGTTTATGGCATTTTTATTAATATTTTTGTTTTTACTAGTAATGGTGGGGATCAACAATTTTTATTGTTACTGCGACATTATGGCGGACACATCGGACATTTTTGACACATTTTTGGGACCATTGTCATTTATACAGCAATCAGTGCTATACAAATGCACTTATTCCTGTGTAAATGGCACTAGCAGTGAAGGGGTTAACCAGGGGGTGGCAGTGCAGGGGTTAAGTGTGTCCTAGGGGTGTGAAAAGTAAAATAAGCTTTGGCGCTAAAACCTAAATGGTGTATTAAAAATGCTAATACTCTGCAAATTACATAAAATGAAGCCCAATGTGGGAATTTCACCAATACACTGTATACGTGATATTAAAGCTATATGTAAATGGAAATGTGTATCCGTTATCCTACATAGTAACTATGCACAAGTGTGGTAAAAAATAATGACTATGCACAAGTGTGGTAAATGATATGATAAAAATTACAACTAATCTATCACAACTAAAAATGTAGGTGCTTTGACAAAAAGTGCTTTAGCTCACGTAAATGAGCCAATACTTATATTCTAAAAAGTGACAATCAAAAGGACATTGTGAAAATACCAAGTGAAAACATCAAAAAAATCAAAAAAAATCATATAATGTCCAATCCAAAATGTGTTATAATGTCCAAAAAAATAACAATATTTGTTCAAAGTCGCATCATCTAGTTGCTGAAAAAACGCATAAGACTTTTATCAGATAGGAAGGTGAAGCAAGGTGACTGGTGAAAACAAGGGTTAAATTCCTCTCCGGTGCGCCACTCTGTGTTAGAGAAAAAATGTATATATGCGCTCACCAGACATTAAACCCTCAATGGGTTAACCAAGCAGTCACAGTATGAGCCACTGTGCAGCTCTCTCGAGGCTCTGCCACCGCTGTGCTGTGGGGATATTTTACACTCTTCCTTCCGTGAATGGTCCGTTTAGCGTTTGTACATGAAGGGAAACAGAAGTACAACCATGGTGCAATATTGTTGTAAAAACGTACTATGTTTATTAAAAACAGTTTTACTCACAAATTCCAAAAAAGATAGATCGCTGTGAAATATACTCCGCCTGGCGTTACTGCTTGAATAGCAGTGTAAGGTGCACGTCCTAGGCCACGCCCTACGCGTTTCGTCAGAGCGACGTCATCTGGAGCCTGACGAAACGCGTAGGGCGTGGCCTAGGACGTGCACCTTACACTGCTATTCAAGCAGTAACGCCAGGCGGAGTATATTTCACAGCGATCTATCTTTTTTGGAATTTGTGAGTAAAACTGTTTTTAATAAACATAGTACGTTTTTACAACAATATTGCACCATGGTTGTACTTCTGTTTCCCTTCATGTACAAACGCTAAACGGACCATTCACGGAAGGAAGAGTGTAAAATATCCCCACAGCACAGCGGTGGCAGAGCCTCGAGAGAGCTGCACAGTGGCTCATACTGTGACTGCTTGGTTAACCCATTGAGGGTTTAATGTCTGGTGAGCGCATATATACATTTTTTCTCTAACACAGAGTGGCGCACCGGAGAGGAATTTAACCCTTGTTTTCACCAGTCACCTTGCTTCACCTTCCTATCTGATAAAAGTCTTATGCGTTTTTTCAGCAACTAGATGATGCGACTTTGAACAAATATTGTTATTTTTTTGGACATTATAACACATTTTGGATTGGACATTATATGATTTTTTTTGATTTTTTTGATGTTTTCACTTGGTATTTTCACAATGTCCTTTTGATTGTCACTTTTTAGAATATAAGTATTGGCTCATTTACGTGAGCTAAAGCACTTTTTGTCAAAGCACCTACATTTTTAGTTGTGATAGATTAGTTGTAATTTTTATCATATCATTTACCACACTTGTGCATAGTCATTATTTTTTACCACACTTGTGCATAGTTACTATGTAGGATAACGGATACACATTTCCATTTACATATAGCTTTAATATCACGTATACAGTGTATTGGTGAAATTCCCACATTGGGCTTCATTTTATGTAATTTGCAGAGTATTAGCATTTTTAATACACCATTTAGGTTTTAGCGCCAAAGCTTATTTTACTTTTCACATTTCTAATCTATTCCCATCTAGAGGGATAGGTTTCAAGCACAGGCAGCTTTAACCCTTCACAGTTCACTTTATTATAATCATTTTAACATTCACTTATTTAAACTTGTCTAGCAAACGGGTAAATTTGTCCATAGCGCAATCTTATCTTTTCTTTTTGTCCTAGGGGTGTGTTACTAACTGTGGGGGGCTGGGCTGTGTGTTAGTGAACACTGATCTCTGCTCCAATCACAGGGAGCAGAGATCAGTGTCACTTGTTGCTAGACAGAATGGGTAGATGCTGTTTACATCGGCATCTCCCCGTTCAGCCTCCCAGTGAGACGATCGGGGGTATCCCCGCGGGACTCACGGGGGTCCCGACCGGCATGCGCACGCGATGGCAGGGCAGCGAATTACAAATGGATGTACCTGTATGCCAATTTGCCTGCCTGTGCCATTTTGCCGATGAACATCGTCGTGCGCCAGTCGGAAGTGGTTAAGAAATCACTTTAATGTTTTAATTCCTGAAACTTTCTTATTTTTCCTTTATCTACTATATCTTTAATTGTGCATCCCCTGCTTTACCCTGTGGAAAAAAATATGTCCCTGAAAGTGCATATAATGGGGAATTATATTCCCATTTTTTCGTGTTGGTGAATTACTTTAAAAACGTTTCCTGTCAAGTCATCTGTCTCCTCGTCCAGTGTTCTGTATTTTCTTGGTATCCATAGTGTGTTTTACCCAAAGTGTTTTCCATACCAACCCATCTTTTTACGTTTTTTGTGTTTGTCCATTCTATCATACGTGTTAGTATAACTGCGTTATAATATCTCTTTATATCTGTTGCTGCTAATCCCCCGTGAGCTTTATCTCTACTTAAAACTGCATACTGTACTCTTGGTTTCTTATCTTGCCATACGCATCTTAACAACATAGTTTTTAAAGTTCTAAAGAAAGTCTGAGGAAGTGTTATTGGTATAATTTTAAATTTGTATATTTACAGGAGTATTACCATTTTAACATGTTTATCTTTCCCATCCAAGACAACGGACATTTTGATATCTTCTTAATCTCTGTTTTGATTTTATTAAGCAGTGGAATGTAATTTGCTTGATACATTTTCCCAAGAGTGGCAGTTAACTTTATTCCAGGATATTTTAATTTTCCCTCCCATGTAAACGGGAATTCATTTTGTAATACTAATGCTTCATTTTTGATTAAACTTCTATTTATTTTTAATTATTTTCCAATTTTATTGGGTTAATCTTGAAGTTTGAGAGTTCCCCATTTTTTTTTTTCAGTTCTTTCATTAAGTTTGCTAGTGTTAGGCTTGGATATATAAAATAGTATATCATCAGTATAAGCCGCAACCTTATGTTCTTCTCCTCCCATTCTTGCTCCCTCCACACCTGCACTATTCCGTATAGTTGCAAAAAAGGTTCCAGCGATTAGTACATATAAAGGGAGCGAAAGGGAGCATCCTTGTTCTGTTAAACATCTGAAAAGGCAAGGACATGCCTCCATTGACCCTAACCGATGCTGTAGGATGATTATATACGTTTTTGGTCCTATTCCCAGGTTTTCTGTTTCCATCATAAATCCCCAGTCTACCCTGTCAAATGCCTTTTCTGCAACTATTGACAGAAATAGAACTGGGGATTTTTCACTTCTCTTCTTTTGTAGCAATAATAGCTATTCTAATCCCATTGTCTTTACTTTCCCTTCCCCATATAAACCCTGTTTGAGCTACATGGATCCACTCTGGCATCAGCTTCTTTAATCTTGTTGCTAGCACTTTAGTGAATAATTTTGTATCAGCATTTAACAGTGCTATTGGTCTATAACTGGAACATAACATGGCATCTTTTCCCTCTTTAGGTATAACCGGAACGTACGCCCATAATGACACTCTCCTCAGCTCCTCTCCCTCACCCAAGCCATTTAGGTATTTGCATAATTTTGGGATTAGTTTGTTACACAATGGGTTTATGTGAAATCTCCATTAACAGCTGTAAATAATATTGCAATTAGAAATATATTTCAATTAGAAGGAAATATATTTAAAGTATTGAGTGTTGTGTTGGTGTTACAGTAATTAGTTCGACTTCAAAGGTCTGACTTTTGATTTCCCTGATTACCTGAGTAGTAAACAGCCTTCTTTGACTCATCCAATCAGGCTGTGCCCAATATACAATTACTAGGAACAGTGACCAATTAGGGATAATTATATTAGCCACAGTACAGAAAGGGGGAGGATATAATGTTTTGTGACCAAGTCCCTCTTTGGGGTGGGAACAGACAGCAGTCACCATGGGATGACCTGAAGTTAACAGGTAATCTAACTAATCTATACTTGCATCTTATATTGTATTGTAAATATGGTTGCTGTGGGTAATTTGTGAATATCATGTAAGCAAGGGGACCCACACTGTACATTGTGTTGTAAATACTGTCTGTGTAATTTGTATATATTATTGTATATATTATGTAACCCTATCAATAAATTTATATTGCCGGTGTATATGTCCATACTACTACAATGAGGTATTTGCACATAATCACAGAACCTATGCAACAAATGGTGACGACTACTTGGACGAAAAACTTTGATCTCTTTCAGCAATATCTCAAGGCGTTGCAATATCTACAAAAGGCACACTATGAGAGTTTTTCATTTGAATCTGCAACATCACTTGAGATATTTGATCATTTCTAATTATTCTAACGTTTCTTTTCTGTATGAATAAATGTAATTGTTTATCTTTCCACACCGTTATCGTAAATTTTTTCCTCATACAGATAAAGGTTTAATCACTTGTACTCAGAGTCACTCTGTGGATGATGAGGAAAGGAACAAAGAGCAACAAGGAAACAAAGACCTGAAGTGTGCCAAAGGTCACGTGGTCAGTATGCCTAAAGGGGGCATACCCAAGTATGAAATGTAAAGAAAGAAATTAAAAGAAAAAGGGAATGGGTGGGTGGGACACGAGATCCGACGTCCAACGAGGAGGAGGAGGTGGAGGAGGGCAGGCTTTATGCAGCCTGACTCCTCCTACAAATACAGGTCTACCCTGCGGTCAGCCTTACACTTGTACTCAGAGTCACTCTGTGGATGATGAGGAAAGGAACAAAGAGCAACAAGGAAACAAAGACCTGAAGTGTGCCAAAGGTCACGTGGTCAGTATGCCTAAAGGGGCCAAAAAATAACACAGTAGGAAGAAAGCTCAACAACCAGATGACCCAGTGAATAACGTCTACCTGGAGTGGTGGCAAATGAGTTATGCCTTTGCCGCAGAGAAGGAAACGCTAAGAAAGGCAGTAGCCCCTCCCCTGGCTTCAGGAATCACAAGGCCAGCTATAGCACCCCCTTGAGCCCAACTCAGCAACCAACACAAGATGAACCTGAGAGTACGTGAACGTCATAAAATGAAACCCACCATGGAAAACCAGCTAAGCACAGCAGGGAGTCCCCACCGCTGGAGACCCGGATGGCTCCAAACGGAAAAGCCAAAAATAAAACAACCTGATAGATCATTCAACATGAAATGCTGGGACTTAACTGGATACGCCCAGAAAGTGCTGAAGGCTGATACCAGCTGGAGGAGCCAAAAAAAGGAAACTAAAACAGAAAAGCAAAGGGAACTGGACGTTTCACCATCAGGACTGGAAACCTAACCTGGAAACATGCCAAGCAGTGTCATGGGCTTTCCTGGAATTTAAAACAACACCCAATGATCGAGGCTGCAGTGCCAACCAAATGGAAAACCAATCTACCACCACTGGAACTGACAAGAAAGTGCGTCACTGGAAAACCTGCTTCTGAGACCCGAGCCTACAGATACTAGCCCGGGCCCCGTGACCCACGAAAGCCCCTGAGCCAGTAGAAACCGTGGATCAGTGAAAAACTGACTAACCAAACTTCCATACCCCAGGACAACTCCTGGCCGGAGACGCAGCTAGGAAATTAAAGTAAAAAGTGAGGAATGGCACCCAACTGATCAGGAACACAACTAGCGAGAGAATCGTGATCAAACAAAAAAAAAAAAAAACACCTGCGACAAAAACGAAACCTGCGATAAGGAAACGTGACTGAACGAAAACATGAGAAGCGTGAACCGATCACCGTGGGCGGCTTTAAGAACCGTGGCTGCTAGAAAACACGGCCTGCCTAGGAAATGCAGGCTTCACAAATTGATGAAAAACATAAAAGAAAACCCTGGGGGGTACATAAGAGAAAAGAAAAGCCTAAGACACAAAACGTGCGGCATATCGGAATAAGTAAGAACACGAGAAAAGGCAAGAAAACACGAGAAACAAAAGAAACATGGGACACGCGAGAAAATGCATGAGACACGTAAATAGCATCAGACACGTACAATACATCCGACACTAACAAGCATGAGGAACATAAAAAAGCCTGAGAATCATGAAACTACACAAGGGTAACGACATGGAAGGCATGAGACATGAAACGTGCGGCACATGGGAAATACGGAAGGAAACACCGGACAACACTTAAGGAACATGTGAATACGTCAAAACCATGGAAATACGTCAGAAAATGCTAGAAAAACATGGGGAAACGTCAGAAACAAGGGAAACGCAAGAAGTTGCATCACGTAAATAACAGCCATGAACAATGCATCCGATACGTGAATTGCATGAGAAACGTAAAAAACCCTGATAACCATAAATTTATGAGAACCATAAAAGCGCAAGAACCGTAAGTCGTTAAAAAACCGTCAACTGCCAGCAAAAACACACGAGAACGCAATTGTATGAGAAACTGTAAAATTACATGGAAAACCATCAAATGTATGAGAAACACCAACTTCATATGTAAATCACATGAGAGACCTAAATCACATGAAAAAACAAAATTGCGTAAGAACCGTAACTTCAAGAAACGCCAACTGCATGGAAACCGTGAAATGCATAAACTGAATTGCATGAGAAAACGGCAATTGCATGTAAAATGAGTGAGAACCGTGCGTGAAAACAAAGCATAAGCACGTCAAATCGAATGAGAACATAATCGCATGAGAACGTAAACTAAACGAGAACATGAGTGTATGAGAATGTTAGAATGAAACAAGAACATGGGTGCATGAGAACGTAAAACGAAACGAGGACATGAGTGCATGAGAACGTAAAATGAAACGAGGACATAACTGCATGAGAACGCAAAACATGAAATGCCAAAAAACATGAAACGCAAAACGCATAACGCTGGAAAGCAATAGAGAAAACCTGGAAAGCAATAGAGAAAAACCTGGAAAGTGAGAAAAACCTGGAAAGTGAGAAAAACCTGGAAAGTGAGAAAAACCTGGAAAGTGAGAGAAAACCATAAAAAAGCATGAGAAACCGTAGTTGCATGAACCGTCAACTGTACCACGGGAAAACGTCAGAACCACGGGAAACGTCAGAAAATGCTATAAAAAACATGGGGAAACGTCAGAAACACGGGAAACGCAAGAAGTTGCGTGAGACCCGTAAACAACATCTAATACGTAAATAGCCTGAGAATTTTAACATGCCTGAGAACCATAAATGCGTAAGAACTGTACGTCGTTTAAAATCCGCCAACTGCCTGCGAACGCACGAGAAACGCAAATGCATGAGAAACCGAAAATTGCATGAGAAACAACAACTTCATAAGAAAAGTAAATCACATGAGAGACCCAAAACGCATGAAAAACAAAATTGCGTAAGAACAGTAAGCAACGTGCTTGAAACCAACAAGCATGAGAACGTCAACTCGAATGAGAACGGAAAACGAAACGAGAACATAACTACATGAGAATGTAAATGAACGAGAACATAATTGCATGAAAACGTAATTGAAACAAAACGCAAATGCAAGAAACGCAAATGCAAGAAACGCAAATGCAAGAAACGCAAATGCAAGAAACGCAAATGCAAGAAACGCAAATGCAAGAAACGCAAATGCAAGAAACGCAAATGCAAGAAACGCAAATGCCTGAAGATGCAACTGCCTGAGAAAAGCAACTGCCTGAGAAACGCAAGTGCAAGAAGATGCAACTGCCTGAGAAAACGCAACTGCCTGAGAAAACGCAACTGCCTGAGAAAACGCAACTGCCTGAGAAAACGCAACTGCCTGAGAAAACGCAACTGCCTGAGAAAACGCAACTGCCTGAGAAAACGCAACTGCCTGAGAAAACGCAACTGCCTGAGAAAACGCAACTGCCTGAGAAAACGCAACAGCAAGAAACGCAACAGCAAGAAACGCAACAGCAAGAAACGCAACAGCAAGAAACGCAACAGCAAGAAACGCAACAGCAAGAAACGCAACAGCAAGACACGCAACAGCAAGACACGCAACAGCAAGACACGCAACCGCAAGACACGCAACCGCAAGACACGCAACCGCAAGACACGCAACTGCAAGACACGCAACTGCAAGACACGCAACTGCAAGACACGCAACTGCAAGATACGCAACTGAAAGAAGATGCAGCTGCATGAAAACGCAACTGCAAGAAGATGCAAATGCATGACAAACGCAACTGCAAGAAAATGCAAATGCATGAAAACGCAAATGCTTTAAGAACGTGACCGCTAAGAGAACGTGAATGGCCTGACACCGGAACGCATGGGACCGAAACGCATGGGAAAACCATGAAATGCACCAGAACGTAAAACTGTATGAGAAAACCGTGAATAACACGAGAACGTGGAGCTCAGGCGGGGGCAGGCCATGTGGAGCTCAGGCGGGGGCAGGCCACGTGGAGCTCAGGCGGGGGCAGGCCACGTGGAGCTCAGGCGGGGGCAGGCCACGTGGAGCTCAGGCGGGGGCAGGCCACGTGGAGCTCAGGCGGGGGCAGGCCACGTGGAGCTCAGGCGGGGGCAGGCCACGTGGAGCTCAGGCGGGGCTTGGGCACGCCACGTGGAGCTCAGGCGGGGCTTGGGCACGCCACGTGGAGCTCAGGCGGGGCTTGGGCACGCCACGTGGAGCTCAGGCGGGGCTTGGGCACGCCACGTGGAGCTCAGGCGGGGGTTGGGCACGCCACGTGGAGCTCAGGCGGGGGTTGGGCACGCCACGTGGAGCTCAGGCGGGGGTTGGGCACGCCACGTGGAGCTCAGGCGGGGGTTGGGCACGCCACGTGGAGCTCAGGCAGGTGGGGACTGCCACACGGAGCCCAGGCGGGGGGGGGGGCGTCCTCCCCCCGGTGGCCGCCTATGTGAGGGGGGGGGGGGGGGGGAGGGGGAGCCGGCGCGGCCGAAAACCTCCCCCCCCCGCCAGGAGAAACGGCGGGCGCAAGCCCCCCCAGCGGACAAACGCCCATGGCAGAGTCACAGAGGGAAGCCTGGGAGAGAAAACCTCCCTCCCGCCGAGGCGGGCGGGAGAAAAGCCTCTCCTGTGCAGACAGCCGCCGGCGGGTGAAGCGCGCCCCCCCCCCGCTCCCCCCCCCAGCACCACACGGGGGAAGCCTGGGGCTGGTACAACGGGAGAAAGGAGGCGGGTGGGCGACAAGGGGGAGGCGGGTGGGTTACAAGGGGGAGCCTGAGACAGAAACCCCCCCCCCCCTCCCCTCCAGCAGAGGCAGCCAGAGAAGGAGGCGGGCGGGAGGAAGGAAGGCTCCCCGTGCAGCAGAATGACATCCTCCCCGACCCGCCGGAAGTGACGTCGGCCATACGAGATCCGATGTCCAACGAGGAGGAGGAGGTGGAGGAGGGCAGGCTTTATGCAGCCTGACTCCTCCTACAAATACAGGCCTACCCTGCGGTCAGCCTTACACTTATTTTATGTATTGTTAATCCGTTAAGTGAGGTATAAACATTGCCAACACAACAGAGAGTACAAACCCTCCTAATATCTAATGCCCATCTAAGGATTTTTTATAAATCCTCTTAATGCATCATGGACTGTATACACAAGTATTTTCATGTAGTCGGAAGGTCTAATTCTGTGAAATCAAAGATATATCACCAAACAAATGGACAATACCTGTTTAGAAAATCACACTACAGGAGAATTGGCCACCGTTTCAAACAGGAAGAGG
The DNA here is from genome assembly GCF_037356315.1 of Lithobates pipiens. Classification (NCBI taxonomy): domain Eukaryota; kingdom Metazoa; phylum Chordata; class Amphibia; order Anura; family Ranidae; genus Lithobates; species Lithobates pipiens. The sequence continues at coordinate 170,540,236 of NW_027507785.1, read as the reverse complement.
CACCATTACAATTACAATGCCTCCAAAGATGAGATCTGTAGGCATGGCCTCAGTCAGAGGCAAATAGCCTCATGCTCCCATTTGGATGTAAATTCCATGGAAAGCAATCTCGGATTACAGCACAGGAGATCAGTTCTGAAAGAACTTAAGTTAATTACCACAGTTACCTCTTGAAAATGAGATTGAACTACTGAAGTTGCATATTCATACTTGGGAAAATACCAATAAAATAATGGAAACATCACATGTTCTTAAGGTAAAATGTGAAGCCTGCCATGCAGATGTGGTACAGTGTAGGAAAGAACTGAATGGTATAAAACAACCTTTTGATCAAATTGTTAAGGTCCCACAGAAAAGTGTATGTTCCATTCAAACAGAAAATACAGCAGGGAGGCCAAACCTATCTGTTATCTGCTAGGACTTCACCTTACTGGGAATAAAACTTAAATATAAGCAATGTAGAAAGAGCGAAAGAAATACCAGATCTAATGGGTCATTCAGATGTCTATGATCTGATTAATTTAGTTTCACCAGATCCAAGTGTGAATGTCAGTGAACATATACCTATGCAAATGTAACAATGTGGTAGTGTTTGCTTTCTTTGTGTGTCAAAGAAAAGGAAAAGGGTAATAACTTTTGTCTACAAGTTATATTTTCCAGGTGCAGTGAGCTCATGAAAAAGTATTTGCATATTAAGCAGGTGTATGTTCATAGTATGAAAAAGAAAAGTGGGATAACGGCGCCAAAATATAAATCAATATTTTTTGGCTTGCACAAACTCCCCCTCTGGTGGTTCCTGCCGGGATAGGAGGAGGAGCCTTTCACACGTAGCGGACGCACTCCGCACTGGAGCTCTCTCTCGCCACCTGATCACATGCCCAAGCCAAAGCGGAAGCCCCAGATGGGATGAGGTGGAACGCCACACGCGCCAGCCGGTCTCTCTGAGGAGCCGATCGGTGGATTTGTACCCCAATGCAGTGCCCCCTCCCTCCCTCTCCTCTATAGATCACTCGGAGGTCGAGGCAGAGACAGAGTGGAACGCCGTGGATGGCACTGTTTTGTAGAAACTGTCAGAACGGAGCACCTGGTAAATGAGGACATGCAGATAACTGCAGGGGAGACAGAGATACAGAAACTGAACTGAGGCTTCCCCCCCTTTTTGATGTGCTGCAGGAACGCGGTAATGTAAAAAACTAATATCTATAGACTAAACATAGCAGCAGACATATAGATAGCTCAGTAGGTGAGTGCCTGACCTAGAGCTGAAAGAATCACGAGAGAAAAGCTGCTGGAGAGAAGGAGAAAGGGGGGGGGAAAAAACTTTGATACCTGCTTATTGTATGCATGGCGGAGTGGGGTCGTCTCTTTTTCTTTTTTTCTCTTGGAAGTGGAGCATCTCCCCTTGCTGAATGAGTCTCCTGCTGCTTAGTGAATGACAGTAAAGCCTATAGATCCTGTAAAGATTATCAATTGTTTTTTTGCCTTAACCCTACGGTATAGACGAGAGACTGTATGCTGAAAGGAGGGATATATATGGACTCTTAATAACTGTGGCTCAGTGAATCGCAGTAAAACTCACAGACCCTGTAAAAGACTGTTATTATCCAACTGCTAAGCATTTCCTTTGCCGTGACCAGGAGGTATAGACGAGAGACTGCGTATGCTGAAGGGGAGATCATATATGGGCTATAAGTGACTGTCTCCATCCATGGACATCTGGCCGCTGTTAAATAGGAGAATATAATAGCCTGTAAGGCCTGCTTTGTGAATAGTACCTTACAGAATGGTCCGAGACTTTTTTTGTTAGTAGATATAAGTGACTAGACCCCTTCTCTGCAATTGTTGCCTTGTCACTGCCATTGGCTGCTGCTCTCTTCCCCTGACTTGGTATTGGTATCGGTCACTGGCTGCAAATGTGATCAAGGGCTCTGGTTAAGGGCCATAGAGGGACCAGGCTTGCCTCTCCCAAGGCCAGTGCTTCTTCTGGGTCCTATAATTAAGTGCCGGACTTTTGCTGCCTCCTATAAATAACTGTGTTTACCAAAGGATATAGAGGGACCAGACCAACCTGATTTCCAGCGTTTTTTTGTTTTTTTTCTTTTTTCTTATATTTTATGGGGCCTTTTGTATAATCATAATTTGCTGTTAATCACATGAGGCTCAGAGTCTGATATGGAGCATAAACAAACAAGCGCCCTCCTCTCTGGACATTGCTACTGTCATTTACCCTGTCTAAACACTGCTAGATTGCATGAGATATTGCATTAAGGGTAAAGGTCAAATTACTCAAAGGTATTGAGTAATTGATTACCTCTCCTGTTACCTTCTATTGAGGTGAGGATTGAGGGCATCAGCGGCTTCCAAGAGGCCCTTTCTTGGCAGTGCTATTGTTCCTTCATTTACCGGGCCTAAATACTGTACAGTTGCAGGAGACATAGCAGTGCTGGTTCAAGGGTGAAAGGCAAATTTCTGACAGGTACTGAGGGTCCTACCGCCTCTCCTATTTGTAATTAAGAGGTATTAGTGGCCCCTAAGAACTCTGTGGTAGCGGGGAGGCCCAGTGTTGCTATTGGAGAGACCCTCCATGCCGTGTGTCTTTAAGGCTCTAGCAGAGAAGAATCCCAAAATCTGTGCTGAAGTAGAAGGCTGCCTATAGTAGGATCCAACATAATGAGGGGTAAGAAAAATAAAAAAACGGGGCCACCGGCTGTCAGTCCTGGGGGGATCCAGCAATATATCATGTGTGAGACAAGCCTGGTTGAGAATGGACATAGTACCCCCAGACAGGCAGCCTCCGTAAGAGCTGGAACTAGTAAGCCTGAAGAGATTAGAGTAGCAAAAGCCAATGATACGTGTGTTACGTGATCCAAGAGACGCAATAGTAAGGTTCCATTATTATGCGGAAAAGGCTAAAGTTATGAAAAAAACACGCAAAATGACCAGGATTATGTATAAAGAGATGGAGCTGCAGATATTTTCAGATTTAGCAGGAGAAACACTGACAAGAAGAAGACTCCTTAAACCATTGACAGAACAAATGAGGGCATTGAATGTGTCATATCAATGTGGATTTCCAGCTTGTCTCAAGGGCAGGAGAGACGGTCACAGCGCAGTCCTGAGGTTCCCAGAAGATCTCCCAGATTTCTGCAGTAAATTAGATATCCCCCCACCGGCTTTGCCGGGATGGGAGGAGAATAATGGACTAGAGATGGTTTCCAGCAATATGAAATGGACACGGGTTTGGAGAGGGTGGGGGAAGAGAGAGTGTGAACTGATACTTCTGATACTTCTCTCCTATGGGAGATTAAAGGCTTGGACTTGGGTGGATGCTTAGGGGGCGGTGGAGGGAAAGGTGGGGAGGGCCGTGACTGGAGAGGTGCGCTCCTAAGAAAGCATGGGAACCGAACAATATCTAATTAGACGCTGGCGGGCCCATGCGAGGAACAAATGTGGAATTTGTTCACTCTTCAATTTAGAAGAATGTTGGGAAGGGGGAGTATATATACATAGTTTTTTTTGGGGGGGTCTTTCTCTCTCTCTCCCCCTCTTTCCTTCCCACGTACACATTATCCAAGTGGGGACAACATGGAAATCCCCACGAAAGGAGGGGGTGGAAGGAAAGGGGATAGGTGGTTCTAGGTGATACATGGCTACATTAAATTTAATATCGTATAACATAAGGGGTATAAACACCCCAAAGAAAAGGTTTATAGTGAATAAGGAGCTACAGTATTATGGGACGAATGTGGTATGTCTCCAGGAGACACATATTTCACATGCAGCAGGAGGGAGATTATCTACGTAGCAATTTCCTAAGTGGTTCTATGGGGACTCTACATCAAACTATGCAAGGGGAGTGGCAATAGGATTCAATAGAAATACAATGATTGAAATAAAGGAGCAATTAGCCGTTTCCAGATGGGAGATTCCTCTTTATAAGGGGGAAATTATATCACATAGCGTTTACTATAGCAAATATCTATTCACCAAATAGAGATCCTGATAGGTTCCTGAGAAAAACTCTTGGTAAGCTGGCAGAATTTAAAAAGGGGAAATTAATAGTAGCGGGAGACTTGAACATGTGTATTGATCCACAGGTGGATACTACACGAGGGTCCCCCGGTGGTCAAATATAAGACAGAATAGGATAAAGTCTCTACTATTAGAATACCAACTGGTAGATGCTTGGAGAATCAACACCCGGGACTATATGTTCTATTCAGCATTACACGGGACATATTCTAGAATAGATTGTGTATTGGTAGAACATCAACCACCTCCCCTACTTAAGGAAAGGGAAATAAAATCTATCTCTCTATCCGACCATGCCCCAGTGATAGCCCAATTAGAAATAACAGCAGACTCCTTTAAGGGCAGAGCATGGAAACTCAATGATTCCTTGATTCAAAATCCGGAGGTATATAAGAAACTAGAGCAGGACCTGGAGGATTTTTTTCTTAGAAATGATGCACCAGATATATCTAGGGGTATTATATGGGAGACCCATGAAGTATATATAAAAGGAATCCTAATAAGTATCGGGACAGGGAAAAAGAAAAAGGGAAAAAGATGAAAGATCTACGCAGGGAAATATATGAATTAGAACTGACAAGACCAAGGGGGATCCCAGAGAGGGAAGACTCAAAAAATAAAAAAGAACTGGCAGAATTAATAGAGCAGGAGATGAAACAAGCCTTTCACGTAGTGGATAAAAAGAGATACCAGAAGGGAAACAAACCTGGGAAATGGTTGGCGAGGGCAGTAAAGGAAAAGAAAAACGCATCATTTATAGGCAAAATCAGAAATGAGAAAAGGAAAATTACGCACTCATCCCCTGAAATAGCAGCGGTCTTCAATAGTTTTTATAGTCAGCTGTATAATGTAGGACAAGGTGAGGAAAATAGAGGAAATAAGGAAGAAATTTTAGAGTACCTGCACGGCCAGGGGTCCCTGAAGAAGAATTGGAGCTTTTAGATGGTCCAATAACGCAGGAAGAAGTAACCAGAGCAATAAAGGAGATGACATCTGGAAAAAGTCCTGGCCCTGACGGGTACTCTATCATTTACTATAAGAAGTTTGAAAAAATTTTAGTACCTAAATTATGTGACTATATGAATGCTTTGGCAGAAGCGGAAAAATTAAAGGAAGAAGTGCTGATGGCGTATATTACCTTGATATTAAAGGAAGGTAAAGACCCAATGATACCAGAGAGTTATAGACCAATATCATTATTGAATACGGATATTAAAATCTTTTTCAAAAATATCGGGAAGATTAAAAACATTATTTCCTTGTTGGGTGCATAGCGATCAGATGGGGTTTGTCACCGGAAGGGAAAGAAAGGATAACTGTCTTAAAGCTTTGTTATTGATACATTAGGCCAAGGAGAGTGAAGCCCCGGTCGTACTACTGTCGGTGGATGCCGAGAAGGCTTTCGACAGTCGATTGGGGAATTCATGAAGGGAACTCTGAGATATCTGGGAATAAAAGAAAGAATGATGCGATGGATAATGGCATTTTACCATCATCCAACAGCAAAAATAAAAATAAATGGAAGCCTATCCCCCCCCCCCCCCATGGAATTACATAATGGTATAAGACAGGGGTGTCCCCTGTCACCAATGCTATTCGTATTGGCATTGGAACATTTATTAGCTGCAATTAGAAAAAAATAGGCATATAAGAGGTGTGAAAATAGGTAAAGAGGAGTATAAGGTGGCTGCATACGCAGGTGACATTATTTTATGTATCAGACCCCAGGAGAACTATACCTAACATAATGAAGGAATTGAATAGATACGGAAAGATGACACATGTTAAGATTAATATATCAAAATTTTTTAAATATAACTATGACTAAAAAAGAACAGACAGACACTCCAACCCTCACTCCCTTTTGTTTGGTGTAAGGGGGAGCTCAGGTACCTGGGCATAAAACTCACACCATCGTCGACTGCGTATTCAGCTAATTATATTCCTATTTTGAACAAGGTGAAAGACTACTTAACCGGTTCCCGACCAGCTCCTCGCCGATGTACGTCGTCAGAATGGCACGAGCAGGCATATTGGCGTACAGGTACGTCCAATCTTTAATGCCGCCCTGCCATCGCGAGCGCTCGCGTGCTGGCCGGGACCCCCGTGAGTCTGGTCGCAGGTCCTGCGGACTCAATCGCTGCGGGCATACCCGCGATTGTCTCACGGGACGGCTGAATGAGGAAAGCAACTAGTGATGCTGATCTCTGCTCCATGTGATTGGAGCAGAGCTCAGTGTTCACTAAATTAAAGCCCAGCCCCCCACAGTTAGTAACACACCCCTAGGAACACTTAACCCCTACACTGCCACCCACTGGTTAACCCCTTCACTGCCAGTGTCATTTACACAGGAATCACTGCATTTATATAGCAGTGATTGCTTTATAAATGACAATGGTCCAGAAAATGTGTAAAAAATGTCTGATGTGTCCGCCATAATGTCGCAGTCACAATAAAAATCGCTGATTGCCGCCATTACTAGTAAAAAAAACAAAAATATTGATAAAAATGCCATAAAACGATCCCCTATTTTGTAAAGGCTATAACTTTTGTGCAAACCAATCAATGATCGCTTATTGTCATTTTTTTTCTTACCAAAAATATGTAGAAGAATATGTATCGGCCTAAACTGAGGGGAAAAAATGTTTTTTATATATTTTTGGGGGATATTTATTATAAAAAAAAGTAAAAAATAATGCATTTTTTTCAAAATTGTCGCTCTATTTTTGTTTATAGCGCATAAAATAAAAACCACAGGGGTGATCAAATACCACCAAAAGAAAGCTCTATTTGTGGGAAAAAAAGGACGTCAATTTTGTTTGGGAGCCACGTCGCACGACCGCACAATTGTCAGTTAAATCGACGCAGTGCGGAATCGCAAAAAGTGGTCTGGTCTTTGACCAGCAAAATGGTCCGGGGCTGAAGTGGTTAATATACATGAGATATAAACCCCTCTCACTGATAGGGAGGATAATGCTCTAAAAATGTTTATATTACCAAAGCTAACATATGTATTCCAAATGATCCCAATAAAAGTCCCACTACAGTTTTTTTTATGAAATTAAGAACCATAGTAATACAATTTATTTGGGGGCGTAAAAATCCTAGAATCTCATATGCAACACTGGTAAAGGGGAAACAATTAGGGGGATTATCAGCACCAGATTTTAAGAGATATTATCAGGCAATTATTATATCACAAATAACAGGTTGGATACACGATAAGGGTAGTAAAGAGTGGGTAGATATTGAGAAAGTTCAACGTAAAGTAGATTTAGGAAAAAGGATATGGGTTCCATGGAAGTATCGTGAACTAGCAAGTAGCACAAACCCATTAACAAAAAAAAATCTTTAAAATATGGGATGAACTGGGAAAATATCACTGGCAATTTAATTCACCTTTTATTTTCTTTATTAGACACAAATTACTTCTCCTCCTCGAGGTGACTGAGACAGAGTATGTCTAAAATATACAAAATTTTCGGAGAGGAAAAAGAATCTAGGTATCCGCCTTTCTGAAGAAATGGGAGGAAGAGTTAGGAGATCTACGGGATGAGGAACATAGAAGTAGGATCTTAAGAACAGTATGCACTACCTCTAGAGACATCAGGACAATGGAAATATCTTATAAATTGATGGCGAGATGGTATATTGTCCTGCAAAGACCACAGAAGATCGGAGTAAAGACCTCAGCAATGTGTTGGAGGGGTTGTAATGCCTCGGGAACCTTTGCACATTTATGGTGGGATTGTGTAAAGATCCAACCATATTGGGAAAAAATAATAAATATCTACCAGATAACAGGGGAACAAATTAGGAAGGAGCCATGGACATGTCTGTTCCATGATACAGGTAAAACATTAGCCCAATATAAGAAAACTCTGACACCTCATTTGTTAAATGCGGCCAAGAGTTTACTACCGAAAGTATGGAGAACCCCTAACCCCCCATTAATAAAAGATTGGATAGGAAGGATAGACTGGTTAAGATCAATAGAAGAAACCATATATAAAAGCGAAGATTCGATGGAAGTATTTGATAGTATATGGGGGAGGTGGATAGAATTTAAAAAGACAGTGGAACATCTGAAAATGTTGGAAGACTAGGATAAATGGTGAAGGATTGAAGTATGGAGGGAGGGAGGGAGGGAAAGGATAATCTTAACCATGTATATTTATGTGGAAATGTAAAATTTTGATATTGGATAAATGTTAAAATTAATATATGCAAAATAAAATGAGAATATACAAAAAAAACAATATAAATCAAAGAATACCAGTGCTGCCCCTAAAATTTGTATAAACGAATAGGTCATGAAGAATTGACACTAACTTGATGCAAGTTGATTATACATAAGGTGAAGATGCTTGCGTTTTAAAATCTGCATATTGGATTGGGATCCAGTTTCTTCCACACATGGATGATTGATTGGAATGAGATATTTGAAGGAGATATACTATTGAATCGAGGATTTCTCTTTAACATCATGCTTTGTGGTTACTCTGTGGCCGATGCTATCTGGTGGGTGCATTTTATTATCACTTCGAGTGAAGCACTTCTATAAGCAAGATTTTGAAGCACATTGCTGGAGTATACACAAGAATGTTTATCATGGACATTTCTGATGTTTTACTTATTTGTGCACTTTATTAATTAGGATAGCACTGTATACTTTACTGGGTATTTGTTCCAATTGCCCTTTGCGCCCTTTATTTATATTTTTCAAGGTGTATGTTCATAGATGTAGATATACAATAAGTACACACACCTAACAAAGGTAGCGTATATTAGGCTAGGTATTCAAACATGGTTATTATTAATACAGGTGCTTATCTTCCCCAAACAATCAGAAGACTGCCATAAATAGTTAAAATTATAGGGTACAAGTATTAGTACAGAAGCTTACTCTTGCTTTATTTTTCTTGGTTGTTTTTTTTTCTTCCGTTTGCAGAAACACATAGTAATTCATATGGAATTACATAAGTTCTTCTACTCAGAATGTATGGGATTCGGTCTCAATTAAAGTGGTTGTAAACCCTTACAACCAACTTTGACCTACAGGTAAGCCTAGATTAAGGCTTACCTGTAGGTCCAAGAAATATGTCCTAAACCTATAAGGTTTAGGAGATATTTACCCGAAGACAGCCACCGCTGTCTATGGCGCATGCGCCGTAGACAGCGGTGCACAGGCGCACTGGGCAGGCCGCAGATCGCGGTGATATGCCGCGAGTGTCGGCTCCCGTGCGCATGTGCGGTAGTGACATCATCACTTCCCTGGGATTCACAGCGCCGGAGCAGCGAGACCCGGAAGTTGCTCCGGGATACATGGCAGCGGCGGACATGAAGACGGAGGACCGCTTCGGGGGCTTCGTTCTCATGTAAGTTATTCATAATGAGCTAGTATGCTATGCATACTAGCTCATTATGCCTTTGCCTTACAGGGTGTGTTTTTTGTTTTTTTTAGCCTTTACTTCCTCTTTAAGGTGTGTGTCTGAGTGATGTAATGGATGTGTATGAACTGTATGTGTAAAAGATTTTTTTTTATTATTTTTTTTATGAGGGGTGTGTACACACCAATTTTGGATGGCCTTCAATAAGAAATGTGATCACATTAACACTTGTGCTTTGTATTTTTGTTTCTGTTGGTAATGAGCTCAGTACTGGTACCAGTTTACATTTATACTTTTTTTTTTTTTTTTTTTACAAGTTTACATTTATTCTTAAATAAATAACCTGTGCACAGATATGAGAGCTCAATCCCTATAACTCTGAGAAACTATAGGGATTTTTTGTTTTGTTTCTTTTTACTTTCCTGGGGCTTAGAGTGAAGTTTAATTCACTCTGACACTGGGAAAGTAAATAATACATTACATTGCACCTTGTGGTGTCTAATGGATTGAGTATCTGTTGTGTTTTGTTTTTCCTTCCAAATTGCCTCGTGTCCTGTTAATATGTGTTAAGGTTATATGTCTGTGTTATCGTCTTAGATTTTAAGTACTTACAAACCCACCAAGTTTTCCTATAACTTTTTTGTTTGTGAGAGTATAGAATGTATGTAGGTGTCTGTACATTTTTTTACTGTTGATGGACTTCCTCTGCTGAAAGTCTGTTCCAAGCATCCAGTATTAGTTTAGTCCATTAGTAACCTCTCCAAAAGGTAGCGTGAGGTGCTATTAATGTTTTTTGAGTTTTGTATTTTAGGGTAAATACACAAACGTGGACAGAGCGGAACCAGACTTGGCAAATTTCTTTACAACGCTGAAGACCTTAAAGCATCGTTTTTATGTTTGTTTTAAGGAGAAGCCTTGAATGGAATTAATTGCAGTCAAGCCTAACTAAATTCTAAAATATATTTATATATTTTTGTTTGTTTCATTAAACAGAGTTTCTATCCTCTTTCTAATACAACTTTTTGTTGCCTGCTTGACTTGCAAATTGGTCTTCAATGGAAGATCAATTAATATGTTAATCACTGAGAAAGGGCGTTGCATATTGTATAGCTGCAATGTTTGGATGCAATTTCAACTATGTTTTTTTTATCTAAATACAGATTCAATGTTCTTTAACAATTTAAAGAGACAGGGGTATTACAAATCTCAGGTTGAAGCAGCATTAAATCTGTACTTTTTTTTTTCATTTTTTTTTTCTTTTAATATTAACTATTTTTCTTTCTTTCCTATATCACCTTTATTTTTTGGCAATTCTGGAGTTTGGTTTTGCTATGGTGAAATAAAAGAAACAAAAAAAAGGGGGAGTATGGGGAACATTATATGGAGAACATTTAAAACAGTTAAACATGTTGATATAGAATATTAAAGCTTCCCTATAGCATTTTGGGGTTGGGCCAAGTTACAACAGTTTTTTTTTTTTTTTTTCTCTCTTTCGACATTGTATAAATGTGTTTTATATACATTTATGTCATTGTAGCTATTGCCAACTATGACAAAAGTAACCGTAAAAGCAGGGTTTAGCAACAGTCATGTGACTATTTTCTTTGTATATGTGATTCTCTCTACAGTCCTAATATGTGGCAGTCATATGTGGTCAAAAAAAAGTTCAAAGAGCCTTGCTTGAATATCATATAGATATACTGGGACTTGTGAGACTCAGTGATTGGCAAATAGGAGGGAGTATAGTACAACTGCACTTGAGAGTAATTTTGTTTGGTTGTTCCCGAAGCCACAAATAACTGGTGACATCACACGTATCCATATTCTGAAATCAAGTTATTTTTGTCTGCTTAGTTGACACTGCCTAATCTGCACTGAGACTTCTTTAGGTTATGACCTCTTCTGTAGCCTGCTAAAGGCAGGACCTGTACAGTAGCTACATACGGTAGCCAATGATGGAGCTATATGCACAAATGTTTGGCACCAGCCAAGGTTTTAGCCCATCAGGGTTGGTATAACGGAACACAGTTCAATCGATATAGTCCGTATACCATATAGATATGTAAGGGATCAGTATAATCAATCAATCTAGTCTGTGTATCCTATAACAAGGATTATTATCAAACAAGATGATATAGTCAAAATATATATATATATATATATATATATATATATATTAGTCCGTGTATTCCAAGAAAGAAATATTATCAAAGAACCATATATATGAAGAAAACAGTTCCCTTATAGGAGAAGCTGTAGTGAGATGCTAGCACCAGTAAATGTCACCTCCACGTGTGCAGAAAAAAGAAACAAGGGGGTATGTGAAAGTAATCCTCCCTCTGGTAATGTTCTTACCGGGATCACTCTGTCAAACAGGCATATCAGTACTTCAAATATGGTGTAAGTCTTCACTGCTTCATCCATCTCTGTATTTGTATGGTTCTTTGATAATATTTCTTTCTTGGGATACACAGAATATATAGTGACTATATCGTCTTGTTTGATAATAATCCTTGTTATAGGATACACAGACTAGATTGATTGATTATACTGATCCCTTGCATATCTATATGGTATATGGACTATATCGATTGAACTGATTTTTTATTTTTGCACAGAAAGAAATAGATGCATAGACAACTGACCAGTGCTGCTAAATCTGTATTTATAGAGATTTTTTTTGTCAGAAGTGTAACATTATTCTTGTTTGAATGTGTTTTTAAGCGGCAGCTGCTATTGATTTATGCCGTAAGGAATTTGTATATTTAAGTTTTATTTCTTTAGCGCTTGTATTTATAGGAAACAGGGCGATAGTTGTCTTATAAATTGTTTGAGATATAACTGAACACAGTTTCAGTAAAAGGAGTTAGTGGTGAGTTGCGATGGCAACAAGATCCCCCTGGACACTCGAAGGGACACACACACACACACACACACACACACACACACACACACACACACACACACACACACACACACACACACGTATTCAGCAGAATTCGGTGCAGAGTTATTTGCAGGCATATGACAATGTAGGAAGAAAGATGGGTGATGAAAATCAGACAACCTGGCTGAAGGGCGTAACCATTCAAATTGTTACACGTGTCACTGGGAAAGGTTCTCGTTATTATGTTGCATTATATCTATGGAAATTCTAATCAAAGGTCCTTGCTACTTAGAATTACAAGATAAGCATTCATTTGAATGCATATGTCTTAGAAGTACTCGTGTTTTTATTTCCCTACTTTTGTCCACATTAATAAAGTATAATCTCAGAAAGACAGGAAAGCTGGTCCAAAGGGTTACTGTATGCTGTATCCAATTGAAATCACCATGGAAGGCTGTCCCAGAAGCAAGGGCAACATGACCAGACTGGCATTATGGTCTTTCGTACTATTATTATCGGACTGTTGAGAACAAAGCTTTTTTTTTTCCTCCTTTTTTTTTTTGTGTGTGTTTTGTCTCTTATTTTTATTATGGACTTATTACATCCAGAACAAGTGATGACTTGATACCGAGATCCAGAAATGTGGGCTGTGGAGATGGAGAGTTTAAAAGCTGTTTTTTTGTTTTGTTTTTTCAAAGTTTTTATTTCAGAAGGCAAAGCTCTAAATATTAAAGGAAATTACCCATAAACCATTATTTTATGTGTTAGTTTTCACTGGCCACAAGGGACCGAATGTTACATAATGGATTTTACGTGAAATCTGCATTAACAGCTGTAAATAATAGTGCAATTAGAAATATATTTCAGTTAGAAGGAAATATATTTAAAGTATTGATGTTGTGTTGGTGTTACGATAATTAGTTCAACTGCAAAGATCTGCCTTTTTTTTCCCCCCTGATCACATCTCACCTGGGTAGTAAACAACAGCCTTCTTTGACTCATCTAATCAGGCTGTGGCCAATATACATTTACTAGGTACAGTGACCAATTAGGGAGAATTATATTAGCCACAGCACAGAGAGAAGGGGGGGGGGGGATATAATGCTTTGTGACCAAGCTAAGTCCCTCTTTGGGGTTGGAACAGACAGCAATCACCATGGGCCGACCTGAAGTTAACAGGTAATCTAACGCTATAGTGATCTCTCAGATCTAGGTATGCATATGTCCATACTACTACAACGATTGAGGTGTATGCACATAATCAAAGAAACTAGGCGACAAATTCTAATACCATATAGCCAGCTTTACTACTTGACTAATGTCGTTTTAAATTTCAAATTTTATTTGCTTTTAACATTTTGATTTTGAAAGCATTGGACTCCTGAACAAAAACCGAATACACTGTTAGAAATTCGTTTGAGAGAAAATTTCCATTCTGCTTCCTTGAATTTTCTTGTTTCTGTGGTTGAAAATTAATGTTGATTTGAACCCACTAATGATTAGAAAATCAATGAACATTCTTAAAACCAAATATTTCAAATTAATTCTAACCGCTTATAGCCAGCTTTAGAGGGCAACATTTTCTCCCTTTTCTTCCTCCTATTAGATATGAAACCATCTAAATTAGTTAACACGGGTTGGCAAGTATGCAGATAGTGGTGTTCTTTCCCATTAGAAGACTGCGCATCTCTATTTCATTAAATCTTACACGTTTCTATGATGTATAAACTTCCAGATAAAAGACTTTCAAATGAAATTTAAGTAAATTGTTAGATTTTTCATAAAACATGCAGTAATATTTTGGGATCTGTCCAGTTCTGATTTTTGTTTTGCTACCCCCCCTCCAATAAACTGGTATGGTCCCTCTCAAGACACCTACTCACCCTACCAGCCTTGGACTAGTGGGCCTAAGAAATCCATTCCAGCCTGTACTCTGGTTTGTTCCTGCCAGATCAGCCATGGATTTCTATTAACCACTTCAGCTCCGGAAGGTCACCGAAGCCCCCCCGCCCATGACCAGGCCATTTTTTGTGACACGGCACTGCATTACATCAACTGACACTTGTGTGGTTGTGTGACGCTGTACACAAATACATTTTTTCCCCAAATACAGCTTTCTTTTGGTTGTCTTTGATCACCTGTGCAATTTTTATTTTTTGCGCTATAAACCGAAAACAAACAAAACTTTACCTTCTGCTATAAAACAGTTACATAGCAGGCGAGGTTAGAAAAAAAAAGTCCATTTAGTCCAAACTATGTGTGTGTGATTTTATATAAGTATTAAATTGTAAGACTCCATGGCAGCATCGTGTGGGTTTAGTCCCAGCTCCATTACCATAGTAGGACACTACTCCTATAAATCTTTGCTCCCTGCCCACGGCCATGCTCTTTTTTTTGTCCTCCTCCGAAGGACCTAGTAGTGGTCTTTCTACCCAAAGATTTCACCCCCACGATCAAGGTTGCCCGAGCTGCGACTCTGAGAGTGGAAAGTTGCATTACTCCACTAAGCCCTAGCTATTAGCAAGGTATGGAGTGGGCATTGGAAGAGGTGCAAAGAAGAAGCCAATATCCTGGCCACTGGCAGGAAGGCGCTGCAATGATCGCATAGCCAGCTATTAACAAGTGACCGTTTTTGCCCCTGGAAAGCCCGGTGACATTTTGTCTTACCTGTGTCCCGTTTGACGATCATGGCAGCAGTTTATGTTCCTATATTTCTCCTATTTGTTTCTTTTCTGTTTGTATGACAGGTAGACATGGTGGCTGGTTCCTCCTCCGTTCCAGCCGCAGGATCACTTCCGAGTTCATTTTCGGTCATACTGCGCACACGCAAGTACGAAATCAAGGCTTGGTTTCACGCATGCGCAGCAGTGGCAAAATTACGCTAATCGCGTATGCGCATGGGCACAGTGGTTCTGTCACAGGGGAAGTATTTAAACTGGGAAAGTAGCCTGCAAGCCTTGGGAATGCGTGCGGGCTATTGCGATGAATTCCCCTTGCTCCTGTGTATTGACTACTGGTAAGTGGCACTCTGGGACAGGGGGGGGTTGTGTCTTTCCTGTCCCTTGAATTGATTCCTATATCATTTTCAGTTTGGATGGATGTCGCTGAGGACATAGACTCTCTGGTTTGGTTATTGTTTTTCCTGATTTTGTGTTTCCTGTGTTTTTTTTCTTGTTCCTTCAGCCCCTCCAGGTCAGAACAACATCGCAGCTCTCACAGAGGCAGTGACTCTTCTAAATCGCATCACCGGCGTTCCTCTTCCAAATCTAAACATTACGGTTCTTTAAGATCAGGACACCGTAGTGAGGAACGATCTCATTCCTTAATGGCTCACTCCAGTTGCTCAGCCAATTCCTGCTGAGTACAAGTTCCTGCAGGGAAATCTTTGTGATCTCTGCTACGTTAAGGCTTCTAAGGAAAGAGGAAATACAGACCAGCAACTTAAATTCCTGGTGGAGAGAGTTGTTAAGGAGTCACTTAGAAATATTAATGATCAGTCCTATGTTCCTCCTGCAGAGCCTTCATGTTCTCCAGTGAGGGAGACACAATTGCAAGATACTTGGGGATCCTCTTTGCATAGCCACCATTCAGTTGCCATCTCTGACAGTGACTCTGATGAGGATAGTCCCTGTGTGGGATTTGACTTTGCTCTGCTTCCTCCTCTGGTTAAAGCCATTAGAAATATCTCAGAAGATACGGCCAAAAGCTCACCTAGCCAAGATTTGAGGCTTGCATCTGCCTTTCTGGGGGAGGCCTCAATTGACATTATACGCCTTGCAGCCCGGGTAATGCTCTCTTCTGTCATCGCCAAGCGGGCCCTGTGGCTACATCCCTGACCCAGCTTCAAAACAAGTATGGTGCCGTATCTCCTTTGAGGGGTCTTCTCTTTTTGGCAACAAACTGGATGAGGCTATTACCCGGGCCACTGGTGGGAAGTTGTGGTTCCTTCCCCAGGATTGGCACCTGCAGGGCCAAAGAAAATCTTTTCCAAATAGGCAGTATCAAGAACGAGCTAGGGAAGCTTGCAGTTACATACCAGGCCGTGATTCTCCAGGTCCTGGAAGTCAAGACAATCATTCTTCAAGAAGTCTGAAAAAAGTGATTCAAAAGGAGAGGGAGCCAACCAAACCTTTTGGAGATTGGGCCCCCTCAGACAGGTCTGGTGGGGACTCGTCTTTTCCACTTTTGTCTAGGCGGCCTCGATTCAAGACTTCTGGACCGTCAAGACAGTCTCCTCAGGTCATGCTTGGACATTCAAGAAAGCTCCCAAACTCAGGTGAGTCCCCACTTCTCTTCCGGCTACAGAAGAAAAAAAGGATAATTCTTCTAGCCTACGTGAAATCTTTGTTGGCTCAAGGCGCCGTTATCCATGTTCCAGTCAACCAGCGAGGCATGGGAATTTACTCTTCTCTCTTTATGGTCCAGAAGAAGAGTCGGGCCTGGAGGCCGGTCATAGGTCTGACTCAATTGAACCAGTTTTATCAAAAAAGAAAGGTTCAAGATGGAAACGTTATCCTCAATTCAACAGTCCATCCAATCAGGAGACTTGATGGTTTCCATAGACCTCAAGGACGCCTATTTTCATGTTCCCATTGCAGAAAATTTCCAACAATTTCTCTGCTTCTCCGTGGGCGAGCTCCATTTTCAGTTCACATGCCTCCCCTTTCAGGCTATCAACTTCTCTGTGTGTATTTTCAAAAGTACTGTTGGCAGTGGTGGCTCTTCTGAGGACCAAAGGGATTTGTCTACATCACTACTTAGATGACCTTCTGCTGTTGGCTCAAGACAGGTACCAACTCCTAGTACACAGAAGTCAGGTCATCTCCACCCTACAGGAATTCGGGTGGATCCTGAACTTGGAGAAGAGTCAGTTAGACCATTCTCGGTCCCTGGTGTTTTTAGGGGCCCTATTCAATACAGTCAGAGGCACTATCTCGTTACCAGAAGAGAAGATGTCAATAATCGGAGAGAATACGTCCGGCTCTCTGTCTCTCATCTCTATGCTCTCCAGTGCTTGAGAATTATAGGCATTATGGTGGCGACAAATCCAATGGTGAGATGGGCGCTGTGGAGGATGAGGCCCTTTCAGAAGGGTTTCCTTCATCAGTGGACAGGCAGCAAAGCCCAGCTGATTTGGCTCACCTCATCCATGAGGAACTCCCTTCCATGGTGGCTCCAGTGGGAAAATCTTTGCAACTGCCATTCCATTCTTCCCATCCCATCTCGTGGGTAACAATAACAATGCCAGTAACAGGGGCTGGGGCGCCCACTGCCTGGTGGAAGTGGCTCAGGGCTCCTAGGATCTTCCTCACAGAAGAAAGATGTCAAACCTCTTGAAGTTAAGAGCAGCCTTCCAGGCTCTACTGGCCTTTCGTCATCTGATTTCAGGAGCCTCGGTCCTACTCACTCGACAATACCACAGAAATGGCATACACAAGAAGGCAAGGGAGTACTTGAAGCCTATCCCTCTTCTCCAAGAGGTAGAACCAATCATGTCCTAGGCTCAGAGGAACCTGAAAGATCTAACAGCGACATATGTTTCAGGGGTTCAGAATGTCCAGGCAGACTTCCTTTCCTGAATACTCATAGACAACAAGTGGTCTCTCCACGAGGAAGTATTCAATTGGATCCTAATTTTGGTGCTCTCCCCGGAAGTCCACTTGTTTGCCTCCCCCTGCAACAAGAAACTGGCGAGGTACAGGGATCCTCAAGGCTACGGGGTGGGCGCCTTGATGGAGAAATGGTGGTTCCACAGGGCTTATATCTTCCCGCTGACTCCTATCATTCTTCAGTTCCTGAGAAGACTCGGGTCAGAAACAGCAGAGGTGATAGCCATAAATCCCTACTGGCCCAACAGGCCTTGGTTTTCCCTCCTAACGCTCCTCAGTGTCAGGGATCCGATTTCTTTACCTTCCAGATCAGATCTTCTGTCTCAGGGGTCGAGGCTACATCCTTGCCTGGATCACCTGCGCCTAAAGGCTTGGTTTTTTAAAGGGAAAGGTTTGAGGCGTTAGGCTGCCCCGAAGAGGTTATTCCCACTCTACTTAGTGCAAGAAGTAGTAGTACCAATCGAGTATATGGGCGAAGTTTACAAGCCACATGTCTTCCAGGTCTAGTTCCTGTAATACTCTCGCAGTTCAGGACCTTTTAAGTTTCTTGCAGACAGGATTGGATATCTCACTATCTGTCAGTTCTCTTCATGTTTAGGTGTCAGCAATTTCAGCCTTCTCTGGAGTCGCATGGGCCAATCATCCAGTTTTTCAAAGGAGCAGTCAGGCTTAGGCCACAGAGGACACCTAGATTTCCCAAATGGGATCTTCCATTGGTTCTGGATTTCTTTTCACAACTTGACAAATCACTTTCAGTCAGAGAATTAACACTCAAAACCTCTTTCCTGATAGCCGTAACTTCGGCAAAAAGAATTTCTGAAATCCAATCTTTAGGAAACTTTTTTCACTTTTTTTTTCCGGATAGATCCTAATTCTAATGCTAGGAACAAATCCCATGGTTACCTCCGTCTTCCATGAAAACCAGGAAATCACACTTCCTACCTTCAATTCTGCTGAGAGTCTGGATCCACACCCTCTAAAGCAATATTTGGATGCTACAGCTTCTTTTCGTCAGACGGACTCTCTCTTTTGTTCTGTTCTATGGAAAAAAGGAAGACTCTAGGGCTTCTGTCAGATCCATCACTGCTTGGGTGATCCAGGCTATCCAATGGGCTTACAGAGAGAAGGGCTTGGCTCCTCCTGAGGCGTTTACAGCGCACTCTACTAGAATTCTCTCAACTTCATGGGTGGCCTCATGTCATGTTGCACCTGAAGTGATCTGCAGAGCAGCTTCCTGGTCATCGATCCATACTTATGTCTCACTATTGTGTTGAGCCGGCAACTTTATCTTTAGCATTAATTTTGGTTTGAAAATTCTGTCGGCTGACAGTGTTAACCCCTTCTCGCCAAGCGTACGCAGATGTGCGTACTCGGCTTCTGGGGGGTATACCGATGCCCGCACCTGCAGGCATCATCCCGGTACCGTTTTATTCAGTGGGCGATTGACTATCCAGCCATAACAACCGAAGCGGCTAAAAGCCGCTTGACTGTTATGCGGGAGGGGACGTCCCCCCCCCTCCCGCTGCCTCCCGCCGCTGTTACCGGTGCTCCCGCTCGATCGGGAGCATCGATTCAAGATCCGGCGCCTCCAGCTGCCGCGGAGGAACTGGAACGAAGCCGTATCCTAATCGTAAACACGGAAGCAACGTCATGACGTCACTTCCCGTTTACTCGGCTGCCAATGGCGCCGGTCTTAAAAATATATACGGTATTCAGAATCGCCGTTTTCGGCGATCTGAATACATTGAAGGGTAAAGGAGGGATGGGGGGTCTTTTGGACCTCCAATCCCTCCATAAAGAGTACCTGTCACCACCTATTACTGTCACAAGGGATGTTTACATTCCTTGTGACAGCAATAAAAGTGATCAAATTATTATTGTTTTTTTTTTAAAGAATTTATTCATTTTCAAATAAATAAAAGAAAAATATATATATTTTTTTTTTTTTTTAAAGCCGTCCCCACGAGCTCGCAAAGCAAAGAAAACGCATACGGAAGTCGCGCCCGCATATGTAAACGGTGTTCAAATCACACATGTGAGGTATCGCCGCGATCGTCGGAGCGAGAGCAATAATTCTAGCACTAAACCTCCTCTGCAACACTAACCTGGTAACTGTAAAAAAAAAAAAATTAAAGCGTCGCCTATTGAGATTTTTAGGTACCGTACTTTGTCGTCAATCCACGAGTGCGTGCAATTATAAAGTGACATGTTTGGTATCTATTTACTTGACGTAACATTATCTTTCACATTATGCAAAAAAATTGGACTAATTTTACTGTTTCTTTTTTTTTTTAATTCATGAAAGTGTCCCTTTTCCCAAAAAGTTGCATTTAAAACACTGCTGCGCAAATACCGTGTGACATAAAATATTGCAACAATTGCCATTTTATTCTCTAAAGTCTCTGCTAAAAATATATATATAATGTTTGGGGGTTCCAAGTAATTTTCTAGCAAAAAATATGGATTTTTAACTTTTAAACACCAAATTCCAAAAATAGGCTTAGTCATGAAAGGGTTAAATAAATCTTTTTGTTCAGCATTTTTGCCCAACTGGGTGTGTAGGGCGAGTTATTTTCCACACGTTGCTTCCATGGAGTCTGTCAGGAAAACTGACAATTGCTATCAAAATACTTACCATAATTTTCCTTTCCTGATGGACGCCATGGCAGCAGGAGTTCCCTCCCAAATGGCTGGAGTGGGCTAGTTACTGAACACGGCCGTGGGCAGGGAGCAAAGATTTATGGGGAGTAGTGTGCTATAGGGTAATGGAGGCGGGAATAACCCCACATGTTGCTGCCATGGAGTCCATCAGGAAAGGAAAATTACAGTAAGTATTTTGATAGGAATTTTCTGTTTTTTTTCTACATAAGGGTGTACATTTATCAAACAGAAGAGCTGAGATCCTGAAGATCACGGCAGATCACTCACGTTGTGCCAGTTTATGAAGCTGAGATGCTCTTCATCAGCCACACCCTTCTTTGCGTCGTTCACTTTTTTTTTTTTTTTTTTTATTGAAAAAGCTAACTTTATTGAAGTAAGAATGCTTGGTACATAAATCGACAGAGGCCAACATGGCCAAAACAATAGCACATATATAGACACATTACAGTAACCGTGTAGCATAAAGCAAACTACCCACAAGAGGTAGAGCCATCACATAGTATATATGTGTGTATAAAAAGAGAGACAAAGGAAAGGGGGAGAGACAGAGGGAGGGGAGAAAATAAAAAAAAAAAAAAAAGGAGGGAAAGGGGAAGATGACGGACGAGTACATCAAGTACATGTTTCACCATCTACCTCAGACCTTTTGCTATTTAGGTGAACATCCCCTATGCACATAAATCAGCTTCTTATATGGAAGAGTATAATTTACCTCTTTTTTCAAACACTGGATTGTGGGGGGCAGGGCCTGCATCCACCTTCGAGCCACCGCTTTCCTTGCCAGTAGTAGGGTCTTATGCAAAAAGGTGTGAAGAGATTTATCAGCTTCTAAGCTAGGCATCAGACCGAGCAGGCACATTTTGGGGTCTAGGGTAGCAGTTGAACCCATCTGGTCGTGCAGGAATCGTATCACTTGCATCCAGTATGCGTGAATAGTTGGACAGGTCCATAGAAGGTGATAAAGGGAGCCCGGGGTATGACCACATTGACAGCATCCCGGATTATACATGGGCTTGAAATGTGCTATCTTCTGGGGAGTTAGATATGTCCTGTGTATGATATACGGCTGCGTGAGGCGATCTGACAGCCGGGGAGGATACATATTTCACATCCCCCTGAATGTCATTCCAATCCTCATCCGCAATAAGCCCAATGTCCACCTCCCATCTGGTCTTAGCAGCATAGGCCAAGGCCGTGACACCAGGGAGACGGATAGCAGAGTACAAGGTGCAGATTAATTTAGCTGGCTCAGTACCCGTAACTGTATCTACTATCGAAGGGACTGCCAAGGATGGGTTAGAGCTAATAAATTGGGTTTGTATGGCATGGCAGAGCTGCAGGTATCTAAAAAGGAGACAGTTAGGGAGGGAAAATTCATCCTTGAGCATTTGAAACGTTTTTATTCCCATATTAGTCATGACCTGATAAATATATAAGATCCCGTGGCGTATCCACACGGCAGGATCTGGAATGGACAGCAGTTCAGGTAGGTGCATGTTGACCAGAGAGGCGTGTGGGAGTGGACCCGTGGGATCCCAAGTGTTTTCAGTGCCACCCCCCACCCTCCGGTGATGTGTCAGCATGTCTGAGTTATGGCGGGGGGAGCAACCCGTCAAGGGGGCCCTGAGGACTGCCTGAAGGGGGGGTGTGGGCTGGATTGTCAGGATGCCCACAGATTAGTGCCTGATATCGTAGTAGTTCGCTTTTGTCAAAATAATAAAAACGTGATAATTGGGAGGCAAGGTAGTACTCCTGAAAGTCTGGAAGAGCAGCCACTCCCAGCGTCGCCGGGTTTTTCAGGAGCTTCCAGGATAATTTATGACTGCTGTGCCCCCATATAAATGAGTTAAGAACAGACTCAATCGTTTTGAAAAATGTTTGTGGTATATATATATATATATAGGGGGGCATGCCACACGAGATAGAGTATCTTTGGTAAAAGTATAATTTTAACCAAATGAATGCATCCCATAACCCCCCAGTGGTAGTCTGGCCCAATTCTGTGTCTTAGTCTTGATCAGGGTACATAGGGGTTCAATGTTAAGGAGTGTGTAGTCTGTGAGCGATCTGGTCACCTGCAGCCCAAGGTACTTAATCGAGGAGACCCTTGGGAGGCTCAGAGGTGGAGATGTGAACGAAGGGGGGGGGGGACTGGTCAATGGGAAGGATCTGAGATTTGGACCAGTTAATATGCAAACCCGAATGGCCACCGATACATTCTATAGAATGAAGGGCAGCGCACAGGGAGGGACCCGAGTCTGCCAAGTACAGAAGGGTATCATTGGCATTACATCCCGATCTTCTCTTCCAGGTTACCAATCGTAAGGCTGCGGTTTTTAGCATCTGCCCGAATCATGATGGCCAACGGCTCCACAGCCAGTGCATATAACATAGGGGAAAGGGGACAGCCCTGTCGGGTCCCCCTCTCAAGGGGAAATTGGTCCCATAACCAACCATTCACAAACACGCTGGCCTTGGGGGATTGGTATAGGAGTTGAACCCAACAAATAAAATTGGGGCCAAATCCAAATCTCAAAAGGCACTCCCATAAGTAGTTCCACTCCACAGAGTCGAAGGCCTTAGCAGCGTCCAGAGTCACCACGACCCTCGACCCGATGTCATCGTGGGATCCCTGAATATTCATAAATAGACGACGAATGTTCATTGCTGTATTTTTCCCTGGCATAAAGCCTGTCTGATCTGGGTGGACTAGGGACAGAATGACCTGGTTGAGGCAGGAGGCTAGGATCTTAGCTAATATCTTAATATGAACTTGGAGCAGGGAGATAGTCTATACGATTCTGGGTATTTAGGGTCCTTGCCAGGCTTGGGGATTACTACAATTTGGGCCTCTCTCATAGAGGGGGGTAGGGTACCTGTATCAAACAAAAATTTGTATAAGTCATACATTTTAGGGATAAGGATTTCAGAGTAAGTGGCGTAGAATTCAAGTGGTAAGCCGTCTAATCCTGGGGCCTTGGACGCTGCCAGGCAGGAGATAGCCACAGAGATATCTTCTATAGTAATAGGGGCTTCTAACAGTTCAAGCTGTTCATCAGCCAGTCTGGGAAATGCAACTCCCGCCAGGTAGTCCCTGGTGTCTTGGTGAGAGTGGGTGACCCGGGAGGTGTAAAGTGCACGGTAGAACTTCCCAAATTCCTCCACCACTAGTTGCGGATTGGTGATATTGTTCCCCCGCGGATCTAACAATGACACTATCACAGGGGGACACGCGTCCAGATGGGCCAGGTATGCAAGTAGTTTGCCCGATCGCTCACCGTACTCAAACACCCTCTGTCTACAAAAGAAGATGCGCTGCTTAGCTTTCTCAATGTGCAACTGGGAAACCTGTCGCGTCTGTACCCTAAGATTATTGGCTGTGCTGGGTGAAGGGTCCCGATGGAACGCCTCCTCCAGCCCCTGTAGATGTTCCGCAGCCTGTTGCAGAATAAGTTTAGATGACCTTTTGACTCTATTAATCAAGTGAAAAGGAGGGAGCGGGCATGCAGTTTAAACATCTCCCAGACCATGTCATAAGCAGCTGAGTGCCTGTTAGCCGTGAAGTAATATTGTAGTTCAGTGGGGATGTCTTCCTGGTCCCTCAGGAGCTTGAGCGCAACCCAGTACGGAGTGTGATCCGAAAGAATTCTCGGAGCAAAGCCCAAATCCCCTAGTTTCGGTGTTAGGGACCTTGAAATTAAAATAAAATCTATACGCGACATAGTGTTGTGACTGGCCGAGAAGCATGAGAAGGCTTTAGCGTGTGGGTGTCTGTGGCGCCAAGTATCGACAATATCAAAGTCGGTCAGCATGCGGTATAGCCTAGTGTGGGCTGGCGAGTCAGAGGGAGGGTCAGGTGCACCCATACAGTCCAGGGCAGGAGTGAGAGTCATATTAAAGTCTCCCATCCACACCGCTAGTACGGAGGGATATTGAGTCATAAAGGCAAGACCCTCACTAATGACAAGTGAATTGTACGGGGGGGACAGAGCAAGCTAGTATCAGGATAGGGGATCCATTAATGGTGGCATGTATAAACACATATCTGCCTTGCTGGTCCGTCTGGAGTGACATTAAATCAAATGGGACTCTTTTTGCAACCAGGACCGAAACCCCTCTGGAATACGAGGTGTGAGTGGCATGATAGGCCCAGCCTATTCAAGGCTTTTTCAAAGAGGATTGTAAGTGACCCGTAACATGAGTCTCAACCGGTGCGATGACATCAGCATGCTGAGATTTAAGGAATGTCAGGACGATGGTGCGCTTAATCTTATTGCGCATGCCCCTGACATTCCACATCAGGAATTTTAGGGAGCTCATGGCGGATATAGGGCGTGCGTAATAAAACGCAGTTGGATTAGGAACAGCCGAGCAGACATGGACAGAGCCGTTGGTGTAAACCTCTGTATCAGCCAATATCGATAGTGCACATGTGACAACATAGTACCTATAGCATAACCAAACATTTGTAGATAGGTTGGCATTGAAAAACAAATACCCACAACATTTCCCATCCCTCCCAGTCCACTGCCTCCCCAACTCGGTACGGACATAGTATCCCACAACCAGGTATCAACGGGGGACATCCAACGGGCAAGGCCCATTGGAGGCAAGGGACTTAATTTTAAGGGAGCATAGATACCCATTATAAAAATAAGAGGAACAGAAAACAGTCCGGCAAACGGGCAAAGTTCACAAAAATCCTAGGGGGGCGACTCCTCCTCTGAGAAGCACATAGGGTGTAGGAGCCACAACAGTGTGGCACCATTAGTCGTACAGGGAGAGGTTCCGTTTGCCAGCGGAGCAATAGTCAAGGTATAGCAGGAATCCACAGCATCGGTCAGCATGTTGTCTTCAGCCAGTCTCTTTCAGGCGCAGAGAAAGTGGGGATTATGGATCAAAATCAACTGAATGCGGCCAGAATATTGCAAGATCCGGGGGTGGTATATATATATATATATATATAAAAAAAAAGGGGGGGAAAGGGTTGCCATTACTGTCCCCCCGCTCCTCTAGAAAACACACACCCGCAATGTATTCATTAAGGGTATAGACCGTAGATGAAAGTCAAACAGCATTGCGGGGATAGGAGAGGAGCGGAAGGGGGGGGGTTAGAGCACTCACAGCTTTCAGACAGCATGGCGCGTTCAGGCCCGGCGATCCCTCTGATAAATCCAGGTGGACGCCAGTTCGGGGTCGTTGAAGAAATGGGTTCGGCCGTCGCACTCCACATGGAGCTTTGCAGGATATAACATGGCATATTTGAGGTGTAGAGCGCGGAGGTGACGTTTAACTTCCTGGAACCTGGACCGTTGTCGCTGCACCTCATTGGAGAAGTCCGGGAAGACGGCCACATGAACGTTGACATGGGGGATATTCCCCTTCTCTCTAGTCAGGCGGAGGATCTTTGAATTTCGCTATCAGGGTACGTAGCGGAGCTCCTTGGGGAGGAGGCCGGGCAGGGATGCAGTGAGCTCTCTCAACTGCAAACATCACCGAGAATGCCTCTCTACCAAAATTGGTTGTCAGGAAGTTCTCAAGGAAGCTTGCTGGGTCGTTGCCCTCAGCATTCTCAGGAAGGCCGATAAAGCGGAGGTTACATCTCCGAAGGCAATTTTCCATGCCGTCCTGCTTTGCACTAAGCTGCTATAGCTGACGACGCACCTCATCAGTAGTATGTTGCAGAGGGTGTAAAATATCTTCCTCTCTGCCGATGCGGGTCTCCGCCTCCTCCACACGATCCCGCAGGGCGGAAAGGTCTTGTCTGATAAGAGAAACATCAATTTTGACCTCCTCGATTTTGGTGGTAAGCGTGCTCTGGCACATGGCAATGGCATCTAGGACCTTGTTAGTGGCCGCTTCGGAGCATTCCATAACCGAGGATGCGCCTGCGCCATCTTTATCCCGCAGGTCTTCTCCAAGCCTGCGGTACTTGGCAAGTTTGTCAGCGGCTTCCGAGCTCTTTTTTTGGTGGAGACATACTGCAGGAGAAGAGCAGGAGAATTCCCGGGTGTACCAAGATGGCCGCTGTTCACCAGGCAGGATCACCCAGAGGAGGCTGTGGGTGCCAGACAATCAGTGTCAAGGTCCAGTGGCACTAAAAAGAAGGGGAGCAGTACAGGAGATCTGTAATTTCTCAACAGGGCAGTCACAGGGTGTAGCAAGATGGCCGCCGGGAGCTAGGCCTCCACCGACCAAACAACTGCCTCAGCATGTACCCCAGATCATCCGGTGGGCATAGGGGCAATAAGCAGGCTCAGGGCTACCCGGAAAGAAAGATAAAGCTGCCGGAGCGGCCGCCAGGTGAACCAAGATGGCCGCTGCTCCAGGAGGTAGGCCGAGTCCCCAGTCTTTCCTAAACAGCAAGCCTGTATTGGAGAGAAGAGCTTCTGCGGCGCTTTTGAGCGCTGGATGGCTGCCCAGGGAGAGTGGCAAGGTCTCTGGCTGTGGAAGCAGGGAGAATTTCAGCAGGATAAGTGGCAGGATACAGTAGGCAAACAGAGGACTCACCACAGACGTCCTACTCTATTGCCGTCCAGGCCACGCCCCCCTGTCGTTCACTTTTACACAGATGACCAGTTTATGAAGCCGAGATCTGAAGATCTCACTGGCCATCTCTAAAATATCTCCGGCCCAGATTCTCCAGCTCAGAGGTGGAGAATCTGGGGGAGAAGCTGCTGTGATGTGAGGAAGGAGGCTTCTTTCTTTCTAATATCAGCAACAGTAAGCTTAAATATTGATACAAGTAATAACTATACATGTTTATATCTAATGTGTTTTTTTTATTATATATACACAGTTATAATGTATTTTCTTTCAGGACCCATTCACATCTGAGCAATGAAGAATTGCGCAATTCTTACCACAATTCGAAATTGCTATAAAATTGTGTCAAAATAGGTAATGCGCCTTTGAGTTCCATTCATTGTTATTGGTACTCTAAATACAGTTAGCAGACATGCATTTTGCCACACATTTTTTCATTTGACAACTACACTACCAACGTCCCACAATGTGCATAAAAAAAATGGTCAAAAAAAATCTTAAATTTGGCATTTTCTGCCTTTTTGTGCGCGTTTTGGTACAGTTTTTAGTGCACTTTTTTCAACACACATTTTGGTGTGTTTTTAAAAAACGCATTTTAGCAATTTTTTATGTGCATTTTGGTGCTATTGGCTAATTTTTTTTTACCTGTGTTTGTGTGCATTCCCGGAAACACATGCAAAATGCATGATATGCATGTGTTGCCATTATCGGTTAATGGCACCCAAAAAGTGGCTAGCAAATGTGCCGTTTGCCAAAATACACACAAAAAGCAAATCAAAATGCATATTTAAAAAGTGTCAAATTACATGCTAAAAGAATTGCCAAAATATGTGTTACAAACCACCCCAAAATGCATGTTAAAATAACCTATGCCAAAACGTGTGTTTACAAAAAGCGCCAAAATGTACAATAAAAAAATCCCACCACCAGATGCACGTAAAAAAAAAAATGGCAAAATGCGCGTAAATATTCCCAAAATTAGCAATAAAAAAAGGGCCAAAATACACATTTAAAGAACGTGCCAAAATGTGTGTAAAAAACAAAAAGGTGAGTTAAAAAAAAGCGTCAGTGCTTATAATATTTTTTATGTAATTACAGTCTTTTTAACTTTGGTTTCACTTTCAAAACTCAGCTGCTCTGTAATCACACAGGTATCTCAGAAGATTAGAGGCAGCCCTCCCCCTTCCACTCAGATCTCAGGTGTTCTCAGAGAAAAAAAAAACGTCTCTCTTCTCCCCATGTTCAAAATGTTCTCCGTTTCATAAACAGGGTGCCAGAAGAGATTTTTCTCTGAGAACAGAAATTAGCTATATTATCTCTGGTTTATAAACGTACACCAAAACCTCATGTGCCATGTAGTTGCCCACCCCATTAATTTGTTCAGATCTTCTTGCAAGTTTTCCACATTCTGCGGAGAAGCTATTGCCCTTCCTTGCATTGTCTGCAAATACAGAGATTCAGCTGTTTATCCCATCCTCTAGATCATTTATGAATAAATTAACCACTTGAGATCTGCGCTATAGTCAATTGACGGCTACAGCGCGGATCTCCTTTTCCGGGACTACGTCTATTGACGTAGTCCCGTGCACGAGCGGCCTGCGCGCCCCCTGAGGGGCGCGTGCGGCGCGCTCTGTGATCGGCGAGTCTACGAGACTCGCCTGATCACCGATCCGTGCAAGGGGTCGATCCCGACCCCTTATCACGTGATCAGCTGTCAGCCAATGACAGCTGATCATGTGATATAACGGAGCCGGTAATCGGCTATTATTCCTCCTCGCGCTGACAGAGAAAAAAAAAGCCGATCACCGGCGGCCGTGATCGGGACATCAGTCCCGATCATGGCCAGCACTGCTAGTGCCCACCTGCAACCCTGTCAGTGCAACAATAAAAAAAAGTAAGTTCCCCCCGTCAGTGCCACCCAGCAGTGCCCACAATCTGCCTTAACAAAGGTGCTGCACCCGTGCCACATATCCGTGCCCATCAGTGTCATCTACCAGTGCCCAGCAGTGCCACCTATCAGAGCCACCTATCAGTGCCCATCAGTCCCATCTATCAGTGGTACCTATCAGTGCCCATCCGTGCCACCCATCTGTGCCACCCATCCGTGCCATCTTATGTGCCCATCTTTGCCCATCAGTGCCGCCTTATCTGTGCCCATCGGTGCTGCCTTATCTGTGCCTATTTGTGCCGCCTTAACTATGCCTATCAGTGCCCACCAGTGCAGCCTATCAGTGCCCACCAATGCAGCCCATCAGTGCCCACCAGTGCAGCCTATCAGTGCCGCCTCATCAGCGCACTTCAATGAAGGAGAAAAATGACCCGTTTGCAAAATTTTATAACAAACTTTTAAACATGATTTTTTTTTTGCATCTTTTTTTGTTTGTTTAGCAAAAAATAAAACTCCGAGCTGTAATTAAATACCACCAAAAGAAAGCTCTATTTGTGGGAAAAAAAATGATAAAAATTTCGTTTGGTTACAGTGTTGTATGCCCGCGCAATTGTCATTCAAAGTGCATCAGCGCTGAAAGCTGAAAATTGCTCTGGGACTGAGGGGGGTTTAAGTGCCCAGTAAGCAAGTGGTTAAATAGGCTTGGTCCCAGGACCGACTCCTGGGGGAAAGCCACTTTCTACACCCGATCATTCCGAGTACTCCCCATTTATCACTACCCTCTGAACTCGCCCTTGTAGCCAGTTTTCAATCCAGGCATTCACCCTTTGGTCTATGCAGACAGGCCATAGTTTGTACAGTAAACGTCTGCAGGGGAACTGTATCAACTGTCTTTGTAAAATCTAGATACACTATGTCTACAGGTCATCTAGATGACAGCTCACCTGTTTTATAGGTGAATAGATTTGTTTGGCAAGAACAATTTTTCATGAATCATTGCTGATTACTGCTAATGATACAGTTTTCATTACTAAAATCTTGTATATAGTCCCTTTATTATGCCTTCCAAGAGCTTGTATACTATTGATGTAAGGCTAACTGGTCTGTAATTCTCAGGGATGTATCTTGGTCCTTTTTTTAAAGATTGGTGCTACATGAGCTTTTCTCCAATCAGTTGGTACCATACCAGTCAGTATACTGTTCGTAAAAATTAGGAACGACGGTTACTTGATTGAGTTCCTTAAGGACCCTCGGGTGCAAGCCCCATCTGGTCCCGGTGACTTATTTATGTTAAGTTTCTCAAGACTGCTTCTAATTTTATCCTCTGTTAACCATGAGGATAAACATTGCAATTTTGGTTACTGAAGCCCTCCGGTTCCCTCGTGAAGACTGAGAAGAATACATTCAAAACCTTTGCCATCTCACCATCCTTTGTAACTAGAGTCCCTTCATCTCATTCTTTATGGGGCCAATATGATCTGTCCCCCCCTCACTTTTTTTTTTCACTTTAAAAAATAATTCTCTCTCTCCTCCGCTATGTGCCTCTTGTGTTCTATCTTAGCCACCCTGATTGCACCCTTACATTTCTTATTGCAATTCTTTGTGCAGTTGAAATGCTGATGACCCCTCAGCCTGGTATTTTTTTTCAAGCCCCTCTCCTTTGCTTTTATATTCATTTTTACATTGGCATTAAGCCACCCAGGGCTTTTATTAGCTCTTTTAAATGCACTGGCTAATACCTTTATTTAATATGCTCCTAAAGCACACCCATTTTTCCTCCGTGTCGTTTCTAGGATTTTATACCATTCAGTATCTACTAGCAAGGAGCGAAGTTTCTGGAAATGGACTCTTTTGAAATTCAGTGTGTTTGTATTCCCCTTATGTTTTCTATTTGTGTGATTTATGCGGAAATTAAATTGACCTGTGATCGCTGTTTCCTAAGTTGCCCAGTATTTATACATCTGCAATCAAGTCTGTATTGTTAGTAATCAGTGGCTCTAGTAACGCATTGTCTCTTGTTGGTGCATTTACCATCTGACCCATGAAATTGTCCTGTAAGACCTTTAGGAAATGGTGAGCCTTACACAAATGCATGGTTCCTTCCGGCCAGTGCATGTCTGGATAATTAAAATCCCCATTATAACACTTCCCATCCTTGCCCGCGGATATTGAGCCCTCCATACATCCACCAGCTGGCATTACTACTATCTATTCGAGGATTCAAGCAAAAGTAAAAAAATCCCCTGCCATTACTGTACTGCCCTTCTTAAAGTCCATTAGTTTATTCAAGATCTCTTTCAAGTAACTTTTTGGGAGTTTATTAGGGCAGTACACATTAGCCAACGTCCCCTGTAAATTTCCTTTCAAGAATAGATAACGTCCCTCTGGTCTACTTTCCTGTCTTCCAGTACAAATCTTACATCATTTGTGAATCCTATAGCTACTCCTTTGGCTCTTCTTATTGGTGAGCATCCGCTGTAGGCCAATCGATGTACCCGTATGACGCTGATTATTTCCAGGTTTGGGGTGTGCGCCCACACACACGCTACAATTGTTCAGTGGGAGCCTGTCAGCAAGTTCTGGCCAATAGTTTGCAGCTGGGACATGCTGATCGGCTGTGTACATTCACAGCCCAGAACACACAACAGAGCTCTGTACACAGGGAACGATCTCTGCAGGGATGAGATCACTTTTTAAAAGCAGCACACACACACACACACACACACACACACACACAATGTATAAAGGGCAAGTTCACCTTTTTGAAACTTGTCACATCTTCCACCCATATTTAAGATGTAACATGTTTCAGCAGCTGTAGCCATTCCCCCTCCCCCAGTGACATTGAGCGGCACCTTCTTCTGATGCCCACTGTCACGCTTTGAAAAGAACGTAGTCCTCCATTAATGGGAAACTGCAGGTTCCAACAGCCTTTGTGGCTATCGACTTGTAATTCTCAAACTACCATGTCGCTGTTGAGTGCTGTGGTAGTTTATTCATTCTTTCCATCAGCGAGTATCAGCTTGCCTGTACGAATAAACGCTGACAGGTCTGTAGGAGTACTGCACGGTACCAGCGATCTGCTGATCACTAGTGCAATGCTTTACAGGCTCCCAAAACAAATTGTTTTTCACCTGCAAGTATTACCTGCATTATTTTTTGCTAAAAGGCGAGTGGATACTTTAACCTCCTTCCCAACCAGTGGCATTAGTACAGTGACAATGTATCGTATTATCACTGAATTAATGTCAGTGGTACTTGGTTCCCCCCAGACTGCCCGCCAAACTATTGCAGTCGCTACGAATACAAGTCATTGATTGCTGCCATTGGCAGTTAAAAAAATATATATATAAAATTCCAGTATATATACACACACACCACAGTTTGTAGATGCTGTAGAATACACTTTACGTAAAATGTATGAAAAGATTAATTTTTTTT
Source organism: Lithobates pipiens (assembly GCF_037356315.1). NCBI lineage: Eukaryota > Metazoa > Chordata > Amphibia > Anura > Ranidae > Lithobates > Lithobates pipiens. The sequence goes on along the minus strand of NW_027507785.1, from coordinate 170,507,782 downwards.
TATTCGATGTTTTCCAGCAGAAATAAGAAAATAAAAAAAAATAAAAATAGTTCCCCCCAGTGGTGATAAAATACCAAATAAAAGCATAAAATGTGTGGGAAAAAAAAAAAGGGATATAAATTTAGTTTTGGTACAGCATTGCATGGCTGCGCAATTGCCAGTTACAGTAGAGCAGTGGCAAAGAAATGGCCTGGTCATGAAGGGGGTGAAATCGTCCGGAGGGGTTATAGAAGCTAGCTGTACATACTTCTCTACAAATTGTATCCTTAAAGTGGTTCTAAGCTATAAAAAAAAGAAAAAAAAAAAAAACTATCCACTACTTGCTCCCCCCCCCCCCAACCTTCCCTAGCATTTCTCAATCTGGTGCTATCCTGCCAGCAGAACTGCTGCTTTCTCTTCCTGGTCTCACAAGACCCTGGGTGCAGCGCCGTAGCAGGAGCTAAAGGCCCCTGCTGCAGTCAATCAAATCCTGTGAGGTGGGAGCAGGGGGGGGGGGGTTAGGCTGAGCCATTCCTTGTGTGTGTGTCAGAGGGTGCATACAGACTGGCTCAGGAGCACATCTGCACGGGTTCACCCTCAGCACAAGGCTTGCTGAGAAGACACCCGCAGGAAAGGAGTGGACAGCGCATTTACGGAACTCCAGAAGAGGAAGTAAAGAACCACTGTATGCAAAACCATTGCACACGGCAGGTAGGTATAGCATATTTTTTATTTTAGTTAAAAAATTGTCTTTACAATAACTTTAATGTACATTGCCTTAAAATTACCAACAACTATGTAATCCTACCTCCATTAAATACAAGTTAAACTATTTGGTTAGGTAAGCTCCCCTCATCAGTTGAATAGTCAGATGTTACACCAAGTTCCTACAGCTTTTATGTAGGGCCGGTTATCGGTTAAACAAAAATAGTAATGCAAAATCTTGAAAATAAATAGAGCAGACTTTTTGGTAAGTTAAAATAATTACTAAAAAAAGTCAGTATTCTAGACTTTCGGTGGTAAATCCAGCTGAGAGTTTTAATGTTCAAAACATATTTACAGTTATACATTCCCTATGCCTGTTAGCTGATCAGTTTTTCACATTTATAAATGAAATATTTAAAATCTAATCTATTGTGCTTAAAAAAAAAAAAAAAAAAAAATTATATAATATAGAATTGTGCCTCCTCCATCTGCATGGTAAAACTTTCTAGTTCAGTGGTCTCCTAGCCACATGTGGGCCTTTGCTTGCCTTTATCACTTTATCAGGCCCTTAGGGGAACTATTCTTCAAATACGAGGAACTAATCCTCACACTGACAAGGGGGCACTTTTCCTTCCACTTGATGGGACACCATTCCTCCTCCTACTAACCACAGATAAAAAGTTTGGAGAGCCTTGACCTCGTTTAGCAGGTTAAAAAAATAGCAAGTATAATGGTCAGCACAAGGCATTTATACAACAAATATGCAAATCTAATTCCTTGCAGTTTTAACTTATTTTAAATGATTTATCAGTTCTAAAATAATCATCATTACAGCAGAAGCAAGGTCTCACAATCATTGACAACTTTGCATATGACAGTTTGCTGTGCAATCAGCTGCTGTCTCCTTGGCTGGTGAGCAGTTCATCATTGAATCAATAAATAAAGAATGGCCTTTGTAAACAATCACAAATTATTGGCATCTTCCTCCCAGCTGAAGTCATTCTCTTCACCCCAGCCTTCTGACTCCATCTGCAGGAAAGAAAATATACGCGCATCAGGTATATAAAGGATAAATGCGCGAGCACGCACACACAAAATGATGTACAAATATATATCATTTTTATTAGACACAAGTTTGGAGGCAAGTGTCTTAAATGTGCACTTAATACGGAATAAATATATTGTTCCACTGTTGGCTAGAAAGGCTGCATTCACACTTGTCCACTTTACATTGTGTATGAACAAGGGCGTGCATTCAGTAACATACCCTGCAGTAGCAGTAAGGGCTTGTTCACACCTGCTTTGATCTCTGAAGAGTGATCTGCTTTTGGATCTCTCTTCACAGAGCATGTCAGCCGGTGAGTAGTCATTGTACCATGTCCTCTTTAGCAACTTGAACTCCACACTAGTGCACCATAACTATGTGCATTGGATTGCAGTGGAGTTGGGCTTTAACCGATTCCAGAAGTCTGCCTATGTAAACATGTCTTCCCCCAGTCAAAACACATCCCTCCACAATTGGCAAGCACTCCCAGGGACCACATTTGAACACCCTTTGATCATCCCTCAACCTAACATTTCATATGTTCTCTTTGCATTTCTTACTTCGTGTGAAATCCCTGGTGTTCCTGCCTGTCCCTCTGCTTTCCAAAAACTGACCACACCAAGCATGAGAACACATCCACCTCAGTGTGGTCAGTTCTCTAGCTGTTCTAAGGACTTAGCCTTCTCTCCTCCAATGATCAGACTTGTCCTTTCAACCCCCAGCCATTCACAGGGAAGGCCAGTGTCCTGCTGTTTTTTCTCCACCAGTTCTTCAAGCTCCTTATGCATCTGAGAACAGAGATTATGTGATAATAAAAAAAAAAAAAAAAAAGGTATTTATAACGTGTGTGTGTGTGTGCGTGTGTGTGTGTGTAAAATATGTTTTCTGTACTCACTGCTAACGTAAAGCAGAAGTCCACAATAAAGGGTTCTGCATTGCCAGCATTATGACCCCCAGTCACATTAAGTACAAATTTAATGAAATTCCAATTCTCTGTACCCAAATCATTTGTTTTATTTCACCGGGTGAGGGTAGAAGAATGGTGTTTAAGTCTCATTACATTTCCCTTGTGGATTTGTTTTAGGGCAAAGTGGGAGAGTGTTCATGGGCATTTTCAAAAGGATTTTCTCTATACAACTGTGATGACAACATGCCCTGTAGTGCTTAGGACTACATAACACAAGTCTTTCACAGCCAGGTGGCTGACGAGTATTTTCTCACATAGGGCACCATGCAGTTCAAAACAGGAGAAGATGCCATAGTAACAGGTGTGCTCACTGCAAAGCGTGAGGGAACAGAATTAAGTGGGCAACCATTTCCAGGCACAATGTGCAATACATGAAGCTGGCGTTCAGCTTTAAACTCATTCTTTTTTTACCTCTGTATTTTCAGCAGCAGCAAATTTGGATGAAAATGTAGCTGTTTGTTCTGAATCTGTTATTACATTAGTCTGTGTTTTATTTTCAAATTCATGGTATCCAGAAGCAGAAAAGGCAGAAGAAATGTTTATTTCCGGTGTCATATCTGCAAACCAGTCCAGTTCTGGGTCTTTGCTTTTGCTCCTGACTTTTATCGTGAATTCATCTCCCAAACTGTACCCAGACTCAAACCTATTTTTTGGGACTTGTTCCGGCACAGGATCTGGCTTAGATTCCTTATTCTGTTTCACAGTAAGTGAACTCCCGCTAGTTGCACTCTTGTCCAGTTCAGAAACAGGGTTTGCAGAAGACAGTTTAACAAACGTGTCAGCAGCAGTTGTCACAGTTCTTGAACTATCACATGGCAAACTAAAATCAATCCATTGCTCCATTTCTGATCTGTCATCAGTTTCTGCATTATCGTGTACACTGAGGATCTTTTCACTTGTGTGCCCCTCTGATTCACTCCAATCTGGCCAATCTTCTGTTGACTGTTGTACTTGATCAGTTAAGAGGGAGTCTTTGGGTTTAGAAACACCATTCAATGAATGTGTAAAGCTATCCTCTAATCAAAAAAAAAAAAAAAAAGTCACAAGAGAACAAAAATTAAAAAAACACATTACAAGATATTATACAAATTAGAACTTTACAAATATTTTAAAACTTTTCATTTGCATTCAGGTCAAACCCCAAATGGAAAAGAGATGCAATTTAAAGAGGACCTTGTAAAATAAATCTAACTAATGAAGTTGAAAATTAAGTGCTTAGCATGCATTTCTAACAGTAAAAAAAGTACACAAGGGCTTCATTGCTTAATAGGATGTTGTGATTTTCACTTTGCACACACTGAAAAACAGACTGTTCTGTCCACCTACATTTCACGTTACAGAAAAATTCATATCAGTTGATCATTCATAACAGTGCTCATAGCAGGAATGCTTTATATGTCAGTAATAGTATTTTACCATGGTGGCTCTTCTGTATACAGTACCTAGCCCATAAAACTTCCTGGTATATAATTAGTAAAAATTAAGTAATACTGGCTACAAGCCTGAGCATCAAAATAATATAATCATTAAGGGTCCGTTCACACAGGTTCAACTCCGATCTGCCTTCAGGTCGCCCCTAGTCGCCTCAGGTCGGACAACATTTAAAAAGCAATGTAAGTGAATGAGAGCCGTCTTAATGCACACTACTGAAGTCGCTCCGACTTCAGAAAAGGTTCCTGTACTACTTGAATCCGACTTCTAGGCGACTGGTACCCATTGATTTCAATGGAGGTCGCCTCCAAGTCGGATCTCCGTCTATACGGAGTAGACTCTGACAGAATTATCAGCTCTCAAGAGTGCACTCCACGCCAAATTTATGAAAAAAAAAAAATTGGCGTGGGTTCCCCCTCCGAGAGCATACCAGGCCCTTAGGTCTGGTATGAATATTAAGGGGAACCCCCTACGCCGAAAAAACGGCGTGGGGGCCCCCCCCAGATTCATACCAGACCCTTATCCGAGCACGCTACCCAGCCGGCCAGGAAAGGGGGTGGGGACAAGCGTGCAGCCCCCCCCCTGAGCCGTACCAGGCTGCGTGCCCTCAACATGGGGGGTGCCTTGGGGAAGGGGGGGGGCGCGCGGCCCCCCCACCCCAAAGCACCTTGTCCCCATGTTGATGAGGACAAGGGCCTCTTCCCGACAACCCTGGCCGTTGGTTGTCGGGGTCTGCGGGCGTGGGGGCTTATCGGAATCCAGGAGCCCCCTTTAATAAGGGGGCCCCCCGATACCGCCCCCCCCACCCTATGTGAATGAGTATGGGGTACGCACCCCTACCCATTCACCTGTAAAAAAAAAAAAAAAAAACACAGGGATAAAATAGTTTATTGCACAGCTCCGGGGGTCTTCCGTCTTCGGGGTCTTCTCGCCGGAATCCTCCGCTATCTTGTGCTAGCTCTTTTGCTAGCGGAGGTGCCCGGCTTTCTTCTTCGTCGCCGCCCTCTTCCGACTTCGGGGGTCTTGTCCCCCTCTTCGGTTCTTCTTGCCGGGCCACCGCTTCTTCTTTCAGCTCTTTTACTAGCGGTGGCCCGGTCTTCTGTCGCCGGCGCCTCCGCCTTCCGTTCTTCTCCTGGAGATGTTGACTCAACGCTCTCTCCGGCCGCAATGCCAGGGACGCGGTGCGCGGCAATTTATATAGGGACAAGGGGTGGGGTCGCCGGTTGATGTCACATGGTGACCCCGCCCCCTTACGATGTCACAGTCCCAGCATCCTCCGGGACTGTGACATCGTGACACCATGCGACATCAACCGGCGACCCCGCCCGTTGTCCCTATATAAAAGTCGCCGCGCACCGCGTCCCTGGCATTGTGGCCGGAGAGAGCATCGAGTCAACATTTCCAGGAGAAGAAGAAGAACGGAAGGCGGCAACGGCGACAGAAGACCGGGCCACCGCTAGTAAAAGAGCTGAAAGAAGAAGCGGTGGCCCGGCAAGAAGAACCGAAGAGGGGGACAAGACCCCCGAAGTCGGAAGAAGAGGGCGGCAACGAAGAAGAAAGCCGGGCTCCTCCGCTAGCAAAAGAGCTAGCAGAAGATAGCGGAGGATTCCGGCGAGAAGACCCCGAAGACGGAAGACTCATTCACATAGGGTGGGGGGCCGGTATCCGGGGGCCCCCTTATTAAAGGGGGCTCCCGGATTCCGATAAGCCCCCCGCCCGCAGACCCCAACAACCAACGGCCAGGGTTGTCGGGAAGAGGCCCTTGTCCTCATCAACATGGGGACAAGGTGCTTTGGGGTAGGGGGGCCGCGCCCCAAGCCGTGTTCAGGTCGTGTCCAAGTTGCCTCCAAAAGGTGTGTTGCCCCTGTGTGAACGGACCCTAAAGCGGGGTTCCACCCTAAAGTGGAACTTCCGCTCATCGGAAACCTCCCCCCCTCCGGTGTCACAATTGGCACCTTTCAGGGGGGAGGGGGGGGTGCAGATACCTGTCTCAGACAGGTATTTGCACCCACTTCAGGGCATAGACTCCCACGGGAGTCTGTGCCTCTTCCTGTCCCTGCGCGCTGTCTGCTGGGACACACACACACACACGTGTCCCAGAGACAGCGGGGACCATTCCTATTGCGCTGCGCGACTCGCGCATGCGCAGTAGGGAACTGGGAAGTGAAGCCACAACGCTTCACTTCCCGATTCCCACACCTAGAACGGCGGCGGCAGCAGCCGAGAGCCGAGCGATCGAACGGCCTCGGCTGCCGACATCGCTGGATCCTAGGACAGGTGAGTGTCCATTTATTAAAAGTTAGCAGCTGCAGTATTTGTAGCTGCTGGCTTTTAATATTTTTTTTTCCCCACAGTGAAATCCCTCTTTAAGTCAGAGTCCTTGTGGTGTAAAATAGAAGGAAAAACACCCATCTTTTGAGAATCTACTTAAAAGGTTCATATGACACATCTATCTAACTTTATCTAATCTATCCATCACATTGATATCATAACGCACATCAGCTTTGCTGAATGGAAATACTGCTAGCAGGGATGAGCCAAGCACTCCCCCGGTTCGGTTTGCAGCAGAACATGCGAACAGGAAAAAAAAAATTTCGAACACCGTTAAAGTCTATGAGACACGAACATGAAAAATCAAAAGTGCTAATTTTAAAAGTCTTATATGCATGGTATTGTCATAAAAAGTGTTTGGGGACCTGGGTTCCCAAACCAGGGGACATGTACCAATGCAAAAAAAGTTTTAAAAACTGAAGTTTTTTTGGGAGTAGTGATTTTAATAATGCTTAAAGTGAAATATTCCTTTAAATTTCGTACCGGGGGGGTGTCTATAGTAGGCCTTTAAAGTGGCGTATGTTTCCCGTGTTTAGAACAGTGCCTGCACAAAATTAAATTTCTAAAGGAAATAAGTAATTTAAAAGTACTCACAGCTATAATGAATTGTCGGTCACAGCAATACACATAAAAGCCATTGAAAAAAAAAAAAATGGCATAGTATTCCTCCACAGGGGAACCCCGAACCAAAATGAAAAACAATGCGTGGGGGTCCCCCCAAATTCCATACCAGGCCCTCCAGGTCTGGTATGGACATTAAGGGGAACTCCGCGCCAACATTTGTTAAAAAATGGCGTGGGGGTTCCCTCTCAAAGTCCATATTAGACCCTTCAGGTCTGGTATGGATTTTAAGGGGAACCCCACGCCAAAATGAAAAAAAGAATGGCATGGGGTCCCCCCAAAAATCCATACCAGACCCTTATCCGAGCACACAACCTGGCAGGCCGCAGGAAAAGAGGGGGGATGAGAGAGCGCCCCCCCCTTAACCATACCAGGCCACATGCCCTCAACATGGGGAGGGTGCTTTGGGGTACCCGCCAAAACACCTTGTCCCCCCATGTTGATGGGGACAAGGGCCTCAACCCCACAACTGTTGCCTGGTAGTTGTGAGGGTCTGCGGGCAGGGGGCTTATCAGAATCTGGAAGCCCCCTTTAACAAGGGGACCCCCAGATCCCATCCCCCCTGTGTGAAATGGTAACGGGGTATGTACCCCTACCATTTTAGAAAAAAAAAAGTGTGAAAATAGTAAAAAAAAAAAAAAAAAACACACACAACAACTGTAATGACCACCTCTCAGATGACAGCTCTTTTTACAACTGAGGGCTGGGCCACATGATGACATTGCCGGGTGACCCCCCCCCCCCCGACACAGAGGCACATCCCTATGGCTTTCCCATAGTGTCGGGGGGGGGGGCTGGTCACTCAGTTACATAACTGGGTGGCCCCGCCCCCTCTGCACTACGGGAAAGCCATAGGGATATCCCTGTGCGTCAGAGGGGGCGGGTCACCTGGCAACATCGTGTGGCTCCGCTCTCAGTTATAAAAGAGCTGTCACCTGAGAGAGACAATTTACATAAATTTACACAGTGCTTTACATGGAGAACATGCAAACGCCAGACAGGTGGTGTCATGGTTGGGATTCAAACCCACAAACCTTTTTACTGCTAGGCAAAAGTGCTACCCACTACACCACTGTGTCACCCAAGAATGGTCAAACATTCTCATAGACACACTCCTAAACCTTGTGGGCAGCCTGCCCAGAAGAGTTGAAGCTGTTATAGCTGCAAAGAGTGGGGCAACTTAATATTGAACCCTACGGACCAAGACTGAGATGTTTATGTGCGTGTAAAGGCAGGTGTCCCAATAATATTATAATGCTTTTGGTAATATAATGCATCTGTGAATTTGGCCACTGCTCACTCAATATTTCCCATAAGATAATTATGCAAGTAGGGTTGCACATCAAAACAATATGCCAGGACAGAGGGATAGTTTTTGCTTTACCCAATTTAAATTAATAGCCAGTCGCTTGACACACCTAAACACGTTTCCAAAACACAGCTTTAAAAGTGTTTTTTTAAGCTGCTATTTTCCAGCCAGGTCAAAAAGGAGTTCAGAGGAGCTGGGCAAATGTCCAATGTATATGAGCCCTAAAATGGTGAGATCCACAGCTTAAAAACGCTTTAGTAATAGGTTGCCCTGCAGAGCAAAGGCAGCTAAACACACAGCAAAAACGCATATATTTATGGTTTTACCTTACCAAGGGTATTTCTTAACGCCATGCTTGGTAATTACAAATTTTCCACATTGCACAGCTGGTCCCGAGTAGTTCCCCTTTAGAAATTTTCAGATTTTTCCTATTGAACATTCAGACGATGCAGCCATTGAGCTTTTTAACTATAAAATATTAGGATTGGTTGTAGGAAAGAAATTTACATAGTCTTTGGCCTGCCTAACTCACGTAGTAATATTTAAGTTTCTTTTGAATTACAGAAAATAAACATACTTCTATAAACAAGCACAATACATATACTTCATGCACTTACTTTGTATGGAAATGTCCTGTAAAATCTCCTTTAGTGATTCTTTCCTGTTCATATCTGTGTTAATTAGGGAATTGTGGTTTACAGCAAAATTGCTTTTTGCCAGTACTGACGACAGACTGTTTGATGTTGCCTGGTGCACAAGGTTATTGGTGCCATGCACAGGCGAACCTATGGGAAATACATGTTTGATGATTTGAAAAGAGGAAAAAAAAAAAAAAGACTAAAAAAGTGCTGCTTGTGAACATGATTGTAAATATTTATAGAATTACATCAGGCAAACTCACTATATGGAGAAAAAAAAAAAACACGACATGCTGAATTCTAATAATACATTTGCAAAATAAGTAGTAGGGACACAACTTGAGCTTGTTCTGTGAATAAAAGCCCTTAGTAAACAGTGTTTGATATATAGATATATATGCACATTTTGCATTCTGCAATACCTACAATTTTGTTAGATATTAACAATGGAGCTGAAATGATGTAGAAACCTCTGCTACCAGTATGGACCAGCCTCATCTTACACATCTCTACCAAGCATTAACTTGTCCTAATGTACTAAACTTCACATGCTGTGTGGATTACATTTAGAAGAAACTAGTATCATCACCTGCAATATGTCCTACTTGGTTAGTTATAGTGCTAAAATACAAAACACATTAACAAAAATGGACATGGCGGTCGTTCAGCAGTCAATCAGAATGAAAAAAGGATTGGTTGTTTCTGGGCTATTTCTCCAATTTGGTTCTAGTTTTCCTTCTGTGCATTCTTCTAAAATGCCCCCCTAAGCCCTTAAGTTTTTCAGTGAGTGAAATGCAAAACATTAGATATGGTGTCAACCGTTAAGCAGGTATAACCTAGTGAAAAGTTAAAATAAGTATGCAGAATAGCTGGTGGGCAAGAAAGGACGCAGATTTCTGCAAAATGTATACCAAACTGCATGCCTGACAACAGACATGTGATTATCCCGGACATACAAACTACCATATTCTGGTAGTTTAACTGCTTGTTGACTGCCCACGTATATATACTGCAGGGTGGCGGTTCTTTTGCGGAAAATCACATACAGGTACATGATCTTGCGCCGCCGGCTACCTGCTCCCACAGCGATTGGACACAGCAGGAGCCAATCAGCAGGTGCAGCGGACCTGATGTCCACTGAAACCCGCTTATCAATCCCAACAATGGGAGAACAGTGCTCTGCCTATGTAAAAAAGGCAGATCTCCGTTCAGCGACAAGGGAACACGGATCTCTGTCTTTCCACAGTTCAAGCATACTCGCACAGTTAGAAAGCACTCCCTAGGAACACATTTACCCTTTGATCGCCCCTGATGTTAACGCCTTCCCTGCCAGTGTCATTAGTACAGTGACACTGCATATTTTTTAGCACTGATTACTGTATTGGTGTTTCTGGTCCCAAAGTGTCACTTTGTGTCCAATTGTCCGCCGTACTCCTGCTATAAGTTGCTGATCGCTGCCATTACTAGTAAAAATTCCATAAAAATATCCAATAGTTTATAGACACTATAACTTTTGCGCAAACCATATACGCCTATTGGGATTTTTTTTTTTTTTTTTTTAACCAAAACGTATGTACAGTGCCTTCCAGTGAGAAAATATGGGCACCGTGCCAGGATATACCCCCAGATGGAACTGGTGGCTGACAGATTGTTAGGAATAAATGCGGGTTGAACAATGGGCTAAGAGAAACAATAAAAGGGATAAGGTGAAAATGAAGTTATATTTGTGTTGTTAACAGTAGGAATAAGCTGTATCGAGTTTAACTATATTGCGATGAAGATAATGTTTGTAACACACTTCTGCAAATGTAATAAAATTTTGTTGGATTAATAAAGATTACTGTATTAGCCAGTGCATCCCCAATGGAAAAATAAATTCAAAAGAGCTAATAAAAGTCCTGGGTGGCTTAACTCCAATGTAAGAATGAATATAAAAGCAAAGGAGGAAAAAAAATAAAAACACAAGGCTGAGGTATCATCATCATCATTCCAACTTTACAAAGAATGCAACAAGAAATGTAAGGGTGCAATCAGGGCGGCTAAGGTAGAACACGAAAGGCACATAGCGGAGGAGGGTAAAAATCTCAAGAAACAGTACATAAATAGTAAAAGAGGGAGGAAAGATTATATTGGCCCCATAAAGAATGATGAAGGGAATCTGGTTACAAAGGATGGTGAGATGGTGAAGGTTTTAAACGTATTCTCCTCAGTCTTCATGAGGAAAAGGGGAGGCTTCAGTAACCAAATTTGCAAGGTATATCCTCATGACATACATGAAGCACCCTCATGGTTAACAGAGGATAAAATTAGAAAAAATCTTGAAAAACTTAACATAAATAAGTCCCTGGGACCAGATGGCTTGCACCCGAGGGTCCTTAAGGAACTCTGTCAAGTAATTGCCAGACCATTGTTTCTAATTTAATTCAGAGGATAGTGATAAGTGGAGAGTACTTGGAAGGGTTCGGGTGGGATCCCCCAGGGTTCTGTCTTGGGACCAATCCTATTTAATTTATACATAAACAACCTGGAGTATGGGATAAACTGCTCAATCTCTATTTGTGGACGATACTAAGCTAAGCAGTGCACCAACTTCTCTGCTTGATGTAGAAACCTTGCAAGAAGATCTGAACAAATTAATGGGGTGGGCAACTACATGGCAGATGAGGTTTCATTTAGAAAAATGTAAAATACATTTGGGTGGCAAAAAAATGAATGCAATCTACTCACTGGTGGGAGAACCTCTGGGGAAATCTAGGATGGAAAAGAACCTGGGATTTCGAGTAGATGACAGGCGCTCAGCAATGGCATGCAATGCCAAGCTGCTGCAAGCAAAGCAAACAGAATATTGGCATGCATTAAAAAGGGGATCAACTCCAGAGATAGAACGATAATTCTCCCACTCTACAAGACTCTGGTCCGGCCGCACCTGGGGTATGCCATCCAGTTCTGGGCACGAGTCCTCAGGAAGGATGTGCTGGAACTGGAGAGAATCCAGAGAAGGGCAACAAAACGAATAAAGGGACTGGAGAACATTAGTTATGAGGAAAGGTTACGGACACTGAACTTATTCTCTCTGGAGAAGAGACGCTTGAGAGGGGATATGATTTCAATGTACAAATACCGTACTGGTGACCCCACAATAGGGATAAAACTTCTCTGCGAAAGGGAATTTAATAAAGACACTAAAATTAGAAAAGCGGTTTAACCTTAAACTGCATAGAGGGTTCCTTACTGTAAGAGCAGCAAGGATGTGGCATTCTCTTCCACAGGCAGTGGTTTCAGCAGGGAGCATTGATAATTTAAAAAAAAACTATTAGATAAGCACCTGAATGACCACATCATACAGGGACATACAATGTAATACTGACATAAAATCACACACATAGGTTGGACTTGATGGACTTTTTTTTCCAGCCTCGCCTAGTATGCAACTATGTTTTATAGCTGAAGGTAAAAAATAAAATAAAAAGGTTTTGTTTTTTCAAAATTGACGGTCTTTTTAGGTTTTTAGCGCAAAAAATAAAGAAAAAAAAAAAACTGCAGGAGGTCATCAAAGACAACCAAAAGGCAGCTCCATTTGGGAGGGAAAAAAAATGTATTTGTGTACAGCGTCACACAACTGCGCAAGTGTTAGTTGAAGTGGTTAAATCAATGACTGAGCTGGCAGGAACAAACCAGAGTACAGGCTGGAATGGATTTCTTAGGCCCACTAGTCCAAGGCTGTTAGGCCAAGTAGGTGTCTTGAGAGGGATCATACCAGTTTATTAGGGGGGCTTAAAGACATAAATCAGAAAATAATTAGAACTGGACAGATCCCAAAAATTATGTTGTACCCAAACAAAATTTAAATCCTTTTTCCCCCCACAAATAGAGCTTTCTTTTGTTGGTATTTGATCACCTCTGCGGTTTTTATTTTTTTCCCTATACACAAAATAGCGACAATTTTGAAAAAAAATAAAATAAACTCCACAATATCTTTTACTTTTTTCTATAGTAAATATGCCAAGTAAAAAAAAAATATCTATATCTATATATATATATATATAAATCAGTGCTATAAAATATGCACTGATTACCATGTAAAATGGCAAGGAAGGGGTTAACACTAGTGGGCAATCAAAGGGTTAACTATGTTCCCTGTGTGTGTTCCAACTGTGGTGGGATGGGACTAACTAGGAGAGATGACAGATCAGATCGCGGTTTCTACTTTGTAGACAAACCCGATCGGTCTTCTTTCCTCTGACAGCACATGGATTTGTGTGTTTACACACACACAAACCCCTGTGCCGTATATGTACGAGATTTCGCCCAGGAGAGCCATTCTGCGTGAGCCGGTCGGGAACCGGTTAAATACTGATAAATATTTCACATTTAGCCGATTTGAAAAGGTTTTCTTTAGTAGTGAACGTCTATATAAAACAGACTAGAGGACTATGAACTATATGTACATGCGGTCTTCGTTCCATTAGTAATTTGGGCTCATGCACACCGCAGCTCAAAAAAAAAAAAGATAAAACCCTGCTTTTACAGGCATTTGAACTTATTTCTCTGCCTAAAAGCTTGAAGAAGCTTGTGCTTTTTTGTTCTCTTTTGTGAGTTTTTATTGAACTTCTTCGAGCATAAGCATTCTTTTTCACAAACCATCCCCCTCAGCTTATTTTATTTTTTGGTGAATTTTCGAGCTTCTTCACTTTTTTGTGGGTTTTTGGGCACTTACGCATATTTTCTGCTCGAAAGCGCCTCTCAAAAATGTGAGTTTGGTGGAGGTTTTTTTTTCTGTCTGTAAACTCCTGAAAAAGCCATAGTGTGCATTGACACAAACATGGAGGGGAGTTTCTAGGCAGAAAAAAAATGAGCTCAAAAAAGTGGAAAAGCCAGTAGGAGCAGCTTCTTTGTGATGCACTGTGCATAAGCCCTTATGGTTTAGCACTGCATGCAATTTCATTGGTAAATTTTAACTTCAGCCAAAACGTATTTAGTTTTGGGCAGACGATGCCAACATTTAAACCACTGCAGTTTTTAGTTTTTTTTTGTCGTCTGTCTCATTGGTTGAGTTCCTCTCATTTCCTGTCCTAGAGACAAAACAGGAAAAGAGAGGAAGTCTATCCAAAGTAATGGGAAAATCGCCCCTTAGCCCCTAAACCTGACATTTCCAACAATGCCCTTTTAAACAAACAAGCCAGGTTTTGACATTTAAAGCTATATACCCCTCTTCACTGTGTAAATATTAATCCCGTGACCAATATTTGATCACTTCAGCCCCAGAAGGATTTACCCTTAATGACCAGGCCATTTTTTGCGATACGGCACTGCGTCGCTTTAACCGACAATTGAGCGGTCATGGGAACACTGTACACATACCACCAAAATGTTGTATCTGATCCCCACTGCGGTTTTTATTTTTTGCGGGACAAAACAAAAAAAAACAACAAAAAAAAAATATATATATCAGTTTAGGCCAATATGTATTCTACTTTTTTTTTTAAACCAAAAATAACACGCAATAAGCATATATTCGTTTTTTTGCGCAAAGTCATAGCATCTACAAAATAGGGGATAGATTTATGGCATTTCATTTAGTTAGTAGTGATGGCAGCAATTAGCAATTTTTAACGGGACTGCAACATTGCGATGGACAGATCAGACACTTTTTGGACCAGTGAAATTATTAGAGTGATCAGAGCTAAAAAGATAACCACTGATCACTGTATGTTAGGGAAGGAGTTATCACTAGGGGGCAATCAAGGGGTTATGGGTTCCCTAGGGAGGTGTTTCTAACTGTGGGGGGAGTGTACTGACTGGGAGTAGAGAGATCGCTGTTCCTGATCATTAGGAACGGACAGACAGACAGACAGACAATCTCTCTCTACTCCCCGGTCAGAACGACGATTCTGTTTGTTTAGTTTGTTTGACAGATTCCCATTCTGGCTCTCTGTGGAGCGATCGTGGGTGGCCGGCAGACATCATGGCCACCCGCATTGGCTCCAGCGGCAAACGCGCCTGCTTTAGCTGTTAAAAAGGGACCAACCTACAGCTACAGTGATTCGCGCAGCCGAGCCAACCTGCCACATCGCTTGCGGCAGCTGGTTGGCAAGCGGTTAAACAACGCCTTCACTTCAGAGAAAGGAACATTTTTTGCAATAAAATCACATGGCATGCACACATTCTCCCCCCCCCCCCCCCCATTTCAACACCGGTAAAAGCAAACCCTAGGCAGTCAATGAGACAAATATAAAGTAGAAAAAAAAAAATTATCTATGCAACAATAAAGCTGACCATACACATTTAGATCTGATTGCATAATTTTAGACTTACCAACATTTTTAGTAGCACAAGGGCCTGCCTGACTGGATGCAATTTGCATGTAGATTGTTTAGGTAGGTCTTTGTGTTACATACATTTTTTTTCCCCATTTAAAAGGAGGTTGTACAATCAATGGTAGAGGATATGGCTAGCTTCACAGCAATTAACTTTAGGTAGTGTTGAAAAAAATACAAATCTCTAGCAATTATAAACAGTACAAATCATCCTCCATTCCATTATCTCCAATGAAGCAGTTTTAGAATAGGAGTACAATATTTCATTCAAAAATGTATTTATTTATATGTAAAAAGACTTAATCATACCACTATGCAGTAACCCAAGATCAACTGCACACATTGTTGAAATTGTCCAACAGAATTATAAAATATATATATATATATATATATATATATATATATATATATATATATATATATATATATATATATATATATATATATATATATATATATATCCCCAGAGTGTTTACTTTTTTAGTCTATATGTATAAAATGTTTCTTTGTGAATGTTCCAGCAGTGTACTACAGCCAGGACACAAATAATTCAAAAAAAGTAATGCGAAGTATGTCATAACCATCAAAACATCACTAATTTCAAAGAAAAAGGTCATGAACTTAGAAGTGGATACTAAAGTGACAAAATGTGATGGAAATGTTGAAGTATGGGTCAATGCTTTTTTGGCCATACTTCTCTTGCGGGTCACAGGAGGGCATCTTTGCATTTCTGTGACCCAGAATCAGCTGACAGCAGGCTAAAGACTGCTGTCAGCTGACATCACAGAGCTACTTTAGGCTCTGGAAAGATCCGCAAAGCTGTTTGACGGCTGGTGTTGCCTTTCAGCATGCAGGTGAACACCAGAGCCAGCTGCACCCCCACCAGCCAGTGAGCACCGGATGGGCAGAGCGGAGACTGACAGCTACTGTTCACCACACCAAGAAGACTGAGAACTGTGTGATCATGTGATTGTTCAGTGGTCTTGTGATTGCTCAGTTCTTGGTCTTAGAGCCATGAGAGAATAACTGCAGCATCACACCGATGCAGCAGCATAGACATACAGGTTTCCTTTTTTTTTTTTTTTTTATTTGCAACTTCAAGTTTCTCCTTTAAAAAAAAAAAAAAATTGTAAAAACGTAAAATAAATTATCTGATTTAATTTCTAAAGCACAGCATAATAATTCATTAGAGAACACATAGGAATTCATCCATCTACAGAAGTTTATATATATATATATATATATATATATATATATATATATATATATATATATATATATATAAAGGGTTTTTCACATGACTTTACAGGAAGGAACATGACCAAAAAAGCAAGGCAGTGATCTTTAGGCCCGTGTCTGGGTTTCAAATGGTAGGCTTCTTGATCTGTGAACATTTGCCCTTCAATACGATGAGACTTTGGACTGGAAATAAAAGATGGAATTTCCAGGATAAATTGGTAAGGAATGTCCTGCTATTTGTCAAAAAAAAAAAAAAAAAAAAAAAAACACACAACACACTGTGTATTCACTCTCTTGACATGGCATGTGATAGCACAATGTATAAAAAGTTCATTACAGAACACACGTACAAGGGATTCTTTTATCTATTAGTCCACAGTAAGTAATGCATTGGGGAGAATTTAAATAAATAAATAAATCAATAAAAAAGGGAGCACACCGCGATGGTAGAATGGAGCACCACTCTAGCAGGACAATGACAAACTAGACAAAATGAAAAGAAATAGACCACAAATCCAGGTCAGTCTCACAACAAGCCATGCATCATTGGTGAATGTCACAGGAGGAAGCATTACAAATTGTAATAGGCAATTAATAGTTGTGTTTGATTGTTGAGCAAAGCTGCAAGGCCTTTTTTAACCAGAGCTGATCAGTGGTCTTGAAGATGAAGAAAATGAGAAGTAGAAAAATGTTTCCATCTATAATTCAGGTCTCCGTTTAGACAGATGCTCGGGCTAACATTGTCATTTTCTGTGTATTATATCCAATCAGGAGGAGACTGTAGCGATGGATAAGATAAATTTAGTGATGGATAAGGCGAGGCTATAAAAGGAAAATCCAAGATTAATTTTAGTACTATTCAATACAAATATCACTAATTTAATACATCCCACTTTATAATCCACACAATGCTGTACCCCAAGCTATTTTGTAAACCAAAAATGTATAAATTGGCAGAAGCCATCGTGTTTATTAACTATTTCTGCATAATTACTGTACAGATCCCAATGCTCTTAAAGATGAACTCATACACTTTGATAAATGTGCACTCATAGTATGAGTTAAATCCAACGAGGCGTTTAATATTTTTATAAAGATCTATACAGCGCTAGTTAAAGTGGTTGTATACCCCTTTTTGAAATTTTTACCTACAGGTCTGCCTATAATTAGGCTTGCCTGTAGGTAAAATGAATTTCTCCTAAACCTTCATGGTTTAGGAGATATTCACCCTGCATGCAGTCACTGACGTCTACAGCACATGCGCGATGAAGGAGCGTATCGTGCTAGAACTGAGGACTCCTGCATGCATGCACAGGAGTGACCCGGAAGAAATGCCAAGGGGAAAATGTCAGCTCCCTTAGTGTTGACTGGAATGTGATGTGGGGACTTCGTTCTAAGGTAAGGATTTCAAAATGAGCTAGTATGCGGTGCATACTAACTAATTATGCCTTTGCCTTACAGGTTTTTTTTTTTTGGGGGGGGGGGGGGGGGTTGCGCATATACAATCGCTTTAAGAACCTGCACTATTCACTAAAGTACAATTTTTTTGCATGTGCAAGTTAAAATGAATTTGTTTGTGCCACCTAACTAATCCCTAATCCTATATACAATTTCACCCAATTATATATTCATAAATGCAGTCACCCACTGCAGATGCTTCCACATGAAGTGTCTGGTGCACACAAGTGTCCTTATGCATAAAGTGTCTAGTGCAGCACAACTGCGCAGTCATAATCTTTAAAGAGCATCTTCAATTTTCATACCTACTAAAGTGTTAAACATCCTTAGTGTTGCAGGAGTAGCAATAAGTTAAGTGGCACAAATTCATTATTATTCGCATGTAGTTTTGAACTTAAAAAAAACAAATAAACAAAAAAAAAATAATAATTTAATGAACGATGCAGGTCCTTAACTAGAGCTATACAGATCTTTAGATTAAACACCTCCAGGTATTTCCAATACAGCTGTTGGGTTAAGGATTAATGTGAATTACCCATATTGGTGCAGACTGGTCATATTACCTAGACTCTGTGCTTAATGAAAAAAATTTAATATTTACATACTAACAAGAGGTTAGTGTCACAATCTCCCACAATGTACCTTTGTGTTCTGACAAGGGGACTGCCTGCCTTCTCCCCACCCCCCAGAATACACCGATAAGCGCTTGCAGCCACTAGCCATGTTGTGAGATCGGCTTCTGTAAGACAGCCAGCTATACACATGGCCCAAAAGTCAGACATTCTTGCCGAACCAGCCAATTTTGAAACATGTGTACAAAGCTTAAGTCTAAAGAGGTGCATGCCATCCTTTGGACTTAGGTCTTTAATTTACATCTGACAGTTTTATTGAACTTTGGGAAGATCGCCATCACTAAAACTTCCAAAACTCCGATGTTGGAATTTGTCTCAGCTCCTTTAGCTGCCGAGTCACATGCAGCTGCTATGCTCACCCCTCCTCTCTGCTGCCCATTCACAGAAGCCTTTATATTTTATGAACTCATCCACATAATGCAAAGGCTTCTGTAAATGGGCAGAAGAGCGGAGGGGCAGGCAGAGATGTGGTGTGTGAGGATACAGAGATGTGTGAAAACACAGAATCTCTTCTTTTAGAGCCCCTGAAGGAGCACCAAAAAACTGTCAGATCTATTTTAAATTAAAGAGATAAGCCCACAAGGATGCATGTGCTTTACTGGACTCAGTGTACCTGCACATTTTTCAAAGTGGCTGAATTCCTGGAGTTTAGCTTGACACTCTTATTATCAAGACTCTGTTTTGTGCTTCATGTACATACAGTGCCTTGCGAAAGTATTCGGCCCCCTTGAACTTTTAAACCTTTTGCCACATTTCAGGCTTCAAACAAAAATATAAAATTTAATTTTTTTGTGAAGAAACACCAATAAGTGGGACACAATTGTGAAGTGGAACGAAATCTATTGGATATTTTAAACTTTTTTAGCAAATAAAAAACAAAAAAAAAAGTGGTGTGTGCAAAATTATTCGGCCCCTTTACTTTCAGTGCAGCAAACTCACTCCAGAAGTTCAGCGAGGATCTCTGAATGATCCAATGTTGTCCTAAATGACTGATGGTGATAAATAGAATCCACCTGTGTGTAATCAAGTCTCTGTATAAATGCACCTGCTCTGTGATAGTCTCAGGGTTCTGTTGAAAGCGCAGAGAGCATCATGAAGACCAAGGAACACACCAGGCAGGTCCGTAATACTGTTGTGGAGAAGTTTAAAGCCAGATTTGGATACAAAAAGATTTCCCAAGCTTTAAACATCCCAAGGAGCACTGTGCAAGCGATCATTTTAAAATGGAAGGAGTATCAGACCACTGCAAATCTACCAAGACCTGGCCGTGCCTCTAAACTTTCAGCTCCGACAAGGAGAAGACTGATCAGAGATGCAGCCAAGAGGCCCATGATCACTCTGGATGAACTGCAGAGAACTACAGCTGAGGTGGGAGAGTCTGTCCATAGGACAACAATCAGTCGTACACTGCACAAATCTGGCCTTTATGGAAGAGTGGCAAGAAGAAAGCCATTTCTCAAAGATATCCATAAAAAGTATTGTCTAAAGTTTGCCACAAGCCACTGGGAGACACACCAAACATGTGGAAGAAGGTGCTCTGGTCAGATGAAACCAAAATCCAACTTTTTGCCCACAATGCAAAACGATATGTTTGGCGTAAAAGCAACACAGCTCATCACCCTCAACACACCATCCCTACTGTCAAACATGGTGGTGGCAGCACCATGGTTTGGGCCAGCTTTTCTTCAGCAGGGACAGGGAAGATGGTTAAAATTGAGGGGAAGATGGATGCAGCCAAATACAGGACCATTCTGAATGAAAACCTGTTGGGAGTCTGCAAAAGACCTGAAACTGGGATGGAGATTTATCTTCCAACAAGACAATGATCCCAAAACATACAGCAAAATCTACAAAGGAATGGTTCACAAATAAACGTATCCAGGTGTTAGAATGGCCAAGTCAAAGTCCAGACCTGAATCCAATCGAGAATCTGTGGAAAGAGCTGAAAACTGCTGTTCACAAACGCTCTCCATCCAACCTCACTGAGCTCGAGCTGTTTTGCAAGGAAGAATGGGCAAGAATTTCAGTCTCTCGATGTGCAAAACTGATAGAGACATACCCCAAGCGACTTGCAGCTGTAATCGCAGCAAAAGGTGGCTCTACAAAGTATTAATGCAAGGGGGCCGAATAATTTTGCACGCCCCACTTTTCATTTTTTTATTAGTTAAAAAAGTTTCAAAAATCCAATAGATTTCATTCCACTTCACAATTGTGTTCCACTTGTTGGTGATTCTTCACAAAAAAATAAAAATTTTATATCTTTATGTTTG
Source organism: Lithobates pipiens (assembly GCF_037356315.1). Lineage (NCBI taxonomy): Eukaryota > Metazoa > Chordata > Amphibia > Anura > Ranidae > Lithobates > Lithobates pipiens. The sequence goes on along the minus strand of NW_027507785.1, from coordinate 170,486,840 downwards.
AATCCTGAAATGTGGTAAAAGGTTGAAAAGTTCAAGGGGGCCGAATACTTTCGCAAGGCACTGTATATCAATCTAACTGCACAATGAAATTATCATTTTAATATTTTTCAATCAAATTAAATGCTTTGAACAGATTTGTGGAATTGAATGAAGGTAATCAAATGTTTTGGAAATTTAGGATCATGTTCAAAAATGTGTTTTTATAATGCATCAAGCAAATGAATGGATTTAGAAATTATGACCAATTTTGATTTATTTTAGGTTTATAGTTGTAGCAAAAGAAGGTAGATGAAGACAAAAAACTTTTACCAAAACCTTCAATTATAAACTTAAAGCAATCCCATTATGGCCCAATCATATGCACATGCCATCATTACCACAACAACAAGCAGCAATGCACAATGTATGTTCGTTGCAACCTGACACACAGTGTATAATAGTGAACACCCTGTATGTTGTATTAAAATAAAATGTGCAGGATGCATTGTGGGCATATTCAAAATTGAATGGCCTGCTTAGCACAACGCACATCAACGCATGCTGGTGGTATGAATGAGTGCTAAATGTAACTGGACTGATCACTTGCGCATAGGAATGCCCAATAAGACAACTTTATAGAACACAGGGATATTTTAGAATTCAAAAAGTGAGAATTGTTTGTATTTAAAATACTACATCTGTGAAATGGGATTTATTAAAACAGCTTACCTGTAAAATCCTTTTCTTGGGAATACATCACGGGACACAGAGCCTATTACTTAGTGGGTTAGACAGTCACCATAGGTGATTGGACACTGGCAACCCTAACTACAAGACGAGTTCCTCCCCTATATAACCCCTCCTACATGGAGTACCTCAGTTTTGTAGCAAAGCAATAAGTATCCCTGCGTATAATCCTGAAGAGGGGCTGGAGCTCTGTGTCCTGTGATGTACTCCTAAGAAAAGGATTTTACAGGTAAGCGGTTTTAAAATATCCTATTTTCTTGTTCATACATCACAGGACACAGAATCTTTGATAATTACATAGTGGGATGCTCCAGAGCAATGCCCAAATTTGAGGGGAGGGAGACACTGATCAGAAAACACAGACCGCCAACAGACAAGAGGACTTATACTGCTGCCTGCAGCACACTGCGCCCAAAGACGACATCCTCATGCCCTCTCCCACTCCCTCTGCCTACTTGGTAGAATCTAGTGAATGTATGGACCGAAGACCAAGTTGCAGCCTTGCAGATCTGAGCCATGGTGGCCTGGTGATGCACTGCCCATGAATCACTAACTGCCCTAGTCTAATGCGCTTTAACCTGAAAAAAGCAGGAATTTTCTTCTTTACACCATAAGCCTGAACAATAACCTGTCAAATCCATCTAGAGAGATAGTGGATTTTGATGCTGCCTGGTCATTCTTTGGGCCTTCTGGCAAAATAAATACACAATCGGCCTTTCATATCTGAGCTGTTGCCTGCAGATAGATTTTGGCTGCTCTTACAACATCTAGAGAGTGTAAACAACTCCTCCTCCACGGACTGTGGCTCTGGAAAAAAGGATGGTAGGACCACATCTTGATTCAGATGGAATCCTGATACCACTTTAGGAGAAAAAGTCGGGTGTGGACACAACACCACCCTGTCTTTGTGAATACTCAAATATGGCCCTTTACAAGAAGGAGCTGGCAATTCTGATATCCTCCTAGCGGAGGATATTGCTACCAGAAAAAACAATTTCTTTGTCAGAAGAACTAAGGAAGCATGGTGCAACAGTTCAAAGGGTTGTTCCTGCAAAACAGAAAAAAACTATTTTAAATTCCATGGGTACACGGGAGGCTTAACTGGCGGATTCAAGCGCAGTGCCCCCTGAAAAAAGGCCCGGACCAGGGAATGAAAGGCAAGCGGCCTTTGAAAGAATACAGACAAGGCCGCGATCTGGCCCTTGGTAGTGCTCAAGGCCATCTTCATTTCTACGCCTAATTGTAGAAAAACAAGAATCCTGTTAACGGCATACTGTCTAGGATGCCACCCCCTGGATTCACACCAGGAAACATATGCCTTCCAGATTCTGTAGTAGATGAGCCTGGAGGCCGACTTCCTAGCATTAGCCAGAGTGGATAGGACTGGTCCCAAAAGTCCACAGCTCTTCAGAATGTGGATCTCAACAGCCAAACCGTCAAATTCAGACTTCGTAAGGCAGGATGGAATATTGGACCCTGTGAGAGTAGATCTGGGGGTAGCGGGAGAATCCAAGGTCTTCCTTCTGCCATCTTTACGATCTCCGCATACCAAGATTGTTGGAACCAAGCCAGGGCCACCAGAATTACCGGCTTCCCTTCCCTTTTGACTCTCTGAAGGAATCACGGGAGAAACGTACCTGGAGAGAATACTGATCCCATGCAATCGTTAAGGCATCTGACCTTTGTGCTAGCAGATCCTTTGTTCTTGACACAAAGCTGTCCAATTTTCTGTTGAACCTGGAAGCCAACAGGTCCACATCCAGGGTACTCTATTTCCAACATAAGGCCTGAAATATGTTGGGCTATAGAGACCATTCTCCTGGACACAGCTGCTGGCGGCTTAGGAAGTCCGCATGCCAATTTTCTACCCCTGGAATAAAGAAAGCAGACAGGCAAGGAACATGCCTTTCTGCCAAAGAAAAAATGATTCACTTTTTTGGGCAGACTCCTGGTGCCTCCTTGGTGATTGATATAGGCCACTGCTGTAGCATTGTCGGACTGTATCTAGACAGGGCAACCTTGCAACCTGTAAATCCATACCCTGGGGGCTAGACAGATTGCCCGAATCTCCAGAATCCTTCGGCTCTGGACCATCTTCCCTGAGTGGAAGCTTCTTCCAGAACCGCTCCCCAGCCTATTAAGGGGGGCCCTAAAGCACTTTGTCCCCATGTTGAAGAGGACAAGGGCCTCTTCCCGACAACCCTGGCCAATGGTTGTCGAGGTCTGCGGGCTGGGGCTTATGGGAATCTGAAAGCCCCCCTTTAACAAGGAGGCATCCAGATTCCGGCCCCCCACCCTATGTGAAGGAGTATGGGGTACGTTGCACATAGTTACATAGTAGCTGAGGTTGAAAAAAGACAAGTTCAACCTATGTGTGTGATTATATGTCAGTATTACATTGTATATCTCTGTATGTTGCGGTCGTTCAGGTGCTTATCTAATAGTTTTTTGTTTGTTTTTTTGTTTTTTGTTTTTAACTAAAATCTATAATTTAATCTATAAATAAAATGCTTTCCGCTGAGACCACTGTCTGTGGAAGGGAATTCCACATCCTTGCTGCTATTACAGTAAATATCCCTATGTAGTTTAAAAGGTTAAACCTCTTTTCTTCTAATTTTATTGAGTGGCCACGTGTCTTGTTAAATTACCTTCCGCTAAAAAGTTTTATCCCTATTGTGGGATCACCAGTACGGTATTTATAAATTGCAATCTTATCGCCTCTTAAGCGTCTCTTCTCCAGAGAATAAGTTCAGGGCTCGCAACCTTTCCTCATAACTAATATCCTCCAGACCCTTTATTAGTTTAGTTGCCCTTCTCTGTACTCGCTCCATTTCCAGTACATCCTTCAGGAGGACTCGTGCCCAGAACTGGGCAGCATACTCTAGGTAAGGCCGGACCAAAGTCTTGTAGACTAGGAGAATTATCGTTTTATCTCTGAAGTTGATCCCCTTTTTAATGCATGCCAATATCTGGTTTGCTTTGTTAGCAGCAGCTTGGCATTGCATGCCATTGCTGAGCCCATCTACTAATGACCCCCAGGTCCTTTTCCATCCTAGCTTCCCCCTAGAATCCCCCAGAGGTTCTCCCCCCAGTGTATAGATTGCATTTATATTTTTGCCACCCAAATGCATTATTTTACATTTTTCTACATTAAACCTCACTTGCCATATAGTTGCCCACCCTATTTGTTCAAATCTTTTTGCAAGGTTTCCACATCTTGCGGATAAGTTATTGCCCTGCTTAGCTTAGTATCGTCTGCAAATACAGAGATTGAACCATTTTTACCCCATCCTCCAGGTCATTGGCAACTCACTTCCTCATAGATGGTTAATGGATTGGTTTGGCAAGAACAATTCTTCATGAATCCATGCAGATTACTGCTAATGATACTGTTCTCATTACTACAATCTTGTATATAGACCATTATTCCCTCCAAGAGCTTGCATACTATTGATGTTAGGCTAACTGTTCTGCAATTCCAAGGGATGCATTTTGGGCTTTTTTTAAATGTTGGCGGTACATTGGCTTTTCACCAATCACCTGGTACCATTTCAGTCAGTAGACTAAAGAAAAATTAGGAACAATGGCCTGGCAATTACTTGACTGAGTTCCCCAAGTACCCTCGGATGCAAGCCATCTGGACCCAGTGATTTATCCCCCCCCCGCCCCCGATTCCCTCGTGAAGACTGGAAGAGAGTAAATTCAATACCTTTGCCATCTTGCCATCCTTTGTAACCAGATGTCCTTCCTCATTCTTTATAGGGCCAATATGGTCCGTCCTCCCTTTTTTACTGTTTGCTCTACTCCACTATGTGTCTTTCGTGTTCTATCTTAGCTGCCCTAATTGCACACTTGCATTTCTTGTTACATTCTTTATAAAGTCTGAATGCTGATGATGATCCCTCAACCTTAGTAAAATGACGGTCAGGCGGTAGTTCAGTTATCCTGACTAGGCATTATATGAAGTCCTTCAGGATAACCGCCGACGATCGTTGGTAAAGAGCCTCCACGTGATCAGCCGTGTCCAATCACGGTTGATCACAATGTCAACAGGAAAAGCTGTTGATCGGCTTTTCCTCACTCGCGTCTGACAGACACGAGTAGAGGAGAGCCAACCGGCGGCTCTCCTGACAGGGGGTCTGCACTGTTTATCAGCACAGACCCCCCCCCCCTCTCGGATGCCCACACTGGACCACCAGGGAAGGGGGCAACATGTGGATGGCCAGGCATGTACCCCATAGCCATCCACATGTTCAAATTATGCCCAGTCTGTGCCAATCAGTGCTCACAAATGGGTACTGACTGGCACCATTATATAACGTGACATCAGGGATGTATTCATCAGTGCCACCTATCAGTGTCCATCAGTGCCGCCATATCAGTTACCTGTCAGTGCAGTTATATCAGTGCCTGTCATTGAAGAAAGTGTACTTATTTACAATTTTTTTTTTTTTTTTTTTTTTAAGAGAAATAAAGAAAAACTTTCAAAAAAATTTTATTTTATTTTTTTCACCAAAAGAAAGCTATATTTGTGCAAACAAAGTGATAACAAATTTGTTTGGGTACAGTGTGGTATAACCGCGCAATTGTCATTCAAATTGCGACATGGCTGAAAGCTGAAAATTGGCTTGGGCAGAAAATCCCCCATTATAACACTTCCCATCCTTGCTGCTAAACCAACTTGTGATAGGAGATTTGTCTTCCCTTCTCCCTCAGATTAGGGGGCCTATAGCATACTCCCAGTAAAATTTTCCCCTTAGCGTCATCCCTTTGGAGCTCCTCCCATAAGGAATCTACATCCTCCCTAGCTCCCTTAGGGATGTCATCTCTTACATTCATTTGCACATTATTCTTGATATATAGGCATACCCCTCCCCTTTTTTTACCCTCTCTATCACTGCGATAAAGGGTATACCCTTGAATGGTTGCCAGCCAATCATGAGAGCTGTTGAACCAGGTCTCTGAAATTCCCACCTATCACCTATCTTGTCCGCCAGGCTCCTGACATTGATGAACAGAAAAAACTCACCTAAAAAAAAAAAGTGTCAAAAATAAAACACATTACACGTTTTTAAAGTAATTTATTAGGCAGGTCCGGCATCTCTTCCAATCTCTTCTCCCCTCTCCGGCTCTTCTGCGTCCTCCACTGATGTCTTCTACCTCTGCTGGTTCTTCTCCCTCTGTCCGATGTATTCTGCCGGGTCTCCTCCGCTATGTTCTCGCTATTTTGCACGGTCTTCTCCGCTGTCTTCTATCTCTGTTCTTCTTCCGATGTTGACTCAACGCTCTCTCCCACTCTACTGCCAGGTGAGCGGTGTGCCACTACTTATATTGGCATTATGACATCACCATGATGGGCGTCCCATGCCAATATTAGTGGCAGCACACCGCTCACCTTGAATTAGAGCGGGAGAGAGTATCGAGTAAACAACGGAAGAACAGAGGCAGAAGACAGTGGAGAAGATCGGGCAAAAGAGCGAGAAGAGGAGAGCAGGAGACCCAGCAGAAAACAGTGGACAGAGGCAGGAGAACCGGAGATAGGGGAGAAGAACCGGAGATAGGGGAGAAGAACCGGAGATAGGGGAGAAGACGTCCGCGAAGGACACAGAAGAGCCGGAGAGGGGAGAAGAGATCGGAAGAGATGCCGGAGCAGCCTTAATAAATTACTTTAAAAACATGTGTAATGCGTTTTATTTTTGACTTTTTTTGGGGTGACTGGATAGGGGTACAATGTACCCTAAACTCATTCACATAGGGTTGGGGGCCGGGATCTGGGGGCTTCCAGATGCCGATAAGCCCCTGACTGCAGACCCAGACAACCACTGGCCAGGGTTGTCGGGAAGAGGCCCTTGTCCTCAACATGGGGACAAGGTACTTTGGGGTGGGGGGGGGCACAGGATCCCCCCTGCCCCAAATCACCCACTCCCCCCATATTGAGGGCATGCAGCATGGTACGGTTCACGAGGGAGGGGGCTGCTCGCTTGTCCCCAGCCCCTTGTCTGACCTGCGTGCTCGGATAAGAGTCTGGTATGGATTTTGGGGGGACCCCCACACATTTTTTTTTGGCGTGGGGGTTCCCCTTAAAATTCATACCAGACCAAAGGGCCTGGTATGCTCTTTGAGGAGGAACCCATGCTGGGTTTTTTTTTTTACGTTTTGTGTGGACTTCCCCCTAAAGATTCATACCAGACATGGTGTCTGGTATTGTCGGGGGATCAAAGTTGGATCCTTGTTCATTGAAGTTGGACTTCAAGTCGCAGGGCAAAGTCGGATCCAAAGTGGTACGCCTGTCGTGTAGTATCAGTGTGAACCCAGCCTAAAAGGTCAGTGAGTTTCTGGACTCCTGAAAGACCCGTGCACCTTTCATCCAGTGCTGCACTGACGTTTCTGCATTCTGAGTTATGGCAAAAGCAAAAGAATTGTCAAAAGGATCTGGGGGAAAAGGTAGTTGAACTGTATAAAACAGGAAAGGGATATAAAAAGATATCCAAGGAATTGAGAATGCCAATCAGCAGTGTTCAAACTCTAATCTAGAAGTGGAAAATGAGGGGTTCTATTGAAACCAAACCACAGTCAGGTAGACCAACTAAAATTTAAGCCACAACTGCCAGGAAAATTTTTCAGGATGCAAAGAAAAACCCACAAATAACTTCAGGCAAAATACAGGATTTTCTGAAAACATGTGGTGTGGCTGTTTTAATATGCACAATAAGGAGGCACTTGAAGAAAGATAGGCTGCATGGTCAAGTCAAAAGAAGAAAGCCATTACTATGCAGAGGCTACAAAGTATCCCGCTTACAATACGCCAAACACCACAGAGAGAAGACTCAAGCCTTCTGGCAAAAAGTCATTTGGAGTGATGAGACCAAAACCATAAAAAATGCAAAATTTGGAGAGGAGTCAACAAGGTCTATCATGAAAAGTACATAATTCCTACTGTGAAATACGGAGTTGAATCGCTGAAGTTTTGGGGAAGCACAAGCTATAAAAGGCATAGGCAATTTGTTCAAAATTGATGGCAAGATGAATGCAGTATATTTTCAAAAAATACTGGAGGAACATTTGCATTCATCGGCCAGGAAGTTGCACATGAGATGTACTTGGACATTCCAACATGACAATGATCCAAAACACAAAGCCAAGTCAACCTCACATTCACTACAGCAGAATAAAGTCAAGGTTCTGGAGTGGCCATCTCAGTCTCTTGACCTCAATATCATTGAGCCAATCTGGGGAGATCTTAAACGTGCAGTTCATGCAAGGTAGCCCAGGAATTTACAGGAACTGGAGGCTGTTTGCCAAGAGAATGGGCAGCTTTATCATCTGAGAAGATAACACAAACACACACACACACACACACACACACACACATATAGAAAGAGCAATACACTGATCTTCCCCAGTGAATGGCTGTGCAAGGAGCGTATCAGCATGCATCTTGACCACTGGAGGCAAGGCAGGCTGAGCCCCTGGCACAGCCAGATATTTGACCACGCTGGGCTGGAAGCGCTTCCATGCCTACCGTGGTTGGTGTGCAATAGGAATGAAGGGGCTGGCAGGGTCAGCAGGGATTTTGCATAAAAAGTAAGCAATACAAAGAGAAAAATGGCATTCTATTTAAAGTACATGGTACAACAGACATATCAGGAATATGAAATGTTGGGGTAACACACACTTTAATCATTTGGAAGGCTATTCTGCTGTACATTGCAGATGCAGAAGTCAGCCTAGATGTTGCTGCCCCACACCTCTCAGCTCCACTCTGCCTGATGAAATCTGTGGGATCAGGATCACCTTGACAGTTGTGTCCATTTATGTATTGCAGGCACAGGTACTGGCACTGGTTGCCGGCTCTGTGCACCGGCATCCCATTAGCCATTGTTTTGTTTTTGCTGAAATCGAGCGGCGCCAGTGGTCACTGACAGCTGTTTTCCTGCAGTGTACAGAAGGTGCAGAAGCCTACCCAGGAGATGTAAGGGAATGAGTAGGTCCAGCTGCCAAACTCATAGGATTTGTCTTGTGCTGATTCGGGAATGGCGTCTGATACACAGAGCAATACCAGCTATCAAACTGACATCTAAGTCTTGCAGAATAGTTTGAAAGCCACTCTCCTGATGTAATCTGCAGGGCTCTGCATTTTGACATGTGTCCTCGCTCTGCGTTAAGCTGTTGTCAGGGCTCCTGTATGAATGAAGGCTGTTTGTACCTTTAATATACAAAAAGGAAGCCCTTCCGCTGAACTGGCCAGCTTTAAAACACAAGAACCTGAACAAAACATATACAAATATAAAGTAAAAGTAGTAACAAGGGTGGGAATCTAGGTGTGCTGGAAGACTCCTGCAAATAGAGTTACCTGTAACTCTAACTCTGGTTTTCCCAATTTGTCTTCTAGGACAGCCCATGAGATGATTAGCAAGAACTTAGGCCTGGTTCACACCTATGCAATTTGCTTTTGATCTGTTTCCACAGTGCTTTTGGCTGTGCGTTTTGCATTTTTGTACATTTGACGACACACTTTTCACGGGTTTGATTTATTTTTTTATGTTTTGATTTAAAAAACGCACTACATGCTTTTCTGCAGCTTGCCCACTGTGAAAAAATGCACTGTTGCACTTAAAAAGTGCCTGACCCATTCCAAAAAACATTCAAATATGTATAGAAATGAACGTGTCTCATAGGAAACCATGTTAAATGAACTATAGTGCATTTCTGCACATGAAAAATAAATACATAAAAATTTTTTTTTAAAAAGCCGGAGGCCTCACCCCCACATAGCTGACTAGGAATGGCAGAGATATGGTGGACCCTGTTATACAAAATTTTCAGAGAGAAAATTAAGGCAGCAGATTTAACCACAGGGAAAAGTCTAAGCTATATCAGAAAAATAAGAGCTCAAAGTTATACAGAGCCGATTCCAAAAAATCAGGTATAAAACGAAACAAATCCTAGTAAGGCCAACTAAAAGACATCTGAATGGTACTAAGCTAATATAACCAGGTTAACTGACAAACTCAGCTATGAGGTTCAAAATGTGCTCAATGCAGTACATATAAATGTACAAAAAGCATGTAATTGAAGAAAACTGTATGAAGAACGACTAGCCACAACCGAACATACATGCATGGACCAGGAGTTACGATAGGGATAAAACACCATGTACAAAATAGAAGTACATAAGAAAAGTCTGCTGCAGAAGCCTATGACCAGCAACTTTCCACCACCGATACCCTTGTATATGAAAGAGGCCCAGTGCCTTGAAACATACATCATTATCTAATGACTGCCCACCTCCTCCCCTTCCAATATTCAGCAATAACAGACTATACCCAACAAATCTGTGTTATGGTGGCACGCTGATAGCCCAAGCTACTGTACATCTACTGTCACTAAAATAACTAAGCAGTAGGGTGCCAGCCTGAATGAATATAACTCCTAGTAAATGTTAGGGGTTACCAAAATGCCTCGAAAAAAAATAAATAAATAAATAATAATAAAAAAAAAAGACTCCAAATAAGGCTTTCATCTGTAAGGTGAGTATTGTCTCAAAAGTACCAAAATGGTAAGAGATCAATGCATGCATGAGTATTACCACAGGCAACCTGCAACATATATGAAATATGGTAAATTGTGTGGTCAGTGATCAATGTTAAGGTTTACAAAAAATATGGCACCAACATACCGTTTTGGATGAAAGAAAAAACAGAGGATATGAGACTTTCAGGTGCAAAAATACACAACATAACAAAATATAAAAGGAAAATATATACAATTTTTATTAAACAAATTAAATCAATAAAAACTGTAGATTCAGTATACTCATGGCCATGGATGAGTGCAAAAACATCCTATAAATGACAGATTATACAGCTGATAAATGATACTTCAACCGCAAATTGGTATTTTTTTTTTCTGTTTTATTGCACAATTAAAGTTGTTGAAGTATAGGTCTTGATATTTCAAAGAATCTTCAAGTTCTTTCCTGAAGAAGTCATATGGCAAAACATGTAGAAAACTTGAACGTGTCCACAGTAAACCATTGTCATTTATAGGATGTTTTTGCACTCATCCATGGCCATAAGTATACTGAATGTACGGTTTTTATTGATGTACTTAGTGTAATAAAAATTGTATATATTTTCCTTTTATATATTTTGTCATGTTGTTTATTTTTGCACCTTGAACGTCCCATATCCTGCATGTTTTTTCTTTCATGTATGAAACATGGTCTTACTCTTGAAAGAAACAAACATACTGCATGGACACGCATGCAAGGTCAGACACTACCTAAATGCAGCAAGATAAAAATGAATACACTATACACATGGAAGAGGTAGAACATTGGGGTACAGGAAGAGGTCACCCAAAATGCAAAACGTTCCAACACATGACTTGAAAATAACATATGCCATTAACAGTAGACTTCTGGTTGAAATGATAACATTGCTGCAACATTACACACTAAGTGCAGCAATCCAAGACATGACATTCAATCAAATGCCCCAACGACCATTTACCCATCTACCATTTAAGCTACGACAAAATAGAACAATGTGGAATTCAATACATACCACCAAAGCTCAAGTAAGGCATATGCAAAAAGGTTTAATATGAATAGTTACATTATTACACAAGTGCTGTAGAGCAAGCATAGGATATTGCAGTAAATAGACTTTATTCCACTATGAAGGAAATCATGTAGCGGTTCTAGTGTTGAAAACATTAACTGGAGGCATCACTCCCCAAAATAAGGGTTGTCATGTCCAACAAGACATTGCTTAAATGTTAAAAGAAAAAACAAACACACACTCTTCCTCACATGTACAGTAGACTACTCCCAGTAAACAGGACAAATAGGGGTTTGGCTCTAGTAATAAATTACATCTTTATCATAGGGCAAGCAAAGAGAAAGAAGACCGATCCCATATAACCCCTTCTCCAGCACAATTAAAGCAAGAGCAAGGTATCATACATCGAACAGATTAAGTTGAAAGAAAAAACCACAGGGAAAAGAAAAAAAAAAAAAAGAAAGAAAAGAAAAAAAAAAAAACACACACACACACACACACACACACACACCACACACACCACACTTCTAGCAGAATTCTACATTACAAATATCTCAATTTCCACGGCTAGCAACTGTGTCAGGATGTGACTCTACCTAAACCAGAAACCATGAAAGCCTTTGTTGAACACCATTCGCTTTTTTCCCCCACAAATATTTTACTGTTGCTCATTGTCTATGTCAGGGGTCATCAACCCCGGTCCGTGGCACATTCCCGGGCCGTAGCGTCTTTGCAGCCAGGCCGCGGCAGGCTGTAAGGCACCGGTGGATCAGAGAGGAAAGCGGGCGGGCGAATAAGAGAAGCGGGCTGGCGAGCAGAGATGACATCTCTCTCCGCCCACCTAGCATCCCCGCTCTTCCGCCCTCACAACGTGCGGAATGTCGGTGGTGCGGCGGGGAGCAGAGAGATGACATCTCTCCCTGCCCGCCTAGCATCACCGCTCTTTCGCCCTCACAGCATACAGAATATCGGAGGTGCGGCGGGGAGCAGAGAGATTACATCATCTCTCGCTGCCCGCCCCGCATCTCTGCTCTCCAGCCCTCATTTAAGAAAGATCACTGAAACAGTGTCACCAGTGCAGTGACAATCCTCATCTGGTGGAACTGGCGGGTGATGTGGCAAGTGGCATTCCTCAACTGGTGGCAGGCAGCGTGGCAAGTGGCATTCCTCAACTGGTGGCAGGCAGCGTGACAAGTTGCATTTCTCCTCTGGTGGCAGGCGACATGGAAAGTGGCACACTCAGGGCTCCCACTGATTCTGCATTATGGTGAGTTGAACTATTTCATTTATATTACAATGTAATATAAGAAATAATGTGCCTCAATCATTCTGACACCATACCAACCATGGTGCCATGATGATTGAAGTACCAACAGCCGAACACCAGCTATTGCCCGATAAATTGCCGGCAAAATTCGCTCCCCCCCACGCGTGTGCGTACATCACCCCCAGTCCCTCGCCGGGCCTTGGCACAATTTTCTTCCACGCAGCTGGTCCCCGGTGTCAAAAAGGTTGGGGACCACTGGTCTATGTCATATCTTTTTCAGTAATTCTTTTTCTTGCACCACATTGCTCTCTTTCATTAAAACAAGATTTAAAAATATTAACCTTTAATCACTAAATGCTCTAAACTCGGAACCTAAAGAATTATTTTTGAAGAAAGCTACCATATGTTGATCTCCAAATTATTCCTGACTGGAGACACTGTTGTTGACACAATAAGTGTTGCAATAATTTCTCAAAAGTCAGGATTGCTAACAGATTCTATGAACTGCCTATTGTTCTTTTAAAACATCCATCTTTCTCCTTTTTGAGGGGCTGACAGCCCCCAATAAGCTCTGAAACAGCGCTATACAGCTGATTATAGATTACTACCCTATCTACCCTGACTTCAATGCATTTGGTCCAGGGAATCTGAGAAGCAGTAGAGGTGTAGATCCTCTCTAGAAGACAATGAACCATTTTATGATTATATGAAAGTCTCCTCTTTACTGTCTATTTTAGAAAACTGTTGGAAGGGAAGAACTCTGAAAAGACCTTGAGAGAAGAAGCTACACACGAGGAACCACATTGGTGTTGCATATCGAACGCCTAAAGACGTCAGTAGGAAGTAACCACAGTTCAAAGGAGAAATCAACCTGGAGAGGAAAAAAAACAGTAAATAAAAATAACAGTATAAGAGGCAGAACCATAAAAAGGGACCGAGTCCAAAACCCCAAAGGAGAGCTTGAATACAAGCATGATCCAGAAATATTTAACAAAAGAGGGAAGCCCAAAAAGCCTGGGATCTGAAAAACAACAGGCGACTAAAGAAAATAAAAAAGAGCCTGGGAAAAAGAAAGGAGAAATACAGGATAAATCTAGAACAGATACCATGATGGAAAGGGAAGCAGAAACAAGTAGAATGGATGAACAAAGTACCAGTGTTCAAATGCCAACTAATTTGGAAATAACAGAAATATTTGCAAGACTAGAAAACTTCATTAAGACAGAAATTGCTACAATGCAGGCTGACCTGGGCTAGTTGTTGAAGAGGGTAGAGGAAACGGAGGATAAGAACGACAAGCAAGCGCTATAAATAAAATGGTTAAAAATGCAAGTCAAAATCCTGCAAACTGGTCAGAGAGAAATATTATACAAACTGGAAAATCAAGTAAACCAAAGCAGATGTCAGAATTTAAGGATCAAGGCGCTCCCAGAAGATAGAGGAGAAGAGTTGGAAAAACAAAAAAATAAATAAAAAATCATGAAAAAAAAAAATATTTAACCCCCTCCCCGGATAGAAGAGAGGAGGAAGAACTAAAGTTAGATCGAGGACATAGGATTAGGAAACCTCCAAACCTAAATGTAGAAGTACCGCGGGATGTCATATTAAGATTCCAACTATACGAAGACAAAGATATGGAAAAAGATTGGGAGATCGGCCACCATTAAAGTATGAGGGTGCGGACCCAAGTTTTCACAGACTTAGCAGAAACACTGGCTAGAAGAAGACCCCTTAACCCAATACTGGAACAAATAAGAACTGGTAATATTAAATACAGCTGGGGTTTTCTGGCATCTTTAATATCTCAGAAAAAAGGCAGATCTGCAAGATTAAAATACACGGGAAGAAGAAGACAAATTTAAAGACAAGGATGAGACTGGGGAGACGGAGTGAAGAAAGTCCCATGGTGGGGGGACTAGGGTGGGAGGGAGAGGATGAGAATGGGAAGTGGGACTGGAATGCTGGGAAACCTGGAGACCCTAGGATAGGAGATTTGCAGGAGGCAAGTGGAGACCCTCTCCATTTCCGAGTCAGGAGCCGTAAAATGACTAGAGGTGGGAGGGAGGGAGGGACAAAATTCAAACCCCATAAAAAACAGCTGCAAATATAGATATGGATCCCTTTTCAGTGAAAATAGGTAGCAAATAACTAAACCATGCCAATACAATAAATTTTTTGACTGCGAGGGCTAAATACACCAACAGAAAGGCATAACATTTTGAAAGAGATTGAGCATTACAGGGCCAGGGTGGTCTTTTTTACAAGAGACACACATATCCCAAGAAACAAACATGAAGCTATATTCCCAACAATTGCCAATGTGGTACTATGGGGACTCGAGGACAAATAAGTCAAAGGGGGTAGCAATTGGAATAGGTAGAGGGGCCTGGTTCTCTCTCAAGAATATACTAACCGACCCAGAGGGAAGATTCCTCTTCCTAAAAGGGAAAGTTGCTAGGAATGGAGTGTACATTAGCAAATATTTCCTGCCCCAATAGAAGTCCAATGGGCTATTTGGGTGCAGCCTAGGAGGTTTGTGACATGTGATGTAATGACATGATAATGGTGGAAATGTGTGCTTTCAATGTGTGCTTCCTTCCAAGATTTGGTACAGTGACTGTCAATTTATATAGATTTAATCCATAACTAGTTATCTTTACTGGAATCAAATCAACAAATATCTAATTTCTAGTTTCTATGGATTGCTGCACTTTGCACATCACCATTGTTCTACACTGTCCTGGCCCAGGACGCTCTTCTCAGTGGCACCAGAAGTCCAAGATTCACCAAGTGCTTCGGTTTGCTCATTTGGAAATAGCAACTGGTGTCAGTGATAAAATGTATATTTCCAGGAGAAAAGCACTGCAAGACTGGGAGTGAAAATTAATATTTCCCAATACAATGTACTGCTGTACCAGATATGATGACAGTGACATTGCTAGGAAAAGCATGATGTTGAGCTGGGAATGGGAGCAATGATATATAGAAAGGAAATTATATCTTCAGTTCCAAGTGCCGTAGGAGCATGGGAATACTTCAAAAAGGTGAAAATAAATATTTGCATCTGCCCAACTGAGGCAAAGATGTGGGTTACATTGGTTATCCACGTGAATAATAGATTTCTTGCAATAAAAGACTTTCAGTAAAACCCAAAAAAAAAAAAAAAAAAAAATTTCAAGTGAACAATAAAATAAAGAGGGAAGAGTGGCTGTGTCCTATACTGTACTCCTGAAGTCCACCTTGCAGAAGATATCAGGATTCGGTCTGCTTCACTATTAGTAAATCCTCCCTGATGTCTGTGCTATATCCCAAAAATATATCCCTTGCATTTTTTTTTTCAAAACATTTACTTCAGCATCTCAAGAAAAACTGGTAAAAGGGTATCAATAAGGTCTTGGAGATAGACTGGAGCAGGCAGATTATTTCTTTTAATGTATGTTTTATTACTGTTCTACATTTATGAAGAGTTCAATGTCTGTACCCACTGCACTAAGCTGTACTACGTGTGATGTTCAATAAACTTGTGCTGTTTATAAAAAAAAGGGTATCAATAATTAAAAAAAAAAATAATTAAGGCCATCCACAAACTACTTACTGAGTGACTGAAAGCAGCATTGATATATCAAGATTCTATACGAAAAAATCTTTAGGAGACAAAGATTGCAGAGATTTACTTCATAAAGGCAAAAGTTTGTCTGCAATGCTGCAGCTTTTGAGTTTGTTCTTGTGAAGTGGCCATTCCATGGTATTACCCTTTCAGGCCACCCCAGTTTAAATTATTTTTTTACATTCTGCCATTATCTTTTCGTTTTCCATAAAAAATTAATTTTGTAAGGCTTGTGTATAAATGGAAAATGTTATAACCTCCATGAGAAAAAAAAAAAAAAAAAAGAAAAGTAATCCTAGTGGATAATCAGTTTAGTGCCAGGGTGTTTTTTTCCCCTTTCAAATATGTGTTGGCAAAATACCTTAATGCTTTTACAGTCTATCCTAACATATCCAACATCTTTTTTTTTTTTTTTTTTTAAGGACATGCAGAACTTTAATTACAACTTACACACAATATATTTGTATTTCATAAGTTTTAATCAGGTCCCCCCCCCCCCCCATTTTGATTTTGTGCACATGAAACGTATTCTGTGTTTGTAAAGTTTTAGAATAAAATTGGGACATTAAAGCGGTTCTGCACACACGTTATTTTTTTTTTTTTTTTTTTTATACTGTTAAAAAGTAAATTCATGCTAAAGTCAGACATACTTGTACTGATGCTTCCCGGTATCCTGGTCCGTTTTCCTGTCTAATCGATAGTTTTAAAAATCATGCCCAGCAGATGTCATCTTGCTTGTGGGCATTTGAAGCCCACAAGCAATCACTTCCTTGTTCCATCGCATTAGAAGTAGCAGCATTCCTTGCTGGATCCCGCGCATGCTCAGTGGCAACTGCACCATGCGGCGTAATCAATGTTGCCATCACAACGAGTTCCCTACCTAACAATGGAGAATTTCAAAACGCCCTCCAAATGTGGCCGGTGTAATGACGCCAAGCGTTGAAATCACGCGAGATTTCACATCAGACCTCCGCACTGACTCCTGGGATGAATTTCACAAGATCCCAGGAGACAGTGCGGCGTTCACCGGACATGATGCAGATACCCGCACAAACACCGCCCACAGCCGCAGGGAATGAAAACCAAGATTACAAACATGAACAGGTACGATAAAAAAAAAAAAAAAAAAAAAAAAGCCCATTGTGCACTCTGTGCTGCATTTACAAACGAATGAGCCTAACTTTTGAAAGTGTGTGCAGAACCGCTTTAAGTCTGGTTTGCACAGTTAAAGTGGTGGGCCAGCGGAAAAAAAAAAAAAATTAAAAAAGGTCAGCAGCTACAAATACTGTAGCTGCTGACTTAATAAGCACTTACCTTTATAGGGCGCCCTCGATGTCGGCCGCCCAAGGCAGACCCGTCCCTCTGGTCCTGGCGCCGCCATTCAAAGGGAAACTGCTAATTTCCTACTGCTCATGCACGAGTCGTGCGGCGCTTTGTGAATGGGGCACGCCGTGTTGTGGGACACATGCAGTTCCCACAACACACCGCGCCCCATTCACCAGAAGACAACACGAGGAGGAGAAGACCGAAGATCACAGCGGAATAGGAAGAGGTAGATTAGGACGATCTGCCTAGCAACAGCCATTTCTGGCAAGTGAACTTTTTTTTTTGGAGCCTTTTCATGCATTTTTTTTTTCTTTTATTTATTTATTTATTTATTTATTTATATATATTTTTTAGGGTGGACCTCCCTTTTAAGAATGGCCATGACATTTCACAGATTTGTGAACTAAAAATAAAAAGAAATTGTGCACACTTCTATGAGTGTTTGATTGCTAAAATTTATTTCTAACAGTAAAATGTTTAAAAACGCACATCAAATGTCATAGCTTGCATATCGATACCAACAATCATTGTCCACTACAAAAAAAATGCATGGCTGTTGGTCAAGAGAAAGAGCTAGGTCGACACATTTCGTGGAAGTGACCGCTTCTTCCCCTTTTTTTTTATCATCTAAGATGAGAGTTCCTGAAAAAGTGGTCAACCTTAGCTCTTTATCTCGACCAACAGTCATGCATGTTTGTAGTGGACAATGATTGTTGGTGTCAGTATACAAGCTGTGACATTTGATGTGTGTTTTAAACATTTTACTGTTAGAAATAGTTTTGAATAAATTGTTTCATACGAGTGTACCCGTGTGATCACTGGAGGGGTATTAGAAGGACGATACCCTCCACAGGCACATTTTAGTAGTTGAAACAATCTTTTAGGCCCCTTTCACATAGGCAGTTTTCAGGGGCTACAACACTAAAAATAGCACCTGAAAAAAACGGCCCCTTTCACTCCAGTGTGAAAGCCGGAGGGCTTTCACACTGAAGCGGTGCGCTAGCAGGACAGTGAAAAAAGTCCTGCTAGCAGCATTTTTGGTGCGGTGTATTCACCGGTCCTACCCACTGAAATCAATGGGGCAGCGTGGCTATACCACCGGCAAATCGCCGCTGCAGTGGCGCTTTGCGGTCGGTTTTAACCTTTTTTCGGGTGCTAGCGGGGGTTAAAACCGCCCCGCTATTGCCCGCATACCGCTGCTAAAACTACGGTAAAGTGACGCTATTTACCACTGACGCCAGCACTGCCCCAGGTCGAAAGGGGCCTTAATATTGCAGTGATCTGTTGCTGTACGTGGATCACGTTTTTCCCTCTTTAAAGACTGCCAATGCACACAAAGTGCTGATGATGCTATAGATTAAATAAATAAAAAAACACACACACACACACACATATATACATATACATATATATATATATATATATACACATACACATATACATATACACACACACACACACATACATACATACATATACACAAAAATTACATCTTCTCATTAAGCTACCTTCTGGTGTAGTATCTGCCACTTTAGTAAATCCAGGGGTTGTACTTTTAAAAATCTTCACTCTTCCTCCTCCCACAACCACTTCTGGTCCAAGTAAACACACTAGTGCAGCCAAGCCACGTAAGGTTACTGCCACCAGCAAATCACTAGTGTCACGCAAACCCAAGAGAACCTAATATAAAAAGAACAGTAATTAACCAATTTTGTCCACAGACATTAGAGGGATTAGACATTAAAGCAGAATAAATCCATGAAATTACTTTTTCCCTCCACACAGAGAGATGCATAAACATGCACACATGTATTGCTCCAGGATGCATAAGGAGAGAAAGGTAGGCACACTCAGAAAATCATGACAAAGATTTTGGAAAGCTCTATGGGTTACACACAGAGAACCCACTACAGGCTCTGGTTTCACTGAAACTTCAGACTGAACTATCTAGTAAGGCATCAGTCACTGCAAGGAGCCAAACCAACACAGTAAACTCTGCCCACCCCTCTGTTCTCCACTGTACTTACATCCAGGGATGCCAAGCAGACAGTGCCCATGCAGCTGGTTCAGCAATTTGAAATACCCCCTTTTCTTTGGCCTCTGTACAGTGCATCCAGGATAGCTCAGATTGATGCTGACTGATCAGCGATGTCACAGAGCATCCCTCTGATCCGCCCTGGAAGCGCTGGACAGGGAAGAGGGAGATGAGTGGGCATTTCAAATCCACAGACCACTTGACCAGCTGCGTAGGCAAGGCAAGTACAGTGGAGGACCAGGAGCATGGCCATGGTGTAGTGTGTTAGTTAACCTTTAAATTTTTTCTGTAAAAGGTGAACACTAAACAACACTATATTATAAAAAAATATTGGGACGCCTGCCTATTTATTTAAAAAAAAATAATACACACACACGCTAACTTTAATGGTGTCTTAGTCTGTAGGGTTCAATATTGCGTTGACCCACCCTTTACAGCTATAGTAGCTTCAATTCTTCTTGGAAGGTTGTCCACAATGTTTAGGAGTAGGTCTATGGGAATGTTTGAACATTCTTCCAGAAGCGCATTTGTGAGTTCATTGATGTTGAACGTGAAGGGCTGGGCTTGCAGTCTCTGCTCAAATTCATATGAGCTTCAGATCATGACTTTGTGCAGGCCAGTCAAGTTCCTCCACCCCAAGCTCACTCACCCATGTCTTTATGGATCTTGCTTTGTGCGCTGGTCAAAATCACAATCACTTGGTGGAGGGGGGATTATGGTGTGGGGTTGTTTTTCAGGGGTTGGGCTTGGCTCCTTAATTCCAGTGAAGGGAACCCTTAAGGAGTCAGCATAACAAGACAATCTGTACAATTTAATGTTCTCAACTTTGTAGGGACAGTTTGGGGCTGACCCCTTCCTGTTCTAACAGAACTGCACACCAGTGGACAAAGCAATGTCCATAAAGACATGGATGAGCGAGTTTGGGATGGAAGAACTCGACTGGCCTGCATAGAGTCCTGACCTCAAACCAACAGAACATCTTTGAGATTAATCTGAGTGGAGACTGCAAGCCAGGCCTTCTCGTCCACATCAGTGCCTGACCTACAAATGCGCTTCTGGAATTCCCATAGACACACTCCTAAACTTTGTGGCCAGCCTGCTCAGAAGAGTTGAAGCTTTTATAGCTGCAAAGGGTGTGCCAACTCAATACTGACGTGGATGCCATTAATGTTCATGTAAAGCCAGGAGTCACAATACTTTTGACAATATAGTGTATGTATTCATAATGGAAGCATTTATGTGCAAAACATTTCTTTTATGAAATAACAATCTTATGAAAAAATGATCTTACTTGTGGAAGAATAATATCTTTGAGTTCTTTTAAAGTGAAAAGTTCTCCATAAGCATCAATATGGGTCAGCAACACCACTCGAACATGTTCTTCGTGAACTTCAAACATTTTCATCAACACTGGGATTACTCTGGTCTGGAAGAGAGGTGGGGACAGGAGACAATCTTCACGGTTTCTCCCCATAATATCTGTATTAAAATGAGAGATATATATCAAGTGGAATAATGAAGTTGTGTTATTGTAATAAAACTTGCACTAAGTTATCAGTGGCAAGGCGGAAGTCTGCTTTAAATAGCATTTCGGTATGCTGGAATTCTGTTTACAAGCGATAGAAAAAGAACATGGTTCATAATGCAGCAGCTGTAGTTTTGCATACAATTTATGTAAGTGTGAGCTGTGTTTGGCTCATCTGTTCCTATCCTTTCCTATATCTGAATTATGATTGAATTGGCAAGGAACAGGCAGACAGAGAGGGGAGGAAGAGTCACTTATTGGACACATTCAGATGAGAGTAAAAATAGAGTCAAAGTCAGTTTGAGCGATTTAAAAACAGGCTTACTTTAAACAGAGCAGCTAAGAACTGACAGATCTATTTTTTTACACAAATAACTTGTTTATTTGAGAAGACTTCACATTTACAAAATATGAATGTTTGGCAGTACCAGATAGGTAATAATAATAAAAAAAGGGAAGGGGTACAATTGAAGAACATCTAATTGAAAGCGTAAACTTTGTTTACAGTGCAGTAAACTTTGTTTACAGTGCACTACGTATACACAACAGTGGGGTTCATATATAGAGGTAGTTCAGTTGGTGGATACATTATAGGAGGGTAGTTTTGCATTGGGTTATAGGTTAGTTTTTGTGGGGGTTCTCGGTCATGGCATTACATGTGGCTGCGTTGCCCAACCAGGAGTCCCAAATTTTGCCATATTTGGCCGGGCAGCCCCTATGAGCATAAAAGTTTCCTTTCTTGTAAGGTAGTACATTGTTGATGGTGGATATCCATTCCTGAAGTGTCGGAGGTGATGCCCTCAGCCATTTTCTCACCATTAGTAATCTGGCTATGAATAGTGATTCCTGCAGAAAAGTGATATGGAACTTGTCAGATTCTGGGTTGGGGAACACACCCAGTAAACATTGTTTGGGGCATAATGTTAGGGGGGATCCCATCTCGTCATGTATGAACTTAACTATGCGAGACCAGTAATCTTGTATTACTGGGCATGACCAAATAAGGTGAAAGAAGGTACTGGAGGCACTGTCACATCTGGGGCAAAGGGGATTCTGATCCGGTCTGTATTTGGCAAGGTGACCGGGGGTCATGTACACTCTGTTGATGATATATATTTGTGTTAGGCGACCAGAAAGTTTAGTAGAGACTGTTTTACAGGTGCCTAGCGCGTCCTCCCATTCCTTGTCCTCCATCTCCCCCACGTCTCCTGTCCACCTATCTTTTAGAGTACAGGCTAGTGCAGTCGCTGTAGGTCGGAGAAAGTCATTATAGAACATGGAGATGAGTTTTGCGGAGTCCTGTCCTAGTAAAATACTCAGTGTCCATACATTCTAGATTAGGAGGGTTATCATGAAATTGAGTTTGGAGGGTGTGGGGAAGCTGAAGGTATTGGAAAAGCATGGAATTGGGGAGGTTAAATTAGTCTTTGAGATGTTGGAATGATTTCAAAGTGTCATCTCGGTAAATGTCTGAAAGGTATGTCACCCCTCGGGAAAGCCACAAGTTTTGATCTGGTATAGATATTAATTCCTTCAGGCCTGGGTTATCCCACAGTGGTGTATGTGAATGTGTGGGTGGCGTTTTCAATCTGCATCTCACTACTTCCCATATTTTACAATAGTTATAGAGCAGTCCCCTGCTACTTCCCAGCACCCATGGATCCGTTGGGTCTCTGAATAGTATTTGGAAGGGGTGGTGTATGTGCTGGTATGAGGGGAGCACACCAGGGCCAGGTATCGATCTTTATCCTGTTTTACTAAGTAATAGAGGTGGGATAATTGCTAGATAGTATAGGTTAAAGTCGGGTAGTGCCGTGCCTCCTAAATCAGTAGGATTTTTCAGTACTCGCCATGACAGTTTGTGTCGGCTTGCTCCCCACACAAAGGAGTTGAGGATAGTATCAATGATTTTGAAAATTCTAAGGGGTAAGTATATCGGGACATGCAACAGTATGTATAAAAATTGGGGGAGTATGACCATTTTTATCAGGTTTATACGGCCCATTACACCTAGGGGTCGTTTAGCCCATGTTTGTGTTTTGGTTTTTAGTGTTGCAATCAGAGGTTGTATGTTAAGTTTGACAAAGTCTTCAGGGGAGCGGGTAACAATTATACCTATATTTAATATAACCAACCAGGATGGGGGGGGAGGAGACCTGGTTTACTGTGGGGGGACCCAAGTCAATAGGGAGGATCTGGGATTTGTCCCAGTTTATCTTTAAACCTGAATAGTTGCCGAATGCTTGAATTGCATCTAATGCTGCCAGTAGGGAAGGGCCAGAATCCGCAAGGTATAAAAGCATATCGTCAGCATATACACTCATCTTTTCAATTAGATTCCCACATTGCAGTCCCTTGATCCCCGGGTGCATTCACAAAGAGGACGCAAGGGGCTCCACTGCTATGGCGTATAGGTGGGGTGATAAGGGACATCCCTGACACGTCCCCCTAGAGAGGGGGAAGGAGTCAGAAACCCTCCCGTTGACCAACACCCTAGCACTGGGGCTCTGGTAGAGGAGTCGGATCCATGTGATAAATGTAGGCCCAAATCCAAATCATGCCAGGCATTCCCAGAGGTTATCCCACTCAACTGAGTCGAACGCCTTTGCAGCATCTAGAGACACCACAACTCTGCATCCCATCTGGTCCTGCTCAGCTTGTAGATTCATGTTAAGTCTGCAAAGATTGTGTGCTGTATTTTTTGCTGGCATAAACCCTGTCTGGTCCGGGTGAATCAGGGTTAGAATCACCTCCTTCAAACGCAACGCCAGGATCTTAGCCAGAATTTTAATATCCAGTTGGAGAAGCGATATTGGACGGTAGGATTCAGGAAGTTCAAGATTTTTGCCAGGGTTGGGTGTAAGTACTATATAGGCCTCGCACATGGACTTGGGTAGAGAGCAGACTTTAAATATGTGGGAGAATATCTCCCGTTATCTAGGTATCAGTTTCGGTGTACGTTTTATAAAATTCAAGGGGGAGCCCATGGGATCCGGGTGCTTTGGATGGTTTTAGGTGTGATATTGCTTTGGATATGTCCTCCTCAGTGATGGGGGCCTCCAACAATTCTACCTGCGATGGTGAGAGTGTGGGCAAATCTATTCTAGCTAGGAGTGTCACCATCTCCCCTTGGGGGTTGTTGGTAGTAGAAGAATATAGGGATGCAAAGAAGGAGCGGAACTACCCGGCCACCTCAGCGGGTTCAGTAACCAAATCCCCAGCGGAAGTGCGAAGGGAGACCACCGTCGGCGGTTTGTGGTCCAAATGAGCCAGGTAAGCTAGGAGGCGACCCGCCCGTTCTCCACATTCATACATTCTCTGCTTGTTGTAAAATGTTTTTCTCTCTGCTTTCTCAAAGTGAAGGCTATTTACTACGCGGGCTTGTAGTTCAGCATTGGAAGGCGATGGGTCATTGGAGAACTCTTTTTCAATCTTCACTAGGGACTTCTCTGCTTGTTGGATCACATGGGAGGAGGTTTTCCTGTATCCAGCAATGCGTTGGGCTAGTGACAGATTTATTAAAAAAAAAAAAAAAAAAAAAAAAAAAAAAATGCACAAAACACATACTGTAATATAAAGCAGTGTTTCTCAACTTTATTCCAGTCAGGCGCCCTTAAAAAGTATTTTCAGTCTCAAGGCACCCCTATCCAAGGCTTGGTTCACGTTGCTGTGTGTTGCGGAGCGCACACAAAATCTCGCTCATTCCTGACACGCAGACAAATGCTCTGCTCTTTAGGGGTGCCCTTAATTCTTACTGGTACACCACACATTGGAAAACGTGGGGTGTTTTTGGTGCGTCACAATTTTTTTTTTTTGTTTTTTGTTTTTTGAAAGTGCCGGGGACTTTTTTCCCCCCTGCATTCCCACAGAGGATAGAGCAGCCCACTGAAATGAATGGGCTGTCCTACATGCAGCACGTAGCCACACAGATGTGAACCAAGGGCTTGTGTACGTGTGAGGTTGGGGGGTGGTAAAAACATGCGGTTGAGCTTTTATCACCCCTAACTGCTCCCCCTTTAGCTGCCAAGGCAGCAGCTGGTAGTGTAACTTTGATGTGGCCATGGCTGAAAGTATACCTCCGCGTAAATCGGGCTGCACTGCAACCACCCCACAACTGTGTGTATTGCACATGGTTGCAGTGTGGTGATGCTGTTTTTTACAAGGTTAAAACAGGTGGTGAGATATTGCCTCTCTACTACCTGCCAAAGAGGTGCACGCCTTCACTGGTCTCACGTGTCGATTCAGATTATCCTGTCAACAATTTGATTCAATTCCGTGATGCACCACGAATACTGCCCATGGTTTACATCAACAAATTCAAGGTGAAATGCCCAATAAGCCAGTCATCACTGGAAGCCCCACTGCAAGGAATAGGTTTTAAAGTTTCCCAGGAGGTCAGCTATAATATAATATATAAATGGGTGTATGAGTGGATTTGGATTCTTAAAATTATACTAAAGTCTCTTTCCTGACAGACTCCATGGCAGCCAATGTGTGGGTTTAGTCCCGCCTCCATTACCCTATAGGACGATACACCCATAAATCTTTGCTCGCTGCCAGAGGCCGTGTTTTTTTTTTGTCCTCCTCCATAGGACCTAGCATGTGTTTTTTTTACCCTGAAGACTTGCATTTTTTTCTGCGATACGGACCGGCCGAGCAACTTGGAGTCGCATATTTCCAATAAGCTCTAGCTACTAGCGGAGTTTGGAAAAGGGGCATATGGAAGAGGCGCTGAAGAGGTGTATGCCTGGTCACTGACAGGTGAAGCCACGTGTTAGTCGTGAGCCTAGCTACTAGCAGGTGACTATCGCGCGCGTCCCCCCCCCCCCCCAGAAGTCCGGCATGTGTTTGGGGACCTACATCGGCTGGTGTCCGTGTACAGGAGTGGTGAGCTTTGTGTTTGTCCATGGCAGCCATTCTATGTCATTTTCTGTATGTTTTTGTGCTCTGTGTCTCTTGTGTCCCCCATACATCGCTCTGCGGTGTATCTGGCAAGCTGGGCGGCTGGTTTCCTTGCGTTCCAGCCACCCAGCTACTTCCTCGTTCGCCGCTCGGTCGTTTTGCGCATGCGTGAGACCGGCGCGAGGAGGAGGCTTGGTTCGCGCATGCACGTTGCAGGCTTTGCGCATGCGCACTAGCGTTTTAATGGCGTAATTCGTGACGTCATTATGGCGGCAGTTTTAAAAACAGAGAACAGCTTGCAGAGCCTCTGGGATGCTTGTAAAGCCTGCAGTGCCATTCCTGAGCCCTGATTTCTTCAGCATTAGGTATGCGTCTATGGGGAAAGGTCAGTTTATCTTTGCTTATCCTAGCTGTTCTCTGTGTTTAATTGGGGCTGTTTTATTTCCAGCCCTGATGGATTCCCTTGGATGCCTCGCCGCCTGCTAGTGGCCAGCCCTCTCGTAGAAGGTACTTCTTTTTGGGTTACCTGCTGGGGGGGGAACAGTGGAACATTAGGGGATGTTCCGCTACCACTGCTGGTTTCTCCCTTTTTCAGCCCTTCTAGGTCTACTCAACGCCGGAGTTCTCACCGAGGAAGTGATTCGTCTAAGTCCCACCGCCGGCATTCCTCTTCCAGATCCAGACGTCATGATTCTCCTGCGAGAACTAGTCTCCGTAGCCGGGAACCTTCCCACCCTTCTACAGCTTGCCCAAGTCACGCAGCTGAAGGTTTATGCTGGGGGTGCAGGATGCAGGTTCCTGCTGACAAGTCCCTTTGTGATGCCTGTTATGTCAAAGCGACAGGTGAAAGGAGTGACTCTGACCAACAGCTGAAGTCTATGGTGGAAAAATTGGTCAAAGGACAGTCTAAAGAAATTTGAAGCCCCCCATTTGTCTCCCATAGAGTCTCCAAGGTCTCCGGGGAGGGATGCTCAGGCCCAGGACACATGGGATTCCTCTTTGCCTAGCC
Organism: Lithobates pipiens; assembly: GCF_037356315.1. Classification (NCBI taxonomy): domain Eukaryota; kingdom Metazoa; phylum Chordata; class Amphibia; order Anura; family Ranidae; genus Lithobates; species Lithobates pipiens. Next base: position 170,459,878 of record NW_027507785.1, on the reverse strand, counting down.
ATCCGTCTGCTGTCCACTCAGATAGTGAATCTGAGGAAGAAGAGTCTGGTTCGGGTTTTGACTTTTCCTTGCTTCCTCCTTTGGTCAAAGCCATTAAGGAAACGCTGAACTGAGAAGAGCCGGTAGTGGCTCCGGCGAAGCAAAGAACGTTTTTTAAACAATTCAAAAAAGGAGCGTATTAGCTTCCCTTTCCTCTCAGAGTTGGGAGAAGTGATCTTGGATGAGTGGAGCAAGGTAGAGAAAAAGAATTCTCTTCTATCTAAGATCCAGAGACTTTACCCTTTTAAGGAGGAAGAAGTTTAATATTTGGAGTCTTCCCCTCTGGTGGATTCGGCAGTAATGAGACTGGTCAGACATGTGACCCTTCCTCGAGGACACAGTCTCTTAAGGATGCTCTGGACAAGAGAATTGATTCTGACCTGAAGAGGATCTATCTTACGGCTGGCATGGCCTGTAAACCAGCTCTGGCCTTAGCGGCTCTGTCTAGAGCGATGGAAATTTGGTCTGATAGTGTTGATGAAACACTCAGAAACGTCTCAGAAGATCTTGCCAAGGGTTCTCCCATTCAAGAACCAAGACTGGCTTCGGCTTTCTTGGGGGAGGCCTTGATCGATATTATCCGACTGGTGGCTTGAGTTATGCTCTCATCTGTAACTGCCAAGCGTGCCCTGTGGCTCAGTCCTTGGCCAGCCGATCCCGCTTTTCTAAGCAAGGTGCCGTATTCCCTTTGATGGTTCTTTTCTTTTCGGCAATAAGCTGGATAGTGCTATAACTCGGGCCACCGGGGGCAAGTCGGGGTTTCTCCCCCAGAATAGGAGCCTGCAGAGTCAAAGGAGATCGTTCCCAAGAAAGCAGGGTCAAGACCGTGCCAGGGAGGCACGCACTTACAGGCCTGGACGGGAATTCTCCAGATCTTGGAGGTCCAGACAGACATCTCTCAAAAAATCTGCAATGGGCAGTTCGATGGGGGAAAAGGAGCCTACTAAGTCCTTTTGAGATCGGGCCCGTCCAGGCGGTCCGGGTGGGAGCTCGTTTGTTCCACTTTCGGCACATCTGGGCGGCCTCGTTCCAGGATTTTTGGACCGTCAAGACGGTCTCCTTCGGGGCACACTTGGTCGTTCAGCAGTGTCCCCAAACTCAAGTGTGTTCCCACATCCATTCCAAGGTCGGAAGAAAAAAAGACAAATTCTTTTAGCCTACATAAAATCTGTTGGATCAAGGCGCCGCTATTCCTGTTCCAGACAACCAACACGGCATGGGAATGTATTCCCCTCTTTTCCTGGTCCAGAAAAAGAACGGTACGTGGAGACCCGTAATAGACTTGACGCGTCTAAATCGCTTCATAAGAAAGGAGAAATTCAAAATGGAAACTGTCCACGATTCAACAGTCAGTGCAGCCAGGGGACTGGCTTGTCTCAATAGATCTCAAAAGACACCTATTTTCACGTCCCGGTGGCCAGAGTTCCAACAGTTTCTTAGTTTCTCCATTGGCCAGCTTCATTTACAGTTTACCTGCCTTCCTTTTGGTCTGTCAACCTCCCCTCGCACATTCTCGAAGGTCCTTCTAGCAGTTGTAGCATTGTTGAGAATCAGGAAAATCTGGATTCATCATTATCTGGACAATTTGCTTCTTCTGGCTCAGGACAGGGATTGCCTCTTGAAAACACAGGGATCAAGTTATCGCAACCCTCAAGGAATTCGGGTGGCTCCTGAATTTGGAGGAAAGCAAGTTATTTCCTACACAGTCTCTCGTGTTCCTCGGTGCTCTGTTCATTACGGCAAAAGGTACCATCTCTCTGCCAGAGGAGAAGGTTGCAGTAGTACGGGACAAAATCCACCTGGCCCTCTCTTCATCTCGTCTCAGTACTCTTCATTGCCTAAAGATCATAGGCACCATGGTGTCCACCATACCGATGGTGAAGTGGGCACAGTGGAGGATGCGTCCCCTTCAAATGGGTTTCCTTCACCAATGTTCGGGAGAAAAGGTCCAGTCCATCGAGATTACTCAGACCATGAGAGGTTCCCTCCTCTGGTGGCTTCGTCGGGAGAACCTGTTGAATTGCCACTCCCTTCTTCCAATCAAATGGATCACAGTGACGTCAGATGCCAGCAACAGGGGCTGGGGGGTGCATTGTCTATCGGAAGTGGCTCAGGGCATTTGGGACTTTCCCTCTCGGGGAATAGTGTCAAATGTGCTAGAACTACGAGCAGCCTTCCTAGCGTTGTTGGCATTTCCGCATCTGATAGTGGGAGCATCCGTAGTCCTCAGGCTGGACAATACGACTGCGGTCGCCTACGTAAGGAAGCAAGGGGGCACCAGAAGTCGGTCTCTGCTGCGGGAAGTGGATCCAATAATGCGTTGGGCCCAGAAGAATCTGGCCAACCTAACAGCAGCCTATGTGCCTGGAGTTCTTAACGTCCAAGCGGACTTTCTCTCACGAGTCCACTTGGACAACGAGTGGGCCCTTCACGAAGATGTGTTTCAGTGGGTTCTATGCCTGGAGATTTCTCCAGAAGTAGATCTCTTCGCCTCCCATTTCAACAGGAAGCTAACGAGGTTCTATTCGAGGTTCAAGGATCCGCAGGCCTACGGGATAGATGCCCTAACAGAGCACTGGTGGTTCCACAAGGCATACGCCTTCCCTCCAATTCCAATTATTTTTCAGTTCCTGAAGAGACTCAGATGGGAGGAAGTGGAGGTGTTGGCAATAATTCCGCATTGGCCCAACAGGCCTTGGTTTCCTCTCCTATCCCTCCTCAGTTTTTGGGACCCAGTTCCTCTCCCATCCAGACAGGACCTGCTCTCCCAAGGCTCGATTCTCCATCCATGTCCAGCTCACCTTCAGTTGAGGGCCTGGTTCTTGAGAGGGGAAGGCTGGAAGCACTAGGGTGTCCTAAGGAGGCCATTTCCACCCTCTTAAGTGCAAGGAGAAGTAGTACTAATAAAGTGTATGAACGGATCTGGGCCAAATTTATACCTTATATGTCTTCCAGAACTAGTTCCTACGTTTCACCTGCAGTTCAAGATGTTTTGAGTTTCCTGCAATCAGGCTAGGACTTACCCTTGTCAGTTAGTTCCCTTTGGGTTCAAGTCTCGGCTATCTCCGCATTTACAGGGGTTCCGTGGGCCAAGCACGGCCTTATCCAGCAGTTCTTCAAAGGCGCAGTAAGATTGAGAACCCAGAGAAAACCCAGATTCCCTAAATGGGATCTGCCTCTAGTTCTGGACTTTTTTTCTCATTTCAATTAGGCTCTATCAGAGAACTCACCTTGAAAACTGCATTCCTAGTGGCGGTCACCTCGGCAAAACGAGTATCAGAGATTCAGGTTCTAGGAGTCAAAGAACCCTTTCGAACTTTTTCCGGACAGGGTGGTCCTAGTTCCAATGTTGGGGTCAAACCCTAAGGTCACCTTGGTTTTTCATGAAAATCAGGAATTCTCTCTACCCACATTCAGATCCTCGGAAATTCATCCACTTGATGTTGGTCGCTCATTAAAGCTATATTTGGAGGCTACAGCTCCATTCCGGCAGTTGGACTTCCTGTTTGTTCTGTTCTGTGGGAAGAACAAGGGCACTAGAGCATCAGTCAGGTCAATTGCGGCATGGATAGTTCAAGCAATCCAGTGGGTGTACAGAGAAAAGGGCTTGGCTCCTCCTCAGGCGGTGACGGCGCATTCGACCAGAAGTCTTTCTACCTTGTGGGCGGCCTCTCGCCATGTGGCTCCTGACGTGATATGCAGGGCGGCTTCGTGGTCTTCAATACACACCTTTATGTCTCATTATTGTGTTGAGCCGGCGGCTCTTTCCTCAGTTGACTTTGGTGTTAAAGTTTTGTCGGTTGACGGTGTCAAATAAATCTTTGTTATGCAGCATTTTGCCCACCCGGGTGTGTTTTGGCAAGTTATTTCCCACACGTTGGCTGCCATAGAGTCTGTCAGGAAAACGGAAAATTTATGTCAAAATACTTACCGTAATTTTCCTTTCCTGATGGACTCCATGGCAGCAGGAGTTCCCTCCCAAATGGCTGGAGTAGGATAGTTACCGAACACGGCCTCTGGCAGGGAGCAAAGATTTATGGGAGTATCGTCCTATAGGGTAATGGAGGCGGGACTAAACCCACACGTTGGCTGCCATGGAGTCCATCAGGAAAGGAAAATTACGGTAAGCATTTTGACATAAAGTTTACGTTTTTTAATTTTTCTTAAAAATGACAAACATGTTCTAGTTACCTGCTCTGTGCAGTGGTTTTACACAGAAGAGCCCAGTTCCTCTTCTTTTCAACCACCTGCAAATCCTGCTCAATTTGAAAGTCTGTTCATAAAGATTAAAAATTACCTCTTTTTGGTCTCAGAAGATGGGGCAGAAAGCTCTTCACTGCCATAGGCTCCGCAAATACAAATGGATTTAGCAGCAGAGGGACCAATCTGGTGGAGATGAGCTCTTCTGGCAAAGTTGACACTCTGTCCAATAGAAACCTATACAAGACCAAATCAAACATTGCAGGTTTTAATTGTATTTATGTGCCCGTATGTAAAATCAAAAAAAAAAAAATAAATAGATTTAACCACTTCCTAACCAGACCAATTTTCAGCTTTCAGTGCTCTCACACTTTAAATGACAATTACTCAGTCATCTATATAAATTTTTTGTCCTTTTTTTTCACACAAACAGAGCTTTCTTTTGGTGGTATTTAATCACCGCTTTGCGCTATAAAATCAAAAAAAGACAGAAAATTTGTGAAAAAAAAATTCTTTGTTTCTGTTAAAATTTACTGCAGAGTATTGCAGAGTATTGGCACTGAGAAGCGCTGTGGGCACTACACATCCAGCCCACAGCGCTGCTGCCATCTCCCCCCTCTCCCCTCGTACTGTATCGAACGGTACAGAGAGGGGATGGAGGAACTGGCATCATGACATGCCGCCGGTCTGTTTACAAGTGATCAATCCATCATTTGACGGAGTGATCACATGGTAAATGGCCGCTACCAGCGGCCATTTACCGTGATGCGCCGATTCTTCCAGACCCTGCGGTCACGGATGTTTTCGGGAGCGAGCCCCTGGGGGCGCACGAGAGCAAGATTCTGGGAGGACATCTACGGATGTCCATCCAGAAAAACATGACCACGCTGTAGCCATCTTTCGGCTGTGGCGCGGTCGGCAAGTGGTTAAGTACGACAAAATAAAAACTGTGCCGTTTTTTAACCACTTCCATACAGGACATTTTCACCCCCTTCCTGCCCAGGCCATTTTTCAGCTTTCAGCGCTGTCAACTTGGATGACAATTGCGTGGTCATGCAACGTTGTACCCAAATTAAATGTTGACCTTTTTGTTTTCCCCACAAATAGAGCTTTATTTTGGTGGTATTTAATCACCTCTGCGTTTTTTATTTTTTGCGCTATGAAAAAAAAAAAAAAAAAAAAATTTTGAGAAAAAATAATAAATTGCTACTTTTTGCTATAATATTCCATTTAAAAAAAATAAAATTATTCCTCCTCAGTTTAGGCTGATATGTATTCTTCTACATATTTTTGGTAAAAAAAAAATCCCAATAAGCATATATTGATTGATTTGCGCAAAAGTCTGACATAGTGGCGGACAAATTGGACACCTTTAACAACATTTTGGTACCATTCACATTCATAAAGCGATTGGTGCTATAAAAAAATGCACTATTTCTGTATAAATGTGACTGACAGGGAAGGGGCTAACACAAGGGGGAGCTGCAGGGGTTTAATGTGTGTCTTAGGGAGCGAATCTAACTGTGGGGGAGGGGACTGATGAGGGGAGGAGACTGGTCGATGTTTCTCTGTACAGTCATGAATGAAAGAACCACTTTCCCCTTGCCACCAAGTAAACAAAAGGGTGGGGCCACCCAGTGATGTCACCATGTGACCCTGCCCCCAAGTCAGCACTCATCCATGACAATATAGGGGAAGAGTCACCCGGTGGTGTCACTAGGTGGCTCTGCCACCTGTGACAACACGTTGCCTTTGAGACAGACATCATAGGGCAGGATCACCTGTTTTTCGGGTGGGTCAGCGACTGCCGTTCATCGCGATCGAGGAGGATCACTACCAGGGGACATTTGTATTTATTTTTATTAAAAGACACTGTCTTGCGCTTTTGTTTACTTTTGGCTTTTCTTTGGAGGAGTCCTCGCTGTCAGAAAAACAAAGCCACAGCTAAAAGGATCCCGGCATCCACGTTGATAGTGTTAATACAAGGATGTGCACGTTTTTTTTTCCCATTCAACCTGCTGCTGAACGAAAATTAAATAAAAAAAAATAAAAAAAACCCTCAATATGTATACTCTGCTTAAGAATTGTTAAGCTACAAAATATTACATTTGTGTTTTTGGCTTTAAAGCACAGAAATGAAAATACCATTGAAATAGCATAGAAGTGGCCAGAAAACCCTCTACCCATGTACTCACTTGAAAAATTCATTCTTCTCCTCTTCACTTTTTACAGTTAAGCTTTCCAAGAAGTTGACAATTTCCACAAAATCGTTTCTATTTAAAAAAACATTAGAAGTGGGGGAGGAGGGAATGGAAAAAAAAAAAACATTTTTACACACAGTTATATTTATATTTTAAATACACACTGTATCTCATGCATAGACAGGCAGTTTTAAAATCGAACATGGCGATAGCAAGGGAAGGTAGGTAGAAATGGTTTATCTTGTAGGATCTATTGTTTTTTTCTTAGTTTAGTCAATATAAAAAAAATAAATAAATAAATAAATAAATAAAAATATAAAAGTGTCTGAAAGCAGCACCCATACCACTGCTCCCCCATGCACACGCTTACTTTCTTAGAAAGCTGTACCCTTAGCTGAACCTGGGGATTAATAAACCTGTCAGGCAAGAAAGTACAGCAGGTCATTTGATGCGCACGCCCGATTTACCCATCCTGTAAATTTCTGCAGCCCACCTCATAATTAAGAGTAAGGAAGCACTATTAAATATATTCAACCAATTTCTTTGACTTTCTAAACCTCAAAAAAACTCCATATTCTTGATTTTAGTTGGTGCCTTGTTTTTAAAATGATGTTTAACTATTTCATGCCTGCACACAATAAACATTTGCATCTCTGACAAGATGATGTCTTTTTTTTGTGCTGTGCCTTAAAAAGTGAGGATCAAGATCATGGTGTCTCTAAGCAGGTATGACAGCAGCCAATCATGCGATCACTGTGACAGCTAGTCAGCGCTGACAGTAAAACTGCTTTTTGTGAATAAAACTACTTTGCAAGTAGCCCCCCCCCCCCCCCCATTCTTTCGGCCAGAACAGTAATAACTGACAAAAACATGTCTTCATTTTTCTGGCCATGACTGGAAAGTGTAAAACACAACCCCCATCTTTATACGGTAGCAAATAACGCCTCCCTCTTCTAAAAGCAACAGTGGCTTGCCAGTTGGACAGCCTAAAACAAAGAACCAGACACCCATGTCTGCACAGCATGCAAGCATTTATCATGAGAAAGAATGAAATGGACAGGAAATACATATGACCTGAGGAAACCAAGCAACCTAGCTCAACATAAAACTTGAAAATCGGGCCAATTCAATGTTAGAGGATGTTCAGATATATCAATCGTTCTGGCAGTCAACAAGAGAGACTTGGTGAAGGACTCTTTGACTTCACTTAAAAAAGGCATAAATACATTGAAAAGTCAATTAAAAACAAAATGTCGTAGTCCCACAAAAATATCTGGTTTAGGCACCAACTTGCGTACCTAAAATAGTCATGTGTCAGTAAAGTTGACAGAGCAGGCCGGAGCTCTGGTTCAGGGTTCAAAAGACAGTTCTTAACAGTGTTCTTAAAGCTGGAGAGAACATCAGCTAAAAAAAAAAAAAAAAAAAAAAAAAATCATTATTAATAATAATTATATACCAATTTGTTAGGCAATGTTGCCACCAAAACGTTAGTCATCAATTTATGACATTTTTCGGTTACCTACTTTGATCTTTCACATGTGTCAGAAGATTTTCCACCAGTCGTCCAAATAAGAAAGCATCTCGAGCATGGCTTAATGACACTGGCACAATTCCAAACTCGGCAGACTGGAGAGAAACATAACACTGCATTAGATTATATAAAAGTAAAGTATTTAATAAAAGCATTAATTCAATATCTTAAACTCTGTGCAGGCTTATGGGATAGTGATAGATGGCAGGAATATATATATATATATATATATATATATATATATATATATATATATATATATATATATATATATATATATATATATATATATATATATATATATATATATATATATATATATCCCCCAACAGGTTAACAAGGTTGGCTACAAGGGGCTACAGAGCTGCCTGAAGCCAGCATCAGATGAGGCATGAACATCTACAAGTTAAAATGGAACCACTACCACGTAACCACCGTAACAACTTGAAAACCTACGAAAAAAAAAAAAAAAAAAAACAGGACTTGAAATATGCCCCAAAAATAAACACACCTTATTTATCGACTTTTTTTCCCCCTTAAAATCAGAGGGAAATCGTGGGCACGCGTTATACGCCGATCCCCGCTGTCTGTGAGGGCAAGACGAGTGCTGCCGACATTGACCGAGCCGAGTGTACTGTGTATTCGGCTAGGCTCGGCTCCGCTCGCAGGCACGCCCAGTCCCGCCATTGGACCAGTGTTGTGTCCATCGAAGAAGCTGGGTCAAGGGGTGGGACAGGGCGTGCCTGCGAGCGGAGCCGAGTACATAGTACACACTGCTCTTTGTCGGCGGTGAGAGGAGCCGAACATCTCGGCAGCGCTAAATAAAAAAAAAAAAAAAAAACATGCAATTTTGGGGGGGACGTGTCCAAGATGGCGAAGGGAGCGGATGCGTGTTAGCTGAGCTCCCGGCTCCAACTTATTATCCTGCTGTAGGTAACCGGCGTTGCACCTATTCCTCCTGCGGGGGCACAGTGGGCGATGCCCGGGGGGAGGCGTTTCGGCAAAAAGAAGAACGGCACGGTGGCTGTGAGACCAGCGGCGCGGCCTACCACATGGAGACTCAGACAGACTCCCAACCTGACGGGGGCTATACAAGCCAGCTCCGCGGCCTTTCAATGCCCTAATGCTGGCAATAACCTGTTAGGCCATGCTGACGGCCAAGATTGACCATGTCCAGACTGAAACGGCCCTCATCTGGAGAGACATGGACAAATTCCATGACCGAGTAGTGGAAATGGAGAGGCGGACCTCAGAGACAGAGGATGTCCAGAGGGACCACCATGCGGACATCCAGGCCCTAAAAAAACTAGAGTTAAAACCCTGGAAACGAGAGCCGAAGATGCCCAGAACCACAATAGGCGTAATAACCTGCGGGTTCTCGGCCTTCCAGAGGGGGCAGAGGGCAACGATCCGGTCATATTCATGGAGAGACTTTTGCCATCCCTGCTCCCTGAGGCCAGATTCTCCCCACATTTCTCCATTGAAAGAGCCCACCGAATCCCGGTGACCAGAGGCCCCCAGGGTGCCCCTCCAAGCACTTTTATATTTAAATTACTCCATTACCGCGACCGTGGCACGGTCCTCTGCGCGGCAAGGCTACAAAGGGAATTAAAATTTGAAAAACACAAGACTATTTTTCGGTGGAGACCCAGCGCCAAAGAAAATGGTTCGATCAAGACAGAGGCCGGCTGCGAGTTCAGGATGGGGGAGAGAGTACAGTTCTTCACCTCATCTAGGGAGGCTGCAGCCTGGGCCGAGACGCTTCCCCGCTAATTCCTAACAGGTATGCTGAACCCCTGGGCCATGGCTCATCATTGGGTTGTACCCTAGATACCCCTGAACAAGGTCATTGCTGCTCATGGAAGGAAACTCGTTATACTATGCATTACGGGGAGTTAATATACTGTCCCGCTCTCCTGTCTGCGGGGCTTACTCCTGTGTGGCTGCCTCCCCTCCCTGGGGGGGGGGGGGTGGGAAGGACTCACGACACGTTGGTATTGATTCTTCCTCTCCCCCCCAACATGGAGGATTTGTGGGGCGACGGTCTGCTGTACGGGGCGGAGAGTTTGGTTGTCGCTTCTCCCAAGATGGGTGCATTAGAATCTGCCCTGGGCAATTGTGCTCCCACCTTTTGGATAAGGGGCTCCATGGGCCGGTTTGGAGGAATTGCTCTGGTGCCTCACGTTAACTGCCCTTCTGCAATACATGCGGACTGGGAACTCCCCCGCATGGACATCCTGAGTGCTGCACCTAACTCTAGGGGGATACCCCCCCTTGCTGCATTGCAACATTGAACAACGTACGGAGGGCAAGGGTTGAGGGCAAGTGACTCTCTGGACAGGCTTGTAGCCTGTTTGCCCACACGCTTGCCTCCAAGCAGTATTCCAGCTCGACTTCCAATGGCGATACTAAACCTTCTAGGTCGTGACATTGTGACGTTCCAGGGGTATATATGGTCTGGGGGTTCAGCGTTGATGCTTCTGCTTAATTCTTCATTGTACTGAAGTATGTGCCCCCGGGGACCCGGGTGACCTGCACTGATGTAACCTTTCCGGGTCTGCGGAGCAATTACCTTGCCTTGTAGCCCGGCCTACAGTTGGAAGTTGACACCTCTTGCACATTGCCCCCAAGTTGAGCCAACATGTTTTTGGGAATGGAAGCCCTCCTTTGGGATTGAGGGGTGGGGGGGGGGTTTATTTCTGTTGGCCTGCCGTTGCAGACCCTGGGTTTTTGTTTAAGCTGTTTATACGGTATCTGACAGTACTGCTAATTAATAACCTGATTGAAATTGCATGCATGCTATTGTTTGAGTGCCTCGCTGGTTCCCACTCACCATTCTACATCATCTTACGGGGTTCTTAATGTCTTCTCTTAAGATACTCTCATGGAACACAAGAGGCCTAAATTCTCCTATTAAAAGATCACTTGTCTTCCAGTTTGTTAAATTTTATCATCCTCATATACGTTTGTGTTCCAGGAGACTCACTTGGTGGGGGAAAAAAAATAAAATAAAATAATTTAGCCTTAAAAAGCCGTGGGTGGGTTATCACTATCACTCAACCCATTCTACTTTCTCAAGAGGGGTCAGCGTTTTGGTTTTGAAATCACTCCCTTTTGGGCTTCTCAACCTGGCTTTGGATCCAGAGGGCAGGTTCGTGGTGATACACGCATTAATAAACAACTTACTGTGGGTAATTGTAGGTCTGTACCTTCCGCCCCCCGCCTCCTTTCGGGTATTGAACCAAATAACTGCTAAAATAGCCGAATTCTCTACTGAGAGTGTGCTCATTCTTGGAGATTTTAATCTGGTTCCTGATACTGGGCTAGATACACTCCTTCCCACGGGCACAACCCGCCAGGGGCTTGTGGAATGGGCGGACACATACGGCCTCATTGATATCTGGAGGTGGAAACATCCCCATACCAGGGCTTACACTTGTCATTCTGCATCTTACAGAACATTCTCCCGTATCGACTTAGTCTATGCGGGGGGGTTCGGTTCTCCCTAGAGTGCCCCTCTTCTCTTAGACCTTGACCTCTCAATTGCCTCAGCGGACAGGCTCTGGCGACTGTCCCGATATTGGGTATCAGATGAGGGGGTGGACTCGAAATACAGGGAGAATATGGAAATGTATTGGGAGGTGAACGCTGGCACAACCTCGGCCTCCTCAGTTTGGGATGCCTTCAAGGCGTATTCTAGGGGACAGTACCAGACCATCATAGCAGAAGTCTGTAGAGAACGTAGGAAGGAGCTTACCAACCTTGAAGCTGAGGCAGTAAGACAGGAGGCTATAAATGTTATAGCCCCGGACCCCCAATCCTATGCTAGATTACAATCCCTGTTGAGAGAGGTCCTTCTGATGCGGACAGCTTTAACACAGAAGAGGCTCCTCCATCAAACACAGAGGATATTTGAGCAGCTGGCCTGGCTCTCCAAGGAGCATTCCGCGGGCATGAATATAGGACAGATTCAAACTACTGACGGGCCAGAGGAGAGCAACAGTGAATTTGCCTCCTTCTACCAAAGTTTATATCGCTCCCGGGTGGTCTACGACCCTGGGGAACTGGCGGCCTATCTCGAGGACCTAGATGTCCCGACCCTCACCCCCTCCTATGCGGATAAAACTTGACGCACCCATTAAGATTGAGGAAATCCAAAAGGCACTAAAAATGATGCAGGCAGGCAAGACAACGGGTCCGGATACTTTCCCGGTGGAATTCTACAAAACATATGCAGAAAAAGTGGCCCCTCGTTTCCACTTTCTATTAGCCGAGTCCATGGAGGAGAACTACCTCACTGACTCAATGCACAAAGTGGGGATAGTGGTTATTCCCAAGCCAGGTAAGGATCCAGCCCTGTGCTCTTCTTACTGCCCTATCTCCCTCCTTAATGTTGACACAAAAATTCTGCCAACAGATTAAACACAGTCATTACGGCACTGATACACTCGGACCAGACAGGTTTTATGCCAGGGAAGGGAACAGACATAAATATCCATAGACTGCATACACATATTGCAATGGCCTCGTCTGGGGGCCTTGGGGTGGTGGCCTCACTTGATGTAGAGAAGGCATTCGACTCGGTGGAGTGGGGCTAGGGATGCTGTATGCCCGACCCAGGGCAAGGGTGCGCACCAACGGGGTCCTCTAGGGGCGTTTGCACTGGGGAGGGGGGGACGAGAAAAGGGTGCTCGCTCTCCCCAGATTTATTTGCGTTGACACTTGAACCTCTCGCCACTCTCCTCAGGGCGGACGAGTCAGTGGGGGCATACAGGTGGGTACATTGGTAGAGAAGATCTCTTTATATGCGGATGATTCGCGCCTTTATTTGGCTGATGCTTCTGATTCTTTGAGAGCGGCTCTGGCTCCGTTTGATGATTTTGGACGCTTCCTCGGGCATCCGCATAAATTGGAGCAAATCAGTCCCTCTTTCCCCTGTGCCAGTCAACGCCTCGGATAATTACAGGAACCCCGTTGAAATGGGTGGGTGAGTTTACTTACCTAGGAGTCAGGATAGGGCATGAAATGTCCAGCTACCTCGATAAAAATGTCTACCCCTTGTTGTCCCAACTTCAACAGAAATGCTCCACCTGGAGGTGTCTCCCCTTGACCCCAGTAGGTAGGGGCAACCTCTTAAAAATGATTTATTTAACCAAATTTTATTTCTTTAGGCAAACCCCGACTCCAATCCCCAGATCCTTTTTCCGTCGACTGGATAGTATAGTAATTTCATTCCTATGGGCAGGAAAACCCCCAAGGAGTAGCACTTAATATACTATACTTTCCGCTGTCCAGGGGTGGGCCAGCAATGCCCAATTTCTTAGTGTACTATTGGGCGGCTGTGCTGGTGACGATAAGGTGGTGGTTCTCGCAACCCAGGCAGAATCTTGCTGTCACCTTGGAGGCTGCCCTCCTGGGCTCATATGCTGCATTGTCCAATCTACCGTATAGAGGGCCAAGGTCTAGCCTGGCGGTGACAGGTCCAAGAGCTGAGACTAACCCACGGCCTGCTGAGAACCTCTCTTTTCAGATAGGGCTCAAATCCCCGCTCAGGTGACGCTCGAACCTGACTCAAATCGAGCGCCTCCTGATCTCGGGGGTGCTGGAAATGCCCCTGTCCTCCCTATATCTCTATCTCCAACGGTGGCGCATGAGGTCAAGAGCCATAGATCCAAGGCCAAATGGAAGGAAGATATCCCTTCTCTGGGAGATGAGTGGAAGGAGTGTCCAACTACTTGTATACCGTCCATGATTGCAGCCAAAGACAGATATATACAGTTAAAATTCCTACATAGAGCTTATTATACACCTCACAGGTTAGTGAATATATACCCTGGTAGTAGCCCTATCTGTACTAGGTTCGAACTATAATCTGGCACCTTCTTTCATATGGTCTGGTCCTGTCCCAATCTACGCCCGTTCTGGGGTTCAGTGGCGGACACACTGGGGATGGTTTGCAGAGTATCGGTACCATTAGAGCCCCAAGTTATGCTCCTAAGTCATTTGGAAGATACAGAAGGGGATCGGTATGTTAAGTTGCGTCTAACCTTTTCATTATTTTATGCCCGAAGGGAAATGCTCATTAAATGGAAACAAAAAGAGGCCCCATCCAGGGAAACATGGCAAAAAACCATAAATAATGTGTTACCATTATACCGCATCACCTATGAGAGCAGAAATTGTCCGCAGAAATTTTATAAAGTATGGTCAAACTGGGTGGGCGTGTGTGGCTGACCCCCCCCCCCCCCAGGTTATTTCAGGAGTATCTCTGTCAAAATGAAGTCTCTCCTGCCAGTGATGGGGACAGGGGGTTGTTCCCTTCCCTTTGCTTCCTGGATGGGGTCCTGCTTGGATGGGCCCCTGCTTGGATGGGCCCAGGGGTGGGGTGTTCCGTCTCTGGGAGGCCCCCCCCCCCCATATAATCTTGGTATGGCCGATACTGATGGTAGCACTTAGCTTAATCGTGTGAAATCCCGGGTTCTGAGATTGTGGTCTCCTTACGGTTTGTCTTGTTAGAATGGGAAGCCCAATATGCATGTAATTTGATGTTGTGTATTTGAATACCTACTGTCAAATCCTTTGTAAGGAATATGTTGTGTTTGTACTATCTAGTTTGTCATTGAATACTGTATTTTCTGGCGTATAAGACTACCTTTTACACTTAAAAAAAATGCCAAAAATCAGGGGTCGTCTTATACGCCGGGTATACAATGCTGTCCAATGGATGTCAGCCCCCAAATGTCTGCTAATACTGTATGTGGCTTCAGCTACAAACAGTATACGCCGTTGAGCCAATCCCGGCGAGCGATGTATTCTAATAATGAATACAGAGCCTGCTTGGATTGGAGTAACAACCTCTGCCAATCCGAGCAGGCTACATAGAGTAGCCTGTTCGGATTGGCTTTGAGAGAGAGAGAAGCAAGGGCTGATGATGCTACAGCCTCTGCCAATCCAAGCAGGCGTTGTATTCATTAAAATAATACACCGCTCACCATACTTCCCTGGGTAAATCCATTCACTGATCTCCTACTACTATACATCCTGCTGTTTGCCTTTGAGGTCCCAGGCACCCAAGAGGGACAGGTAAATCTGGGACATATGACAGGGGGGTTATTAAATGCATTTTGGTGGACAATTCCCATAGAAAGTAACCCAAAAGTGGTATAGGTGTGGTTAGTGAAAAATTCTACTTTCCAGAGTTGTGGCATTAAATAGATCTCTATTTGTGTTATTATTGTTTGATTTACTTGATGACATATCACAGCATGGCGGATGAGTAGTTGGCATTCTTGCTTTGTGTTAATGGTTCTAATGTTTTTTTTTTTTAAAAAGGTGTTGCCTCAGAAGGGGGGTAGTCTTATACCGCGAGTATTTCCCAAAACCTATGTTTTCACTTGAAAAATAGGGGGTCGTCTTATACGCCGGCAAATACGGTAATAAAAAAACTTCTCTGTAAAAAAATAAAAAAAAATAAAAAAACAAACAAAACAAACATGTAATTTTAGGCAAGGCTGCAGATGGACAGTGTGCAAGGCTGCGATGATGGGCATTTAAAAATGTAAGGTTTTTTTCCCTTAACCCTTTCGTGACCAAGCCCATTTCTGACATTTGGTGTTTACAAGTTAAAATCCGTATTTTTTGCTAGAAACCCCAAACATATATATTTTTGGAAGAGAATCTAGAGCATAAAATGGCGATTGTTGCAATATTTTATGTCACACGGTATTTGTGCAGCAGTGTTATAAACGCTACTTTTTGGGAAAAAGGGATACTTCCATGAATTAAAAAAAAAAAAAAAAAATGAAGCAGTAAAGTTAGCCCAATTTTTTTGTAAAACTTGAAAGATGTTACGCCGAGTAAATAGATACCAAACGTGTCACACTTTATAATTGCACGTACTCGTGGAATGGCAACAAACGACGGCACCTAAAAAATCTCGACGATCGGCTCTCCCTGTCAGCACGAATCAAGGAATGACCTTTACCGCCACTTCCTGGTTCATGCAATGATCAGCTGTGATTGGTCACCGCTGATCACGTGGCAAAAAGCCTCTGACAAAGGCTCCTTACCACGATCAGAGATACACCGAACTAGCAATGACCGCGCTGCGCACCCCGCCATGTTATCCTGCTGGACATAATATGACGCCCAGTCAGGATAACAGAACCACCACCCGACCGACAATCTGTTATAGGCCGGGCGGTGAAGTTGTAAAAATAAATAAATAAAAAAGACTGTTTTGTTGATTTTCAGACAGATCTGTATTATATTATATGCTGGCCATACAAAAAAATAAATAAATAAATAAAAAAAATTTAAGAAAGTTCGTTAGATTTTCTAATCATTAGTTGGGTCAAATCAACATTAGTTTTCGACCACAGTGATGGGAAAATTCGAAGGAGCTGAACAGAGAACTTGGTCAAAGGAATTTTCGTTGAGAAATTCATTTTAAAACAATGTTAAAGAGATGTACAAAGATTTTTCGTATGAATATTCTCGTCTGAAAATCAATACTTTATTTATTTTTACTAGTAATGGTGGCGATCTGTGATTTTTTTTTTCATGACTGCGACATTATGGCGGACACATCGGACACTTTTGACACATTTTTGGGACCATTCACATGGCGATCAGGGCTATAAAATTGCACTGATTACTGTGTAAATGTGACTGGCAGGGAAGGGGTTAACACCAGGGGGCGCTGCAGGGGTTAATATGTTCCCTATAGGAGTGATTCTAACTGTGGGGGGAGGGGACTCACAAGGGGAGGAGACCGATCGGTGTTTCTCTGTACTGAGAACACACCATCAGTCTCCTCTCCACTGACAGGATGTGGATCTGTGGGTTTACATACACAGATCCACGGTCCTGCCGTGTTCCCGGACAATCGCGGGTGCCCGCACATGCACTGGGTCCCAAGTGATGCCGCGTGTGCTGGCACGTGCCCCTTAGACGGCTGGGAATGAGAGGACGTCGTCATGACGCCCGCCCAGGATGGGAGAGCCCATCTGCGGACGTCATATGTCTATACGTTGGTGCTGAAGTGGTTAAAATTCTCCGTCATACAACACTGAAGGCAAATTCAATTTATATAATTTTTTTCAAACAGAGCTTTCTTTTGGTGGTATATTATATAAAAGAAAGAAATACCAAAAAAATAAATAATAATAATATTATTATTATTATTATTATTATTATTATCAACCCCACCCTACTTTTGGTTCTATAATATATCCCTTAAATCAAATTTCTTTTAAAATTTTGGTTAAAAGGTACTCGGTTATGTAGCCTTAGTAAAAAAAAATTATCCCAATAAAAAACTCTGGTTAGGCCACATCTGGAGTACTTCATCCAGTTGTGGTCACCAGTGCTCCAAAGAGATGTGCTGGAGAGAGTCCAAAGAAGGACAACAAAATGAATAAGGGGACTGGAGGACCTCAATTACGAGGAATGACTACAGACAGTATATTTGTTCTCTACAGAGAAGCAACACTCGAGAGGGGACACAATAGCAATTTACAAATACCTTGATGGTGATCCCAGCATAGGAAAAAAACTATTCAGTCTCAGGGCGTGTAAGAGAACACAGGGCAATAAGGATGTAAAACTCTTCCACAATTGGTGGTGGCGAGTATTGATAGATTTGAAAGACTATTGGACGTACAACCTAAAGAACACAAACATACAGGGATATGGGAAATTATAGACACTAAACACACAAACACCTACACAGGTTGAACTGGATGGACTATTGTCTTTATTCCACCTTACCTACTATGGTAAGTAGAGGGAGCGACAGAGATAATAGAAAATAGAGATAGACTTAAGGGTGTATTTACGTTTGTTGCCAGTGGTTTAGACACTGATGGCTGTGTGCCGAGTAATTTTGAGGGGACAGCAAATTTATACTGTTATACAAGCTGTACACTCACTACTTTACATTGTAGCAAAGTGTAATTTCTTCAGTGTTCTCACATGAAAAAAAATCAATAAAAAATTTTTTTACAGAAAAAAAAAAAAAAAAAAAAAAAGTGGTGTATTCTATTAACTTTTGAGAGAGATAGAGATAGAGATATATTATATATATATATATATATATATATATATATATATATATATATATATATATATATATATATATATATATATATATATATATATATATATATATATACACATACATATACATACATACATACACATATACGCTGGCTGGGAGGGTCACTGACTGACGTGGATGTCGCTACTGACACTAATACAATGATCAGTGATAATACTGTACACTATACTAATGGACACTGGCTGTGAAGGGGTTGACTGTGTGCCTAACAAGTTTAATGTGTGTAATATGTACTGCTTTTAGGCCAGGTTCACACTATAGCGATGCGGGAACGCCGCGAATCCGCAGCGTTTTCCTGCATCGCATGACTCCCACCGGCAGTTCACACTGCCCTATGCGGACGGCTGGGAGTGTCAATGAAATGTTAATGACACCCCCAGATCCGTCCGCATATCGCAGTGCGATCTGCAAACTCGCACAGGAATCGGATCGCATGGTGTGAATACCCATGCGATCCGATTCTGTTGCGGACCAAAAAAAGGGTCCCGTGCGAGTTTGCTGCGGGAGCGATGCGAATTCAGCCATACTATCTGTATGGCTGAACTCGCATCGCTACGGAGATCGGATGTGATTTGCACTGCAGTGCGGTGCGAATCACATCCAGATCTCCCCCGCAGCAGTGTGAACCCAGCCTTACTCACAGATCCAGCTGTTTTTTCTCCCTGAACTCACAGTTCATTTCAGGGAGAACCAACCAACCAAATCACTGTTTACAAACACACTAAATTCTGTGCCGCGATTGTCCACAGCCTCAGCAGCTTGTACAGCCATAAGGAAAGTCCTCAATAGTTTCAAAAGGGGTAGAAATTGAAGAACAGACAGAAGCAAACAGAGATTGTGAGTGACACCCTGTACAAAGGCCTTCACTAGGGTGGGAGAGACATGAGGCCTTTGAAACAGAACAACTCGTGCAAAATGTCAGACGGGAGCTTTTCATCGTATATTCCAATTGTGTGTATGCCCCATCTGACTTTTTACGTTGAAAATTCTGACAGACCTAGAAAGAGAGCAGGTTCTAAATTTTTTCGAACGGAACCAATTCTTATCGGGAAAACCACTCGTCTGTATGTGGTTTTCGACATATGAAAATCGACGCATGCTCTGAAGTACAAGATGGAAGCTATTGGCTATTGAACTTCCTTTTTATAGTCCCGTCGTATGTGTTGTATGTCACCACGTTCTTGACGGGCAGACTTTGGTGTGACCGTGTATATGCAAGACAGCTTGAGCGGAATTCCGTCAGAGGAACCGTCAGAGTTTACTCCAAAGGAAAAAAACACTCGTGTGTACATGGCATAAGGTTGAGATCTGACCCTTTACGGTACTCAAGGCCCAAGTTGATCCAGACCAGACATGAGAATAGACAGGATTCATCCCACAGAGAACTTACAGGGATGAAATTCCTTTCCAGATGCAAATGGTAGACTTTGTGAGAAGTCCAATTTCTTATTTCTTCTTATCATAGAAGAGTGCAGGAATAACCAAATCAGACAGACCCCTTTCCCTCAGCATCTCAACTTCAACAGCTAGGCCATTAGTCTGACTAAGTGGACATACTCTTTAGGTAGTCTTCAAGGACAGGGTTGCACCAGTACCTGTAAAGCACACTGCAGCAAACACACACACACACATTACACCAAGTTTGTCTAAGAGGGCCTAATGCAAAGTTCAGTGCTCTGAGGGCACATTACAGACTGGCCTCCCTTGTTCCTTAAGCAGGTTACAGGTATATGTAAACCAATAATACACTTACTAACGCCCTATTAACTGTGTATTCACCACTGCGCTAAGAAAAAAAAATAAAGAAAAAAAGACACCCCTAAGCCGCCACTTTAAAAATAATAACTGTGTATAGAGTTCCAAATAATGAAACAGGTGGCGCTAAATGTAGTTACATAGTTAGAAAGGTTGAATAAAGACACTGGTCCATCCAGTTCAACTGGAGTGTCTACAATTGTCCCTATCCCTGTACATTGTACACTCACATTGGTCCCTACACCCTCAAGGAGCCCACAATCCAAGGTCCCCGTTCATATACTAGGGCCAATTTTGGACAGAAGCCATTTAACCTACCAATATGTCTTTGGGAGTGTGGGAGGAAACCGGAATACCCAGAGGAAACCCACGCAGGCACAGGGAGAACATGCAAACTCCAGGCAGGTAGTGTTGTGGTTGGGATTTGAACCAGCGACCCTTTTTACTGCTAGGCAAGAGTTCTACCCACTACACCACTGTGCTGCCCTGTGTACCACTGTGTAGTGTATGTTCCACCACTGAATCCTATAAATCGATATCATTAAAAAAAATCTAAATATATCATTAAGTGTTCAATAAAATATGAGGTTACAGGTATAGTCTTCAGGGCCATGCCAAGGATAAGCCGATCTGTAAAGCTGCTGCAATGAGCTCTAATGACTCTTCAGCAATGGAAAAATCTGGTTAGAGAAATAGTAGGAAAAAAAATAAAAAAAATAAAAAAAAAAAAAGGGGGGGGGGGAGATGTTCATTCTCATAGGATGCTAGTAAAATAAAATGGAGGGAAGCTAGCTGGGGGGGGGGGGCAATAGACTGTTCTTACAGCTGTTTGCCAGTGTCCAGTCTCCTGAAGGCAGAAGCATAGTGTACCTAAAAGACTTCATCCTGTGCCCCTTAACCTTTTCATAGCCATGGATGCAAGGCATACAAACCCACAGAACCGTTTGCAACTGGCCAGGTCAACCTGCCTACTTTACTCCAACTCGCCTATCCAGGTTCAAACCCAACCACAGTCCTACTTGACCCAAGTGCGGGGACCCCAAGGGTACATTTTACTATCTGATATCACAATTCCAGGAATATTGGTCACAGGTGGGCAAGTTCCTCCATGACTGCATGGGCTCTCCCCTATCTCAATACCCCCACCAATGTCTACTTGGCATCTTCCCTATTCCCGAAGAGAAGTACCTCAACATATTCCTACAAGAATCTCTATTTCTCACCAGAATGCAAATTGCCTGCACCTGGATCAAAGAGACCCCCCCACCATTCATCAATGGATAACGGGTTGTGAACGCCACGCTCCCCTATAAAAAAAAAAAGTTATTGTACTTGCATAGAGGCTGCCCAGCCAAATACAATAAAATTTGGGACAGGTGGTTAGACAACACGTCCACATGCATGGACTAGGAATAACCCCTAGCTGCGATAGTGCTCTCAGCATGGCCCACGCATTTACTGGTCGCCCTTCAATCGAACGGTTCATCCTCTCCTAAGTGCATTCTTACAAGTCTCTCGCACTCCTTATGTATTTGTGGGCAAGAATTGCGTCTCACCCCTCCGCAGGGGGCCCACTGGTCCTTGTGGTCGCATTCCCAGCTATGCTCTAAATTAATGTGTTCTAATCTATGCATCACTTGCCTGTAGGTTATGTCAAATAAGGTATTCTTATGTTTAGTGCCTGTTGCACTTGTACAATGTATTTTTGTTAATGCTCAATAAACTTCTTCCTGAAAAAAAAAAAAAAAAAAAAAAAAAAAAAAGTGGCTCCTCCACTGCCATTTTTGCAATTTCTGCATACCTGGACCTTCTGGGCCACGCTGGGGCTACCAGAATTAGCAGCTTTGTTTCCAGCTTGATTCTGCATAGAAGTCATGGCAGCAACAGAATAGGGGGGGAATGCATAAATCAGTGAGAACCGATCCCACGGGGTCACCAACGCATCTGTTCCGTATGAAAGTGGATCCCTTGTTCTGGACACAAAGTTGACCAACTTTATGTTGAATCTGGATGTCAGAAGATCTATGTCCGGAGTCCCCCATCTTTGGCAAACAGCCCGAAAAATGTCAGGGTGAAGGGACCATCCCCCAGGAATAACCGCTGTCGACTCAAGTAGTCCGCCTGCCAATTCTCTACTCCCAGAATAAAAACTGCAGATGGACAGAAAGGAATGTTCTGTGCCCAAGTTAGAATATGGTTCACCTCTCTGCGCTACGAGACTCTTGGTGCCCCTTTGGTGATCGACATAGGCCACAGCTGTGGCATTGTCGGATTGGATCCTGACAGGACAATCCCGTATCCTGAAAGTTCAGACCCACTGCCCGAATCTCTAGGATGTTGATGGGCAAGGCTCTTTGGGTTTTTGACCACTGTCCCTGGGACAGTTGACTTTTCTAGCACTGCTCCCCGGCCTGAAAGGCTGGCATCTGTTACCACCTTCCAGATAACCGGTCTGAATGATTTTCCTGTCAACAAATTCTAGGTTAGTAACCACCAACTGAGGCTTTGGTACACCTTTGGGGACAGCTGCATTGGCAAGTCTAAAGCTTGGTTTGTTCCAAGCAGACCGGATACTGTTTTGCAACAGTCTCGAATGGAACTGGGCATAGCGAACTGCTTTGAATGAAGCCACCATCTTTCCTAACAACCTCATGCAAAGGCGAATGGAGGAATTTCCTTTCGACCTGACCATCCGCACCAGCTCTCTTTTGGAATTGATCTTTGCCTGAGGCAAGAACATCTTTTTCTGCGCTGTGTCTATGATCAGACCCAAGTAGTCCAGCCTTTTTTGGTGAATTTCTCCTCCATGGCATAGAAAACTGAGAAACTCTTTGGAGGGAGAAAATGCTCATCCGGGTGATTCCATTCAGCATAAATAAGCTTTTCTAGTAATGCATGGACAGGAAACGTATGCAAAGGCTGTGAAGTTTTTAAGGAACCCAAAAGAAGAAATCAAACTTTCAGCAGACTGTTTGGAGCAGCATGAAAGGGGAACGAACCATCTCCGTAAGATTGTACCAGCAATTTCTCAGATTGCGAGGTTGAAAAGGGTTCATCTACCGTGGTTTCCTACACAGAGGAGTAATCCGTTTGTTTTTCCTCCTGATTGCCTGAGGGTAACTCCTCATCCTGTACCCACTGTTCTCCTTGAAAAGAGTCTAAGGTGGGGAGGGGGATCTAACACGCTTCCTATCTATTTGGATGGACGATGCTATTAAAGCCGCTAAATCTTCCCTCTAGGCCCTGCAGGGCAGAGGAAAAGGCAACTTCAGTCACGTATACAGGGGCTGAGATGTGAGAAGCAGCTGCACCACTAATTTGTGCCAATGACTCACCTTGGCTTGCCTCAACTGGTATTTCAGACAAGGATGACAGTGTGGAGGCATGGCTGGAGTTCCCAGCACCTGGAGGTGGAATCTTTGGTACCTTTTGTGAGGTTTTTGTGGTGTCTTTTTTGACATACATAGTCCTAAGCACAAAAAGCAGAGGCACTATTTAAATGTACTAAATCGCTGAACAATAATCAGAGTATAATACCACTATAGAAGTTCAGTCTAGCGCTGGGAGAAATATCCTTTCCATATTAGGAAGGCCTTTGTAGCCCTTACATGCCCTACCACTCCGGTGTCCAGAGTGTAACCAGCTTGCTTCTCCTCGCTATCAGCCAAGGAGAGAGTGCTCCAGTAGACTTCTTAAGCCTGTGCTTGCGCTGTGCGTTCTCATGGATGCTACATCCTACACACCACGCCAGTGAAATTCAAAATGTTCCCACACGCTCGGGCGAACAACAACAATGCTGATTCCCTAAACCTCCTGGTCCCTTCAGGGGGGAGAAAAGCACAGCAAATCTCTTACCTCAAAAAGAATCCCCCTGTGCAATCTGCTACGGCCACACACACACACACAGACCGACACTGAGCTTGAAGTGAAGACAACTGTCAGGGCTGGCTTAGCCCTGCCTCCTCTGGGCTGGCCACTCAGCTGTCGGCTAATTGCCAGCTCTCTTCTCTCTCTTCAGTTACCAGCTGTTCCCGATGATGCTCATCTGGCCTGCCTATATAAAGTCTTTCAGCTCATTTCTCCTTTGCCTTCACATTTGGTCACATCACTAGGAACCATCTCCTGCTGTTGTTTCAAGACTGGCTTGCTAACATCCCTCCTGGCTTCCATCCTGCTTGTAGTTGCTCTCCGTGGATCCAGGACGTCTGGACTGGCTGATTACCCGATCTGGTTTATCAACTTTGGACTGGCTGACTACCCAATCTGGCTACTGGACTCTGGCTTGCTTGACTACGCCGTTTCCTATTTATCTTTTTATTAATAAACAAGTGTGATTAGATTGTACTTCTGTCTGTTTCATGGTTCCTGACAACAACAGATTAAAAAGGTATGTGCACATACTCCCTCTAGTGGAGAATTAAGGCATGACAACATTTTTCCCTAAAGAAGAAAACCATAGGTGGACTTATAATTCCTAGGCTTCTTCCCGCCTCAAGATTCTGCTGAATTAACAGACAAATTCAACCTTAACCCATCACATCGGCTGCGTTAGCAAACCTTCAAGGAACGGGTCCCTTTTTAATCAGGGTCCCACTCCCTTAGACCTGTAACAGCACCCCGCCAGGAAAAACTTTAGGTAATATAGGCATGAACAAAGCCCCGAGTCCAGGGTCCAGCCCTGCAAAGAGCGGCATTGCAGGAAAAACCTTGTGCTTCGTATACAAGGCCTGGGTACCATCCACCTTGGCCTCAGTGGCACTTGGGATGGATCCGGTCTGTGGAGGCTATTTAAATCCAGCAAGGATCCCTCCTGGAGCTCCTCAGAGCACATCTTCACTCGTGACCAACACCTTAGACACTGGCTAAAAATAAAAAATAAAACAACTGGAGGTACTCCTGCTAGGAGGAGGGGTTATATAGGGAGTGAACTTCTTGTATTAGGTATACCAGTGTTCATCATCTGAAGGTGGCTATATACCCAAATAGTGATTACTATTGTGCTCCCGTGATGTACGATAAAGAAATATATTCTATTATAAAGAAAAAACACTAACAATGTAGAATATCAATATTGCTTTTCTCAAATATAAGTTATTGGGAAGGCCAGATATACCTAACCCTCCATACAAGTGTAAAGAGGAAACCATCACCACTACTCCAGACTCAATAAACGATAAAGAGCAGCCTCAGCCTACATGTCTCCACCAAACTACACACCCTGATCCATTTCACCCCAACCCCATGATTAAGCCCTGGTGTGTGGGTGAAATGCATCAGGGTGTGTGGTTTGGTGGAGACCGGTAGGCAAAGGCCGTTCTTTATCATTTATTCACCTGGGCTGGTCGGGGGGTAGTGGTGATCCATTCATCTTTCCATTTACTAACCCCTTGGATTAGTATTAGGACAAACCTGAGACCCACGTTTTGGGATACAGGAATATGCTTTCCCCTCTACTTTGAGCAGCGACATTTAATAGGTTGCAGTGCCATACAAATGTACTTTAGCTTTCCTTTAAGTTAAAAATTGTAGTCACAGAAAAAAATAAAAAAATAAAACCACCACACACACTTTAATTTGATTTTCTGAAAGCAGAGGCTCTGTAGAATAAGATTGTGAGTGTTTCAATTTTCTATGTTGCACAATATTTGCACAACTGTTGATCAAAAACATAATTTACAGAAAAAACACCCTTAAAATGAATTTTAGTGCACAAAATCCAAATTGGTTTGTAAAACATGGGGTTACATCAAGTAAAACAGGCATAACCTTTTATATAATCCTGACAGTATGTTTGTTAGTAATGAGATCAGAAAGTCTTACACCCCAGCATTCTGCCTGACAATTCCGCTAGGTGAATAATAAAAATCTGAAAGGCAAGACTGCACAATTACAACCATACAGGAAAATGAAGATTCAGATCAAACAAAAATGGCTATTTTACAGATTTTAGTTTTACCAGCTGCACACTGGAGTGAGCTGTGACAGTTTAATGATAGAGGCAGCTGCTCCTCCTGTGATTTTCAGTTTGCAAACACACTTAAACAGATAATAGGCAATTATAAAACCAGTGTACCTGCCAGAGAAAACATGGGAATATGACTATTTATAGTTTTGTGGCACTCCATGACTGTTCACTTACCACAAAGCTTACAGACTAAGTTCAAGGAGCTTTTTACATACACACACACATATTTGGGCTGAAACTAGAATCGATTATGAAATTAATCGATTACTCAGCCAGTAACATAATGGGGGTAAAAAAAAAAAACGAAAAAGAGCCCTTTATAGTACAAAAAGAGCAAATAATAGCTACTGTAAATATTACTTTCACTGTTCTACAGAAAAAATAAATAAATAAAAAAGGGGGGGTATGGGCAGGGTTTGGCGGCGGTTCAAACCCTGACATGAAGAAGCAAAGCCCTACTAAGATGACTGGCTTTTAAAAGACACACTGCAGAACATGGTAAGTGAGTAATCAGGAAAAGGACTCCAAAAGATCTCCAACAGTCTTCTAGATAATACTGTGACTAGTCCTTTGACCTCCGCAATCCTGCCTTACACATACAATGCATCTGGAAAGTATTCACAAGCCGCTTGCTATGGAGGCACCCGTGCATGCTCGCTGCCAAGCTTGTTTGCAAAGGATATAACAGCAGGTAGTACAGTGCATCCGGAAAGTATTCAGATTTTGTTATGTTACAGCCTTATTCCAAAATGGATTAAATTCATTATTTTCCTCACAATTCTATAAACAAAACCCCATAATGAGAATAAAGAAGATTGAAATCTTTGCAAATTTATAAAAAAAAAATTGAATTAAAATCCCATGTACATAAGTATTCACAGCCTTTGCTCAACACTTGAAGCACCTTGAGCACCAATTACAGCCTTAAGTCGGAGTCTAATGCTACAAGCTTGGCACACCTATTTTTAGGCAGTTTCTCTCATTCTTCTTTGCAGGACCTCCCAAGCTCCTTCATTGTCCGGTTGGAAGATGAAGCCTAGCCCCAGCCTGGAGGTCCAATGCGTTCTGGAGCAGGTTTTCATCAAGGATGTCTCTGTACATTAATGCATTCATCTTTCACTCGATCTTAACTAGTCTCCCAGTTCCTGCAACTGAAAAAACATCCCCACAGCATGATGGTGCCACCACCATGCTTTACTGTCAGGATGGTATTGGCCAGGTGATGAGCAGTGCCTGGATTCCTCCAGACATGGCACTTGCCATTCAGACCAAAGAGTTCAATCTTTGTTTCATCGGACCAGAGAATTTTGTTTCTCATGGTCTGAGAGTCCTTCAGGTGCCTTTTGGCAAACTCCAGGTGGGATATCATGTGTCTTCTACTGATGAGTGGCTTCCGTCTGGCCACTGTATCATACAGGCCTGATTGGTGGAGTGCTGCAGAGATGGTTGTTCTTCTAGAAGGTTTTCCTCTCTCCAAACGCTAAAGCTCTGTCAGAGTGACGATCAGGTTCTTGATCAATTCCCTGAATAAAGCCCTTCTCCATTGATCACTCAGTTTGGCCGGGCAGCATGCTCTAGGAAGAGTCCTGGTGGTTCCAAACTTCTTCCATTTACAGAAGATAATGGAGGCCACTGTGCTTATTGGGACCTGCTGCAGAAATTTTTCTCTACCCTTCCTCCGATCTGTGCCGCGATAAAATCCTGTCTCAGGGGTCTAAATTGCTTGGACTTTATGGCTTGGTTTGTGCTCTGACATGCACTGTTAAACTGTGGGACCTTATATAGACAGGTGTGTGCCTTTCCAAATCATGTCCAATCAACTGAAATTACCACAGGTGGACTCCAATCAAGTTGTAGAAACATCAAGGATGATACGCATATATACTGCGGCAAAGCTGTTTAGATGTGCAAAGCAACGAACCTGTACGTCGGTCTGTGCATGAGATACAGTGGGCGGGTGCGCCGGGGAAACTCGATGTTTGCTGGCCACCTGTGATCGTGGTAAAGAGACAAAAATAGAATTTTTTTGTACTCACCATAAAATCTTTTCCTCTGTAATTCGCCAACTGACACAGCTCCTCTCATTAGACCATTGGTTTGTTACGCCACCTTTAGGAGAGGACTAGGCATAACATGTTAACATGTAATTAAAAACTCAGAACTTCTAGTGCTGCCCAAGGGGTGGTCCCTTAGGCAACAACCCCTCAGCCTGCCATGCAGCCTCAGTACATCAACAAGCAGTATAACGTAAAGAAAAATAGGAGGGGCGGGTGCTGTGTCAAATCGGTGAATTACAGAGAAAAGGATTTTATGGCGAGTACAAACAAAAAAAAAAAAAAAACTATTTTCTCTTATATTCACCGACTGACACAGCTCCTCTCTTTAGACCACTGGGACATCCCCAAGCAGTGCCAAATCGAGGGGTGGGAAAAACAGCATAAAAACTTCATCCACCATGGCATGTGGGAACTAGTATAAAAACTTTTTTTTTTTTTTGTGGGTAAAAACACACACAGGGTGCTCAACGGAGAGGCACTACCTTCAAACTGCGGTAACAAATGCAACAGTGCATTTACTTAAAAGTACTGAGTTAAAAAAAATTTAAAAAAAACACCCCCACACACACGGAAAAAGAGTGTATGTGCAATTTCAAATATACAGCCGCCTGCAAAACTTTGCGGCCAAAACAGGCATCAGTGGATGCACTGACATCTACCTTGTAGAACTTTGTAAAAGTGTGAACAGACGACCAAGTCACCGCTTTACATACTTTTGCAACAGACGCTTGATGTCAGAAGGCCCAAGACATTCCGATTGCCCTTGCGGAGTGCGCCATGACCAGAAAGGGGGGCACCTGCCCCTTCAAGGCATAGGCCTGTACTTCAATCTGTCTGAGCCATCTGGAAATGGTGGCCGATGAGACCGTTATGCCTTTCTTCGGACCAGCCACCAAAACAAACAAGGAGTCTGACTTCTGAAAAGGGAGCAGTTGCAGACAAATACATCCTCAGAGCCCGAACCACGTCCAAGGCATGAAGGGCCACCTCCTGAGGTGTCGGCTTAGGACACGGAGATGGTAACACAATGTTTTCATTGATGTGGAACGCCAAAACCACCTTCAGCAAAAAAGAAGGTTGCGGACGCAACACCACCTTATCCTTGTGGATAACCAGATAGGGCGACTTGCAAGACAAGGCCGCCAGTTCCGAAACCCTCCTGGCCGATATGATGGCCACTAGAAAGACCACTTTCTGGGAAAGAGTCAACAAGGGAATCTCTCGGATATTTTCAAATGGTGGACTCGCATGCAGAAGCACCTGTGGTTCATCAACAGTTTTACCGCGGCTCTGAGAGTCTGCAGCTTGTCTGAAGGGAGAAACACTCTCGCTTCCATGGAGTCCAGCAGCAAGCATAGGTACTCCAAACGCTTAGTCGGTCATCTTTTTTAGGTTCAACAGCCACCCAAAGACTCATTGGAGAATGAAGGCCCTTGCCTACGGCGTGGCTCCTTAGCCTTCCTGGCCTGTGGGAGTAGTGTACTCTTACCACCTGTGGCATTTTTTAATGTCATTCAATGAGGCTCCAAAGAGTCAGTTTCCAAAGAAGGGAAGATCCGTCAGGGCTTTTTTGGGTGCCTGGTTAGCAGACCAGCATTTCAGCCAAATCAGGCGTCTCAGCACCACTGCTGACACTGAAGCCCTAGATAACAAGGAGAGAGTATCCAGGGCCATGTCACAAATGTACTTAAGGCCTTGCACTAGTTGGTCTGCTAGTTCCACGCAGACAGGAGAAGCCAGTTGCTCTCCCAATTCGCGGTGCAAAAGTTTTGCCCACTCGGTTAGTGACGGATGCCAGTACTGGTCGCATGGTTGAACAAGGAACAAGCCACTGGCTCGGCCTTCCTGTCCGTGGGATCCTTAAATGCAGGAGTCCCCTCTACCGGAAGTGTGGTTACTTTGTTTAACCTGGATACTGGAGGGGACCACGACCGGAGGAGCTGACCATTTATTGATAAGGCTCTCCTTAAAGTGGTAACGCACCACCATGTATTTGGGGACCAAAAAAAGGTCAGTTGCGGTCGACCTCATTCCTTGTAAATTAACTTATCAAAAGAAGTCAGATACAGGAACACCTTAGGTGAACGGGCTGGCTTACGGCACACAAAAGGGACCGCTACATCAGCAAAGGGATCTGCTGGCTCCCGAATCTTCAGGGTATCACGCACAGCTGTGATAAGTGCTCCAACAAGCGATTTGCCACGCATGGACCCAGCAGGGCCCGAGTCTGTGTCAGAGTTCTCCCCGGAGGATGGGGGGGGGGGGGGGGCAGGTGCTGTTTTTTACCACCTTTGCGCCCACGCACCGCCTCCATCTTGGCAACAAACGAATTGAGGACTGACGACAAAGTGTCCAGAAACACTTCAGTCTGCAGGCGAACCGGTTGCAATTGCCTGGATTTCGGGGGAAGAAACACTAGTTTCTGAAGCCATGCTGACCCTACCCTGTCTGCCACCTGATGGGGACTTAGGACAGTGATGGTCCCACCCTCCTAACTGCTGCTGGCTGAGAGGCTCTTTCCCGCAGGACTCACCACCCCGACTGGTTCTGCGCTGTCCAGCTAGTAGTGCCTGTGTCCCTTGTCAGCTCCCAGGTGCATAGGAGATCACACTGTGCTGTCCAGAGCTGCTGCAAATGGCACTGAAACTGATCCAAAACGTGTTCAGGCTCCAAGAAAATGGCCACCAAGCGTCCAGTATAAAAAAGGACATAAACACAGGGAAAATGACCACCGAGCTACAGGAAAGCATGCTGCTCCTTGCCCCACCAAAGATGGCCGCCGAACACTGTATACCATGAGGGACAATGAAAAATAAATAAATAAAAAATAAAAATAAAAAAAAACACAGGCAGAGAATGGCCGTGAACAGGGCTACAGCGATCAACAGGTACAGCCTCCAGACACCCCCAGGGAAAGATTCACACACATACAGGGCACAGCCAGCCAGCGCAGTCCCCCCCCCCCCCCAGGTGAGAGCCCCCCCCCCCCCTCGAGAGCCCCTGCATATGACACACAACACTCAGAAGCCTCATGCAGCATCCCCCACGGGGGGGAGATAGGGAGAGAAGAGAGGGAGGTGAGGGACCCCCGAAGTAACCTCCCAGGGAATGCCCAGCTGCTCAGCCCCACCAAAGCAGCTAGAGCTGTACTTACCAGTCCTGCAGAGCTGGGAGACATTCCATCACAGACCCACTCTCCAATCAGTACGGGGTGGCTGCTGGCCTGGCAGACTGTGAGACAGACAGGTCATATGTGTGCCCCGGAGCATTAACACTCACCAACCACCTCTGGAGCTGAGGCATGTCGTGGCTGACCCAGGACGGAGCTCTGGTCTGCACACGCTCGCTGGCCAGGCTGGGGAGACTACAAGGATAAGGGTATCCAGCCTGTCACCCAGCCGGCTGTTGATAGCAGATCACAGGATCTTTAAACTTGCGCAAAAAGCAAAGCTTCTGCAGAAAAAACATAGACCGATGGGCCCGCAGGGTTCTTAGGTCCTTCTCCTTCACTAGGCAAAATAAAACTGAGGCTGCATTGCAGGCTGAGGGGTTGTTACCCAAGCGACCGGCCTTTGGGCGGAACTAGAAGGTCTGAGTTTTTTTATTACATGTTATGCCTAGTCCTCTCCTAAAGGTGGCGTAACAACCCAGTGCTCTAAAGAGAGGAGCTGTGTCAGTCGGTGAATATAAGAGAAACAAGGCGGATCCCCACTGACAGGGGAAAGCACTGAAATCTGCTGTATCTAGTTATCAGAAACAGCGATCTCTGTGTTGTCCCAGTAAGCCCATCCCCCACACAGTTCGAACACACCCAGGGAACACCGTTAATGCCTTGATCGCCCCCTAACGTTAACCCCCTCCACTGCCAGTGTCATTTATACATTGGTCAGTGCATTTGTTTAGCACTGATCACTGTAATGTCACTGGTCCCCAAAAAGTGTCACGTGGGGTCAGATTTGTCCGTTGCAGCCAAAAAATAAATAAATAAAAAGTCCATAAATCCATCCCCCTATTTTGTAGACTTTTGCGCAAACCAAATCAACGTATGCTTTATTGTGATTTTTTTCTTACCAAAAATATGTAGAAGAATACATATTGGCTTAAACTGATGAATAAATTAGATAGACACCGTACTATTTATCGGCATATAACACGCACCTTAATTTTAGGAGGGAAGTTTCGGGGGGGGGGGGGGGGGAACGTACATTTTAAATAAATAACTTTGAAGCAAAATAAAAGTCAGTGCCCATCAATGCAGCCTCACCATTGCCCATCTGCAGCCTGATCAATGCCATATGCAGCCTCACTATTAACCATTAATGAAACTTGATCAATGCCCATCTGTGGTCTCTCAATTGCCCATCAATGCAGCCTGATCAATGCCCATCTACAGCCTCACAATCGCCCATAAATGCAGCTTGATCAATGCCCATATGCAGCCTCACCATTGCCATGAATGCAGCCTGATCAATGCCCATCTGCAGCCTCACATCAGATTACTGCTGCCTCGGAGGGGACAGGGAGGGGGGTGAGATTACATTTCATATTACGTACAGCAAGAATCTCCTATTTACTCGGCTACCTCTTTAATACAAAGTCCCGCCTCCTGGACTGGCTTCTATGATAGACAGAACAGTGGTCCAATGCTGGCCCAGGAGACGGGACTTCCTATTACAGAGGCTACTGAGTAAACAGGAGATTCTCGCTGTATGTAATCTGATGGTCCTCGTCCCGCCCCTCTCCCCGTTCCCCCCTCAGGTGGCACACGACGCACACACTATTTGCACCCGATTTTCAGGGAGGAAAAAAGTGAGTGTTATACGCCAATAAATTAAATACAGTGTGAAAATATATATATATATATATATATATATTACACACACACATACAAAAAAAAAAAATTTTTTTTTTTTTTTTTTTTTTTTTTTACTTTCTGCTATAATACAAAAAAAAAATTAGTTTTTCTTTTTCAAAATTGACGGTCAGGACATCAATTGTTTGGGTACAGCGTTGCACAACCACACAATTATCAGTTAAAGCATCGCAGTGATGAATCACAAAAAAGTGGTCAGGTCATTAAGGGGGTAAATCCTTCCAGGGCTGAAGTGGTTAAAGTGTGATAAAAATGATGTATATACTTAGTTTTTTTTTTGTGGAATATAGAATTCCATAAAGGGACTTAAAATAAATTAAAATATGAAAAGATTTTGATTTGCTCTTTTTTTGTTCTATTGTATGAACTAATACCCTGTATGTGCAAAAAAAACTAGTGGATGGGAGTGTTCTGGGAACAGGGAGAAAAAAAAAAAAAAAAAAAAAAGAAGGAGTAGATAGACCTTGTAGAGCATTATGCGTTTTTTAACTTTGATTTACTAGATCAGATATTTACTATAAATTAAAATTACATTTTATCCCTACAGAGACTAAAATATTAGTTTGACTAGGGTGCAAAAACTTTTGCATATGGTGAATGAAAAAAAAAAAAAAAAACAGCAATTTTAAATTCTTTTATGTTATGAGGAGTGCAGAATCAAGATGATCCAAGAAAACAATGATGCGATTTATGCACTTAATTAAGTCAGCCACTGAATCTCAAGTGACCTCTTCTCCAATTTAACACATTCAGTAGAAGCAATTATCTGGGGAGAGAACACGTCTTCTGAAGTCTACTGTGGGATCAATTACAAAGTGTACAAAACAAAATATACAAAACGATGCCTGACTACAAATGCAACACTCAAGGAGTCATCTGGATGGTTTCCACAATCCTACTATTCTTACAATGTTTCAACACCATAAAAGTTGGCGATGCGCTTAAAACGTGCCATCTGGCACCATTGGAGACAGCAGTTTTCTTTCTAGCAAAGCAATACTCAGTTTAGAGAGATTTGCTTCAAAATTGTTTTAGCGCATTAATGAACTTTAAAAAAAATAATAATAATTAGGACTGATGTCGCCACGAGGAACGCAATTAGTACAAAGATTTCTACGCTGGCACATTATACTACAGACAATAAAGCCTTACCTCAGGAACCACCTCTGTTAATTTGCAGACCATCTCCATTCCGCCCAACTTCCAGTGTCCATCTTCACTCACAAACAAAGAGGAAAGACACACATTGTTATGGGAAACCTTTCCCTGCAATAAAAACAATAAGACTTGCATATTACACAGAATGAGCTTTTAGCAGTATCTGACTATATGTCAACTCAATTTATTAAAAATAAATAAAAAGGGCAAAACACTATAGCAAAATGTATTGTTTTTGGTAATCCAGAAGCATGTTTATAAAGCTTTGAATGTTTCATCCACCAATTATTCACTGCAATTTAAAACACATGCACCCAGAAGTTTCACCTGCAGTGAATAATTGTCAATTGTTACATTCACCACTTTATAAATATACCAAGTGTAATTAATATTTACATTGTATTCAGTTTTCTTTTGAATTCGGCATCCACATACCTTTATAGATTTCCTAAACTTTAAATGCAGGCCAAAGTTACTCGGAAGCGAAGACAAACCATATAAAACTGCCAGAGGTGCTTACAACAGTGTGTGTGTGTATATGTATGTATATATATATATATATATATATATATGTGTGTATATATATATATATATATATATATATATATATATACATATATACACATACACACACACATACACACACACACACACACACCCTCACCACAGGTGGGATTTTATGCGCACCCAGCACAGTAAAGAATGGGTACCATAACGCTCCGGATGCGTACTTGAAGACTACTCAGTTTCCAACTATGTAGATCAGCTTAAAAGACCCAGGAGGTGGCAGTGGGAAGTGGTTAAAAAAAAAAAAAAAACGAAGTTACTTACCGGTAACGTTCTCTTTCCCGGAGTCTTTCAGGACAGCCACCTGAGAGACCTTGGCTTCTCCCCTCTGTAGGAAACACCTGTGGCAGCTTTCTATATATTTCCTCCTCCCCTGCTGCTCCTCAGTTCTTTAAAGAGCACCTCCAGTTTGCTGGGGAGACACAAGAACATATGATACACATAATCAATTATATCACATTTCCTGTAAGGAAATCTTTATGTCTTGATATACATCTGGGTGGGTTCCCGGCTGTCCTGAAAGAATCCGGGAAAGAACGTTACCGGTAAGTAACTTCGTTTTTCCCCTAATCGTCTTTCAGAACAGCCACCTGAGAGGATAACCGAGCATTTACCCTTAGGGCGGGACCACAGCTTGAAAGACCTTGTGTCCAAAGGTTTGATCTTTAGCTGACCATAAGTCCACTCTATAGTGCTTTACAAAAGTGATAGAGCTGGACCATGTTGCCGCTTTACAAATTTTTTCCGGCATTGCTCCAGCTCTCTCTGTCTGTGATGCTGCCATTGCCCTTGTAGAGTGTGCCCCGATTCCCTCTGGGATCTGCATACCTCCTAACTTGTAAGCTTGTCCTATGGCTTCTCTTAACCATCTGGCTATTGTGCTCCTTGAAGCTTTGTGCCCTTGCCTAGCTCCAGAAAATAAAATAAAGACTCAGTCTTTCTAATTGTTTTTGTTGCTTCTAAATAATGTAGGATGCATCTCCTGACATCTAAATTATGGAATTTTACTTCTTGTTCCTGAGAAGGATTTGGACAAAATGATGGTAACACAATTTCTTGGCCTCTATGAAATCTTGAGGCTACTTTAGGCAGAAATCCCGGGTCCATTTTAAAGATTATGCAGTCTGGGAAAATCTGGCAAAAAGGGGGGGGGGGGGGGGTCTGATTGATAGTGCTTCTATCTCACAGACCCTTTTGGCTGTAGTAATTGCTACAAAAGAAGATTGCTTTAAGCGTCAGCAACTTCAGGCTGCAATCCCTTAGTGGTTCAAAGGGGTCTGCTGTCATAGTTTACAACACTAGTGACAGGTCCCACTTTGGAAAGGCCGTACCCTGTATTGGCCTCTGTCTGCTCACGGATTTAGAGAGTCTGATTATCCAAGGATTTGAAGCTAAACTTCTTTCCTGGTAAACCGACAGTGCTGACACTTGACTCTTTAACGTGCTTAGGCTTAGTCCTTTGTCTACACCACTCTGTAGAAATTCTAAGACTGCTACTGAGCTCTGTGTTTTGAAGTTGTTCTCTGTGCACCATCTGCTAATACATTTCCATACTTTCTGGTATATATTACGTGTTTCAACCTTCCTGCTTTTCAGCAATGTTTCTATCAAACGGCTTGAGAACCCTTTTGCTTTTAGCAGCTGCTCCTCAGATACCAGCCGGCTAATTTCCACCTTTCCACATGTGGACAGTACACTGGGCCCTGGGATAGTAGGTCCTCCTGGACTGGTAGCAATCAAAGGGGCTCTATGGCAAGTCCTTTGAGCATAGAGAACCACAGTCTCCTGGGCCAGTGAGATGCTATGAGAATTAATGATGTGTTTTCTCTACGTAGTTTTCTTATTACTGCTGGTAGTAGCACTGGTGGGGGGAAAAGGCATAACATTTGCTGAATGCCCACTTCTGCGCTACTGCGTCTACTCCGAGCGCTCCAATGTCCAATGTCCGTGTGTATTTGAGGTTTTCTAATAACCTTCTGGGAGTTTTTGCAAAAAGGAGAAGGTCGTCTAAATAGGCAATGATGGATATGGACTTTAGTGGCAATGGTGCCAGAGCTTCCGCTAGAATTTTTATAAAAATTTTGGGCGAAGATGATGGGCCGAAGGGTAGAGCCTGGAATTGAAGGTGTATGGCAGGGATATGCAATTAGCGGACCTCCAGCTGATGCAGAACTACAAGTCCCATGAGGCATAGCAAGTCTGACAGCCACAAGCATGATGGGACTTGTAGTTTTGAAACAGCTGGAGGTCCACTAATTGCATATCCCTGGTGTATGGTCTTCTTTCCTGTTTCTATTGCTAACCTTATAAACTTCTGACAACTTTGATGTGTAGGTACGCGTCCTTTAAATCTAGTGAAGCCATATAACAGTTTGGGGGTAACAGAGCCTTTACGGAGTATATGGAATTCACTCTGAATCTTTTGTAAGTTATGGATAGATTTAAGGGTTTGAGGTTGAGGATTGGCCTGATCTTTCCTGAGGGTTTCTGTACTCCAAATGTGTGGGAGTAGAAGCCCTGTCCTCTTTCTTCTTTTGATACCTTTACGATTACACCTTGTTTTCTGAGATCCTTTATGGACCTCTTTAAACCTCTGGATTTTTCTTTGTTTTTTGGAAGTTTGGTGGTGATTTTGAGAACTCTAGAATATACCCTTCTCTCTTATTGTCCTTAAAATAAATTGGGAGGATATTTTTTCCCATTGTGAGATGAAGGCCCCCAGTCTTCCTCCCATGGAGACTACTTCATTGTGGGTTTGCTCAGGACGACGAAAAATCGCTCCTCCCTTGCTTTTCCCTCTCTGGACCCAAGGTTTCCTTTGGTTATCTGTCTTGGGCATTGAGAAGCGGGATTTTGTGTCCCCTCTTTGCCTCTTTATTCTGTTGAGGCTGACTCCAAGCTGCTTTCCATTTTAGTGTAAACGTCTTTTTTGTCCGCTGTATAGTCCAGTACCTTTGCTAATACTGGCCAGAAGAGCAGGTCCCCTGTAAACGGGATCAAGCACAGTTTGCCTTTGGATGCACAGTTCCCCTGCCATGTCTTTAGCCATAGGGTCCGTCTGGCAGAATTGGCTAGAGCCGAAGATCTGGCTGCCATGCGTACCAGCTCTGCCGATGCATCTGCGATATACGCAATGCCTCGTAGTAGAGTGGGAAAAAAAAAAAAACAAAAAAAAAAAAGAGAGGATAAAATCTGCTCCTTTGCAGTTCCTTCCTTGACATGTGCCTGAATACGGTTTAACCAAAAAAACTCTACATTTCTGGCCACCACCGTGACTGCCATTGCTGGCTTTAGGCTTCCCACTGTGGAGTCCCATGGCTTCTTTAATAGAGAGTCCATTCTCTTATCCATTGCTTCAGATAAGACCCCCATATCCTCAAAAGCTAAACTTGTGAGAAGGTTGCATCTAGCTTTGTTTTGTTTTTTCCATACTGATTCATCACCTGCAAATGGAAACCGTCTCTTTAAGGCCTTAGAAAAAAAAATGGTTTTCATTCTGGTTCCTGTCATTCTTTTTTAATTGCCTTTATTAGGACCTCGTGCACAGGAAAATTCTTCTTTTCCTGTTCTCCTAAACCCTCATACATTTGATCATGTAGGGATAAAGGTTTCTTTTCCGTTTGTATACCCAATGTGGTATGAATGGCTCCCAAAAGCTGATCTTCCTCTTCTAATGAGAGCTTGTATTGGGAGGGTTTTCTGGAATCCCCTTCCAGTGCCTCACCCTCTGATTCTTGGAAGCCAGAAGCTGCGCTGTCAGGCTTGTCCTCTACCTCCTCCCTAGGGTCTACTAAAGGACTTGCACTAGTGGAGGGTAGTGCTTGTGTCTTTGGTAGTGCCGATTGTACTGAAGGAGGAGCAGTCTGCACCTGTGGGATCTGAAATCCTTCAAAAAAAAGGTTTTGAATGACTCAAAAGGTACTGGATAGTTCCTTAACAGATGCCGCTAAATCATTGCCCTGTTCAGTGGAATGTTCTTGCACTAATTTATTAATACATTCCTTACACAATGCTTTCCCCCAGGAATCTTTAAGTGTATTTTTACAAGAAGGGCACCTTTTTGGAGTTGTGAGAGGGCTTGGTTTTATCTGTTTTCTGCAATGACATAAAGAAAACCCCACAACATTAATACTGCCATACTCTTACCTCACCAGGGGCCCCATGAACCACCCTCTGACACAATGGAGGGACCTTGCCTACCCCCCCTTTTCCATGTACCCTGGGGGGGGGTGAGGATTGGGTGGGGGGGGGTAGTGGTTTAGGCCAGGGGAGTTCCACCCTAGGTTCCCCTTACCTTGATATGGCTGGAGCTGGTCTCTGCTGGAGCAGTGTCCCTTCCCTCTGCGTCCGACATGCTGATGTCACCACAGGGGCCTCCGCTGTCTCTACAGCATATGTGGCTCCTCTCCAGCTCACGCCTGACTCCTCTTCATGTTTCGCGTCCGGAAACCGGAAGCCGCAAACCCGGAAATGTACGCCCCCTTCGCCGGACGTGACGTCACCCGCCACCGATCACAATACCCAGCGTGGTTTGCACTGTTGAGTGCTCTACGATGCTGGGGGTATGAGACAGCCAGCCATGCACCTCCTTGCTCCACACTCGGAGCTGAACAGGAGCCCCTCCGACCTCTATCTGCACTCAGTGATGCGGGGACGGCATTACAAATCAGTCTGTCTTTTGTTTTGCCCAAGCAGCCTCTGCTGCTTTCCAGAACATTTGCCTGAGCCTCCTGACTCTCCTGGCTTGGTTTCCTTAGTGTCTCCCCTCCTGGAGGAAACAAATAACTGAGGAGAAGCGGGGGAGGAGGAAAATTTATGGAAAGCTGGTGCAGGCATTTCCTACAGAGGGGAGGAGCCAAGGTCTCTCAGATGGCTGTCCTGAAAGATGATTAGGGGAAAAAAGCATGTTGCTGCAAATGCTTAAAGCGGGAGTCCGCCGGGACTCCGTGTTTTTTTTTTTTTTTAAAGTCAGCAGCTACAAATACTGCAGCTGCTGACTTTTAAAATAGTGACACTTACCTGTCCAGCGCGCCCGCGATGTCGGCACCCGAAGCCGATCTCTAGATCGACACTCGAGTGCTGCCGCCGCCATCTTGGGTATGGCAATCAGGAAATGGAGCCTTTCGGCTTCATTTCCCGGTTCCCTACTGCGCATGCGCGAGCCGCGCTGCGCAATGAGGACGGTCCCCGCTGCCTCTGGGATCTGTGTGTTTCCCAGCAGGCAGCAGGGCACTTGCGGAAGGGGGCGGGCACTTGCAGAAAGGGGCGTAATGTATGCCCCTTTCCGCAGAGAGCTAGCCAGGAAGTGGGTGCAGTTACCTAGATTATCCAGGTAACTGCACCCCCCTCCCCCCTGAAAGGTGCCAATTGTGGCGCCGGAGGGGGGGGGAGGAATCCGATGTGCGGAAGCTCCATTTTAGGGTGGACCTCCGCTTTAAAAGTGGCAGCTAAAGCTGGGCTTTACTTTTTTTTTGCCAAACAAAATGAGAAATTCCCAGCTCAACTCACCACTTAAAGGGCACGTTCACCTTTAGGCAATGTTCACACTGGAGGCGCTACAGCGCTAAAAGTAGCGCCTGTAAAGCGCCTCTCCTGTCACCCCAGCATGAAAGCCTGATTTAAAAAAAATAAAATAAAATAAAATAAAAGTCCTGCAAGCAGAATCTTTGCAAAGCTCTCAAAGTACCCCTGCCCATTGAAATCAACGGGCAGCGCAGCGGGAGCAGCACTTTTAACCCTTTATTTAGCCGCTGTGTTTAAATCCCCCGCTAGCGGCTGAAAAGTGCCACTAAAATGACTGTAAAGCATTGCTCTAAATAGCAGCGCTTTAACGCCGACACCCCCATGCCCCAGTGTAAAAGTACCCTTACAGAAAAATCTGTAAAAAAGGTAAAACTTACACAGGACCCCCTCTCCACTGCAACCCCCCCCCCCCCCCCCCCCATCGCCCAGACCTGGAGTCCAGCAATCACCCGCACTGACACACCAGCTCGTTGCTTCACCAGTTCAGGGATTATAAATCCCCTGTGGCTCAATCTCCTATAGGTAGGAGGCTTTCCAATTGCTCGGCGCCATCACATGGGCAGCAGAGCATCACATCAGAACCTGTGTAGCCCGCCCTGTCGCCGTAGGCAAAGAGGAGAGCAAGCCGCAGGGATTTTAAATGCCGGGACCGGTAAAGCGGCTATACGTTCTGTCAGAACAGGCGACTGCCAAACTCCAGGTCAGCGGGACTGAGGGGATTTTCTGTAAGGCTACTTTCACACTGAGGCATCTTTCAGGCCCTAAAGGGCTAAAAATAGTGCATGTAAAGTGCCTGAAAAACACCATCTCTGCCACCCCAGTGTGAAAGCACCGCTTGCAGGACAAGAAAAAAAGTCCTGCAAGCAGCATCTTTGGGGCGTTGTGGGAGTAGTGTACACATCGCTCCTAAAACGCTCCTGCCATTGAAATCAATGGCCAGCGCTGCTGATGCGCCTGCAAAGCGCTTTGGGAGTGACACCCCGCAAGCGCGCGAAAAGTGCCCCTAAAATAAACTTTAAAAAAAAAAATTATATATCTTTTTTTCCTCTTAAAAACAGAAGAGGTTGTTTACCCGATCATGTAGAAATACCAGAGCTTGCAAGATGTCATAGATTCCTGCACAAATTTCATCACTTGTTAGTTTGTCAAGAAGCATTTCCAGGGGCTGTACCCGCTCTGTTACAAGGTAGATCCCATCTTCTTCCACAGTACACAACAAGAAACGGAGCAGACATGGATGACGTAAGGTTTTCAAATGCTAAAATACAAAGAGATATATTATAAATAAGAAGGTTAAACAAAACCCACACAAGTGAAGGCATGCCTTTATGAAAAGACACTAGCAAAACATAATACAAATGCATAAATAAACATGCTCATGTATTATTTGTAGCTGGCTGAAAGAGAGCGATCTGTTCTTTCCAAAGCAGGTCTTGTGATCAAACATTACTTTCAGATCTGTCAGTTATCTCATTTTCTATAATGCACTGAAGTCATACAGTCTGATTACCAACCTTCTCCTAGCCTGCTGGTTTATTACTTTCACAGTTTTGCAGCATAAATTAACACCATATAGTAGCGATTATCTGCTGTTTTTGTTTTTTAAACCCCATTATGACAGGTGATAAAAAAATAAAATAAAATAAAAAAAACACACAAACCACACACATCTCGCGGCTACTAAATGTCTTATGCTGGCCATACATGTATGGCTTTTTGTAGAACATTCGTATGAATATTCGTACAAAAATAATTTGTACATTCAAAGAATGAATGTCATATGCAAAAGTTTTTGCACCCTAGTCAAGTTAACATGTTTCACTTGCGTAACTTCTAAACAAAAACACTGTCCAAAAAGTAATTTAATCAATACGTTTTCTATTCTGCTCCTTCAATTTTTTGGAATCTGTGGTTGAAAACAAATGTCAAATTTGACTCCACTAACGATTAGAAAAATCGGACGTTCTTACAACATACATTTCGGAAGGAAAAATTTGTTTGTGTATGGCCAGCATAAGTGACAGCAGGTGCAGGTAACTTGTATCAAGCTAACCGTCTATGAAGGGAGTCGCATGCATATATTACAGTCAGAAAGTCTGCAAAAACACTGCGTTTTTAG
The DNA here is from genome assembly GCF_037356315.1 of Lithobates pipiens. Lineage (NCBI taxonomy): Eukaryota > Metazoa > Chordata > Amphibia > Anura > Ranidae > Lithobates > Lithobates pipiens. Next base: position 170,417,770 of record NW_027507785.1, on the reverse strand, counting down.
GTCTTTAAAGAAATTTTTTTTTTTTTTTTTTTTTAGATAAAAATGTTGATCTCCGAGTCCAATAATATGTACCAGATTCAACCTCTAATAGTATGTACATCTCTTCTGTCTCTTATGCTCAGGAGTGGATTAGATCATTTCGTTCCCTTATTATAGCTGGTTATTTATATTTACCACTGCATATAGATATTAAAGAATAAAATTGGCCTTTTAACCACTTAAGGACCGAGCCTCTTTTTGAGAATCATTTTTTTTTGCTAGAAAATTACTCCAAACATTAGATTTTTTTTTCAGACACCCTAGAGAATAAAATGGCAGTCGTTGCAATACTTTATGTCACACTCATTTGCACAGCAGTCTCACAAGCGCAATTTTTTTTTTGAAAAAAAAAAAAAAAAATACACCTTTTTGAATAAAAAAATAAATAAATAAAAACATAATAAGACATCAATTAAGTTAGCCCAATTTTTTTGTAGATTGTAGATGTTACGCCAAGTAAAATTGATACCCAACATGTCACGCTTCAAAATTGCGCCCACTCGTGGAAAGGCGACAAAACTTTGAACCTTAAAAATCTCCATAAGCGTCGTTTAAAAATTTCTACAGGTTACCAGTTATGAGTTACAGAGGTCTAGTTCTAAAATTATTGCTCTCACTCTAATGATCACAGCTATACCTCACATGTGTGATTTAAAACACCGTTTTCATATTCAGGCACGACTTATGTATGTGTTCGCTTCTTTGCGTGAGCTTGGCAGAACGGGGCGCTTTAAATTATTTTATTTTTCTTATTTTACTTTTATTTTTATTTTATTTTTTAAAAATTGGGTTACTTTTGATCCTATTACAAGGAATGCAAACCTTGTAATAGAAAACCTTGTCATATTTACAATACAATGCAATTAAAAAAATAAAAATAAATAAAAAATCCCCTTTAAAGACAATTAGTCGACAGTGACGTTTGATATCACTTTAAGCAGCCCCCCCCCCCCCCCCCCCCTTGAGGCGAATCCGCTGCTGACACAACTTTTATCTGAAAGCCGAACGTCCGCAGAGGAAAAGGATATCAGGGTTATGGCATCTACTACCATAACATGGTATTCATCTTCAAACAGCCGCCGTATAATGACGTGGTGAAACTTAATATATTAACTAAATTATAGACCATGCTTTTGTTTGAGAATTGTATCCAATTAATAGATTAATTAAAACAATAATCGGCCAACGAATCGATTATAAAAATAATCGATAGTTGCAGCCCTACTGTCATTGTTCTGACACTGGCTGGGAAGGGGTTAACACCTAGGGGCAATCAATGGGGGTTAACTGTGTGCCTAACAATGTAACGTGCACTGCTTTTCTAATCAATGTGGCTGCTTTGCAGGGAGAGAAAAAAAAAAAAAGCCACATCGCTGCTCCATGTAAAGAGCCCTGTGTTGTTACTAAGCACAGGGCTCTGTACTATGATTCATTAAGCTGATCAGCAGGTCCCAGCCATAAATCATTGGTCAGAACCTGCTGACCAACTTGTGCTGTACCGAATCACAGCATAGATGGGTCGGCGGGTGTCCACCCCTTACCCATAAATACCGGATCACATAGGCCGCCGCCCCATAGGAGAGGCCTGCCCAATCACCATATATGTGCATGGGGCAGTCCACAAGAGGTTAAAGGGAGGTTAGACAAACAAGGATGATTCAATTGCCCTCAGGCATCTGCATCACCCCTTGGGGTCTTAAAGTGGTACTAAACTCTTGTAAAAAAATAAAAACATTTGAACTCAAGTATGCATTCATAAAGCAAAAAATAATCTATTTCTCTCAGAGCCGGTTCACATAGGGGTGACTCAGATCAGACTTCAGGTCGCCCTACATGTAAAAATCAATGTAAGTGAATGAGAGCCATCTTAATGCACACTACTGAAGTCGCTCCAACTTCAGAAAAGGTTCCTGTACTACTTCTATCCGACTTGTAGGCGACTGGTACCCATTGATTTCAATGGAGGTTGCCTCCAAGTCGGATCTCCGTCTGTACGGAGGCGTCTCTCACAGAATTATCAGCTCTCAAAAAGGGAACTCCACGCCAAATTTATTTAAAAATTTTGGCGTGGGTTCCCCCTCCAAGAGCATACCAGGCTCTTAGGTCTGGTATGGATTTTAAGGGGAACCCCCACGCTGAAAAAAAGGCGTGGAGGTCCCCCCAGATCCATACCAGACCCTTATCCGAGCACGCTACCCGGCCAGCCAGGAAAGGGGGTGGGGACTACCGCGCCCCCCCCCCCAGCCGTACCAGGCCGCGTGCCCTCAACATGGGGGCGCGGCCCCCCCACCCCAAAGCACCTTGTCCCCATGTTGATGAGGACAAGGGCCTCTTCCCGACAACCCTGGCCGTTGGTTGTCAGGGTCTGCGGGCGGGGGGCTTATCGGAATCTGTCAGCCCCCTTTAATAAGGGGGCCCCTGGATTTTTTTCACAGGTGAATGGGTAGGGGTACATTGTACCCCATACTCATTCACATAGGGTGGGGGGGCCAGTATCCGGGAGCCCCCTTATTAAAGGGGGCTCATGGATTCCGATAAGCCCCCCGCCCGCAGACCCTGACAACCAACGGCCAGGGTTGTCGGGAAGAGGCCCTTGTCATCAACATGGGGACAAGGTGCTTTTGGGTGGGGGGGCCCTTGTCATCAACATGGCACGCGGCCTGGTACGGCTCGGGGGGGGGGGGCACTCGCTCGTCCCCACCCCCTTTCCTGGCCGGCCAGCGTGCTCGGATAAGGGTCTGGTATGTATCTGGGGGGGACCCCCTACGCCGAAAAAAATGGCGTGGGGGGTCCCCCCCAGATCCCGTTAAAATCCATACCAGACCTAAGGGCCTGGTATGCTCCTGAAGGGGGAACCCACCCCGGGTTTTTTTTTTTTTTTTTTTTTTTTTTTTTTTTATTTGGTGTGGAGTTCCCCCTTGAGAGCTCATTCTGTGATTGGCCACGGCAAAAGTCGACTGGCCTGGGGCGACTTAAAGTCATGTTGCAAGTCGCCCCAACTCGTGTTGAAGTACTGTCGCCCCTGTGTGAACCGGCTCTCAGCCACCTGCAAATTACTTAGCAGCTGTGACCCGACTTCCTGCTGGAGAGTGGCTACAATCGGTCTCCATGGTCCCACTGTATGTAGGAATGTAATCGCTCACCTGCTGAGATGGACCTTGGGATTCATAGTGTGTATAGAGCAGTGCACATGACTGCAACTAACATGCATTGCTTGTTCCACATAGACAATAAAAAATAGGAAAAAAAGAAGAGACTTGGAGCTCAGAGGACTTTGAAAGGAGGCAGAAAAACACAGTAACACGATTTTATAAAAAACGTAGATTACAGGGTACACAGAATAAAGGATATAATTTGCCATCACTGCAACAGTCACATCGTGCAACTGCAGCTAAAAAGATGATAAACAGAATATAATTCTATTTCCCATTCCCCTTAAAAGGAAAAGTACTACCACGAGTCACAATAAAGCACTTAGTTCTGCACTCCTGTGACTCATATTCTGCCAACAGCAGCCCAAAGTCTGCTGTGGACTGCCATCACTCAGTTGGTACAGGCTCTGGATAGAACCAGACTTTCATGTGGGGATCCACCCAGATGCCTGGAGTGGCAGCTGGCTCAGCCTCTCAGTGAGTTCTGGAGGGGCAGAGCAGAGAGCTGGTCACTGACAGTCAATGGTTGTCTACAAAGGGAGGACCGAGATTTGAGCGATCAGCAATCTTTTATCAGTCAGTTCTCAGTCTTAGAAATTGCAATGGACACAGATGCTGCATCCACCAAGGTAAGCATCTGTGTGTTTTTCTTTTAAACTCTGCCAAGTTACAGTGACTCAAAACTTTCCCTCTGAATTTTGTGTTTTTTTTTTTTTTTTTTTAAATGTATTGGTTTATCTGAAAAGATTGGCATTACTGGGAGGGAAGCATGAACGATCCCTGCTCCATGTACAAATGCTGAATGTACTGTTTTTTAACCCCTTGAGGTTTCTTTCTACAGCTCCCTTGTGCGATAATGAAGTAGAAAATAGTACAGCCACCTGGGGGAGGACACGAAGTTCATTTCTGTTGTTGATAATTACCATGGCACAAATCCACAAAAGTTATGCCCTCCTCCTGGCAGACAGAGCACGAGGGGATATAGGCTTACAGTGCACAGGTAGCTATGCAAATAACACCTGAGCTGAAACATGCAGGTGGTTTTGATTAAAAAAAAAAAAAAAAAAAAAAACACGAGCTAGGGATCCAAATCATGCCTGGTACATTCAAATGTGTATGCTGTGCTAAAGAAAACAACTCGCCTCTCAGGCCTCTATGGCACTAAAATGTGTCTGCTTACAGCAGCTCGGCCTCGGAGCACTCTGCTTTATACCCAAGAGCCCATTCACACAGGGGCAACACGACTTGTAGGCGACTTGAGTCAGGCAACTTGGACACGACTTGAGTTAAGATCACAGCACGACTTGGGACGACTTCAAAACGACTTGTGATGACTTCAAGCCCGACTTGGGACGACTTACAAGTCGCCCCAGGCCAGGCGACTTTTGCCGAGGCCAAGCAGAGAATGAGCTCAAGGGGGAACTCCACGGCAAATTTCTGAAAAAAATTTGGCGTGGGTTCCCCCTCCGAGAGCATACCAGGCCCTTAGGTCTGGTATGGATTCCAAGGGGAACCCCCTACGCCGAAAAACAGCGTGGGGGTCCCGCCCAGATCCACACCAGACCCTTATCCGAGCACGCTACCCGGCCGGCCAGGAAAGGGGGTGGGGACGAGCGGGCGCCCCCCCCCCCCCCTCCTGAGCCGTACCAGGCCGCGTGCCCTCAACATGGGGGGGTGCCTTGGGGGAGGGGGGGCCTGCGGCCCCCCCACCCCAAAGCACCTTGTCCCCATGTCGATGAGGACAAGGGCCTCTTCCCGACAACCCTGGCCGTTGGTTGTCGGGGTCTGCGGGCGGGGGGCTTATCGGAATCCGGGAGCCCCCTTTAATAAGGGGGCCCCCGGATACCGGCCCCCCACCCTATGTGAATGAGTATGGGGTACAATGTACCCCTACCCATTCACCTGTGGAAAAAAAGTACAAAAAAAAAAAACACAACACAGGGAAAAAATATTTTATTGCACAGCTCCGGGGGTCTTCCGTCTTCGGGGGTCTTCTCGCCGGACTCCTCCGCTATCTTCTTGTAGCTCTTTTACTAGCGGAGGAGTCCGGCTTTCTTCCTCCCCGCCGCCGGCCTCTTCTCCCGACTTCGGGGGTCTTGTCCCCCTCTTCGGTTCTTCTGCCGGGCCACCGCGCCTTCTTATAGCTCTTTTACAGGCGGTGGCCCGGTCTTCTGTCGTCGCCGTCGCCGCCGCCGCCGCCGCCGCCGCCTTCCGTTCTTCTTCTTCTTCTTCTCCAGGAGATGTTGACACGACGCTCTCTCCGGCCGGAATGCCAGAGCCGCCCTGCGCTGCCACTTATATAGGGACAATGGGGCGGTGTCACATGGGTTGATGTCACATGGGTTGGTCACATGGGTTGATGTCACATGGTGACCCCGCCCCCTTACCATGTGACATCAACCCATGTGACCAACCCATGTGACATCAACCCATGTGACACCGCCCCATTGTCCCTATATAAGTGGCAGCGCAGGGCGGCTCTGGCATTCCGGCCGGAGAGAGCGTCGTGTCAACATCTCCTGGAGAAGAAGAAGAACGGAAGGCGGCGGCGACGACAGAAGACCGGGCCACCGCCTGTAAAAGAGCTATAAGAAGGCACGGTGGCCCGGCAGAAGAACCGAAGAGGGGGACAAGACCCCCGAAGTCGGGAGAAGAGGCCGGCGGCGGGGAGGAAGACAGCCGGACTCCTCCGCTAGTAAAAGAGCTACAAGAAGATAGCGGAGGAGTCCGGCGAGAAGACCCCCGAAGACGGAAGACCCCCGGAGCTGTGCAATAAAATATTTTTTCCCTGTGTTGTGTTTTTTTTTTGTACTTTTTTTCCACAGGTGAATGGGTAGGGGTACATTGTACCCCATACTCATTCACATAGGGTGGGGGGCCGGTATCCGGGGGCCCCCTTATTAAAGGGGGCTCCCGGATTCCGATAAGCCCCCCGCCCGCAGACCCCGACAACCAACGGCCAGGGTTGTCGGGAAGAGGCCCTTGTCCTCATCGACATGGGGACAAGGTGCTTTGGGGTGGGGGGGCCACAGGCCCCCCCTCCCCCAAGGCACCCCCCCATGTTGAGGGCACGCGGCCTGGTACGGCTCAGGAGGGGGGGGGGCGCCCGCTCGTCCCCACCCCCTTTCCTGGCCGGCCGGGTAGCGTGCTCGGATAAGGGTCTGGTGTGGATCTGGGGGGGACCCCCACGCCGTTTTTTCGGCGTAGGGGGTTCCCCTTGGAATCCATACCAGACCTAAGGGCCTGGTATGCTCTCGGAGGGGGAACCCACGCCAAATTTTTTTCAGAAATTTGCCGTGGAGTTCCCTCTTGAGAGCTGATAATTCTGTCAAAGTCGCCTCCGTATAAACGGAGATCCGACTTGGAGGCGACCTCCATTGAAATCAATGGGTACCGGTCGCCTACAAGTCGGATAGAAGTAGTACAGGAACCTTTTCTGAAGTCGGAGCGACTTCAGTAGTGTGCATTAAGACGGCTCTCATTCACTTACATTGCTTTTTAAATGTTGTCCGACCTGAGGCGACTAGGGGCGACCTGAAGTCGGATCAGGAGTTGCCCCTGTGTGAATGGGCTCTAAATGTCCAACCACCAAGCTCAAACACAAACAAGATTTGAAAACTAGCTCCTGATATAAACGCACTGTACTAGGAGTGCTCTATAATCATCCGTCTCAGCTCTATTTTCTGCCCAAAGGTCAATTCACAAAGATAATCATCATGTTTGCACTCCATTTTTGGCTGGCGTTAGCAGATGCTCTATGGAGGTGCCTACCGAGGAGAGCAGAGGGGTTGATTTACTAAAGGCAAATTGACTATGCACTTTGCAGAATGCAGTTGCACTCCGCAAGAGCAGGTGCTTCAGAGCTTAGAAAATGAGAAAAAGCTCTGCTGACTTCCATCATCCAATCAAAAATGTTGTTTTTTCCCCATTTTCCTTTGCAGGCGATTGGCTAATCTGTGCAAAGTGAAGAGTTACCTCATTTACTAAGCTCTGGAGCAATTGCACTTGCAGAGTGCAACTGCACTTTTCAAAGTTTCTTTTTTTTCCATGGTCTGAAGATTTCACGGAACACAATCGCAACCAGCACATGGGAAACTGCATTCATACAAGTAGAGTCCCTGGTGCTGTTTAAAAATAAATAAATAAAAAAACCACACACCACTTCAGCTTGAACCACTTACCTCCCTTCATAACCAGGCCATTTTTTTTTGCAATACAGCACTGCATTATTTTAACTGACAACTGCGCAGTCGTGCAAATAAAATTGATGTCCTTTCTTTCCTGCAAATAGAGCTTTCTTTTGTTGGTATTTGATTACCTCTGCAGTTTTAAATTTTTTGCACCATAAACAAAGAATGACCAACAAATTTGAAAAAAAAAAACTATATATATTTTTTTTTACTTTCTGCTATAAAACACAGCCAATGATTTTTTTTTTTTTTGTATCCAATTTCTTCATAGATTTAGACCAATATGTATTCTGCCACATATTTTTGATTAAAAAAAAAAAAAAGTCCCAAGCAGCATATATCTACAAACTATGGGATATTTATTTTTTATTTATTTTACTAGTAATGACAGCAATAAGCAACTTATAGCAGGACTCCAATATTGTGGTGGACAAAATCGGACACCTCACACTTTTTTTTGGGGGACTAGCGAGAATATTATAGTGATCAGTGCTAAAATATGCACTGTCACTGTACTATTGACACTGGCTGGGAAAGGGGTTAACATCAGGAGAGATCAAAGGGTGAACCGTGTGCCTAGCTAATGTTTCAGTGTAGTCTGGGGAGGTGCTTTCACTAGTGGACGACATTGGATCTGTGTTCCTGCTTTACAGAAACAGTATCCATGCTTTCCATACTGACAGAACGGCAATCTGCCTTGTTTACATATGCAGACTGCCATTTTGTCAGTGCACCGAACGATCAGCAGGTGCAGGCAGACATCATCATCATAAAATCACAGGGGGAGTGAGCTGTCACGCACTCATGACCAGACCCCGAAAGTGTAATAATAGTGCGGCCGTTAGCCAATAAGCAGACTATGCTGTCCGATATGGGTGGAGCAGCATAGTGTGCTAAAACCACCTTTCAGATAGATTTACCTTGCAGTTCAAGGGATGTAGGCCAAAAGAAGCCTTCTTAAAATCTTCCACAGCCTGTGATGGATCTGTCCCCAGTTATTTAGGGAAGGAGCAGCCATTGGGACCAGCATCCCCCTAGTGCCATTGGAGGGAGCACCATATGAGCAGTGTGCTCTCCCTGGTTGCCAATGATAAGCTTAGCGGGTGCGACAGGAGAGAGTACACATTTTCCATGTGTGGCCCGAAAGAAAAGAACAGCACTTCCTCCTGGAACCATAGGGAACATTGGTGCCAATGGCCACTTCCCCCTTACAGTACCTGGGGACAGCGCCATCACAGGCTGTAGAAGATTTTAGGAAGTTTTGGCCTACATTCCTTGAACTGGAAGGTAGGTTTAAACCGACCACATTTGGAGCAATTGTTTTTCCTGCAACAAAATCGCTTGATTTCCCCATCAACACAGTCAGTGTTGATGGGGGAATCCCTCTCTCCCATTGTGGTCTATAGACACTCTTATGAAGTATGGTCAATTTTGGATAGTGCACCCCTCCTTCAACAAGGTATAAAATCCTGCCAGTATTTTTCCAAAATGTTGTTTACATTTCCTATTGCCTAGTATAGCAGCAAAATACCATGGGCACTGTTAAGACATAGCTCTCAGACCATGAGAGTCAGACTTAAAGCGGAGCCCCACCAAAAAGGGGAAGCTCTGCTTGGTCACCTCCTCACCCTGTACATTTGGTACGATAGGTACCTGCTTTGTCTTCGGCACAGTGAACTCAGCCAGAGGTTCGGCACCCCCCCCCCGCCCCTTCCCCTGTTGTCAGGCCATTCACAAAGTGCAGTGCACTTCGCGCATGCGGACTGGGGAACCAGCTGTGAAGCCACAAAGCTTCAGTGCGGGTTTCCCTTAGCCAAGATGGCGGCGGCAGCATCCAATAGCAGATTACAAAATCAGTGCGGATGAAGACCTCGTCAATCGCTGGACAGGTAAGTGTCCTAATATTAAATGTCAGCAACTACAGTATTTGTAGCTTCTGACTTATTTTTTTTCTGAAAGAGCCCGGAGCTCCTCTTTAAGAGAGTGACTAACAGAGCGCAAAATATATTTGTCTAAGAATCACATCCAGAAGGTAGCGAAGTAAAAGTAGGACAGGAGAAATGAAACAGTCATCATATGAAAACTCCCAATGGAACATAATGGCCTACTAAACTCAACAAGTCAAGAAGTAGGACAAGATTAGGAAGAAATAAATAAATCTTCTTTTAATCCACCAATATTGGTGGAGGCCAACTTATTATAGAAGGTCTCAAGAGCAGCCCTGACATTAACCACTTGAAGACCAAGCCTTTTCTGACGCTTTTTGTTTACATGAAAAAAAAAAAAACTTTTGTTTTCTAGAAAATTACTTCAAACCCACAACATGATATTTTATTTAGCAGAGGCCCTAGAGAATAAAATGGTGGTGATTGCAATTTTTTTAAGTCATGCGGTATTTGCACAGCTGTTTTTCAAACACAATTTATTTGGGGGGAAAAAAAACACACACACACTTTAACGAATGATAAAAACACAATATATAAATAGTAAAGAGTGTAGACTTATACCAAACATGTAACACTGTAAAATTGCGCATACTCGTGGAATGGGGAAAAGCTACAATACTTAAAAGAGGAGGCCCCCGCCCCCAACGAAAATTTTAAAAAGTCAGCAGCTACAAATACTGCAGTTGCTGACTTTTAAAATATGGACACTTACCTGTCCAGGGAGCCCACGATTTTGGCACCCCAGCCAATCTTTAGATCAGCTGTCGGGAGCCGCCGCCATTCCTGGTAAGCTTTTTGGCATCACAGCCGGTTCTCTCTTGTGCATGCGTCAAGTGTGTTTGAAATTGCCCCAGCAGCGGAGGAATGAGGAGGGGGGCCGAATGAGGACGGCACCACGTCTCCATCAATAACAGGTACCTGTTCCCCCCTGAAAGGTGTCAAATGTGGCAGTGGAGGGGGGAGGAGACAGATATGTGGAAGTTCCACTTTAGAGCAGAACTCCACTTTAAAAATCTCTATAGGTAACGCTTTAAAAAGGTTTACAAGTTACTTGTCTAGGGTTGCAAAGGAGGTGTAGATGTAGCACTAGAATAGGACGGTCAGCGGTTACAGCGGTCGCCAATGTCAGGGAGTTATTACTGCACTCATTACAAACCAATACCAACTTTCTCCTTGGCATACTTTGCAGTCTGAAGAATTGCACCAGGGCGGGTGTTTGGGTGTCGGGGGGTATCACAGCCTAACTGAACAGCCAGCTTTTGTGCAGTCCCCTGGAAGTGTCAGGGGCCACACTTGTATTTTTAGGGTGACCTCCTACTAGCGTGTTATTATAGCTTAAGTAATACTCCAAATACGGGCATTTTATTGTTTTCTTTGGATATGGAGCTGCAGTTGATCTTGGGGTGGCCATACACACTACAATCTGATCGTACAATCTCAGTAACATCTATAAAAACAATGTAATAGAAGGACAAACTTATACAATCCAATTGCATAGCTGTTAGTAGATCTAAAGCAGATTGTATAGTGCAGTGGTCCTCAGCCTCAGTCCTCCAGTACCCTCAACAGGCCATGTTTGGGGAATTTCCCTTGGATGAAATAGCTGTACAAAATACCAAGCCATTGACTCTGATTGCAGGCACCTGGGAAGATGATGGAAAACCTGCCCACATGGCCTGTTGGGGGTACCTGAGGACAGGGCTGAGAAGCTCTGGTATGGTGCTCCCCATCTTGGGCTCCACAGCCTGGATGTCCCTGCTCTTGTGGGACTAAGGGGACAAATGACCCCTCCCAGGAGTGACAGACTGCCTCCTGATTGGCCAGTCCCCTGTGTCCCCACACATGATACATGACAGTCCCTGGAATGTCCAATCCTCGTACCTTAGCGGCCTTATCCACCTTCTCCTGGTTCTCCAGCTGATAGACGAAGACTGAGGCCAGGCGTCCATCCTGGAGCAGAGCCGGGTATATGGTGAGACCGGAGGGCTGGCTCCATGGAGGCTCCTGGAGGGTGAATCCCCTCAGAGAGCTGCTCTCCGATCCCATGAGCCTGCAGCCGTATGCAGGAATGGCTGCCCTGATCCCCGCCAACTGAGCGGATAGCCTGACCCTTCCCTCAACCAGATCACAGCGAGGACCCGCCGCTCTACCTACCTACCCCACCTACCTACTTCTTCCCCCTCCTAGGGCAGATCACTCCTCGGCATCCTTCCCAGTCACTCCGCCAGGCCCCGCACACACCGCTCTCATCCTACTACAGCCGAGCTCTCCTATCCCTATCCGCACACCGAACACTCCACTGGTCACCCGGATATCACCCCTGACAGCGACACAGGACATTCACACTGTGTACACCCTCCTCCGCCTAACCCGGAACTACCTGTCCGTCTGTCACTCGAGACCACACCTCCCTGTACCGCCCACTATCACACCCTACAGGCGTTCTTCGTTGGACTGCACTGAAGAATGTGCCGCCCACTGAAGAACGCCCCGCCCCGTACCGCCCCGCCCTGTAATACAACTTAGAGTCTGTACCGTCCACTGAAGAACGCACCGCCCCGCTTAGAAAGACTGTACCGCCCACTGAAGAACGCACCGTCCCGTCCCGTCCCGTCCACTGAAGGACGCCCCGCCCCATACCGCCCACTACAGACCGTAGCGTCCTGTAATACCACTTAGAAAGACTGTACCGCCCACTGAAGAACTCCCCGCCCTGTAATACAACTTAGTGACGGTACCGCCCACTACAGATCGCACCGTCCTGTAATACCACTTAGAAAGACTGTACCGCCCACTGAAAGACGCACCGCCCACTACACACTGTACCGCCCACTACAGACCCCCCCTCCCTGTAATACCACCTTACACACTGTACCGCCCACTAAAGGACGCCCGTACCGCCCACTAGAGACCTGTAATACCACCTAGACTAGAGGCTGTACCGCCCACTACAGGACACACCGCCTCATACCGCCCAGTACACTAGAGGCGGCACTACCCCTTACCTCCCTCTAGAGGCTGCACCGCCTTGTACCGCCCATTGGAGAGCATCCTCAATGTTCTCTTTAACCCGTTATGTGCTATGCAAGCACAATATAGTGCAATACTCATGTATTTCAAATGTAAAGCGTATCTATGTTAAAAGAATGAATTAAAAAAAGTAAAATCATATATTCATTTCCATATTGTATTCCAGTTATTTCTAGTCTACTACTAATAATGTGAATGATCTTTTAGATAGACTCCAGGCTACACAGGGGACGGATGCGGCTAACAGGGAGACAAAATTCTCAAAACTGATCTCCACTGTCCACTTAATAGACACTTGGCGCTACAAATTTCCCCTCGCAAAAGCCTATTCCTGCTTTTCACCTTCCCACCATGTCCCGCATTGACTTTATTCTTGTATCAAGCACCCTAACGCCACGGATACTGGAAACAACCTTTTGCCCAAGACTACTATCTGACCACAGCCCATACTGGACCTCACTGAGCATCCCCATGGGTAAACCCCCAAAGCCTTGGCGCCTAAACCCATTTTGGTTGTCCCTGCTACCGGACGATGACGAGCTCCCGAACCTATGGAAACAATAGTTCGCGGAAAATGACCAAACTGCCTCTATTGCGGAGATTTGGGACTCATTCAAACTATACACGCGCGTGACCGTTACCTCCCACATAAATGCAATTAAGACAAAATCTGCAGATATCTTTGACAGAGCGCTAGCAGAACTAACCTCCACGGAACGGGAGTATGCCATTAATCCTACCTCAGAGATAGCAGCTCGACTCAAGCTGCAATCCAGAGTGGCAACTCAACTTCAGTTTACAAAGGCCAGACAAAAACTGTTTTTCACGAAGCAGAAATTCTTTGAGCATGGAGAAAAGGCAGGCAAGCTGTTGGCTTACCTGGTACATAGTGAGGATAGACCCCCAGTGGTCATCACGCTACATGGACCAGAGGGCCATCAGATAACAGATCCTCAAAGAATAACTGCTATATTTAGAGACTTCTTTGCAGATTTATACAAGACGACTACAGACCCAACGGACCAGAGAACGGCCTTCTTACATAGCATTACCCTCCCTCAACTGACGACAGACCAGCTTGACCTTCTTGAGGCACCCCTCACTACAGATGAAATAGCCACGGCTATAGCCAGTTTTGCCAGATCCAAATCCCCTGGTTCAGACGGTCTTCCAATCGAGTTTTATTCTCAGTACAGTGAACTTCTTACCCCGAAACTGCTCAAGCTATACAACCACCTGTTTGAAACCTTTTCCTTACCACCATCCATGAGAGAGGCAGTAATAGTGCTCATTCCCAAACCAGGGAAAGACCCGGGATATCCGGAATCATATCGTTCAATATCCCTACTCCAGGTAGACATAAAAGTTCTCGCCAAGGTACTATCCTTGAGATTGAACAAAGTTATCCTTTCCTTAATACATGTCGACCAGGTGGGATTCATGCCGGGTCGCAACACATCCTTTAACCTACGCAAATTGTTCATCAACCTACAGGCTACACACATGGAGGCAGGATCTAGGGTGGTGGTGACTTTAGACACGGCGAAAGCCTTTGACTCGGTGGAATGGGAGTACTTGTGGAAATGTCTGGAGGGGTATGGCTTTGGCCCTAAATTCATTAAATGGGTACAACTGCTGTATCAGTCGCCCACAGCCAGGGGGATGGCGAACGGATGGCCCTCTGAGCAGTTTGACCTCACCAGGGGCACAAGGCAGGGCTGCCCTCTCTCGCCGTTGCTATACGCCCTGGCTGCTGAGCCGCTAGCCATATCCATCCAGGATAATCCAGAAATCAAGGGACTATGCTCAGGTAATCTGATTGAAAAAATCAGTATGTACGTGGATGACACCCTTTTATACCTGGCAGATCTGGGATCCTCCTTGCGGGTGGCACTACATACAATTGAACAATTTGGGACCTTCTCCGGTTTAAAAATTAACTGGGAAAAATCGCAAATATTACCAATAGACAGTTTCCCACCAACCGAGTTACAGACCAGTCTGCCACTTCAGAGAGTTAGTACCATCAAATATCTAGGGATCCATGTATCCAGAATGTCGACAGACTTTGTACATCTCAATATTGAACCCCTTATGTCCTATGTAAAAACTAAGCTGAGGACCTGGGCTCGCCTGCCACTGGGGGTATGGGGCCGAATAAACTTAATTAAAATTGTTCTACTTCCCAAAGTATTATATGTTATATGGCACTCCCCAACATACTTACCTTTGAAATACTTCAAGACTCTAGAAGCCCTCCTCAAAACTTTCGTATGGGGTCCTAACAGACACAAACTGGCATGGCAGACGCTAAAAAACCCACCTGACCTGGGAGGTATGGCACTACCAGATTTCAACCTATACTATATTTTGTCCCAATTATCGCAACTATACCACACTGACAAGACAGACAGGGAGAGGTTCCTCCAGCTGATGTGATCCAAGTGGGCCAGATACGCTAAAGACCCTATTTATGCGATAACAATAAACACCGGAAATACTGGTTTGAGGACTGGTGAGCTGGCCCTACTGCATCAATACAGATGCATATGGGACATTGCCTCCGCTAAACAAGAGATTCCCCAATATAACGACTTCACCCCATTATGGCACAACAAGGCCCTACTTGAATTCTGCCAAAATCCCTGATGTAGATTGCTGGTCCACCTATGGAATCTTCTATCTCCATCATTTACTTACCAATGGGACTCTAAAAACCTTCCACACACTCCAAGAGGAGTACAATCTTCCCAATCATATGTTCTTTAGATATCTGCAAGTCAAACATGCAACCCGCACTCAATTCCCATTGTCCCCCCCTAAGCCCACTTCAAATGTCACTATGGCAATCATCAAAAACACTGATCCTCAAAAACGAATTTCAGCCTTCTACAACCTACTCTCTACCCCAGAAGCAACTAAAATAGCTTATGGACTTAAGCCTCGCTGGGAAAGGGCGGTGGGACCTATCGAGGACGGGGAATGGGAGGAAGCTCTGGAATTCTGTAAGGCAGTTTCGCCAAAACTTTCGGACAGGCTGACCCAAATTTACATAATCCATCAAGCATACCTTACCCCCCTCAGGGTTGCCAGGTACAGAGGCTCCCAGTCCACTTTGTGCCAAATGTGTGGAGGGGAGACAGGAACATTCATTCACTTACTGTGGTCATGCCCCAAAGTACAGGGACTATGGACACAGATAGTAAGATTCCTCCATGACGAAATGGGCTCTCCAGCCACGCTAGACCCAAAAATGTGCCTTTTAGGACTCTTGCCAGACTCGACCGACAGGTACATGAAGACATTTCTACACGAGACGCTATTCACAGCACGAAAGACAATAGCTAGGAAATGGATGAGGACTTGTCCCCCGAGCATTGCAGAATGGAAAGCAGAAATAAACAACACCCTCCCCTACAAAAAATGTATCTACACCAATGGAGGATGTCCTGAGAAATACTACAAAATCTGGGACAGGTGGCTGCAGGAGTCTAGCACTTGTTCATAGCCTGCTTTTGCACAACACATAGTAATGTAAATGACACGTATATCTTCCGGCCCATGGGTAGTGAAGCAACCCAAAACACTGACACAAGGTACCTTTTTGCTTTATTTATTTCATGCATAAAACGTGATGTGATATCGAAGATTTGAGATGGTTATACAATTGTTATTTGAGGATTTGTACGATATGTACCATTTTTGTAAATGTAATCTATAACATGTATGCACTGTTAATCAAAATAAACCTGGTTGATTTAAAAAAAAAAATTGTGTGAATGATCTTGAAGTCTGTAAACCTTCTTTGTGAATATCTCCCACCTTTACTTCCTAATTCTGTGACACGTATTCATTATGTCCTGTGCAGGGCCCCTGTCAGTTATCACGCCCCTACACCATACCTTCCAACTTTTTGAGATGGTAATGAGTGACACCTTTCAGCAAAAGTATGCAGGCATAGGACACGCCCACTTAAAGGAGAATTGTGAAAAAAAATTAGTCAAACCCACAATTGCTTTTTTTTTTACCACTGCTATTCCTTTATCTTGTCTTTTGTAATTTACAAATGCAGCAATTTAGAAATCACATGAAAGGTTTAGCGCTGGAAAACACCTTTTGATAGGTAAAAAGTGCATTTTATATATACAACTATATGGATGAGACCAAAATGAGGGACATTGCTCCAAATCAGGGACAGTTGGGGGTTAATCATACAGCCTATAACCTTATTATCATACACAAACACAACAAACTTGCTGCTAAATCTAAAAAAGAATGTGATTCAGGAAAATGCAGGCGCTTGCATACATATCCGCACCAGAACTGACCTGAAATCATGAATGCAATTAGTAAAAGCAGGGAGATTTAATTAGGATAATTAATATATATTAATAAAGATTATTGATAGATCTGAGCTGTAGGTGATAGGAAATGGGACACAATAAAATGTCTCTAAAGGCTGAATGTTTTTTACCTTCAAGCACTATGGATAAAGGTAAACGACTGGGATGTGAGGACGCGAGTTGCTTGCGCTCTGTCCGTGCCGCTCTTGTCCTCACCTGATCCTGCAGCCCCCTCCGCTCTTTAGAGGCCCTTTCTGCCCCCACAGAAGGGGCTGTTTGTGGTGTTC
This sequence comes from Lithobates pipiens, assembly GCF_037356315.1. Lineage (NCBI taxonomy): Eukaryota > Metazoa > Chordata > Amphibia > Anura > Ranidae > Lithobates > Lithobates pipiens. Next base: position 170,400,783 of record NW_027507785.1, on the reverse strand, counting down.
AGTCATGTTGGCATCCCTAAAGAAGTCCTTACAGATCAGGGCACCCCATTTATGTCACCAATAACTAGGGAGCTGTGCGAGTTATTTAAGGTGACGCAGTTGCGAACCTTGGTGTACCATCCTCAAACAGATGGAACGCTTCAATAAGACGTTAAAGAGGATGTTGAAAAAGGTTGTTGACAAGGATGGGAAAAACTGGGACTTCATGATACCATACTTGATGTTTTCCATCAGGGAGGTTCCCCAGTCCTCTACGGTGTACTCTCAATTTGAGTTGCTTTATGGGAGACACCCTCGGGGACTCTTAGACATACCCAAAGAAACTTGGTAGGGGGAGCAGACACCCCATAAAAGTGTCATTGAGCATATCGCTCAAATACAAGAGAGGATTGCAGCAATCATGCCAAAGGTAAAAGAACATTTACTGCAGAACAGGGGGGGCCAACTCCGTATTTTCTCACCTGGTGACAGGGTCCTGGTGATAGTTCCCACTGTTGAGAGCAAGTTCCTGGCTAAGTGGCAGGGTCCCTTTGAAGTCATTGAAAAACTTGGGGAGGTCAATCACAAGGTATATCAACCAGGAAAAAGGAAGCCCGAACAGATTTACCACATTAACCTATTAAAGCCCTGAAAGGATAGACAGGCCTTAACTGCGAGGTTCCTCAAGCCTAAGGGTACTGAGTCCCCTCTGATCCTTGAGGTCACGATTCCAGACACCCTGTCATATTCCCAAAAACAGGAAGCTAGAGAGTTCCTGATAAGGAATAGAGAGAAATATTCAGAGTTACCTGGCACGACTTCAGTATGATATTGTTACTGAACCTGGGGTCCGTGTCAAGCTCAAACCATACTGAAGCGAGGTGAAAGGACATCAGCAATGAAATTAAAAGAATGTTGGAGCTAGATGTCATTGAGGAATCCAATAGCCCCATCGTGTTAGTCCCAATGGCACTTGGAGGTTCTGTAATGACTTCAGGAAGCTTGAGGGCCGGTTCACACAGCGAGGCGCGGCGAGGCGTCTCCGACTTGCCTCGCCGCGACCTGCGGGGTCCTCAGCGGCGACTTGCAGAGGACTTCTGTATAGAAGTCAATGCAAGTCGCCCCCGAAGTCGCCCAGAAGTAGTACAGGAACCTTTTTTCTGAGTCGGAGCGACTCAAGTCGCTCCTCTCAGAACGGTTCCATTGTACAGAATGGGGGCGACTTGCGGGAGCGAGGCGAGGCGAGTCGTGTCGCCTCGCATCGCCTCGCTGTGTGAACCGGCCCTAATGCAGTGACAACGTTTTTTGTTTGGCTATTTTGTTCTGTTTGTTTTGTTTTGAACACTGTACAGCACCTCTATGGACTTGTAAATATCACCATTAAACACTTCACTGTTTGTCACTACTTCACTTGTTCTGGTATCTGTGCCTGAAAGCCTGCTTGTCCCAGGAAGCTTTTGTACCTGCTACCTGTCTCCCAGGTTACAATATATATATATACATTTAATGGGGCACAGTAATTTAATTAGTCCTTGCAATGGTTCCCTTGAAGCTCCTTGTTATAGATATGAAATTCAAAAATCTCCACCACAGTCCCCCCTGAAGTTCATTCTTCTCCGCCGTCAATGATTTTGTACCCACCCACAACAGCCCAGAAGCCCCGACCATTCCCCCACCACCACTGCAGGCTCTTCTTCCTTTCTTGAACATGCCAGAACCCGTCAAGGTAGACTTGAGATAGTAAAGAAATCCTGGTGTCTTTGATACTTCACCTCCGAACCATGAGTGTCTGTACTGCATTGTTTCATCGCCCTTCTGCCTTGGAAAAGTGTAACTCAAACATTGAGGGCGCGATCCTGGCACATCTAGTCCTGTAACTTGGGAATATGGTGTAATGATTGTATCGGACCGCAAAACAGCACTTTTCAGCAAGTAAAGTTCAGGAGAGTCTTATTTGTGGCACATTTGTCTCAAGAAATCACTTGGTTGTCTTGCGGTGGTGGTTGGGCAGGTCTCCAGACAGTCGTGCATGAATACAAAAAAGAGAGGAGAACGTTGATGTACAGTTATTGGAGGAATGCCAGACAGGAGCAGCGCTGTGGCCATTAAGACTATAAAGCAGTAGATAGACTAGGGGGAGGTAGAATTACATTTGGGAGGTAGAATTACATTAAGACATAAAAACCTGGATGTCCAGGGATACTTTGGTTTCACTGGGTGTAAAATATGGTACTGGCGGGCAGGAATTCTCACGCGTCTTAGTTACATTATCTTGAGTGAGGAGATAGACAATAGAAACTAAAAACACTTCGAGAGCATAATATTAAAGAAGGAAAAGGAACAGCAGAGAGGTGAGTAACAAGAAAAATAGTAAAAATAATAATGAAAGATTTAATGCTGCTCCAACCAAGATTACTGTTAAAGAGCATTGAATCTGTATTAAAAAATTAATACATCGGTTTAAAAATAAATAAATATTAAAACTAATTAAAATATATATATATATATATATATATATATATATATATATATATATATATATATATATATATATAGTTCCTTTAAAAAAAAAAACTCCTCTCCCATACAAGTAATTAGCAGTATCTTTGCAGGTCAGGTACACAGATATTAACCACAAGAGAGGAGAAAAAAAAATGATTAAAACATTTAGAATTTGAGTAAATCTGACTGTACTTTATTATTACAAATTGAAGAGGCTTATCCCTAGAACAACAAAGAACAAGAAAAATATAGATGTAGGGTCTTCTCTTAAATACGCAAATTCTTTGTACTGGTCTGGATTGGATCAGGCTTCTTCAGAAATTTGTTTTGGAGTTAGTGGCCTTTCTGTTCCTTGAGAGAAGATATCTCATTGAGGTGCACATTCTCTGAGCTTTGGCATTCATTCTCCTGATAGTAGTGCACATTATTACTTACATCAGGAAAAGCAATAAGGCTGCACAGATTAGGACAACAGGGTGGAGCAAAATGTTTAGGAAAGCTGTAGCGTTAGGACTTTACCCAAATAAACGTTCCCACCAGGAAATCTTAACATCTGTGTCTAAAGCATGGGATACTTGGATAAATCTATTTTGATCATGGGTGAGTCAATGGTGGCTGGTTTCTCAGCATCTCTTAGTATATTTAATATTTTATCCTGTTGCCCGAAATCTACCAGCCAAGCTTTTAACTCAGCCACAAATCCCAAAGGAAGTTTCTGTAAATGCATGGGGGTGTCAGGTTTGATATCAAGCCTTTTCTCTGGGGTAATAGGGGTCCACCCTTGTGTCCCTGCTATATCTATTCCAAGGACAGGGGGAAGATGTGCAGTAGACTCCCTGAGGTAGTGTACTACACTGAGTACAGTTTAACCCGTATGCCAAATATAGGGCATCACTGCACATTTGATAACAGCACCGATACCCTTGTCTCAGGTCTCAAGTATTTTTAACTTTGTTTAGGACCAGTTGGGACACTACCCCGGCATCGATTAGACACAACCCCCTCCTGTGGCAGCATTGTTGCCTTTTCCCATAGCACAACACCTTCCTTTCTCCAAGACTCATCTGTACCAGTCATCTGAGGTTGTCCAGACTCAAACCATCAGAACAAGATGGACTCCAGGGTGTAACACAGTAGAGTCTGATAGGATAGTACCCAGACTGACCGTGATATCTGCCCAATGTTCCATCCCTGCTATTAGGGATGAGAGCAGTGCACGTTAGATTTTGACGATCCTGGAACTGAGTCATCCAATCTATTATGACTCATAGGCAACGTGGATACTACCCCCACCTGCCTGTCCTTGCAAAGTGATGCTGGACAGAGCAAGTTGGTTTTCCTAACCCTTTCCCTGATATATAACACAAGACACCCTCCCCCCCCCCCCCAATGTAGTCTTGAGTATCTCCAGCTCCATAACTAATTACAATAACTGCAGGGGGGAATTAAGCAGTCTTAAAGAAACAGAGTATTGTCTCAATTACATAAAGATACATAGACTATAACCGTACCATCATCCAGAGTTCATATTACAGGAAAATTGATTGGTATGTGAGTGCCAGAGCAGTTGCGCATGTTGACCCTGTGCAACCACAACCAAGAAATATTATTTTGGTTGGACTCTCCTGGTACATAGTAAACAAACAGAAAAAACATAGTTAAAAAATGTATAACGTTTAATAGAAACAAAGGAAAAAGTTGCTATACAAATAACAATGTTCTAAAATAATACATAGTATACACCACAGTTGACAAACTACTAGCGGGTTGCCCCGAGGAGTTTTGAATGGAGAGGAGTATACATAAATCCCTCGACTAGTTTCGCAGGTAACCGCTTCATCAGGAGGATGATCTATAAGACAAGCAAACATTCAATGACAATATAGAGCACAAGTTGTATTCATATATATAATTATCCAAAGGAATTACAAAAATATAGAATAAGGAGATCAGCTCACCCCCATATAGGTAAAAGTTCACAGACCAGAGGGCTCATCAACTCCCCCGGCAGTGGACACGGGGGATTGTATTGGGTGGACTCTGAAAAGGATATAAAATTAAGATATATAAGGGGGGGGTGAGTATGTAGGAAGGGAAGGGTGCAAGGAGGGATGGGGTGGGGGAGAAAAACCGAGGGAGGGGGAAAGGGGGGAGGGAAGGGGAAAGAAGGATGGGGCAAGCAAAAAAGGAGGGGGGATAGAGGGGGAAGGAGAATGAGAAGGGGGGAGAAAAAAGGGGGGCAGTAGGACGGGAGAGAAAATTGAGGGGCAGTGTACAAAAAATGTAAAGGGAATTATTCCTGCGCCTAATCAGGAAGAAGTCTGATTGTTGTACCGCTGCACACACTGGGATGGGGTACTAGAACCCCAATAAAAGAAAAAAGGGGGCAAAGAAGTAGTGATGCGCAGTACTATAGTGGAAAATCTGTCCGGAACAGGTTAATAGGTACACTAGGCTCTCAAATAATTAGGTAATAAATATAGTATCGTTCGTCCTAGAAGGTGCTATATAAGAACATAAAAGCCAATATGTGTTTGAAGAATAGTGAGGAGCCCTCACAGCTGTGCCGTAATAATATTTAGAGTAAAATCATGTGAATGTTCAGAAAATTTCAATAGTTTAAAACATAATTCCCAATGCGATTTTGTAAGGTTAGCAAAGTTGCATAAAGTGGCAGTGCTGGATATAAAGAAGGTCCGTGCAGGTAACTACTACATGATACATCATATAGTGATTTAAATAATACATATAAAACAGTCGACAAGATATATAGTGATTCCCAATGCGATTTGTTCAAACTGATAAAGTCGCATAAAAGTGCTAGTGCCAGACAGAGAATAGATCTGTGAAAATATCTATTACATCCAAATATGAAAATATAATGTACAAAAAACAGTCACTAACTAAAAACAATGGTGCAAATAATGGTTGACTTGTGACTGAAGAAATCGCATAAAGTGACAAATGCCAAAAAAGGGGGGGGGGGGGAGTGAATATGTGCAAGTGTCCTATGTTGTAAAGAATAGTATCAGCTAAATGCTATCATCGAACACAAAAGAATATTAAATCCAAAGCAGAACAAAATAGAAAAAAACATAAATTAATCTTGGTGTTAGGGGAAAGGAAAGAACTTTCTAAACAATATGTATATAATCCGAACAAGAGAAGGGGGTGTGCATAATGTTTTAGACTTAGTAAATACAAAAAGTTGAGCAATAATCTTTGTTAGAAATGTCCATTCAACTTGTGCGACACCCGATAGCGATTATCTCAAAAATCGCATATAACGAAACAATCGCATACAGTGCTGGTGCTTTAAATATCTGTGCACTACAAAGTAACAGCTTAAGCGGTGGTGGTAATAGTGATGGTGAATGTATCCCACGTGGTCCTGTGTGATCGAAATATGGGTGTCCCCTTACCTTACGGCTGTAAGGTAACAGCGTATGATATATATGTCCTCAGGGTTCCTGATGATCGTTATCCCTCGAGGTCCTGTTCCTGTGTCCCCGGGTCGTGGCGTCTCCTGCCGTCTCCTGCCTATTCTGCCGTACTGGACTCTTTATGTGGTCGCTCAGCAGTACTTCAGCGTAGGGGGGGGGGGGTACCTCGGCGGTGGGTGTTTATGTAAGGGGTTAAACACATAAGGAAGGGAGCCCCATAGTGTAATAGATTTTCCAACAATATTGAAGTTTATTCATAAAAACGGATTGAATACTCACAAACAGATAGGTTTCTTATATGAGGTATAAACGAGCCTTTGGTATAAACCCTTTGTTGTGTGCAAAGCCTGTGTCCTGCGATCTACCTGGTCCCCCGAACATTACAAGTGGTGCTCGAATGCGGGCAGGACAAAGTAACAGGCGTTTTTCTTGCTATTTTTTTTTTTTGCATTGGATTTGAACTGACATTTAAAGGGACAGTACAGTGAATTTATGTCCTGGGTTAAAGCTGCACAAATGTTGAAAGCTGAAACAATGGAGGAGCTAATTAAACAGCTGTCCTTGGCTAATATGCAACCGCAGACTCGCCATGAGGAAGCTAATCAGCGCTTAGCAACCCAGCTGGAGGTACAAAAAACGCACCACAATGAGGCGCTGGCTCTGCAGCAAGAAAATACTCGCCTGTTGGTGGCCCAGTTAGCAGCCCAGCAAGCGACCCAACAAGGGGTGATGCAGGCTCAGATAACTGCCTTAAAAGAAGCAGTGCAGCAGCTTTCTCAGGGCCGTGAACATGTGGCCGTTGCCCCTGGCAACCAGGTGACCATAAGGGCAAGCCATTTCTTGCAGAAGTTGTCCCTGAGTGATGACGTAGAGGCGTTTCTGGCAACATTTGAGAGGACGGCAGAGAGAGAAGGGTGGCCCCAGGACCAGTGGGCCGACTTAATTGCTCCTTTCCTTACCGGAGATCCTCAAAAAGCCTATTTTGACCTACCACCAGAACATGCTAAAGATTATCAAAAACTAAAGGCAGAAATACTGGCTCGGTTGGGAGTGACTACAGCTGTTCGGGCCCAACGAGTGCACCAATGGAAGTATCGTTCAAACCGGCCACCGCGATCTCAAATGCATGACCTGGTGCAACTTGTAAAAAAATGGCTGCAGCCCGAAGTGTTGTCTGGCCCCCAAATTGTGGAGCGGGTCGTGCTGGACCGATACTTAAGGTCACTGCCAGACGACCTTCAACGGTGGGTCAGCCATGGAGACCCCAAAACCGCGAACCACCTTGTCGAGATGGTGGAACGATATACAGTGGTGGAGGATCTGCTTGGCCCCGCCAAGCGTCAAGGGCCCAGTCTGCCAAGGCCTTTCCGATCAACTGCCGCCCTTCGAAAGGATGTCCCCTGGAGCCCTGGAACCAACACCCCGGAAGGCCAAGAGTCACGCCCGTTACCCCCTCAGCGACCTCGAGAGGAGGGGATGTACAATGTTGGCGATGTCATGCCTGGGGCCATACCCGGGCCCACTGCCCATTGCAGGAAGAACCCATGGAATGCGGGGTTCTTCGGAGGGGGTCTTTTTATGCCCATAAATCGTGTACAACACATCTTGACCTTGGAGAGAGGAATTTTGAGTGTGAAGTCCAAGTGAACCACCACCCTGCACGGGCCTTGCTGGACTCTGGAAGCATGGTAACCCTGGTCCACCCTAGAGTAATTGGGAAGATCGGTCCGGTAAGCAAAATTTTGCGGGTTGTGTGCATTCATGGGGACACTAGAGAGTACCCTCTCATCTCGGTGTCCATCTCCACGGCATGTGGCACTGGTACTCAAGAGGTGGGGGTGGTAAAGAACTTGGTACATGACGTTATCATAGGACGAGACTGTCCATTATTTGCAAAACTTTGGAGACAAGGAGAACTATCTGAAAGGTCCAGAGACTGGGAAGAAACTAGTCCCTCTGTTCCTGTTGTGGAGGGTAATAACCCTGAGATGCCATATATTCGTAATATGGACCCAGTTGATAAAAACGCCAAGACTTTGGTTAATAATGATGAAAATAGTGCTGATACTGTTAAGGATGTCAATATGTGGGGTTCTCAGACCTACCTGAACACTGAGGGGGGGGAACCTTCCCCGCTTCAGGTAATGCTGGGGGAAGACGATGAGGAAATGGCCTCTACCCCTGACTTGCCAGATTTGGGTGTTCCCCAGGGGGCATTTGGTACTGCCCAGATGCAGGACCCCACTTTGGCCAGGGCACGGGAACAGGTTGTAGTAATAAATGGGGAGCCCCAAGAGCCAGGTGCTAATAAGCGGTGGCCACATTTTTCAATATGTAATAAATTGCTTTATCGGGTTACTAAAGTGAGAGAAAACGTGGTAGAACAATTATTGGTACCCCAACAATATAGACGCAAGGTCCTGGACCTGGCCCATGATGAGGTTTTAGGGGGACACCTGGGAGTTGAAAAGACGGAGGCACGGATCGCCGACCGGTTTTACTGGCCAGGCTTGAAAGCAGAGGTAAGGAGATGCTGTACCTCTTGTCCCACCTGTCAGTTGACCGCTCCGGCGACCCATTTCCGGAGCCCGTTGGTCCCTCTGCCCATAATTGAGGTCCCATTTGAGAGGATAGCCATGGATATAGTGGGTCCCTTGGTAAAGTCAGCTCGAGGTCATTCTTACATACTAGTGATCCTCAAATATGCCACTCGATATCCTGAGGCGCTACCCCTGCGGAATACCTCCTCTAAGGCTATTGCACGGGAGTTATTCCAGTTGTTTACACGGACAGGTTTTCCCAAGGAAATACTCACAGACCAGGGCACCCCGTTTATGTCGAAGGTTATGGCTGATGTGTGCAAACTGTTCCGGATTAAACAGCTGCGCACATCGGTCTACCATCCCCAAACAGATGGATTGGTAGAACGTTTTAATAAGACCCTTAAGTCTATGCTCAAGAGAGTGGTACAAAGGGATGGGAAAGACTGGGACTGCCTGTTACCAGCTCTCCTGTTTGCTATCCGAGAAGTGCCCCAGGCCTCCACTGGGTTTTCGCCCTTTGAATTGGTATATGGGAGGAGACCTCGTGGATTACTGGACTTTGTTAAAGAAGAATGGGAAAGTGAACCAATTCAGCATAAAAGTGTTCTTGAATATGTCTCTCAAATGCAGGTTAGGATCCGAACTGTGATGCCGCTAGTTAAGGAACATTTACAAAAAGCCCAGGAGGCTCAACGACGGGTCTATAATAGGGCAGCCAAAATGAGGAACTTCCAAGTGGGGGATCGAGTAGCAGTGTTGATTCCCACTGTGGAAAGTAAATTCTTGGCCAGATGGCAAGGCCCTTTCGAGGTTGTAGAAAAAGTGGGAGAGGTAAATTATAGAGTCCACCAGCCAGGCAAGAGGAAACCCTTCCAGATATATCATGTAAACTTGTTAAAGCCCTGGACAGACAGGGAACCAGCGACCTCCCTGGCTAGTACAAAACTTGAGCCTCGGGTTGGGGTGGAGAGTGTCCAAGTAGCAAATACCCTGTCTAAAACCCAAAGTCAGCAGGCAAAGGAGTTCTTGCAGAGAAATAAAGAGAAATTTTCAGACTTGCCAGGGCTCACTAGTGTCATAGAGCATGATATTGTCACAGAACCAGGAGTCAAAGTTTTTGTTCGGCCCTACCGCATCCCAGAGGCTCAAAGGAAGGCCGTTTCAGAGGAAGTAAAAAAGATGTTAGACCTAGGGATTATTGAGGAATCGCAGAGTGAGTGGTCGAGCCCGATTGTGTTGGTACCAAAGCCCACCGGGACTCTGCGATTCTGCAATGATTTCCGGAAACTTAATGAAGTTTCCCGGTTTGATGCCTACCCTATGCCCCGGGTAGATGAGCTTATCGAGAGACTAGGTCCAGCCAGGTATATCACTACGTTAGACCTTACCAAGGGGTATTGGCAAATACCGTTGACCAAGGCTGCTAGAGAGAAAACTGCTTTTTCTACCCCAGAGGGGAGTTTTCAGTACAAAAGGATGCCTTTTGGACTGCAAACTGCTCCAGCCACGTTCCAGAGAGCAATGGATAGGATTTTACGACCTCACCGGAAGTATGCCTCAGTATACTTGGACGATATAGTCATTTTTAGCAAAGACTGGGAATCGCATTTGCCCAAAGTGCAGGCAGTGCTGGACTCTCTTTGGAAGGAGGGGTTTACAATAAACCCTGAAAAAATGCGCTTTGGGAATGGAGGAGGTGAAATACCTGGGTTATATCGTGGGTAGAGGGGTAGTGAAACCTCAGGTCAACAAGATAGAGGCTATACAGAGTTGGCCCCGCCCCCTCACAAAAAAGCAGGTACGTGCATTCCTGGGCATGGTGGGATACTACAGGAGGTTTGTACCCAACTTCGCCACGTTGGCGGCTCCGTTGACCGATCTGACTAAGGGTCGGAAATCGGTCATGGTGGAGTGGAATGCAGACGCTGAGAAGGCTTTTTTGGAGCTCAAGTCAGCGCTGTGCCAACACCCTGTCCTGGTAGCACCTAATTTTTCAAAAGAGTTTGTTGTCCAGACTGATGCTTCCGATGTAGGATTGGGAGCGGTGTTGTCACAGGTTATTCATGGCGAGGAACACCCGATAGTCTTCCTCAGCAGGAAGTTAACACCTGCGGAGAAAAACTATGCCATAATTGAACGAGAGTGACTGGCCATTAAGTGGGCTCTGGAATCCCTCAGATATTACCTTTTGGGAAGGAAGTTTAGGTTGATTTCTGACCATGCCCCTTTAACATGGCTGAGACAGGGAAAAGGGACTAATGCCAGGGTTACCCGGTGGTTCCTGGCACTCCAGGAATTTAAATTTGTAGTGGAGCATAGGCCCGGGAGACTGCATCAAAATGCAGATGCCCTCTCCCGAGTCCATTGTTTGAGCTCCACTGTTGCCTCCACCTCCTTGGCGTTGGGGCACAGGGGGGGGATATGTACAGGACGCCGTGGCTGGGTCCTGGAAGGACGCTATATTTCCCCTCTGTTTGGGTTGTGGTCTTTTTAAATGAATAAAATTGATCAACCCACCTGTTAAGGGAGTGCCTTTAAAAAACAAGACAGGAAGTGGTAGAGTGGTGTGGAGGAGTGGAGAACACATGGTGGATGGTGTTTGTTTTGGGGTTGCAGCAACTGAAGTGGACAGCAGTGTCCTGTTTGGAAGGCTCCTGGCAGGGGAAGCTACCTGCCATCAAGATCAAGCTCTGTTTCTGATAAAGACAGCTGTTCTGGACTTTGCAAGTCGGTGAGACTACAAACCTTTTTCTTTTTGTTTTGTTTTTGGCTGCTGTAAAGCTATTTAAGTTTAATAAACCCTTTGTTGTGTGCAAAGCCTGTGTCCTGCGATCTACCTGGTCCCCCGAACATTACAATATATATATATATATATATATATATATATATATATATATATATATATATATATCTTAATTTTATAACCTTTTCAGAGTCCACCCAATACAATCCTCCGTGTTTCCCCACCGGGGAAGTTGATGGGCGCTCTGGTCTGCAAAACTTTTACCTATATGGGGGTGAGCTGATCTCCTTATTCTATATTTTTGAAATTCCTTTGGATAATTATATGTATGAATACAACTTGTGCTCTATACACAAAATCCGAAAAACGAAAGATCCGACATAAATGAATGCTTTATTTTAGTTTTCATTGTTACAACAGTTCGATGTAAAATAGGAGATTCGACATGACTCTGACAATAACAATCTGTCTATAGAACCTGTGGTCGAATGTGCCTAACCTTACCTCTATTAGTCCAAGATTATATAGAGAAAATATTCGACAGAGAAAAAAGATTTGACAGAGAGAAAAGATTCTGCAAGTTAAGCCGCGTACACACGGGCGGACTGTATGGCCAACTTAGTCCGTCAGACAATCCGACGGACAGTCCGTCCTACTTTCGAATGAACGGACTTGACCACACACGGATGCAAAACAGTCCGTCGAAAGTTTGCGCGATGACGTGTACAGCACGTACGACGGGACTAGAAATAGGAAGTCCGATACACAGCAATGCAACTTTTCGCCGTGTAAATCCTTTCTGAGCATGCGCCATACTTAGTCCGTCGAACTAGCCTACTCACGAGCGGATTGTCCGCTGAAACCAAAGTCTGACGGACAATATTACGGAAATTCCGAAATACTTAGTCCGCCAGACTGCACGCTGAAAAAGTCAGCTGAAGCCCACACACGAGCGGACTGTCCGCTGAAATGTGTTTCGACGGACTAAGTTGGCCAGACAGTCCGCCCGTGTGTACGCGACTTTACTGTCCTAAAAAGTGTTTGGGGACCCGGGTCCTGCCCCAGGGGACATGTATCAATGCAAAAAAAAGTTTTAAAAACGGCCGTTTTTTCGGGAGCAGTGATTTTAATAATGATTAAAGTGAAACAATAAAAGTGTAATATTCCTTTAAATTTCGTAAGGGGGGGGGGTTGTCTATAGTATGCCTGTGAAGGGGCGCATGTTTCTGGTGCTTAGAACTGTCCCTGCACAAAGTGTCATTTATGCAGGAAAAAAAGTCCTTTAAAATCACTCGCAGCTATTATGAATTGTCGGCTCCCGTAATACAGAGAACACTCATTGAAAGTCATTGATAAAAAAATAAATAAATAAATAAATAAAAAAGCGTGGGGGTCCCCCAAATTCAATTACCAGGCCCTTCAGGTCTGGTATGGATATTAAGGGGAACCCTGCCTCAAATTTAAGAAAAAATTTGACGTGGGGTTCCCCCTAAATATCCATAACCAGACCCTTCAGGTCTGATATGGATATTAAGGGGAACCCCGCGTCAAATTTAAAAAAAAATTGACGCGGGGGTCCCCCTAAAAATCCATACCAGACCCTTTATCCGAGCACGCAACCTGGCAGGCCGCAGGAAAAGAGGGGGGGACGAGAGAGCGGCCCCCCCTCCCTCCTGAACCGTACCAGGCCACATGCTCTCAACATTGGGAGGATGCTTTGGGGGTCTGTGACCCCTCAAAGCACCTTGTCCCCATGTTGATGAGGACAAGGGCCTCATCCCCACAACCGTGGCCGGTGGTTGTAGAGGTCTGCGGGCGGGGGGCTTATCAGAATCTGGAAGCCCCCTTTAACAAGGGGACCCCCAGATCCCGGCCCCCCCCTGTTTGAAATGGTAAGGGGGTACAAAAGTACCCCTACCATTTCACAAAGAAAGTGTAAAAAATAGTTAAATAAGACAAACACACTTTTGAAAAATATCTTTATTAAAAATAAAAAAAATAAAAATAAGATTCCAGCGGTGGTAATCCACTCTTGCTATCCAGCGACGGACGATCATCTCTCCAGCGATGGCTCATCTCATCCAGCGCAACGAATACATCCTTCTTCTGTCTCCGCAGAGGAGACACTTCAAGGATTCCGGCGGCCTGACGTTTCTTATATACCGAAGGCGGGGCCACCCGTCACCTGACCCCGCCCCCCTCTGACGCAAGGGGAAACCCGGGGTTCCCTGTGACGTATGGGTGACCCCGCACCCCTCTGATGTAACACAGGCAGGTTTCCGTTACATGGTATACCAATCATTTCCCCCCCAAAAAAATATATTCACCATGGTGAGAAAAAAAATTAGCAACTCGTAATAATTATTTTAGTGGTACCATTTGTCAACAAATCATAATACCTCACCACAAACCTTTCGCAGAACTGTCTATCTAGAAAACAAATACATTTTAGTAAATGCACCTTTTAATTCAGTATTACAGATAATTATCTTGGCTCAGGTAATTTGCATGTCAATACAGTTTGCTTTACACTCTCACCGATCTTGTCAGAAAGAAGGGAGGATCATTTGGGTGGGCTGTCAGCAGACAACACAACATATATTCCATATTTCACACACACACACAATTAGCTAGTTGCATAGTTAGTAAGGTTGAATAAAGACACCAGTCCATCCAGTTCAACCTGAATGAGTGTCTACAATTGTCCCTATCCCTGTACATTGCACACTCACAATGGTCCCTACCCTCAAGGAGCCCACAATCCAAGGTCCCCATTCATATACTAATGCCAATTTTTGGACAGAAGCCAATTAACTTACCTGCATGTCTTTGGAGTGTGGGAGGAAACTGGAGTACCCGGAGGAAACCCACGCAGGCACAGGGAGAACATGCAAACTCCAGGTAGGTAGTGTCATGGTTGGGATACGAACCAGCGACCCTTTTTACTGCTAGGTGAGAGTGCTAACCACTCCACCACTGTGTCGCCCTGTTAAATACGAATGCTAGACATCACACATATCAGCATGTTGTCCTTAACCCCTTGCCGCCGAGCGTACGCAGATGTGCATACTCGGCTTCCGGGGGTTATACCGGGATGATGCCCGCACTTGTAGGCATCATCCTGGTACTGATTTTTACAGCCGGCGATTGACTTTCCAGCCATAACAACCGAGGCGCCTAAAAGCCCCCCCTCCCTCGGCTCTTACCAGTGCTCCCGTTCAATCGGGAGCACAGATGCATGATCCGATGCCTCCGGCGGCTGGACAGGGACTGTAATGAAGCCGTAAGCGGCTTCATTCCAGTCTCATAATAGTAAACACGGAAGCGACATCATGACGTCACTTCCCGTTTACTCAGCTGCCAATGGCACCGGATTTTAAAATATATACACTATTCAGAATCGCCGAAAATGGCGATCTGAATACTTTGAAGTGTAAAGGAGGGATTGAGGGTCTTTTAGACCCCCGATCCCTCCATAAAGAGTACCTGTCACCACCTATTACTGTCACAAGGGATGTTTACATTCCTTGTGACAGCAATAAAAGTGATAAAAAAACAAAACAATTTATTAATAAAAAAAAAAATTTTTTTTTAAAGCGCCTGCCATCCCCACAAGCTTGCGAAGCAAAGAAAACGCATACAGAATTCGCGCCCGCATACGTAAACGGTGTTCAAATCACACATGTGAGGTATCGCTGCAATCGTCAGAGCGAGAGAAATAATTCTAGCACTAGACCTCCTCTGTAACTCTAACCCGGTAACCGGAAAAAAAATTCAAAGCGTTGCCTATTGAGATTTTTAGGTACCGTAGTTTAACATCATTCCACGAGTGCGTGCAATTATAAAGTGTGACATGTTTGGTATCTATTTAATCGGTATCTACATTATCTTTCACATTATGCAAAAAAATTGAGCTAATTTTACTGTTTAGTTTTTTTTAAATTCATGAAAGTGTCCCTTTTCCCAAAAAGTTGCGTTTAAAACACAGCTGCGCAAATACTGTGTGACATAAAATATTGCAACAATTGCCATTTTATTCTCTAGAGTCTTTGCTAAAAAATATATATATATATATAATGTTTGGGGGTTCCAAGTAACTTTCTAGCAAAAAATACGGATTTTAACTTGTTAACACCAAATGGCAAAAACAGGCTTAGTCATGAAAGGGATAACAACCTGTGCTTCTTATTAAACCTAATAAAATCTGTTTGGTAAAGTTGAAATTCTTTCAGAAATCCATCCCATTTCATTAGCCCCTTCTCCGCCAGTATGGATACCTTCTCAGGATTTTGGAATGGGACCCCTGACCCAGGTGGTCCATACTTCTTACCCCTAGGCCATGTGGCAAAGCATGCAGAGTATATTTCAAAATCCCTTCTTGTGGTCCTAAATGGATTATGTTTAATGACTTTATCACTGGAACTGAATAGACAGAACCTTGCAATGTGACACAACACCCCACATAAATCGACATTTTATCTCATCTCAGGAAGCTGCACATGGGACGTACTTGGATATTCCAACATGACTATGATCCAAAACACAAGGCCAAGTCGACCTGTCATAGGCTACAGCAGAATAAAGTGAGTGGACATCTCAGTCTCCTGACCTCAATATCATTGAGCCACTCTGGGGAGATCTCAAATGTGCAGTTCATGCAAGACAGCCCAAGAATTTACAGGAACTGGAGGCTTTTTGCCAACAGGAATGGGCAGCTTTACCATCTGAGAAGACTTCAAGCTGTCATTGAAGTTAAAAGGGGCAATACACGGTATTAAGAACTGGGGTATGTAAAATTTTGTACAGAGTAGTTTTGGTAGTTTCTGTTGTGATTATGATTTTAAAAGAGTAAACTCAGTTGATTGCTAATAAATGGCTTCAGCCAAACACTAATTACGAGTGAAATAGATGTTTTTGTGTTATCATTCATATTCTCTGAAAAATGGCCTAGAAATCGTAAATTCTGCCAGGGTATGTAAACTTATGAGCACAACTCATAACTTCCTCCATAGAAAATCTTATTTTGATTTTTATTTTCTTGTTTAATGTTTTTTTTTTTTTAGATTCAAGTTTGTAACATACAAGGCATTATTTAACCACTTAAAGTGGAGGGCCACCCTGAAAACAAAAAAAATACAAAAAATTACAAAAAAATATAAAAAAAAAAAAAAATGAAAAAAAATTTTTTTTTTTACTTACCAGAAATGCCTGTTGCTAGGCACTTTCTCCTAATCTTCCTCTTCCTCCTCCGCGGAGATCTTCTGTCTTCTGTCTTCGTCGCGGCGTCTTCTGGGTAATGAGTCGCGCTGTGTTCTGGGAACTGTGTGTTCCAGAACACAGCGCGTCCCATTCAGAAAGTGCTGCGGGACTCGCGCATGCGCAGTAGCTGCGGGACTCGCGCATGCGCAGTAGGAAACGGGCAGTGAAGCCGTAAGACTCCACTGCCTGTTTCCCTTACAAGGAATGGCAGCACCGGGACCCGAGAGCCGAGGGACGGGTCGGCCTCGGGCGGCCGACATCGCGGGCACCCTGGACAGGTGAGTGTGTTGATTAAGTCAGCAGCTGCAGTGTTTGCAGCTGCCGACTTTTTTTTTTTTTTGTATAACCGGCCCTCCTCTTTAAGCCCCAGACCAATTTGCAGCCAAAGGACCAAGCCTCTTTTTGTGATTGACAATTGCGTGGTCGTGCGACGTGGCTCCCAAACAAAATTGGTGTCCTTTTTTTCCCACAAATAGAGCTTTCTTTTGGTGGTATTTGATCACCTCTGTGGTTTTTATTTTTTGCGCTATAAACAAAAATAAAGTGACAATATTGAAAAAAATTCTATATTTTTTACTTTTTGCTATAATAAATATCCCCAAAAAATATCTAAAAAATGTTTTTTCCTCAGTTTAGGCCGATACGTATTCTTCAACATATTTTTGTTAAAAAAAAACCGCAATTAGCGGTTATTGATTGGTTTGCGCAAAAGTTATAGCGTTTACAAAATAGGGGATAGTTTTATAGCATTTTTATTATTATATATTATATTTTTTTTTTTACTAGTAATGGCGGCGATCAGCAATTTTTATTGTGACTGTGACATTATGGCGGACACATCAGACATTTTGCCACATTTTTGGGACCCATTGTCATTTATACAGCTATCAGTGCAATTTAAATGCACCGATTCCTGTGTAAATGACACTGGCAGTGAAGGAGTTAACCACTAGGGGGCAGTGTAGGTGTTATGTATGACGTTTTGTGTTTTTTTTATTGTAGGGGGCGTGGCCTGGCATGTGACATCACGGATTGTCTTTCCCTATAAAAGGGAAGAGACGATCGGTGACAGCCACAGTAGGAAGCACGGGGAGAGGTTTGTTTACACAGACCTCTCCTCGTTCTTCAGCTCTGTGACCCGATCGTGGGACACCAGCGGCGATCGGGTCCGCTGGTCCCGCGGCCACGGTCACGGAGCTCAGGACCGGCGGCGCGCTCCCGACCTGCGGCTGGGCACTTAAAAAGCAACGTACAGTTACGTGCTTGTGCCCAGCCGTGCCATTCTGCTGACGTATATGTGCAGGAGGCGGTCCTTAAGTGGTTAAAATGTAGGTATGTCTTTGAATACCATACAGTATGTCTTTTTAAAACATTTATGCATATTCTTCTGTTGGTCATTCTATTTGTTCTAGTATGCCAGTTAGTCACAATTTTTATAGAAATGTCATTTGATGTAGTATCATGTGGGTAGGCAATCTTTCTACACCCAATTTTAAAACCGGGTGAGTGGATACTAAATTGAATGCTTGAGGACATAGGGGTTCATATAGGAAAATTTAGGTAAATAAGAAAATATAGATGTGAATCGAAGGAGGGATAGGAAAACGATACTAAAGAAAATCCATTACTAGGACTGTTAACCTATATAGCTGCAGAAAAAAAATCTTAGCTCCACTCCCACACAGGATATCTTTTTTGCATTAACGTATGTATGGAGAGAATGCAATAGTCAGAATTTACAGACATAGAATAGCAGATTCAAGGTAACCATGTGTTTTCAAATGATCTAAAGAGAAGTTATGGACTTGTGGGCATTTCCACCAGACATGGGTGAATTTAGCTATTCTGTATGGCACTACATACCACTAAGCCCCTGTACACACGGTCGGAGATTTCCACAACCAAATCCGTCCGATTTTGTCCGTCAGATTTAGTGTGACGGATTTTGCCCGAAACACACGGTCGGACTAAGTTGTTGAAAAATCAGATCTTTCAGAACGTGATGACGTAATTTCGTTACGATGGGACTAGATTCAGGCTAGCAGCCAATAGCTTTGATGTAGGAATTTGATCTGAACATGCGTGGCACTTGGTCCGATCAAAATTCTCTACACATGATCGGATTAGGTCCAACCGGCCCAGTTGGTCGGGAAATATTTCCACCATGTTGGAAAATTGGGTCGGACGGAGATTCGGACGGAATCAGTCCGATGCATACCACACACAGTTGGATTATCTGACGACACGGTCCGATAAGACGCATTCCGACAGATTCTCCGACCGTGTGTACGCGGCATTAGAGTTTGTAGTTGGTTTCTAGGGCATTTACATTTTGGAGCAAGTTCTGTTGGTGTTCAAAATTTGCTTCCAGCCATTTCCATCAACATTCATCTGCAATTAATTTTCTCAACTACTGATATATAAAAGCAGGGTTGGTAAGAGCGTAGAGTTTATGGTAGAGTATATGAGGGAAAAGTAGGTCAGGGGTGAGTTTGTCTTTATTACATATGAATTTCAAAGCTATGAATGTTTCTGTGGAGTTAGTTGTTTTACTGTTCGGTGGACATAATTAAAAATTTGAAAATAGAAGATTTTTAAATTTGTAAGTAACATATGTTGAATGTGTTTAACCTCCCTTGCGGTATGATTAGTTCTGGTTTTAGGTGCTGAAAAATAATTTTGCATGGAAATTTGCCGTTTTATATTGTAGTCCTTTAATTCTTAGGAATAACTCTCTTAAATCTGTTCAAACCAGAGTCTGGCAGACATCCCGGGCATGATAAAGTTTATAATATAATAAATAATAATAAAAATGATTCAATAATGTAATCAAATCCAAAAACACTGAAATTTGCTCATTTGCAGAATTGTCGCTGTCATTAGATTTAGATTTTGATGACGAATTTCCCCACAAATCACTATCGCTCAATTCTGCAAGTGATTATAATTTATTATAGCTGTTTTCTAGTTGGTCTAAAATCACTTTTGACATAAAGGGATACTTTTTGGTTGCTATGGGCAATCTCCAAATTCCAGGCAGAAAAAACAGTATTTATAATATAAAAGTGCATGCAGGGCACTGCACAGACCACTAGGGACAAAGGGGGTGTGTAATTTTTTTATACAGTACTGTATTCTGTAAGATTACAGTACTGTGTGTGTTTTGTGTGTTTTAACTTTTTAGAATTTGGCGCCGATCTCCGTCCCCGTGCGCTGTAACGTCGCAGGGAACGGAGCTCGGCGGAACTCGGGCACTGTGTGAATCGAGCGGAGGACAGCTCAATCACACAGCGCAGAGGACATCGCTGGATCCAGGGGACAAGGTAAGGAACATCTTCCTGTATCCAGCGATGCGAACCCGAGTCTGGCTCGGGGGTTACCGCTTATGATAGTAAAATTCCCAACCCGAGCCAGACTTGAGATTACAGCTAGGGAGGTTAATGGCATTTTAGTATATCATTCATGAAGGTGTGCAATATTTAGACATGACAAATTTAAGGAACTTTTAGGTAATTTCATCCTCCGTGTGAAGGAGGGACTATGCAAGCCAGGTTAAAGTGGTACGTGTGGAGATGAGAGGTTGCAGGAATATTTTATATTATCCTATATGTTATTAAATTCTATAGAGAACTCCTTTAATCTATGCTTAAATCTTGTAAAATCAGGAAATTGATGATCGCAAGATGTTTTTAATAAACCCAACAAAGGAGGGCAGTAGTACCACATGCTAGTTTCTGTTATAGACAAATGGGAAGCAGCTC
This sequence comes from Lithobates pipiens, assembly GCF_037356315.1. Classification (NCBI taxonomy): domain Eukaryota; kingdom Metazoa; phylum Chordata; class Amphibia; order Anura; family Ranidae; genus Lithobates; species Lithobates pipiens. The sequence goes on along the minus strand of NW_027507785.1, from coordinate 170,380,553 downwards.
AAAATATATCTATCATTTATCCACAAATGTAAAATGGAACTTTGCATGAAAATGCAAGGTCCTGCCATTTCTTAGCCTGGTTAAGCTGGCCTGCAAAAATCTATCCAGGAAAAAAGTATATCTAGCTGCAATTTATTGGCAATAAAAATGCAGTCCTAAAAGACAAGTATAGTGTGTGTGTGTAAATGAAAATAATTTAGTAGTCTCTTTATTATCCAATCAACTAAATGGAAGCCCCCCCCCCCCCATGGGACCCCCTCTTTAACTCTACTCTCTACAGTTAGGTTTTTAATCTCTACCCTCTCTACCCTTAATTCTCAGATTTCCTACTCCCCTGTTGCTTTATTCCTATTTTCTTAACCTATTTTCCCTTTCAACTTTCAATTTCTGTAGCTTCCACACCTACTATGGTTGACAATGTTGTTTTATCCTATCTCCATACATGACATGGACAGGTTGTTCTTTTTTATGCTTATGACTGACTGATACCCATTGCTAAGTTTTTTGGACTTCCACATTAATTTCTCCAAAAAAAGACAGTACTATAAAAGACTAAAAAGAGCTATAAACCCAAGTCAATATTCTATAATAATTTTAATTTAATAATTTTACCACAATTACTCTTGAACACTGTTGACTGTCAGTCTGTGATGACTTTAATCATTCCATTGTAACTATCAATGGTGTTGTTTTGATGGATTACCTAATAAACCTCTGCAAAAGAAAATTATTCAGTGGTCTCATTCAAAACACTGGTGTGTTCAGTTATTTCTCTATTACACTTTCATTCAGCAGTGGCTTACATAGCAAAACCTGAACTACAGCTAACAAAAAATGGCTCAAAAATTGCAAGTGGTGCTCCAAGTCCATTGTCATTACTAATCTCAGTTTACTCCTAAATAGTTTCCACCCCTTTTAAAAGGAGCTCACCCACTTAAAAGTTGTCCCATGCCAAGTTCAGTTCCAGACGAGGGTGTGCTGCCTGATAGTTATCTGCATTTCTGCTGCTGATCCTAAATGCTCAAAATAGTTAACCACTGATACCAGGACTTTATGCTCATTACTCAATTACGATTTTTAGTCTGTGCCTCCCAATTAGTTGCCTTATTAGAAAGCTTTTCTGGTTACCCTGTCCGGATCCTGATTAATCTTTGTTCTCCGATTTGGCTCTGACACTTACCTGCCTAGCTGTGCCCTTGCTGCCATGACAGAGACAGCTGGTCTCTATCTGCCCAGGTATAATCAATTTCACACATCAGCTGTGGAAAATAGAAAGATTAGCTGAAATTTACTTATTATGCCTTGAGAAGAGGCATTAAAGGTGAAGTGCAGGAATTGGAAAAAAAACTGGAAAATTGTATCATACTTACCGTAATTTTCCTTTCCTGGTGCCTATCCATGGCAGCATACAAGTGTTAGAGCTCTGCCTCGACTCCTCCTTCAGGACTAGTGAATAGCAAAAATTAAAGGCATAGTCCCTCCCCCCAATATTCTCTTTAATATAGAATACTGAGGGTGGGAGCGTATGCTGCCATGGATAGGCACCAGGAAAGGAAAATTACGGTAAGTATGATACAATTATCTGTTTTCCTGGTGCCTCCATGGCAGCATACAAGTGATAAATAACTAGCTGACAAGGGTGGGATAATGCTTAATAAGTGTTTAATCAGAAAAGGACATTGCAGCCTGCACTGCTCTCCTTCCGAACTCAACAGTTGTGAGAGCTCCTGGATCAATATGGTAGTGTCTGAGAAAAGTATGGTGAGAAGACCAGGTGGCGGCCCTGTAAACCATCTCCAACTAAACATTAGCCCTTGCTGCCCAGGAAGCTGAGACTGCCTTCGTAGAATGAGCATTCACTCGGGATGGAGGCTCTATATTCCTTACTCTGTAGGCCTTCTGGATCAGCTTTACAACCCAGGATGCTAGCGTTCTGATGGAAGCTTCTTTTCCTCTGGATCTACAGAATGGTGCAATGAAAAGTCTCTCTGAGTTTCTGAAGGGACCGGTGGCTTCTAGGTAAGCTCTGAGCACTCTGGAGATGTCCAGCTCTTGACAAGACTCTGAGTCTGCATCTGTAAAAACAGGTGGCTTGTAGTAGCGACCTTAGGTGTGAACCCCCGAAGGGGACGAAGTTCCACTCTGTCTGGGAAGAAGGAGATATGGTCGTCACCTATCCCTAAAGAGTGAAGTTCCGAAATTCTTCTGCCAGACGTAATGGCTAGCAGGAAAGTCGTTTTCAGTGTTAAATTCCATATTGCTACTTGTTCTAGCAAAGGGATGGTCAGATAGAACTTCAAGGACTAGGGACAAATCCCATTTAGGAAATGATTGTCTGACAGGAGGGCGAATCTTTAATACTCCTCTGAGAAAAGTGACCAAAAGATCCTCCGCCCATCTTCTATTTGTTGCTTCAGAAATTGCTGCTACCTGCACTTTGAGGGAGCTTAGACCAAACCCCAGGTCAAGACCTGTCTGAAGAAAACTGAAAAATATTGGACGTAGAGGGAAGGATTGGATCAAAGTTATTACCAGCAGCGAATGACAAGAACTTATCCCAGATTCTTGAATAAATAGCATTAGTTGCAGGTTTTCTGGCTTTTAGCAGGGTTGATATGATGCCTAGGGAACACCCCAAGGCCTCGAACCTTCGCCTCTCAATTTCCAAATTCAAAGATCCAACTTCTGCGGATTTGGATGAACTAGATCGCCCTGCGACAGAAGTTGAGGGAAAGGAGGAATCCTGATCGGAGAGTTCACGCTGAGAAGCATGGCTAGAGGAAACCAGGGTCTTTTGGCCAACACGGAAGTACCGCTACCACTTGAACTGACTCTATGAGGAGCCTCAGGAAGAACTTGAATATTAATGGCCGGGGAGGAAAGGCATATGCCGTGGTGAACCTCCAGGGGCACGACAGGGCATCCACTGCCTCGGCTTATGTATGTAGCAGGCGAGAGAAGAATCTGGTCGCATTCCCCCGAGAGGCAAACAGATCTACCTGAGGGGGATCCCACAGCCTGGCGATCTGATGGAAGACATGGGGATGGAGGGCCCACTCGTTGTTGTCCCAGAAGTTCCTTGACAGCGAGTCCGTTTTTAAGTTGTCTGGGGGGTACATTGCTCTGAGGTCCAGGAGGTTCTTCTCTGCCCAGAGCATGATCGGCTGTCATGGTTATGCAGTGATCTTCCTGTGTTTGCTTACCTTCCCTCATGTCTTCAGACTAAGAAGCCAGCTACTTCCACCTGGTGGTTTTTATAACCTCTCCTCTAAGCATGGCTCCACCCCAGGCCCTATCAGGGAGCCCTATATAAACTTGTGCACTCAGTGCTGATCAACCATTGTGTATTCTTTGTGTGTTAGCTTCCTGTTTCCTGCCGTGTGCTCTGCTACTGTTTTCCGTTACCGACTTTGGCGTGTCTTGACTATCCTTGTTTGCCTGTGATCCTGACCTTTTGGCGTGTACCCGACTATTCTCTTGTCTGCTTGTGGCCCCGACCTTGGCTTTGTCCCTCATCCCTATCCTCCTGTTGCCTACTGTGGGTGTGAGCTGGGGGACCCTGGGGGTCGCGACCTGGAGCCAGTTGCAGCCAAGTCCATCCTCACCACCCGAGGCTCTGGTGAACACCTGCTGGCTCTTAGACTCCGCGCCCCGGGGAATCTTACGCTCTATCCCCAGTGGGATCTGTCCCCCGTCTGCAGCAGTCAGCCGTAGGGTCCACAACCTTGCGGTGCACTCCTGATCCTTTGGTGTGCACCTGTCACCTCGCCTCAAGGTGACCTGACAGTTTGATCAGCCATTGACCCGGCTGACGTGCCGCTTCCTGCAGATGATCCATTGCAGAGCTTAGTTCGGCGACTTGAGACCCAAGAATCGCATCAGACCCAGGTGAAGCAATTCCTTCAGGATTTGGCGTCCCATTTTGAACAGGTTCAGGCCTCATTAGGACCCCCGGTTCAACAACCTCAACCGCTATCTGCCGCTGCACCTATCACATCAGTCGCAGCCACACATTCATTACAACTACCAGCTCCGGTCCGTTTCTCTGGGGACTCCAAGGCTTGCAGGGGGTTCCTTAGCCAGTGCACAATTCATTTTGAACTTCTGCCCCAAAACTTCCTGTCCGATCGGGCAAAAGTCGCATATATCATATCCCTCCTGTCCGGCGAGGCGTTAGCCTGGGCCGCTCCTCCGTGGGAACTGAATGATCCAGTGGTTTCTAGCCTGTCTGACTTCTTGAAACTTTTTTGGAATATCTTCGAGGAACCGGGTCGTGTCTCCTCAGCGGCTAGCGCTCTTTTACGTCACAGTCAAGAGTCCACGTCTGTGGGACAGTATGCTCTTCAGTTCCGTATCCTCTCAGCTGAATTGAGCTGGAATAATGAAGCCCTAGTTGCAACTTTTTTACATGGCCTCTCTGATAGAGTGAAGGATGAATTAGCAGGAAGATCCCTTCCTGCTGATCTGGACAGTGTCATCACCTTGTGTAACCAGATCGATATTCGCTTTCAGGAGAGGGCCCTGAAAAGAAGGCGCCAGCACTCCCCGTTCTTTAGGCAGCCTGAGTCCCCAGTCCCTTCTCCTGGATCCAAGGAGCACCCCCTGCCTACCGAGGAACCTAGGCAGTTGGGCTGGACTAAGTTATCTTCCGAAGAACGCGCTAGGCGCAGAACTCTGGGCCTATGCCTCTATTGTGGGGCCAAAGGTCATTTCCGTGATACTTGTTCTCTTCGTCCGGAAAAACGCTCAGGGCTAATACATCTAGAAGGTGGAGTATTAGACCCTGAAATATCACCTTCACCTTCTCGTCTTCTCCTTTCTGTGTTGCTTCATGACGGTACTTCCTCTCGTTCGGTCTCTGCACATCTGGATTCCGGAGCCGCTGCCAATTTCATGGATTGGGAAACTGCATCCTCCATGAGACTTACCCTTTTGCCCCTTACAACACCATTGGTGGTCTTGGCGATTGATGGCACGGTTCTCCCAGAGGGCCCTATCCGCTTCCACACTATTCCTGTTAAGATGTCAGTAGGGACACTCCACCAGGAGTGGATATCCTTCCTTGTCTTACCTAAGGCTTCATCTCCTATCATATTAGGTCTTCCTTGGTTTCGGCTCCATTCTCCACACGTTGACTGGTCTGCTGGACAGATCCTGGCTTGGGGTTCCTCCTGTTCCTCTTCCTGCCTACTCAAGGGTACCCCAAAGGAGAGACTTCCTGTTTCCACCATCCCAGTATCTTCTGCTTTTCCTGCTGTATATAGCGATCCCTGCGATACGTCCTGCAATAGTCGGACTGGTGCAGTCTCTGGGTCATGTGGTACTCTGGATGAGGAGCCCACCTATGAACCTGAGTCGATCATTCACTCCAGTTTGCATAACCATTTACCTTTGCCTGTCCCTATTCTCCCTTGGACACACAGCCAGGCTAACTTGTCTGCAAGTTCCAGAGTCGCTATGCCTTGATGCGTCGTGATGCGATTGAGATGGTCGCTACATCTGACTATACTATTCTCCCTACCTCTGTTTCGGTCTCTGAGGATAATCTAAAATACGAGGTTAGTCAAGTTTTGGATTCCCGGCTCCATAAAGGCATTCTTCAATACCTCATACTATATATACACACACATACATACATATACACACTTTTTAAAAGCCTACCACAGAGTCAGCAAGGAAATTGCAGGGCACAGATGAGCAGATACTGACAGGAATGACCCTTACAAGCTGACCCTTAAATACAAAGCAAGGTGGGTGGGCTAATCCCAAAGTCCACGTTGATCTAGAAAAAAAAAAAGAGGGCAAAACTGGAAGCTTTTCCAGTAACCAAAATGGCCGCCGGACGAACAGGGACTGCGCGCGGGAAAGGCTAAACCCGGCGAACGCTGCCAAAGGCAGAGGTATGGACGTACTGCTACTCTTCACCAGCACAAGAGGTATGAGGTAAAAAAAAGGAGAATATTGGGGAGGGACTATGCCTTTAATTTATGCTATTCCCTAGTGCTGAACGAGGAGTCGAGGCAGAGCGCTATCACTTGTATACTGCCATGGAGGCCCCAGGAAATACAAATACACATACTTACCTAAAATACTTACTATCTACCCGGATAGGATAATGAGCTCTTCTGTGAATATTATAAACACTAAAACCTCAATAAATAAAATGTAAAAAATACATACTGTAAACAGACAAATACAATTAAGGCTGTCGCTGTTACAAGGTTATAAACTCACAGTGCTGTCCTACTCCAACAAATGCTAATTACCCAATATATAAATCACAAACATAAAAAGTTCATATGTGATCAGTAATCTTCAAACTGTGCTTAATATGACAGATAGTGCAGTCCTTAAACATTTAGTGAATCTGTGCAGTGACTTCTCTGAAAGGCGGTGCAAAATCATAGTGAGGGCCGTGTTCCCCTCCTGTGTGCCCGCACTCACCAACAGCTGTGGACTCTTATGCAAAGCATTAAGAGCACGTGCACACTGCATCTCAAAGAAGCTGCCCCTCTAGGCTTTTTAGCTTTTTTTGAGCTCTAATTTTTCCCTGCCTGGAAACTCCCCTCCATTTTAGCCAATGAGGTTGATTTACTAAAGGCAAAGTTCAGTTGCTCCAGAGCTTAGTAAATGAGGTAAGATTTACTTTGCAAAGGGTACCCAATCACGTGCAAGGAAAATAAAAAAAACTAAATGTTTGTTTGCAATTGATTGGATGATGGAAGTCAGCAAAGCTTATGCTCATTTATTAAGCTTTGGAGAAACCGCACTTGCAGAGTGCAACTGCACTTTGCAAAGTGCACAGTCGTTTTGCCTTTAGTAAATCAACCCCAATGTGTCCATGCACACTGTGGCTTTTTCAAGTGTTTACATGCATATACTCCGCCTAGTGATGTCTGCCTAGTGACAAAACACATAGGGAGGAGCGACGTGCTGATCTCACCGCACTGTTCTCACGCTCCATTTGCACAGGTGTGTTTTTACCATTTGCTGGCCGGCACAATCTACTTTTATGGATACCTTTTTAAGCTTGTCTGTAACAGAATTTTTTTACCATTAAAAACCATCTGGTTTCACAGATGGCACCCCTTTTTTGTTTTTCTCTATAGGCTAAAACCTACCCATTGATGTTACATTTGTGGCTGCCTGTTGGAGTTCTGGCTTCCATCAAGCCTGCAGGAATACCTGGCTTGACTGCCCACTGTCGGGTGTCGGGAGGATCTAAAGGCCCTGGCGGGTATAGGCCACAAGCTTCTACAGTTTAGCTGGTAAGCATTCAGTCTATATGGTGGTGGATTCACAGTGTCCCTATATAGAGAAGATCCCTCACAGGGTCCTCTTGACCCGTTATTCCCTGCTGGGAGACTTTATGAAATAGACTTTTGTGCATTGAAAGATTTTTCTTTTTCTTGCTGTAATTCTTCAAGTCCTATTCTTTATCAAATATTTTTACCCATACATCATTTTTGGACTATAACCTTTATGCTTATTTAATTAGTCACACATGTGTTTTTTCACCTGATCACATTCACCTGTATTGTTCTTGTTTGCAGGTTAAGGTGTAATCACCATATTATGCATATTTGATTAATTATTGCCTGTTCACTACAGTGTGTGATAATTTTTCTCATTATCAGCGCAGCGCCTTTTTCTTTATTTCTTTATTTGGTGTGTATTTCACTTTTTCTCTTTGAACATACTGTTTGATTACAGAGCCATGGCCCTGGTTTGTATAATGAACTGGTGTCATGACTCTGCTAGTAAAATTTGGGTGCCCTTGGAGAAAACATTAGCAGGTAGGAACTTGACTGCAGCCCCCTGGATTATCCACTTCCCGATCAGCTCACAATGATGTACGTCGGCAGAATGGCACGGGCAGGCAAATTAGCGTACACGTATGTCCATTTGTATTTGCCACCCTGCACGCATGTCGGTCAGGACCCCCGTGAGTCCGGGCACGGGTCCTGCAGACTCGATACCCGCGGGCATACCCGCGATCGTCTCACAGGGAGGCTGAACAGGGAGATGCCGATGTAAACAGCATCTCCCCGTTCTGCCTAGCAACAAGTGACACTGATCTCTGTTCCATGTGATTCGAGCAGAGATCAGTGTTCACTAACACACAGCCCAGCCTCCCACAGTTAGTAACACGCCCCTAGGACACACTTAACCCCTACACTGCCACCCTTGGTTAACCCCTTCACTGCCAGTGTCATTTACACAGGAATCAGTGCATTTGTATAGCACTGATTGCTGTATAAATGACAATGGTCCCAAAAATGTGTCAAAAATGTCCGATGTGTCCGCCATAATGTCGCAGTCACAATAAAAATCGCTGATCGCTGCCATTACTAGTAATAAAAAAAATTATTAATAAAAATGCCATATACAGTGGTGTGAAAAAGTGTTTGCCCCCTTCCTCATTTCCTGTTCCTTTGCATGTTTGTCCCACTTAAGTGTTTCGGAACATCAAACCAATTTAAACAATAGTCAAGGACAACACAAGTAAACAAAAAATGCAATTTGTAAATGAAGGTGTTTATTATTAAAGGTGAAAAAAAATCCAAACCATCATGGCCCTGTGTGAAAAAGTGATTGCCCCCCTTGTTAAAACATACTATAACTGTGGTTGTCCACACCTGAGTTCAATTTCTCTAGCCACACCCAGGCCTGATTATTGCCACACCTGTTCACAATCAAGGCATCACTTAAATAGGAGCTGCTTGACACAGTAAGGTCCACCAGAAGATCCTTAAAAGCTACACATCATGCCGAGACCCAAAGAAATTCAGGAACAATTGAGAAAGAAAGTAATTGAGATCTATCAGTCTGGAAAGGGTTATAAAGCCATTTCCAAAGCTTTGGGAATCCCCCTTGCTGTGACTGACAGGTGATTTACATTTATCGTGCACTAGCCTAAGAGACATGCATTATTTTTTAATTCCCTCCCACTCCTTTCTTCTGTTGCTCTGCCAGAATTGGATGTTCCCCACCTCAGCAGGATTTGGCATGCTGAAGTCATGTGGTTAGTTTCCTGTCTTTTCACTGGATGTTAGATATCATAGCAGAAGTTTAGTGTAAGAAATACACAGGAGAATATGCATATTGACAAGGGGAGTGTAGAGGTGGGCGGGAAGTCTACTGACATCACGACTCCACCCACCAAGCTCCAGACAACAGACCCACCCACAGAATATGCAGTTTTTCGGGTTTCATAGCAGACATAGGGGAAACATTTGACAGGTAAAGATACATGCAGGAGGCATGTATACCCTTATAGATAACCCCTATGGCAGTAGTTTAGAAAGGATGACATTGGGTTTACATCCACTTTAACCCTGCACTCTGCACATAGAGGACCCCTCAATCCTGCACTCTTTGTTCACGCAACCGAGGACCTGTGAGCCGCCGAGATACACAGGACTCAGTATCTTGGCGGCGTTATTTTTAAACTTCAAGGCAAATGACAAGGCTGCAAATGACACTGGGGCAAGGCTACACTGACAAGGCTGCAAATGACAAAGCTACACTGACAAGGCTGCAAATGACAAAGCTACACTGACAAGGCTGCAATGACACTGGACAAGGCTGCAGATGGACACCAATAAGGCTGCACTGATGGGCAATTTAAATGTAATTTTTTTTCCCTAAACTTTCCTACTAAAAGTTTTTTCCTTAAAATTCCCTCATAAACTTGGGGTGCGTGTTATACACCGATAAATACGGTAATGTATAGAAGGTAGGGCCCGAAAGTGACACAAACCCAGGGGCCCCCACCATCCTAAGTCCAGCCCTGATAATGGTTTTACTAGATCCTCCTCCTTCAAAATGGTCTCAAGTGTTGAAGGAAGAAATTCCACTCTTCGGTCACTGATCTGCATTTGAAAAGCGTGGCGCAGCTGCAGGTATCGAAAAAAGATGGAGTTTGGTAGATTATGTCTTTCCTTCAGTTGATCGAATGTGAGATCCCCCTCCCTGGTGATATTCTCCAACACCTTAACTGCCCTACTGGCCCATATCATGGGATCCGGAAGGTAGCAGAAATGTGGTAGAGTAGGGTTCATCCACAGCAGGGCTGACGGCGTGGTTCCCAAATAACTAGGTGATACTAGGGTAGTAATGACCTCGCAAGCCCGAATGGTAGCTTTCATTGAATCAGTTATGGGTAGGCTTGATTTTGGGCCCCTGTAGAGGGCCAATCTCAGGCTCTCATAAAACCCCAAAAGTGCCGCCTCCAGAACTGTAGCAGAGTTCCCACCATCCTCCATCAGCCATCGTCTAGCAAAAGCAAAAAAAATAATACTTTTGCCAGTCTGGAAGTGCCAAGCCCCCCCGTCCCCATGGCTCTTTCAGGATTTTAATACTAACATGGGGCGACTGCGAGGACCATATAAATGATCCTATTATTCCATTAAGTGTGTCATAGAAAGTTTTAGGGATCCATGTAGGAGAGTGACGCAGGAAATACGATATTACAGATAAAAAATTAATTTTAATCAGGCTAACACTACCTAATAGCAAAAGAGGCAGTTTCTTCCAGACCTGAGTTTTTTTGTTGCAGTCTAGTCAATAGTTGGAGAAGGTTTAGTGTCATATAGTCCTGAATTTTAGCAGTTACTTTGACACCTAAGTAAGTGATAGAGGAGTCCCATCGCAGTGGTAGAGCATCATCTCTCTGTGCCTGTGCCTTGGGACCCAATGGTAAAATAGACGACTTGCTCCTTGTAAATAAAATTATCAAAATAAGTTAGGTAAGGAAACACCTTAGTCGTGCGGGCCAGTTTGTGGGACCCGAAAGGGATCGACACCTCTGTAGATGCCCCCACCGTATCCTCTATCTTTAGGGTATCCTACACAAGTGCTCCTACAAGCTCTTTTTCCTGCGCTGACCCGGACACTGAGTCATTCTCACTGTCTGAACGGTCCTGGTCCGCATTCTCTGAAATATCAGAACAGGGGCTACCTGCCACCTCGGGAACCGAGTCTGAATCAGAGCTTTCCCCAGAAGACGGGGGAGGGGGCATTTTTACCGCCCTTGTGCCCGCACATCGCTTCCACCCTGGCAACAAAGGACTCCAGGACCGCCGACAGAGCATTCATAGGCACCTCAGGTGCAGGGGAACCGGTTGCCATAACAGGGATGTCTGGGGAAGAAGCTCCAGCTTCTGACGCCATGCTGACCCACATTCACCTGTCACCACTTAGGGACCTAAGGCAAGTCACACAAAATGCCCACTCTCCTAGCTGCCATTGACTGAGGGGCCCCCCACAGGACTCACCACCCTTACCCAGGTACTGCGCTGTGCTGCCGCTGTTCGCTCTCCCCTGTGTCAGCCACAAGGTGCTCCGTGTAAAAAGCGCGCTGTTCTAGAAGAAAACCCATCACCCAGCACTAGAGGCAAAACAAGCTGAGGCTACTAGAAAATTGGCATTGGCCACCTCATCACAAAACATCTGAGTTCTCCGGGAAAATGGCCGGTGGACTTCCAGAAAATGGGCACACCTGCTGGTGGATCTCAGTACTGCATGCCAAATGATCGATATTACCAGTGGAGGGAACCTTTCCTGACAGTACCCCCCCACTCAAAAGGAGCTACCCCCGGACGCTCCAACTAGCGGTCGCTGGGGAAAGTCCATGGTGTCAAGCCGGGCCGTGCACACAGTCACATCAGGTTGGGCAATCAAGCTGGATAGCAGGCACAGGAACCTCAAGCTGAAGTAGCAGGCACATTGAGCTGGGCGGCAGGCACTTCGAACTGGGCAACAGGCACATTAAGCTGGGCAGCCGACACGGGCACATCAAGCGGGGCAGCAGACACATCAAGCGGAGCAGCAGGCACGGGCACATCAAGTGTGGCAGCGGGCACATCAGGTGGGGCAAAATTGGCGAATCCAACAAAATCCCTGGACGGATCTTTTGTCTGAAGGTGCCGACCACTCCTGGATGGCTTTGCTCTTTTGTGGATCCATTGAGATTCCTCCTGTGGTGATGATAAATCCGAGAAACTGGATGGTGTCTCGTTCAAATTCACACTTTTCTCCTTTTAGGTAGAGCCCATGTTCTCTGAGGACGAGGAGGACCTTCCTTACATGGGTACGGCGCAGTTCTAATGAATTGGAAAAAATCTGAATATCATCAAGATATACTATCACAAAGTTGTCTAGATACTCACGGAATATAACGTTGACCAGGTGCTGGAGTGTTCCCGGGGCATTGCAGAGCCCGAAGGGCATCACTAGATATTCAAAATGCCCGATTCTAGACCTGAAAGCCGTCTTCCACTCATCCCCATCGCTGATTCGGACTAAATTATATTCTCCCCGAAGATCTAGTTTAGTAAATATCTTGGCAAGTTCTTAGGCGTTGAAAAAGTTCAGGGATGAGAGGAAGCGGGTACCTGTTCTTAATGGTAATTTTATTAAGCTCCCTGTAGTCCACGCAAGGCCCGAGAGAACCTTCCTTTTTTTTCAACAAAAAAGATGCCTTAAGAGGATGGTCGGATAAATCCCTTTTCCAGGTTTTCATCTATGTAAGAGCGTAGGTCTTCGAGTTCAGTCTCTGATAATGGAAAGATCCGACCAAACGGAATTGCGGAATCGGGTAGCAGGTCTATCGGGCAATCATAGGGCCAATGGGCCGGAAGAGTATTAGCCTTCTTCTTGTCAAAGATGTCCAAAAAATCATGATAGGCTGAAGGGACATGTTGCAGATTATCAGGATTAGTCTGTATGGTTAGGCAAGAGTTGGACTTGTGGGAGGTCGGCAGGTGACAGTGCTGTGAACAGTAGGCAGATGAAAAGAGTACTTTTTTCATGTTCCAGTTGATCTGTGGGTCATGGGCTTGTAACCAAGGGAACCTGAGAATGATTGGAAACATTAGGAGAATGGACATCAAAGCGAAGAAATTCGCAGTGACCAGAGTCTGTGGATGTTAAGATTGGTTCTGTTTCCTGGGTCACCGGACCGGAGCAGGGTAGGTAGCCATCAGCCAGATGAATTTGAAGGTGTTTTTTAGAGCAGAGAGGGCAGGCTCCAAGCTAGGGCTATGTCCATAAAACAACTGCAGGCCCCAGAGTCAATGATGGCTCCCAGCCGAACCTCCTCTTCCGCCACCTGTAATGAAACCGGGAGGACAAGGTGAGACCGGGTGGAACCTGCAATCTGAGAATTCACAGCAACATGAGGTCGGCACTTACTGGGTCTCACAGGGCAGCTGCGTAGGAAATGGCCCGCTTCACCACAATATAGACAAAGGTTGGCTTGACGCCGATGGAGTCTCTCATCAGGGGTGAGTGGAGCCCAGCTGCAAGGGTTCACCATCAGTAGAGGAGGCGGGAGCTGGAACAGGTGCGTCCACGTAGGTCTAGGTGACTGGAGGTGTTCAGAGCGACGCTCTTGTAGACGTCGATCAAGTTTGGTAGCCAACTGGACCAGATCTTCCAAGGATGTAGGGGTGTCTACTCAGGCTAGTTCATCTTTTAAGGTCTCAGTCAGGCCCAAGCGGAACTGATACTTAAGGGCAGCCTCATTCCAGTTAGTGTCCCCAGACCATTTCCGAAACTCCACAATGTAGTCCTTTACTGGTCTCTTTCCCTGGGTTAGGGAATGCAGGATGGCTTCGGCCATATCGGTGCGCTGGGGATCGTCATACAGTTGTGACATAGCTTCAAAGAAAGTCTCTACAGAATCAAGAAGGGGGCTCTTCTGTTCTAGGAGGTTATGGGCCCAGGACTGTGGCTCATCGGATAGCAGAGAAATGAAACCCACCTTTACCGATTCAGTGGAAGGTCCTGGGCTGCATAGCCAGGTACAGGAGGCATGCATTCTTAAATGCCCTAAACTTCTTCCGGCTGCCCGAAAAACGCACAGGAGTAGGGACCCTGAGTTCTGGAAGGTTCATGACTACTGCAGGTGTGGCACCACCTTGGGTTTGCGAAGCAGAAGAGCTGCTGCCTGTGGACGATGAAGATTCCGATGGACTGGGAGAGATTGCCAAGTGCTGAAGGCGGCCCTCAATCTGGAAGTAGCCGTCTTGGAGTCACTGCACCGCCTGGGTGAGGGCTGCAACCTGCTGGCAGATGGCCTCCAAAAGGTGAGCCAGCTCTGTCGGCCTCTGACATGGCTGGTTTGTACTGTCAGGTACTCACCAGGGGCCGAAGTGCTGAGAGCGGCTTCACTTGCAACTGGGTGCACAGTACCCCTGAAGGTGGAATAGCAGGTACAGGGCATGAAGGGCCACGGGTTGCCAGCAGGTGACTTGTATGCAGGAAGTCTTCTGAAGGAAGAGATGCCCGTGCAGATGGCCTTGGGATATACTTAAAGAGAACACCCGGCAGGAGTTCTAACACCTGGAGTGAAGAATAGCAGGAGGCCGAGGGTCAAACACCAGGGAGGTAGATCAGAGTCCGAGAGCAAGCCAGGTCATACACAAAGGTCAGTCCGTAAATCCAGGCATCACAACACAGGGAATAGGTAGAGACAAGTCCAGGAGGCAGGCCGAGGGTCAAACATAGGAACAGCAGAGAGGGAATTCCAAGAAGCAAGCAAGAGGTCAAATCACAGGAGAGGTCAGAGAGAGTAGTCAGGTACGATCCAAGGTCACAACGGGAAGGCTCAGGAAACAAGGCACAGGGACACAGGAACACTGGAGCTGAAGAGACAAACCAGGAGACACAGAGCAAATGGTTGCCTTTTATAGGCCTGCCAGAATGATTAGGTGGTGTGCATAACCATGTGCATAGACGTGCGCATGCGTCAGTGTACCAATTCGTGCATATGCGTGCACCAATCCGTACTACTGTGTACGCGTGGACCCGCTAATTTGCGCACCTGTATTCGCAAATCCGCCGTACCGCACAGCCGTGTGCGCCGTTCCGCTGGTCTACCCCGCAGGCACACAGGGAAGCACCAATGCTGAAGTCTGTTGATCCTCTGGCACACCGGAACTTCAAGCTGGGACAGATTGGTGGATGTGGAGGCAGGTTGGGTTAATGGCAGGATTGTTTTGGTTGGGAAAAACTTTTGTTTTTTCTTTGGCTTAGCCACTGAAGCTCTGTAGGTGACTGCAGGACTGTAGGTAAGGGGTGCAGCAGACTGGAAAGGAGGATTGGGATATGGCAGAGAAGAGGTAACAGTAGCTGGGGGAAGATCTTGTGGGTTTGTAGGCAGCAGAAAAGAGGCAGATGGGTTGAATGCAGGATAAGTACAGGGAGCAGAGACCGGATATGAGTATTTGGTTGGGAGCAGCGTGTACTGGGCTGCAACTGAGGTTGACATGGCTGATGGGAAAACATACATTTGGGTAGGCTGGTGTCTGATGGCAGAGGTGGTTTGTTTGGCTGGGGCTGATTGCAGCATGTCAGACCATGCTGAAAGTATAGGTTGTACAAACTGTAGTTTTAAGTCTCCCTGTCTAACAAAAGACTGAGCAGACACAATGCACTCAGCAATCACCTGTGGGGAACAGGATGAGTAGTGTTCACAAAAATCAGCAGGATCATCTTCAAAAAGCCATACTAACGATACGACCTGATTCATATTAAGAGGAGGAGTGAAATCATCATGGCAGGGTCAGCTCAGTACAGATCTTGATCAAAGGCTGCACCTCCCCAAACATTATATAACCTTGATTGACCAGGGAGTGAGACAAATAGATAGCTGCAAACAACTGGTCACTAGACCATCCTTTTAAAGCCTGGTGGCAATAATCAATACTTTCAGATGCCAGCAGAGAAAAATAAATAACTTCATCAGCATTCATGTTTGCAACCAACCTGAAGCAAAATGGTTCCCCTGTGCAGCCACTTCTGGTCAGGCATGGCCCTGGTATTCTGTCATAAACTAGATGTGACCAGAACTGTATGACTGCGACCCATGAACTGTGAACCAGACATAAATAGTTGAAAGTTTATTAAAGTCAATGCACCACCAATACAAACTGAGTGAACAAACCAAACAGTGATGATGAACAAACTAACCAGCATATGTAGCAAAAGGGAGTACTAGAATCGTAGTCAAGCCAGGCCAGGGTCATAAACAGGAGGTCAGCAGATGGGGGGGCGGGCAAGGAGAAAGCAATCAGGTTGCAGAACAAGGTTCCAGGGATGCAGGAATAGACATGATCAGGTACACAGGTTCAGAATGCAGGAATCAAGGTTTCAGGATCAGAAAACAGATAACAGGCTGCAGGTCAGGACACAAGGACAATACCAAGGCAAGGTGTGTGTGCACTTGCCGGGTATTTATACTATCTACCTGATTGCAGAAGGTAGTACCTTTTCCACGCTGCCAGAATCCCTCCGCTGGTGGATGCCAGTACTGCGGCCCAAAGATGACATAATTCCAGCAGGGAAAAGCTCTTCTGACAGCTCCAAACTGCCAGGAGACACCTGCTGATGGATCTCAGTACTGCACGCCAAATGATCGATATTACCAGCGGAGGGAACCTTTCCTGACAAAATGTTATAAATTGAGTTGCAGTTCAGTGAGTAAAATAAGTATTTGATCCCCAAGCAAAACATGACTTAGTACTTGGTGGACAAATCCATGTTGGCAAGCACAGAGGTAAGACGTTTTGTGTAGTTGGTTACCAGGTGTGCACAAATCACAGGAGGCATTTTGGTCCACTCTTCTTTACAGATCTTCTCTAAATCCTTAAGGTTTCTTGGCTGTCACTTGGCAACTCAATGTTATGGCTCCCTCCATAAATTTTCTATAGGATTAAGATCTGGAGACTGGCTAGGCCACTCCATGACTTTAGTGTGCTTCTTCTTGAGCCACTCCTTTGTTGCCTTGGCGGTATGCTTTGGGTCATTGTCATGCTGGAAGAACCATCCACAACCCATGTGCCATATTCTGGCTGAGGGAAGAAGGTTCTCATCAAGATTTTTTAATAGATAGCCCATCCATTTGCCCCTCAATGTGGAAAAGTCAGCCTGTACCCAAAATAGGCCCAAAGCATAATGTTTCGACCCCCAAGCTTGACCTTGGGGATGTTGTTTTTCGTAGGGTCATAGCATTTTTATTCTTCCAAACACGGTGAGTTGAGTTAATGCCAAAGAGCCAAATTTTGGTATCATCTGACCACAGCACTTCCTCCCAATCCTCCCCTGAATCATTTAGATGTTCATTAGCAAACTTCAGACAGGCTTGCACATGTGCCTTTTTGAGGGAGACCTTGCAGGTGCTGCAGGATTTCAAGCCATGGCGGCGTATTGTGTTACCAATGGTTTGTTTGCAGACTGGTGGTCCCAACTGCCTTGAGATCATTCAGAAGCTCCTCTTGTGTAGTTCTGGGCTGATCCTGTTCTTTTCTCATGATCATCCCTACCCCATGAGGCACAATCTTGTAAGGAGCTCCAGACCGAGTGCAATTGATAGCTATTCTGTATTTCTTCCATTTGCGAATAATTGCTCCAACAGTTGCCTCCTTCACACCAAGCTTCTTGTTGATGGTCTTGTAGCTCATTCTAGCCTTGTGCAGGTCTACAATCTTGTCAATGACATCCTTTGACAGCTCTTTGGTCTTGCCCATAATTGTGAGAATTGAATGGAAGAAAGAAATTCTGTGGACAGGTGTAGGCGCACCTTTTTAAATTGATAGGAATAATCTGTGTACCACATGAGCACATACTGTAGCCAGTCTGTGGCAGCCAGAACTCTTGTTGGTTGGTAGGGGATTAAATACTTACTTTACTCACTGAACTGCAACTCAATTTATAACATTTGTATCGTGTTTTTTCTGGATTTTTGGTTGATATTTTGCCTCTATCATTTAAAATACACCTTTGATAAAAAAAAAAAGACCCTCATTTCTCTGTAAGTGGGCAGACTTACAAAATCTGCACAGGATCAAATTATTTTCCCCACTGTACAACTCATACAACAAATTAAGGAAATTGTGTAAAATGTATTTACAGTTGCAGTTTTTGTGAAATGCTTAGCAGCTTGCCTGCTGGCTTAATTACTTGCTATCAGAGGTTGTTAGGTGCATTTATAATGAACCAACACAATCCCCTGAGGCCGCGTACACACGGGCGGACTGTTCGCCCAACTTTGTCCGCTGAACAGTGTTTGGGCGGACAGTCCGCTCGTGTGTGGGCTTTCAGCGGACAGTTTCAGCGGACAGTTGGACGGACAAGGTTTTTCGGAATTTCCGAAAAACTGTCCGCTGAAACCTTGTTTCAGCGAACAGCCCGCTCGTGTGTAGGCTTGTTCGTCAAACAAAGTTGCGCGCATGCTCAGAAAGGATTTTCACGCCGAAAGCTATAATGCAGTGTATAGGACGTCGTATTTTTCGTCCCGTCGTACGTGCCGTTCACGTCATCGCGCACGGTTTCAGCAAACTGTTCGTCCGTCGTGTGTGGCCATGTCCGTCCATGCTAAGTTTGAGCGGACTGTTTGCCGAAACTGTTTGACGGACAAAGTTGGGCGAACAGTCCGCGCGTGTGTACGCGGCCTGAGAAAACAAAGCAAAACCTGGTTTGAAATGCATGGATTATGCTACATGATATGCCATTTTTCAATGTTACCGTATTTATCGGCATATAACACGCGCCGGCGTATAACACGCACCCCAAGTTTAGGAGGGAAGTTTAAGGAAAAAAACATTTAAATGCCCATTAATGCAGCCTTGTCAGTGTCATTTGCAGCCTTGTCAGTCATTTGCAGCCTTCCATTGCATCCCTGTCAGTCATTTGCAGCCTTGTTAGTGTCTTTTGCAGGCTTGCCATTTAAAAATGGCGCCGCCGAGATACAGAGCAGATGTCCTGTGCATCTCGGCAGCTTTCGGCCACACTTGCCTGTTCTCGGCTTTCCGAAAGTCGGCAAAAGCCACTGAGAACGACCGAGTGCGGCCGGAAATAGGCGAAAGCCGCAGAGAAGCTGACAATCGGCGAGGGATTGCCGTATAACACGCACCCACAATTTTCCCCTGATTTTAAGGGGAAAACAGTGCATGTTATACGCCGATAAATACAGTAATTTGTGAGTATCATACATTGATAAATTATGCTAAGTGTAATATGGTCTGCACTGTTCACTTGCAGCTTTGTTCTCGCCCATCTCTATTTGCTGTGCATAAGAGAGCAGCACAGGGGCAGGAAAATGTTCAAAGAGATGAGGAACAGTTCCAGTTTATCACTCAGATTCTGGTCCTATCACTCACACAGCAGTTTATATTGCATTGCGTGGTGGCAGTAACTAGCTGTTTGAAAAGGTTACATCATGTTATTTTCCAATACTTTTATTTTCAAAGCCTGCACACGAGAAATACAGAGGTAGCATAACACATATGTCCACTGAAATAGCAGGATCATAAAACAGATAATCATACCTGGACCTAATTCCAAAAAAAGGCAGCCCGAGCAACCAGGCATTTTGCATAGAGAAAAAACACAGTAAAGGAATTATCCAGAGAAAGATACGTAATAGCAAGAGAGGGGAGGAGGGAAAAGGCAGAAGGGAGGGAACAGGGTATAGGGGAGGAGGGGGAACAAGTCACTCCGCCACCCCACTTAGGCCAAAACAGAGAGGAACCCTCCGATCAGTCTCTAGGGCTACAAATCTAGGTCAGAAAGGCCCTGTACTCCTCAGAATAAACACATTTGTGCCAGTAGAACCATTTTTTGAGGAATTTATCACGGAAACCTCTCTCCGTGGCCACCAGATCCTCCATTTCATTAATTTCAGTTGTAATGGATGTGATCATGAGTGTTATAAGTGAAATGCCTATTTCTGGTACTCTTATAGATATAAGTGCTTATCTTTCACTATCAGCTATCAACCTTAATCATACTCATTTAATCATAATTAAGATGTCTGCCAGCTTCTCCCTTCATGTGGAACGAAACTGCAAGGGTTAAAAAGAGCAACGTCAAAAAGAAGATTGTGCCTGTTTTCGGCACCATGAGACTACACCCAAGAGGAAGGGGGCTGAAAACAAGACCCTATTTTAGCTACGATAGTTTGCTTTTCCCTTTTTTAGACATAACCCAGCTAAAAGCTTATACTCCGTCACAATAATGAACAGGGGCGGGCTGGGCCGGGGGGCAGGGTGGAAATTTCCCCCCAGGCCGGTGCCTACATTATCTTTAAAACGGCCGCTGCGCTGGCTGGCTGTTCATTTTTTTTTCAGGCTGTGAGGGGCGGCCTGAGTCACACAGTGTTAATAGCATCGGCCACTGATTGGCTGGCTCGATGCTGCTGCCCAGCCTGCGCTGCATTGTGGGAGTTGTAGTCCGGCTGCGCTAAAGCTCCTGGAAGTGTGAACGCAGCAAACTACAACTCCCACCTCCCAGGAGTCTCAGAGGCCGGCCAGGTGAGTGGCACGTCAGGGGAGGGGACACCCGGCGTCAAGAACGTCACGTTGCACGTGACCTGCTGGGCTTATGTAGCTGTCTGTCTGATCCTGCACTGTGGGAGGGACAATGCAGTGTTTCCAGCCTCCCATTATCCTTGTGACAGAGAAAAAACAGACTGATTTGTCCCGTCCGTAGGACAGAATGATCAGTCTGTACATTTAGGGGCTGGTGGCTGCAGCTGAGCGGTGTGTCTCACACACAGCCCAGCCAAGTTCACTCCCCCCCTCCTAGCAACGGACCAATGAATGTACTGCATACAGCTACAGCCCCTCCTCCTCTCTCTCCCTGTGTCTGCCTGGCCCGCCCACTCTCCTATCCCGATGTACAGCTGTGAAGGAGAGAGGGGGAAGAGAGGAGGGAAGAGAGGAGAGAGGGGGAAGAGAGGAGAGAGGAGGGTGCGCGGGAGATATGAACAGCAGCAGCCACACATTCCAAGCTGTGAGAACTTCCAGCCTCCTCCCTGAATAAGTGATCTCTGCATTTTTCATTACACATTGATAACTGATCTGTTCCTTTCTCTCCCCTATCTGTCTCCCTCCCCCGCTCTGTTCTTCCAACATCCACTTACCACTAAGCCACTTATGCAGCCCATATATTGATCGCTTTTTTTTGTCATTACACTGGAAAAAAAATATGATCCAATTCCCCCATCTACACATTCCAGGTGGATGGGGGAATCCTCCGACAGCGGACCAGTGGGGCGAACAACCAGGGGTGCTTTCCCGGCACCGAAATTTGATAGCACTGGTCTCTGTCTCCATGGCAACAGCGCATTAGGACCTAGCGCTGGCTACTTGCCACATTATGTCTGCAGTCTCTGATCATCTCCTGTATCATGTCTGCAGTCTCTGATCATCTCCTGTATCATGTCTGCAGTCTCTGATCATCTCCTGTACTATGTCTGCAGTCTCTGATCATCTCCTGTATCATGTCTGCAGTCTCTGATCATCTCCTGTATCATGTCTGCAGTCTCTGATCATCTCCTGTACTATGTCTGCAGTCTCTGATCATCTCCTGTATTATGTCTGCAGTCTCTGATCATCTCCTGTATTATGTCTGCAGTCTCTGATCACCTCCTGTACCATGTCTGCAGTCTCTGATCATCTCCTGTACCATGTCTGCAGTCTCTGATCATCTCCTGTACTATGTCTGCAGTCTCTGATCATCTCCTGTAGTATGTCTGTAGTCTCTGATCATCTCCTGTATTATGTCTGCAGTCTCTGATCATCTCCTGTACTACGTCTGCAATCTCTGATCATCTCCTGTACTACGTCTGCAGTCTCTGATCATCTCCTGTACTACGTCTGCAGTCTCTGATCATCTCCTGTACTGTGTTTGCAGTCTCTGATCATCTCCTGTACTATGTCTGCAGTCTCTGATCATCTCCTGTACTATGTCTGCAGTCTCTGATCATCTCCTGTATTATGTCTGCAGTCTCTGATCACCTCCTGTACCATGTCTGCAGTCTCTGATCATCTCCTGTACTATGTCTGCAGTCTCTGATCATCTCCTGTATTATGTCTGCAGTCGCTGATCATCTCCTGTAGTATGTCTGCAGTCTCTGATCATCTCCTGTAGTATGTCTGCAGTCTCTGATCAACTCCTGTACTATGTCTGCAGTCTCTGATCACCTCCTGTACTGTGTCTTCAGTCTCTGATCATCTCCTGTAGTATGTCTGCAGTCTCTGATCATCTCCTGTACTATGTCTGCAGTCTCTGATCACCTCCTGTACTATGTCTGCAGTCTCTGATCACCTCCTGTATTATGTCTGCAGTCTCTGATCATCTCCTGTAGTATGTCTGCAGTCTCTGATCATCTCCTGTAGTATGTCTGCAGTCTCTGATCATCTCCTGTAGTATGTCTGCAGTCTCTGATCATCTCCTGTACTATGTCTGCAGTCTCTGATCACCTCCTGTATTATGTCTGCAGTCTCTGATCATCTCCTGTACTATGTCTGCAGTCTCTGATCACCTCCTGTACTATGTCTGCAGTCTCTGATCAACTCCTGTATCATATCTGCAGTCTCTGACCATCTCCTGTAGTATATATTTTTTTTTTTGGTGGGGGGGGGGGGGGGGGGCTGGAACTGGAACTAAGTTGTCTGCTGTGATTAGACTTTGCTGCATGCACGGAGTGTTGTGTTTTTTTTTAAGAACATATAAAATAAGAAAATTAAGTTCTCCTGACTGCTTGAATTTTTTTTTAAGAAAACCGCGCACAGTAACCATGATGCATCGCGGAATCGAATCGTTGACATGATAATCGTAATCAAATCGAACCGTGAGGCCAGTGAAGATGCGCACCTCTAATAGCATAGCCATCATGACAATTTTAAATTTTGGCAGTGGCTGCTCTTGTTTTTTTTCTAGCACCCTCTCCCCCTCCAGCGGACTTATCTAACACCCCCCCCACCAGCCTACTTATCTAACACCCTCCCCCCCCACCAGGGGACTTATCTAACACCCTCCCCCCCACCAGCGGACTTATCTAACCCCCCCCCCACCAGTGGACTAGCCCAACCAATCCCCCCCCCTCCGGCACGCACGGCCAGCAGCACAGACACACACAGCCACCTCCTAGACCATTC
The DNA here is from genome assembly GCF_037356315.1 of Lithobates pipiens. Classification (NCBI taxonomy): domain Eukaryota; kingdom Metazoa; phylum Chordata; class Amphibia; order Anura; family Ranidae; genus Lithobates; species Lithobates pipiens. The sequence goes on along the minus strand of NW_027507785.1, from coordinate 170,357,604 downwards.
AGCAGGTGAATTGCAGCAGGATACATATAGGGGGTGGAGAGGAGAGAGGGGGCAGCGCCCTGGTGCCCCTAATGGGCCTGCATTGCATTTTGGTTCTTCTGCTTTGAATGGAGCCCTCAGTGAGCTGATTCGGTGGTTCAATGGGCCACTTGACTGGACTTGCCCCCCTGGCCTAAGCCTGCCAGCCCTCCCCTGATAATGAATATGTATAATTTGTGGTTTGTACACGCTGTCTTTCATCTAATTTTTGATTTGATAGTAAGATATCCGGCTAATTGTATATCAGCCGGAGTTGAGGAAATAAAAAAAGGAGAAGTATCTGAATACTGAACTGTGCCTGCGTCAGTGTTTGACTTCAAGTGTGCACACTTTTATATTGAGGATTAATTTGGCCAGGGGGACAGAAACAAAGGTACCGAGCGGTTCTAGTTCGGATCCAAAACAGCTGGCGCCCAATCGTGGGGCTCGAGAGTCAGTCCAAAGGATAGCCAAAACGGAAAGAGACCGAAATAATACCAAATACGGGCGGCCCAGAGCCTGATCAACTCTGGATAAAACAGCAAGACATTTTCGTTAATAATTTGTCTACTCTTTAGTCCGCATCCGTATCTGGTTAATTTCTGTCTTGACATTGGCTTCCTGAGGCCTAAAAGACAGGTATATATCTTCTCTCGAGTCCATTTATATGAACCTGCAATTCTTTCTGGCCCACCTGTATTCGGAGTATTTTGTTTTGTTGGAGTTTGTCTGTTTGTCTTGTGGGAACCTCTTGGGAAGGAGGGATTGATTATATCATCACGGATGGAGGTGACGTGGTTAAACTTCTCTTGGGGGAATAAATAATTGTACTAAGAAGTACGGGAAGACCAAGAGGGGGGCGGCGCATACACCTGAGGCAAGGGCGTGGGGATCCCGTGAGAATAGTCAATCCCATATTTCACCTTGGTTGCCACATTGTCATAATGTCATGCCCCAAGTGTATCTGTGGACTGTTGTTTGGTATTAAATGTGCATTATCCAGTGACATTTTTACTCTGCAAGACATTGGCAGTTATTGAGGCTGAGGCTAGAATACAGGGGAGCAAAAGGTGTCCCCTACAACCTCAGCAACCAGAAAACTACGAGGAGGCAGAGAAAGCTAGAGTGAGGAATTTGGGTGTTGCACTGGGACGTGTTAGGAATGTTTAGGAAGGCCCATTGAATATTGGTTGTTGATTGATTTTCATTGCATGTTTCCTCAATAACTGTCTTACAAGGGATCTTTTAATCATTATCTTGTCTCTCTGCCTTCACTAAGTGACTTATTACTCGAGATCTTCTTACTTCCTCATAGTCTACATCAACCTCAAGTCTCTAATTTTATCTCTCTCTCAATCTCCCTTCCTATCTTTCATTTAACTTGAGAATTGTGAAGGATGGGGAATAAACTGATTAGGCCCACAGAGGGCCATCTAGCTTGTGACTTGGTGTTAGAACGGGAGGGAGAAGATGCCATTAAAAAAGGGAAAGAAATTAGCAAAAATATGTGAGATTGACATGCATTTGGGTGGGAGATTACAAGTAGACGAATGGCGCTCTCTCTTGAGAAGGAAAAGAGGCCTGTTAAAAGATCATGGCCTACTAGGTATAGCAGACTCCTGGTCTAAGGTTGCAAAAGCTATTGCTGAAGAAGGGTGGATTGAGGAGGAAACAAACTAAAATGGCCGTATTGTGTACGTGTACAAGAAATTAGGAAAGAGGAAGTTGAGTAGGCAGCCACCGCCCTATGATGGCAGCTGTCTTTCATGAAATAAGTACCGCCCTTCCTCTACCGCCCCTTTTTCACATACGGCACCTCCCCTTACTGCCTCTACGCAGCAAGAAATAGACCAACAGGGAATACCTCCTCCGCCATGTTTGATGTTTGTTGGCAAGGCACACCTATCTTTGTACCCCTCAGTCAACTGCCATCACTCACTCGCCTGACCCACCAGCACCGCCGCCCACACACATACACCCGGTGATAGACCAATCAACCAGAACATACTACAAGGCCCAACTCATCCCTATTTCTGCTCAACCAACCCTGCTGATGATGGCAGGTTCCCAGGATGGTAAGGCGAGCCCCACTAGCTCTTCCGCCCATTTTGTGACTGATTTAATAGACCAAACACGAGACCGGTTTGTGGTGGAGATGCCGGGGCCAGACCACATTGATGGGATGAATCAGGCATCGCCAGTTCATGCCAGTCCCACTCACCACAGCCCGGAACATCCGCAGTTCATGCCGGTCCTTCCCACCGTAGTCCTGACCAGAGTAACCAGACAAATCCCCATGCACAGAACATTGTGGTGTCTGGAGGTATAACCAACATAGACACCAGTGCAACCACGCTCCCACTGGCCCCGAATACAGTCCCACCAAGACATAATGTTACATTCCCACAATATGACCCACATTTTGAGACCAACATGGATTCCCTGTTCAACGACTCATATGTGTCACCACAATACCCTTCCCAACCTCCTCACCCTTCTCAACACTGGCTTCCAGGACTTGATTCACACTGGCCTGCACCTGGGGGAAGGGGTCTAACACGACCCCCATTGGCCAACCACCCACACACAATGGACCACCCCCCAGGGGATAAGTGCGGCACGGGGGGCCCCCCTGATGTATGTAACTTTCACTCCCAAGAACACTGTTAGCCTGGTTGCCGGCCTGCCGGACCCAGAAAAACAGCCCATGGCTTTTTATAGAAGGACTGAGCAGATCCAGAAATCATATAGTTGTGCATGGCGGGATTTGAAAAGTCTGTGTGAAATAAAAGCAGGGGATGCCTACTGGCCAGTAATGGAGAAATGCTTTAATGAGAATATACGGTATGACCTCGATACTTGGAATTCGGGGGTCGAATTCGTGGCCCAGTTGAAAACATGGGCTCAAGATCGCTTGGCAGATCAATTGACCAGTATACAGGATATGACACAAGATAAGGGGGAAACAGTTGAGAAATTTCATACCAGAATTACACAAGTGTTCAATGACCTGGGGTTCAGCAAGCAGATCAAAGCACATGTGCAGATGCTGACTGCTGCCTTTGTCTCAGGTCTTAGGGAACCAATCCGGAAAGGTCTGCTTCTAGCACGACCAGAGTACAAGACAATGGAAAGTGATAAGTTGTTGTTGGTGGCAAAGGGTCTAGAATCAGCACAGGGTAGTAAAAAAAATTACTCCTCTCATGATGGCCTCTGGTACACCATATTTGGACCGCCCAACAAGACCAATGCCACGCCTCTGTTACACCTGGACTGTCATGCCCCAAGGTGCACAGAACTCTCCTACCCAGTTTGCCAAAGCAATGGGACTCATCCTGGACATGCGGATGAAACTCCACCCGGACATTGTCCTCCTCCAGTATGTTGATGACCTCCTGCTGTGTGCGAACACCTTCGGTGACGCCTCCATATTTTCAGAGCCTCCTCCACTACCTGGCTGAACAAGGTTGCAAGGCTTCAAAGCAAAAAGTCCAGTGGTGTAGAGAGAAAGTGATTTTCCTAGGTCATTGCATCTCCCAAGGCACCCGACACCGTACTGAAGAAAGGGTTGCAACAATCAAGGCCATCCCCCTGCCTCAAGGACAGAAGCCGCTCCATGCTTTCCTAGGACTAATCTACTGCCGTGCTTGGATCCCAGAAGCCTCCCTTTTGATGCAACCCCTCTACAAAGCTTTGAAATCCAACCTCTTCCTGCTTTCACCAGAGGCTGTGAACAACTTTGAAATGCTGAAGAAGATCCTTTCGACAGCCCCCGCTTTGGGCCTATCTGACTATGGAAAGACTTTCAAACTGTTTGTCTCAGAGAGACAAGGACATGCCACAGGAGTTCTAACCCAAACCCATGGCAGTAGACTCAGACCCATGGGGTACTACTCTGGCCAATAGACATGTGCAGAGTAAAATATTTCGTTTCGGAATTTCGTTTTCGTCCGAAAACTTAATTTATTTAGTTACTCCCAAAATTCGTTTTTATTTATTTCGTTTTTCGTTCAAAAATTGCATTCGTCCGAAAATCCACATGAATTACGGTCGAATCTGTCTTGGAAGGCTTATGGTGTCTGTCAATGTATAAAGAAGATTTGACGGAGCTAACTATATAGCATACTTTAGAACCCTATTAAAGTCTATGGGACTCCAACGTTCAAAATCTAAAGTGCTAATTTTAAAGGCTAATTTGCAAGTTACTGTCCTAAAAAGTGTTTGGGGACCCGGGTCCTGCCCCAGGGGACATGTATCAATGCAAAAAAAAGTTTTAAAAACGGCCGTTTTTTCGGGAGCAGTGATTTTAATAATGATTAAAGTGAAACAATAAAAGTGTAATATTCCTTTAAATTTCGTAGGGGGGGGGTTGTCTATAGTATGCCTGTGAAGGGGCGCATGTTTCCCGTGCTTAGAATTGTCCCTGCACAAAGTGTCATTTATGCAGGAAAAAAAGTCATTTAAAATCACTCGCAGCTATAATGAATTGTCGGCTCCGTAATACAGAGAACACTCATTGAAAGTCATTGATAAAAAAATAAATAAAAAAAAAAGCGTGGGGGTCCCCCAAATTCAATTACCAGGCCCTTCAGGTCTGGTATGGATATTAAGGGGAACCCTGCCTCAAATTTAAGAAAAAATTTGACGTGGGGTTCCCCCTAAATATCCATAACCAGACCCTTCAGGTCTGGTATGGATATTAAGGGGAACCCCGCGTCAAATTTAAAAAAAAATTGACGTGGGGTTCCCCCTAAAAATCCATACCAGACCCTTTATCCGAGCACGCAACCTGGCAGGCCGCAGGAAAAGAGGGGGGGACGAAAGAGTGGCCCCCCTCCCTCCTGAACCGTACCAGGCCACATGCCCTCAACATTGGGAGGATGCTTTGGGGGTCTGTGACCCCTCAAAGCACCTTGTCCCCATGTTGATGAGGACAAGGGCCTCATCCCCACAACCCTGGCCGGTGGTTGTGGAGGTCTGCGGGCGGGGGGCTTATCAGAATCTGGAAGCCCCCTTTAACAAGGGGACCCCCAGATCCCGGCCCCCCCCCCTGTTTGAAATGGTAAGGGGGTACAAAAGTACCCCTACCATTTCACAAAGAAAATGTAAAAAATGGTTAAATAAAACAAACACACTTTTGAAAAATTCCTTTATTAAAAATAAAAAAATAAAAAAAAGATTCCAGCGGCGGTAATCCACTCTTGCTATCCAGCGACGGACGGTCATCTCTCCAGCGATGTCTCATCTCATCCAGCGCAGCGATCCATCCTTCTTCTGTCTCCTCCACGGAGACACTACAGGCATTCCAGCGGCTGACGTTTCTTATATAAGGAGGGCGGGGCCACCCGTCACCTGACCCCGCCCCCTCTGACGCAAGGGGAAACCCGGGGTTCCCCGTGACGTATGGGTGACCCCGCCCCCCCTCTGATGCAACGGAAACCTGCCTGTGTTACATCAGAGGGGTGCGGGTCACCCCTACGTCACAGGGAACCCCGGGTTTCCCCTTGCGTCAGAGGGGGGCGGGGTCAGGTGACGGGTGGCCCCGCCCTCCGTATATAAGAAACGTCAGCCGCCGGAATGCCTGCAGTGTCTCCGTGGAGGAGATGGAAGAAGGATGTATTCGCTGCGCTGGATGAGATGAGACATCGCTGGAGAGATGACCGTCCGTCGCTGGATAGCAAGAGTGGATTACCGCCGCTGGAATCTTTTTTTTATTTTTAATAAAGGAATTTTTCAAAAGTGTGTTTGTTTTATTTAACCATTTTTTACACTTTCTTTGTGAAATGGTAGGGGTACTTTTGTACCCCCTTACCATTTCAAACAGGGGGGGGCCGGGATCTGGGGGTCCCCTTGTTAAAGGGGGCTTCCAGATTCTGATAAGCCCTCCGCCCGCAGACCTCCACAACCACCAGCCAGGGTTGTGGGGATGAGGCCCTTGTCCTCATCAACATGGGGACAAGGTGCTTTGAGGGGTCACAGACCCCCAAAGCATCCTCCCAATGTTGAGGGCATGTGGCCTGGTACGGTTCAGGGGGGAGGGGGGCCGCTCTCTCGTCCCCCCCTCTTTTCCTGCGGCCTGCCAGGTTGCGTGCTCGGATAAAGGGTCTGGTATGGATTTTTAGGGGGAACCCCACGTCAATTTTTTTTTTAATTTGATGCAGGGTTCCCCTTAATATCCATACCAGACCTGAAGGGTCTGGTTATGGATATTTAGGGGGAACCTCACGTCAAATTTTTTCTTAAATTTGAGGCAGGGTTCCCCTTAATATCCATATCAGACCTGAAGGGCCTGGTAATTGAATTTGGGGGACCCCCACACTTTTTTTTTTATTTTTTTTTATCAATGACTTTCAATGAGTGTTCTCTGTATTACGGAGCCGACAATTCATTATAGCTGCGAGTGATTTTAAAGGACTTTTTTTCCTGCATAAATGACACTTTGTGCAGGGACAATTCTAAGCACGGGAAACATGCGCCCCTTCACAGGCATACTATAGACAACCCCCACCCCTACGAAATTTAAAGGAATATTACACTTTTATTGTTTCACTTTAATCATTATTAAAATCACTGCTCCCGAAAAAACTGACGTTTTTAAAACTTTTTTTTGCATTGATACATGTCCCCTGGGGCAGGACCCAATCTCCTATTCTATATCGAACTGTTGTAACAATGAAAACGAACGAAAATAAAGCATTTATTTATGTTGGATCTTTCGTTTTTCGGATTTTGTGCTTTCGTTATCACTTGTCAAAACGAAAACGAAAATAGCTGAAATTCGGACGAAAACGAATGCACATGTCTACTGGCCAATTGGACTCAGTGGCGAGGGGGGCCCCTCCTGCCTCAGAGCTGTTTTTGCAGCCCAAATTCTCCTAGACAAGACTGAAGACCTCGTTCTGGGCCATCCCTTAACCCTCCTCGCCCCACATGACATCACTGCTATACTGAACCAGACCCAGCCCAGACACCTGTCTTCACAGAGGCACCTCAGACTCCAGTGTGCCTTGCTTCTCCCTGACAACATTACCATCCTTCGATGTAATACTCTCAACCCATCCACTCTGCATCCCATTCTCAAGGGGGGAACCTTTTTGGAAGATGGTCCTCACCAAACTGCCCATGACTGCTTCGAAGTGATGAAGATGGAGACATCACACCTACCGACAGTCAGTGAAACAGCCCTTAAGAACCCTGACCTGACAATTTTTGTGGATGGTTCCAGATAAGCAGATGAGGCTGGACGGTACCACACAGGATATGCAGTCACTACTGAAGACACAGTTCTCCAGGCCTCAGCGTTACCCCTCTCTATGTCTGCCCAAGAAGAACTGCAAGCTCTAACTATGGCATGCAAATTGGCCGAAGGCAAGCGAGCCAACATTTACACAGACTCGAGATATGCTCTGGGAGTTGCCTGCGATTTTTGGGATCATCTGGAAAATCAGAGGGTTCCTGACAGCTGCAGGAACACCTGTGAAACACAGTACGGCTATCAAGAACTTGATGGATGCCTTATTTCTCCCAACACAAGTAGCTATACTTAAAGTAAAAGCGCACTGCAAAATGCACGAGGCAATCACCTGGCAGATACTGGCGCAAAGCAAGCAGCAGATGGGACGCGAGAAGTGGTCAGCAGAGTGAATGCAGCACCTATCCTAGATGACCCGATAGATGATCTCGAAGAGACAACGCGAACGATCATGACTCTGCAAAACCCTCCTGTGAGCAGAACTCACCTCAAGGAACAGGAGGCAGCTGACAAAGAAGAAAAGGATGTGTGGATCAAGAAAGGAGCCACAGAAGTTGAAGGAATCATGGAGTTGAACAAGAGACCGTGCCTACCGCGGATAATGTTCCCTGCAGTGGTATAATGGGCCCATGGTGCCTCTCACCTGTCGAAAACTCTGATGAATGCCTTAATCAACAAATACTACCTAGCCCCAGGCATCACCCCGCTTACCAACAACTTCTGCAGATCATGTGCTATCTGTGCCAAATGCAATCCTGGAAGAACAGAAAAGGTATCCTTGAAACACTTGGCAAAGGCCCAGTACCCCTTCCAGCGGATACATATCGACCACATCCAGATGCCAAGAAGCGGCCGATATGACTATGCTTTAACGGTCATTTGCATGTTTTCCGGATGACTGGAAGCCTATCCGGTGGCCAACATGTCCGCCAAGACTACCGCAAAAAGACTCTTGTCTGAAATAGTGTGTAGATATGGTGTCCCAGAGGTTATAGAGAGTGATCAGGGGGCGGCTTTCATGGCCTCAGTAAACAAAGATATATGGACAGCCTTAGGAGTCACACTAGCCTTTCACACCCCATACAACCCCCAGAGTAGTGGGAAGGTGGAAAGACTAAATGGCACAATAAAGTCCAGGATGCTGAAAATGTCTCAGGAAACAGGAATGAGTTGGCCAGACAGCCTACCCATTGCCCTGTTCAGTGTCAGGACACCCCAAGGGGAAATCATGGTTTGTCACCCTATGAGATATTTTTTGGTTCAGCCCCCAGACTGGGTTGTTATTTTCCACAACAGTTGCAACTACAATCAGATGTATTAACTGATGTGACTGCTTTATCTCGGGAATTAACCAGTATCCATGCGCAAGTGTTTTCCTCTATCCCAGATCCTGAATGAGATACGGGATCGCACAGGTTAATCCCTGGAGATTGCGTTTTGGTGAAGAAGTTTGTGAGGAAACACACCCTTGAACCCAGATACGATGGACCTTTCCAAGTCCTTCTGACAACCTCCACATCAGTTAAAGATGGCCGGAAAGAACTCGTGGATACATGCCTCCCATTGCAAGAAAGTCCCTGTGCCCGAAGAAGGTGAGGCTGAGGCGCCCAAGCCATGATCCTGTTTATCCTTTTTGTTGTGATTTATGCTCAGGCCCAAGAGGTGGCCATAAAACAAAAAGATGGTATGACTCAATTCTGGTATAACTCATCTAACACACGTGTTGTCACGTTCATATCCCCTTATGGTAAAATACTGGGCATAGACTATTAGTCGGAACCAGAGACATAGCACTGGATTCGGGAACCTTGTATGTGTGTGTCACTGACACCTACTGGGGTGACAACTGATTATTGGGGAGCAGTGGGTTGGAACACTGGAGATACAAAATGGGGATAGGAGCCCGAAACCGCCAAAAATAGGAAAGACATGAATGGGAAATCACTTCTAGACAGAATGACAATTGACAAACAACAAGGATGGTATGCTGAAAAGGAGTTTAGACTGACCATTGAAAACCCCAGCCCAGGAGACAACAGGACCTATGTTTTCGGCATATGGTGGGGAAGTGGGTATTACAGCGATAGGAAACCTTTCCAACTAAAAGACATGTTCAACAATCCAGAGTGGACAGGTTCCAAGTTTGCACCTAACTCTAACCCCCTGAAGCCCCATATGCAAACAATAGGGGACATGGTAGCCATAGTGAACCCTACCTTTGAGGATACTATGGCTGCAGAAACCGGATTCTCAGACCTTAGCCATCCAGAAACTTGAAGACTTGTCCAGAGAGCTAAAACAGAATTCAGGGAATTTCACCTGGATAAAGGGGGGATCGGCAGGGATTGTTGACCCAGATAGGAATAGCTATCCTGGTAATGGCGGCTATAATCTGCTGCATTCTCCCCTGCATCAGGAAGTGTGTAGAAAAGGCTGTTGATCAAGCTACCCCTACATTGGTGAACCAAGAAACCCCAGACGATGACGACGATGTTTATGCAAGACTTGATGATGCCTATGATGACAGTTATGTGTTATGCTCCGTTACAGTCACCCTCCCCTGAGATGCAACACTGTAGGGCCATAGGGACAGACAGCACCTGGCTACATTTCACCAGTTGTATCGGGGGGGAGGGGGAGGAGGGTGGTGAGCTAGTCACTGCCCTTTCCCCATATACAGCTTAAAAGAGTTGCAGAGGGGAATGATGAGCCGGTGATCATAGGTGGTCTTTTAGTGTGAGGGACAGTTTTGTGAAATAAGCATTTCAAGGGGGGAACTGTAATGGATGTGATCATGAGTGTTTAAGAGTGTTATAAGTGAAATGCCTATTTCTGGTACTCTTATAGATATAAGTGCTTATCTTTCACTATCAGCCATCAACCTTAATCATACTCATTTAATCATAATTAAGATGTCTGCCAGCTTCTCCCTTCATGTGGAATGAAACGGCAAGGGTTAAAAAGAGCAACGTCAAAAAGAAGATTGCGCCTGTTTTCGGCACCATGAGACTACACAAAGAGGAAGGGGGCTGAAAACAAGACCCTATCTTAGCTACGATAGTTTGCTTTTCCCTTTCTTAGACATAACCCAGCTAAAAGCTTATACTCCTTCACAATAATGAATATGTATAATTTGTGGTTTGTACATGCTGTCTTTCATCTAATTTTTGATTTGATCGCAAGATATCCGGCTAATTGTATATCAGTCGGAGTTGAGGAAATAAAAAAGGAGAAGTATCTGAATACTGAACTGTGCCTGCGTCAGTGTTTGACTTCAAGTATGCACACTTTTATATTGAGGATTAATTTGGCCAGGGGGACAGAAACAAAGGTACCGTGCGGTTCTAGTTCGGAACCCAAACACAGTGACTCTTTTCAACCAGAAGGCTATGGTTGGAGCTCTTGACAAAGTGACATTTTTAAGTACAAGATTGTGCTGTGGCTCTCTGCATTTGTGGACCCACTGTAACAAGGAGAATGAAGAATTGACTGTAATTTTCCATCTTGACAAATAGAGGCAAGGTATTGTATAATTGCAGATTACTTATTACAGCTTGGTGTGAAAGTTTCCTATTCTGTTTTAGGCCTCATGCACACTGGGCATTTTGCCACCTCTCCTAGATGCCATTTTTCCGTGCAGTAGCATTTTGGCAGGCGCTTGGCCACTAATTTCATTGGCCAGAACAACAATTTACTCTGGCCACTGAAATTAATTAATGCTCAGGTGCTAAATGCACCTAGTGTTAAAACATGTATAGATGTGTTTACACACGTCAAATACTTTTTTTTCTGCCAAAATGCTGCTGCTGCTGGATGCGCTGGTTGCAGGTTTTATTTCTGCCTTTAAATGCCTATCTGTGCATGGACACACAGGCAAAGATGCAGGGACGTTTAGAGGCAGAAAAATAAAAGAAAAACAGAGGCTCCTAACAACTGTGTTTAAAATGTCCAGTGTGCATGAGGTACATACTATGACAGAGGACATCATCTCACACACCAGCAGCTTCACTCAGACCACTGCCTACACCTTGTAAATTAGTGATCTATCAGCTAGGATTCTCTCGTCAGGTGTAGTATATGATCCAGGTACAGGCAGTCCCCAGGTTACAAACAAGATAGGGTCTCTAGGTTTGTTCTTAAGTTGAATCTGTTTGTAAGTCGGCACAGGTACATTTTTAAGTGTAGCTCCAGCCAAAAAAAAATATTTTTAAGCTTTATGGATAGCATAGGGAAGGGTTATCGCCCCTGTAATGTTTTTTTCTGTTGTCTGTGCCCCTGTTCAAAAGATTTCACCTCACTTTCTGTCCCAATGACAACTGGATTTTTTTGAAAATGTTGGGTTGTTGTGGAAACAAGCCATGGTAATAAAGAATCAGTGAAGGTACCTTTTTCCCCATAATAACTCTTACAGGAGTGAATTTACCTTACTAGGGAGAAATTTCCTCTCACTTCCTGTTGTCTCCCTCCGCTTGTAAGTAGGAGTCGTTTGTAAGTCAGATGTTTGTAACGAGGGGACCGCCAGTATTTTTATAAAGAAACTAATCAGCATTTCCCCGTAATAGCTTTTCACATTGGCACTAGGATGTGTATTTTTCTTTTAGTTTTGTAAGACTTTTTTTTTATTGCAGACATAAAATCACCACGAGTAGTAAATGTTTATTTTACACAAAGAACATACTGTTATACACAATATACTTGCGATAATAGTCAAAGAATACATTGACTTAATAGTTAAGATTGCATTAAAATAAAAAAAGTTTTCAGAGTATATTATTGTAGACCAACACAATTACTGGCATCTCTATGAATTTGTGTGTGTGTGTCCATATACTGTATACCAGGTAAAACCTACTTTGAATATTCCCACAATGGAGTAAAATTAGTACTTTACCAGGCATAATGCTAATGTTCTTTTCTATTTGCTGCATTGTTTTGCATACAATATGGAATTGTCCCACAGCAGAAGCTACATTATAGAACTGTCCCACAGCAATTGTTTAGTATTCAGGAAATAAGTAGAACAGCAAAAGAGATGCCACATCCTCTCTTTTCCACCTTCATTAGCATTGTCGTAGTATGGGCTCCTCATAGGAAGGACCACTGCTTGCATCTCCGCGCACTACCTCCTGTTACTGGTATTTGTTTACAGCATTACAGAAGCCAAAAATGAAACCGATTAGCTTTGTCATAGCCCATGTTATTTATTCAGTAGATAGAGACCTAGTCATGCACTAAATGGTGTATCTCAGAAGGTAATAAACAGAATAAGAAGAATCCTAGCAAACTACCAGTACTCATTGTAAGAAAAAGTGTCATCTATAGCTAACAGCAAATCAGATACCAAAATGTAAAAGTGTGCTTTCTGCCACAAGTGATGTTCTTTTACCATTATCATTGTTTTCAAATTGTTAATAAATACAATACATTGAAATAATTCAGGCCCCTTATAAAAGAATAGTATTAATGTAACAATAAATATAGAATACACTGCACTTCAGGATAAGTTATTAATTACACGTTTCCTAGGCTGTTGCAGTCAAGCTACGTCTGTTCCTCTTGTCTGATTACAAGATGTGTTTCATACTAGTTGGCAAAAGGGAAGCTTAACTTAAAGTGGACGTAAACCCATCACTCACCCAGTATAAACTAATGCCACAGTATTACTGTATATATACACACACATGCAAGCCTCCTGCAAGTATCCCTACCTTGCAAATGTCAGCCCCTTCAGCAGTAGGAGCCCCGCAAAACTCTTGAAACGGTGGGTGAGTCTCTTTGCCGAAGGTTGGTGGACGGAGTTGTGACGTCACAAGACTCCCCTCCCACCTGTATACTCTCCTACACCGTTAATATCCTCCTCAGTCACACTACTCTTCTGCTGATCTCAAGGATCACGCCCCATGATGATTAACAGCCAGTTAAACTCAGGAAAGGCACCACATGACTTCAGCAAGCCCAATCATGCTGAGGTGTGGAGCAGCCAATCCTGGGACAGCTGGAGAAGAAAGGAGGAGGGATGTAAAGCTGGAATCGTAACACACTCTCTGCTCTCATGTTCATTCATGAGATAAAGTAATCGGATGTCAGTCACAGCAGCAGGGGATGTGGTGACACAAACTTTTCTGTGTGTTGTTTTTTATCTTACTAAAAAAAACACAAGAGGATTGCTCAGAGCTAGATTAACTCTTTGTGGCAAGATTTGGCACAGATGACTTGACATCCTCTACGGTACCATTTAGTCGTCATTAAAAAAAAAAAAATCCAGGTTTACATCCACTTTAACAAACCTTGCTGAAGTGAATCACTGCATTAGTGAAACACTAAAATGTATATTGCAAACAAATGTATGTAATCATAACAAAGAGTTAGGATAATGGCATGCTTTACTCCTAGGCTTAGTCATTAACAGTAGCTTAAGTTTGATTGGCAATCACTATCGTGCTCCAAGTCCATAGTAATAGGGTTCATCAGGACGATAGCCATATGCTGTTGTAGGCCGTCCAGGTATACCAGCCGGTTGTCCAAAATTATCAACACCAAGTCTACAAGAAAACAGAAACAGCATGTTACTAACTTTTTTTGTTGTGCGATAAATATTTTGCACATCTTGTTTCAGTTCTTTTTATCTCTATAATAAAATAAATTGAATAGATGTGCGGAAGGGGTTCATGACAAGCCATTTCTGGCCCAAGTCCCAGGATTATTACGCAGAGGCCTCTGGGAGATGCAGCAGGTCGTCTGAAATCTCGTTAAACTGTGCAAAAAGAACAACCATCAACACTCCGATATGCCTTTTATAGGGGTTGCGTGATTTTTGTTTGCTCATGCAAACCATTGGATGTTTCATTTAATCAGTGATACATAGCAGAGCGTGATAGAAAATGGTGCATACTTATGCAATCCATTATTTTGTGTTTCTACGACGTAATGAACTGAAGTATTTTTGTAGAGATCTGTTTTCACTTTGACATTAAAGAGTATATTTCTGTTAAAATGTATATGTCAAGCTTAATCTCTCTAAAAGAGAGATCTGAAAAGCAGAAAAAACATGACATGGGTTCTAACCTTTTCCAAATGTCCAAAACGAAGAAAAAAGTTTTGACTGGACGTAGCTACACCTTAATTAGTGTAAAAAAAAGTATTAACTGTGAATGAATATCCCATGACAAAAAAAAGTAAGAAAAGTTCCAAGGTGGTAAATACTTTTTCACCTCTTTTTTTAAAAGCAAAATATTGATCGCTTACAGCTCACATTTCAAAATTTAAAAAGAACATCAGTGGTATAATTTTTAAGAAGGCATTCAGGAAGTAGTACAAATATGCTTGTTAAACTTGAAAAACAAGGGTTGTGACAGCATACACAATACTTGACCTATTAACACTAATCTTACAACTACTCACATTTGAAGCTGCTACTAAACCATCTTATCTTTTCACCCCTGCTAATCTAAACAAAACCTACTGTCAATGCACAGCTTTGCAGCATTCTATAATATAGGAACACTTTTAACCCCGTCCCAAAGTGTTCTCTAGACTTTCTCAAGACAGACTTTCTCAAGGAATAGAGAAAAGATGTTCAATAGTATTATACCCCCTTTACCCTGTCATTTACTATGTCTTCGCTTTCCATATCTAACATACTACTATAATTGCATCTCTGTATGTCGCCTACTAACATTACATACATCACAATATTGTCCAAGACAAAATACAAAAAATAATAATAAATATATATATATATATATATATATATATATATATATATATATATATATATATATATATATATATATATATATATATATATATATAAATATTATATTATATTATACACATACATATATACACAGTTAAGTCCATATATATTTGTACACAATATTTTTCCAGGTATTTACTCAAATATAAAAAACTCAAGATATACTATTAATGGCCTCCCGTCTAGTATATCATCACAGCGCTCAAACACCCCCCTCTCCCCAGCTGCCACTTAAATAATAGAATATATCTCTCAGAAGGTGAAAAAAAAAAAAAACTAACAGTCACAATGCAAAAATCACCTTGTGGCGCTACAAAGAATAAACACTGTTAAATAACAGTGTAATACAGTGCCCAAAACGGCACTGCGTGAAAATTATAAACGCATGTGCATCAATACAGTACAATAAACAATGAAGTGAATTGTGATTAAATAGCAATCAAAAAAATCACAATCAAAAAATCACATAAAAGTGATAAAGTGAAAATGTGACAAAACATAAATAAAGCAAATAAACACAATATTTTTCTGCTACAAATAGTGCTCTAATGGAAATGTGCAGTTCCAAAATAAATGTATTCTTAAAGTTCGATCTTCAATCAGACACAATTATTGAAGAGCAATAACTGTGATGGTAGCATTAGTTCAAAACCTCCTTTTCAGTGAAAGTTCTATGCCAAAGTGTCCATAAACCGCAAAGCCTCCACCACACCCTTGGTGTTCGTGCCCCCCTTGTTTAGAACACTCACCAGCAGTATTGCCCAGCACTCTCGTGTCGGGCAAAAATCGCTTATAATGTATACAGATGATAACTGTTTCTCCAGCCAATTCTTGTGAAAAACTTCGCAGCAGAGGGTAATCAATTAATATCTGAGGCCGCGTACAGATGCGGGGACTGTTCGCTCAACTTTGTCCGCTGAACAGTGTTTCGGCGGACAGTCCGCTCGTGTGTGGGCTTTCAGCGGACAGTTTCAGCGAACAGTCTGCTGAACAAAGTTTTTCGGAATTTCCGAAAAACTGTCCGCTGAAACTTTGTTTCAGCGAACAGTCCCCTCGTGTGTAGGCTTGTTCGTCAAACTAAGTTCCGCGCATGCTCAGAAAGGATTTACACGCCGAAGTTTGCATTGCAGTGTATAGGACGTCTTTTTCTAGTCCCGTCGTACGTGCCGTTCACGTCATCGCGCACGGTTTCAGCGGACTGTTCGTTCGTCGTGTGTAGCCAAGTCCGTCCATGCTAATTTTGAGCGGACTGTCCGCTGAAACTGTTTGACGAACAAAGTTGAGCGGACAGTCCCCGCGTGTGTACGCGGCCTCAGAGATACCTTGGCCACTATGACTCTCAGTCCTTGAATCAACTCAGTTGATTCAAGGACTGAGAGTCATAGTGGCCAAAGTATCTCTGAGATATTAATTGATTACCCTCTGCTGCGAAGTTTTTCACAAGAATTGGCTGGAGAAACAGTTATCATCTGTATACATTATAAGCGATTTTTGCCCGACACGAGAGTGCTGGGCAATACTGCTGGTGAGTGTTCTAAACAAGGGGGGCACGAACACCAAGGGTGTGGTGGAGGCTTTGCGGTTTATGGACACTTTGGCATAGAACTTTCACTGAAAAGGAGGTTTTGAACTAATGCTACCATCACAGTTATTGCTCTTCAATAATTGTGTCTGATTGAAGATCGAACTTTAAGAATACATTTATTTTGGAACTGCACATTTCCATTAGAGCACTATTTGTAGCAGAAAAATATTGTGTTTATTTGCTTTATTTATGTTTTGTCACATTTTCACTTTATCACTTTTATGTGATTTTTTGATTGTGATTTTTTTGATTGCTATTTAATCACAATTCACTTCATTGTTTATTGTACTGTATTGATGCACATGCATTTATAATTTTCACGCAGTGCAGTTTTGGGCACTGTAGTACACTGCTATTTAACAGTGTTTATTCTTTGTAGCGCCACAAGGTGATTTTTGCATTGTGACTGTTAGTTTTTCTTTTTTTCACCTTCTGAGAGATATATTTACTCAAATATATTCAAGCTAGTTATATAATCGATATGGGCTGAAAGTGCACACTCTTTCAGATTTGAGGGTATGTACATCCAAATCAGAGGAAGCATTTAGGAATTACAGCTGTTAATAGCCATCTCCCCCTTTTTTAAAGGGACCAAAAGTAATTGGACAATTGAATCAAAAGTTGTTTCATGACCACTGCCTACTCCTTTGTTAATTCCTCATAAATTAAAAGGTCTGGAGTTGATTCTAAGTGTGTAATTTGCATTTGGAATCTATTGTCGTGAACCTACATCATACGTTCAAAGGAGCTGTCCATGCAAGTAAAACAGGCCATTGTAAGGCTTCAAAAATGAAAGAAATCAAAGAGATAGCAGCAACAATTAGGAGTGGCCAAATCAACAGTTTGGTACATTCTAAGGAAATAAGAACACACTGGTAAGCGCATCAAAATAAAAAGGCCTGGATGTCCATGGAAGACAACAGTGGTGTATGATCGCAGGATCCTCTCTATGGCAAACATAAACCCATTTACAACATCCAGACAATCAAGTGAAAGAATCTCCAAGAGGTGGGCGTATCATTGTCAAGGTCAACAATCAAGAGAAGACTTCACGAGAGAAAATACAGAGGATTCACCACAAGGTGCACACCATTCATACGTCTGAAGAATAGAAAAACCAGATTAGACTTTGCTAAAAAAAAAAAAAACGTCTAAAAAAGCCAGACCAGTTCTGGAAAAGCAGTCTTTGGACAGATGAAACTAAGATTCAATTGTACCAGAATGACGAGAAGAAAAAAAAAGTGTGGAGAATTCTTGGAACAGCTCATGATCCAAAGCACACAACGTCATCTGTAAAACATGGTGGAGGCATGGGAATGCATGGCTTCCAGTGGTACTGGGTCATTGGTGTTTATTAATGATGTGACAGAAGCAGCCATATGAATTGTGCAGTTTTTAGAGATATACTGTCAGCCCAGATTCCGTCAAATGCAGCAAAGTTGATTGGAGGGCACTTCACAGTACAGATGGACAATGATTTAAAACACAACGCAAAAGCAACCCAGGAGCTTTTGAAGGAAAATAAGTGAAATATTCTGCAATGGCCGAATAAATCACCTGATCTGAACCCAATTGAGCATGCATTTCACTTGTTGAAGGCAAAACTAGAGGCAGAAGGACCCACAAACAAAAAACAACTGAAGACAGCTGCAGTTAGAGCCTGGCAAAGCATCAGAAAGGAGGAAACTCAGTCTATGGTAATGTCCATAGGTTCCAGACTTCAGGCAGTCATTGCCAGTAAAGGATTCTCAACAAAATATAAAAAAATGAACACTTTATGGTTATATTCATTTGTCCAATTACATTTAGGGGACTGTGTATAAAAATGGTTGCAGTTCCTAAAATTTGCACTTGATATTTATATTCAAGTCCTTGAATTAAAGTCGAAAATCTGCGTCTGTGGCCAAATATATATCGACCTAACTGTATGTATGTGTGTGTATGTAATATATATATATATATATATATATATATATATATTTTATATATATATATATATATATATATATATATATATATATATATATATATATATATATATTACATATACATACACACAGTTGTGCTCATAAGTTTAAATACCCTGGCAGAATTGATGATTTCTTGGCCATTTCTTGGGCCTGCGTGTGCCACACTCTGTCACAGCTCCCGGACAAGACACCCCTAGGGGAGCTTCCAGTTTCCAATATGACATCTCCTTATGGCGGCTGTGAGTATTGTTTACATCATAAATCTTTCCTATTATATCTCCTCCTTCTCCAAAATTGTTGTGACCCAGACACTCTTTATGGTTTCTTTTTTAGATCAAGACATTGCTGCTCCTGATGAGTGGATTAACACACTCCACTAAACAGTTGTGTTCATAAGTTTAAATACCCTGGCAGAATTTATGATTTCTTGGCCATTTTTCAGAGAATATGAATGATAACACAAAAACATTTCTTTCACTCATGGTTATTGTTTGGCTGAAGCCATTTATTATTAATCAACTGTTTACTCTTTTTAAATCATAATTACAACAGAAACTACCCAGGTGACCTTGATCAAAAGTTTACATGCCCTGGTGATTTTGGCCTGATAACATGCACAGAAGCTGACACAAAGGGTTTTGAATGGCTATTAAATGGTAACCATCCTCATCTGTGATCTGTTTGCTTGTAATTCGTGTGCGTGTATAAAAGGTCAATGAGTGCTCCAGTCCTGCCCTGAGGTGTCTGGATTGTGAGTCATGGGGAAAGAAAAAGAATCGTCAAAGGGTCTGTGGGAAAAGTTAGATGAACTGTATAAAACAGGAAACGGATATAAAAAGATATCCAAGGAATTGAGATTGCCAATCAGCAGTGTTCAAACTCTAATCAAGAAGTGGAAAATGAGGGGTTCTGTTGAATTTCAGCCACAACTGCCAGGAAAATTGTTCAGGATGCAAAGAAAAACCCACAAATAACTTCAGGTAAAATATAGGACTCTTTGAAAACATGTGGTGTGGATGTTTCAAATGCACAATAAGGAGGCATTTAAAAAAAAGATGGCTGCATGGTCGAGTCGCCAGAAGAAAGCCATTACTACGCAAATGCAACAAAGTATCCCATTACAATATGCCAAACAGCACAAAGACAAGCCTCAAACCATCTGGCACAAAGTAATTTGGAGTGATAAGACCAAAATTTAGCCTTTTGGCCACAACCATAAACACTACGTTTGGAGAGGAGTCAACAAGGCCTATGATGAAAGGTACACAATTCCTATGTGAAACACGGAGGTGGACTGCTGATGTTTTGGGGATGTGTGAGCTACAAAGGCACAGGCAATTTTGTCAAAATTGATGGCAAGATGAATGCAGTAAGTTATCAAAAAATACTGGAGGAACATTTGCATTCATCAGCCAGGAAGCTACGCATGGGACGTACTTGGACATTCCAACATGACAATAATCCAAAACACAAGGCCAAGTCGATCCGTCATGGGCTACAGCAGAATAAAGTGAAGGTTCTGGTGTGACCATCTCAGTCTCCTGACCTCAATATCATTGAGCCACTCTGCAGAGATATCAATTGTGCAGTTCATGCAAGACAGCACAAGAATTTACAGGAACTGGAGGTTTTTTGCCAAGAGGAAAGGGCAGCTTTACCATCTAAGATAAAGAGCCTCATCCGCAAATACCACAAAAGACTTCAAGCTGTCATTGATGTAAAAAAGGGTAATACACGGTATTAAGAACTGGGGTATGTAAACTTTTGATCAGGGTCATTTGGGTAGTTTCTGTTATGATTATGATTTAAAGAGTAAGCACGGTTGATTGATAATAAATGGCTTCATCCAAACACTAACCATAAGTGAAAAAAGTTTTTATGTTATCATTCTCTATCATATCATATTCAGGGTATTTAAACTTATGAGCACATATGAGCACAACTGCATATATACACACACCTAATAATCATTAGAAACAAAAACCCATTGAATAAATGTTTATGTTCAATTCAGCAGGTGTTATGCTGGCCATACACGGGTCATTTTCTTTCATTGAAGCCCCTGGTTAAACAAAATAAAATTACTTGAATCCCTCCTACTAAGCAATTGTATTCTGATGGCGGGGAGATTTCCCCTGCTGTCAGAATACATTCACAAGCACTGGCGACTATAGCTGGTGGTACTGATCGAGAAAACATTTACCAACAGGCTGGTTGTGCACAAGTGAGTCGAAAGATTGGCTTGTGCACAACCAGTTTACCCATACATGGATTGACATTTGGTCAGTTCCTCAAATTTCAATCCATGTATGGCCAGCTTTAAAGTTTTTAACAGATAAATCCATTTAGCCCCTGCTTGGAGATATCCCTTTTAACATTAGATTAGTTATTGTGGCTCTCTCAACATATTATAAACCACACAGCACTGAAGTATGCATGTCAAAAAATATAATGATGAAGATCATTTGACAATTAGAACTTTGTTGTAAGAAGACATTCACATGTGGTTCAGTGTGGTGCGATTTCAGCCCATTCATTTTCAGAAGAATTGTGGGCATCTTTTTTGCAGCAGCACCACAATCGCATTAAATGGTTGATTTGTGCAGGCAAACCGCATTGTGTTTGGGGTGCTGTTAACTTTGTTTTGAAGCCTGCAGCAGATCGCAAACACAGCGCACTTGCAATGCGGTGCATGTGTGAGCCTAGGCTCACTGAATACTTCTAGCTTCTTACCTGATCTTTGTGTTACCCTGAGATGCCCCATATTTTCATGCCAGCTGTTTAGCCAGATAGAACACCGATTTGTTATATCACTGTCGTATAGCTATGGAAGAGTTTGTTGAAATTTGGTTGCAAGGCTATACTGTACTTTTCTTTTGCTATGTGTGCATATTTGGCCTGCAAGAGCCTTCAGATTTCTGAACAAGCACCCAAGTCCTAAAATCTTAGGCACACAAGCAAATACCAAAATTATTTGTGGAAGGTAAAGTATGACTACAGGGAAACTTTTTTTTTAGTTTTGGACAGAGTGGAGAGGGATTAGAACACCTGTCAGGTTTTTATGCGGCCTGGTTCACAAATATGCGTTTTTTGGTACTTTTTGCAGAAACATACTACAGTTCATGGAGAAACTGCAGAAAAGCATCTAGTGCGTTTTTGTTGCAAATTGTGTTTTTTTTAATCTGCCCGGCAAAAAATTGGCATAAAAACAAAAAGCACAAGAAATGCAAAACGTACCACAAAAAGCACTGCATAAACAGTTGAAAAGCAAACTGCAAAGATGTGAACCCACCTTTCCTGTCTGTTCTTTCTCACAAAATGAAAAACATGCCTTTAACTATACTTTAAGCACTGATTTGCATTTTTCTTTGAGGCAGGGTTTCTTAACCTTTTTCCAGTCAGAGCACCATTTAAAATGATCGACGATCTCGAGGCACCCTATTGTAAAATGTAAAAAACAAAGCTAATGGTTTTCCATATGGCAGCAGCATCCATAAACATACAGCGCCTTGAAAAAAGTTTTCACACCCCTTGAAACTTTCCACATTTGTGTTATGTTAAAACCAAAAACAAATGCATTTTATTGGGATTTTATGTGATAGACCAACACAAAGTGGCACATAATTGTGAAGTGGAAGGAAAATGATAAATGGTTTTAATTTTTTTTTTTTACAAATAAATATGTGAAAAATGTGGCGTGCATTTGTATTCAGGCCCCTTTACTCTGATACCCCTTAGGTCCGGTACACTCTGAGGCAGCACGACTTGCAGCGCGCATGCCTCAGGCAACCTGGACCCGACCGATGCGGTTACTTGCAAAACGACTTCTCTATAGAAGTCAATGCAAGTCGCCCCCAAAGTCGTACAAGAACATTTTTCTAAGTAGGAGCGACTTGTGTCGCTCCGATTAGAATGGCTCCATAGTACAGAACGGGACGCGACTTTCAGGCGGCTAAGTTGCCTGACAAGTTGTCCCAGTGTGAACTGACCCTTACTAAAAATCAAATGGAACCAATTGCCTTCAGAAGTCCCCTAATTAGTAAATAGAGTCCACCTGTTTTTAATTTAATCTCAGTATAAATACAGCTGTTCTCTGTGAAGCCCTCAGAGATTTTTTTTTATAGAACATTAGCGAACAAACAGCATCGTGAAGGCTAAGGAACACACCAGACAGGTCAGGGATATGGTTTTGACATTTAAAGCAGGGTTAGGTTATTAAAAAAAAATATCCCAAGCTTTGAACATCTCAAAGAGCACTGTTCAATCCATCATCTGAAAATGGAAAGAGAATGGCACAACTGCAAACCTACCAAGACATGGCCGTCCACCTAAACTGACGGGCCGGGCAAGGAGAGCATTAATCAGAGAAGCAGCCAAAAGGCCCATGTTAACTCTGGAGGAGCTTCAGAGATCCACAGCTCAGGTGGGAGAATCAGTCCACAGGACAACTATTAGTCGTGCACTCCACAAATCTGGCCTTTATAAAAAGAGTGGCAAAAAGAAAAAGTAATTGTTGAAAGAAAGCCATAAGGAGTCCCATTTGCAGTTTGCAAGAAGCCATGTGGGGGACACAGCAAACTTGTGGAAGAAGGTCCTCTGGTCAGATGAGAACAAAATTTTACTTTTTGGCCTAAAAGCAAAATGCTATATGTGGCGGAAAACTAAAACTGCACATCACCAAAACACACCATCCCAACTGTGAAACATGGTGGTGGCAGCATGCTGTGCGATACTTTTCTTTAGCAGGGACAGAGAAGCTGGTCAGAGTTGATGGGAAGATGGAAGGAGCCAAAATACAGGGCAATCTTATAAGAAAGCCTGTTATGTCTGCAAAAGACTTGAGACTGGGGCTGAGGTTCACCATCCAGCAGGACAATGACCCTCAACATACAGCTAAAGCTACAATGGAATGGTTTAGATCAAAGTACATGTATGTATTACAATGGCCAAATCAAAGTCTAGACCTAAATCCAATGGATAATCTGTGGCAAGACTTATAAATTGCTGTTCACAGAAGCTCTCCATCCAATCTGACAGTTTTGAAAAGAAGAATGGGTAAAAATGTCACTCTAGATGTGCAAAGCTGGTAGAGACATCCCCAAAAAGACTTGCAGCTGTAATTGCAGCGAAAGGTGGTTCTACAAAGTAGTGACCCAGAGGGGCTGAATACAAATGCATGCTACACTTTTCACATATTTATTTGTAAAAAAATTATTTATATTTTCCTGCCAGTTCACAATTACCGTATATACTCGAGTATAAGCCGAGATTTTCAGCCTCTTTTTTGAGGCTGAAAGTGCCCCCCTCGGCTTATACTCGAGTCATCGCTGTCTGCCCGCTCGATCAGCGTGTCGAGCAGACAGACAGCGGCCATTCTAGAATTCAAAAGCCGCGCCTCCGGCTCCGCCTTCGCCTGTGATAGGCGGAACACTGAATTTCCCAGCAGCCTGTGTTCCGCCTATCACGGGCATCGTCTCATCCTCGTACTACGGACGAGGATGAGACGATGCCCGTGATAGGCGGAACACAGGCTGCTGGGAAATTGAGTGTTCCGCCTATCACGGACATCCGATAGGCGGAACAGCAGTCAGTGGGAAATTGAGTGTTCCGCCTATCACCGACGGAGGCGCGGCTTTTGAATCCTAGAATGGCCGCCGACGAAGAGCTGAAGGACGGAGGCTCGGCTCGGGACGGGACGGGCCGGGCCGGGACGGGACGCAGGCTGGACGGCAGGCAGGCTGGACACAGGTAGGCTGCACGGACACACACACACACACACACACACACACACAGATGCATGGACACACACACACACACACACACACACACAGATGCATGGACACACACACAGGGATGGATGGACCCACAGGGATGGACGGACACACAGGGATGGACAGGCATGTCTCACCCTCGGCTTATACACGAGTCAATAATTTTTTCCAGTTTTTTGGGGGTAAATTGGGGGCCTCGGCTTATATTCGGGTCGGCCTATACTCGAGTATATACGGTATGTGCCACTTTGTGTTGGTCTATCACATAAAACCCATTTAAATTTTTGGTTGTAACATGACAAAATGTGGTATGAATACTATTTCAAGGCACTGAAGCTGTGCATGTGCTCAATGTCCTCCTTATTAACCAATTACATCTGCAGTTGTTAGGATGCTGGCACCTGGCCTGCACAGTGCCTAGGGTAAGGTTACACAATGAAAACCTGTGGCTGTGTGTAACAAAAAGCATGTTAATCCACCACTGGCTTGTACACAATTTTTGGGCAATTTGGGACAATCTTTAGGTAATTTGCCAAGTCATCCCTGAAGAACCCAGGAGGCACCTTGGTTGAAAAATGCTGGTTTACGGTGATTCCCCAACTTAATGCCAAACCTTTTCCATACTGAATCTACTATTTACAGCTCAGTGTGTGCTTATTGAAATTACCTACATAAACATTGTATCCAATATGATTTAATATTATAATAGATACAGTATACCTATTAAACATTATTAATAACAAAAACTATTTAAATCAATGTCAAATTGTTGACCTCTGGGTGTTAAAGTATAAAACAAAACCAAAAAAAAAAAAAAAAAAACACACATTTACCGGTAGCTTCAGTTTGTGAGCTCTTCCTTTTAAAATGAGATATACTACATTTCCCTACTGTTCAAGCCATCTCCCAGAATTGCAAACCAATCGGCTCTTTAGAAAAAAACAATATAGTTCTTAATGCCTCAACCTAAATTATTACTTCATCTTATCAAGATAGAATATTGCATAATTATAGTATGCACCATTTCACATTTATCCAATATTTTTATTTTTATTTGCTGACCACAATATTAAATAAAGTCTGTACAAATCCACTATACATTGTCTTGAAGAAACTTTCAATATCTTAATAATTTAACTTTTTGTAATCAACATTGTGCATGAAAAAGGGAAACCAAAAGTGTTCATGACCTATTTGTGCTCAGACATGGGGTAAAGTAATGGGGAGAACATTTCCAAACCAAGCTGCTGTGAACATTTGTGTATTACACAATGATCTTCCATTAAACAGCTTGCTTTGCATACTAGGATATACATACAGTAGCTGCAAACAGATACGGAGAGAGCAACAAAGCATATATTGAGATACTAACCCAGTGCTAAATGAGTGCTGACCAACAAGGTCTCCATTTTGCAGCTGATAATCATTGAAAAAGTCTGGGCTCACTGCAACTTCAGGAGGCATCAATCCTTCTAGGAGAGAAAACAGAACATATATAAAATGTATATGAAAGTTTACTTTTTCTATATAAACTAGATTTTCACAACTCTTTCAGCAACATTTTTAAGGTTAGGCTTAAAGGGGTTGTAAAGGTAAATGTTTTTTCACCTTAATGCATTCTATGCATTAAGGTGAAAAAACATCTGACAGTGCCTGCGCCCCCAGCCCCCCGTTTTACTTACCTCACCCCTCGAAAATCCCGCGCTCGCCCCCGCCGTCCTTCCTCGCCACTCAGCCTGGCCGCTGATTGGCTGGAGTGGATGGAAAGCAGCGCAGCCATTGGCTTGCGCTGCTGTCAATCACATCCATGACGTGGAGCACCGGGGGGCGGGGCCGTGTGATACAGCGGGGGGCTATAGCCGCCAGCTGTATAACGGGAGCGTGTCCACAGGTGCTTCTCACCATGCGAGGGAGCTCGCATGAACGTGAGAAGTACCTGCGGGAAGAAGCCGAGACAGCCGCCAAGGGACCCCAGAAGAGCAGGTTCTGGGCCACTCTGTGCAAAACGCGCTGCACAGTGGAGGTAAGTATAACATGTTTGTTATTTTAAAAAAATAAAAAAATTAACTTTACAATCCCTTTATCCTAAACTGGCATACGTGTTATTTACACAGTAATGAGTAAATGTTGGTAAAGGGAAACATGTTCTCTAATAAATACTGTATACAAAAAAAAATACTAAAACTAGATGCAAAGAATACTGGTTTATTGATGAAAGAGAATTCTAATGGTTAAAAGTAGAATCACCAACAAAACCTTTAACTAAAGAAATCATTTAGCTAAAGTTACTAATTTTAAAGAAAAAGAATAAAGATGGATGCAAAAAGTGAACAATTTTGAACGGATGCATAATAAATGACTGCTGCAAATCTAAAAAAATATTTTAATGCAGAACTTTACTCATTACAACTTATCAAGAAGCATACATTCCACATTAATAATTATGCTACCACAATGAGTGTGTGCTGTAAATAGCCTCCAGCATTGTGCTAAAGCCCAGGGCCCCTGAACAGCTGTAAATCAGAGCACAGCGTGGTCAGTTCTCTAGCTATGCTGGGAACTCAGCCTGCTCTCCTGCAATGATTAGACTTGTCCTGACACACACCCCTATCACAGCCTTTCACTGGGAAGCTCAGTGTGCTTCTGCCTCTCCTCCCATTTCTTATGCAGCCTAGAACAGAGGGTATGTGATCACTTATAAAAAAATTAAAATAAAAAATAAAAAAAAAGGATAAAAAAAAAAGGTATTTATAATGTTTTTTTATATCTATACACAAATGTTTTGCCTTTGATTTATATTTTAAACTGAATGGGATGTTTTATAAGGTGAGGGTTTACAATCACTTTAAGGTAAACAAGTTGCAATTGTGGCACAATATAAAACAGCATTATAGCTGGTGTTTGTAGGGAGGCCACGATATGATAGATAGGAAAAAGGAATAAAATGCTTTCAGCTGCAATTGTTTTACCCAGATACCCAAAATGTACTGTAGAATAGGAGGTATACCAGAACTCTAAATTGAAGCTATGTCTGCATACCAAGCTCATATATTACCCAAAAACAAACATTTTAGTTAACATAAATGTATGCTTTTTGAGTCAAGAACTTGTAACATCTTACATGCTGGTCATCAGACGGGAGGAATGCATTTAAAGAGAGGGAGGTTTTGGCCATCAATGTACACATGCTAATTAAATGGCTTCAATACTTCTTATGTTATTTATTTAAACAAGGTGAGGATCATTCCGATTTAATTTGCTGCATGTTTCTTTCACGGACTCAAAAACGGTGCATCCAGAAAGTATTTACAGTGCTTTTTTCCACATTTTGTTATGTTAAACCCTTATTCCAAAATGGATTAAAATAATTATTTTCCTCAAAATTCTACAAACAATACCCCATAATGACAACATGAAAGAAGTTTGTTTGAAATCTTTGCAAATTTATTAAAAATAAAAAAAGGAAAAAAATCCCATGTACACAAGTATTCACAGCTTTTGCCATGACACTCAAAAATTAGCTCAGGTGCATCCGGTTTCCACTGAGAAGTTTCTACAACTTGATTGAAGTCCACTTGTGGTAAATTCAGTTGATTGGACATGATTTGAAAAGGCACACACTTGTCTATATAAGGCCTCACAGTTAACAGTGCATGCCAGAGCACAAACCAAGCCATGAAATCCAAGGAATTATCTGTAGACTTCTAAAACAGGATTGTATCGAGGCACAGATCTTGGGAAGGGTACAGAAAAATTTCTGAAGCATTGAAGGTCCCAATGAGCACAGTAGCCTCCATCATCCGTAAATGGAACTCTTTTGGAACTACCAGGACTCTTCCTAGAGCGGGCAGCCCGGCCCGCTCTAGGAAGCAATCGGGAGAGAAGGGCCTTAGGGAGGTGACCAAGTACCGGACGGTCACTATGACAAAGCTCCAACATTTCTCTGTGGAGAAAGGAGAACCTTCCAGAACAACAAACATCTCTGCAGCACTCCACAAATCAGGCCAGTATGGTAGAGTGGCCAGCGGAAGCCACTCCTCAGTAAAAGGCACATGATAGCCCGTCTGGAGTTTGCCAAAAGGCACCTGAGAGACTCTCAGACCATGAGCAAAAATATTCTCTGGTCTGATGAAACAACGATTGAACTTTTTTGGCCTGAATGGCAAGCGTCATGTCTGGTGGAAACCAGGCACCACTCATCACCTAACCAATACCATCCCTACAGTGGAGCATGGTGGTGGCAGCATCATGTTGTGGGGATGTTTTTGAGTGATAAGGAACTAGAAGACTAGTTAGGGTCTATGGAAAGATGAATGCAGCAATGTACAGAGACATCCTTGATGAAAATCCTCTCCAGAGCGCTCTGGATTTCAGACTGGGGCGAAAGTTCATCTTCCAACAGAACGATCCTAAGTACACAGGCAAGATAACAACGCTGTGAATGTCCTTGAGTAGCCCAGACTTGAACCCGATTGAACATCTCTGGAGAGATCAGAAAATGGCTATGCACAGACATTCCCCATCTAACCTGATGGAGTTTGAGAGGTCCTGCAAAGAAGAATGAGAGAAACTGCCCAAAAATAGGTGTGCCTAGCTTGTAGCATTATACTCAAAAAGACTTGAGGCTGTAATTGGTGCCAAAGGTGCTTCAACAAAGAATTGAGCAAAGGCTGTGAAGACTTATGTACATATTTTTTTCCTTTTTTAGTTTTAATAAATTTGCAAAGATTTCAAACAAACTTCTTTCACGTTACCATTATGGGGTATTGTTTGTAGAATTTGGAGGAACATAATGAATTTAATACATTTTGGAATAACGCCGTAATATAACAAAATGTGGAAAAAGTATAGCGCTGTGCATACTTTCCAGATGCACTGTCAGAGATAGGACGGCAACTAGCATTTTCAAAAAAGGTTTCAGCAATGACAAACTCCATATGAGGCAAACTAACATTTTCAATAACATATTATTTAAACTATTTTTTAATAAGTCTGCTCCATTAATCGTTATTTAATGCATATTTTATTTACCTGCACTATAGTACAAATCAGGTCTCTCTAGAATGTCACCTTCATGGATAAATGGTTCAATAGGCTCATCACCATATAAATATTGCTCATTTTCATCCATCTGGCGACTCTCCACCATTTCAAGCCACTGAGAATTGTGCCAGCGAAACTTCTCGCTCTGTATCTTTTTTGCCCATTCTTCATCATATTCCTAAAGAGAATGAAATAAAATTATCAGAAATGTTTACACGCATTACATATACACCTAAAGATGTAAACTGAGCTGTAGAAGGCCAGTACTAAGAAAGACCTAAAAAGTATGGAAAGTGCCTGACATTGCATCTTCCATACAGTTCATAGGAAATATGCAAAGCAGAACAAGTCAACATAACAGCAAAAATAATCAAATTCTAACAGAAATCGTGCTGGAACAAAATATATCCTCAATGCAACAAGACCGAGAATTTAGGACTTGACAATGTTTAGAATGTGTCCACTGTTGAATAAGATCAGGACAAACTGTTACTCCTTTCCTCTGCAAGACTTGCCCATATCTCCCAATTTTAATTTTGATTTTAAATTTTAATTAATGTGAAGTGTTTTATGAAAAATATTATCCTTAGAAAGCTTTAGGTTTTGTCAGGGGATTCCACCTCTTCTTTTTAATGACAATTATCAGGCTTAGTGTCTTATGAGGTATGCTTAGGGGTTCCTTGGAATAAGCTGGCTGAATACTTGCAAGCATAAGTCAGCTATCTCATGGACCATTGGATTTTTAACTTTTTAGTTAGATAGAGGAGTATCGTTCAGCAGAAAAGCGGCTGGAATTTTATTGAGTGAGACCCCAGTCAGTGTTTTAAAATCATAGATTCTACCTCGGACCAAAAGCCGTTTAATTTTGGGCTTTCCCAGAAGATATACAAAAAAAAGGGTTCCCACAGATTCTCCACAGCCACAAAACACATCTTGGAAACTTGGGGATAGATCCTATGTAGCTCAACAGGGGTTTTATACCACCGTGTGAGAAGCTTATAACCTCCCTCCTGATATCTGCTTGCAAGAGAAACTTAATGTGCAAATAGTATCATTTTTTCTTTCGGAGGTTGAGAGAAGGTATCCTGCAGGTCACTTTCCCATTGTTGCAAAAAAAGTCAAGTCGGCAATGTCCCCTTGGTTTGTCAGGTGAGTGTAGAAGTGTGAAAGAGTGAGGAAGCTGGGACCCATCTAACAGATCTGTTCAACTGGTGTAAGTTGCCGTAGGTTTTGATGTCCCTCAGGTAGTGAATGTAGGTACGCACTCCATTGTGCCCTCCTGAAAAAGTTGAAATCCATGTGAACGCGGGCCTCCAATTCTCGTTTGGATGTAAGCTTATTAGCAACCGTGAAATGTAGATGCCTAAAAACGTTCTGCCGACGAATCATCGTAAATTTTGGGTCAGTCAGGCCTGGTAGGAATGCATGGGACCCCAACACCGGGGCGAGGAGACTCGAGGATGGAGATAGAGTAGGCAGCGTCTGAAATGGACAGTTAGCTACCCGTAAAGTCGGCCCAACTGTAGGGTGCGTAGTAATCGGTGTAGGGCAAGTTTGCCTAGGGCACCAGGGTAAGCCCGCTAATACAGGATCCACCGTCGCTTGTTCTAGGTCAACCCACAGTTTAGGGTCAGACATTACACACCACTCCATTATTCTGGTAAGGTGGGAAGCCTCATAATATATTACAGTATCTGGAAAGCCCATTCTCCTCTGCACTTTTGGAAGGATAGTATAGCTAGTATTTCTTATCCAATATATGACACATGCAATGCTGACCCATGATATGTCCTTCCTATAATAAATTTAACCAAAGGGGAATGAAAGGGGAAAGGGTAGGGTAGAGAGTTAGGGTCTCCTATGCACTGTTGTGAGCTCAGGCCTTGGAAACAGTATAAGTGTTCAGGATCCATAATCAATACATACATAGGGGATTGTTAGTGTCAAGATAGGGATATAGTGGTTACCTCTTGTGATTACCATAATAGGCGAGTCTTTCAGTGGAACAAGTTATACAAATTTAATAACAAAAAAGGTGCGTCATGGATGGCATGTATGCATCTCCTCTCTTTATGTGGCAGGTACTGAGCCCTTTAAAAGACACAGCAGGGGTTAATGAAGCAGAGTGCTGATAAGGAGGCAGGGAAGAGATTTCTAGGTAGGACTGCTGATGGTTACACCTGTGTGAGATTGAAAACACAAGCCAGAAACCTCTTCTGTTAACGGTTATCTGTAGTACCCATCCATCATGGACTCCGTTATGCTGAAGTAAGCATTCAATTCTGTTATGCTGATGGGACTATACTAAGAAAGAACCAGGAATTTTCCCCCTTTTTATTAATGTAGACTTTATTTGTTTAGCTCCTGTAAAAACTATTTAGGTTTAGTAAACTAGTAAGGTGTATGATGCTTCACAAAGCCAGTGTACTGCGATCTTGCTGACCCCCAAACTTCACAACTACTGCAGTCAGGCTTTGAAAATGAATGTTTAGGGGAACAATACCCTCCTGTTGACTAGAAATATTAAAGCAACTGTTTATGACTGACAATGAACAGAAGCAGGCTGCAAAGTAACACCTGGCCAATGTAGCACAAAATATGGAGGCCCAGTGCAGGAACACAGAGGCCCACATAACTGTCATAAGTGAAACCACATTAGCACAAATAAGGACTCCAAGACTATATAATCACTTTCTCAAAGTCACTGCCATGTTTTACAAAAGCCGACACCTATAGGCAACATGGAGGCATTCCTGACAAGATCAGGACAGAAGAACAAGAAGGATGGCCCCAAGACAAATGGGCTGGCCTAATTGCTCCCATATTGTCAGGAAACTCACAAAAGGCATATTATGACTTCACTCCTGAGAATGCCAAGATCTATGTCCACCAGAAACTTGGGACTCTGACCCACCTGGGAGTGACAACAGCTGTTTCATACAGTGAGTACATTAATGAAGCTATCAGATCAGCTGCCACAGTCAGCAATGCAGGATCTGACTTCCGACCAAGTGGTCAAGCCATACTGTGTTGTTTCCCAAGTCCATCAGCACTCTGTGGTTCTGCAATGATTTCCAGAAGCTTAATGAGATGTCAGAATGTATCGCTTATCCCATGTTCTGGACTTTACAAAGGGATATTGGCAGAAAACCTTAACAGAAGCCACCCAGGAGAAAGTGTCTTTCTCCCAAAATGGCAGGTGAGCCACATGTTATGCTATGAATCCCATTTACCCAAAGTCCAGGCAGTGTTAGATTTTTTGAGTAGAGTGGGATTTACAGTGAACCCCGAGACATGGGGGAAGCAAAGTACCTTGGGTACATTGTGAGAAGAGAGATGGTGACGCCCCAAGACTGCAGAAAGAGGTTATACAGTCCTGGCCCTCCCCCCTCACCAAAATGAAAATGTGTACGTTCATGGGCATAATGGTAGCCAGCCCATTCAATCGAAATGTTACACAAGGAGAAGTAAATTTTGATTGTAGATTATCAATCACATCTCTGTTTTCAACATGTAATCGCATAATCTGATTGGCTGAAATACAAATAAATTTATGTACAAAGTATCCCAGTGATGGTTATCAATGTGAAACGATCAATAGTTTTCCATCCTGGCCGATCAACTCACTTTGTTCAAACCTCATCTAAATTAAGCCCTTGCCTTGGGCTTACCTAATAGCCAGCCTTGGTCATTAGTAGCTGTCTTGTAAAATGATGTAGAAATGCTATCATCCATATTATTCTAACAGTAATTACAGAGCAAATTGCTTATAAGTTGACGCACTTACCGCTATGATATCAAGAGTGTTATCACACACTTTTCGAATCTCTGCATTTTTATCATGCATTAAATCTATCAGGTAAGCAGGAGCCTCTGCATTAAAATGTTAAGGAAAATTGAATACACCATTCGTTGAACACATTTTGCTGTATAGAAACTACAATTTGTGTCCTATTTGCCACCTCATTAGGCTTTGAGGAGCATCTTGAATGTTTTGTAGCCAATTCGGAATTTCATTTACCCCCTAATACTGTGTCCAACATGCCACATAATTAGCACTTATTTCATTTAGACCTGATGTCATCCATCTATTCATAAAAAGATTGCTGACATGTTTTGGGGACTGGCATGCTGACTCTGGCATTATTAGAAGGTGAGTCAGTAGGCTGGAATAAGAACGTATGGTGGAAATGCAATTCTTTAGGATGCGGTTGTGAGGTGCACATTTATTTTTTATTTTTTTTAAGAAACCCTGTCATGCAAGAAACTCCATGGTGGGTAGTGCTGAACTCCTCCTGGAAATGCCTGTTATGCTTGGGTCTACAATGTTAGTACAGTTACTGACATGGAACAAACATTAAAGAACACCTGTATGTGTGTAGCAGTTCCATGTATTTTACTCAGAAAGCACTAAAGATATTTTGTCAACATTACAGCTTGAAAACTAGCAAAAAAGGTGTCTGCAATGGAAGCCCCTGTATTTCTCTCTTTATAAGGTTTTTTAAAGCGAAGAAAGAGAACAGGAATCAACGAGTCCTCTAAAATTCAGTGTAGGATGCCTCACCGATAGCTATCTGATGAATGGGCTAAGAACACTAACGCTGGGCTTTCTCCAACATAAGCCTCCGGCCAAGAGGAAAAACATAGCTGGTCTGTGTGCTACTGCAAAAAGAGAGAGGGTTAGACAATATTATAACTAAGGCAGACAGAATAGGTAAAAAGTGGTGAAAACTGAAATAAGGCAGGACAAAGGCAGTGAGGAGGCGATATGCTTAATCACTGCCTGTCAATTGCTCTCTGACACTGGGACTGGGGTGTTGTTGATTGGGGACACTATAATTGGCTTCACTGGTTTGGGGACACTATAATTGGCTTCACTGGTTTGGGGACATTGTACAAATGTGGCAGTAATCATAAATAATGTATTTCCTGGGAAAACCCAAGACAATCAAACTGACAGACTTTTAAGGTGGGTGGTCTCACATACAGACACTGCAACTCACATAAAATCAATTTTATTCCATGAATGCTGCATTAGAAGACACCAAATTGGATATATTTACCCCTGGTTAAATCATTAAAAAAAGCATTGCATGTTTATTTAGGAAACCATACAGAACATTAACCCCTTGATGAATAATGTACTAAATCCAACACTGGTCTATGAATATTTCACAGAATGACTCCCAACTTGTTTTGCCCAATAAAGGCTTTCTCGGGAGAATAATGGGGGTTATGTTCTGTTAAAGAAAGCAAAGGATAAACAATATAAAATGCATGGAAAAACATGGTTTAACAATAGAGGTGTGCTTTCAAACTACGCATGGCAGATATATCAGGAAAAAAAAAAATCCCAAAGCACCTTTCCAAATGTCGAGGGAAGGATTCACAATATTTATGCGTGCGGACATAAACAGCAGGGTAGGCACCACTGTGTTCATTTTTTTCAGCTGGGCTGTTTGTTGTTAGGTACCTATTGGTAGGGCTGAAGGTTTCTATTCACTTGGGAGGTAAGAGCTCTGTGAGCATTGCATGACTGTTTAGTCAGGAAGATCAACATCATTTTTACTACATAGATATTTATTTACAAGATTCATCACTACTATGAACTTTTATGCTTATTGTCATTAACCAATCACCATGATTTGGACTCTTTGAAGCACACACATTATCATTTGGTCTTTTCGTTCTCATGCTCTCATATAGGTCACTGGAAGTTCAACATGGCACCTCATAGCAAAGAACTATCTGAGGATCTGAAAAAAAGAATTGTTGCTCTACATAAAGATGGCTTAGGCTATAAGAAGATTGCCAAGACCCGGAAACTGAGCTGCTGCATGGTGGCTAAGACCATGCAGCAGTTTAACAGGACAGGTTCCACTCAGAACAGGACTCGTCATTCGTCGACCAAAGAAGTTGAGTGCACGTGCTCAGCATCACATCCAGAGGTTGTCTTTAGGAAATAGACGTATGAGTGCTGCCAGCATTGCTGCAGAGGTTGAATGGGTGGGGGGTCAGCTTGTCAGTGCTCAGACCATATGCCGCACATGGCATCAAATTAGTCTCATGGCTGTCATCTCAAAAGGAAGGCTCTTCTAAAGAGGATGCACAAGAAATCCCTCAGTTTGTGAAGACAAGCAGACTAAGGACATGGATTACTGCAACCATGTCCTGTAGTCTGATGAGACCCAAGATAAACTTATTTGGTTCAGATAGTGTTAAGTGTGTGTGGCAGCAACCAGGTGAGTACAAAGACATATGATTCTTGCCTACATTCAAGCATGGTGGTGGGAGGGTCATGGTTTGGAACTGTATGAGTGCTGTCAGCACTGGGGAGCTACAGTTCATTGAGGGAACCATGAATGCCAACATGTACTGTGACATACTGAAACAGAGCAGGATCTCCTCCCTTAGGAGACTGGGCCCCAGGGCAGTATTCCTAAACACACCTCCAAGACGACCACCGTCTTGCTAAATAAGCTGAGGGTAAAGGTGATGGACTGACCAAGCATGTCTCCCGACCTTACCCCTATTGAGCATCTGTGAGGCATCCCTAAACCTAAGGTGGAGGAGCACAAGGTCTCCAACATCCACCAGCTCCGTGATGTCATCATGGAGGAGTGGAAGAGGACTCCAGTGGCAACCTGTGAAGCCCTGGTGAACTCCATGCCCAAGAGGGTTAAGGCAGTGCTGCAAAATAATGGTGGCCACACAAAATATTGACACTTTGGGCCCAGTTGCCAGTGGTCAATTAATTAATTTAAATTTTATTT
The DNA here is from genome assembly GCF_037356315.1 of Lithobates pipiens. Lineage (NCBI taxonomy): Eukaryota > Metazoa > Chordata > Amphibia > Anura > Ranidae > Lithobates > Lithobates pipiens. Next base: position 170,321,436 of record NW_027507785.1, on the reverse strand, counting down.
AAAATAACAAACATGTTATACTTACCTCCACTGTGCAGCTCGTTTTGCAGAGTGGCCCCGAACCTGCTCTTCTGGGGTCCCTCGGCGGCTGTCTCTGCTTCCTCCCGCAGATGCTTCTCACGTTCATGCGAGCTCCCTCGCATTGTGAAAAGCATCTGCGGGCGCGCTCCCGTGATACAGCCAGCGGCTATAGCCGCCCGCTGTATCACACGGCCCCACCCCCACGGTGCTCAGCATCAGTGGATGTGATTGACAGCAGCGCGAGCCTATGGCTGCGCTGCTTTCCATCCATCCACTCCAGCCAATCAGCGGGCAGGCTGAACGGTGGAAAGGATGTCGGGGGACGAGCGTGGGACTTTCGAGGGGTGAGGTAAGTAAAAACGGGGGGGCTGGGGGCGCAGGAACTGTCAGATATTTTTTTACCTTAATGCATAGAATGCATTAAGGTGAAAAAACATTTACCTTTACAACCCCTTTAATGGCGGTGTTGAGTTATTTTGAAGGGACAGCAAATTCACACAGTTTGACAAGCTGTACACTCATTACTCTACATTGTAGCAAAGTGTCATTTCTTCTCATGAAAATACAATACAATATTTCCAAAAATGTGAGGGGTGTATTCACTTTTGAGAGATACTGTGTGTGTGTGTGTGTGTGTGTGTGTGTGTGTGTGTGTGTGTGTGTGTGTGTGTGTGTGTGTGTGTGTGTGTGTGTGTGTGTATATATATATATATATATATATATATATATATATATATATATATATATATATATATATATATATACACAGTATCTCACAAAAGTGAATACACCCCTCACATTTTGGGGAATATTGTAATGCGTGGCTGGAAGTTCGAGTAACCGGAAGTGACGCAAGGAGCGTGTTTGACATGAGGCTACACATAGATAAGCTTGTTTTTAACCTTTTGAATGTAAGGGGCTATTTGGTATCTTTAATAAATTGCATTACCATTATATATTACACTATGGGAGGCATGTTTTCTTTTATTTCCCTGAATGACGAACACTAAACTTTTACCACGGAACCACGAGACTTGGAGGCTAACTCAGCTGATAACAGAGAGAAGACTCACTCAGTAGACCGTGGATCATATCCGGATCGCCCATACGGATATAATTTAGGAACACAGACGGCAGATATTCCATCCCACCACAGGATACTGATTTGAGGCTCATCTTTCTCCACTTAAAAGTAAGAGCTCTGTGAGCATTACGTGACTGTTTAGTCAGGAAGAACATCATCATTTTCACTACATAGATATTTAAAAGATTCATCACTACAATGAACTTTTATGCTTATTGTCATTATCTATTCACCATGATTTGGACTCTTTGATGCACACACATTATCCTTTGGATTTTATTTGTGTTTACTTTTGCACATTATTGTGGATTATTTCACTTTATTATTCATGCATCAGTAACCTCCACAGATCATTTTATTAATATTTGATATCCTCATACCTCCTCCACCTGATAACATTTTGTAAATGTATGTACTGAAGATAAAGTTGCGGCCTTACAGATGTGAGCCATGGAGGCCTGGTGACACACTGCCCAGGAAGCACTAACCGACCCGGTAGAGTTTACCTTAACTTGAAAAGGAGGAGACTTACCCCTTAAATCATAAGTTTTTAATTATAACTTGCTGAATCCACTTGGTGACAATGGATTTCAACGCTGTCTGTCCTTTCTTAGGACCCTCTGGCAGAATAAATAAGACGTCATATGAATCTGAGCAGTTGCCCTTAAAAATAGATTTTCACTGCTCTCACCTCACCACATCCAAGTCACAATGTGACTTTTCGTCCCTGGAACATGGTTTTGGAAAAAACAATGGCAGGACAATATCTTGGTTCAGGTGAAAACCTGAGACCACTTTTGGCAACAAATCTGGACGAGGGCGTAACACCACCCTGTCCTCATGAATAGTCAAATATGGCTCTTTACAAAAAGAGCAGCCAATTCCGAAACCCTCCTTATTGAGTATATAGCAACCAAGAACACCAGCTTCCTTGTCAGAAGGACTAAGGGAATATGCTGTATCGGTTTAAATGGCTGTTTTTGTAACACTGACAAAACTAAATTCAAGTCCCAAGGGCTCGAAGGTGATTTAACTGGCAGATTAATCTGCATCACCCCTTGCATGAAACCCCGGAGTAAAGAATGCGTAGCAAGTGGTCTTTGAAATAAGATCAATAAGACTGAGACTTGGCCCTTAATAGTACTCAAGGACAATTTCATCTCTACGCCTAATTGTAGAAGGGCAAGAATTCTGCCTATGATATATCTCTGAGGGTGCCAACACTTGGATTCACCAGGAAACATAAGCCTTCCAGACTCTAATAGACAGCTCTGGACGCTGATTTCCTAACAATCATCAAAGCCCACGTTTCTTCAGAATGTTAGTTTCAATAGTCAGCCGGTTAAATTTAGCATTCGTAAAGTAGGATGGAATATCGGTCCCTGCGAGAGCAGGGGCTTTCTTTCTAGCTTTTATCCAGCAAAGAAGTTGAGGCAGCAACTGAATAGGGGGGAATGCATAGATCGCGAGAACTGATCCCACGGGGTCACCAATGCATCTGTTCCTTATGCAAGTGGATCCCTTGTCCTGGACACAAAGTTGACCAACTTCATGTTGAATCTGGACGCTAGATGATCTACGCCCAGAATCCCCCATCTTTGGCAAATAGCCCAAAAAATGTAGGGGTGAAGAGACCATTCCCCTGGGAATAACTGCTGGCGACTTAAGTAGTCCGCCTGCCAATTCTCTACTCCCGGCAGAGAAGACTGCCGATAGGCACGGAACATTCCTTTCTGCCCAAGTTAAAATATGGTTCATCTCCTCTCTGTGCTGAGAGGCTCTTGGTGCCCCCTTGGTGATTGATCTAAGCCACAGCCTTGGCATTGTTGGATTGGATCCTGACAGGACAATCTCTTAACATGGAAATCTAGGCTTTCAGAGCCAGATGCACTGCCCGAATCTCTAGGAAGTTGAAGGGCAAGGCTCTTTTGGTTTTTGACCACTGTCCCTGGACAGTCGTTTTCGCTAGTACTGCTCCCCAGCCTGAGAGGCTGGCATCTGTCTTTACTACTTTCCAGATGATTGGTCTGAAGGATTTTCCTTTCAGCAGATTCTGGGTTAGTAACCACCAACTGAGGTTTTGGGACACTCTTGGGGACAGCCGCATTAGCAAGTCCAAAGCTTGGATTGAATGGAACTGGGCATAGGGGACTTCTTTGAATGAAGCCACCATCTTTCCTAACAACCTTATACAAAGGCGACTTGAGGGAATTCTTTTCAACCTGACCATCCGCACCAGCTCTCGTATGGAGTTGATCTTTGCCAGAGGCAAGAACACCCTTTTCTGGGCTGTGTCTATGATCAGGCCCAAATACTCCAGCTTTCACATCGATTTTAAGGAAGACTTCTGTAAATTGAGAATCCAACACAGACTTTCCAGGTAACTGGTTGTAATGCACACACTTTTCTGCAATCGGCCACTGACTGGTGTATGAACAATAGATTGTCTAGATATGCCAAGGTTGTTATGCCCTGCGCCCTTAACCTGGCTAGAGGTGGGGCCAGTACTTTTGTGCAAACCCGGGGTGCTATAGCTAGCCCGAAGGGCAAGGCTACAAACTGAAAGTGCTGCTGTCGTACTAGGAATTGCAGAAACCTTTGGTGAGCGGGAAATATAGGGGCATGCAGATATGCATCCCTGATGTCGATGGACGCCATAAGTTCTCTTCCCTGTAGGATAGAAACTACTGACCTGATTGACTCCATGCAAAAGGAGAAGATTTTCAGGAATTGATTTTGATTCATTAGATCTAGAATGGGTCTGACATATCCATTTGGTTTTGGTACTGTAAACAGGTTTTAATAAAACCCCAAACCTTGCTCCTCTGTGGGAATCTGTATGATCATCCCCTGAGACAATAATTAGTCTAATGCTTGAAACAGAGATTGCCTTTTCCTTGGATCTTTGGGGACGTTTGATCTCAGAAAATGAGATGGTGGAAACTGCCAAAATTCTAGTTTGTATCCTAGGGACACCGTGGAGATGACCCATCTGTCATGAGTTTCCTTTTGCCAGACTTCTGAGTATTTCATAAGTCTTCCCCCCACTCTGGTGAAGGGGGATGCCTCTTTATGACGAGGCTTTAGTATTGTGCCTTGCAGATTTGTGGCCCCAGGTCTTCTTTTTTGCCTGGGTCTGACCCTGAGGTTTCCCTCTAGAGTCTGACAGCGGAGGCTGTCATCACTGCCTAGAGGCGGATACCCCTGTCACAGGAGAAAAACTCAGTTTAAATGAAGGACGTTTAAACTTTCTTTTGACTGGCAAAAGAGAACTCTTCCCACTAGAAATTGTTTGGATGTATTTATCCAAATTATCGCCAAATAGCCGCTCCCCATGAAAGGGGAAACTAGTCAGAAGCTTTTTGCAAGGTGCTTCGGCTGACCAATTTTTTAACCAAAGGGTCCTACGCATGTGTACTAGCACAAGCACAAGGCGGGACACCTGGTGAACAGAGTCCTTCATAGCGTCTATGGCAAAACATAATGCCTTTGGTAGTTCAGCCAACTCACAGGCCTGTTGTGCAGGGAGCTCTTTAAGAGCCTCTGTGAAATGGTCCTTTAGGGACTGACAGATGCCTATTGCGGTGACTGCTGGCTGAGTAACGGTCCCTGCCAAGGAAAAAGAGAATTTTAAACATGAATTCTAACTTTTTAGCTATTGGATCTTTAAGCATTTGTGCATTGTCTACTGGACAAGTTAAAAACTTTTATTCACACTGGAAATCGCAGCGTCAAATGGTGGAACCTTCCACTTTTTGGTGAATTTCTCCTCCATGGAATAGAGGACTGAGAATCACTTTGGAGGGAGAAAATGCTTATCTGGATCATCCCATTCAGCATAAATAAGCTTTTCTATTAATGCATAGACCGAAAATGCATGAAAAGGCTGTAAAGGTTTTAAAGAACCCAAGGAAGAAACCGGACTTTCGTTTGACTCTGTTAGGGGTAGCATGAAAGTGGAACGAACCATTTCCGGAAGGATTTGTACCTCAGATTGAAAAGCTGAATCATCAACTGTTTCCTCCACAGAGGAATGATCGGCTTGTTTTTTCCTCTCGATCACCTGAGGGTCATACCTCATCCTGTCCCCATTGTTCCCTTGGTAAAGAGTCTGAGGTGGGGGAGGAGTATCTAGCACGCTTCCTAACCACTTGGATAGAGGATGTGATTAAAGCCGCTAATCTTACTTCTAGGCCCTGCAAGGCAGAGGAAAATGCATCTTCAGTCACGTATACAGGGGCTGAAGTGTGAGAAGCAGTTGCATCACCAATTGGATCAAAAGACTCACCCTGGTTTGCCATGTCTGGTATCGCCAGAGAGGATGACAGTGTGGAGGCATGACTAGAGTTCCCAGAGCCTGGGGGTGGAATTTTTGGCACCTTAGCGGTGGTTTTGGAAGTCCTAGTGCCAAGCACAAAAGCAGAGGCACTTAGGAAAAAATATACCACTTGCTGTGCAATAGTTTAGAAAAACAATACCACCATGAAGATCAGATTTTGGTGCTGAATAACAATTGTATTTCCTGTACTGGAAATGCCTGTGTCCTCCCGTGACCCAGCGTCCCTGTGTCCTCTAGTGCGTCAGACTTCCTATCCTCAGTTACTCTTAAAGGTTTCTGATATGAGAGTGTCTGTCTTTTAAAAGCCTCAGGTGAGCCTGATCTGGCATTTGTCAGCTTTTCCATCCCTCAGCATGTGGACTGTGTGCTCCACAAGGACACTACGTCTCACACACGGCGCCGCCTGTTACTTAGACCTCACTCCTCTCTGATGCCCGCCCCCTCCTTTCTAAAAAAAATATCTAGTTTGCTTGCACAAACGACATTCGGGTCTGCAAATGCACCCATTTTTGCGGGCTGTGTTAGTAAACCTTCAAAGACCGGGTCCCTTAATACACACACGTGTTTGAGTTTTGGGGTGCACACCCTAATGCAATAGGCTGTGCGCACACCCATGACTATGTAACTTCCTGTTTGCTGTGTGACTAATCTATTTCAACCTTCCAAGGCAGGCATGAATGTGACAGTGGCTATGACAAACGTCTCAATACATAAACCTTGTTTCCTTTTGCTTTCTGTTAGTAATAAAACCAGAAATAACAAGGAGCTTATAATGGCTTCAACTGGGAATACCTTTCCTGCATTTTAAACAGGTAAGCAATAGAGTATCGCTGATCATCAGAATCTCGACAAAATGGATTGGAGCATTGCTGGCCATACACTTGTAGATTTCTGGATAAATGTTTAACCATACATTTAAAAATGTGAAAAATTAACATTTGATTTTGGAGTAAATAAGGTTTCACAGTTAGAAATTTGTTTTAAATAAAAAAAAAAAAAAAAAAAAACTTCCATTCTGGTCCTACTTGTAACCGTGATCAAGAATGAAAATCGAACAAATGTTCTTAAAATCTAATTTTCCAATCAAAATTCTACCAGTGTATGGGCAGTATAAGGTAGATAGGGTGTAGTCTTTGAATGCATCTTAAGGCTTGACCTTCAGATTCAATATCTGTATACCTTTTGAGCATACAGCAAGGTTAACTGACAAAATCTTACTTACACAATTATAAGGATACATGCAGTTACACCTTTTATTTTTGACAGTTTCTTGGTATATATAAAAAAAAAGGATACGAGTTTCCTTTATGATGACATCCCGTGTTGCTTGGTGGAAAACCATTTGGTAAAATACATAAACAATTTGGCAAACAAATTCATCATCTTCTTGCTGGGCTGTAAGACAAGAAAAAAAAAAAAAAGGGTCCAATTTCACAAATACAGGGATTATATAAACCTTACGAATATATATTTACAACTGGACACAAGAATTCATCTTTCCAGGAACCGAAAATCCATACTACATGTTGACTGACTAAGGTGTTCCTTAATTTCCTTAATTAAATATCTTAGGTAACTGGTAACTTATACAGTATACAACAACAATTGTAACAGGTGGTAAAAGGTTACCTCCAGGGCACTACATGGCTAAATGCCATCCCAATATGTGTATATCTTTGACTGCAATATTTATACGAGAAGTGAATTTACATGAGAAAGACTCAGTACTCCTGATATACACTCCTTTCTAATGGGTTTGTGCAATAACAAATTTTTTTCTTCCCGTAAATGTATTTTGGGACACAGAAAGCCTTAAAGCTTGTCTGCAAAGTAGGAAAATGGACAAGAATTATACCAGAAAGCATTAGAAAAAAAAATCTCAAACAAAACATTTCTGAATAATTGTTAAAGAAATACTGCCAACAAAGCATACTGGCTTATAAATTAGAGGACAGAACCCACCAGAAGAAAATGACAGAGCTACTGAACACAAGCATCGTTCAGGAGGTATGGGATGTGATCATTTAAAGTCGTCAGGAGGAAAGTAGCCACACAAAGCATTCACTAGACCTGCCTACAGTCCCTAGAATAATAATAGATTATAATTTAATAATGTAATAGACCAAGAAAGGGCATAAATAGTGCGCTGCTGGGTTAGAAGGGATATCAGACCCCTATACAGTATCTAGAAAGCAAAACATGGCCATGGTAAGTATGATGGAAACAGTAAAAAAGCATATCAAGAACCCAGTCAAAAATATAGGCTAAAATGAGTCCGCTCAGAAACAAAAACAGCAGCTTAACCTTTCACTCTTCTTTAATGGGATACCCAAGATAACATCTTTTAAGGACAGATATTTGAGCCTTCCAAGAAAGGCTGAACTAGAATAAGAGGGAACCATGAAAGAGGGGCATTCAGGTCTTAAAAAGCCATTGGGAAGGTAAGTGACCCTGTGGTGATCAGTTTAAGATGTTTTATAATCTGTATTATGCATGTTTACACAAGGGTTTTGCCCAAGGCTTTAAAAATGTGCTGCCATTTGACTTTAAACGTAATACATACTATATATACACTATCCGTTATGTCTTATTTGAGAGCAACATGTAATGTTCTGTGCAAAACACTCACCATTCAGTAGTTCAATCAAAGCTGGAATGATCCCAGATTTTGCCAACAGAGCAGCACATGAATCATCCATAGACACTGTTCCTATCATTATAACCACTTCCAACACAAGATCATCTTCTGCAGCTCCTAGATCAAAAAGGAAAAGGCAGCAACAATAAACAAATATGTTATATCTATAATACTAAAATGTTAACTCATAAGTAGTGAATTTGTATCAGATACACCATTACAGTATGATGAGAAGAAGACTTTCCACATTGTTTTGACATTTACTGGTAAATTCCTTCTCATGAAAGTTTACCTCTGATTTCCTATTATACCATTAACCGGAACCTCCGATGCTCCATTTTACTTAATCAGGATTTAGTCTTTAGTAAGACCTCATCTGGAATATGCAGTTCAGTTTTGGGCACCAGTTCTCAAAGGATATCGGGGAACTGGAGAAAGTGCAGAGAAGGGCAACTAAACTGATAAGAGGCATGGAGGAGCTCAGCTATGAGCAAAGATTTGAGGAACTGCATTTATTCACTCTTGATAAGAGGAGATTAAGGGGGGATATGATCAACATGTACAAATATATAAAAGGGGTCCATATAGTGAACAAGTTATTCACTTTACAGTCAACAAAGAGGACAAGGGGGCACTCTTTACGTCTAGAGGAAAAGAGATTTCATCTCCAAATAGGGAAAGGTTTCTTCACCTTAAGAGCTGTTAAAATATGGAATAGACTCTCTGCAGAGGTGGTTCTGGCCAGCTCAGTGGATTGCTTTAAGAAAGGCCAGGATTATTTCCTAAGTGTACATAATATAACTGGGCACTAACATTTATAGGTAAAGTTGATCCGGGGAAAATCCGATTGCCTCTCGGGGGATCAGGAAGGAATTTTTTCCCCTGCTTTAGCAAATTGGATCATGCTCTGCTGGGGTTTTTTGCCTTCTGGATGGACTTGTGTCTTTTTTCAATCTGACTAACTATGCAACTATATGTTATATTTCCAGTGCAGGAAATGGACAGCTCAGTGATTATAACTGAGAAGCAGCTAACACCACATGTAGTTCTTTAGAGAAAGAGCAGTGTGTGTGTGTGTGTGGTGGACGGGTAAAACATGGCAACCAGATACACATTACCACGGCTTTGTTGGGACTTGTACTTTATATCAGATGCACAATAATTCTGCACAACTATGGGTTTTGCTAGGTACTGCACTTCCCTGTACAGATACAGTGCATCTATACAATATAGAACAGTTGTAACAGGTGGTCTGCTTTGTCCCATTTATAATGCAGAGGAAATGAGTAAAGCAGATTTGCATAATTTCTGTGTCTGTAGAAGCAAAGGTCTCAACAAGCCCCACTGATGTAGCCCGTCTCTCTACTACTACAAGTCCAAGCATGCCCTGTTGTACATTTCGTCTTAATACTAAAACAATTTGTATTGTTGGTGAGCCTCCTGTCCCTATGGAATACATGTTCCATTATTCAAAATTACATCAAGACTCAGCATGCCTCACTGATATCTATTCTGTCATTCTGTTGAGGAGCAGCACTGGCATGGGGTTGACAAGCGAACTGCACAATAGCCCATGCCCATCCAACCTCCCTGCGGCCTCTTCCAACAGAATGCTTTAAAAAGGTTTTCCATGAATGTCATGCTTTCTATAACAAAGGTACTTGCCTAGTAGGTTGCCCAACTTATCACAATTCTGCTATTGATTTTGGAAGTGCAATGTTGCATTACTACATTCTCACTCTATAACGACGTGTTTACACAACCAGACTTTCCATCAGAATAAACTGACGGTCGTTCCGACTGAACGGACTTGCCTACACACAATCACACCAACGTCCGATTGTTTCAATCGCGATGACGTACAACGGGACTAGAAAAGGAAATTAAATAGCCAGTAGCCAATAGCTGCCCTTGCGTCGTATTTGGTCCGTCAGACTAGCATACAGACGAACGGTTTTCCCAATAGGAATTGATTCCGTCGGAAAGATTTAAAACATGTTCTATTTCTAGGTCCGTTATTTTCCCTGCATAAAAGTCTTTACAATCCTGATCTCTGGGGCCATTGTCACGCAGAATATTAAAGTAAAACAGATCAGATGCTTCCTCAAAAAGTAAAGCATCTTCTTGTACATCTCGGGATTGATGGTGCCAATTTGTGTGCAGAGTTGATTGGCTTGGTTTCCACCTTGGAAGAACAGGTTTCATGGCTAACCACTTTGTTGCTTACCATTAGGGATGAGCTTTGTGTTCGAGTCGAACATACGTTCGACTCGAACATCGGCTGTTCGTCCGTTCGGCGAATTCCGAACGTTATGGGCCGTTCGCGCCAAATTCGCGTGGCGCTCACGGCCCACAATGCACTGCGATGGCGCAGTGTATTGCTGGCTCATGATTGGCCAAGCATGCACTGTGACCCCGCATGCTTGGCCAATCACAGCGCCGGCAGCGAGGAGAGCCATGATTGGCCACAGGCAGGATGCCTGTGGCCAATCATAGCTCAGGCTGTGTAGTACACGCCCCACACTATATAAGGCCGCCAGCGCTGCGCCCTTGTGTAGTGTGTTGGCGTCTGTAGCAGTTAGTGGGTGTTCTGTGTACCTTCCACACAGTATACACTGATCGTTATCGTTCTTGATCTTCTGTAGTGGTTGTCTGCGTGCCCTGACCGCAGTATACACCGCTATATTCACCTATATAGCTAGCGATATATCTATCTTTTATAATAGAGCTTGCAGTCAGTGTTAGGAGATTGTGCGTGCTCTGAACGCAGTATACACCACTATATCCACCTATATAGCTAACTATCTTGCTCGTTTTAAATAGAGCTTGCAGTCAGCGGTAGGAGCTTGTGCGTGCTGTCTGCGTGCTCTGAACCCAGTATACACCGCTATATCCACCTATATAGCTAACTATCTTGCTAGTTTTAAATAGAGCTTGCAGTCAGCGGTAGGAGATTGTGCGTGCTGTCTGCGTGCTCTGAAAAAGACGGGCAGCAAAACAAATTACACAGGGGTGATAACCCTTCCCTATGTTTTCCAAAAAGCTTAAAATAGTTTTTTTGACTGGAGCTACACTTTAAAAATGTACCAGTTGAAAATTACAAACAGATTCAACTTAACACAACAAACCTACACAGTCCCTGTCTTGTTTGCACCGCCTGTATACTGCTGTTCTGAGTATATAGGGCCTGGGGGCCACACGTATTCCTTTTTTTTAATATGGGTACGGGCTTCCCCTTAATATGCGTACAAGACCCAAAGGGGCTGGTAATGGGCAGGGAGGGCTACCCATGCCATTTTTCTCAATGATTTTCAACCATATTGCAGGAACCAGATATAATATTAAAACCGCAAGCAGTTTTAAATGACGTTATTTCCATTAAATGTCATTTTGTGCAGGGACTGTTCTAAACACGGGAAACACATGGCACTTCACAGGCATACTACAGACACCCCCCAGGCACGATATTTAAAGGAATATTTCCCTAGTACTTTGTCCAGTGCCCTGCATGCACTTTTATATGATAGACAGTGCCTTGCAAAATTATTCACCACGATTTGGATTTTTCATGTTTTGTTGCCTCACAACCTAGAATTAATATGGATTGTTTGAGGATTTGCATCATTTCATTTACAGAACATGCCCACAACTTTGAAGAGGTTTTTTTTTTCTTTTGTGAAGCAAACAAATAGGAAAAAATAACAGAAAAAGTGCAATATTCACCCCCCAGTCAATACTTTTTAGAGCCACCTTTTGTGTCTATCACAGCTCCAAGTTAATTTGGATAAGTCTCTATGAGCTTGCCACATCTTACCACTGGGATTTTTGCCCATTTCCTCCTTGCAAAACTGCTCCAGCTCCTTCAAGTTGGATGGTTTGCTCTTGTGAACAGCAATCTTTAAGTCTGACCACAGATTTTCTATTGGATTGAGATCTGGGCTTTGACTAGGCCATTCCAACACATTTACATGTTTCCCCTTAAACCACTCAAGTGTTGCAGGTCATTCTCCTGCTGGAAGGTGAACCTCTGCCCTAGGCTCAAATCACACACACAGAGTGGTACAGGTTTTGCTCAAGAATATCCCTGTATTTAAAACCATCCATTTTTCCTCAACTCTGACCAGTTTCCCAGTCCCGACTGCTGAAAAAATTCTGAAAGCATGATGCTGCCACCCCCATGTTTCACTGTGGGTGATATGATGTGTTGGGTTTGCACCAGACCTATTGTTTTCTTCGATGGCCAAAAAGTTCAATTTTAGTCTCATCAGGCCACAGCACCTTCCTCCATACATTTTGGGAGTCTCCCACATGCCTTTTCGCAAACTCAAAACGTGGCATCTTGTTTTTTGCTGAAAGTAATGGCTTTCTTCTGGCCACTGTGCATTAAAGCATAGGTCCACCCTAAAGTGGACCTTCCGCTCATCGGAACCCTGCAGGTACCTGTACAGTACCTGTACAGTACAGGTATCTGCACCCACTTCCGGGATAGCTCTCTGCGGAAAGGGGCATAGATTACGCCGCTTTCCGAAAGTCCCCTGCTGCCTGCTGGGAAACACACAGATCCCAGAGGCAGCGGGTCCATCCTTATTGCGCAGCGCGACTCACGCATGCGCAGTAGGGAACCAGGAAATGAAGCCGAAAGGCTCCACTTCCTGATTCCCATACCCAAGATGATGGCAGCGGCAGCACCCGAGAGACGATCGAGAGATCGGCTTCGGGTGCCGACATCGCGGGCGCGCTGGACAGGTAAGTGTCACTATTTTAAAAGTCAGCAGCTGCAGTATTTGTAGCTGCTGGCTTTAAAAAAAAAATGCGGAGTCCCGGTGGACTCCCGCTTTAAAGCCCAACTCTATGGAGCTTAGGGCTTATTGTTGTCCTATGTACAGATATTCCAGTCTCTACTGTGGAACTCTACAGCTCTTCCAGAGTTACCTTAGGTCTCTGTGCTGCCTCTCTGACTAATGCCCTCCTTGCCCAGTCTGAGTTTTGATGTGCAGCCATCTCTTGGCAGGTTTGCTGTTGTGCCATGTTCTTTTCATTTGGTTATGATAGATTTGATGGTGCTCCTAGGGATAAAAGATTTGGATATTTTTTATAACCTAACCCTGACTTGTACTTCTCAACAACATTGTCCCTTACTTGTTTGGAGAGTTCCTTGGACTTCATGGCAGTGTTTGGTTAGTGGTGCCTCTTGCTTAGGTGTTGTAGCCTCTGGGGCCTTTCAAAAGGGTGTGTATATGTAATAACAGATCAGGTGACACTTAGATTGCTCACAGGTAGTGGACATAATTTCACTAATTATGCGACTTCTGAAGGTAATTGGTGGCATGAGAGCTTTTTATGGGCTTCGTAACAAAGGGGGTGAATACATAGGCACATGCCAATTATCAGTTTTTTTTATTTCTGAAAAATAGTTTTATGACTTAACTTAAGACTGTGTTCTGATCCACCACATATAATTCAGATTAAAAAAACATTTAACTAAAGGCTGTAATGTAACAAAATAGGTAAAAAGCCAAGGGGGTGAATGATTTAGCAAGGAACTGTATGCCATTCTATCTGCCTGGAAACTTGAGAATGTCCATGGCATCGAAAAAGTGTCCATAGCATTTTTTGACCAGCTAGAAAACGATAGTAAATAAGAAATCACTTGCAGAAATAGGCAATAGTGATTAGTGGGGAAATTTGTCATCAGACACTGAAAGTGACAACAGCGACAATTCTGCGACTGAGCAAATTTCTGCGTTTTTGATTACATTATTAAATACATTTTATTATTGTTTTTGATAATTATTTATTTTATTATAATTTATGATTTTGTGTTTCAAACTTCATCATATCTGGAATGGAATGATTACTAGACTCTTGTTTGGACAGATTTAATCACTTCAGCCCTGGAAGATTTGGCTGTTGAATGACTGGGCCATTTTTTGCGATTCGGCACTGCGTCGCTTTAACTGACAATTGCGCAGTCGTGCGACGCTGCACCCAAACAAAATTGATGTCTGTTTTTTTCCCACAAATAGAGCTTTATTTTGGTACTATTTGATCGCCTCTGCGGTTTTTATTTTTTTGCGCTATAAACAAAGAAGACAACAATTAAAAAAACAAAACAAACACATTTTGTACTTTTTGCTATAATAAATATCCTCATTAAAAAAAAAAAACTAAAAAAAAAAACAACAACTTTTTTTTTCAGTTTAGGCCGATATATATTCTTAAATTTTTTTTTAACAAAAATTGCAATATGCATATATTGATTGGTTTGCACAAAAATTATAGCGTCTACAAAATAGGGGATAGATTTATAGCATTTTTATTATTATTATTTTTTTACTAGTAATGTCGGTGATCTACGATTTTTATCGGACTGAGACATTATGGCAGACACACCGGACACTTTTGACACATTTTTGGGACCATTGGCATTTATACAGCGATCAGTGCTACAAAAATTCACTGATTACAGTAAAAATGACACTGGCAAAGAAGGGGCTTAACACTAGGGGGTGATCAAGGGGTTAACTGTGTTCCCTAGTACGTGTTTCTAACTGAAAAGGGAGGAGACTGACTAGAGGAAGTGACGGATCGTGGTTCCTAACTAATAGGAACACACGATCTGCCACTCCTCTCAGAAAAGAACAGGGAAGTGTGTGTTTACACACACTCATCCCTGTTCTGTCTCTCGTGCTCGTGGTCGCTTGTGGCCGGCGGTCATCACGACCATTGGCCACGAGCATTGGCACCCCCGCTGTACAGCAGGCACGCGCGTCTGCTATCCTGGTCCCGCGAGCCAACGTATAGCTACGATGGTTCTCGGGAACAGTAAAATGATGGCAGCTGCTCGGCAAGTGGTTAAGTGAGGTATTCCTAAGAATTACAGGCCTACAATATAAAATGCCAAATTTCTATGCAGAACAATGTACCGTTTTGAGATGCAAAAATCTGACATAATCATACCGCAATGAAGGTTAATAAACAGGGATTCTGAGTTTGCATATATCGCAATACATATTCAGACGGTCCTGAAAGTGATCTTGAGTGTATGGGAATACCGGGACAATTTAGACCAAACAAGCACAGCTGGAGGTGAGCGCTACAGACCATAATCTAGAGAGGCATGCTCTTGATTTTTATCAAAGCCCCCCCCCCAAAAAAAAACAACCAAATCCAGACTTATGATACTACTAAACATATTCCCCTGGCTCCAACTCAGTAACAGGCCACAGAGACACCTATATCAGCATCTCTGTTCCCACCTGTTCCTCTATAACAACATTTCTGGGCCACCACACTATCAATGAGTTATGTTCAGATCAGTAATTTGTGGCAAAACATTGTTCCAGTTATGTTTCTATTTTTAACATGGTCATTGGGCCTTGTAAAAATGAGAGTAGTTTAATTTCCACTGACAGAGTCTGCCTATCTTATCCCACAGTGCAATTGATAACATGACTGGAACAAGAAAAAAACTGAAATTTGTAGATTTCCTATTGCTACTTAAGAGACCATTTCTATGGTGGATGGTTGAAGAAGAAGAAAATCAATACACAAGTACATGTGATGCACTTTGATGTAATATACTCTGCACATCCACTAGTTCAGTGATTGTTAGTCTTTTTCAAGTCATGGACTCCTTTAGGAAGCTGATGAATGCTATATAGCCCCTCCCCAGAAATATTCACATAAACACAACTTTGCATGCAATGAATATATGTACTTTAAATGTATTGAAATTTGATTGCCTCATACATATAGATCATGACATACACAAAGTTTCAAAAAGAAAACAATCTTAACTAAAAACTCAGTACTTTTAATGCAAATACGAATGACCACTCATTATAAAAGTGAAAGAGTAGGTTACATAGTAGGTGAGGTTGAAAAAAGACACAAGTCCATCAAGTCCAACCTATGTGTGTGATTATATGTCAGTATTACATTGTATATTCCTGTATGTTGTGGTCATTCAGGTGCTTCTCTAATAGTTTCTTGAAACCATCAATGCCCCTCACTGAGACCACCGCCTGTGGAAGCGAATTCCACATCCTTGCCGCTCTTACAGTAAAGAACCCTCTATGTAGTTTAAGGTTAAACCTCTTTTCTTCTAATTTAAATGAGTGGCCACAAGTTTTGTTAAACTTCCTTTTGTGAAAAAGTTTTATCCCTATTGTGGGGTCACCAGTATGGTATTTGTAATCATGTCCCCTCTCAAACATCTCTTCTCCAGAGAAAATAAGTTCAGTGCTCGCAATCTTTCCTCATAACCAATATCCTCCAGACCCTTTATTAGCTTTGTTGCCCTTCTCTGGGCTCGCTTCATTTCCAGTACATCCTTCCTTAGGACTGGTGCCCAGAACTGGACAGCATACTCCAGGTGCAGCCGGACCAGAGTCTTGTAGAGTTTTACCTCTGGAAATGCAGTCATCATGTGCAATTTAGACAAATACATTTTAATTCTGCTATTATTACTTCAGCACTTGCTATTATTTAGTGGTACAAAATGGGCAGTTGTGGAGAGACTTAGCATTTGGTACTATATGCAGTCGCAGGTAGCATTTTCTTGAATTTCAATGAGAAACCATTGATTGGGGCAAAGGGGAAGGTTGTATAGTGAATGTAAATGTTATTTTTTTTATCTGACCCTCACAGAACCCTTGAAACCCATCCATGGGCTCCAGGTTGGAAACCCCTGTACTAGTTGAAGTTACATGTTAGTTGACGTTACACGTTCCACCCAAAGGCAAACTTATCCTTTAATTCCTCGAGTACTTGGAAACACTTCTCCAGGACATTGAGACTCCTAACACTAGAAATTACATGGATATAGCTGGTAAGATATCCCATAAGATAAGATGTGAGTAGACCTATGTATGTTGCTGCACTACCCTTGTGGGCAATTCTGTTCAGGCACCATAGTCTTGGAGCATGGCATCATCCACATTCCCAATCCAAACACCCTTTTTTTTTATATTTCTACTAAAACTCTGTCCATATCAGAGCACAATACTCACTTAACAGAAAGATGGTTGACTCAACTTGGGCTGTATGGTCAGAACTGATCTATCTTTGTTAGGTTTATTTATAGAACTGAATACATACCATGCATAAATTCTAGACACTTTTTTACCTATCACTGATTGGTCTTAATGCTTGCTTAAAAGTTCTGTGTAGGAGCAGTAACTGAAACGGCACTGTACACGGCTCAGTGACATAACTGTTGCCAAAGGATTCGTCTACTGGTTGGTAAGCATAATTAGAGAAGATCAATGTAGTGCTTCTAACATTTTTGCAATGTGCTGACATGAAGAACAGCTAAATTACATTTTACCAAGATTAAATGATCAGAATCTACTTTACAAGCACAATTAGGACAGTGCTACCAACAAAATGCAATCAGGCTGCATGTTGAGAACAGCAAAGATATTTCTTAAGCCAGTAGATTAAAAAAAAAAAAAAAAAAAAAAAAAAGCTTCAATAGAAACTGTGAACTGTCTGTACACATAATTTAATCTAAAATACATATTTATTCTGTAAAATGTTACCATTTTAGACATGTACTGTCTATCCCTTGCAGGACAATACAAAATATTTTTAACATGAACTTACCACCAGGAATAATAAACAAAATATCCCAAGGCTTATCACTTATGCAGAAGATATTTTTTTTCTACAGTTTTAAAATGTATTCTAGTAAGTTACTTCTACACCTAAACTGGTCTCCTCATACAACTACATTATCATTGTATTTTAACCCTTTCATGACTAAGCCTATTTTTGGAATTTGGTGTTTACAAGTTAAAATCCATATTTTTTGCTAGAAAATTACTTGGAACCCCCAAACATTATATATATTTTTTTAGCAGAGGCTCTAGAGAATAAAACGGCGATTGTTGCAATATTTTATGTCACACGGTATTTGCGCAGTGGTGTTTTAAACGCAACTTTTTGGGAAAAGGGACACTTTCATGAATAAAAAAAAAACAAAACAGTAAAATTAGCCCAATTTTTTTGCGAAATGTGAAAGATAATGTTACGCCGAGTAAATAGATACCAAACATGTCACACTTTATAATTGCGCGCACTTGTAGATTGACGACAAAGTACGGTACCTAAAAATCTCAATAGGCGACGCTTTAAACATTTTTTACGGTTACCAGGTTAGCGTTACAGAGGAGGTCTACTGCTAGAATTATTGCTCTCGCTCTGACGATCGCGGCGATACCTCACATGTGTGACTTGAACACCGTTTACGTACGCGGGCGCGACTTCCGCATGCGTTTTCTTTGCTTCGCGAGCTCGCGGGGACGGCGGGCGCTTTGAAAATTTTTTTTTTATTTTTTTATTTATTTTATTTATTTTTAAATGACTAAATTGTTTAAAAAAAAAATAAAAAAATTTGATCACTTTTATTGCTGTCACAAGGAATGTAAACATCCCTTGTGACAGTAATAGGTGGTGACAGGTACTCTTTATGGAGGGATCGGGGGTCTAAAAGACCCCCCACCCCTCCTTTACACTTCAGTGTATTCAGATCACCGAAAACGGCGATTCTGAATACCGGATATTTTTTTTAAACCGGCGCCATTGGCAGCCGAGTAAACGGGAAGTGACGTCATGACGTCGCTTCCGTGTTTACGATGAGGAGACTGGAACGAAGCCGATTACGGCTTCGTTCCAGTTCCTCCCCAGCAGCCAGAGCCGACGGATCTTTAATCGGTGCTCCCGATCGAGCGGGAGCACCGGTAACAGCGGCGAGAGGCGGCGGGAGGGGGGGGCGTCCCCTCCCGCTCCTCCGGCATAACAGCCGAGCGGCTTTTAGCCGCATCGGTTGTTATGCCTGGATAGCCAATCGCCTGCTGTAAAAATCGGTACCGGGATGATGCCTGCAGGTGCGGGCATCATCCCGGTATAACCCCCGGAAGCCGAGTACGCAGATGTGCGTACGCTCGGCGGGAAAGGGAAAAAAAAAAAAAAAAAAAAAAAAAATACATAATCTTGTAACATTACTACGAGGTATCCTTAAAACATTACTATAAACCTCTAATCTTGTCCCCTTCGTCCTTTAAATCTAGCTTTTTTCTTTTAAAGTGGCAGTAAACTTAAAAAACAAAACAAAACAAAAAAAAAAAAAAAAAAAAAAAAAAAAAAAAAAAACCTTCTCCCAGCTGGTTAAGAGGATAATGTGCCAGACTGTATCATGTGCTAGCACATTATGAAAGACTTACCTGAAAATGAAACCCTCTAAGGCCCCTTTCACACTGACGTCCCGTTCAGGCCCGCCTGTCAGTTTTTCAGGCGGACCTGAACGGGTGCTTCATAGAGCTCTATGGAGCGTCGGATGTCAGCGGTGACATGTCCGCTGACATCCGACCCGCTCCGATCCGAAAAAGTGTAACGGAGGAAAAAGCTATTTTTCCATCCGTCTGCGGATCGGATCGGGTGACGACGGGCACTGCGGTCCGTCGTCATCCGATCTCCCATAGGGGAGAGCGGCGCTGTGACAGGTCCGTCCCTGCGCAGTGTGCAGAGACGGAGCTGTCATCTCCCTGCAAACGGATATCCACGGGGCGGATCAGAACTGATCCGCCCCGTGTGAAAGGACCCTAAGGGTGTACAGTCACCGCTGACGGAGCTTCAATCTTCACAGTGCATGTTTAGAAGAAATGTACTCTACCTACAGGTAAGCCTTATTATAGGCTTACCTGTAGATATAAAGCAACAAAGGGCCTTTACTAACACTTTAGCCATATTCATACAAATGTACTTTAACTGTATACTTTATTTATCTGGAGCTCCTCTTTACTGACATCTTGTAAATATGTTTATTACTTAAAAAAGAAAAACTTTGCTGGAAAACAAACAACTGACTTACCTGGCTTGAGTTTGTCCTTGAGGTAAGGGACAAGTTTGTATTCTTTAAGAACCAGTTCCCAGTCCAAATCAGAAATAGTGAGGTTAGCTAATGTCCCAAGACATTCTATGACAAATTCTTCTTCTTCCTCATTTGAAATCTGTGCTGCTAAATCACCAACATAATCCTATGCCAAAAAAAAGAAAAAAACAACTTTGGTTTGCTTCAGTTCAAAAATGTGCTGCTCAAACTTTGCAGTGGGCTAATTTTCATAGATTGCCATTGATCTACAGCTTTCATATTGCGGGAAAATGCAATTGTCAATTTTCCATTATAGAATGAATAGCAGCATAGTGCTTGTGCTGTGTAATTTGCCCCCCTGTAACACCTGGAATACCTGGTTGATCCTGCCAGTTCCTGCATCCCCTCTGTAAAATGACTATGGTATATTATGGCTGCTGAGCCCTGACACTGTGGTCAGTTTACGTGCCTCTGTCATCCACAGCCCTGCACTCTGCTCTCCTCTGTCCTCCTCCTCCCCTCCCTGCCTGACAGCAAGTCTGTGTTAGCTGCCCTTCCCCTCCCCTTGTAGCACCGCTCTGAGCAGTGCACACATTACTGCACACAAGCACTGCAGCCCCACTGTTAGTATAACATGTAGTATATACTGTATGCCTTTTTGTAAAATTCTTTTACATTTATTGATTAACCACTTGCCACCCTCCATATAGCAGAATGAAGGCCGTAAAGTGGTTGTATTCTTCTGACTGGTCGCCATATATGATATGGTGTGGTGTTTCAGTCTGACATACTGCATCTGCAATCCCTGTAAAGAGCCTATGATGTAGGCTCTTTACCATGTGATCAGCTGTGTCCAATCAAAGCAAAACGAATTGCACTCCTGTGACTCACAGGAGAAGCCCAGCCTAAAAAGCTCAGGCTGGACTCCTCCTACCCACTTTTGAAAGGTGGTCTTAAACTAAAGACCACCCCTCGTTTTTGGACATTTAAAATATATATTTTTTCTTTAGTACCTTTTTTACAGTACTAAGTGTACTTCCATTCTAGCCGAACCACGGTGCAGGACATCATGTCCTCTTGTGCGGCGAGCCGCACCCCACCCCAATGTCTTCTGGGACCTGTGCATGTCTCAGAAGACAAGCTGGCCATTCACAAAGCGTTGCACGACTCACGCATGCACAGTAGGAAACCGGCAGTGAAGCCGCAGTTTCCCTTAGTTACAATGGCGACGCCTTCACCCGATCTGATGGACAGATCAGCCTCGGGGGGTGAGCAGCTACAATGTTTATAGCAGCTGACTTTAAAAAAATAAAAATAAATGTTTATAATTGGAACTCCGCTTTAATTTCAAAACATACAACTTTTCTAAACTGTGCTCCATATACTATATGTTAGGATGAAATTCTAGAAACATTTAACACTGGGGAAAAAGGAGTGGTTTAACCACTTCAATACAAAGCACTTTCACCCCATTCTTGCCCAGGCCAATTTTCAGCGTTGTCACACTTTGAATGACAATTGTGTGGTCATGTAATTCTGTATCCAAACAAAATCTTTATCACTTATTTGAGACAGATAGAGATTTCTTTAGGTGGTATTTAATCAACACTGGAGTTTATTTTTTGCTAAACCAATGAAAAAATACCCAAAAAATATTTTTTTTTGGGGGGGGGGGGGGGGGGTTTCTTTGTTTGCGTTTTGTAATTTTGTAAAAAAAAATTCATAACAGCTCACTCTTTTTCTTGGAGTACATCAAGGGACACAGAGCCACAGTAATTACAGTATGGGTTATATGGCACCTTCAGGTGATTGACACAGGCACACCCTAGACAGGAAGTTCAAAGCCGTTATAAAAATCCTATTTTGTACATCACAAGCCACAGTAATTACTGTATGGGATGTCCTAGAGCAATGCTATCTGAGGGGAGGGAGACACAAACAGAACAGTAGGGTGCAATCAGACCTGAGGACCTATACTGCTGCGTGCAGCACACTGCGCCAAAAGGTGATATCCTCATGTCTTCTTACATCCACCTCATAGCATCTGGTGAATGTATGGACTGAAGACCAGGTTGCAGCCTTGCAGATGTGAGCCATGGAGGTTTAGTGATGCACTGCCCACAAAGCACTAACAGCCCTGGTGGAGTGCGCTTTGATTTGTATAGGTGGAGCTTTCCTCTTTAAACCATAGGCTTGAATAATTACTTGCTGAATCCACTTAGTAATAGTAGATTTCGACACTGCCTGTCCTTTCCTATCCTAGGACCTTCAGGCAACACAAAGCATCAGTTTTCCGAATATGAGCAGTGGCTTCCAAATAGATTTTGACTGCTCTCACTACATACAGAGAATGTAGGGACTTTTCTTCTGTAGAACAGGGTTCTGGAAAAAATGAAGGTAGAACAATATCCTGGTTTAAAGGAAAACCTGAAACCACCTTCGGCAAAAAACTAGGATGAGGACGCAATACTACTCTATCCTTGTGAATGAGTAAATATGGCTCTTTACAAGAAAGAGCAGCCAATTCTGATACCCTTCTTGCGGAAGATATATCTACCAGAAAAATTAGCTTACTTCTCAACAGGCAGGACCTATTGACAAGGAAATTTAGCATTTGTAAGGTAGAATGGACCACTGGTCTCTGCGATAGCAGGTATGGACGTGGTGGTAGGGTCCATGGGGCCCCTACTGCCATTTTTACGATCTCTGCATACCAAGATCTTCTGGGCCACGAGAACTACCACTTCTTTTCCTGCTTGATGCTGTGAAGAAGTCGGGGTAGCAGCAGAATAGGAGGGAATGCATAAATCAATGAGAACTGATCCCATGGAGTCAACAATACATCAGTTCTGTAGGCGAGTGAATCCCTTGTTCTTGACAAAGTTGTTGACCCTGGACGCAAACAGATCTAGGTCCGGGATCCCCCATCTTTGGCATATAGCCTGGAAGATGTCAGGGTGAAGAGACCATTCCCCTGGAAACAACTGCTGGTGACTTAAGAAGTCCGCCTGCCAATTCTCTACCCCTGGAATGAAGGTTGCCGATATGCATGGCACATGCTTTTCTGTCCTGATTAGGATATGGTTCATCTCTCCCTGGGCTGCATGACTTCTGGTGCTCCCTTGGTGATTGATATAAGCCACTGCTGTGGCATTGTCAGATTGGATCCTGACAGGACAATTTCGCGAACAGAATGTCCAGGCCTTTAGGGCTAGGTGCGCTGCCCGAATCTCTAGAATGTTGATGGGCAGGGTCCTTTCAGTTCTGGGCCATTTTCCTTGGACAGTCGTCTCTTCCAGGACTGCTCCCCATTCCGAAAGGCTGGCATCTGTTACCACCTTGCAGGTAACAAGGATTTCCCCTTCCGCAGATTCTTGGGTATCAACCACCAACTGAGGCTCTGGCGCAATTTTGGCGACAAACACATTGGAAAATCTAGCACCTGGACCCTCTTGTTTCAGGCAGGCAGGATACGGTTTTGCAGCAGCCTTGAATGAAACGGAGCATAGGGAACTTCTTCTAAAGAAGCCACCATATTTCCCAACAATAGCTGAACCAGCTCCTTTATGGCGCTGATCTTTGCCTGGGGTAAAAACATACTCTTCTGAGTTGTATCTGTAACCAGACTCAAGTACTTTAGCCACCTTACTGGCTTTAAAGAACATTTCTCTAGGTTGAGGACCCAACCTAGGTATTCCAGGTAGTTGACTGTGGTGACCATGCTTTGGTCTAAGCGGGCTACCAACCGATCTACCAAAAGCAGGTCATCTAGATAAGCTATAATCGCTATACCTTGGGCCCTTAATCTTGCCAGAGGAGGAACCAGGATCTTTGTAAACACCCGAGGTGCAGTAGCTAGACCTGAAGGCAGAGCTACAAACTGAAAATGAAGGTTTACCACTTCGAAACACAGATATTTCTGATGATTGGGGAAGATAGGTAAATGCAGGTGATGTCGATTGATGCCAGAAGTTCTCCTCCTTGTAGGATGCAGACTACTGATCGGATTGATTCCATATGAAGAGCGAATTTCCAGGAACCGATTTAGATCTTTGAGATCTAGAATGGGTCTGAAATCTCAATTTGGTTATGGAATTGTGAAAAGGTTTGAATAAAACCCCAATCCCTGCTCTTCCATGGGGGCCACCATGATCAATTTTTGCAACAAAAATTGGTCTTGAAAGAGAGACTTTTTTCTCTGGATCTTTGGGAACATTTGACCTGAAATGAGGAGACGGGAATTCTCTGAACTCTAGTTTGCAACCTACAGCTATTGCGGAGAACACTCATCTGTCCTGAATATCCTCCTGACAGAACCTTGAGAACTGAAGCAGTCTTCCCCCATTTGAGCGAGCGAGGGCACACCTTCATAAAGAGGCTTTAGCATTCTGTCTTGTAGGTTTCCTCACCCAGGACTTCTTTTGTCCCTGGGGTTGACTCTGACGTTTACCTCCTGAACCTGACAGTCCAGGCCGTCTGGGACTGCCAGGAGGCTGATGCCCCTGGCACTGGAGAAAGAGCACGTTTAAATGAGGGATGTTAACTCCTTTACTTAACAGGCAAAAGGGTACTTTTCCCACTTGATATCTTTTGGATATTATTTGTCCAAATCATCCCCAAACAGCCTTTCACTGCGGAAAGGAAACCCAGCCAGGAGCTTTTTGCATGGCGCTTTGGCTGACCAATTTTTCCAACCATAAGATTCTACACATTGAATCTGATTGCGTCAATTGCAAAACACAAACCCGCTGGCAGCTCAGCTAATTCCTGGGCCTGCTGTTCAGGGAAAACCTTGAGCAGTCTCTCAAGGACTGACATACCCCAATTGCCGCCACTGCAGGTTGAGCTACTGAACCTGCCAAAGAAACAGGAATTCCAACTTTTTAATGGTTGGATCCCTAAGCATTTGATCATCATCGACAGGACAAGTCAAACTTTTATCTACGGAGGATACAGCAGCATCAATTTCTGGTATACCACACATCTTTGTAAATTTTTCCTCCATAGGATAAAGTGTTGAAAACTTTTTAGGAGTGAAAAAGTGCTTATATGGGTGATCCCACTCAAAATACATAAGCTTTTCCAGCAATGAATGGACAGGAAAGGCAAGAAAAGCTTGAGGAGGCTTCAGCAAACCCAAACAATAAGCGGGCTTTTTAATCGACTCAGTTAAGGGTAGCTTAAATATGGAGCGGACCATTTCAGTAAGTGATTGCAGCAGCAATTTCTCAGCCTGAAGAACCACTGAAGAAGGTCCTTCCCCGCTTGATCCCTCAGAAGAGGATCATCAGCCTCTTCACGGTCCAGAGGAAGAATTAGCTTCCCTCTCCCATTCCTCTGTTTTAGGGTCCTGGGTGGTAGAAGGGGACCTAATGCGTTTTCTTCACTCTGTGAAGATGTGATTAAAGCCGCTAATCATTCCGCCAATCCAATCATGGCTGATGAGAAAACCTTCTCAGTAATATATACATGGGCTGAAATGCCGGAAGCAGTTGCAGTCCCTGGCAACCCCGTTGGCTCACTCTGACCAGCCTACCTAGGCCTTTCAAGGGGGATGGCGTTGCAGAGGTAGGGTCCTCAGAGCCTCTCCTGGAGAGAAGACAAACCAGTCCAGGTGGGGGATTCTTTAAAGAAAAAAAAAAAAGCCCCCTTTCCAACATCTTACCTGGGGCCTAGACTGGAGGAAGCGTGCAGCTTGTAATGACACTGAGCAAGACTGACAAGCATGGAATCAGGTATGTGCTCTTGACAGCCTCTGGTGGCGACTTTAGGCATGACAACATTAGGCAGGAAATATGGCTGAAAAAACCAAGCACTGGATCCCGGGGGCCAGCTCTCTAAAAAGAGAAGCGTTACAGGCAAAACATTGTTTCTTCTGACACGAGGCCCGGGCACCGGGTACCATTCAATTTGGCCTGGAAAAGACACTTTGAATGGATCTGGTTGCATAGCTTTCCCCAGCAAAGGAATATTCCAGTGGAGCTCAGCACAGCACATCTTTACTCGTGACCAACACCTAAGACGCTGGCGAAAAAAAAACTGAGATACTCCCCTAAGGGGAGGGGTTATATGGGGAGTTGAACTTCAGGTCCAGGGTGTGCCATATACAGCAATTACTGTGGCTCTGTGTCCCGTAATGTACGATAAAGAATAGCAATTTTTCCCCTTCTACAATGGGTGGTGTCCACGGGGCGTATTGAAATTTCAATAAAACGCTTAGATGGCATCTTAGTGAATAAAATACACAGGGACATTGAAAATGGTATTAACACACACCAGGCCAACTGGAAACATTACTGTTCAAACATAAGCCTTAAGTCTTTGGCACCAAAGGGGATAAAGGCTAAATGCACCTTATAGCATTTTGTGTTTGGGGCAAATTTTTAGGGGTGGTTAGGGGGAGAGTATGCGGATTAGTGTGGTCTTTTAAATGGGGAGGGATTTATGCAATTTGTCATCTTTGCCCTAGGTGCTAGATGACCTTCCCCCAAAACAGCACATAGCTGAGATTGGATTTCCTTACAAGCTCAGCCTAAATCTGCACAGTGTGCAGCTGTGTTGCATTTCAGAACTGACATTCCCAGATCGGAATTGACAGTGAAGCTGCAGTAGCTAGCTACACACTGTGCAGAACGAGCCTGTGTCTGTAAGGGAATCTGATATCAGCCATGTGCTATGTGGGGAGGAAAGAAAAAACGGCTGAGTGCTTAGGTTGTGTGCAGCGCGGGGATGGGTGGGGGGAGCTCTGCCGAGTGCTCTGTCATGTGTAACCCTGTTCTCTTCTCTGCTGCCCCCCGTACACAGCCCTACTGACCCTTGTCCTTCATTCTGCTGATCCCTGTACACCGCCCTTCTTACCCCGTTCCTCTGCTTTGATGACCCCTGTCCTCCATCCTGCTGACTCGTATCCTCTGCCCTACTGATCCCCTGTATACTCCCCTGTTGACCTCACATCCTCTGCCCTGCTGACCGCTTGTACTCTACCCTACAAACTGTTGACCCCTGTACACTGCCCTACTGACTCCAACACACTACACTGCTCCCCGTGCATCCTCTGCCCCCCCCCCTGACATTTTTAATTGCACCCCCCTCATCAGACAGGCTAGATCCGGCCCTGACCTTCTTCCTTATGAGTAGTGTTGATTATACCTGAAGCTGTAAATTGCACACTTATGCTGGTATAAATACTTGCAGGCACACATAACTTTTCCAATGATTTAATTCATTTATTAGGATAGCCAGGCTGAAAGTCCAAACAGCCTTTAAAGCAAATAAAGCATCGCACACATAAAAACATTAATACCTAACTGTTCTGCTGCCAGTGCCTTGGATATTTTCTCTCATACAGAGCTATAGCAGAATCTTTTGGGTGGGTTGTATTCCTGTTTTTGCCCAAGCTTTGGTTCAACCCATCAAATGCTACATCACTACTGTAGGCCAGGCCTACTCTTGTGATGTAACAGCCAATAGGTGGAACAATAGCATATCTGATCATATAGCCCAATTCCCGGTATAGATGATAAGGTCTACTGATGAGGTGCTTTGCGAGTTACTGACAGTAACAAAGTATTCAGGCACAAACATCCAGCCTCAGATTTTCTTATAGCAAAACCAAGTAGTTCACCCTGCAGAGTCTTCTCAATGCTCACAAGTAATATGACCTCTGCCAAGGTACAGCTTACATGCAGTAACCCAGAAAGCGTCACAATTCTTTTATTGCACATGCTCAGAAATATTTTAGGATACTCAAAACTTGTGTCTGCAACATGTGCTGTTTTTAATTCGGACTCGCATATTAGGTATTGGTCTTGAAAATTATTTAGCTATATTTATACTGAACTAGCAATTTGTGCTAATCCACTTACTGTAACTGCACCAACAAAGAAGACTACTGCTATACAAAATATTTAGCCATCAAGTATGCCCATACGGTAATACAGACAAAGATGTGCAAGAAACACCTAAAATAACAAGTCACTTACTATAAACAAGTTTTTAGTTGGTCCATCATGCTGAGAAATATTCCGGATCATTTTCATTAGCAACGGGTCCTTAAATTTCAGAGCTTTTTTCATAAGCATCTTCAGACCATTTGCTACAATATACATTAGATCATAGTTAGTAGAGAAAATATTTACATGTTAAAAAATATGAAGGACATGAACAGGCTTCACGAGACTTGCACCGAGTGAAAAAGTAACTGCTCCCTTAGGGCTCGATCACACCAGTCTGGTCCTCAGTTCAGAAGCGTGATTCAGAAAGTCAATGTATTATTGTTACATTGTATTTGGAGTCTTTCATTCATAAGGAGATCCATGGCTGCATTCACACTTCAGCATTTTGAATAGTGGGCAGATTTGACACAAATATGCTCGAAATTTGAAACCACCGATATGTGAATGACAAATCGTGGGACTCGCATTTGAGATGCCACTCATTTGAATGACACCTCAAATCACGGGGGGCAGGTACCTGTTTTTGACAGGTACCGTGGACCATCTCCCAGAGGTTTGGCCCCCTCCTCCTTCCTCAGCCGCCGGACCAATTAGAAAGTGCAGCATGCGCAGTAGGGATCTGGTTATGAAGCTGAAAGGCTTCACTGTCGGGTTCCCTTAACAGGAATGGTGACGGCTGCACCAGACAGCCGATCCGAAGATTGGTTGTGGTGCTGACATCGTGGGCTCCATGGACAGGTAAATGTCCATATATTAAAATTCAGCAGCTGCAGGTATTTGTTTCGGGGGGGGGGGGGGGGTGCACTAGATCTCCTCTTTTAGGCAACCCTTTTAGTTATTTTGTTTGTTCCTATTTAGCCTCCATATTAGTTAACCTGAACTACTTCCCCTCAAGGTAAAATCTACAGTTTTGGCCTGCACTGCAAAAGTAACCAGGTCGCTATACAGCTGTCCGGATCATTTTTACATTAAAGTTGGGAATCGGCAGAACAAAACAGATACATATAACAGTAGAAAGAGAAGGCTTTTTCTTTCTTTTTTTTTTTTTTTAGTGGAACTAAATTCAGCCATATTCTTTCAATTTCAATTACAATTACAAACCATCAACACTTTTCTTAAATTTTATTTAAATTTGAAGCCAAATGTATGGGCTGCAGCAAGCCTTCTGTGACAGAAGGCAGTGCCATCTTTGAAAAGTCTCTGCGCTTTTCTTCTTGTCAGCTTCAACTGCCCACACCTGATGTCTTTCAAAATCCTGCACATGCGCAGCGTACCTCCCTGGTCCCTCCAGTTACTTTTACAATGGTAAACTCATCGGAGCTTGGACAGAATCCAGTGAACTTATCTCCCCCCTTAGATCAGACTTATTTACAGAGCAGAACGAACCTGCAGTAAACAGAAACTGCATATCAGTGACAGTGGTCAGCCTCCTATTCACATTGCATCATACAGTTTTGCCCTAGTAAATTCTTCCAGGATTACTGTTGCAGCTTTATGCTTTAGGTCATGTGACCAGTTAGTGACAGAATGATGGCACTAGTTGAGGACTTCCAGCTGCACACCTATAATTAAACCTGTCATAGCTTTGAGCCAAGTATTGGCAACGTTCTCATAAGTGGGTCCTGCTCTGCAAAGAAGTCTGAATTTTACTATCCTCAAACTAAAACGGTTTGCCGATTTCATAATTTATTGTTATTGCTTCAAACATATTATAAGATACAAAGCTTACGTGACCTAAAGGATAAAATAAACGTAAAAGCAGTAGCAGCAGAAATGCTCTCAAACAAGGTCACCTCTATTTATTCTAAAGAGGCACGGAATTCTAGAACAATCAGATCTCTGCACTGGCCAGTGAGGTATAAACATATACTCAAATTGGTGCCACGCTGTTTGAGGTGTCAGATGTACAGCAATATAGCAGCTCTAATGTATGTTAATTATCTTTATGGCTTTGCTCTATACCAGCAGTGAACTATGTTACCAAAAGGAGAATTGCATCTTCCAATAAAACAGCATCCATCATGTGATGAAACGCAGTAATTGAACACACTGCAACTGTACAGTATAGTGATATAGCTGCACTATGTCAAAAATGACCAACTGTAGTCCAGCAATCCAGTACTGCTATTTCACTATACACCTGCCTACAGTATTATATGACAGAATATTTGCATAGTTTTTTTTTTATTGTTTGACATATTACTAATAGCTATACTATTACTTGCTTTATTTTCAGAATTTTCCCCTAGAGTGTGATGTTTACAATTCCTCGCTTTTTATGGATGACCATTTGTCCCTCGATTGCATGAATGATCATTCAGTGTTGAGTGTTGGTGATTATTTTGGAAATACATCTGTGGTGCAATCATTCAGGATTCGTAAATAACGCAGTGCCATTTTGATACAATTGTTGCGCAAGAATAAGGGCAAAATGCACTTGTAAAATCATGCCCTACCCAGGGCCAAAATTGGGTCCCCGAGCTTCTTTGGCATGACAAATGGACACAGGGCAGCCAAATTAAGGCTGCCGTATGCACAACATGTATTTCTGTGGGTGAATAAATAAATTTTATTTATTGTTTTTTTTTTTTTTTTTTAAGTCCAGTGGGCATAAGTGCTAAATCATAACAAAGTTACTGCCAAATAAACAAGCCCATAGCAGAAATGAAAAAAAAAAAAAAACGTATACATTCTAAAAGGGGTATACAGGAGTGACAGCTGAAGTGGTTCTAAAAAGGTCAAATGTTTTTTTTTCTTTTTTTTTTAAA
Organism: Lithobates pipiens; assembly: GCF_037356315.1. Classification (NCBI taxonomy): domain Eukaryota; kingdom Metazoa; phylum Chordata; class Amphibia; order Anura; family Ranidae; genus Lithobates; species Lithobates pipiens. The sequence goes on along the minus strand of NW_027507785.1, from coordinate 170,290,756 downwards.
TAACAAACATGTTCTACTTACCTGCTCCGTGCAATGCTTTTGCACAGAGCAAACCTGATCCTCCTGTTCTCGGGTCCCCCACCAGGGCTACTGGCTCCCCCCCCCCCCGCTGAGTACCAACATAGGAAGCTGCTTGCTATTAGGGCACACGTGCGTGGTTGCTCCTAAGGCCGGCTCTGTGTGTCCATTGACACACAGATCGTGGACAGTCCTGACCCCCCAGCTCTCTGGCTGTAACTGACAGCAGCAGTAGCCACTTGTTCCCATTGCTGCCTCTCTGTCCAATGAGGAGAGAGAGAGCTGGGAGAGCTCATACTCTTATGTACATCATTGGATTGAGATCGGGCTCAGGTAAGTAGAAGGTGGGGTAGGGAGCTGCTTGCAGAAGGCTGTTCACCTTAATGCACAGAATGCATTACGCAAACCTGTGACCATATAACCGACATATTAAAAACACTAATGTTGTTTAGTTGGCACCTCTACGTGACTGCATGTAATTTGTAATATGGTGTAAAATGCCCTGAATGCCAGAAAAGTGGATTGTTCTGTTGAGAAAAAAGGTGGCCAGCTTCTAAGATTGCCAACTTTCGCCTGCTCCCTGTTGACTCATTACTGGCCTATCACTGTCCAGCTCAACTTACCAACCAGTAGAAATGCAATTGAGGATGCTGACAACCAGAGGTGCCAGTAACTGTCTCTTCCTTAGTGCACCCTACTTTTCAGGGGCATTGCAACATACCAGATATCTTATGCAAACACCTGAAGGTGCCAAGTAGGCAATGTAAACATCAGCAAAATAATTTTACTACAATAACTCAAGAGTATTTACAAAAGAATTAAACAAAAAGGAGTACCCTATAGTTTGTGAATTAGGGACTGGTTCTGATCATAAATAACAGTTGACTCACCTTCACATATTAACTGAGCATTCCGTTTATTTGCAGCAAGATTTATGCAGAAAGAAATCAGCTCAAGATCAATGCGCTCATCTGAACATTCAAACAGCATCTTCATTAACTAAAAGTGGAATAAAATATTTTTTGAGTGATTGGGGATATATTTATTGGAAAAATAATTTTGTTTTATGGTTAGATAAAATAAGCATACTCTGATGGAAGAAGAAGGACAAGACATTTCCTCCACTCTTACTACGCTTATATTTTCTGCGGATGCTTGGTTATCTCCGCAATCAGAAATCAGAAATACAAAAGCATTATCCTGCAACCTCATACACCTTCATACAATACATTTTTGACAGAAAAATATGGTAATTTTATTAGTATTAAAGAATTTTAAATATTAAAGAACCATTATTAGTGTAAATTAAAGCAGAGTTCCACCCAAATACCCTACCAGGGTATTATGTACACATAGCACCTGCCCCCCATCTAAATCTGTGCAAGTGTTGCTGAGCTGTGTTGTTGGATAGCTAGTCCAGTCCACCAACCCAGCTATCCTACAACACTGATCAATGGAGATGAGTTTTTGAGTGATGGCTCAAGATAAGGGGGGACATGATAGGCAGTGAACACAGAGCTTGCACGACCCTGAACATCGCTCTGCTGTGCCGTCTCCTCATCTATCCTCTTTAGTGTACACAGAGTCTGGAGAGAGTGGAAACTGTCAGCTTAAAGTGATACTAAAGACACACTAAATTTATTTATTGTCTCTTCTATTTCTGTATGTGGATGATGGCATTGTAATAAAAAATACCTCCAGGTACCTTTTTCCTAATCATTTCACAGCTGTCACATGACCCAGAACAGATCTTTCCCAGCCTGTCTGCAGGGAAACATAAGCAGGAGCTTCTAGTCCTCTGCTGCTGGTCATATGTTAAAAAAATAAAAAAATGAACAAAATAAAAAACAGACCTTGGAATACAGCGTAAAAAATCAATAAACAGTTTTAAACTGTCATACAAATATATATTTGAAATCAAATCTTTATTATTTTGTTCGAATAACATGGCGTAGGCATATTTCTGCGAGTCACAGGCTGTATCACACCCCTCCAGCCTGTGTCTTAGAATAAGAGAGGTGAAGCCCACCCCACTGTGTATTGGCATGGAGGAGGGGGAGGGGGGGGGGGAGTGGGCTGTCTATTACCACTGTCTATATACCCATACTCTATAATCACAAGGGCTGCTCAGATGTGATCGGGAGAAAATGCTCAGCATAGAAACTCACTGAAAACTGAGCATGTGCAGAGTTGCCACCACAGCTGCAAAATCTCTAGCTGAAATGGGGACATGGGCAGAAGGTGGAGATCGAGAACAGGATCAACCAGGTTTTTTGCAGAATACAGAAAATTTTATCTCATAGTGACTGAGTAGGACCAGCATGTAATACAGCATTTATTGATAGTTTTTTATGATGTGGGTTTAGTGACATTTTAAGCGGACAACAGCACAAGCCAGGTACTACACTAGAATGCGCAGACAAGTGTTGTAGCTATGTATGCTACGGTCAGATTGTGTTTTTGTGAATGAAAGCCCTTTCTACACCTGCAGTCATACACAACCCAAGCTGACAGTCTCACTTTCTGCATTCACTTGAATAGCAGCCTGCAGGTCTGGACTCTGTACCATATTTTAGGCTCCAAAGAGGGGTGGAGCTACAGCCAGCAAACACAGAAATTAAAATATTTTATTTAATTCCCACTCCTCAGAATTTAACTGTGGACAAGTACTATGCAAAGAGGGATCCCTGGGAATTTGTTTTCTTCTGGTGATAGTTCTTTTTTAATGAGATAATGAGAAACAGATGTGTAGAAAGTCAGACACCAAACATAGCAGAGATTAATTCAACAAAAACATTGCATTCAGTTGAGCCATTTAAGTTAGTATCTGATTAAAGTATCCATCTTAAATGGATCCACTACTTTAGTCTTTACTAAACATCCATTAGCCACATCGGAGTGGGTCCCAAATTGGACCCTCCTGCACCTCCAAGAAAAGTATAACAACCTAACAACAGCTAGGGTCAACACAACAGGTTTCAGATATATGACAAAATCTGCAGGTTGGCTTTTTATTATTTTTTATTTTTTTTGACTGGTGTCTCAAAATTTTCATTGCCACTGGGTCAATGTACATAGCCTTGAAAAAGTATTCACACATCTTGAAATTTTCCACATTTTGTCAAGTTACAACCAAAAATTAAATGTATGTTTTTTTTTTTAGATTGTATAAAGTGGCACATAATTGTGAATCAGAAGGAAAATGATAAATGGTTTCCAAACATTTTTGCAAATAAATATCTGAAAATGTGCTGCATTTGCTTTCAGCCCTATTTACTCTGATACACCTAACTAAAATCTAGTGGAATCAATTGCCTTCAGAAGTCACCTAATTAGTAAATAAAGTCCATCTGTGTGTAATTTAATCTCAGTATAAATACAACTGTTCTGTGAAACCCTAAAAGGTTTGTTAGAGAACCTTGGTGAACAAACAGCAAAACGAAGGCCAAGGAACACACCAGACAGGTCAGGGATTAGGTTATGAAAAAATAATATCCCAAGCTTTGAACATCTCAGGGAGCACTGTTCAATCCATCATCCGAAAATGGAAAGAGTATGGCACAACTGCAAAGACATGGCCGTCCACCTAAATTGACAGATTGGGCATTAATCAGAAAAGCAGCCAAGAGGCCCATGGTAACTCTGGAGGAGCTGCAAAGACTAATTAGTCATGCACTCCACAAATCTGGCCTTTATGGAACCGTGGCAAGAAGAAAGCCATAAGAAGTCCCATTTGCAGTTTGCAAGAAGTCGTATGGGGGATACAGCAAACATGTAGAAGAAGGTGCTCTGGTTAGATGAGACCAAAATTGAACTTTTTGGCCTAAAAGCAAAACTGCTATGTGTTGCGGAAAACCAACGCTGCGCCATCACCATGAACACACCATCCCTGTCGTAAAACATGGTGGTGGCAGCATCATGTTGTGGAAATGCTTTTCTACAGCAGGGACAGGGAAGCTGGTCAGAGTTGATGGGAAGATGGATGGAGCCAAATACAAGGCAGTCTTAGAAAAAAGCTGTTAAGAGTCTGTAAAAGACTTGAGACTGGGGCAGAGGTTCACCTTCCAGCAGGAGAGCGACCCTAAACCTACAGCCAGCACTACAATGGAATGGTTTAGATCAAAGCATATTTAATGTGTTAGAATGGCCCAGTCAAAGTCTAGACCTAAATCCAATTGAGAATCTGTGGCAAGACTTGAAAATTGCTGTTCACAGACGCTCTCCATGAAGAAGTCAACGATGACAGCCTACATATTTTTCTTTGTACAGGTTTTCTTTCAGTTTACTACACTTTTACATGTCTACTATTGTGAAAAACATTGTATTTTTATTGTCATTTGTAGTTTGCACATGCACTACAAACCTTCTGTGTATTATATCCCTTATTATACATTCTTATATTTATCTCTACATTCAGATACAGACAAAGCTTTCCTGCAAAAGTGATGGCGACAGAGGCTGTGTGAACTTATAATACTGCGAGGGGTGTTAAGAGCAAAAAAAATAAAATAAAAAATATTAACTGCAATGTTGCTGCAACGTGCTGCTGCAAAAAAGGTATATACAGTATACTATAATAAAATGCATGAACCACAAACATTTATCCACATATATATTCTGAGACAGTGGTTCTTTAACCCTATTTTTTTTTTTTAACATCGTTCTTTAAAGGTTTAGACCAATTCACACAGGGCCCACTACAGCGCATGCCTCTGTGAGGGCCATGTTTATTGCACAAGGGTTCCATGCATCCCTGTGCAGGCAGTCAAAAAGATTGGGGCACAGCGGCTGCACAGACACAGGTGTGGGTGCACAACCCCAAATTTTTACTTAAAAGAGAAGTATGGATTTTGGGGGGTTTTCCGCCATCATACTTACCTAGGTGGATGCAGCATTGTTCCGATTCTGCATCTGTCCCCCGGTTCCTCTGCACTGAGAACCGAGCGATCGAACATCCCCGATGGCTTGGTTCTCACAGCTCCCTGAGCAGAGAGCTGCCCACTGTCAATCAGCAGCTCTTCGTTCTGGTCCCTCCTCGCTCACTGGAGCACTGAGCTGTGGAGAGGCAGGGAGCGGTCGTCTCAGGCTCTCAGCAGCTCGCTGAGAGGCTGAGATGGGTATCAGTCCAGGTACCTGGCGGATCCAGACTTCCACTGTCGGAATGATGCGGTGGACTGATTTATGCGCAGAGAGCAGGCAACGGGTCACAGGAGTGCAGACCAATAGTGACATGTGACCCATAGGAGTAGCCCAGCCAAACGAGTTAAGATAAAAGTTAAGATATTTTTTTAAGCTCTATTTGATTAAACAAGATTGATCTTCATTATACTCTCCAATCTGAGCTCAAGAGATGTGTGATATCCTCCATAAACAAAAGCACGCTATTGGCTTAGTGTAAGAATGTAGTGTTGTGTCTGTGTTCCCATGATGCACACTTTGGCAGCACTGCACAGATCAAAAAGGTAATTCTTGGATCTCCTACTAGACAAACCAATGGGGTGCATTGGTATTGCTGTCATTTCACTTTGTGCATAGACATTTGTTAGCTTGTATAAAACCTGTCAACTGAGACTAATCAATAGAAAGCAAGGTACCTGACCCAAAACATATGGACCAGGGTTTACATTTACAGGACCAACAGCTGTCAGTTCGAGGGTGCTAAAAATGTGCTGAGTGAAGTGAATACTTCTATCACACGGTTGTTGAGTAAATTACATATTCCTACAGATACTGCAAAACCCAAGACGAGTCACATCCCAAGCATCTCATAGAGCAGATTCAAATTTTAGTAGGTGGTATATGCCAACAGGAGTAGTAATGCGAGTAGTTTGTGTGTTGAACAGCAGTGTGCGTATCAATGGGCACATACAGCCTGGCTTTGTCAGTGAGCCCGCAGGTGCACCCCCATAGGAAGCACTGAGAAGAGAAGGCGCCTAGAGCGCCAGCGAGGGACCCAGAAGAGGAGGTTTGGGGCTGCTCTGTGCAATACCATTCCACAGAACATGTTAATAAAAAAAAAAAAATTGTAAAGTCTCAATCACTTTAAAGATTATCCAGTAGACATTTTAATGTTATTGAATTGTTTTCAGGTTGTTTTGAAAATGCCAGACAAAAGCTGAATTGCCGCTCCAACAAAGGCAAATGGCTTTTTTTCCACAGGCTTTTTACAGAATCTCCTCCTTCAGTTTATAAAGAATTACATGACACAAGACATATCGAGGCCTACCCCTGTGAGGGTGTCAAGAGTCAAAACGACCTGAATTCAGGTAGTTTATAATAAAACATTTATATGTATATATATATATATATATATATATATATATATATATATATATATATATTATATATTATATATATATATATATATATATATATATATATATATATATATATATATATATACACACATACATACACACACACACACACACACACACATACATACATACATACTTGCGAAAGTATTCGGCCCCCTTGAACTTTTCAAACTTTTGCCACATTTCAGGCTTCAAACCTAAAGATATAAAATTTTAATTTTTTGTGAAGAATCACCAACAAGTGGGACACAATTGTGAAGTGGTACGAAATCTATTGGATATTTTAAACTTTTTTAGCAAATAAAAAACTGAAAAGTGGTGCGTGCAAAATTATTCGGCCCCTTTACTTTCAGTGCAGCAAACTCACTCCAGAAGTTCAGCGAGGATCTCTGAATGATCCAATGTTGTCCTAAATGACTGATGGTGATAAATAGAATCCACCTGTGTGTAATCAAGTCTCTGTATAAATGCAAAAGAGAAAAGAAAAAACCGCACTTGCCCAATCACAAAAAACAAAAACGTGCAGCAGACCCAAATGTTATACTACATTCAACAAAAGACAGGAAAAAAGGAGTGGGTTGCGCTAAAAAAATAAAATAAAATAAAATAAATATTAATGTCACCAAAATTGAATAAGTGAATATTAACACCAATCCTATACGGAAGTATGTGCAAAAATTACAATAAGAATATCAATATACTTATGTAAATATAAACTAGAAAGATCACTCCTATGTATTAAAGGGGATACAAAGATATTTGCATTCCCCGTAAGCTTTTTTTTGTCACATGACCGGTTAATTATTATTCTTTGTATCCCCTTTAATACATAGGAGTGATCTTTCTAGTTTATATTTACATAAGTATATTAAGTATAAGTACATAAGTATATTGATATTCTTATTGTAATTTTTGCACATACTTCCGTATAGGATTGGTGTTAATATTAAACTTATTCAATTTTGGTGACATATTTATTTTATTTTATTTTTTTAGCGCAACCCACTCCTTTTTTCCTCTCTGTATAAATGCACCTGCTCTGTGATGTCTCAGGGTTCTGTTGAAAGCGCAGAGAGCATCATGAAGACCAAGGAACACACCAGGCAGGTCCGTAATACTGTTGTGGAGAAGTTTAAAGCCAGATTTGGATACAAAAAGATTTCCCAAGCTTTAAACATTCCAAGGAGCACTGTGCAAGCGATCATTTTGAAATGGAAGGAGTATCAGACCACTGCAAATCTACCAAGACCTGGCCGTCCCTCTAAACTTTCAGTTCAGACAAGGAGAAGACTGATCAGAGATGCAGCCAAGAGGCCCATGATCACTCTGGATGAACTGCAGAGAACTACAGCTGAGGTGGGAGAGTCTGTCCATAGAACAACAACCAGTCGTACACTGTATAAATCTGGCCTTTATGGAAGAGTGGCAAGAAGAAAGCCATTTCTCAAAGATATCCATAAAAAGTCTTGTCTGAAGTTTGCCACAAGCCACCTGGGAGACACACCAAACATGTGGAAGAAGGTGCTCTGGTCAGATGAAACCAAAATCCAACTTTTTGCCCACAATGCAAAACGATATGTTTGGCGTAAAAGCAACACAGCTCATCACCCTCAACACACCATCCCCACTGTCGAACATGGTGGTGGCTGCATCATGGTTTGGGCCTGCTTTTCTTCAGCAGGGACAGGGAAGATGGTTCAAATTGAGGGGAAGATGGATGCAGCCAAATACAGGACCATTCTGGATGAAAACCTGTTGGAGTCTGCAAAAGACCTGAAACTGGGACGGAGATTTATCTTCCAACAAGACAATGATCTCAAACATACAGCAAATTCTACAAAGGAATGGTTCACAAATAAACGTATCCAGGTGTTAGAATGGCCAAGTCAAAGTCCAGACCTGAATCCAATCGAGAATCTGTGGAAAGAGCTGAAAACTGCTGTTCACAAACGCTCTCCATCCAACCTCGCTGAGCTCGAGCTGTTTTGCAAGGAAGAATGGGCAAGAATGTCAGTCTCTCGATGTGCAAAACTGATAGAGACATACCCCAAGCGACTTGCAGCTGTAATCGCAGCAAAAGGTGGCTCTACAAAGTATTAACGCAAGGGGGGCGAATAATTTTGCACGCCCCACTTTTCATTTTTTTATTAGTTAAAAAAAGTTTCAAAAATCCAATAGATTTTCGTTCCACTTCACAATTGTTTCACACTTGTTGGTGATTCTTCACAAAAAATTTAAATGTTATATCTTTATGTTTGAAGCCTGAAATGTGGCAAAAGGTTGAAAAATTCAAGGGGGCCCGAATAATTTCGCAAGGCACTGTACAATCTCCTTTGAGCATAAACGATAAAATCTAGTTATCTTGTGGCTTCAGGAATATGCTCAACTCTGGTGTTGACTGCTTCTGTTTTCTGCAAATTTATTCATACATATAACATGGAATTAGGTTTTTGGAGACCTCTTGATCTTGTTCTTATGGTGTTCAAAGGAAGCGTTTGCCAATACAAGGATGTAAATCCTGGGAGTCTATTTGAGTTGCCTGAACTGAACCTGTCCAATTTTCAGTGTAGGGTGGATTTGAAAAAGGAGGCTAGTGTGTCCAAAGCCCAGGATCATTGTTACGAGGCACTCATCCACTTCACCGATTACCTGGATTAGTAGGTAATATTTGTGGACAGATTGATCAATTACTGAAACAGGGTTTGAATTGAGATTTGTTACTGCTTTGGTATCCTGTTAAGCTACGTATCTCCTCCACTTCCTTGTTAATGACCTAGGTCTGATATTCCTGCTACTCATTTACTGGTAACTCCAAAATTCCATGACTCTGATAACAACTAAACCCTGCACGCATTGATCTCTACATGTGGAATATATGGACCACTTTCTACTGCCAGTAACGTTTAAGGGCAACATCACTCATGATTTGGAACTTGCACCCAGGGAAAAAAATTTTTTTTTACTTTTTTATTTTATTTATTTTTTACAACCTTTGGTCCCATAAATCCAGACCTCCCTGCTATTTATTTTCCCTACACTTTTAGCACAGAAGCATATTAACTTCACTACCTATTGAAGTCCAGGCTTGGAAGCGTTGGCTAAAAAAAAAAGTGAGCAACTAACTGTGCTCCTTATTTTGTCAAATCAGTCTATAATTTATTTAACTAGAATTACATCAGCCTATAATCCCCACTTTTAACATTATCATTCAAATTTTATGCATGTGGTTTAAACAGTATTTTTTCAAGTAATATGTGTTAATTAAGGAATTTCATAAAAGAATTGTATTTTTTTTATTCAAAGTATTACAATATAAAGACTCCAAAAAAAGTGTAATTAGCAGAAATGTTAGATATATCAAATAGGCAAAAACCACATGGATAAACTTAAAAGCATGTTTACCAAAAGGGTAAAAATATATTTCAATGGCGACTAGCAAAAGTGTGCCAGTTTAACCAAGATCTGGCCAGTAATGAGGCAAATAGTTTCCAGAAGTAGAAGAGTGGCGGGTAACAAATAGTCAAGGAAGAAGTATAAACTGATGCAGAGGTATGAGGTGTGATTGTATGCCGAAATTAGAGGAGCAGCAACAACAGCATGGGGTGTGGGGTGTCAGGAAGAGGTATGCCAGGTGGATAAGGGTAGGAGACCAGCAAGGCAGATGTGGGGGAATCAAACAGTAGGGAAATGTTGCAGAGGAAAAGAGGATAGAAAGATAATGTGGAGGCAGCAGTGAGGATAATATTGTAAGTATAGGAGGTGGCCAAGGGCAGCAGAGAAGAGAGACATGGTGGGGGAATGGATATTAGGGTAGTGTAGCTAGCAGGGGAGCTTTCCAAACTAATTTGTATAGTAGATGAAAGATGGTCTTGCCAAGACAAGACAGTTTTTGGAGCTTAAAGCATATGTATGGTCAAAGTATAAATTCAAATATTACTTTTCACATTGTAATTCCATTATTTCAAGCCAACTCATATTACTTTGAGCAAACTTGAAGGTTATAAACTTACTCACATATTTACTTCCTTGAATTGTGTGACATGTATTCAATGTGCCCTGTTGATAGGGTACAAATGTATCACAGAATTTACAAAGCCTGCCTTCTGAACTACAGAAGTGCTGAGAGGAGGAGTTTCAGAAGGCAGAGTCAGTACAGAAATTATAGCTTGCAGGCAGCAAGATACCAAAGGGATATGTAGTCCTTAGAAATCAAAAGTAATCTTCAGAGGCAAAGCTGCAAAAAACACAAAACAAACCCCAAAAAAACAACATGCTGGGAATCCAGAAGGTTGTGGAAAGAGATAGATAGCAGACAGGCACAATTTACAATTTGAAAGGAAATGTTTCAAGTAAGCTTACATTGGATTGTCAAAAACAATAAACTGTATTGCTATTACAATGCCAATGTTCTAAAATGAAAGTGTATGCTGTGTCCATGGATTACTGTCAATGGAAGCAGAGACGATAGCTAGTCCGGGAAGAGATGGGCAGATGGGCAAGGCTAGGACATGCAGAAAGGCATAGGTGGCAGACCAGGCAGTGGGGAAGTTAGCGAGTATAGGAATCTGAGGGAATAGCACTGCGCAAAAGATAGGAGCCAAGACTACAATTGTTCTGTGTATGTGTTCTGTGTATGGGTAAGTGGGGAAGTGCAGCACAAATCAAGAGAGTATAAAGGCATGTTACAAGGAAGGTGATAAGAGTTGCCAGAGGACTGGAGATTGGACAGGAATTTGCGGGAGATGTCAGGGCAAAAAGTGGATGAGGGCTAGAGAGTAAAAGGGCATGTGTGATGGCTATAGCAAGGAGGAAAAAGGGAAATTGGCTGGAGAGTAGAGAGTAATGCCTCGTACACACGATCGGACATGGGACATTCCGACAACAAAATCCATGGATTTTTTCAGACGGACGATGGCTCAAACTTGTGTTGCATACACACGGTCACACAAAGTTGGTCGGAAATTGTGAACGTCAAGAACGTGGTTACGTACAACACGTATGACGAGCCGAGAAAAATGAAGTTCAATAGCCAGTGTGGCTCTTCTGCTTGATTCCGAGCATGCGTGGAACTTTGTGCGTCGGAATTGTGTACACACGATCGGAATTTCCGACAACGAATTTTGAGATCTAGATCTCAAATTTTGTGTGACAGAAATTCCAATGGAAACGGTTCGATGGAGCCTACACATGGTCGGAATTTCCAACAACAAGCACCGATCGCACATTTGCCGTCGGAAAGTCCAACCAGGTGTAGGCGGCATAATGCGCTGAAGAGGTGACCAAGGACATAAGAGCATAAAAAGGGATATGCAGAGGAAGCTGGGAATTTAAATCAGAGAGAAAAATTGGTTTACAGCACCCAATCAAGCAGAGACAAAATTCAGCAACACATAAAGAGTCCGGTGTTAAAGCGGGAGTCCGCCGTTTTGTTTTTTTTAAAAGCCAGCAGCTACAAATACTGCAGCTGCTGACTTTTAAAATAATGACACTTACCCGCCCAGCGCGCCCGTGATGTCGGCACCCAAAGCCGATCTCTCGATCGTCTCTCGGGTGCTGCTGCCGCCGCCATCTTGGGTATGGGAATCAGGAAGTGAAGCCTTTCCGCTTCATTTTCCGGTTCCCTACTGCGCATGCGCGAGTCGCGCTGCGCAATAAGGATGGTCCCCGCTGTCTCTGGGATCCGTGTTTCCCAGCAGGCAGCGGGGGACCTTCAGAAAAGGGGCGTAGATTCTGCGGAAAGGGGCGTAGCTTCTGCAGAATCTACGCCGGAAGTGGGTGCAGATACTTGTACTGTACAGGTACCTGCACCCCCCTCCCCCCTGAAAGGTGCCAATTGTGGCGCTGGAGGGGGGGGGGGAGGGCTCCAATGAGCGAAAGGTCCACTTTAGGATGGACCTCTGCTTTAAAAACAGAAATGTCCTGCATAGATTAAATGTATATAGTTCAATATAAGAGGACAGTATTTCAGTTTTTTTTATATTATGCTTAAAATTGAAACTTTGATTGGCCATGTAAGGCAGCTGGTTTATTTACAGTGGGGCAAAAAAAGTATTTAGTCAGCCACCAATTGTGCAAGTTGAGGCCTTTAATTGTAATCATAGGTATACCTCAACTATGAGAGACAAAATGTGTGAACAAATCCAGAAAATCACATGGTCTGATTTTTGAAAGAATTTATTTGCAAATTATGGTGGAAAATAAGTATTTTGTCAATATCAAAAGTTCATCTCAATACTTTGTTATATATCCTTTGATGGCAATGATTGAGTTCAAACTTTTTCTGCAAGTCTTCATTAGGTTGTCACACACTGTTGCTGGTATGTTGGCCCATTCCTCCATGCAGATCTCCTCTAGAGCAGTGATGTTTTGGGGCTGTCGCTGGGCAACACAGACTTTCAACTCCCTTCAAAGGTTTTCTATGGGGTTGAGATCTGGAGACTGGCTAGGCCACTCCAGGACCTTGAAATGCTTCTTACCAAGCCCCTCCTTCATTGCCCGTGCGGTGTGTTTGGGATCATTGTCATGCTGAAAGACCCAGCCATGTTTCATATTTAATGCCCTTGCTGATGGGAGGAGGCTTGCACTCAAAATCTCACGATACATGTTCATGTAAACGGATCAGTCATCCTGTTCCCTTTGCAGAGAAACAGCCTCAAAGCATGATGTTGCCACCCCCATGCTTCACAGTAGGTATGGTGTTCTTTGGTTGCAACTCAGCATTCTCTCTCCTCCAAACACAATGAGTTGTGATTCCACCGAACAGTTCTACTTTGGTTTCATCTGACCATATGACATTCTCCCAATCCTCTTCTGGATCATCCAAATGCTCTCTAGCAAACCTCAGGCGGGCCCGGACATGTACTGGCTTAAGCAGGGGGACACATCTGGCACTGCAGGATCTGGGTCCCTGGAGGCGTAGTGTGTTACTGATGGTAGCCTTTGTTACCTTGGTCCCAGCTCTCTGCAGGTCATTCATTAGGTCTTCCCGTGTGGTTCTGGGATTTTTGCTCACCGTTCTCGTGATCATTTTGACCCACCGGGGTGAGATCTTGCGTGGAGCCCCAGATCGAGGGAGATTATCAGTGGTCTTGCATGTCTTCTAATTATTGTTGATTTCTTCACACCAAGCTGCTTGCCTATTGCAGATTCAGTCTTCCCAGCCTGGTGCAGGTCTACAATTTTGTTTCTGATGTCCTTCAACAGCTCTTTGGTCTTCACCATAGTGGAGTTTGGAGTGTGACTGTATAAAAGACACCTGTCCACAACCTCAAACAGGTGCCATTAATACAGGCAATGAGTGGAGGACAGAGGAGCCTCTTAAGAAGATACAGGTCTGTGAGAGCCAGAAATCTTGCTTGTTTGTAGTTGAACAAATACTTATTTTACACCATAATTTGCAAATAAATTCTTTCAAAAATCAGACAAATGTGATTGTCTGGACTTGTTTCCACATTTTGTCTCTCATAGTTGAGGTATATCTATGATGCCAATTACAGGCCTCTCTCATCTTTTTAAGTGGGAGAACTTGCACAAACTGGTGGCTGGCTAAATACTTTTTTGCCCCAGTGTAAAAAAAAGTCCTGCTCGCTGCATATACTGACCTTTTCTCTAACCCACCAATGTGTTTGGCTTTTAGAAACAAAGAGATATAACGAGTAGTCGGTGGGTATGTAATGGAATTCTTTCACCTTCCTACTCTGATGCAGCACTAGAATCATCAATCTGCAGGCCTCAGCACTGCCCGATTGAAGCATGGAGAGTCCTTAGCCCTGAGCACAACTATCTGGAGCATATACAGGAATTTTTCCTCTTTGCTGCCATGGGCAGATGGACAAATGGGGGCATAAAGAAAGGGTGAATGTAAACAGATAGTGAGGGTTATTTACGAAAGACAAATCCACTTTGCACTATAAGTGCACTTTCAAGTGCAGTCGCTGTAGATCTGAGGGGGACATGTAAGCAAAATAAAAAAAAAAACAGCATTTTAACTTGCACATGATTGGATGATAAAATCAGCAGAGCTATCAAGTATTATCAAATTTGTATTATTTCAGAGGTACTATATGACATTAAAAAGGGCTTGTGGCATTTTCAGATGCAAGCAGGAGCAAGTTCCATACTGAATATCAAATACCATTAGAGCTGTCCAAAAATCTTTCAGTCTAGACGGTCTGGGACTTGAATAATGTATTACCCAGTAATCAGAGACCTTTAAAGTGTCCCCTTTGCGCACACATTTCTTTACTCACCCCTATCCTGAACATCTTTAACAAGATATACTGGTATAGTTCATGCATTTAATATAAGTTGAAAGTACAGCTTGAAGTTCTGTGCATAGCCAATCAGCTAAGGGAAGCAAAAACATCCATCTGGGTAGGACACATTTTTTTTTATTTTTTTTTAGAATACCAACTGATGATCAGTCCAACAGCTCACAAGAAGATATCACTAAAACCAACGGTTTCATTTGTTTTGCAGGTTGTAGACATGTGAAGAACATTACATTTTCAGTTAAACTGTGCAAATACTCTTGCCCAATATGTGGCTGCAAAACATACACAATTATAACGACTGGGATCTGGTTAAAAAAAAAAAAAAAAAAAAAAAAAAAAAAAAACTTGTGCGGGTCTGCATGAGAAACCCAAAGAATTGCTCATGCAGCAGCAATACCGGTCATTTAAATCTATGTAGCTCAGCGCTATATTTTTACTGGCCAAGGTGAAAACTAGGCAATGTTAGGGGTGGTGGGGTGGTAGGGTTTATACAGAGTTCAGTTAAGCTTTGCTATTGGTAAGGAGTTCAATAACAGGGAGGTGGAAATGACCCAACAGTCTAAGAATTAAATCTTGACAAGTCCTGTAGTGCATGATAAGACATTCAGAAAAAAATATATAGATTTTGCCTTAAAATCTGTTAATAGAGGTGTAAAGACACACATCGTGCAGTTTCATCACTATGACTACAGCATTTTAAAACTTCCAATTTCTTTTGACAAGCAAAATATATAGGCCAAAAAGAGTTATACATACCTGGGGAATACAATCTGTGTAGGCAAACATGGACTTACACCGATCATCCATACTTATATGATAGAGAATACACATCACAATTTGCTTGTAGTTTTCATTCTCTACAACAACATAATAAAATAAAACTACAGTTTGTATTTGGATAGAGTTGAAACTAATAGGCTTCATTCACATGGGCATATAGACAAGGACCTTTGTGCAGAGGGTCGTGATTATGCATCAGTGCAAATCTATCGTAAAACTTCAACAAATTTTCAGGAATGTATACAATATCAAATCAAAACCTGAACCCAGCGCTCCTGTGTGCCAGTAAACTATTGTCACTTAGTCTTATGAGATACTCTCTCCTCTTTGGTGTTTGGCAGCTGTTATATATCAAAAGACAATGCTACACAATGTGGTTGACCCTATGAATCAAACACTAACAGCACTCTATTATGCAATATGAATGATTTCTCCAACCATTATCGAAAATGCAAACCGACTGCTCATATTAAAAACAATCTCATATCAACCATGCTTAACACTTTTTAAAATATAAGCAAATGAAGACAAATGTGAGAGAGAGTCCTTCAAGTGGAGAAACGTCAAGGTAAGGTGATATCTTTCCCCGTGAAGATGTGTTCCATAAGTATTAGGTGCCTATCCTACACCGTCACCGTTTCCACCAACGTGTGTACCCACATAAATGGCTGCTTACCAGAGCACCACTGCAAAAGAGCCTGTATATACTGGATCTTTCAGTATAGTAACTTCTTCAATCCTCCTTTCTCCACCGCTCTCTAGCATAATCTGCTAGCAGCTGCTGCTTCAGTGATATATGCCGATCACCGGCCGACTCCTCTGCTCCTATATCTTAAAACTTGCCAGGCTCTCTTATTGTAAAAATGTTTTTTCAATTTATTTGGGAGAAAAATTTCAAGGCTAGGATTGGATATTCTTTACAGACAGAAGATGAATTCGAAGCCTTGGTATAAACGATTGTCAGTGGAATTTTTTTTTGCCAGGTGGTGTAAGACTAGCAGACATTCATTCAACTACACCAGTGGTCTCCAAACTGTGGCCCAGGGGTGGATGTGGCCCATTGCTTGCCTTTTTCCAAAACCTTGAGGCACTATTCCTTCCACCGATTCAAGACACTATTCTGCCAATTGACATCAACAATGAGGCACCATTAATCCCACTGATACTAACAATGGGGTACTATTCCTCCCAATGATGGGGCACTATTCTTTCTCCTAAAACCAAGCGTGGTAATGTTTACTCTTGCTGATTCCAGGAAAACTTCCACTCCCACTGGCCACAGTCCTGCATCTCTAAAGTCTGAAGGAGAACAAACTGGCCTACGTTTGGAGACCCCGCAACTTCACCACAGCTTTCTGAGATAATCCATCCATCATTACAAGGACACATGCGTGCTAATTTTCAACTGCACTTTCATGTAGTAGTTATGTTTTTGTGAATCTGTTTGGTTTTCCAGAATAACAGCTACGATATGAGGCAGATTCATTAAAGTATTTTAAGATTAGTTTACTTTAGTAACTACCTTGGCCACATTAGAAATCCAAATAATTACTCTTATTTTTGGTGTAATACAACCTGAAATGACAACCAACTGATGGGCCAGCACAGTGGCTTGGTGGTTGGTTAGCATGTCTACCTTGCAGTGCTAGGGATCTTGGTTGGAATCCAAACTAGGATACAATCTGCATGAAGTTTTCATGCGTTTTCATCCAAACTCCAAAGAGCTACTGGTGGGTTAATTGGCTCCTATCTAAATAGGGGTGTGTGTGTGTGTGTGTGTGTGTGTGTGTGTGTGTGTGTGTGTGTGTGTACGTGTACGTGTTAAATATCTTATTGGGGGAACTCACATTGTAAAGTTCTTGAAGGCAGGGCCTGATGTGAATGTATTTATGTAAGGAGCTGAATAAATGAACGGCAGTATATAAATTTAATTTATAAAGGAGAAAAAAAATGCCTCACTGTGCTGCACCCATGGATTAGTGTGAAAGCAGCCTTACAGTTGTTAACCCTTTTATAGGTGATAATATGCTCAATGTATGTGTTGTTTAATACATTGACCTTCTTTTGCTTGTGCAGCTGTTGCTGGCATCGCTCTCCAGGCTGCTAGAAAGGTTTAGAGGCAGAGAGCACTTATCACTCTCTGGGATAGGACCTGGTGCTACAGAGGAAACATCGGCTTATGCAGCTTATGCTTCCTCCATTGCCAGTGCTGGTATGCGCTTCCCTGGTTTGGGGTCACATCAGATGGCTCTGTGAGCTATGGGTTGAGCACCCCTGCTATAAGTCATATTTATGAGAAGCAGCCCAGTAGGGTTGACCAAAAAAAGCATACATTATCTGAAGTCTACTGAAGACAAACCAAACCTGAATCAAAACAGATGTCATTCAAAAAACGGGATGCAAAGGAACAAAATATTTGCCTTTTTACTGATGAAGTGATTCTCATATTAACCAACCCACATACCTCCTTGGCTGCGGTACATGATTCCTTAAAATTGTTTAACTATCTCTTACTATAAAAAGGTAAAGGATAATGCGTCTTATACCTCAGACCCACGAGTAGAAGCCTATATTAAACATTTTTTGCAGTCTTAATACCCATATACCTGGGCAGATACTAGACTATTGTATCTAGGTATGACGCTAACTCGAGTACATGCTTGTATAAAGAAAAACTATGCACCATTGTTAAACAAAGTTCAGGGAGAATTAACTTTCTATATATGAGCTGTCTTGGTCAAGCAGATTTTCCGCTTTTAAAATAATAGTATTCCCGCACTATTATTTTTTATTTATTTATTTATTTTTTAGGACTTTGCCTATTCCTTTAACAAATTTGCATCTTCAATGGCTAAAAACTCCTTTGAATTGTTTTGTCTGGATAGGAAAAAAAAAAAAAAAAAAAACGCAAGAAGCTCACATCATAGACCAATTAAGCATAAACTGGCAGATGCGGTAGGCCAGGTGGATATTCTTGATTTTTATATTGGAATAGGTGTTTTCCCAAATGAAAGAATGGTTTCGACAATACCCAATGTCTCTTTGGGGTGAGATAGAGAGATGTTTAATCCTTGGACAAGACCTGTATAGTGTAAATCAGGGATATGCAATTAACGGACCTCCAGCTGTTGCAAAACTACAACTCCCATCATGCCTCTGCCTCTGGATGTCATGCTTGTGGCTGTCAGAGTCTTGCTATGCCTCATGGGACTTGTAGTTCTGCAACAGCTGGAGGTCCACTAATTGCATATCCCTGGTGTAAATGATTACTCAGTTGTACAGAGAAAACTCATCTTCCTCCCCATCTCTCCTTAACCATACAAGCCTTGGTGAGAGCCTAGCAGACCCTATACATCTTATCTCCTTTAAGAGAGAGAGACTTCGCTCCCTTCTGCTACCAGTTTCTTTTTCCCAGACGTATCAATTGAAATCTTTACCAATCTCCAAAGGGAATATCACTTGCCCAATTCAAAATACTACAGATCTATCAAGATATCACAATATATCAAAATGAATCCAAATATTGCAGCCAAATTACATTGGTAAGCAATGTACTACTTTGGGTAAAACATTGGCTTTGACAAGAGGGAAAGAGACTTAGGTTCTCAATACAATATATCGTAATGGTCCACAACTCCTCGAGCAACTTCTAATGCTACCATGTGTGCTACTCTGTGGGATCTTTCATAGAAAATCACATTGAGGTAGTATTTACCATCTTTTTAGATCTATGAACTCAATATTAAAATCCCTCCAGACTGCTATAAAGGATGAGGCCAGATAGGGAACATTTCATATCTTTTGGTTGTGCCTGACTAGCTTTTGGAGAAAGAGCTTTCTTTAGCTCTCAGAAGTTTTGGTATTTTCAATACCAATATCTTTAGGTTAACCACTTCCCACCCGGCCAATGCATATATACGGCCGGGTGGGAGCCATCTACTTCTGATAGGACGTTCAGGAACGTCCTTCAGAAGGAGCGGGATCGCGTGCCCGCACAGCGGCGCAATCCCGATGTGCTCGTGTCACCCGGACACGGCACATCTCAGATCGGCAGGAGGGCTCTGTGATTGGCCCTCCTGATCACATGACGGCCGTCATGTGATGTAAACAAACAGCCGGTTGCTAGGCAATCGGCTCCTCCTCTCCTCACACAGAAGTCATCGCTGAGGAGAGGAGAGCAGATCGCTGCAGCCGGCTGATGATCAGTGAGTATGAGCTGTTTTTTACAGCTTTTTACTCACTGATCACCAGTCTAGTGTAAACACACAACACACCACACAGTATAAACACAATGTCCCCAAAACATACATGTCCCCAAATAATAAAACACATGTCCCTAATAATAAAAACATGTCCCCCACATATGTCCCACTAAAATCACATGTCCCAATGATTATCTGCACACATATGTACGTGATCACCTGCACACATATGTACATGATCATTTGCGTACATATGTCCGTGATCACACAAACCAATTATTATACACTTAACGGAATTTTTTTTTTACCAAAAACATGTAGCAGAATACATTTTGGCTCAAATTTATGACAAAATTTGATTTTATTGGATTTCTTTTAAAATAGAAAATATAGTTTTTTTTCCAAATTTCCGCTTTTTTTGCGCTTATATCGCAAAAAATAAAAAACGGAGTCGTGAATAAATACCACCAAAATAAAGCTCTATTTGTGCGAACAAAATGATAAAAATGTCATTTGAGTACAGTGTAGCATGATCGCACAATTGTCACTGAAAGCGCTAGAGCGATGAAAGCTGAAAATTGGGCTGGGAAGGAAGGGGGCGAAAGTGCCCTGTATTGAAGTGGTTAAGCAATATTAAACTTAGGTATTGATACTGTTCCTTGTCCCTTGAAAACTATTGTAACCCTTATCCTTCTAGCAGCGAGATGAAAAATCACACTGCTGGAAATTTGACCCGTCTCCTTGCCTCTCTAAAATGCTTAACCACTTCACCCCCTTCCTGACCAGAGCACTTTTTGCGATTCGACACTGCGTCGCTTTAACTGACAATTGCGCGGTTGTTTGAGGTTGTACCCAAACATTGACGTCCCTTTTTCCCCACAAATAGAGCTTCTTTTGGTGGTATTTGATCACCTCTGCGGTTTTTATTTTTTGTGCTATAAAACAAAAACAAAAAAAAGAAGAGCGGAATTTTGAAAGAAAACGCATTATTTTTTGCTATAATAAATATCCCCCAAAAATATATAAAATACATTTTTTTCCCTCAGTTTAGGCAGATACGTATTCTTCTAAATATTTTTGGTAAAAAATAAATAAATAATCGCAATAAGTGACTATTGATTGGTTTGCGCAAAAGTTATAGCATTTACAAAATAGGGGATAGTTTATGGCATTTTTATTAATATTTTTATTTTTTTAAATGGCGGCGATCAGCGATTTATATCATGACTGTTACATTATGGCAGGCACATCGGACATTTTTAACACATTTTTGGGACCATTGTCCTTTATACAGCAATCAATGCTATACAACTGCACTGAT